>NC_089815.1:5316801-6574301 GCF_029633855.1 Hoplias malabaricus | reverse complement strand
GTGTTGGCTACTAGCTGTATTGTTCCCACTGCTCCTTTAGAAAACGTCAGTGCGACATTTATATGGACCCTCTCTGAGCTTTACTCAGAGGACTTCTATTGTCTTCCCTGTGGCTCTCTAAAGACACACACACACACACACACACACACACAGATGGATGATTCAGTTGCCTAATAAATGAAAGGAATGGATGACATATCACTGTAGTTTTCTAATAGATATCAATAGAATTAGACATTCAATGTTCTCCTCCAAGCGTGTGGAGATCCACCACTATTGTATTATATACGTACATATTAAATATGAGGCTTTTTCTTGGGTTCTTTAGCAAAGAACCACAACTTTCTCTGGTGAATTGGTACTCTTCATCATGGCTCTGTGTAGCAACACAAGGGGCCTTGCTACTGAAACAGTCCTTTTGCTATATTCAATAAAGTGTTCTATACATTTACATCGAATTCTCCATTAATCTGAAGGACCATTTGATCACTCAGAGAACCATATCACCAAGCAAATGCATCTATACTGAAATGATTATGCGTATAGAACTACAGCATTTAGTAAAGAACCTTTCAAGAACCCACTTTATTGGTATTAAGAGTGTACGGTTATTGGGTCTCAACACGCTTGGAGGAGAACCCTCAGGAGAACAGAAAGTAGCTTTGTGCTAAAGAGTACAATCTCGGACCCCCCACCCACCCAGGCATGGATGTCTGTGGCATCATTAGGAAGCCAGCTGCTTGGAAAGCAGACCCAACCACACTGTTACAGTGTGGGGTATGACTTATGGTTCAGTTGGCTGCAATGACATCATGGAGTGGTCCATTAGGCATGATGACAGAACCCACAGTAACCTGCTAACCCCCTACCCACAGACACTGGGAAACCTCAGGGGTCATGGCACTGCTGTGGGTGAGAGGTACTCCTCACTGGACCTCGTGTGCCCAGCCAGGCTTTGTCAGGGAGCAAGAGAACGAGGGATGTGTGAGGGACGTGTGAAGGAAGCGTGCGGCTCACTCAGGGCCAGTTGGGCTGCTGACAGAAGCCTGTCCTGAAGGCACTTATCGCTGTAGTGCCATTTGCTGATGTCTTTCAGGGGTCTCTAAAGCCAACAAGGCCCAGCTATGTTAATGCCTCCTGTTTGATCTTGGGCCTACGAACCCAGTGCATCCCCCCACCGTGTTGGGTCATGTTGTGTGGTGGCTGGTTCCACATGAGTTCCCACCCCACACACACTTGAGTGCGCCTGCCCAGATGGAGGCCTGAAAAATAGAACACCAAGACACTGGAGTGTTCCTGACCTAGAGTGGGGCTCACTAAGAATCTCAGAGAGAGGCTGCATTTGTTTTGATATACTATGTACTGATGTGCAATATAAGTAATTACATAACTATACATTACATAGAAGGTTGTGCAATATGTATGTAATGTCCAGTGTCACTGTTTCTGTAAAAAAAAAAAAACACAGCAACTGTCCGTCACACTGTGATGAACCAATAGAAATGTGCCAAAATTACAAAAAGAAAAATGTTTACATTGACTTTAATTCAAAGTTAAGAAGGATTTCCCTTCTACTGTAAAGTTGCTAATGACAGTGACGATATGTATTTACATAAGTATTTACACAGTTATTTAAGCATTCAATTATATTACTGTCTTGTAAATTCAGTCCTTTAAGTTGTCTGTTGAGCAAGACGTTTTCGCCTTTTGATAAACAAGACTTAACACAGGATGCTCGCTTTGATGTAGTCATGCTGTATTCAGCATGCAAAGTTTCTATTAAAGGGTGTGCAGCAGGTGTCGGTATTAGGGCCCTTTCAATAGTCGTTGGGAAACGTGGGTGCAAAAGTTGCCTTGTGCTTGAGCCCTTTGCCACATCTGGTTCCAAGATCCATCAACACGTGAGTGACAAATCACTGTTTTACCCAACCTCTAACCCTCAACATGGAGTGGGGGAATGAGAACATTCGCTCTGGTGGTCACCTCGAATGACGTCATGCCGTGGTGCGAGCCAAGCCCAGGGCAGCCCTGAGTAATGAGTGTGAAACAGGATACAGCACTTTACATTTAGTCACCTTCAGTGGTGTTTGAAGCCATGGACAGGCTTTACTGTAAACCCTGGTGCTGTCTTCACTGAAACCTTTTAGGAATCACTATTCATCCTTACGTTAACCCTTTCATCTTGCTACAGCACTGTTAATTAAAGCTGTGTTGACTTGTTTCATTGTTATTGTTCATAAAATAATGTTTCTGTCATATACATCATACACAACATCGGATATTATCTCTAATAGTGATGGAATGATGCACGGATGCATTCTCTCTTGGTTGATGAGTTTTCATTTTTTCATATTTTCATGGGTTCATTGATTTCTTGTGTGTGTTACAGTTGTATTTGTACTTGTTTTTCCTTTTTATTGTTTACCTCTAGTTTTCTTCATGTTATCACATTCTGTCAGCATTGTTCTTCTGTTACTTTTCAATGAAAACAAGATCTCAAGTAAGGACATGTTTGATGAAAAGGAGTCTGCAAATAGTTGTATGTTATGATTGGTTATGATTTATATTTATTTTACGAGTGAGCTGTTGTCCACTGTTGGTGTAGTTTCACTAAATGCACACAAACTCTGTTACGTAGCTGAGGAAGCACCACAGAAACAGTGCTGTAAAAGGAGGAGGGTGTTAGATAGGGAAATTTAGGTTTTAGTTTTAAGGGTAGGGTTAGGGTTAGGGTTAAATTTAGAGTTAGGGTTAAGAATAGTTTTCATACTTACTTCATTCCTACACATTGTACAAATTCTGGGAATGTTCTTTCAGCCAAAAACAACCTCGAAATATAGAGTTGCCTGTGCTACAGTGTAGGACAACATTTAAAGAGCTGCTCTCTTGGAAATTCTGCGATAAATCTGTCACGTCATATACTGTTATTAATTCTGTTTATTTGCTTTAGTGAGAAGAATTAACAAATAAAGCTTTAATAAAAGAATAAGGCATGTATTAGTTAATTAATCTCAAACTCTTGTGTGTTCTAAACAAGTGCAATTCTTAAAATGTGAGTTTGAGTGGCTTTATTAGGGCTCAGTGTGGTCAGCTTCTTCGAGCTCTGTAGCTGAATTTTGTTCTCATTAAAGCCCTGGTCTGGGAGCAGTGGAGCGATGGAGCAATGGGCCGTTCTCTGGCTTCGTCCAGGTTTCTCTCCGGTGGACGACACAAATGATTACTGGCAACATGCTCTACATCCTGGCTCGGTGAGAAAGAATCACTGAGACACGGAGCCACATCAGTGGAGGTCCCTGCTAATGAAGCTCAGGCTATGAGAAGAAAAAAAAAACACACAAAGAATATTCTAGGGTGGGCTACGCTGATGGTGGGCATCGATGAGGGGTATGTTTTCTTTTACGGAGGCATCATAGTCAGCTCTATGGCATTTGTACAACATTATGTCTTTAAAGTGTTTGAAGAACCTGGGGATGAATGTAAGCTTCCACTGAGACACATGAGACCAAGGTGCATCTTTTTGAATTGCTGCTAACACAAGGTCACTGAACAGCTTAACAGCCTGGAGGAGAATGATAACTGCCCAGATCTGTCACATCAGCTGACAGATGCTTGTATTAGTTAGCACTTTGAGTAGAGAGATGTGGGGACATGGGGTTATTCTATAAATAGCCAGAGAATGACAGCAGAAATGTTTTTCTAGTGGCATTATCCCACTGCATACTCACTACTCACTACTCACTTTTGTCCCTGGTAGCTTTTCCACTAGCACACTAGCACTGGTTGTTGTGGTTTGGGACTGAACACAGCTCAGTGCCTCTGTCAGTCCAGACAGAGCAGAGTTTTTTGGGGGTTATTTTTCTTTGTTGCAATGTTCAACACTTGCTGGATTTATTTAATTTTTTTGTCGATCCAAGGAGGTTTTAAACTTCTTCACTACTTATTCTGAACAATGAGTGAGCAGGGACTATAATAGGACCCAGTTCCCAGCACCAGGGACCAATCTTGCCTAATGCAACAGCAAAACAAGCTGAATAGACCGTAAAATACAGCTGCTCTGTAAAAAAATGTCTGTGAATTTTACAGTGGAAAACTGTAAAACCATGACAGTAAATGACTGTAATAAAAAAAAAAGTTGAAAACAGTTAATATAACAGTGAAATACCGTAAATACTTTTATCAGCCAAAATACAATTATTTACATGTCTTTACTGTAAAAAAAAAAATACATTATTTAACTTTTAAATGCACAAAACATTAGGGGTCTAATGACTGGGAGGAGCTCAGACTCATTAGGAAGCTCCCAGCATGCCTTGCTTCTCCATATTTTCTGTGATTTTCAGAGTTTCTTTGTTTTTTTCTGTCTTTGAGACTTTTTGATTTTGGGTTTCATTGGGGTGATTATTTTGTGTATTTGTGTGTGTGTGTGTGTGTGTGTGTGTGTGTGTGTGTGTGTGTGTGTGTGTGTGTGTGTGTGTGTGTGTGGTTCTGCGCATGTTGTGATGTGTTGGTCTGGAAAGTTCACCATCAGCCTGTGTTCCTTTGGTCCTTTTGGCTGTATCTAAATATTGTTAAAATATGACCATATATTTTATGATGAAATTCTGGCAACCACAGCTGCCGTTTTTTTACCGTACATTTTTATGGATTTATTTACAGTGTATTGTTTCCTGTGTAACATATTTCCACAACAGTTTACAGCACTGTTTCTGTTTTTCTCCTTCGAGTACATAACTTTCTGTTATGTCTGTGTGGATTATGTAATTCAGCTACCAATCATGAAACAGAGGCTGCTCCTTTTCATCGTAGGCGTCCTCATGTCTGAAGATCTTGTACAAATTATGTTCAAACATGACCACGTGAAGCTACAAAGACATTGTCCTCGTAGCTTTGCACCACATCTGGGAACAAGTTGCTCAGCAATGACCAAACCTAATGAAATATTAATCACTTGTTGCGTTTCCAAGCCACTGCAGCCTGAGGGACGAGAGCAGAGCCCAGGGCTCGGAGCCTGGAGCCCACAGCTTCGCCTCCACTGCCGCTCTGAATGTTGTCTTTGAAGAGGGGATTAGGATTAACATTGAATTCCCGTTTTAACAAAGACTTGACCTAGAACTCTTGTAGGAGACGTAGCCACTTGTCAAAAGCGACAGAATAGCTAATGTCGCTGCATTAATTCATTGAGGAAAAGTAGGCCGGGGCCTTTGACTTCATTCTAAGAAGACCACCAGCCCTCTCAGTTCTCCCTCTCGGTTCAAGGACTGAAGAAATCTTTACCTTGAACTCCCCCAACTCCATAATGGCATTTTAGCACTGAGGCAATACTGTGTAATTTTGCGAAGAGATGAGGCTAGTACCGACAATTCAACCGCTATCCCATCACGAGGGTGATGATGAGTTTTTCATCTCCATTACACCTTTGGTCACGTTATACAGCGTCCACAACTTCATTAGCAAATACACCAACAAATAGGTGAGCCAGGCTAAATCCCTGTGTTCTGGTCGGGCCTGGGAGCTGGCGGGGGGCCGGATCGGCACAGGAGGGGGGTGTTGTGTGGGGGGTGAGGGGTTAGACTGCCTTTTTGAGCTGTGAATAATGACACAATTGTTTGTCAGTCAGACTGAGAACAGGTGTTACAGAGCTGTAGACTGTAAAGCTAGAGGCTGGTGGCCTTGCTCTCTGGTTTCCAAGTGGGGGAACTGGGTGGGGGGACTGGAGGGTACTGATACTTTTGACATGCTGGGTGGTAACTCTAGAAGGTGTGTTCATGTGTACATTCCTTAGCACATGCTAACCGAAAGCCTAGCCATGTTCGACTATTAGCCGTGAGCCCCTGACAACATCACAACTGTTTAAAGTCAAACCAGTGCAAGCTAAGAATAAGCATGTTTGGAAAATAAAGGACAGGCAATGATCCATGGCTTGGAGTTCTAGATCGTTCCAGTTCACGCCATGTGAAAGATGTGTAAAGAGGGATTATTAATATTATTTTAAAACTCACTTGTTCAGTGCCTGTGTGCATTCATTTGAGGATCTGGAGCCCAACAACTCACACACTGTGAAACACCACCTAGGTGCTGAGAGCCGGCTGTTCTTTACACAGCAGGAGAATGCAGCTGTGGGGTTTGATCCTTGTGGTTGTTTGAACCAAGCATGTCAAAGATGTTTCATTAAAATCCCAGACCCTAATGTTCAGTGGTGGAAAATGGCGAGAATGTGGTGTTGCCAGATCCCCTCAATCCACACAAACGATATCCAGCTCTTTGTTAAGGTCATGAACGTTTACTTGAAACTATCAAAATCAACACGGTTCGCAATGCAGCTTAACATCGTGGTCTGCCATTTTAGACAGGTTTATTGACCACAGATTTATATTATCTCAGAAATATCTTTACTTTGTTTCACTTGTCGGTATATTTCCTGTTTATTCAGAGTACAATTTTTAAAACATGGTTCTTCATGGGTTCTTTTTAAGGACAATCGATCTGCTCAGAAACATCAGCTGTTTATAAAACCATTCGTATGCTTTGATTATTTCTTTGCATGGTGAAAGGGTTCCTCAGTTTGATGTAGAATGCATGGTACTATATATAGAACCTTGCCAAGAATGCATGGGGTCTAGATGGTTTAGATGGCCATAGAACAACCACATTTTGTTCCATTAAGAACCTTTTTAAGAGACCTGTGAGTGTGAGGTTGAAGTCCATGACTCGATCTTAAGGTTCTTTCGTTATTAAATGTATTAGTAAAAATGGATCTTTATGGAACTAAACGTGGTTCTTCAATCATTCAAAGACGATTTAAGAACGTAAACAACATGTTCTCCACCAAGTAAAACATTCACCAAGCTCTGATGTATCCATTAACACCTTGTTCTAAACAGAACCTCTGCTTTAACCAAGAACTCTTGGACTAATGTTGTTTTAACAATGTTGGTCATAGTTTATTCGAAGAGAGATGTATTTTAATGATTTTTTAAAGATTTGGGTGACTGCTGAAATCTAGTGTTTGTTAGTAACTTTAGCCGTGCAGCTCCAGCACTTAAACTGGTATTATTTTTACTACAAATATTAGCTGTAAAAAAAACCTAGACAGCAAACATGTCTTGGCTGACGGACTACATCTGAAATCTTGTATGAAATTGATTTTTCACCCAACAATTCCTTTCATAAGACTAGGGCCAGGGACTCTGGTTAATAAGTACACCTTCGACTGTCTGGCTGATGTACAGAGTGCATACATCCGAGTGCTTTCTGTTCTATGGCACTGTGCCTTCACACAGGAATGTCCAGCCAGCAAAGAGTTAATGCAGCAGCCTGTGTGAGGAAGCTTGCAGATGATATTAAACTGTAAGTGTTTAGAAACCACAGCAATGCTAATGTTTTCCGTCCCCAGCCCTCCCCAGATACTTGTCACCCAAGACACTGGGTAATTCATTGATCTGCGTCGTTTGGCAGGAAGGCTCCTGGATTTACTGCAGACTCAGTGTGTGAGTACAGCCAGGCAAGGCAAGACCAAACAGCATGTGGAGGCAGGGAGGGGTGGTTCCAGGGCAGGGGGTGGTGGGGGGGAGTGTAGTTTTACTTATGGCTCTTTTCCGCTTTGCGTGACAGCGAGACTTAGAGGAGGCAGGGTCTCGCCGTCAACATTGGCAAAGGTGAAGGGGTTAAGTGTTGTTGGTTCACCCCAAAAATAGAGCCAGGGATGGGGGGCTTTTGTACAACATGTGGCTGCCACTTACTCCCCGCACAATGCTCTGTCTTCCTCGCCCGGCCACGACCGCAACAACTCGTCTGACCCGTGTCCTGTCCCCTCCGCTTCTCGCTAACTGCAGTTTATGGCTCAAGGCTATTCACATCTTTCAGTCTGGCCCCTTGTCCCCACAGTGTCAGTTTCCCTTCAACCTTAGACTTCAAAAAGCCTCTTCAATACCATGTTTGTTTAGAACTTTTTCACATGGACATCACATGGCTCGTCCTCCTCCAGTTTTGCAAGAAAGGGGAAAGCTCCGCTGTCCACAAGATATGTCCCGTAACAATGGCTGCACTGTGCGAAGGGCCCGACAGAAACAACAACAGCAACAACAAAAAAAAGGCCTGGACCTTGTTCTATTGTGTTTAATATTTCCATACATCAGCAGCGGGATCTGCCTCAGTGTCACACTTTTGCTTTTGGAAAAAGAATGAAAACACAAACCAGAACCAGATTTTTTTCCTTTGTCTGCGCCATTTTTGGACACCTCCCCCCACCAATCTAAAACAGGACCGCCACACCCCCACTCGCTCACACACAAACACACACACAACCTTCCCAAACACACACCTACACATGCGCACACACACGCAAACGAGGAATGCTTCTCTCAGACAGAAATTAGTTGCCAGGCGAGGATGCTGCTGGGTGGTGGGCCGCCTAATGGAAAGCAGAGCCCCGCTCAATGAGCCATATGCTCCTAATCCCTTTCTCAAACTCCCAGTGAGGAAGCGCGATGCTGTAATGCTTAGCATGCCCCAATAAAGTCCGGGACATCCTGTTTGAGGACTCTATTCCCATATCACATTGGCCTGGGGGGGTCATGTCTTCACCTATGCACCGGGAAGGTGGGGGTGACCTATGCAGCGGGTGAGCCATCAATTGCGGTCGTCCTGGAGTGATCCAGGTCTTCAGCCCACGCAGACTGGTATCGGCACACTGAGCGCAGGAGAGCTGGAGAACGTCCAGACGCTCACGGTTCCAATGTGGCACGCAGACCTTTGCACATGTGGCCCGTGTAGTGGAAGGGTAATGAGTTGGACATCAACCAATAGCTCCAGACTTCCCAAAGGAGTGTTACCCCAACAACAACAAGAACAACTGCAGCGGCTGCGTTGCACACATACGACTCTCCAAGAAAAACACTGCCAACATACATTACTGCGGAAGTAGATGTCAGTCTGCTGAGAGGTTTCCTTGATGCTACATAGAGGCAATAAAGCATAATGGTAACATTATAACAGTGTAGTAATAACGTCATAACTCTATAATACCAACTTAATAAGACCTTGCACATGTTTGAGGTGCTGTAACTTAAATCTGGTTTAAGACCCTTCCAGTGAAGTCGATTATATCGTAGCATCTTAGCAAGTGGATTCATCAAATATGGCTAATACTTTGTTTGTAATGAGTTTGTTCTAAGAATATTATAAGAGTGTTATAAGTATGTTATAAGAGTGTTATTATTATTATTTATTTTAAGAATTACTGCAGATAACGTTGTTTTTTTCCCCACAAATGAGGCTGGAAACAAGTACAAAGATCAGTTCCGACAATAAAACACCTCCTAGATCTCTAAAATCCCTTAAAACAATTAGTTAACTGCTCTTTTGTAATAACACAGCTGTCTTCCACATGGTGGACTATGGTTCAGCTTCCAGCTCAGACAGGAGAACCATGCTACAGCAGTTTGAGTCATTGGGTTAGACTTGGTTAGGGTTATGGATAGGTTTAGGATTATGTCTCTGCAAAATCTATTTGCCCCAGATATCCGCAGCGCAGAATCACTCAGACCATGTTTGTAGGAAGAATGATTATAAATCACTCTGGGCGTCCATCATTCAGTATTTATAATTCTTCATCGTTTGCTTATTTATGCACATCCCTCTTGCTCTCTCTAGTGAACTGGCCCACGTGACTGGCTCGGTTCAGAGACGCTATTGACGTATTAACAGGTTTAGTTGCACCTGTCATCTTTTGAAAGAATTCTGAAATGAAAAATGATACATTAACGTTAGAATTTATTACAAAATGACACACAGATCCAGTAAGGTCCAGTCAAATGTGACACTAGTAGTCATCAGAATTTAATTTGTTAATCCGCATACACTGTTCATATTCTGGAAACGATACTTAAGTCACGGCGGCACAGTGGTGCAGCAGGTAGTGTCGCAGTCACACAGCTCCAGGGACCTGGAGGTTGTGGGTTTGATTCCCGCTCCGGATGACTGTCTGTGAGGAGTGTGGTGTGTTCTCCCTGTGTCTGCGTGGGTTTCCTCCGGGTGCTCCGGTTTCCTCCCACAGTCCAAAAACACACGTTGGTAGGTGGATTGGAGACTCAAAAGTGTCCGTAGGTGTGAGTGTGTGAGTGAATGTGTGAGTGTGTGTGTGTTGCCCTGTGAAAGACTGGCGCCCCCTCCAGGGTGTATTCCCCTTTGCGCCCAATGATTCCAGGTATTCCCTGAACTGGATAAGCGCTTAAAGTTAATGAATGAATGAATACTTAGGTCAAATATATTTGAAGTACCATATACGAAAAAATTTATACAAAGACCATGGCAAGTTTTTCGAGACTTTGGAGATGATAAAACGCCATGTTGTCATAACTAATGTAACCTGAGAGCATGAATTAAATCATACCTTGGGAAAAAAACATCCTGGCCGAACAAAAGCATACACTGACACCACACCTGGAGGGCTGGTTTTGTGAATGTGCTTTTTCTTTTTTTTTCCACCCTCTCATAGTCTGATGAATCACAGGCCGTGAATCTTTGTACCATCTCTTTGTGTGAGGTTTGAAGTCATGTACAGCATGTAGTGTACGCAGTGCTGCATGGGAACAGCCCTGTGCTGGATGCGTTGGCCCTTGGCATTGACCATGATGACTTTAGGCTCATGAGGACTCAAGGCACTGTAGCCTTGCATGGGAACCATGGCCTGGGCCACAGTGGGCCTTGTGGCCCTGTGGTAAAAGAGCCGAAACGTCCAAATGATTGTCATGCGGAGGGCAGTTGCAGTGAGGCGGCCAGGCAGGTGGGTCCGCCCCTTGGAAATGGAATAGGACTCATGGGACAGGGCTTTCCTTTCGGGCCAGCTCCACTCTAGAGGGCCGGGGCCATTAGCCGCCTTAATATTCTGCATTACCTTTCCAGCCATTTGTTGCCCCTTTGTTGTGATACCTACTTAAAATATCAAAGCCTGCGAGAGCCTCAATGAGACATTTGAAAACTGAGAAACGCTGGTTTTATGTGTCAACGCCATGTCCCCTCCCTCTCTCTCTCTCTCCCTCTCTCTCTGTCTCTCTCTCTCGCTCTCTCTCTCCTCTTTAGCCAGCCCCATGCAGGTAGGCCTGGATCAAAAAGGAATCAAAAGAAGGGGGAAGAGAAGAGAGAGGGGAGAAAAAAGTTTGGGTGGGACATCAATGGCTGACATGGCTGAGGCAGAACAAAAAAGGAAAACTATGCAGGGGGAGGTTGAGGGTGGGGGGGGTGCAGAATCAAAGCTCTCCAATTGAATGGAGGCAGTGAGAATTTTGAAACACATAACCTGAATGTGTGTGAGAGAGAGAGAGAGAGGGTGAGAGACAGTAGGCAACTGGTTTCTGGCCTCTAGTTAGTCTGATGACTGGTCTTAGACCCACACTGGACGTTAACTTTACAGTCAGTTTTATATCCGATGTTGTAAGGCTATTTCTAGCTCCCAAAACCCAACCCAATGTATTTCACTGCAGAGAACACACCAGACAACACAGTCCCATGGCTCTACAGCTCAGTGATGGGGAAGGGGAGGTTGTAAAGCTTCAGGCAGAGTGACTTACATGTTTTTTTAGCCCCTGCTCCCTACTGGTTCCAAGCAAGCCAAGTAGACATGATGCGTAAACTTTGCAGAGAGCTGATTGGCCACAGGGACTTGTCAATCATGATGAAGTGCAGACATCCAGCACAAACTCTGTAGAACGTTTGTTTTTATCCGACTCACAACAGCAGCTCGTAAAATTATGACATGGTCTTTTGAAGAGGCTAAAACGCTGATCCAAACTTCAGCTGAGGCAGTTAGTTTCTAGCGTCCCAATCGCTAGCAGCTAGTCTCTAATGGCTGGACAGCTGGTGAGCGCCTCCGGGCCTTTGCCAATGCCGGGCCCGCTCCAGTTTCAAAGCGTGTGCTGGAGTGTGTTCAGTCTACAAATTAATTTCCCTCCCTGAGGGCAAACGGAACCCCATCAGACACCGCAACAGCAATGTGAGCAAGATAGAGAGGCCCCCACGTCTTCACCACCACGACCATCCCCCTACTACCCCCACCACCACCACCACTCCCAACCCAGTTCTCCATTCCCAGTCACTACCATCTCCCACTGGGTACACACACAGTTACATAAGTTACAATTACATATGTGTGTGTGTCTTTGTGTTAACACAGGTAAGAATTGAAACGTGTTACAATCCCAACAGCCAGGAGATAGCCCAGCATGCCTCACGCATCACCGCTGAAAGGGGTGCTGTCCAGCCGGGCTCTGTAGCCGCAGCATGGTGAACATGCTTTGTGCATCTGGTCCCACGTCATCTGGTGACAAAAGGGCCGATAGTATCACATTCCTGGGAGACTTCTGAACTTTGTGCAAGCACTCCTACTTGGTTCCCTTATCGCAACTACCTGATCTGCACTAGCCCTTGATCTCTGCCACTGTGTGACCCACTTCTAATCTTAGACGTGGTCTAATAATCTGCCGGGCACAACGCTAAATGCCACTCTCTACAAGTCCCAGATGGACAAAAATAGACTCTGTAAGCCAGGCACGAAAAAAATAAAAAAACACCTCCACTTGGATTTGTTTGCATTCTTTTTTAGAAGTCTAGTCTTTCACTGTGGTAAAGTCATTCTTAAAATTTACTTAGCAGTGTCAACAACATCTAAAAACTAGTATAAACATTACTTAAAAATAGCACTCAAAAAATGAGTATGTTTAGCTTATCCGTAGTTGTTTCAGAATCACAACCAAGCTCCCATCCACTGGTGGCGCTGTTTCACAAAATACACTCACACTCTCCGTTATGTATCTGAGGAACAACTACTAAAACAGTGCTGTTTTCTGTTTGCTGTGTTAATGAACTCTGCATTTCTAACCCTTGCAATTTAGCCTTTACAGTTAGGCTTAGGGAAAGAGTTAAAAATTAGTGTTAGGGTTTGGATTAGGTGAGGTTATAAGGCTGATATCTCACGCTGAGCCAGAAGAAATTCAAATTAATACACACAAAGTGTACACATTATACCAATTGCAGTTGTATTTTGCACACAATTCACAAATTAATAAAAAACATTATTAATTTGGTTTTTGACATTCTAAAAGTCTCTTTATCCATTGACACATTGCTTTGCTCAACAACCTGCCAAAGAAAAAGACACATTCTCTAAACACAAATAAAATAGTCCAGAAATAAATAGGCTTCTAATAATATTAGTATAATATTAGCAAGTGTAAGCTAGTGCTAAATACTCTCCAAATTAAAACAAAAAGCCATGACCTTACCATCAGCACTCTGTCAAAAGTAACTCCCCCAAAATGCACGAGTGTTCGTTGCCGGACTACAGCTGGAGGAGTCCCTGTGAGAGTGCTTGATTGATTGATTAATGTTTGCATATTTAAAAAAATTATAAATATGAATTAAACCTTATAAAATAAATGATCTATACCTGTTTTTTTAAGTTATCAAGAAGGCAGACTACAAAAAAAGAAAAATCTTTTGTTTCACAGTGTGTGGGTTGGAGGGCTCTGGATCCTCAAATGTACTTTACCATTGATATGTTTTTTTAATAACATGTCTTCTAAGGATACCAGTTAAGAACCTTTAAAAAAAAAACTACCTCCACATGTTGTAAAGGTTCCACACTAAAAAGCAAAGCCACTTCACTCAAACCTAGGAACCATTTAGGGGCCTTGATTTTAAGAATGCAGACCAAAGTTACAAGTTCCATTAATCCGACTCTACCACCTGTCCCTTTACGCTAAAGACGTGTTGATCTACAGCCTCTTGTCGCCAGCTGATCCCTGCTTCCTTCATAGCTCTGATGATCACTGAACTAAGCTGCCCTTGATGTGGTCAGCCCGCCATTGTAAGCACACGCTCGCCAACGTCTACGTCATGAAACAACACCACGAGCACGAGTATGTGCCAGTGAGCAACAGGCTTCGTCCTGACCGATATGGTCGGCTTTCAGAAACCACATTCGGAGAAATCCAAGCATTAAAACATTTACGTGCCGTTGGTCTGAGTGGGGATTCTGTGGCTTTGTGGCTTTGTAGCTTTCCTCAGGGTGAATTCAGACCGTGTGTGGAACTACAGCACTCTCTTGTTAGCCGAGGCCAGGGAAAGGCCAGGACAGAAAGAGCAAGGACATGGCCAGATAAATATGCGCTATCACCTATCTATGCAGTAATAGATGCTTGATAAATTCATGTACCATAACAGATAGTACACCGATCGGCCATAACATTAAAATCACCCCTTGTTTCCCTCGCTATTATATTATATTTTATTATATGATATGATCCACCGACCGTACAAATGTACTTTTTATCTTTATAGTAACTGTCCATAGTTCATTTGCTGCTTTCTTCCCCTTTTACCCTGATCTTCAATACTCAGGACGCCCAGAGCCCCACCACAGAGCAGGTATTATTTTGGTTGTGGTCATACTTTGACACTGATATTGTGGTGGTGTGTTACTGTGTGTTGTGTTGGTACGAGTGGATCAGACACATCATTGCGCAGTTTGTGTTGGTCTACCTGTGGTCCTTCACCAGTGGACACAAGACACTGCCCCAAACTCCAGGAGCCACTACTGTGTCTGATCCACTCACACCAGCGCAACACACACTAACACACCACCACCACATCATCGTCACTGCAGCAATCAGAATGGTCCACCACCCAAATCATACCTGCTCTGTGGTGGTCCTATCATACCTCGATGGGAGTCCTGACCATTAAAATACAGGGTGAATGTGAGCTAACAAGCACACAGAGCAACAGATGGACTACATTCTGTAATTTTAGAACTACAAAGTGCTCCTATAGAAACAAATAAGTGGTTTTAATGTTTTGGCTGATGAGGACAAACCTGTAACTTGTACTAAATACTGTTATAAGATTCGATTATAAAATTATAATATATTATAAAATATAATCTGATGTAAGCACGGCTTTGTTTTTAGCGGTGGTGCTAACTAAGTGCTAACAGTAAACAGGCTCCTGGGTCAAATGAGCGCATACTTCATCTGGCCTTACACTCAGACTTAGACGCTGTGGTATCAATGCTCGAAACTTCCCACCTACAAGTTAAATGAGGTTTGGATGTGCAGTGATAACAACCTGTCTTTACCTCCAACACTGCTAGGCATGGCCATCAAAACAGTGTTTTTTTTCCAGCTGGGTGTGGCGGTATGAGCAGAAACCAGCCGACCGTTTGAAGTCCGTAGCTTTTTTATTTTTTTATCCAGGCCGCGTTGTTTCGTCTCGGTGCGGCGGGAGAGGAGAGACAGCCACTGCAAACAGCAGGTGTGGCTTTTGAACGAAGCCACGACATGGCAGCCCTCTTTGGTCTCCGTCGTCTGATTCTTGTTTTCATCAAAAGAAGAAAGGCCCTCCTCGCCGTTGTCTTTCATCTCTGCCGAGCTGGCCTCTGCCTCATTCTTTACCTTTTGTTTGTGTGTTGTCCCTGGGCTGTAGCTTTGTGGCTTCCAGCAGGTGTTACTATTTAGCCCTTAGCCCTGGGGTCAGACGTAAGCAGTGGTTGAGAATTGCTACACGCCACAGGTAATGGCAGGGGCACCTGAACTTTGATCGCTTTTGCAGGAGACCACAAATCTGGTTTTTGATTGCGTTCCAATAGAAGGTGCTGAGGCAGGTATGGATTTCCATTGCAGTGGCCCTTTAGTGCTAGCCAGGATTAGCGCACTGAGATGAGGACCACAGAGCTGACTCTTGGCCTCACACTGACCACTGGGGACATAAAACAAATAGTGCTGTCAAAGTTAACGCTTTATCGCATGCGGAAATTTAATGTGTTCGTTTTTTAAAAGCTAAATAGTCATTTACCGAATTTGGCCACAACTTTGTTTACTCTGTTAAAGTTGTCTCTGATGCTAAAGCTGAGAAACATTTACTCAGCAAATTAACAAATTCTAATTTTAAAAATCAAAAAATCACACTGATAAAGTAAAAAGGAAAAAAAGGTTTCCTCTCACCAGTGTGTCATATATATATCACACCACACATTCATCTCCCTCCGAAATATACAAGGGACTACTAGTATATTCATTCATTCATTATCTGTAACCGCTTATCCAGTTCAGGGTCGCAGTGGGTCCAGAGCCTACCTGGAATCATTGGGCGCAAGGGGGGAATACACCCTGGAGGGGGCGCCAGTCCTTCACAGGGCAACACAGACACACACTCACACCTACAGATACTTTTGAGTCGCCAATCCACCTACCAACGTGTGTTTTTGGACTGTGGGATGAAACCGGAGCACCTGGAGGAAACCCACGCGGACACAGGGAGAACACACCAACTCCTCACAGAGAGTCACCCGGAGCGGGACTCGAACCCACAACATACAGGCCCCTGGAGCTGTGTGACTGCGCCACAGTGCCGCCACTACTAGTATTTTATATTATTTAAATATCCATTATTAACAGCTTCTGTCTTAAGAAGAGGCAATTTGATTAATCATCAATTAATCACAATACATTTTGTGATTAATATATATTTTTTTACATTTTTAAATCAATCACAGCCCTAAAAAACACATTAAGGAAACTGACGTAAGCACAATTAATAGAACAGAAATACAGTACAACAAACCAACGCAACAAAAACCAAAAACCGCAGCTCTTAATTAACCAGTGCATCATGGGAGACGTATTGCCACTAACTCTATTCTATTCTTTGCAGAATGTAAGCTGTGTTGTGTAACTGAATGACTGTGTCAGCACCGGGTGTACCTTAAAATACCTGAATTCACTACTGAGGTCATTATCTGGACATGCAGTGTATATTGCCTTGTAGGATTAGCATTATCCCTTGTATCAGAAATTACAGGTATCCAATTTCTAAACTCTCTCATTTGTTATTTCCCTTGTTGTTTTAGATTCTTTCTCCAATATTAATTGGAAATAAATCACAGTCAGCTAATCCCAGTCAGGTCCAGACCTATAGAAGATGTGAGGCTAGCTCTGTCTGAACGTGTGTTTCTTCCAATCGAACAAAATGGGCAGATCCTTTCGCCCTTCACCCAGATGTGACCCCACAGAGAGGATACGCTATTCACACGCTACAGAAAGGCCACACAAGGGGGCAGATCCGCATGTACTTTCGTTTCTATTGTACCGGTTCTACCAGTACAGTAGAGTTCAGTGCCACATAAGCAAACACTGAGGACTGAGGTTAGACAGCGATGGACCCAATCAGACACAAGTGTCTTCTGTAGCTCTGCTTTATGTCTGCTGTTCTTCTAAATAAAGCCGGCCACGCCAAAACCCATCTAAATATGTGTGTGTGTGTGTGTGTGTGTGTGTGTGTGTGTGTGTGTGAGGGAGGGAGGAAAAGACACAACCTATCTCGTTCCTCATCTTCCGAACGATGTAAACATTGCTTGAGTCAGAGTCAAAGGAGGGAACCTCCCGCAAATAATGGCGCTAATTGTGGCGTGGTTCTATTCAGTGTCCTTCCTCGAATTACTTGGTCATCAGTGCTCGTGAGAAAATCTTCCATTAGCTTTCACACACACACACACACTGTAGCTCCAAAAATATGGAAACACCTCATCTAGGTAGTTAGTTTAGCTAAATTACCAATGCACTTTGCCCTGTGTTGTCTACAGGGGTATAACCTCTTCAGCACTAGACAGTTGAGCAGCAGAACTGTGCTCCCTGGAGCAATGGAGGACCACCCAATGGCTTTGAGATGATCTGTCTTCATTGTGCCATCTAGCTTTAGGCTTAGTGACTAGCCTACGGTCATTTCTATCTTCGTCCAGGACTCTGCTCTGCAGCTCATTCAGCAAGTCTGCTTAGAGTTTCCTTGCTCAGACACTTGTTGATAAAGTCACTCTTGGCCATGCTTTATAGCAACATTCACTGATGCTATTTATTGCCAAATGAGAGTTTTTTAAAAAGAAAACAGCAGCATTTACAACAGCAAGCCTAGGTCAGGGCTAGCGAGCGTTTCATTCACGATGACACGGATTCCTGGGACAGCTGGCATTAGAAAGCATAGCCGAGGCCTGTGTTTCTAAAGAGTCAACAAGAGTGTGGTGGATTGGTGTGGTCAGTGCCACCTCATCAATCCCATCAGCCATTCTCCTTGTTTTTATTCTTTTTTTTTTATTTGACATTGTAAGGACAATCTCGGGCAAGTACACAAGGACAGAGTAGTGGACATGGACATAACAGATGTGTGTCATACACAGTAGATCAGACTGCTTTTCCTATTCTTAACGGGGAGTTTCAGTTATCCATTAAACATCATAGAAAAATCAAACTTCAGTAAAATGTTTGCAAATATTTAAATGTAAAACAATAATGTACCAGTATTTTCAGGTGTAAATAGCAGCTCTATGAGTTCATGAACAATTAATGTCATTCTGAGTTACCACCATCTCTGCTGCTTCGTCTCCTGTTCTCTGATAACATACTAAGGCTTAACTGGATATTTCTAAATGTTTATGTTGTTGGAAGCATATCCTTCCCCTAATTAAACAAAAACAGGGATGAGGTCTGACCACTCCAAACTCCAAAAAGAAAGCCATGTGTATCATTAGTACAATGATAAGAGACATAGAGCACACAGACATTTCTGACACTGTTTTGATACATTTCACTCTGTAGAGCATGCAGATGCACACACCATGCCTCCTCTATCAGCAGATCCAAACCCAAAGAAATGGTGGATTTCTGCCCCACTACTGGTGGTATGGCCAGTATAGAAAGCCTGGGGGAAATGTCTACAGTAAAATTTAAATATAAATTAATTTATTCAGCAGCAAATATTCTGTATTTACTGTGGTACATTTAACTGTGGTAAATATCATGTCAGTGTCGTACTTTTTTAAATCTGTACAGAAGCTAACCAACCACTTATTATTATGGTTGTTATTGTTGTTGTTGTTTTGGTTGTTGTTGTTGTCTAAGCCTCCCCAAATCACACTTTACACTGTATGGGACATTTTAAAGAAACACCCAAGGACCAGTTTTGCTTCCACATCTTCACAGAGTTCAAAGGGTGCTGCTCTCTGGTTCTTCAGCCTTCACCCAGACGCATGTCTGTCTGGAGCACTAGACAGCAACATCTGGCCAGAAGCCAGTCTTAGTTTAGGAGTGTCCCTGGTAGTTGCCAGACACTTAAATAACACAGCCCTCAACCAGTGAAGGGCTCCACCAGCCACCCACCCATTTCATGCATTCTGCCCACTGCCCCCGTTGTCTGCTATCTCTCCTGGGACCATGCTAGTAAAGCAGCCTGGGTGGGGGGTCCGGAAGATGCCATCCCCTCTACGCCGGTCAGTTCCACTGCTTGGACAGTCAACACCCCAGGGACGGCATTTTTCCCAGGCTCTTGTTCTCAGAGTTGGGTTGAGCGCGTGTGCTTGAGCCTGTGCAGTTTGCCGTCTGTGAGTTGTCCCGTCTCATTATTTTTGACTCTCCTCAGCAGAACGGGTGGCACGGACACATCTGTCCCACGATGAGTCAGGGAGGCCCACTGCTATCGCACCATCGAAATGTAAACAGGGGAACTCACACACATACTTACACGCTGTAATTTGCTGCTAAATCAGGAGCATTTAAATATATGGAAAAAAAAACCCACAGCTGTCAATTTGGTCACAGCGCGTAAATGGCCCCTAATGTGAATTCTCAGAAGTCTACAGCTATTACTGTCCTAAAGGTATGTGTAATTACATGAGTACAACATTAATTATGTACATCGTTCACATCACATCAGCAGATTAGAGGCAGTCTGTGCTAATGACTAGCTTTGATGAACCAATAACAAAAATACCCTGATTTCAGCACACATTGTGGACATAGTCTGTAAGTAGAATCTCCATAGACAAGCTTGGATTAATAGCATGGGACCCTCTGGGTCAACCACCCAGATTACAGCACCATTCCCAATGCCAAGTGTGGGCTGGAGAGGTATTAAACCTTCAGCACTGAGCTGTGGAGCTCTGTCATCTCATATTAAAGTGCTAAGAAACATTAATGCTAATTAAGACATGTAGCTTTCGTTCTAGTCAAGTCAAGTCAATTACCGATAATTAGAGTGGCCAGACGTCCGGCTTTAGGGTGGAACGTCTGTTTCTTCCTGTCCTCCCTCCCTCTGGCACAACACCTGCATGGCTCCAGCACATGGCAGAAAGCGCACCTTGAATTTAATTGGTTTAAAAGCATTATTTCATTTTCCACCTTCACCACAATGAGAGGAATCGTCTTGAGAAAGATAGAGTCAAGGCAGAGCTGCAGATCTGCATTAACTTTACAGAACAGGATGCAGATATGGACATTAGTGTAGTGTAGTGTAGTGGAGTGGAGAGGGAACGCCTTCCCCCACTTCTTTTCCAGGTAGGGAACACAGGTAGAGTCCCCATTATTTTGGAACATGTCCTCCTATTAAGGGTGTGATGTCCTCCTTTCTGGGGTCATGGAAGTGGCCACCCTACTGAAAATGCTAGTTATGCTAGTTAATGTTAATGCTAGTCAGGTCAGGTAGTGAAGTTAGTTAGTGACGTCAATTTAACGTTAATGCTAGTTAAGGAAAAATTATCATCATCATCAGTAACCCTTATCCAGTTCAGGGTCACGGTGGGTCCAGAGCCTACCTGGAATCATTGGGCGCAAGGCGGGAATACACCCTGGAGGGGGCACCAGTCCTTCACAGGGCAACACACACACACACACACTCACACTGACTGTACATAACACCCTACTTTCTATTCCCTAAATTACGCACTATACACTGTAAAAAATGTCTGTAAATTTTACGATGAAATACTGAAAAACCATGACAGTAAATGACTGCAGGCGGCACGGTGGTGCAGCAGGTAGTGTCGCAGTCACACAGCTCCAGGGACCTGGAGGTTGTGGGTTCGATTCCCACTCTGGATGACTGTCTGTGAGGAGTTGGTGTGTTCTCCACGTGTCCGCGTGGGTTTCCTCACACGTTCCGCACACAAAAACACACGTTGGTAGGTGGATTGGTGACTCCAAAGTGTCCGTAGGTGTGAGTGAATGTGTGTGTGTCTGTGTTGCCCTGTGAAGGACTGGCGCCCCCTCCAGGGTGTGTTCCCGTCTTGCGCCCAATGATTCCAGGTAGGCTCTGGACCCTCCGTGACCCTGAACTGGATAAGCGCTTACAGATAATGAATGAAGTGTCCAAGGACTGGGAGGAGCTGAGAATCATAAGGGAGCTCCCAGCATGCCTCACTGCTCCATATTTTCTGTGATTTTCAGAGGTTCTTTGTTTTTGTCTGTCTTTGGGACTTTTTGAGTCTGCCGTTTTTTTGCCGTAAATTTTACGGGTTTTTTTAACAATGTATCGTGCACTACACTGTAAAAAAAGTCTGTGAATTTTAAATGAACTTAAACGACTGTAAACTCTAAAAACTCTGTAACAGTGAAATACCGTAAATACTTTTATCAGCCAAAACACTCATTTTATAATAAATCATAAATAAATCTATTTACAAATAGATGGTGCAGCAGGTAGGTGTCGCAGTCACACAGCACCAGGGACCTGGAGGTTGTGGGTTCGATTTCCGCTCCGGGTGACTGTCTGTGAGGAGTGTGGTGTGTTCTCCCTGTGTCTGCGTGGGTTTCCTCCGGGTGCTCTGCTTTCCTCCCATAGTCCAAAAACACACGTTGGTAGGTGGATTGGCGACTAAAAGGTGTGAGTGAATGTGTGAGTGTGTGTGTTGCCCTCCAGGGTGTATTCCTGCCTTGCGCCCAATGATTCCAGGTAGACTCTGGACACACTGTGACCCTGAACTGGATAAGGGTTACAGATAATGAATGAATGAATGAATCTGTTTTTAACAGAAAAGTACTGTAAACAAAACTGTTCTGAATGTAAAACTTACCATTGCCAAAATTAATATTGTAATGTCATGTACATTTTGACCATATATTTTATGGTGAAATTTTGACAACCACAGCTGCTGTTCTTTTTACAAAAAAATTTTACTGATTTTTTTTTTTTTTTTTTACAGTTTATCGCAGTGAAATGAATTCAGATAGTTGTGAATAATTGGAACCTCAAAATTGTGCACTACATAGTTAATAAGGGACAGTATAAATGTACCTGCACCAGCAGATGACGAAGCAGATTAAGTACCTCCTGCGAGTGTGTTTAGCTCTTGTTATTTGAGCTACATTCCAAGTCTCTGAGCTCTCCGGTTTCCCGGTGGGTTTATGATGGACCACATGTCCGAGGTTAATGGAGGTGTCAGCGGTGTTTCTGCTCTTTTTTTCAAGGTTTTTTTTTCTCAGGACACAAAAGCATTCTCAGGTGAAAAAAGCCTTTTGTTTTTATTTTTCTTCCCATCTCGGGCCGAACGGCCCCCGTTTACCTATTTATTTACCCTCCTGAAATCAAAGACGTATGGGTTCTTTAAAAAAAAAAACGTTGGGAGGGGGTTCATCGGAGGATGTGTGAGTAAATGGCCTCCGATATGTGGACACAAAGACACAAAAGGAACAAAGGCAGCTGAAGGCTGGGAGTGCTCCATCACAGAGGCTCACTCTTATCTTCTCAAGGAGAAAGAGGAGAAAGACACATTGACACCTCGCCACGTCACGCTCTTAATTCCACCATCGCAGAGCTCCCTCTCTTTCCTCCTCCCTTCCCTCTCTCTACCTTCCCTTTCTCCCTCTCTCTGTCACAGTCCTTTACCTCATCCTCCTGTTTCTCTCTCCCTTTTTCTTTTTAACTCCTCCTACCTCTTTCTCTTTCCTCTCCTCCTCTCTCACACACCTTGCCTTCCTCCCTCTCTCTGTCATCCCTTTCTTTCGCTTTCCTTCCTCCCTCTCTCTGTCATCCCTTTCTTTCGCTTTCCTTTCTCGCTCTCTCCCTCTGCTCTTTCCTTTTCCCTTCTCTCTTCTTTCCTTCCCTTCTCCTCTCTCTCTCATCCCTCTTCTTTCTCTATCTCTTTCTCTCTCTCTATCTCTCTCATACCTGTCCTCTTTCCCTTCTCCTCTCTTTCACTCTCTCTATCTCTCTCTCATACCTCTCCTTTTCTCTTATTCCCTTCTCCTCTCTCTCATCCCTCTCCTTTCTTTCTCTCTTTCTCTCTCTCTATCTCTCTCATACCTGTCCTCTTTCCCTTCTCCTCTCTTTCGCTCTCTCTATCTCTCTCATACCTCTCCTTTTCTCTCTTTCCCTTCTCCTCTCTCTCATCCCTCTCCTTTCTTTCTCTATCTTTCGCTCTCTCTATCTCTCTCATAACTCTCCTCTTTCTCTCTTTCCCTTCTCCTCTCTTTCTCTCTCTCTTTCCCTTCTCCTCTCTCTCTCTCTCTCTTTCTCTCTCTCTCTCTCTCTCTCTCTCTCTCTCTTCAGTGAGACAGAGATAAGGCTGACGACAGAGGTCTGCTGATAAGATGCTCATTCCTTCCCCGGTGGAAAGTGCTGGCTGTTAGCAGGTATTCACATCACTTGACCTCCGTCCACGAGGCCTGAGGATCTTTCAGCAGGATTATTTATACTCACGCTGCTTTCCTCCTGCTGAAGTTTGTTGAGCAAAGTCCTTATTAAGAGGGCCACTGCCTTGGCTAACGAGGTCAGTGCTGAGCTACGGTCATTTAACACAGATACATGAGTGACCAAAGTCTCTAAGTAACAACTCATTCATTTCGCAGTCATCATCACGTAACTCGGCAGGTCTTATTCTGGAGGTATCATAGATACAACACCAAACCTGTGTTAAACATGGTTGCCCTAAGAGTCTTGAATAAACTCCATGGGAAAGCATTTTTAAAAATGGGAGCTCTGGAGCAGTTGCACATGAGTTTAAGGTCACCGTGGCTAATGGTAGGTCTGGGCCTGGACGAGCCAAGAACTGTGTTCTCTGATGTGATGGACTCTGAGGAACACCCAATACTTTTGGGATACTCCAAGAAAAGTATAAGCCACTACTGCTGCAGCAAAATGGGGTCAATAAGAGGGTCTGTTGATCCCCTTCATTTCAGAAGACTTTAGACTGTCCTTAGTCTCATATCGTCCCGATAAACTAATGGCTACCTGAGGACAGGACGAGAACAGTTCGGTGGCATCATAAAGACCACAAGGCCTGGCCCTTTGTGGAGTTAACAAATCCGATAGAAATTTCCCAAGCCTAACTGCCCTTATTTTTTCCAGCTCCTCCATTCCTCGTCTTCGCGGCCTTCAGCAAATTCTGGGCCAGATTTTTTTTTCTTCTCAGCGAAAACAATGTAGTCACTTGCCGGAGGCAAAGAACGGCCGGCGCTGGCTTCTCAGATCTCTGCGCTACGCCACATTTGAGCTGGACCCCCGCCAAAACCAGAGTCTACTTGACAATTTGAAAACAGCCGCGTCCTCTGGAGCCTTTGGCCACAATCGAGAAATGCGCCTGGCAACTGCGCATGCAATTAAACTGAAAGGAGGGGGAGGCGAAATAAAAAAGAAATGATGTCCCAAACCAAGCCTCCGACTCCTCTCGCTCCTCGATGGAATGCAATTAATGCTTTGTCATTTTTCCCAGAGACCTTGTTTGTGACTGAGTGTATTTTTTATGTTTATGTATTTAAGTATTGATATGGTTTATGTATTTATTTGCCTATTGCTTTGTTTATTGTGGAAAAAAGGGGCACAGAACTATGCAGGAATGCACTGTGTGGATGCACAGCTCTACAGGGAACTCTCCAAGTGGTTATCTCTCAAAAATGTTGTCGAGGAAGAGCCACGTAAATAGAAGGCCGACGTTGAAACCATTGACATCTGGGAGGCCGAGGGCTGGAGACGTGGAGACATGCCGTCTTGATTCGCAAAACATGTTTTCTCACAGCGGCCCGGCCTACAGTGTGTGTGAAAGCCTCCTCTCGGCCCTTCCCTGAGCTCCCCTCTCACAAGAAGGAGAAAGAGTGGTGGTCTTGCCGAGTGGGCACTATTGCATCATCTGTGTTTCTGGGGCTGCATTTCATTTGTTTTCAAGTGTTTTATAGCTGCAACCAAAGAACCGAATGCAATCAATTTAAACTATGTTCAGAATCTACGTCAGTCTGATGTTTGGAATGATTTTTGAAAAATGAAATTTGAGGTGCACCAGTTTGGGAATTCTGGACTGACACCAGTATCTAATATTTTCCACATGTGCCTAGAATATGCCTTTCATGATTTCCTAAAGTAGTGTTTTGGGGAATGAAGCAGTTCCCAGGTGTTTGTTACTGTGAGACAAAGTGTTTGCTGTAGTGTTCCAGGTGGTTGCTAGGGTGTTTTTGGTGTACATTCTGATGTTACTAAGTGTTTGCTATAGTTTTCCTAGTGGTTGCTAGAGTGTTTCTATGTGTGCATTCTGTTGTTACTATGTTTTTGTGAGAATGTGTTTGCTACAGTGTTCCAGGTAGATGCTAGTGTGTTTCTAGGTGTGCATTCTGATGTTACTATGTGTTTGTAGAGTGTTACCATGTGCTTGGTTTAGTCTTCTAGGTGGATGCTAGGGTGTTACTAGGTGTGCATTATGATGTTTCTATGTGTTTGTTATTGTGTTACTAAGTGTTTGCTGTAGTGTTCCAGGTGGTTGCTAGGGTGTTACTAGGTGTTTGGTACTGTGATACCATTTGTTTGCTATAGTGTTCCAGATGATTGCTAAGGTAGTGCTAGGTATATGTTAGGGTGTTAATAAATATTTGTTATTGTGTTACTAGGTGTTTGTTAAAGTAATGTGATGCATATTTAGGGTATAAAATTTTAGTGTATTATGTTTTAAATGGTGTTGCTAGGTGTTTGCTACAGTGTTCAAGGTGTTTGCAAGGTGGTTTTAGGATGGTGCTGGTTGGTTGCATTTGTCTTACTGTGTTGTTCTATTATGTCCCTGGGGTGTGACCAGGTGGTTACTGGGTGTCACTAAGTGGTTGCCAAGCTTTTCAAGTTGTTGCTATGTTTTGTGGTTGCTATGGATAGGAGATTTATTTAGGTTTATTATATATATTTTTGTACTGTCGATAGATAATTAATATGGTTCCGAATGAGGTTGCTAGTGTGTTCCTAGGTTGTTGCTAGGGTATTCCAGATGGCTGATAAGCTGTTGATAGGACACTAATATGTTTCCAAGAAGGTTGTTACCATGGTGGTAGGTGGTTGCTATTGTATCCCTTGATGCCAAGTTGTTGATAGGCTGTCCATATGTTATATATATTAATAATTAGGTTGTTGCTTGTGGGTAATTAAG
Organism: Hoplias malabaricus; assembly: GCF_029633855.1. Classification (NCBI taxonomy): domain Eukaryota; kingdom Metazoa; phylum Chordata; class Actinopteri; order Characiformes; family Erythrinidae; genus Hoplias; species Hoplias malabaricus. Next base: position 6,548,092 of record NC_089815.1, on the reverse strand, counting down.
GTATAAACAGGTGCTTGCTAAGGTGTGGCTAGAAGGTTGCTATGATAAATATAGTAGTTGCTATGGTGTCTTAAAAGTGGCTCCATTCGATGTGTATTGTTTCAGGTATATACCCCTGTCGATTCAAATAGATAGGAGCACAGTCTTATGGAAGTGAATATAACTAACCACGGTGGTCTCTGGTGTACATCAGCCTCAGTCAAGCAAGGCCAGAACCAACTGGAAAATAGAAAAAGAACATTGGAGACATTTAGGAAAAATTCATGCCCACAATTTTAAAAGTTAAAGTGGGGGGGGGGCATGGCCCTCTTTCTCTTGATTAAAGTGTTTGAAGTCGCTGGTCCTCCTGACTAAGATCTGATCACATTAGCAGCAGATGGCATGATGTCTGAGGTTTATAAATAAAACTGGCCCAGTCATCATCTTCCCATCAGTGGGTCTGTGTCCAGAACACAGGAATAAATCTAAACGCTGAAACATTTCAGTGAGGATTTGATGGCACTTTGAAATAAGGATCTTTTTCTAGCATGCAAACAAGCCACAAAGCAAATGGTGAGGAAACATTTTCTGAATTTTATAAAAAGTGTTCCTTGATTAAATTTGCAAAATTCAATTTTAACCTTACGTAAATATACTAGCATTAACTTTACTTGATTAGCATTAACACTACTTAACCAGCAACATTACTCGGTTTGACTGGCATTAAAGTTAATTGAGTAGTATTAGCTTTATTTGACTTGACAAGCATTAACCCTACTTGACTAGCACTAACACTGCATTCACATTACTCAACTTGACCTAGACTTAGTTCCAGGAAATTAAGGGGCGTCTAGCCGACACTTGGCATTAGGCATTGTCATATTAGGCCTATGTGTGGCTGACCTAGAGCACCCCAAATACATCACTCCAACTCATCCCAAATGTTTTGAAAGTATTGAACGTGATAGCCATTGTCTTATTACAGGTTAAGAACAAACATTGGGAACACTGGAATTGAATGGGTTAAGAAAAGATGGTGGTATAATTATCTAGCATGCTTCAGCACATTGCTCTTTCATTTCTCTTAAGCGGACTGTTGTGTGAGTTCTGGGCAACAGTTGCTAGCCCTCCAGCTGCATGTGCCCATTAACATCACAGTCCAGCTCTGCAGAAATCTGCACTGCTAATTGAGCCCAGCTTTAGATCTGGTGCTCATGGTTTGGGATTATTGGCCTCATGTGGATGAGGTGTGTGTGTGTGTGTGTCTTCCCCGTGCCTTTCAGCTGGTCTCAAATTCTTGTTATCAAATACTGAAAATATAACGATATATTTTTAATATTTTATAATACTTTAAAACATCTGGAGGCTCTAAAGAAACAGCTGTGTAACATTGGCCACTATAGAAGATTCCCAGTCGACATGGTGATGCAATACCTATGGGTAAGATGCCATCCCCTTTTCCATTGGTAGAATACCAAATAATAGTTGGGGTTTAATTTTGGTATTTTTTTGAGGCATTGACCAAATGTCTTATGATCTTAAAGTCTGGGCTAGAGTTGACAATTCACCATGCAGTTCGTTATCAATAAAGCTGTATTGGCCGCTCCACGTCCTTTCAGACCCAGTGTGTTGAGTTAACCTCTTACTGTGGAAGCCAATCTGTGATTTATTATAAGATCTCTGCAAGTTGGCCTCATCTTCTACTACACCCCAATAAAATAGGATCTGTTCTGCCTCATCTTATATGGTTGTTAACACTTCCATTTTCTCATCAGGTTCCTCAAATAATCTTCCCCTTGTTTGGGCAAGTGCAACTTATATCTAATCAGAAATGATCTCTTGAAGCAGAAATAGCATGGGCTTGATAACTGTGTCCCCTGGGAGTAAAATGAATAAAGGGTGGTCTGTGACTCCTGCCGTACGGGCAGTGAGTGAATGGGCAGATGAATGGGCCATGGCCAGTGGAGGCAGTGTTTCCGCTCTTGTTCCACTAATCGATCAGTGGAGGTCCGTAACAAGGGGGTCTAAACTGAATGGATGTAGCCCTTCGCCTCCCCCCACGGCCCCTCCCTGTGTCATCAGTCTTGTCCTACAAGACCCCTCACACCCAGCCATGGCATGGGAGAGTGACTGTGTCTGTCTTTTTCTCTCCCTCTCTCCCTCTTTCTCTCTCTCTGCATCAGTGGGAGAAAAGGACAGAGAAGGAGGACAACAAAGTCAAAGATTCTTCACATAGCTTCCCATTTTCATGCACTGCTGCCAGTGGAGAAACGAGTGTGTCCCCCCTCCTTTGGCACCCAGCCAGATATCTCATTGCCCTCCCACTCCCACACCACCCCCACCCCCCTTTTTCCCAACCTTTTATCTGCATTCAAAGGTAGCCCTATACCTACCATTCATCAAAGGAGTTCAAATGTGACCACCTTGCAACCCAATGCCACTTTTTTCAACCTTTCTCACTGGCTCGGAGGAAAGAAAAATAAAAGACTCGTGGGTCCAGCGGAGAACATTCAGCTCCGCAAACACTTAACTAAAAAAAAAAAAAAAAAAAAAAAAAAACCTTACAAAAAGCTAATTTAACCATGACACACACAATATGATACTTACCTTCAGTCAAATAGAAGAGTGTTCAATAGGACCAAACCTTTCATCTCTGTCTTTGTAAATCTTCATTTCTTATATCAGTATCATAAAAATAACACATTTTATAGAACAAAGAACACCAAAAGACAAAAACAAAACAATGCAGAGTGTACAAACAGCACAGATTGCAGTTCTGAGGGTATGTTGCAGCCAGTGGGCAGCACCGAACCACAGGGTTAATAAAGGCCTTCTAAACTGACAGTCACTGTAAATACTAGCAATTTTAGCAAGCTGCTAGCAGGAGTTGAACTCCCTCAGTTGATGTTACCTGCAGTGATAGCAGGACACAAGCCACTGAGCATCTACAATGAGGACATGCTCCCTCAGTCAACACTAGCAGTGGAGATAGCTGATCAATAGCCACTAGCAACAATAACAGGCTCCCTCAGTCCACAGTCCCAGCTGATAGAAGTGGCAGAGGCTTGCAGGCAGGTGTCGATCAGCAGCGACAAATACATGCTCCCCTGGTCGGCAGGCCCAGCTGTTAGCATCAGCAGTAGCAAGCAGCTAACTGCCAACCATGTAGGCTCTTCATGTCAGGAACCACAGCAGACAACAATGGATTAATAATGGAAAACCAACCTGGTAGAAAAGCTAGAGTAGTTCTAGCCAATAGATATGTTTTGCACTAAAAAGGTTTCTTCTATTGTTACAAAGTCTGGCTCGTTATAACAGGAGAACCCTTTTTTAGTGCTGTATGGAAAAATATACACCACATTCTCCATGAATCTAAAGAATCATTTCACCATGCAGCTGGTTCTATACAGATATTGTGTTTCTAGTTTGAACTGTCACCTTAACTAAAAAGAAACCTTAAAGAACCTTCCTTTTTTCTCTAGAGTGTAGGAGCAGTTCCTAAATTAGTTTGTAATTAATAATAATAATAACAGAAAATTACTAAAACAACAACAAGTTTTTCTATTAACGTTCTTTAAAAACAATAATAAATATAACATGAGCATTTAAAAACAACAAGGTTCTGTTTTGAGACACAGATTTTGATGTAAACCGCATTTCTGGAAACGTAACACAATGGTAATTTGCTTATGTTCACAAAGTAAAATCAGAGCTGCTCCATGAAAACACTGGAAATCTTTTCTTTGTGATTTAAATAAAACGTCAAGAAAATTAACAAATCACAGAGTATTGTATTTACTACATTTCACAAAATGTCCCAAGTTTTCTGGTTTTATGTCAACATTAATATCATCACTTTACCCAGAATGCACTTGTACTGTGTTAGTCCTGTAACCTCTTGTTTGCTTTTTGGCACGTTCATGATTTTTCTCATTTTAAGAACTACGAACGAACCTTGAACGAGTGAATCTTAACTGAACTGAAGTTGGCAGGATGTTGCCAAACTGTGTGGGCCTCATTGAGCTAAGTTTACATGTTTAGACAGTTAGTATTCTCCTCCAAGTGTGTTAAAATATCAGATGATGTGTTAGCAGTAGTGGCTAGTTCCAAGTCATTGCCCCCACCCCCGTCCCAAGCTTGGCATGTGCTAGCATGTGTAATCAGGCCGCTATGCTCTACGCCAAGCATTGATTGCAGGTGTATAATATAACTGCGAATGTTTAGGCCATATTTTGATGCACTGACAGTTTCACAGACCGACAGAAGAGCCACTGCTGTGGACACACGGATGTCTGGCACGATTCCCACATCTGGGGGTGTTAATGAAGCGAGGGAAGTGCTGAAAGATGGAAGGATGTAGCCGTTGATCAGCTGGGCTGATAGTAAATGTGTGTGTTTAGCACTAACACAACACACACAGATGTAAACAGCCACCAGTTCACCCCTATAGGTGTGAAGCAGCTCATTTCATGTCGAGTGCACTCGGCCACTTGTTGCACACGAGGGCTTTAGTCAAACACGGCTGCGTATTGTTTCAGGTAGTTGACACATGGCGGCGTATCTCCAGACTCGGTTGGTTGCACACAGCCCTTTCTTCTTTGGGCTCTTTGAGAGAACAATAGGTGATAATTAATTTGGAAAAAGCCCTCTTGTCACAACAAATGCATGCTGGTAGTCTGAGGTTCCTCTCATGTTGATACACCACTGACCTTGTCTAGTCTACAGGTGAACCTGTTTATCTTGGAGCATCACATTACGGGCTTCAGATCAGCAGAGATGGAAAGATAGTAAAGAATCAGATTACCGGTCGGAATTCCTTTGACATCTTCCAAAAAGTGACTTCCGCTACATGGAGGTTTGTGGAAATCACAGAGAATGAATGAATATATACAAATATATATAAATATATATACACAAGGTCACCAAGCTTGGAGGGTGAAGCCTGGAACATTCTTCCTCCCACTGCCAACTACTTTCCCCCTACTAAGTTCTTCCCCAGCTGTTCCTTACCAAATATCACATATGTTAGATAATAAATACTTGTGTGTTAACTAGTATCGTAATGACTGATGGAAGGAGAGGGATGGTTTTCTTACCCACACAGAGAGAGTGAGACCCACTGTGATTCTGACGACTGGAAGAATTCCGTAATTAATAGATTTAACTTTTTAAATGAAATTACTTTAAAAACCAAGACCTCAGAGAACCGACCAAGACCTGGCGCCGCATAATATTAGGCTTAATTTACTCAGGACCACTGAGAGCTTTCAATCTATTAGTCGGGGTAACAGCAGGGTTAATCCCCCAGGCTTTATCATGCATTCTGCCCATCACATGCATCATCACTGAGAGAGAGAGAGAGACAGTATAAGACTGCATCCCTTAGAGGCTACAGTCAGTAATGAGGGGACAAATGTGTGTTCTAAAGCTGAGAGGAGAGGACCTCCTGCTGGGACCCCCACTTACTCGTGCAGTGTGTGAAAAGCCCAGGGTCTGCCCGAGGGTCCGGCCTGAGCAAGACCCCGGGCTTCATTCACATTTATTAGCCTTATTACACCATACAGATTTATTTTATTTTTATCTATTTATGATGTATATGCAGCAGCAAAACCTCAAGCAAAGGGGCACCTTTTTTTTTAAATATATTCTCATTATATTATATTATTTATTTATTTATTATACATAAAATATATCCAACATTTGTCCTGAGTCTGAGTCTGTCTTCCTCATTCTCTTCAGGGAAATCTTCACACACTGGTGATGATGTGATTATCCCAAAGTTATTGAGTTAGAACTTCATCACTCGGCTCAAGTGGTTCACCGGGGGCTTTATATCCCTCAGGTTGACACTTGGTATTGAGCATGGACATCTTAGGCTCATAGGCAGCTGCTCCAGAGCATCCATTTCATTTTATTTCATTTACAAAATGTGTGGGCCCAAGAAAGGCTTAAAGCAAACAACAAACTGTAAGGGGTCATTTGCTAGAAAACTTCAGCCATGTGAAATTCCCCAGTTCCTCCTGGAAGACCCCAACACAGTGCTATTTTTATAATTAGTTTTAGGACAACATTTTTCTAACCTTCCGCTTCCTCACGGAGTCCCAGAGCTTGTTTTCCTTTCTTTATGGGATGGCTCAGATTCCTCATGCTGCCTCCAGGAAGAGCGCAGGGACATAGTGACGGTCCTCTCTCATATAGCTGACCAGGCCTTTTGACAGTGCTAGAGCTATTGTGGGGTTACTAGTGCTGTTTACATTGCTCGTTCTTGAAAATCCCACATAATGGGATTCCCGTAAAATCCATGTCCACTGATGACGGCCTAGAGGAAGACCAACACAAAGTGTGCAGCGACAGATGAGCCACTGTCTCTGACTTTACATCTACAATGTGGACCAACGAGGTAGGTGTGTTTAACAGAGTGGACAGTGAGTGGACATTGTTTAAAAAAAAAACTCCAGCAGCACTGCTGTGTCTGATCCACTTGTTCTAGCTCAACACACACATGCTGTATAGTCCTTTTGGTCTTCCTCTAGTACTTTTGGATTGTGAACTGTTCTCATTCTAGCTGCTACACTAAAAACTCCAGGAGCGACTGCTGTGTCTGATCCAGTTAGACCAGCACAACACACACTGACACACTACAACCTACACAAGTGTAACTGCAGCGCTAAGAACCATCCACCACTCTAATCATACCTGCCTGTGGAGGTCCAGTGGGTGTCCTGTAGAGCAGCAGATGGACTACAGTCTGTAATTATAGAACTATAAAGTGCAGCTAATGGTCTGAGGAGCTGATAAAATGGGCAGCTGAGTGTACCTAAAGGGGATTTAGCTTGTTAGCATGGTTAGCCTCTTTTAACAGAGATATTCTTCACTTTAAACATCACGGAAAAGTAAGCAAGACAGAGGGAAACTGTTTAGATCCGTGCCCTAGCTTTTTATATAAACTGCTGGACCCAGACAGGCCTCAAAGACCGCTGAGCGCTAATTAAGCCAGTCATTATATTACTAGCGCTAACGCTCTGAATGAAAGCAACATGTGCTTAGACCAGATCCCACATAATCAGGAGAAGCGCTGTATGATTTTCATGTTAGGCCCCGCGTCCCTGTAGTGGCCGGCCCAGTGGCAATTGCATTGTACAAGCAACAATAAACAAGTCAGCCTTGCAATTAGCACGACACACACAGCAGCTCTGGGGAATACACACTCTTCCACAGCTAAGACAAAGCCGGGCCCGTGAGCTGTGTGTATTGTGAGTTCTCCAGAGCCACTCCAATCTTTCATTATGTGATTAAGGGGCCTGCCTTGATCCCTCTCCAGTGGAGTTGTCTCTTTCATTCTGCGGCTCCTAATTGGAGTCAGTGTGATTTAACGGGCTTTAACAAGGTCGCAATCTAATGGCATAGGCCTTGTCTTGCTTTCTAGGAGGAAATAAAGGCCAAGACTGGGGCTTTTCTGTTCAGGAGTCAGTGACTTCTTTTGAGGTGCTACCTTTGGAAAGTGTAAGTTACAGAGTGGCAATAGGTCTCAGACTCATTGAAATATGTTGTGGATTTTTATAATAACTTCAGCCTGGGAAGAGAAAAACATGACTGAGATCTCAGGGACATCTCTGCAGCTCCATCTAGACAACAGACTTCAGCTGAATCTGATCTTTCTCATGAGAAAAGCCCCCCCCAGTGATCTCACATGTGTGAAATCTCACAAATGGAGATCTCAGAACACTTGCAGGCCTCGGGTAGGCTGAGATGCACTAAAACCTTCAACTATCACCTCTGTCCTCTTTCTATTCGTGCCATTTCTCCAAAGAGATTTCAAGAGCATCACCATTAAATAGGACATATTATGAAAAAAAAAAAAAAATAATAAAAAGCACTGATGCAGTGCATATGCACATTCATTTGGGCATCTGGAGCTGACCAACCCACCAACTGGAATTTGTAGACCACCCAGTCAGTTACTGTGGGCTGCCTACATCTGAAAACATGGGATAAAATGAGCTACTGGTTTTTACATAGTGTGTGGAGACTTTGGAAGTGTCCAGCCTCTTGGTCTGAGACCTGCGTTTCTGTGAGAATGGAAAGTCAAGGCTAAACAAGGTTAGAATATAGGTGAATCCCATTTCACCACTTCGTTTTGCCTAGGAGTAGAGGGTCTCAATTCTTGTTGAGAAAGAGGGGGTAGGGTAAAGGGTTAGGGCTGTATACACCTTGAAATGGAAATCTTTCAAGAGCACACTTCCAACTAAGGGCTATGAGTGCTGTATAAATCACCAGCCAGATTCATATGCAGGTGACTAAGAAAGCTTATTTAAACACCAATATAACCAGTGTATTGTCGTAGTTTAATGTAGGTACGGTGCATTTTGTCCTTTTATTTCATAACAAACATAAAACATCAAGATCATATGCCAGTGTCTCTGAATTTCTAGTTCCACCTTAAATGGCGAAGCAATAGCATTTCTAGTGCAGGTGGCTACTGCAACATTTAAGGTGGAACTGGAAGGTTCAAACAAGTCAGTTAGGATTGGGTGAAAGGATAGGATTGTCCAAAACCTTTGAAGACATACGATGCCCTAATTTGCCCAAGCGTCTTTGAGCATCCTGAAAAGCACTATATCTATAAAATGTATTATTATTATTATTGTTCTGTTGATGTATCAGGCTCTTGAAAGGTTGCCTCACTTTGTAGGAGAAGATTTTAACCACCACAATTTGAAACTAAGCTCCAAGGGGCTCAAATCCAAGGGGTAGGGGTAAAGTTAAGAAATGTGATTCCCCCTGTCTCCTTTAAGTCTCCCGAAAATACAAACTTTGTCGTTTCTACGTCTACTCCACGTGCTTGTCTGTTTGAAAGAACCCAGTGTGAGAATTTCCTGGTAAAGGATTGGACACTTACACAAGAGGAATACTTCTGCCATTTCTTGTAAACCGAACAACAGCACGTTTCTAATTGTCCACAGGCATCAGATCTTTTATGGGAGTACGAGAGGCGGGGAAAGTAGACACAGTGACATGAGTTACTGGTAAAGTATGCCCATTAGAGCCAGACAAGGAACGCCACACATGGGTGGTAAGAAAGGAATGATTACTGGTATGATTTTACAGTTACGGGATTGTGGCGTAGTATAGTGGGTGCACTCTTGGTTATTTTCTGTCTGTGTCAGTGCACATAAAGCACTATACACAAAGGCTCCAGGGTCCTGAGGTCTCGTGTCCACAGGTGTGAGTGTGTGGGTGACATATATAACAGATAGCTGACTTTATTATCAGCACAGGAAGCTTGGCAGATGTGAAGAGTCATTTGTTGAAGCCTCTACTGTAGTCTAAATGTATGGACCACGAATTCTATGCTGAAGTATAAAAGGCAGCTATGACATTCCTGTTTTCCAGAAGCCCTAGTCGTTTGTATTAATCAGCCTTAGCTGGCATGACTTCTTCTGAGCGAAGGCAGGGATGGTGACACGCCTTTAAAGTGGTGTTTACTGTGCTGGAAGGTACTGGAAAAGACATCTGAGTAATCAGGAAGTAAAATAAATAAAATGCATGATTAATAAAGCTTAGTAAAACAGACCCTGACAGTGTGAGAGAAGCAAGTGATCATTTGTGATGGATTTGTGTTTTGACTGATCACTCCAAACACTGCTAAAAGATTTGAAAAGTGTTGAATCTTGCGCTGGAGGACAACCTGAGGCAGGATGCTTTCATCAGTGTGTGTGCATTTGTGTGTAATGTATGTGTGATATTTGTGTGTGTGTGTTTCTTCTTGTCTGTTTGGTTGTGTGTGTGTGTGTGTGTGAAAGCCTGTGTGGCTGAGGTGGGCGACTCCTGGCTCTTGTGATTAAAAAACGTTGTCATTAGGAATAAACACCCTGTCTGGGGCTGACGGAGTGTGTGAGGCTTCAAACGGGACGCCCTAATTGTTATTATCGCTCAATGGGGCCATTAGAGCAGAGAGGAATCAAACGGCTTAGGTGCCCACATAAATGAGGAGATGGGCCGAGCGTCTGAGGAGAGATGGATGCAAAAGGGGGCACCCTATGATGTCACTGGGCCCCCAGGGCCAGCTTTCTCATGGGAAAAGTAACACTCCCCTCTGCTCGCCATAAAAGAGCCGAAGGAGCCATAACAGTAACAAGCGCAACCAGCCCGGCCGTTTGATGTGCCCATGTTATCTGTCTCCTTGGCTTTCTTGTAGCCCCCATTCAGGGCATAAATGTGATCATTGAAGTGGGCCGCCCCGTCTTCGCCGAGCACAAAAGTCTCTCACTAATTGCTGCCACATCAAATAAGCAGGGGCAACTCCGAATGGGAGCCTTACAACTGCCTGCTCCGAGAGAGAAAAAAAAAAAAAAAAAAGAGCCATTGCTTAAATCTGGTTCGAGAGGAGTGGGCTTTGTGTGTGTGTGTGTGTGTGTGTGTGTGTGTGATTTCCCATCTAAGATTAGGTTTGCTGCTTGGGTGAAGGGCTGAAGGTGGGGTAGAGGGCGGTCATCCCACAGGAAAGACCTCTTCACAGATTAGTTCTGCATGGGCAGCCGTTGGCTATTTGATTCGGGAGCAACAAATCCAATAGCCATTGTCTCCAGAAGATGCTGGTCAGCCATTGGAGGGTGTAGGTGAAGGGGACAAAACTCTGCCAGCAACAGAACCCAGTGTGTATTTTCAAATGTAACTCTTCTCCTCACCGTCACGGCCCAGTGATATAAGTGTCTTCGGGGGTTAAAGGGGGCCACCAGGGGCCACGCCACACGGAGCGAGAAAAAGCTGTCAATCCAGGGTCCAGTTTTTCAAAAGGCGCAACACTTTTTTTTCCCGTGCAAACAGGGCCTGAAAGTCACAGTCCATATACTCCTTAAAGCAACGCTCCCTGCTTAAATAGCCACTGACCAGCTCTGGATCAAATGTGACTTGTTTGGGAACCCCCCGCTCCCCTCCCCCCCACTCTCTACATTCTTGTTTCCCAATTGTGTTGTCTTTGTTGAGGTTCTGCTGGATGTGGAGGTGGAGGGGGAGGGGGGACGAGGAGGAAGCCTCTTGCCTGAGGAACGGGCCCTGTGATCTGGTCTTTTTTGGGTCTCCTGCTGGATCTTGTCAAGGTCACGACCCGACAGGGTCCTGCACCTCTCTCTCTCTCACCCGTGTTCGCCGCCCAGCGCTGAAAGCTTTGAAAGCAGGAAGATAAACATATCTGTTGCACACAATCCCATCCATCAGCGCGGCTTTCCTTGCGGCACTGACCCATGTTGTGTTGTCACTCACAGATAAGTAAGATGCTGGACGCTGGGGACAGAATGTGTGTGTGTGTGTGTGTGTGGCGGCGGGGGGGGTGTGTTTCCACTCGCTTTGTCTACATCCATAAATATAATCTAAAAAATAGCCTTTGCTGTTAATGTGTTATTTACTTATGCTGCCAGAAGACAAAGGCAATTTTGTAACTACTGAGGGTTACATTTTAGTCCCGGCAAACAACATCCGTTTCATAAAACAAACCCCATGTTAGTTAAAGGAATGTTAAGTAGTCTTTTGACTTTACAGCTTAAAAATCATTGTGATATTTCATTGAGCAGTAATAGGGAGAATAGAGCCTACTCCGTGTTCCGCACTGTAGAAATTACACTATGTAACTTTTAGAGGAGGGTAGTTAAGTTTCAACTTGATGAATCCTGTCTAACCTCACAACTGACTGTTGATTGGCTGCAAATGGTCTTTTCTACATTAATTAATAATAATAAAGTGCTGAGGTCCATCCAGCTCAACATCCAGTCTGCATCAACTCAGAGGCCATTGAGGTCCTGTAGGCCCTCTCAGAATGCCAAGATGCTTAAATATTGGATGACAACCACTATAAAAATATGTATGGAAGAACTGGGAAAGACTATTCCACAGTTGTCCAGCCGCAGGAAGCCCAAATTCTAGGTGCTGGAGCAGTGGCTGGACCCGGGCATCACTTAGTATCTGGTAATCCTACTAAAACGTACATTAATCATTCATTTTTTGTAACCATCAGGCCCCCAACTGACTGTCACTGGGGCAGTTCACCTGCCTGCATGTATTTATTAACACACTTTTAACACAGAACATGGCTTTAAACCCTACTGTACACTCACTGTAACTCCATCATACTTCATTTATACTGCTCTCTGTTTAGACACTGCTCTTTGTTCGATCAGAGAAGGATGTGCTCCATTTCTGAATCTTGGATCCTCACACTCAGATGGAGATTTTCCTGTGTTTTTTGGACTGTGGGAGGTAACTGGAGCACCCGGAGGAAACCCACGCAGACACAGGGAGAACACACCACACTCCTCACAGACAGTCACCCGGAGGAAACCCACGCAGACACAGGGAGAACACACCACACTCCTCACAGACAGTCACCCGGAGGAAACCCACGCAGACACAGGGAGAACACACCACACTCCTCACAGACAGTCACCCGGAGGAAACCCACGCAGACACAGGGAGAACACACCACACTCCTCACAGACAGTCACCCGGAGGAAACCCACGCAGACACAGGGAAAACACACCAAACTCCTCACAAACAGTCACCTGGAGTGGGAATCGAAAAACAATTTTCCATTCCTTTAAAACAATACCTGTCATACTGTGTTAAAACTCCATGATGAATGAACCAATAGCAACACTCCAAAATTAGTATCGAAGTGTTCTCCTGTGAAGTCACCATTTCGGAGTTACAAAGTTTCAGACAGCGATGAGAAGATACTGTGATATGGAGTGTTACCGGCCTGTGGTCACTAGACGAACTGAGTAACGTAACAGCTTGCCGTGTGATTATCCTCCATGTTATCTACACTTGAAGGACACACACACTTTCTCACTGACCCGCCTCAGGATTAGGAGAGTGATAATCTCTTTGTTTAGAGCAGCCTTTGTCATCTGATTTGGGATTTTCCAGGGAGAAAAAATCAAGGAGGACATTGGGATGAAGAGAGTGGTCTTTTGTCAGAGTAATGGGAAAATCCGGATTTACCTCTTGTAGTGAAAACGTTTACTCTGTGCGGTAAAGACTGGATCGCTGTGTTTGTGCCTGCCACGTAGCGAGATTCTGGATACAAGGGAAAAAAAAACTGTTGGCCACACTACAAAAAAAATTGTATTTATTTTTGATTTTGAAGATTTGTTTTGTTTTGTTTTTTCACTAAATGTATTTTACGGCATTTAGCATGTGCTTTTATCCAGAAAGATTTACAGTTCTAACCTCGGAGCAGTGTAGGCTAATAAGATAGCAGGAATTTGCAGTGATTATAAACCAACCTGGTCTCAATTTGAATTTGTAAATATTTAAAGAAAAGACAAAACCCAAGTTGTACAATGTGTACTAAATATAGTTTACACTATTTGGTGTACATGAAAAACCAGCCTTAGCCCTGCCCCAAACCCTAAAGCTAAGTCTAAACCTAAACCTGCCCCTAACCCTAAACCCCACCATAACACTAAAATCTAAATAGTTTGAAAAACAGGATTTTCTTTTGCCGTCCACCTGTGTATCTTTCTCCCACAACAGTTTACGGTGCTGTTTTTGCGGCTCATCTTCAGGTACAAAGGCTACAAATATCTGGCTTGTTCCTTTTAGTAGTAAAAGTAGTTAAAATTAGTAGTTAAAGAAGTTAAAATTTTTTACTGAAGGTTATTGCTCATAAAGAGGCATGGCCTATATAATCATCCATAACATTATTCCAAATTATTCAAGGGTGAAGCATTTATGACAATGTAATAAGCCTTTACAGATGCCTAAGTGGGTTTATGTCAGTTGTCATGAAAAGCTCATGCAGGTGTACTGCAGTGTAATCAACAATGAACTGCTGAAAAGTGCTACCCGTATTTTATCGTATTCGCTCTTCATTTTTAGACATGAAGGTGTCTAGAAAATGGCTCCCAATGCCTTGTCACTGTGATGTATCATTAATGAGTCTCGACACCTGTTGTCACCTCTCAGTCGCCGTACAATGGCCTCGAGATGAGCGTTGGATTAGTTATACTTTATCGTTGTGCAAAGGGAAATATAACAAGTGATTGTGTTCCCCGCCGAGCGTAAGTATTATTTCCATCGGAGAAAGAAGGGTCTGACCTCAATTTAAAGGCCTTTTGAAGCATTACCTGGGAAAGCAGTGGAGGGTCTGTTGGACAAGACCACCATGCAGCATATCGCCCCCCAGCCGTCTGCTGGAGGACTATTGGAGGGAGGCAGGGGGCCATATTCTACTCCAGTCTGAGAGTTAGTGCTCAGCCACCAGGAGGGAGGCCCAGCCACAGTGGGGAAAAATTATCCCAAATCCCCTAACACAGGGCCTGCACAGCTGGCTAGAGCCACAGAGACAGTGGCTGAAAAGCAAAGCTCCATCCAGCCTACAACAGCCCCGCCCCCCGCACCCCCACTCCCCCACTCCCAAGCCCCCATTCAGCCAGACACACACACACACACACACAGAGCAAGAGAGAGAGAGAGAGAGAGAGAGAGGATAGAATAAGGATAAAATAAGTCCCAGCAATCACCTCATGAAACTGGCTTATAATTCACTCATTCACACAGTCACATACATATGCTCATTAATTTACCCTCATTCCCACTAACTTGTGTACATGTTCACTCTTTCACTCACTCACCCACAGACTGACTCGTTCATATTCATGCTGTTTGTATGTGAAACACTTCATGGAAATGGCTTGTGACTAATTCACCCACTCGTTTACTGACTCACACTCACTCACTCACTCACTCACTAACAGTCAACCTACACATTCACACTGACTCACTTGCTCATATTAATGCTTTGTAGATGTGAATCACCTCATGGAACTGGTTTCTAACTCACTCACCCATTCACTTACTGACTCAGTCATTTAACAAACATACATTTTCACTCATTCCCTCATATTCACTCCCATATTCACATACAGGTTCACTCAGTCACATACATATTCCCTCATTTACTTACTCACATACTCACTCACAAACTCCCTTATTCACTCATACACTCACTCACATTTATGTTTTTTTAGATGCAAAGATGCAATGCACCTCATGGAACTGGCTTTGTAACTCATTCACCCACTCATTCCACTCTCTCACATGCATACTCACACATTTACATACATACTAATTTACATTCATATATATTCACATATATATTCACTCACTCACTCACTCAGTCACTCATACTCACACATTCATACATACGTATTCACATACATATTCACTCACACAGTCAGTCACTCATACTCATACATTCACATACTCACTGACTCACATACATACCCACACATTCACATACATACTCACTCATACTCACACATTCATACATATGTATTCATATACATATTCACTCACTCACTCAGTCACTCATTCTCACACATTCACATACTCAGTCACTCACTCACATATCCCCACATTCACATACATATTCTCTCACTCAGTCAGTCACTCATACTCACACATTCACATATATATTCACTCACTCATACTCACACATTCACATACTCACACATTCACATACATACTCACTCACATACATACAGACTCACTAACTCATATGCATACACTCATGTACATACTCACACATTCACATACATATTCACTCACTCATACTCACACATTCACATACATACTCACTCACATACATACAGACTTACTAACTCATATGCATACACACTCATATACATACTCACATACATATTCACTCACTCACTCATACTCACATTCACATACTCACTCACATACACATTCACATACATACTCACTCACTCATATGCATACTCACTCATATACATACTCACTCACTCACATACTCTCACATTAACGTACATACTCACTCACATACATACTCATTCAGATATTCACACATTCACATACATACTCACTCACATACTTATTCATACTCACTCAGACACAAACTCACTCCCTCATTTACTATTAGTGACTGCAGCACACAGGGAGTTATTGCTCACATACTCACTCACATTTAAGAACTACTCCACTAGAGGGTACTATTGTGCTTGCGTCAATGACACTTTGTGTTAGCAGTTTGTGTCATACATCATGTGTTCACACTGAACAAAACAAAATAACTACACCTCCACAGCATTGTACAGCTCCACTGTCCTTCATCAAACAAATTACAGTTTCGCTGCGAGTACCACCCCAGTGCAGGTACTTTTTTTTTTTTGCAAGCACTGATACTTCTGACAATGTGGTAGTGGGTGGGGTGGAGGGTAAATTGGTGGCAGTTCTTGAAGGCTCGCAAAGGGTTAAAGGCTCCCCCTCAGACATCGGAGTTGAAGGATTTCTCAGTGTCGATAATTTGTCTAGAATAACTGCCGTGAACCACTCGCCTTTAAAAAGGGAGAAAAGAAAGCAAAAGAAAACCCTTTGGCCAGACCCCCGTTGCTGTAGGTCTGTGGTGAAGTGGCTCTCGAGAGCGCTCTGAGGACCCTCGCTGTCAGAATGGAATCTGGAGTGACCACAGAACAGTTGTCCGGCCCATGAATGTCCCCCTTTCGCTGGGTATAGACGGAGGTATGCTCAGGCTGCTCGGTCTATCCGTCCTGCGTTTCTCAAGCCCTTCAGAGAAATCATTAAAACGTTTGCGATTGTGCGGCGGTCCCGCAGGGTCTCCACCTTTGATCTTCTTTATTGGTTCGTTATGGGCCAACTGCAGCGTCCAGCACAGATGTTCATCATTAAGAGCCTCATAGAATTAAGTCATTTTAAGGAGTTATACGGCTTGTAGTGGTCCATTCAGATGTGGAGATGTAACTCAAGTGCATAAACCGTGGTCAGTGCCTTAAGACCACCTAAGGACCTGAAGGATGACCATCTCCAAAGGTCAAGGTGCATTCACACAAACTAAGTGGAGTGCACTTAAATGTGGAATTGCACATCAGCATGAATCCCAAGGTTGGTGTTGTTGTGAAATGAGGGTGGGCTCGTTTGAGCATTGTAGACCCCCCCAAACTAGGGTTCCATTCCCAGCTCAGGCAGGAACACAACATTAACAGCAGGAAGAGTCCTTGGGCAAGATTCCAAAGACTTCCTTCACCTGGCTATGATTGTAAGTCACAGGATAACAATATTTGTGTATGAAGTTTTCTCCATATAAACTTTGTTGTTGTGTAAATATTCCACTGTAAAACATTCCAGATTTGATGACTGCCACATGTTCCTAAATAGTTGGGACAAGTGCGTATTACATCAGCTCTCCTTTACCCAGTCTCAATAACTCTTTCTGGCTGAAGGCAGCTATTTTCCAGTTTTGGAAGCTGACTTAGGCCATTGACCTATTGCCATCTTCATTGTCATATTTTGCTCCTTAATCTTCACATACAGAGCTCCGTCTAGACTCCCTGTATCTTTGGATGATATTATGCGCTGTAGTTGGCGAAATCCCCCAAACCCCTGCCACCTCTCACTGCTGCTGTGTCCAGACTTTATCATTTTAGGCATCAGTGGATTAGACACCAGTGTCTCAGTCCCGCCAATGTTACAGTCCTCCCGGCTGGTCTCGGGCCAGTTCTCATGTTTATTGACTAATCCTGATTACAGCTGGGGATCACAGAACTGCTCCTACTCTACTGCCCCACGGCCAACAATGTAGTTAAGGCTGACATCTAGTGGCTAATGACACCTGAGCTCACTGAAACTTCTCAAAAGTTCTGACATGATGAGTTCATGTAATCAAGTTCTTTAATAATTTATATATAACGTATATAAATGTAGATTGTGTGTGTTCACACAAACTATAATAATAATAATAATAATAGATTGCACAAAAAACAAAAAACACCACAAATAATTAGTAATAAATAAATCAAACACTCATAACTATTTCTAAGTCTGTTTTCAATTGTTTAATTTCAAATCACGTTTCCAGGAAAAGGAAACAAACACACACACTTACACACATATATATTTGATGTTTGTATTTTGAAGCTTTCATTTAACATACAAAAGTAAAAAGGAACAACTTCCAGTGGCCAACTTAACTGTGTTTGTTAAACACACAATAAAAAATAAACAGAGTTGGGACAGAGATGTGTTTACCATGGTGGATAATAATTGTTGCAGGTGGATTTCTCACCTGGTCACCACTGTCTGATTCTGATCGTCAGGAAGCGCCACATGAGTCGGGTCTGCACTGTAGGCAGGTCAGTCAAACACATGCGTTCTCTGTCTGTGCAGCCATGCTGTTGTAGCACATGCAGAATGAGGCCCGGCATTGTCTTGCTGAAATAACTATGGACATCCTATGGCAGGATATGTCCCTTTGAAATCTCAGAATACGCTGTGTGGCTATGGATATAACAGTAGTGTCAAACTAGCACTAGAAGGTCATATGCTTTGAGCAGTGGTTTCTGGCCTTGCCCTACTCATGAGCTCTCTCAGGATTTCCTGAATCTTTTTACAGTACTATAAGGAAGATGGTGGAATATTTTTTCGACAGTTGTCTCTTGAGTATTGACACAAAGGATTGAGCCACACGCAATAATGTCTTGCAAAGAACTAACATTTTTGGATGCTCTTCTTTTAACGTTTTGCCAGCGTCAAATTCTAGATTTGTTTATATTTACGTTTACTTTAATAAAGTGAAAGCACTCTTAAATGTAGTAAATATAGTTAACATTTCTCAATAAGAGATTATGTTATTGTCATTTTATAATAATTCATTTGTTTACATGATTTTATCCGGTCAGTGTCTTATTTGTTTTGGTTTACACCACAAAAACTCAACAAAAACAACCTTCCGCAGCTGGCGGGGGTGAAATAAACTCTTGGAATCAGTCGGTATGACAATATTGATGTTTGGACCTCACGTGAAGATCATTGACATTGACATGAGGTCTGATTCGGCGGATTTTTATTTAAAAAGTTGGTCGGTGAAAGCATAAATATTTCTTTGCACTTTGTCAGTTTAATAAAGTTCAAGAGAATCAACAGATCACAGATTCTTGTTTTTTTTATTGCATTTTTTTCCATGCTTTTATCCATCCATTATCTGTAACCGCTTATCCAATTTAGGGTCGCGGGGGGTCCAGAGCCTACCTGGAATCATCGGGCGCAAGGCGGGAATACACCCTGGAGGGGACCCATGCTTTTATGGTCTTTAATATCTATGATTTCATGCTCAATAATATACTTAAATGTTAGTTGTTTTATTAAAAATATCTTATTGTTACCTAGCACAATAACACAAGTACTTCTGATATTTACTAATGTAATTACAATTACTTTTCACATTATCTGCTAACACAGAATATAATAAATAAACATTAATGCATAGTAAATACACTTTTGTTTGTGTGTGTATATATATATGTGTGTGTGTGTAGATATTGTTGTTACAATATATATGTTGTAAAGAAATGTTCAAATATTCCACTTATTTCTACACATCTTGCTGTATTTAAAGTTATCTTTTGTTTTAAGGCATGGACAATAATCCTATAATAATCTAACCCATAATTCCATAATGACATGTATTAAGATGTATTGACCGAATTTAAAATCGTTTAACCCAACAATATATCAATTATAGTGTGCGTTAGCGCTCAGCGTTAAATTTTTCTGTCATTACTTGAAGTGGTTTTTAAACCTGTTAACCCCGTCCATATTTCAAGGACACTGCTAGTTGTAACAGCTGTGTGCCAGTGTTAGCTCAGCTGCTACAAAGGTGGGGAAAGGACCCCCAGCGTGACGAAGCCGAAAGTGGTCAGCTGCAGAGTTTCACCACTTACTCTTATGAAACACAGCTGTTATAAACACTGTATAATCAGGTGGGGACTCGCAAAACTGACCTCCGTGAACAGTACACTGGACTTTGGCAGAAGAGCAGATATCCCCAGAACTGTAAGACGACACGTGTGTGGTTTACACTGAAACAGAGGAAACATCAATGGATATGAATTAAGCTCCGTGTTGCAACAGGTGTAAAATGGCCACTTTTAGAGGCAGCAAACTACTCACTGCTAATCCTGCCCTCCAGCCATCTACTTATCACCCAGTGCTAACAAGCTGAGAAGGTAACGGCTAGGACAGGCTTCCTCTGAGGCTTTTCAAATGACTGCTAACACAACATCACAACATCTCTGGTCAGCTTCCACATGCTTGGAGGAGAATGCTAAGTGGCCAAATCTACTTCATTAAACAGCAACAACGTGATTTTTAATAGCTTTAATTAATTATAAGCCTACATTCATTTTAAGAAGTACATATAGAGTTGTGGCAAATATGTAAACATATCCTAGATAGCAGATATATTTGTGCCACTTTTGGAACATGACTTATATGGGCCAGACATGGGCCAACTATCATGAGCCAGGTTTTACAACACACCCAAAATCAGTCCCATATAAATGTGGAACTGTGGCTGATTTGAGGCAGCTTGACCTCACATGGGTCAGCGCTGTCATTCAAGGCCAAATGTGGGCCATAGGAGAACTACAGACAAGGGCCACATTTGGGCCAAATATTCTTTGCTATCTGGGCCAAGTATCTCAGTTGCTCTGGGAACTGTAGTTCAAAAGCTTTACAAAAGGCTCTAGATGAAAACAGAGGGGAGTTTATGTATCTAATCATGTAACTTTGTGAGTGCCATGGACCCCTAGTGGCTTTGATGTGTCAGGGAATCTGTACTAAGGTCATAGGGCATGGGGTCTTAAAGATGTTTCTTAAGGATGTTTCCTCATTATTCGCTAGCTCTCCAGTCTGTTTGCATGCTCAAAACCAGTCTAATGTGTTTACAAAACCCCATGGTTGTAAATGGGTAAAAAAGACAAAGGGTCCTGGTCTAATATGGCAGAGAAATGGCATCCGCACAATGATTAGACCTCCAAACTTTAAAACAAGTAACATCCTCATCTCTTGTCATGCTTTTCAACATTGGTGAGTTCTCCACCTTCCAAAAGCCTCCAGATGTCTTTCCTCTGCAGTGGCACAACCAGCGATGCACAAAGCCTAAGCTCTTTCTGGCTCTAGTTGTTCTTCCCCATGTACTGAGCTAAGCCATCAGGACTTGCCCATCAGGAAACAGGGGCAGAGGATGTGCAGGAACAGTGCTGTCTTCTACCTCCACATTCACAACCCTCAACCAATGCACCTAAACACCAATTGTTCCCCAGCTAGTAGCTAAAATATAGTTAGCTAGAGTTTGGTGGATATAAATGACTTCTTTCTCCTTTAAAATTAAGGTTGTGTGTGTGTGTGTGTTACAGTAACCTTCTGTACCAAACAGGGTATAAATAATCTCTTGGAAACAGCCAGTAAGACAATATTGATGTCTGGGCCTCACGTGAAGCTCGTTGACATTGACATGGGTTCTGGTTCAGAGTTGATCAGAGGGTTCTAAGCCGTGGGTTCAGACCTCTGAGACCTGGCCTGTCTACTGCACACACAGCTGTGCAAATGGCGCTCGCACCTGAACAATGTGGACAGCAGCTCCAGACCAATAAGCAGCCAGGCTCTTATCAAGACTCGGAGTGTTTTCCCAGATAGAGGCTGCAGTATTTGTTGTGGGCACGTGCAGAAAGCATCTCTCTTGTTTACAGCAACATGATTACAAACTCAGCATTGACAACACTGTGCAAAAGTCAGACCACAGTTTGTGTATTTACCATCCAGTAAAACAGCCCTCAAGGCAAAAACAGAGGATATATTTAATACATATCATTGTCCAAGGTCCACTCTTTTTTTTTTATGGCTCCTCTATCAGCTTGCTTTCAGTCTCCGGTGATATTTTTCCACACTCTCACAGTTCTGTATAAGACTGTTGTACAGGAAACACAGTACAACCCCAGTCTGGGCTCTGGGGTGGTCAGCCTATGGTTCTGAGAACTCAAGCAGCTTGTTTATTAGCTTAGCAAAATGTCTTCTTTTGTGTCTATTTCCTTTTCTTAGTGGGAGTGTCTTAAAGGCTCCATATCATTTCAGACCTATAGGGCTGATGTGTTTTCACAAATTCAGGACAGACTTTTTGTATAGGAATCGAGATGAGAGCTGCATTTTCTTGTGTCTCTAAACTCGGGCCTAATTCTTCAAACATTTCCCAGTTGCTCTTTCACAAGTGTAGCATACAGCCAGAGATTTTTCATTTCAGAGGTGTTCTCACAGCTGGAAATCATCTGCATGTATTAGGAACAGAGCATATCCTGTGCAGCACATTCAGGAGGCACAACATGAATTCCCTGTTAATGCTCCGGAACATTCCCGGCTCTGTTCACATATGGGCTCACTCTGACATTACTCTGATCTTATACCAGGGGACTGGCAGGATAAATTCTAGGTAATAACCCGTACATTTGTATTGATGTGTTGTCAGGTAAAGTTTTGGGTTGCTGTGTATCTGTGAAAGGGGCTAAAATGTGCTGCTTATCTAATCTCCTGAGGAATACCTCCTAAAAACTGACTCGCTTAACAGCCACGGTGTTGGGGAATGGGGTGATCTGTTTTTTCCAGGACTGTATGCTTTTCCTAACAATTGACTCTGGAAAAGGCCATGTTCCCATGCTCCCCAGCCTAACGCTGCGAGGCTTTGAGCTCTTCTAACCTCAGATAGCATGCAGATGTTGGCCACTCCTGGTACAGATCAAGCATCGCTGGCCCTTTGTCAATGCTGGCAAACTGCATGTGAACCAAATGTATCCCACATATACAAAATACCTTTCAGCCATAGGTCACAAATCAGATCTGGCCCACTTTCTAACAAAGATATAACCACGCTGGCTGTGGCAAAATACAGGTGAGCCCAACAGGGCCCTAAAATAAAATGCTACTGAAAGTGTTTGATTTCTAGCGATTGTGGCCCTAATTTACCTGTAAAGTCAGACCTATAACCTGTAAATGGTGTAACTTAGCCATTACAGTACAGTTTTAGAGGTCCAGGAAACTCACAGACCAGTTGCATGAGTTGTACATATCACACAAGAGGCTAATCAGCCAATCAGACCTGTGCACTGGAAATTATTAAATGACATGCATAGGACAGGGATTCAGATACCGATGTCCTGGGTTCAGTCAGGCCACTGCGGCCCTAGTCCAGGGCTAGGCTTAATTGCTGTCTGGGAAACCATCACAATGTGTTGATGTAACTACTAGGCTACTTCACTATACAGGATACGACACTGATCACAATGGAAGTTAGACATGGACTAAGGTGACCTTAAGCTCATGGTGCTGTTCCAGAGTATCCCATTTTTCCATGCTTTTCTACAGATGTCTTTATGTATAAGGCAACAACCTTAAAGTAACTATGCAGACTTATGAACATTAGGCGTGCACTATAATGAAACCAATGTCCCCCGAAAGGCTAAGCACTCTGTGGTCAGTGGCCTGACCTTAAAGAGTAGTTACTTCAGCTGAAGAACTTGTCATGTGCCATTACTCTCAGGTCACAGGAGGATGTGACTTTAAGCTCTGACCATTTCCATGATTAGGGTGAACCTCGGCAGGTGGAAGGAAAGATGAAGCAGTGATTCAGAGTCCAGGCCCTGGTGAGAAAAAGCTCATCATCCATACGGAACTGCTGGAGACCCCGATGGGGGGCCCCCGCTATGGGAGAAGGAAGGAGCGGGGACACCCGCAGAGTTTTTACAGAGCTCTGCCATGGTGGGTTCCCCTCAGGAGAAGGCCAATCCAGTCCACAGACGCACACAGCAGGCCTGTGACGAACAACACACCCCCCTCTGGCTTCAGCAAGGGCTACCTGCGTAATCCACCCCACCGACCACCTGCGTAAAACAGGAGACCCCCTGAGAACCACTCACTTACCACTTCCTGAATATCACCAGCAAGGGATCTTCATGTAGGTCGACACAAACTCTGACTAACAACTCTGCCCCTTTACTGAGGAAACAGCCTCAACTTTTCTAGGGATGCTCGGGGACAAAACATGTTGGCGATTATTCATGGACAAAATGAAAGTCGTGTTGTCCAAGCCAAAGAAGAAAATCTTGATTGCTACCAGTGTAAGTTAAAAGCCAGTGTGGTATGGGCCTGTGCATGTGAAGGCACAGTGAAGGGGATGCAAACACAGTTCTGGGGTCTTAGTGGAACATCTGTGCCATGCTTTGGTCAAACTGGCTGTGTGACTGTGTGAAATTGTCCGCAGACATGAATGCATAAGTGACTGTTCCCAGGTCTGTGTATGTGTGAGAGAGAAATTGTCCACATGGGAGTGAATTACAGTGAGGGACTGGCACTCTCTCCAGTGTGCTCCTGTCGTGAATCAAGGGATACCAGTTAATCTCTGAATGCGCCACAGCCCTCAACAGGATGACGTGGTACCAGAAGATGCAATTAATGAAGGAATGACATGAATGAATGTATAACAATGACAAAGGCCTACTTTCAGAACTGGATCAATGGACATCTTCGTTCCCCAAATATTAGTTGTAATTTCTGATACTCATTTTGTTTTTTAGGAAAAGTTTGCTCGTTTTCCATCATCCTCACATCATTTACGCACATGTCCTAGTCCAACCTCCCAGACCAGACTCCATGAGTAACTCATATCCACACTGTGACTCCTCTGGAGCCAGAAGCTGACTTTGTTTAAGGTCTAACCTCAGCTTCACGTTGACCCACAGAGCGACAGCGGGCAGAAGAGCAGCGGGAGTCTGGAATGAGGAACTATGAACCTGATGTTCCGGAACATTCTGCGAAGACCAGAGAGTGTCAGCATTCCTATGACATCAACCTGACTCCTGAAAAGCAACAAACACAGCATGGAGCCCAGTGGGCAACAATCAACCCTTTGGCAAATGGCGACGGCACTCTGCGGAGGTGCCATCCTCTTACATAAGATCGTTAGGTTTACTCCACCGTGACTGATGCATCATGGGAAAGGGTAGTGACATACAGATCACCGTGACGTCACCCTCAACGTAATCGCTGCACGCTGAGGCCCCAAGGGGCCCAAATAGCGCACAACCATATAAACACACACTGACATTCTCTCCACGAATCAAGGAAATTCCGCCTGATTAGTCCAAGCATAGCGCCGTCTCGAGAACCACAGCAGAGACCCAGTCACACCCAGCAGGGCACTTTACCACCCAGTCAGCACCAACCTGGAGCAAACGATGCAATCGTATGCAAAAGTTGCTACATCCCTCAGTAATCATTCATTCATCTTCTGTAATTCCTGATTGGGGTCGCAAGGCAGGGACGTACACTGGAGAGAGGGCCAGTGCCCTGGTAAACCTTGTAAATTTGAAGTAAATACATAATGTATTTTAATACTAATATCAAGTGTACTTTTGGTACTTGGGACTAAATCCACGAACTTTTTAGTTTAAAATAGCCTTTAAACATATTTTAGGTGTTAAATACACAACTAGTTCACATCTACAGTAAGTTTTATTCATTTATACAGCTTTTATAATGTATGTATTTATATACTTCTATCCCATTTATAATTCATTCATTCATTCATTATCTGTAACCCTTATCCAGTTCAGGGTCGCGGTGGGTCCAGAGCCTACCTGGAATCATTGGGCGCAAGGCAGGAATACACCCTGGAGGGGGTGCCAGTCCTTCACAGGGCAACACACACACTCACACATTCACTCACACACTCAGACCTACGGACACATTTGAGTCGCCAATCCACCTACCAACGTGTGTTTTTGGACTGTGGGAGGAAACCGGAGCACCCGGAGGAAACCCACGCAGACACATGGAGAACACACCAACTCCTCACAGACAGTGACATGAATTTATAGCAGCACCGAGTGAAACAGTAGCTTTAAAACTGCTTAACCGTAACTAACTGAAGACTAACTAACCTGAAGATTTAACTGTAGAGTGCAGAAAGTTAGAAAAGCTGTGATCACTGACAGAAAACCCTGGGGTTGTCAAAGTTGTACAAGTAAATTCCAAGAATACTTACACTATTCTGTATAGTTATCAGTATAACACTTAAGTATGATTGTGTTTAGCATATCACGGATAAGCACATAAAAAGTAAACTGTAAGGTAAAAAGATGTTATTCCAAGTTATTTTGGAGCATTTCTATTGGTCCATTCATCATGACATTTTCACACAGTATGAAGGACTAAAATGTAGATAGATGTTTTTAAACCTGTTTACTTTTTACGCAAATCTGTGGTGAATGGGTACAGTTAAATTACGTTCATGAGGATTGCACCTTTTAGTGTCTGAGTTCCCTCATTCAAAAGGATGTCTACAAACGTAATAACACCAATAGAATAGTGCTTTTAATTTGACTTTTTCTTGTTTTAACTGTAAGGCTACCCTTGCTCTACTGTCACAGCAAAACCCACCTCCCCCTAAAGCCGTCCAAGGCCCATGTGCTTCCGTTTAAGGAGAGACAAGAGGAAGGAAACTACTTCCCTGCAGCTCACACACATGGAGCCTCTTTCTAGTGGTCCGCCTGGGTAATGGACCCCCGGACACACTGCAGAGCCTCGTCCCCATCCCAATACGCGTGGTTCCAATTACAACAGGAAATGATGAAACAGCAAGCGTCCACAGCTCCCTCTCTATCTCCGACTGTATTTCATGTGAAGACCTGTAGCAGCCTTGAACCATGTGCAGTGATAGAAGGCAGGCCCAGAGAGGATGGGGGGGACACAACGTCAGATACACCTTCAAGGCTGAAAATCACTGAAAAACTTGTTTTGTGTAACAGACTCATAGGCCATTCTATGACTGCAGGATCTTTACTGTGCTCAGTATGCTACACCTCTAATAATGATTTTATTAGAGTTTTTATACACAAATAGATTAGTTTATTGTGAAGCTGGAGTGTATTGTATTACTTTGTTGTAGTAATTTTTTGATTCATGATTGTAATCAAAAAACAATTTTTTTTATAAAATTCAGAAGGTGTTTCCTCAGCATTTGCTGCTCTCCAGTCTGTTTGTGTGCTCAAAACTGGTCTAATGTTACAAAGCCACCAGTGTCTGTATATGAATAATAATAATTATTACAAAAAAAACGGTCTCTCCGTCCCTCGGTGCCGTTGTATTCTTAGCTGCTTTTAGGTCCTTTACACCTTTATTTGCTACACAAAACATGGGAATTTCTTTTTTAATTCATCCGACAGCTTACATTTACGTTTCGGCATAGCTGCTCGAGATGAGGGTAGGTACATGAGCTTTGCCTGACGTAAACAAGGACTACTGACGTGCAGACTGACCAATTAAATGTTTACAGAGAAGGTTATCGACCAATAACGGTAGCTCTACAGTGAGACCGTCCAATCAGAAGATTTAGGCTACTTCACCACACCCCCTTCTCACTTAAGAGAACCAATCGGAGTAGGGGAGGGCGGGACTAGTTTGTGAATGAAACGCTTCTCGAAGTTCTATGTAAGCTCTAGAAAAACAAAATGCCGGACGTTTGTGAAATTCCGCCCGGACATTTTTTAAGTCTAAAAAAGAGGACATGTTCGTGTAAAAGAGGACGTCTGGTCACCCTACCTTAAAAGACGTGGAGCTTAGCACTGCGTTTATACAAAATTGTAGGCGTTCCCTTTAAATTACGTCATCATTTATATCCCGTTTTTCATCGTTATATATTAACACATATAATTCACTGAACAAGAAAACACAACTGCTCTCCGTTTTCAAAATACAGACCCCATTTCCGGAAAAACTGGGGGGCTTGACCTCGCTGCCCCACGGGATCCTGTGATTATGGGTTCAAATCCTGCCTCGGATTATTGCTCCTGTTATTGCTTTTATATTCACCCACTTATAGCTGAATTATTCAAAACAGTGGAACTTATCTGTTCACTTCACATCATAATTTAGAAGTAATAAATAAAACATCTTAACTTTTTCGAGTTTCGACTGTAATATTTGCACATAATATACAACGTTCAATACTCAAATAATATTTTTGACATCATTACTACTCATTTCTACAAATATAATTGAGGGAATTTGTAAAATGTGCTAATACAGACCAAAATGAATACATTGTAATATGTACTAAATAAAATATCCAGGTTTATGGCACAAAATATAAGTCTATGAAATAATACACTACAAAAATAGGAAGTGAAATTTTATTTTACTTTTGTCTATAAAATAGAGTTAAGAGAAATTACAGTATCACAGTCTTGTTTTTATTGCATTTTAAAGAAATGTTTGTGATTCTGCATACAATTAATGTTCAAACTCTATAAAGCATTATTCTTGTATCAAAGTATCTTGATGTAAACACTAACCAAGTACAAATAATAATCCCATGTATATCCCACCATTTAGAACATTTCACACACAGTTACAGTAGACATTTTCACCACATTTAATAATTTCCTCACACCTATACACTGATATCCACTCACATTTACTATTACACTAAAACATCTGATCAAGTCGTTTATCATGCCAAATTTCCTCAAAATCTGGATAGTTCCCAGAGTTATAAAGGCCTCAGATGAAGACGAATAGCCACCTAAAGCTTTTGAGTACGTATTTAATTTAGTTTGTCTGTTTTGGGAGTATTCAGTACTGTTTAAGTCTACGTTCATATTACAAGACTCTCATTAATTCAGTGTTTTTATCTTGTGCTCAGGTCTGATTTGGCCATTTTGACAGTTCACATAGTGCACATTGATACTTTTATGCACATTGCAGCCTTAACAATAAAACATCACATTTGTGAGAAAAAGAAAACTGGAAAAACGGATTTGTTAGTAGCTAATGTGTGCATCGCATTTTGTTAAGGAAGACAACAAACGGTTCATTGACTGTACATGATTAGGGCAAGGCTATTTGGGATGCAGCATAGTTGTTTGACACCCACAAATCAGATAAGTATCCAATCAAGGACCACATATTAAAGTGATTAAAATTTGATCTGAGTCACTTCATCCTGGTAAAGTGAATGTAGTCGAAACTGAGTTTCAATGATCATTCTTTTCCTATCACAGTTTAAGTTATTTCTTATGGAATATGAACTTTGCCCATCGACAGGCTACAGAAAGACTAATATATTTCTGCAAATTAACAACAACGTTGACTTAAATTTAGTCAAGACAACTTTTAAATATCAATACAATTATTTTTAAAATGACATTTTGTAAAAAGAGTTTTACAGTGCGCATCCAATCCATGACAACCGTTCTCAATTACATTTACACCTTTAAAATCCATATGATACAGCTTTAATTTAAAACCATTCAATTAACAACTGGTTCATAATTCACCAGATGGAGGTAGGGCTACAGTTTATTGGCACTTATGAGCTGATATGCGAGGAGTGGAATCCCTGAATGTAAAAAGCCACAAACACAGAAGGAAGCATTCTTTCTACTTAATAAATAGTTCTTCCTCAAGTCATCACAGTACAAAGACGAGACAATTAGGATACAAAATATGAAAATAAATGTATTGCATTGGTTCTGTTCTTACTGCAACCAGCAGTCTTATGATTTAGATTAGATAACCCAAAAAGGTTTTGAACAACAATATAATGGTCAATGTAATTGTCAAGCATCAGTCAGTGATAGGTTACTGCTCCTCAAATGAATTTGTGTGTGCAAACAACTGAATCCAGAGACTTTTCTGTTTTGAGATATCTGAGAATTTTTGAGGGAGGAGGTCAGCGAGTTCTTCTCCAGTACACAAAGGCAGCGATGACCGCCACGGAAGCAATGATGGACACATTGCGCCATCTGGATACCCTGCGGATAACACCCTGCTGAAAAAATGGATATCACCAACATTAGGTCTGACAAACAACAACAAAAAATTTATTAACATCTGTATAATGCAACAGAGACGTTCAAAATAGGTCTAAAAGTAGTCTGTCCGTCAAGGACATATTTTAAACGTCAATGGACGTCCAAAATCCATCTTAATAAGTTAGTTATCAAGTGGTGACCAATCAATTACGTCAGTGGATGTCCAAAACGCGTTTTATACAATAATTTATTTCGGGACCAGTTAATAACATCAATGGACGTCCAAAATACATCTAATAGTCGTCTTTTCAACCTACATTTTCAACCTTAAGAGAACGTTGATTAGATGGCAGTCATTACGTTATTTCAACGTTGAATCAACGACAATGTTTACTGGGCATTAAAACCTCACACAGTGTCCCCTCCAATTAATAAGAACATAAGTACTTATGGTATCACTATTATTGTCTAAGATCCTCAAGTGGTGGAAATCCATGACTCGATAATGTTCCAAAAAATCGCTGTCTAAAGATTTAAAAATGTAGCAGATAAAAGTACGGGGCTTTCCACGTTTGTGTTTGTTTTGTTAATGTCATGCTATTTTAAACCAGCTGGAAAACACAACCATGAGCAGAGCTTTAGACAGATGATGTTTGAGAAAGCTGGATAACACTGAAAACTAACTCAAAGATAATGAATGCCCCTTATTTGATGTGGCAATTTAAAGGTAGACAGCATATCAAAGAATGACTGCATATACATAATTAAAGTGTTTGACTTCTATTTACAAATACAAATGTGGCACCGATTACAGCCTGCCCTTGTGACAGAACTTGTGTTTTTGGATGAGCAATGAGAAATAATTAAATAACTAAACTATAATGTTGTCGCCAGCAATAACTGCGTCTTCTAAGAATAACAGGCTGTACGTTATAGTAGACGTTTTGCCTGTTGTCTGCACAAGTGATGATCCTCACACAGGCTCGGCACCTGCCATTTTCATTTCTAACAAATGTTTAAATGTAGCTGACCCCTTGCAAAAACCATGTTGCAAATGCTTCACAGATTTGTTTTGCCCTAATGTGGTCTGCTCCCCACAGACCACAGAAAATAGCAGCTCCCATTTCTGCTGACTTTAATGTTACAGTCTGTACGCCTGGCTCACCATGACGAACAAGTTGTAAGTTGTTGATGTTTTAATATGAAATGAGTCCTGCTTTAAGTGGATTTGTGATGCCATAAAAATAACTACAACCACTGATTTTCAGTCCAAAATATAGGGACTCGGCTTGGGCTGCTCAGTATATCATCTGCTAATCCTCATAGCAAAATTAGCTTTAGCGATATGTCAAAAAGCCTTCCAATTTGCAGAATGTTTAATGGGGGTTATGAGCATTCAGATGACCTGAATTTGGCCAGTGTGCCATGCCACAAAAAATTTTGGTCAAAACAATTTTGCAATGCATCTAATTATTACCCATCTTTCATGTGAACTCCAGATAAACTCTAGCGTATCAGACAGGGAGATGTCCACATGAATTCCTCCTAAATCATGAGGGAAATGTTCCACATGCTTTAGGTGTAGAGCAGCACCTGTGCAGCACGAGCAAGGAATACTCCTGAACATTAGCGGCTGTGTTCACCCATGCAGTGACTCTGACATTACCCAGACCTTTCACTAGGGCGCTAGGAGGATAAAGTCAGTGTAAAGTCTGGGTTGAATGTTGTGGGTGTTTGTGTTCACACATACATCTCCTCCAGGTAAGTCCCAGAACATTTCTGGGTTAGAATGCACCCCAGAAGCTTGGTATTTGGTGCTGTTTTTATTCCCACCGTCCTGTTTAAGGTAATCAAACACAGTACTACACTCTGTGTCCGTTATGTGTAATTAGAGTGAAGGAGTGTGAAGGACATTTACAGCAAAGATTCTCCACATAAAACATAGGTTTCAGTATAAATACATTCACTGGTTTAGAACCTTTCAACTCTGTAAAGATCAGCTGAACGTAACTTAAATTTTTGAAGTGGAGTGTGACAGGAAACAGCCAAGTCACATACAGTAGCATAGTAGACATATATGAAAATACAGCAATGTAATCAGTAAAATAATAAGCAACATATTACAGCCATCTCTCTCAGGACTTGTTCCCTCCATCAGCTTCTCTCTGGAATGAAGTATGTCTCATGTTTACTGAGGGCCCCGTTCCCAGGATCCGCAATTTTAGTAGCAGCAATCAAGGCATGCTCCATGAGGCTGGGCTGTTTGAAGTCTAAACCCCACCACCGCATCTACGACGGCCTTTATGATCATGTGCGTGCTATAAAATTCTCCCGGCCCCAGGAACCAGTCAACTCCCACCGAGCCTGGAGGAGGTTCTGTGCCACACGTGCGCGCTGAACTCTGCCGGGGCGTAATGATGGCCTTCGGACAGCGTCGCACAAACACGTTTCTGCAAAAGGCTTCAATCAGAACTGTAAGCAGGAGTCAAAACTAGATAGCCTGAATTTGTAAAGCAAAGCCACAAATTCAGCCGCCTTCTGTCTCGTTTTTTGGGTTTTTTTTGCAATACAGTAACAATTATAATGAAAAGCAGCCTGCTTGATTTTTACTGTGCATGTGCAAGCATGTTATTGTAAATTAGCAGTAATTAGTCTCTGCAGTGATAATTGTGGCCACAAGGGATTATCAGCGTCTGCCAAGTTCACTCATATGCAAATACATGAACTTCACACCAGACTTTTGCTTTTGTTTACTGTTTAATCCAGGAGAGGATGTGTATGTTGTGTGTTCACAGTCACAGTACAGGTTTGGCGTGCATTTATTTTTTTTTTGAGTGGAATGCGTCTGAGTTTGTGCCCCTGTGCTTCCTGGTACTTGAGTGGGCGCGTCTCTGTGTGTGGTGGCCTGTGTCTGAGTCGACCTGTGTGGCACTGTATGGGTGGCCAGACAAAACACACACACACACACACACACACACACACACACACACAACTTACCCATCCTCCTTGCTGTCTGATCCAGGGGGATATGTGTTCCCTGATAAACTGTAATACCCAACTCATGGTCATCTTGATGATTTCAAAGTGGTTTTGAGTCAGTGCCTGAGGAGAGAGAGAGAACAGAAAGCAGTTTTTCCAGTAGCTTCTGTCTTCTCTACAGTGTCAGCTTCCTGCATCACTCTACACATCATTAGCATGCTGGAGCAATCATGAGGTCATTTCAAAGCCGTGGCATTTGGAATCTCTATTCAAGCTGTGTAATGACTTTATTTCATCTTTACTGCACATTTTAAAAGGGGTCTTAGAGATGGAAAACGAGTATGTAAACGATTCAGTTTTCAAGCTGCAAAAATGTGCCCATTTTGAATTAATTGTGTATTGGAACAAAAAACTCACTGAGTCCACACATTCAACTTAGAGAAGGTTGTTGCAATTGGGCAAGTAAACAATGAACTAATTAACCATTAACTGCCAAATAAAACCAATTTAATTGGTTTAAAACCAATTAATTTTTCGAATTTTATTTAACAGTATGTAATCCCAACAATTCGTACAAATTGTATGTTAAATATCTGTTCAAATTAACTTTCTCAAAAGCATGCATGCAAGAAGCCTGATTAGACAGATGCAAAGACATATCAGACTCAGAGTCAGTCCTTTAAAAGCAACGCTCATTTTAATAAAATCATTTTTATAAAATTTTATAAAATTCTGATTCTGGATCAATCCTCGTTGTTTGCTGCTCTCCCGTCTATGTGCGTGCTCAAAACCAGTCTAATGTTTTTACGAAGCCCCAGTGTTTGTAAATGGCTCTGCTCACAGCACAGAAAAGTCATCTGGGGTTTATTAGACAACAAATAGACCCCCAAACATTGAAAAAAAAATACACTAAGGTGAAAATTACACTAAATCTGGGAGTAAACGGACCTAAAGTGCTACCAAACTAAACAACTCAAGTTACAAATGAGATTCTCTGATGGCCTTCAGAGTATTCACTGGTTCTGCTCCCATCTACCTCAATAGACTCTTAAAACCATACGTTAGCACCCGCCCTCTCCGTTCCTCAAAGGAGCGCCAACTAACACGACCAACAGGTCGTGGTACAGGTACAGGTCAGTCGAGGCTATTCTCATCTCAGGTACCACGCTGGTGGAACGAGCTTCCAAGCACAATCAGAGCAACAGAAACCCTCTCCGCATTCAAGAAATCATTGAAAACCCAGCTCTTCCGAGAGTATCTTTTGCACTGAATGTCTTTCTTTAATGCACTTATTACTTCCTGGCATATTGCACTTAATTTAAGGTATTTTGTATAATTTGTGCTGTAGTTCGAATGTTAGATCCTCTTTTGTAAGTCGCTTTGGATAAAAGCATCTGCCAAATGCATAAATGTAAATGTCTCTGGTAATTCCAACCATGAACAAAAACTTACAGACAAGTTAAATCCAGCCACTTAAAAACAACAGTCATTTTCTTTCTCAAACACATCTTTCCACCTTAAAAGATGTGGAGCTTCTGAATGTAAATAAACTAAAGAGAACTGCATTTACCAACAATCATAGACGGTGTCTTTAAAGCTATGTTAACAGCAGAAAAAGTGCCTAAATTTTATCTGTTTCTTCAAATGTGACCAATGTTGAGATCTGATCCATGTCTGATTTATGGCAATGTGTGGAATGGCCATATCGGAATTCATGTGCTTTTAAGTCACTCCGGCCGTTGAGAATGATCTCTGGACTGCACAGTGCACAGCATTTTCTATTAAATTTGAAGATGGAAAGAGCCTGGTCAAAGCATTTTCGTTATGTAAAAATATTCAGAAATGAAAACTTGTAAAATCCAAAAAAACTTGTTAATCCAGGTTCCTGTCTCTTATTTATGAGAATATAAAATTGTGGAAATATGTATAAAGATACAGTCCTGTCCCAGTGCTTTGTATGAAACGTCTGGACTTCTGGTCAGTGCCTGAAGCATCATCCTTCTGCCCATGCAGGTCAGTTTCAGAGCATGATCTGCTCAGACTGAACTTAGAGAGGTCACAGACAGTGTGAACAGCAGAACAACAAAAAATGTGATTTGATCACCAAATCAGATTTGGGCCACTTATACCAGGTTTGTGAACGTAGCTTAAGTTACTAAAGGTCAAATAAAATAATATGCATTGGGCTGTTTTTAAACAGTGATGCTGTAAAACATCTGGAAGGTTCTCTCACGCCACCTAGCAATAGATCACATTATCAACAACCTCCAATTTCAGATTACACTTGTTACAACTAAACAGTGTAGTCATCTGAGCACCCAATGTAGTTTACACATGTTGTTAGCAACTGTAAAGACACACAAGATTTGGTATAACTTAATGTAAACTAAAGTGTGCAAAAGAGCTTTACCCTGTAAATGAGCTTATAGGCCAGATGAAAGAGAGCCACGACCCGGCCCCAGTTAATGCCGTCTGTAAAGAGACTCTTGGCCACAGTCATGAACACTTCTTGAGCATAGTTGGCCTCTACAGTGCTGATGAGGCTGTTCAGAGAGAAGACAGCAAAATGCTCTCAGTATAAGGGTTATTAATATTTCATGCTCAATGGCAACCAAACAAGCAATGTGTAAATATGTAGTAAACACTTACCTTTTACATAATGTAAATTAATTACTTTATACAGTCATAAACTATGCATATTTAAGTACTCTACATTAGTTACCATTTATTTTAACCATAAAAGTTGCCATAGGTCCAGCCCCCTGGACTCTGGAATGGACCCCCTGGAATTCTGAATGCCGAAAGGGATGCCTGTGGTAAGGGAAACTCCAACCTGGAGGAACAGGGTGGCCTTGCCCTTAAGCCAGGGACATATGGCACTCTGCTGAACCCAAAAACAGAATCTTAAAAGAAAACAATCAATTGGCCTGAGGTTGTATGTTAATAGAACAATTTGGAACAAACAAAGTTTACATATCACCTTAGACAAGTTTATGATGCCATTTGCTTAAGGGCAAATGTGCACTGTTCTTTCAGGTTGGAGTTTCTTTTCACCAAATAAGATACAAGGGGAAGGACCCATCGTAGCGCAAGTAGACCAGTGGTCTCCTCATGACAAAGAGAAACAATTCTTAGTTTTCATTTAAAAAATACTTACTGTTGAAGCTCAGCATTTTGATTCAGCTCTTCAGCAATCCTAATAAGCTGCTCTACAACCTCTTTCACTTGAGGGTCAGCCCCTTCATCAGGCCTTCCCCCGAGCTCCTCTGGGCTCACATGCATGGGTGGGTTTTCTGTACTGATACGCTCAATAACATACCTTCACAGGACAAAAGAAAGAGAGGAAAATACCGTGTCATGTATTGCTTTATTAAAATGAGATGTAAGTAAATACATACACAAACATTTAAAGAGAAAATTGTGGTACCCTCTCAGGACTAGTGCACCTTCTTCTGCGATTCTGTCATCAACAACATCTGAAACAAAAAAAAATGAGAAAATTATTTAGACTGTGTATGCTGATTAGCCACTTCATTAGAACACACTCTTTTGTAGCCCCACCCAGTTGGAGACTGTAGCTTATCCTTCGACGGACAGTGTATGTCAGATTAAACTCTCCTCAATGGACTAACTCCATTCTGAAGTACAGACACATCATGAATGCAAATACGCAAGCTAATGTTTCCACCCCAGATAAAGCTCTCCTCATACAACTCTAACGCAAGGCTCACTTGCTTATTTTTATGTTGCATATCACTGTGCTGCATTGGTTCCCTCACTGCGTGGCTATTTCTCTGTCGATATGGAAATAAAGCAAACAATGGAGCAGGGCCCTGCCTCTGTCTACAGCCCACCTCGCAACAGACCCTCCCACTTTAGAGCCTTTTACAAAGATCAATTAGAGATAGAATTCACTGAAGCTAGGGGTTGTAGGTACCATTTAAGAACATAACTCATCAACTGGCTTCCTTCAACACAAATCACATCAATTTTTTTATAGTGGGCAGTTCCACCTTTGATGTACACTGCTGTGTCTGATCCACTTGTACCAGGACAACATACACTAACATACCACCACTAAATCAGTGTCACTGCAGAACTGAGAATGAAACCCACACACAAATCATACCCGCTCTGTGGTGGTCCTGACCATTGAGGAACTGACATGGGGTAAGAAAGTATGCAGATAAAACAAGTGGACTACAGTCTATAATTATAGAGGTGCTCCTGTATGTTCAGTAGAGCTGACAAAATGGACAATGAGTGTACACACAATGTACATATTCATTCATTCATTCATTATCTGTAACCGCTTATCCAGTTCAGGGTCGCGGTGGGTGCAGAGCCTACCTGGAATCATTGGGCGCAAGGCAGGAACACACCCTGGAGGGGGCGCCAATCCTTCACAGAGTAATGTACATATTCCTAATCCAGTAAATGTTCAGTGTATAATTGCAATTATCAGTTTTGATATCTTCTTTTTGATTTTACACTGCTGTTAAAGTTGCCAAACTGACACATCTTGCTTCTAAGCTGTTCAAACTAATAAGTTGTGACTAAAATTGTGTGTCTATACGTGTTAAAATCAAATCAGATATTAAAATTTGGTTTTCTGCCTTCTTTCATTTGCCTCTAACCCTGCAGATAAACACATCCAGATCATATTCTGTTTTCTGGGCCATAGACATACGACCGAAATGGTCACAACTGGAAATAATTGCGTGAGTAACTGCGAGAGGCTGCTGATAATTTAATGGTGCTGCTCCGTGCTGT
This sequence comes from Hoplias malabaricus, assembly GCF_029633855.1. NCBI lineage: Eukaryota > Metazoa > Chordata > Actinopteri > Characiformes > Erythrinidae > Hoplias > Hoplias malabaricus. The sequence goes on along the minus strand of NC_089815.1, from coordinate 6,510,688 downwards.
TTTTAACAGCAAGTTAGTATTTATTGTATTGTTTTCATACAATTGTTTTACATCCCTTTCTCTATCTTGTCTCTGGAATATTGTTATCACGTATATACACACACACGCAGAGAGAGAGAGAGAGAGAGAGAGAGAGAGAGGCAGGCAGACAGAAGTATGTAAAAGTATACATAGAACCATCTCTGCGTGACGGCAGATAAAATTCCTGTTAGTCCTTGATTGGAGGTGTCTGCCCAACAGTTTATGAGGCTCAAGGCGCTGTACAGTAATGCGTAAACGGCTGAAATGTATCGGAACGGACAGTGTAACGCTGCCGAGTCCTGATCCTGAGGAGGTCAAGCCAAAATCTCAGACCTCCGGGCGGTGACGTCAGAACCGCTGTAGGTTGGCTAAGTTTACGTTTGATACAAACATATAAAAGAAGCCAAAATCCGCTCCGGTTCGAGTCTTACCTTCACCACCGACAGCCCCCTGTAACTCACTGTCGTCTGCCCTCTCATGTTCGTTGGAGTCGGCCATTATTAATGTACACTGAATTGTACACCGTACTATTTCACGCTAGCAACCGTGCTAGCCGCCCAGCGCCGCTTCCCTTAAACTTTACTTCGAAATTGTCTGACTGAATATTTGGACAGTTGAACAAACCAACGACAAACAAACTCAGCACAGACTGCCGTTGTTAAATACGTCCGTTTCTTTTAGCGCGCCATTAGAGGGTCTGTAGTTTAAATTGAGCGCTGAACGCTTCTCCTGAAGTAACTTCAGGAGTCAAGACCTAACCTTCTCGAGGAAGTAAGTGGACGGCCGCGACTGCGCAGTGCGTGGAGGGACACAAGGTGAAGGGGGTATTTAAGGCAGTGTTTACACGGATAATGCTCGAATTCGATTTAACATGTCCTTCTGTCACATGAAACAAAGATTATACATTAAAGTTTAGAAACGTGTAGAAGACTGTTATTTTATATCACGACTAACTGTTCCCTCTGAACTTGATCTATCGGCGTTAATTAATTTTGACGATGGAAAATTGACCAAACGTATAGTTTAAGATATTTTGCGCGCCAGACGTAATTTTTAATTACGACACATGCGGTATTATTTTATCCCGTGTGATTGCTGTGTTTTTAGGCTGTTGCCAAAGTATCCCAGGTGGTTATTAAGTGTTTCCAGGTGGTTGCTATGTATGCATTGTAGAGAACTAAATGGGAAATAGACAGACATCCAAATATATAGATCAGACTGTCTGATATCCAGTTACATTTCTGAACTTTTCAGGTCGTTTTCATGTGTGTTTTTAATAGAAACCATATCCCTCCACAGTGTAAAAAAAATAACCCTAAAAACAACAACCACAAAAACACAGTATTACTACAGCAACCAGTGTGGCTCAGGCAACACATTCAGTACTAAAAATATGTAAATAAATACAATTGTTTATTAATACCTACATTTGGAAATTCATTATCTGGAACTGCTTATCCAATTCAGGGTCGTGGTGGGTCCAGAGCCTACCAGGAATAATTGGGCGCAAGGTGGGAATACACCCTGGAGGGGGCGCCAGTCCTTCACAGGGCTACATAGACACACACGCATTCACCTATGGACACTTTTGAGTCACCAATCCACGTGTGTTTTTGGACTCTGGGAGGAAACCGGAGCACCCGGAGGAAACCCACGCTGACACAGGGAGAACACCAACTCCTCACAGACAGTCACCCGGAGGAAACCCACACGGACACAGGGAGAACACACCACACTCCTCACAGACAGTCACCCGGAGCGGGAATCGAACCCACAACCTCCAGGTCCCTGGAGCTGTGTGACTGCGACACTACCGCCCCATTTGGAAATCACTTTTGTTAAAAATATAGAGATTTTTCTCCTGAATTTAAAAGTAAGTGACATTTAAAATAAAATAAAAAGTGAAACAAAATGTTATTGAATTACATTTTAATAGGTTTATTATTTCAATATAATAAAATAATTTGTTTAAAAAAAAATAATGCTATTATTACTATATATTATTATTATATATACTATTTGGAATATAAATGCACATATATGTGATAAAAAAAATATATATATATATATATATATATATATATATATATATATATATATATATACGTAAACGTTTTATATTTTAAATTATATAAATATTTGTTGTGTATATAGAAGGTGAATGGCATTGCTAGCAACATTTGGTTAAAATTTCAGACTTGAAGGCTGTTAATTAACAGTTTTTAAATTATTGGCTGTTACCACACTCGCAGCCAGAAGATGTCGCTGTTGGTTCGTAGGTAAAACACATGAGGCGCTATGGTAAAGTTGTTTACACGATTTATAAATTGCCAGAAATTATTTTGCACTCTATTTTTATCCTTCACACAGCATTCAGTCAGTGTCACCAAGGCATTTGAAGTTAGTTGTTTCCATTAGCAACATCCTTTACTCTTTGAGGAAGGTTTTATACAAGATTTTGGAGCATTGCTACGTGGATTAAATGGCATTCAATCACAAATACTTAAGTGAGGTTAGGGGTCGACTTTGGATGATTAATTCGGGATCATAAACAACACTCCAACTTATTTTAAACTTACTGAATGGTGCTCCATCATCCCTGAGACCACACTTCGATCAATCCTCAGCACACAGCTTGGGACTTTATAACATACCTGGCATTGAGTATTAGGATCAAGTGTGTCCCATTTAATTTTGTGCTTTTCCATGGAAATAGACAGATATAAAACCTTGGGGGCTGTGGAACAGGGAAACTGGCTTCGCTTCCAGTACCTTTGGGATGAGCTGTAGTGGTGTTTCTGAGGCACAAATAAGACCTCCTGGAAATGTAGAGGCTGTTACAGTAGCAAAGTGGAACAAATTCCTTATACATGTATTTGATGACAGAAGTTAGAGAATGTTAACTTCCCGTCTTCCTGACAAATGAGAAAAGCCATAGAGCTTTATTTTAAAGTAAAGTTTGTATCCGAATTGGTCAGAAAATTCGGTTAGTGATTACAAACGTGTTGATCCATGTCTCATGTCTTTGACACATTTGTTAAACAGTCCCAACCCTTAAGCCTTTACATCATATCTTTTACCACCGGCTGGGGACCTGTCTGACTGGTTTAGCTGCATCTTCGCTAAACTCAGTGAACTGAATTAACAGAAGACTGGAAACAGATAAAACTACTGTCTGTTTACTTAGGGGAAAATTTTATTGTTCAAAAGCTGTTCTTATGGCTCAGGGGACGTCAGGGTGGTCTCTGAAGACTTGGGAGAAACAGCATTTGACAAAGGGAAAGTTTGTGAATGGCTTTGTGTTGGCTGTTCAAACCGGCTAATAATGGTGAAATGTTACAGACGTTTTTTTATTATTTGATTGGGGTTTGTTGGTTTAAGTGTGTGTGTGTGTGTGTCTATGTGTGTTCTGTCTGTTTGACAGTAAATAATATGTTCACACCTGTCCCTCTAATGGAAGTTCAAAGGGAAAACATTAAAGATGACTTAATATTATAAAAAAAAAAATCACTTTTTCATTAGCGCACTATTTTGAGGTGCTACCAACCCATACATTTAAATAAAAACACTCAATCCATCTTTTTTATATTAATTATTAATTTGTATTATTAATATTTGGTGATCTGGGCACATGAAGTAAACAAGTCATTCTTATTTTGTCCTACATTTTGTTCCTCTCCATAAAAAGTAGCAAAAGTCAGGTGTGTAGTGTGAGAAGGTCTGTTTACCATCTGCTCCAGCTTTAGAACTTCTGTAGTGTGTCCGAGGCTTATGTGATTATGTTCAAAGTCAGATCGAAAAAAAAATCAAACGTGTCTGATATGCGTCGACTGGTCAGAATCACAATCTGGAGGCAGAAAATCTCAGTCTGAGCCCCTCGCCCATTACCTGACTTCCTCCTGACAACTCAGACTGCAGACCAGAGCCAACTACAACAGACACGCCCAGTTTTGAAATCGGGGTTAAAATCACACTAAAAGTCATGTAGTGTAAGTTGTAACACTTCAGTTTTCCCGCCTCCTGGTCTGAGTCTCTCCAATCACAGCACTGGACTCACGTTTATGTGAAAGGGAAATGAACAAAACAAACACAAGCGCCAACAAATAAGAGTTTGGATAAACTATGGAGATGACGAGAATATAAAAGAAAATAACATGAATGTGACTAAAAAAGCCAGTGTTCCTGCTCCTTGTGCTTCACTGCCAGGAGCCTCGCCTTTGGTTTACACAGAGGGTCATTCTCAACAGGTGCTGAAACCGGTCTTACTGAAAAGGGCTGTTTAGACAAGGGAGAACAGTGCTGCGTTGTTTGATTCATGTGGTGTTTTGACCCAAGCAGCTCACAAACATTTCGTAACTTTTCACTTGTGTAAATGGGGTATAAGATATCCTCTGTAAACATGCTGTTGTGTCAGTACCTTCAGGTTACCTTTCAGACAGCACTGAATGTTTAACTCAGATCAGAGGCAAATCTCAGTCATTCACAGTGAACCCTAAAGGCCTTTATGAATTCCAGACCTTCAGCCAATGCACAAACTCTAACCTGCTTTACTTATTCTATAGTCATCAGCTTTCCCAAGGGTCAACAGAGAGACTCTGAATGTGCTGGTGTATCGGTGCCTTTAGAGCCGAAACAAAAGTGCTTTGCCCATATCTAGAAATGGCTTAGAGATACTTCAGCTGAAACCACCAAAACACTGGTGTTACACTGGGCATAATGAATTCAAAGCAATATCCGATGCAGAAAGTCTTATCTGCTTTACCGAAACTGAGAGAAATCCAATCTGAATACAAAGTGAGACATGCAGGAAAGAAGAAATATTTATTTATTTATTGATATTTAAATGATGATAAGGTTCCAAAGAACACCCCCCCCCCCACACACACACACACCCACACACTACACACACACAGTTCCAGGCCAGTGCACTGACACTTGTTTTGGAGTGTTAGGTTAATCAAAATTGTAGGAAAGTTACATGAGTGTCCATTATATTAGTGACACATTTGCATTTGGCTAACGTTAAAACACACAAAAAACTACTTTCATTTGAATGGATCAAGACATTCATAAGGTAAATAGCACTGGTATCACTTGGGTAGGTGTTATGTGGACATGTGTAAAGACAGCCCAGTATCAGAGAAGTGTAGGTAATACCTTAATTATTCATTGTCTGTAACCACTTATCCAGTTGGAAACACACCCTATGGGGGTCACCAGTCCTTTGTAGGGTGACACACACCCACTCACTCATTAACACCTATGGGCACTTTTTTGTTTTTGAGTCGCCAATCCACCTACCAACGTGTGTTTTTGTACCGTGAGAGGAAACTGGAACACTCGTAGGAAACCTATACACACGGACAAACAACCCGAGGACCCTGGAGCTGTGTGATAGAAACATGAAATATTACACAGTTGTCATTGAACTTCATCTCAAAGTGAAAGTAGATACTTCACTAATACAACTTTATTTGCACATTACACTCTATATGCAGGAATCACACTGAACTCAAACGTTTAATCTGAGCATATTTTGCATAAGTTTTGCAGTTTTTTGCAGCTTATTTGGCCTGTGCATTTTAGTATGCATGAATATTGCCACAGTCTCTATTCTAGCCCACAAAATATTCCACTGTGTGCCTATTCCAGCTGTTCCAGAATTAGGGGTTGGGGTCGTGTGATATTGAGGATCACTCAGAAAGTCTAAGTGATCCGTCATGTCTGTTGAACCAATAACATACAAACTTACTTACAGCCTTCCGCCTGGGGGTGGGAGCATCAGTGTTGTCACAAAAATCTCAAGAGATTGTGAAAAAATGCAAGTTTGTCCGTAGAGACTTCCCTGTAGCATTCAACCGCCTTGAAGTCTGTTTTATTTTCTACAAAATTGACGTATTTAATAAATAATAAACCAAGTATCGTAGGCTTGTAGTCACCTGACAGGTTGAAATCATTAGTTGGGGGATGATGAACACAAGTGATTTGTATTTATTATGGTATATGAACATAAACATTACTGGAATTTTAAATCTAGTGATGTGTTAGTTGTCTTGCAAATTCAGTCAAAAACCAGTGTGGAGTTTACTGCCTGGAAAGACGTAGATAATATATTTCCCAAACCTTTACCCTGCACAATCTGTTCTGAAAACCACGGAGCACGAGGGCATTTCAGTCACTCAAACCAAAGGGGCATAATAATAAGTTCAGTGCGATGAAGTAATCCATGTTTTAGTGTGGTCAGACATGTCCAGACATGTTGTTGTTGTTGAACCTGTAGCACCTACAGAAAACACACACCTGGAAGAGGGCCACTATTCAACAGATTGATTTTCTCACTTGTATTTAATTTCATATAACTTCCTCCCAGCACTCAACAACATCCTTTAGCAACAATTCAATAAAAGCTGTTCTAAATACACGTGTATACATATATCCATATATCAGTTTTCCATATCGTTGTCTCATAGCCATCTCATTATTCTTTCACCTTCCTCATTAATATGAGACCCTAAGACAGTATTATGAGATACAAAGTGATTATTTTGAGATCGTAAGTCATTATTATGCAATGACCTTTATTCTTAGACTTTATGTCTTTTTTTATTACATTTTATTCATTAGTGAGACGACGTTGTTATTTTAAGAGCTTTATTGTTATTATGAGAGACTCTCAGAAGTAGGAGATAGTAATGGCTCTATATTTTTTCAAGTGGCAGGAATGGGCTTCTGTATACATTCCTTATTACATAAGCACGGGAACTGAATTCTGGAGAAATGGAAAACAGTGGCTCTCTGAAGGCAGTGACAAAACAGAAGGCCTTTAGATCACTGATGTCCTATCACGACTGCTACTCCTTTTCTGTGAATCCCAAGAGTAAAAAAACCTCCCTCCCCACACAGGAAGTCCTCCCTCCCTAAAAAAAAAAAATCCCACCACCAGCACTCCCACGGAAGACTGATCCTTATGTCATCTGCACTATGACCATTAGCTTGGCTATTTACGGCATACACGCAATGTCATCTACACATTTTTAATCCTATATTTAGTGATAACATACAAATATATACAGAATGAGCTGCTCCATCACTACAGAAAAATGCTGTCCAGGATAATAATGGGGTCCTCTTTATTGGGTATGTTGACAGGCTTATGTGCAGCTGCTCCCGAAGATCGTCATAAGCTGGAGGTCACCATGCGCAATACCAAGAATTGGCAAACTCCCAGCACTTTGGTTTTGGGGCAGTGGAAGTGTATTCTCTGGAAGGATGATCCAGAGAATATCCATCATCTGTAACAGCTTATCCTATTCAGGGTCACAGGCGGGAATACACCCTGGAGGGGGCGCCAATCCTCCACAGGGCAACACACACACACATTCACTCACACCTACGGACACTTTTGAGTCGCCAATCCACCTACCAACGTGTGTTTTTGGACCGTGGGTGGAAATCGGAGCACCCGGAGGAAACCTACGCAGACACAGGGAGAACACACCAAACTCCTCACAGAAAGTCACCCGGAGCGGGGCTCGAACCCACAACCTCCAGGTCCCTGGAGCTGTGAGACTGAGACACTACCTGCTGCTCTACCGTGCCGCCCCAGATGGATCTCCATCAAATACATTTGGGAAGAGTTGGACTGGTGTATGAACCAGGGTTCATGAGGCTGAATGCTCTCATATCCTCACAGTAATTATCCAACATTTAATGTGAAGTCTTCCTGGCAAGGTAAAGGTTGCGACTGCACCCAAATGGGCCACAAACCATGAGTAATACCCTTGATTTCAGGCCAAATTGTGAGAGCTGTACAGGACACCCCAGTGAGAATAATTGTATACATGCATCTGCAGGTTTTATACGATTGACGATGTTGATTTTTTACAATTTTGAATTGCTACAAATTGAGCCAGAGAGGATGCTGTGGTTGTCACTGGTCCTTTGTGAATGGAAAAGGTTTTTTTTTGTTTTTGTTTTTTTTTAGGAGGAGAGTTCATTTTGGAAAATCTGGGTCTATAAAACAGTAAACAGTCCAATCATATCAGTCCCCACAGCCAGCTGGCACTCATTTTTCACTGACTGTGAGAAAGTCTGTAGCTAGTCCCTGTCACTGTGTCTGTACAGAGAGATGCTAGTGACCACTCTGAGCTTAGGCTCAGCTTGTTTTAATTTAAGTGTTGTACTGCGACCGGAATTGTGGGGGAGAGGAGGAAGTGGATGTTGCATGGGAAACAGTTAATCGAGCCTTTAAGGATGAGGAGGCTGTTATGAAGAAAATTATGGAGATGTTTCCCATGAAAAATGAGGATGTGCCTCTTTCACAGAACCCAGTCTCTGAGATGTTTACGTTTCAGATCATAACTGTCAGTAGTAAAACCTTGTAAGTGCATTTGTGTTGGGCTTTTTGTGCTTTTCATAGTTTGGCACAGGTTGTAACAACAGCTGTCCTGTACATTGTAACAGACAGAAAGAGAGACATAGCCCAAACTAACTTCAGATAGATTGTGTGTATATATAGAACTCCATTATAGGTTGAGAATGTTTTTCCCTTTTCTGTAAAGTGCCCATTTTGGAGATACCTGGTTTTGCTGAAAGTGGGACAATATACATTATCGAGGTAATTCAGAGAATTATTGGCACCTTTTGTGAAAAGGTTTTGATTTTACCCTTAAAATAGTGATGAAGTTCATTTACATCACATCTCTCAGATGGGTTTCAAGTGTAAATCAAATAATTTAAACATGAATTCATTTTTGATTAAAAATTATTCATAATAATGTATATTTCTGAAGAAAACGTTCCCAAAAAAATGGCACCCCTGCAAAGCACTTCCTGCACCCTCCCTAGTCTTTAGATGAGGTACTAAAGTGCTCTTTCTTGGACATTAACGAACAGTAGACATGAACTCTTTGGTCATATTAAACATGCTTCATCAAATAATCCCAGAAGTGTCCGTGCCTTAAATAAATATTTTTGTCAATTACTTGTTATATTTTATGTACAAAACCTTTAACACACCTCTTCTAAATTAGCGAATTCACTTTAAGTTAAATTGCTCAAGGACATTCTCTTACACACCCACACACACACACACACACATATATTGTACAATCTTTCACATATATAAGTTGCCAAGCATTAGCAAGAAGATTATTTTCGTTTTCTGTAGTGATGGAGTCATTCAATATTTTTGGAATTAATTGGAGTGTTTTTGAGTTTCAGAATTCTTCTAATATTAGTACATCACTATGTGGCCAAAAGCAACCAAATTCTCATGGCAAAGTTCCAGTAATGTAAATACTTCCCAGAAGACGCTGTTTCTGATGCAAAACGAAAGAAACTTATTAAAATTAGAAAATTATTACCCTTTATTTCAGGAGAGAAATGAGGCAAATGGGTTTCAAAACTAGTACAGTGCAGCTGTAAACAAACAAACTTAGGTCTGAGGTAAAATTGGAAGTTAGCATTAGCAAACAAGATAAAATAACTTAAAGATAATATAAAGAATACAGTTAAAAATGTGTCCATGCGTGTGTGTTTACTTAGCGTGTTAGCTAGCTGTTGTGAATGCAACTAGCTTTATTTGAATTCCCACCCAGTCGTCAGTCAGTGAACACAGGAGCTAGCATCAATCTACCATGTTTGCATAATTGCAGCTTTCACCTTTGTTCACACCTAGTATCTGAACTGAGTAAGGTTTGCTGTTTGGTTAAAGCTCTTTATCTTTAGTGAAGTATTTTCCTTCAAGAGCTGGGTGTTAGGCCTATCAGTACACAATGCACAGTTAGCCTAGCAGGCACCATGAGAGTAAATAACATTTATACTTAACAAAAAATAATTTTAAAAGGACCTCTGATAACACTTATTATGCATCTTGTATTCATAAAGCTTTAAAAATAAAATTAGTTTATAAGAATAATCTGGGTAAGCTTTGGGGAGTCTCTTGAGTTCAGAAAGGAAGTGCTTGATCAGAATAATGTTTTGCTTTCATGGTATTCATACCCTTTGGTATTTTTTGAAAAATGCAGATATGTCTGCTATCATTTAAACTACAATGTAAAACAAAAGAGGGGAATATTTGTCCTGCGTTCACACAGTGTTTTGAAGAACATCTCATCTGATGTGACTTTGATATGAAGTGGGACCAGAAAAACAAGTGAAGAAAGAGAACGACTGATAGATATGAGAGAGAGTTGAAACGATGGGAATAGGCATGAAACAGGGCGGTCAGTGGACAACCACAGAAGGTCTGGGGCATGGGGTCAGGACACATTTTCCGAGAAGCAGGAAGTTGTGAAGTTGTGTTGGACCCACTAAAAATACATTCATACTCTCACTCGCTGTCCTACTCACATTTAACAAAATGCTCTTCAAGGAGGAGAGCTGTTACTAGAAGCATCTTCTGTTACTAGAAGCATCACAATACCACTTTCTATTCACTGAAAACACAGCCTTACAGATACACACATACTTATACTCTACAGCAATGTTCTCTCATCCTCCTCCAAAAGTTACATAGTGCATTTTCTGCAGTGCTGAGTTCAGAGTACAACAGGTGTTCTTTTCTCACAATTAACAGTTCAGTGGAGCATCACAATGATTTTGAAACTGTAATTCTAAGGTAGTGGGTTCGATCCCTGCTCCGAGTGACTGTCTGTGAGGAGTTGGTGTGTTCTCCCCGTGTCCGCGTGGGTTTCCTCCGGGTGCTCCGGTTTCCTCCCACAGTCCAAAAAAAAAAACACACATTGGTAGGTGGATTAGCGACTCAAAAAAGTGTCCGTAGGTGTGAGTGTGTGTGTGTGTTGCCCTGTGAAGGACTGGCGCCCCCTACAAGGTGTATTCCTGCCTTGCGCCCAATGATTCCAGGTAGGCTCTGGACCCACCGCGACCCTGAATTGGATAAGCGCTTACAGATAATGAATGAATGAATGAATTCTAAGGTACAAACTAATTTTGATGTCACCTACTCAGCTGAGTTTATCTATAGACAAATGGCAAGTGGGTCTACAGGCGTTTGGGTAATATAGTTAGTCAGTGTGTTTCTTGAACTTCTACGTTTACACTTCTATTCAGTCTGTTTTGGCAAGGTGCTGCGGTCATTATTTCCCCAAGTAACCATAATTTTACATGGATACAGATCTTCCTGTTACTTCACCCACATGCGCTCAAAATGACACTGGCACATTTCCTTTGATGTTTTCAGTGTTGAAGCCTTGCAGACAGCTTTTTACACAAAGAAGATTCAGTATTGTTCCACTCAGTGCTGATGGCGTCTAACAGCTGGTTAGTATTTAATGTAAGAGCAAATATTTTCTATAGCATTTAAATCTGGACTCAGACCACAGGAAAAAAACATGATCCTGATGGACTGATTTCAAAACTCTCCTTGGTGGTCTTTGTCTTGTTGAAAAAATAACATTTGGTCAGTGCCTCTTTAAGATACAATTGTTCATTTGTAGGAAGCAAGGTTTTCTGCAGTATTCTCCTGTACTCCAAACCTTCTCAGCTATATTTTAGTTACTGACTCTACACTACAGGAAAGAATGCAGAAGTATCATACACAAGTCCAGATATGTGTGTGATATTTGGCTACAGTGCTATTCAAATGTCAGAGGCTTCCCAAAAGAAGAGACAATACGTGTTCCTCATTTATCAGTTTCAGAGATAATATCACATTAAAAAGTATGTATTCGTTCATTTTCTGTAACCACTTCAACCAGTTCATGGTCACGGTTGGTCTGGGGCCTACATATTTGGGCTTAAGGCAAACACAGGGCAAAGGGTGGATGGGGTGTCGAAAAGCACACAGCCAGTCGACCTACCAACATCTGTTTGTGGATTGGGAGGAACCCCACACAAACATGAGGAGAACACAACAAACATCTCACAGACAGTGACCTGGGGAGGGGATGTGTTTAATCATTTAATTGAAATTATTCACCATTAATATCTGTTTTTTTTTTCAGTTTAGCTCATCCACCTTTGTCTTTAAAGCATCTTTTCTGGGAAACTAGTGTTTACATTCTCAAAAAACTCAAAACCTTTTCAACACTTTCAAGTTTCTGTCTTAGAAGTTGGTTGAATCTTTTGCTTTATTTCTGATCCAAGTGATCCCAAACAGGCTCTGGAGACAGCCCAGCAGCCCTTCCTTGTTTGTTTTGCAAATTTTCTTAGTTTTTGTTTTTTTTCCTGTTCTCAGTAACAGCTTCTTGTCGGGTCCACATCGGTTTAGACCCTTACGCCTTAAGATGTCTTCTTACAGCTCAAGGATGCATCAAATCTGAAGCAAAGTCTGAAAAAACTAAATCTGAGTCCAATCTTTATATTTTAAATGCACACTTGCTCTTCTTATTTGCTTCAACTGAAAGTTTCTTTAGGGAAGTGTTTCTTCTATAACATCACTCCAAAGATCTCTTTCTAAAACTTTGAATGAGTGTACCTCAGATATAGTATAACCTTTAGGTTATAGGTTAAAGGTATCTCACATATTTCAGTAATTCAGACATATCCATCCATCCATTATCTGTAAGCGCTTATCCAATTCAGGGTCACGGTGGGTCCAGAGCCTACCTGGAATCATTGGACGCAAGGTGGGAACACACCCTGGAGGGGGCGCCAGTCCTTCACAGGGCAACACACACACTCACACCTAGGGTCACTTTTGAGTCACCAATCAACCTACCAACGTGTGTTTTTGGACTGTGGGAGGAAACCGGAGCACCCGGAGGAAACCCACGCGGACACAGGGAGAACACACCAACTCCTCACAGACAGTCACCCGGAGCGGGAATTGAACCCACAACCTCCAGGTCCCTGGTGCTGTGTGACTGCGATCCTACCTGCTGCACCACCGTGCCGCCCTTCAGACATATCCATATGCACCAAATTATATTTATTAAAAAAATACAATAAACATGTAGGATATATGACATAATATGACATGTTGATTTGTGATTGGGGAAGATGACAGGACTGTAGAGACTGCAGAGTCTTGTCTGATGAGAGTTACCAAACCTGTATTTTGGATCCAGCATACAGAGAAAACAGAGCCCAAGGCAAAATGGGAGTTGAAGAGCAGATAGCATTTTCCCTTCCCACGACCAACGCAAGTGCAAGCATTTCAAAAGGATCATGTGTCCCAAAGCCCCGCTATCCTTTTAGCACGTTAGCTTTGTTGATAATTTGCTTTTTATAGGGTGCACTGGACTCATTGGGGAAAAAAATATGGGGTCACCTTAAGTGCAGTGGCCTTCCAGATGGCTAGCAGCTCTGATACTTAGTTCACAACTTTGCTTTTATGAATGACAAACATTTCTCTACCAACTCTTTGATCCATTACAGCTTGGGTTTTTCCACCTCATTGCTGGAATTCTCTACAAGTCGGTGCAGTTCAAAGTCAATAAAAACAAAGATTTAGCTTGTGACCCTGGTTAACTACCATAAGAGACAGTTATGTTATGTTATCACAGGCTAGATTCCAGAGAGCGATAGAGCTAGGTTTCTTGGGAAACAACGGTTTAGTTGATCACAGAATATATAACACTTGCATGACAACTTATGTAATTGCAGCACATTTTGAAAGGAGAGAAAGAATGAGAACGAAGGGGAGGAGGAAAGCAAGAGGTGGTTCCTACCCTCTTCCAAAAGTGAATGCAGTTTCTGCAGTGCTGTGCTCGGTGTAGCATTCTCCCTGTTACAGTTCACTGAAGCACACTATGTTTTTAAGCTGTATTTTAAGGTAAAAATAAAATGTAAAGTTACTTTAACTTGATGCTTCTCAAATATGAAAACTTTTCCAGAATTTTGATATGGAGTTCTGTTCAGTCATCGAGAAACACATCACAAAATGTACATAAAGGTAACCAAACCTGTGAAGTGGTAAGAAAAATCCAGAAAAATATTAAATGCAACAGTTTCTAATATGCTGCATTTTTAACAGGTGGTATAGAAAGACATGAGAAATTGTATCAGCCTTAAAAACGTAGTATGTTTATGGTCACCTGCCGTTTTGAGGAATTAATAAAATGGCTGCCTTTTTGTGGTAGACATTTAGATTTTTCCTTCATCATGCCACCATCACTGATCATCTGATAATTTACAGATTGCTTTATCAGGGCACTGTACATGGCACCTGAACATCTCCAAAATTCTTGACGTCTGCTTAGAGAGGTATTTATTTTTAGAAATATCAGCACCACAGTCGGCCAATATGTCAGGCCTATGTTTGTATACAGTTTATATGTAATGATGATGTACTTTGGACTAAGTAAAATATATGTACTCTTAAGTCTACGCCCAGTGTAGGTATGCAGGTAGTTCTCAGCTGTGAAATCCTACCTAACGAGTCTCAACATGTCGCCTTTTAAACGAGCCAAGTGATTCCCAGGTGTTATTTGACGTTTTAGTGTTCTTTGTTCATATTTAGGACAGGAAATGAATTGCGCAGCTCACAGAGTCGGTTGGGGTTGTAGAGTACAGTTTTTCTGGTTTGTAAGTGGAAGTATGTTATGCCAGGCTTAATGACGAGGTGAGGGCGTGCTGAGAACAGCAGGTGAGTTAACGCTAGCCTCGACTCCTCTGGGGCTGAGGGAAGAGTTAACGCCAAACAACGAGGACTCTCCGGGCTTTCTGACACTTTTCCTCCTTTAAACAAACGTAAGCCTTTCTTTATTTCCACTCTATTTTCCCTATCTCTGTTTGTGGCTTTCTGACAGAGAGAGATTGTCACTGGGAGAGAGGGAGGGAGAGCTGTGGATTTTTATTTTTTTTACAACACCGGCTCGTGCTGCAGAGCTCTGTTGAGAGAAAATGAGAAATAGCGCGGGTTCAAAATAACACAACCTTTCCTTGTTGACACGTTCTTAGAGGGGGTGTGCAGAAGCATCGTCTTTGTAGCAGGAATGCGTCTCATTTGGTGATAATTCATGAGAGAAAGCACCCTAAATACACTGTTGAAACTGAGAAGAACTAAAAGTATTTGACAGCTAGATCTGCTTAACCTCAGCTCTGCGGGGAGTTAAAGCGAAATGCCCCCTCGCGTCGGCAAAAGGAACTACTACTACTACTACTATTACTATTACTTTTCCTAATATAGATTACGTCTGGCCAAAGTTTGTGGACACCTGTTCATTAAATATTTTGTCTGAAAATATGGGCTGTGGCTTGGAATTTTCCACTGATCAGAGCCTAGTGCTTGGGGACTTTTTTTTTGCTTCTGGTATGATGGTATTATGTACGGCTGAACCAGAGCGTCTGATTTGACTAAATGCTTTTCTATGGGGATTATCCAAGTTGTGTCTGCAGCTGAAGGTCTGTGTCCACGATCCTTGCACCACCTTTGGTGGTATAGTGTACATATCACATGTAACAGGTTTTCAGATTAAAGAGCACGTTCCGTAATATGGACTAATCCCCGTAAACAATGAACGTCCCTGGACGTTCAAAATAGATCTAAAAGTAGTCTGTCCGTCAAGGACATATTTTAAACGTCAATGGACGTCCAACATCCATCTTAATAAGTTAGTTATCAAGTGGTGACCATTCGATAACGTCAGTGGACGTCCAAAATGCGTTTTATACAATAATTTTATTTCGGGACCAGTTAATAACGTCAATTGACGTCCAAAATACGTCTAATAGTCGTCTTTTCAATGTCTGTTTCGACTTACTGGGTTATTGCTTTTACTATCAGACCATGTTGAGTGGACAAGAGTGCAAATATGAAAATGTATTATTTGAGGAATTTTAACAGGAAATATGGAATTATGTTAAAAAATATATAATGGCCTAGTACCTGATGGAATTATAGAGTAATGCTAGCTGTTTTTTTAATACATAGTTACATCCACCTTGGATAGCTTGCTCTTTCCACACTAATAAAGAGGAAACAGTGAAATAAAAATCACGGTATGATATCTTTATCTATAATATTAGATAATAAGAGTTATATTCATTATTGAATGCATTACTGGAATACATTTTACTGGATGAACGTACAATGACATATTTTAGCAATGTTAGCCAGCTTTTCGAGTTAGCCTTAGCAGATTAACTTTAACAAAGGGGAAATGAGATGGTTGAGTTTGCAATAACAAAATTCCTGAGGGAATTATTATTAATAATAATATTGCTAGCAAAACTCTAGAAGATTAGCAAAATATTTAGCTACAAATTTCTTGAA
This sequence comes from Hoplias malabaricus, assembly GCF_029633855.1. Classification (NCBI taxonomy): domain Eukaryota; kingdom Metazoa; phylum Chordata; class Actinopteri; order Characiformes; family Erythrinidae; genus Hoplias; species Hoplias malabaricus. The sequence continues at coordinate 6,494,487 of NC_089815.1, read as the reverse complement.
TTGTTTTTTATCTTATTTTATTAAAAGTATTATAATAATCAGTGTCGCTGTACATTTGTTTGTAGTAGAAGTATTTAAATTATTAATAGTAGTATTTTAAACAATGAGGTAAACCGAATAGCGCGCGCGGAGCTAATACAGATGGACCGTTAGACTGTCGTTAACGGTCTGTAAACATGGCCCACGCATTTCTGAATATTTAGCGCCCTTCCTCCGTGGGCTGCTGTCGAGCGCGATATACTATCGTTAAAGCGCCTGCAGAAGAGTGCAGTGTTGTGTTTGTTGTGTTGTAAGTGGTGCTGGTGTGGACTGTGGATGTGGATGGAGCTCCTGGTGGGTGGACCGAGTCCCCATTGGCCGCGCGGTCCTCAGCCCCGCTGCGGGGAGGAGAGAACCTCTGAGTGAGGAGTTTGTTCTCTGCCATTCACTGGAGCTTCGCTTCAGCTTCACGACTGGACTAGATTTGTGTGCTCTCTTTGAGCTGCAAAGATCCAGAGATATCCACATAGAGAGCCACAGAAATGGAGGCTCAGTGCTCTTCCAGTGGGCATTCTCCTCAGCCTGGTGAGTTACTCAATGCTCTGCTGTTGCTTTGCTCTTTTTTATTTATTTATATTTTTTTGTGCCATCTACAACCTGCACTCTCCACATACATTTATTTATTCATCATAAATCTAGTCAATGTATAATGATTATTAATATAACATAGTATTATCCAACCTATTTCTACTGTTTTATTGTTTAGAACGATAAGAAAGACATATCTGAAGTTGTGTCCCTCTGGGGAAGGACTTCTTGAGCACATCTGCCTACAGTTATATTTGAAATGACACATGACAAGGGTCCAGATGTTGGCTAGAAGGTGGTCTGCTGCCAATTCTATCTGCTGTTGCCTGTATCTACACGCTGGATTCTGTTAGGAGATTAGTAGTGTGGCTCAGGCTGATAACCCATATTTTGTCAAGAGCTCATGTGTAGTGGAGTCACGTATTGCTGTGCTCTACACACTGTACTACACTCACAGAGGAATGATGTGCTGCAGGCTGACTGTAGAAGCCCCACAAGCGTCAGCAGCTTCAGGAATCCCTCTGAACTCACAGGGTATAGACCCTGGTGTTATGAGACAGCTCCTTCATTCATAATAAGTCATGACAGTTAGAATTGGCGTATCTAGGATAAGTTGGTTGTGACTGTATTGATATAGTCTGCACCAACTGTGACACTCGGTGTTGATGTATCCATAACAAGTCTATATTTTTAATGGTGACACTATACTGGTGTATCAGTATCAAGCCTCAGCCATGGCATGGTAGTGAAAGTGGTATAACTGCAGCATGGGCAAATTCCAGACACCCCTGAATTCATTTAATTTACAGTTAAAACAGGCAAATAACACACATAATTAACAAAATATTAGACCAAAACCTCCACAAAAAATGGTATCAGAATATTTTACTGTTTTCCAAAAACATGCATCCAACCATTAAAGTTGAAAAAGTCTTAGAAGTTGGGTAAACATTCCATGTCATTGATCACAATAATCCCAGTTTACATTTGGAAAATCAGTCTGTATAACTACTTCTCTGAGGTAGACTTTCTCTGGCATTTTCCTTGACTTTCCCTTCCATATGCCAGTGGAATTTTACATTTTAAGTTTAAAATATTTATTTGGTCATTGTGTTGTACAATAACATATGATTTCTGCTTTTTGATCTTAGCAATATTATAGTAATATGTCTGATAAATCATGAGCATTTTATCCATGACATAATGTTATAAAGGTGGTGTTCCAGTTCCTATTCCTATTCTTAAAAGTTTATAGCACTGTGTTAAGGCCAGTTCTGGTACCTTTTGTAGCATTATTTGAGGGTCTGTTATCTTTATTTATGCACAATTAAATATGACCTTATATCATGATATATTTGTAATATGACTTGTATCGACATTAGCAGCAGCATGTTTCATTTTACATGGAAATAATATGCATTGTGCGATACCTTTGGATATCTGTATTTTTCTATAGTGAGTGACTATCAGGTCAAGCATTTGAATGCCTGTTGAATTATGTAAATGCTTGAGCCTGTTTTAATTTAATCTAAAATATTAGGTTTCTTACTCGAGACATTAACAAATATGGTGCCGTAAATTAAACCAACGTAGTGTTTATATTGTTTGGGTTTTATGGATTTATTGCAGCCAATGAGTAATCCACATCAGTGTGTGTCAGTACAAATTTTGCACCTCAAGACTAAGAACATAACACACTCTTTGGCCAGGCACCATCTTATCAATATTTATTCTCCAATGGAGGATAGTAATCAGTAGATTGTCCTCCTGTTTGCTGCAGAAGTCTGGTACTTCTAGATGCTGGGACATTTCTGTGATTGTCTGATGGAATTCAGTAACAAGAGGGCGCATCCCAGAGGTAATGGATGGAGATCCATCACTCCAGAGAATTCACAGCCCAGTGCTGAGAGGCTTTATTCCTCTCTGACTCTTGGCACTGGGTATGGTTCAGCCTTTTCATGCTTTTATCTTGAGATTATAAAAGCTAGTCGTGCACCATTAAATGTCAGGGTCTGCAATTACTGTGTGTTTATATAACTTTCTTGACTAATTATGATTGGTGTCTTTCAAGATTTGGACATATGATGCCAAAAATACTTTCTGATTGTATCTTTGCTCTGCAATTCTCTGTCCAATGTTAGTGCCATGTACTGTTCACTTCTGTGTACAATTGCCCAAGACATCAGCTTCTTCTGTGGCAAATTTAAAGACATTTGTGTAATATGCTGTAGATGTTTTAGAGTTTACTATTCAAAATGGTTTCAAAGGAACTGAATTGATCTTTTCATCTTGGTCTGGGAACATATTCGACAACCTCTGTTCATTTATAAAAACCTTTTAAAGTGCCTATATTTATAAATAATACATACATAATAATATTAATATCTGACATAATAATAAATGAATGATATTGTAACGGTTATGTCAGTGGTAATGATATAGAATGAGGATCTATATTCTCAGTAATCATTCACCCATACCTGCTGTTACAGCTACTGGATTAAAACGCTGTATGGATTATCTTTGGATCATCATATACGGGGACATTGGGAGTTAGGGTCAATAAATTGCTCCCTTTGGATTAAAGTGACCTAAGCAAGAGTGTACAAAGCTAGAGCTTCTGAATTCATTACATTAGCTGAGGTAAGTTCTGCACAGAATGACCAGGATCAGTGCTATTTAAACCCAGACAAATAGTTTAATTCTGTGAGTATGAAACTGTGTTGGACTGGAACCTTGTCCAGGGTGTGTTCCGGTCTTGTTCCTAATGATTCTGGGTAGGCTCTGGACTCATCGCGTCCCTGATTGTCGTTTTCAGATTTTAATGAAAGCAGTATTTGCAATTACTTCATATATTTTGTGTAATGTTTATTGCCTTCTAAATAGATTTAAACACTCTGGTGAGGTTTAGGAGCACATCGTTTGCTCAGCAGTTTTATGGCAAATGTTTTCATCCAGGGATTTTAAAAGGGCCTATTAATAAATGTAATACTTTTGAAAAACCAAGTCATAATGAAAATGCAAATGGAGCACACTCTCACTAGGATCACTAAAGAGGACCACAGGGCTCAATCTTAGGGCCATTGTTTTTGTTAGAAATAAAAAAATAATCCTTTTATTGATTTTGAAAGGTGTGGGTTTAAAGATGCTACAGTTCACAGTTCTACTAGTCTCTCTCCTGGAAAGGCCTCATACATTCAGGAGATGGAAAAACATTCTTAAATTATAACAGAAATATGTTTAAAACATTCTATTCCTAGCAATCCTTGAGTATTTCTATTGGTCCACCTGTTAGGGAACTATTGCGCAGTGAATTATATTTAGCTAGCCTTTTTCCTACACTACATGGCAAAAATGGAGATAAACCAGGTTAATTTTTCATTGTGGAAATATACAATGTTGATTTTAGTAGAAAGTAAATAAGCAGAGTGGCTTAAGTCTCATATTATAGGCGTTTTATGAGTATACATCCAGCACTTGTCCCAGTAGATAAGCCTTCAACTGAAGGAAATAAGATGATTTTCCCTGCATCATGTTCTACATTTATGGAGTATTTGACACTTGGCATTGATTTTTCTTTTCTTTTTTTAACTACATTCTTTGAGGTAAATTATGTGGTCAGTAGAAAGTCTGCCAAGAAAAGTCTTCTTATGTTACGCTGAAGTGTCCAGAGGAAGTGTCTCTTTAGTTAATGGACTTGGAATAAATACACTGCTCGGTTATAAGTTTCTACACTCATTGTTATTTTTATCACCACGACTGACCATATAGGCGTATAGGATATAGGATGTGTTGCTCTGCATACTTTGTTAGTCACCTTCCACCCTATTCTTCAATTGCCAGAACCCCCACAGGGCATATATTATTTGTCTGGTGGATCATTCTCTGCACTGCAGTGACACTGATGTGGATCAGACACAGCAGTCACTGTTGGAGTTTATAAACATGCAGTGTCACTGCTGGACTGAAAATAGTCCACCAACCAAAAGTATGCACCCAACAGAGTCCTTTATTTGTTGAAACTCTGAGTGGACACAGCTCAGTGTGGCATCACCATGATTTCTGAAATCCTTCTCCATAATTCCACACTATGGAACGTGTAATACTTGTAAATTAACATTGTAGACCTTTCTCCGTAGGTGAACTGGGAGAGGAGACTGACATGTCACGGGGTGAGAAGTATGATTCTGTTCCAGAGGAGGACCAGGAGCTAGATCTAAGAGATTACAAAAAGCCTGGAATCCCTGGATACGATGAAAAGGACTCTATAGTAAGTCCCGTCTAATATGGTAGTGCTGTTCCTTTTTAATTTACATCTTTATTTAGAAATTTATGAGAAGACACATTATCAGTTTGAGCCCCAGCACTGCTTTGAATGCTGTCTGTCAGAGTGATTTGCAAGGCAAACTGCGAGGGAGCTGCGAGAGAACGCGTCTGTCCTTCATCACTTTCCTGGCCGTAAGGTTCAGAAACAAGCCCACGTCACCTGCAAATTTTCTCTGAGGTGGTTCAAGTGTGTCCTTGTTGATTTGGTTTTAATGCATATATTTTTATTTGTATTTTTTGTGTTTGCATCTGGGGTTTTGCAACTTGTTTTGCATGCATTTGTGTTTGCTTTTTCGGCGAGCCTGCCATTTTGCTTTGCACTAGGATGGCACTACAGACCAAGATCAAGTTTAGGCTGAATTTGGCGACTCCAAGGAAATACCAGCCTTCACGCAGATAGCCCAGGAAGCGGCAGGGCACCCTGTTTCACTTGTATAGGTTTCAGTCACATGACCGAACTGACATACGACAGGGGCCTGACAGATGCATCTATTTGTAGGGCTGAGACATGTACGTATGGACACCGAATAAGGCCATGGGTCAGTTGGGGTCACAAAGGGTACATAAAAAGCACATGAAATGAGACACACATAATATGCATAAGCAGCATACTTGAAGAGCACATGAAAGGAGCGTACATACCACATCTAGCATGCATCAGCATGTTTTACTTCAGGTTGCAGCTTCGAAAGCAGAAGTAAATGCTTAATATGCTTTAAATATTGAAAGCAGTCTCAGGTGGGATAGATAAGCACCACTTATCGTCTTATCGTTGTTTTACGCTGCATGCAAAATTCCCCTGAAACCTAAATGAGAATTAAGATAAGGATGCAAACTTCTCTAGCAAAGTTTGTGATTGTGAACAAGGCACTTGCTTGAAAGTACATAAACACACAGAATCTCTATTCATTCGCTGGAAGGGAGGATGGTTGGGAGTGATGTTGTACATCCTTATTATCCCTGAGAGGAAAGACTTTTGAACCTGACTTCCTGTGAGCTGTTGAGTGTTTTGTTTTTGAAGCATCTCGGTTTCTGGCTAAATTCGGCCACCATTTGGCCAGCTCCTGTATTTTATGGCAGCACTCTGCACAGGGCGGATACGTTCTCATCAGCTTCAGATTAAGTCCCAGCAGCTGCAGTAATTGTGGTTTTTGTGGTGGTTTATGGCGCTTGATTCTCGCTCCAGTCTATCGAGTCCTTCAAAGACGCTGGTCAATTACAGTGGCACTTTGCATTCATATCACCACTCTGTTCACCTCAGTAAATCATAAAATGTAATATTCTGGGATGTGTTCAGCAGTGTGAAGGCAGTGTCATGAATAAGTAACAAAAAAAGGGCTGAGGGCATTTTATAAACATCATAATTTATTAGACTCCTGCCCACATGCGCAGTGCTGCTTCTTTATTGGAGATTGTAGTAGGAATTGTCCCCCAAGAGCTCGAAGGTGCAGATGTGAGAGGGGAAAGTGAGTGGGTTTGTGATGACATTCTCACAGATGCTGAGAGAACATTTGCTGCAGTGTATTATTTGCTCAGAAATATTGACTAAGTCTTGTACTGTTTAGCAAACACCTATAATTTTTAAAGATCCCCTTGTGTGTTTAAAGCATTTACTCGGGCAACAAGACATTAATGGATTATTAGCATTATGATTACATTGTTAAATATTGTAATAAGCCTTACAGTGTTTGAAGAAGCATTACTGAATTGGTTGTTATTTGCCATTTGCCACTTTCATTGTGGGGAAAATGGAGAATAAAAGCCAACAATTAAAGGAACACTAGGTAAGATTTTTTGGGTCATTTATTTATTTATTTATTAAATTATACTTATTTTATTTTGAGTGGGAGTGAGGTGGGTGCTTTCCTACTCTCCTCCAAAAGTTGCGTAGTGCAGTTTCTCCAGCACTGAGCCCAGAGTACCAGTGACAGAGGCTCTGTTCTCCCTATTACAGGTCAGTGGAGTGTTACAATGAATTTTGAAGCTGTAATTTTAAGGTAAAAACATTACGTAGTGTTCCTTTAAATGAAAAGCGTGGTTTCAGGTCTGTTAAATATAACAGGATTGCTCGTTGTTGGGAATATTTTGCTGCTGCTAAACAGACATACTTTAATGTGACCAGGTTCCCAAGGACAAACATGGCATATGTGTTTCTCTGATAAACAATATGTTAGCATCATTTACTTAAGGAGGAAAGACATCTCCATCAGGGTCCAATATTGTACCAGTTTGCTGTAGCGTTAGCCGATTGGCTCATTTGAAGGGGAAGCCTGGCCTAATTTCCATTTGGCTATTTTTGAATAGTTAAAGGGCGGCACAGTGGTGCAGCAGGTAGTGTTGCAGTCACACAGCTCTAGGAACTGTATGTGAGGAGTTTGGTGTGTTCTCCCCGTGTTCGCGTGGGTTTCCTCCAGGTGACTGTCTGTGAGGAGTGTGGTGTGTTCTCCCTGTGTCCGCGTGGGTTTCCTCCGGGTGACTGTCTGTGAGGAGTGTGGTGTGTTCTCCCTGTGTCCACGTGGGTTTCCTCCAGGTGACTGTCTGTGAGGAGTGTGGTGTGTTCTCCCTGTGTCCGCGTGGGTTTCCTCCGGGTGACTGTCTGTGAGGAGTGTGGTGTGTTCTCCCTGTGTCTGCGTGGGTTTCCTCTGGGTGACTGTCTGTGAGGAGTGTGGTGTGTTAACCCTGTGTCTGCGTGGGTTTCCTCCGGGTGACTGTCTGTGAGGAGTGTGGTGTGTTCTGCCTGTGTCTGCGTGGGTTTCCTCCGGGTGTTTTGTTTTCCTCCCACAATCCAAAAACACTCTAAACATGCAGTAAAAATCACTCAGATTGGTTGATTCACTCATATTAATAGTGTTTGCGAATCCCTGTATCACAATGCTAGTTATAACACAATTTATAATTCATAATTCTCTTTTGGAGAAAATGAGCTCAATTAGCTTAAGGATAATTCATACCCCCTTTTCACAGAGCCTCATGCGTGGTCCAACGAATTATTAAAATACTGCAGCATGCCCCTGACAACACAGTCAAGTTTAAGGGTTAAGTATCCACCTCATTTCTTAGATTCACAGCTCTTAATCCAACAATATGCCATTGCAACACCACAACTCTGCTAGGCACAAACCACAGCAGAGGGTACTCACTACCTGTCTGAGCTCATTCTACATTAAAATTAAGAAGAAAACTGTTGTTTTCAAAGTCAGAGGCCATGGCAAATGTCCACTCAGAGATGTGACCTCAAGTGTGTAGGTAAGTGCTAAATTAGAGGATGAGGAATTTTGTGAGGAATGATAGCTCCATTGGAAAGTGATATTTCATGAAATCTGAATCCATTCAAAAGTACTTTTCTATATTTTATACTGCAGTACTTTTACTGTAGTGTGTGTTTAAATATAAACACACACACACATTTTATTGTAAATACAGTCATGCACCATTTAACATCGCAAGCACTAGAATTCACTTCTTAACTCTCTTTTAAATAAATACATTCCCTAAACCTTCCAGCTTCTTTCAATGCAGTTCAAACATTGCTGAGGCTGGTATAAGCCTTAGAAAAGCAGTAGCACTGCTTGTGTCCAACACAAATCACTGTTTACAGGCAGAAAGTTTTATCCAAAGTGTTACGACAGTTTTGAGTAATGAATGAAATGTATATATTATTTTAAAAAATGGATTCTCCCTTTTCATTATCGGGACACAGCCATGCCCTTTTGGAAAAGGCTCCATCTGATTGGAGTAGTCTAGTGGGTAACACTGCTACTCTCCAATTCCCAGTCCAGGTAAACGCACCAATCCATACAGGTTAATATCTAAACACTCACCTCCTTCATGTTACAGGATGACAGGGATGTCTCTGTGTATGTGTGTGTTGTTCTGGACATGGGGGGTGCCAAATGCTGTAAATAAATGTATCTTAATGAACACAGACTTCTCACTTTTCCTCCACAGGTCCTGAAACAGACAAGTAAGGGTCCTCAATACTCGAATCTGGGACCGTACTTCCAGGACGGCCAGCGGCGTGTGGACTATGTCCTGACCTACCACATCGAGAAATCTCCCCGCAGCCGCCGCAGCTCCTCCAACAGCTTTGTCAGGAGCCTGAGAGCAAGCCTGAGCCGCAGCTTCAAACGCAAACGGGCAGAACCCCAGCCCCATGAGGACCCCGAGATTGCCGCCCAGGAGCAGAGGCTGGACTACCATGAAGACGACCTGCGCTTCCGCAGGGAGGAGTTTGAGCAGAAGCTCATGGACATGGGCCTGGAGCTGGAGAAGGACGAAGGGGTGAGTTCACATTGCATCGCGTCGTGATCCCTGTTTGCTGCAGTATCAGCTTTATCTGCAAAGGCTTTAGATATTGGAACATTGCAGTGAGAACTCTAATGACGTTCAACAATGAGAAAGTTGTTGGATGATTCGTTTTGGAGCAGAAACGCCACTCTAGCTCATCCCAGATGTGTTGGATGATGCTCCAGTACTCCACAGCCTGCAGGGCTTGTAACAGTCTAGCAAATGCCTGGCATTGAATATGCTGATTTTAAGCTTGTTAACAGCTAGTCCACTAGTTCCTCTGGACATTACATAAGCTGTGTGTCCTCAATCAAACGTATGTGTCCGCAGTGGGTGTAGCTAGGATATTTAGTCCAGGCTGTCTTTAGTAATTTGGGCAAATTACACAGATGCTTTATCTTGGACCAATTAGGCAGTCAGCCACTTAGTGTAATGTCCAAATTGTATTACAGGACCAACTCTAGTAAAACGAACCCAGCTGAAACATTGCTTCAGACAGCAGAATATGAGATCTAGAGTGCAGTAGACGATGCTGCGATTATATAAGTATGTATATCATGAGCAAACTCTTCTACAGTGATTAAAGTCGGTGCATTATGCCTCTTGTCTGGCATACATTATGTGCTGGGTAGGATGCCAGTGTGGTCACCTTTTTAAAACTATTTCAAGTATAAATGCCCCACTTAGAGCTGACCTTTTATTATTAATGCCAACACTTGACTCCTATGTTTCATCCTTTGCAGTGTTTTGCCTTTTTTTATTGTAACTACATAAAAGCTGTACGTCTGGAAACACTTCAGCCTTTGGGAGTCGTGTCACTGTGTGTCATTCTCCGTCGTTTTCAGACGAACAGTCTCACTGGTCCTTGTTTATACTGCTGATGGAACAAGGCTAAGCCCGGGGGGTGAAACTAAATGTCTCTTTGGATAGGAACAAGTACAGTTTGCTCATCCTCAAACCATACTTTCAAATATTTACCAGCTACATGATGCATTTATTTACATTATTATATTTATATACATGATTATATTTATTTAAAAAATTAAGGTTTTATTACCTTCAGAAGTCACGGGTTAGGCCACTGCAAACAGCACTTACCACAAAACACCCAGCGATTGGAGAAGTGATGGGAGTGTTTGGATGCTGTTGATCTAAAGGTAATCGTCTTACATTTCGGGCTGTCGTCAACAACTTTCTCATGGCAGAATGCCATCAAATTTTCAAAGGCATGTTCCAACCTCGTGTGTAGAAGCTGTTGCTACAAAAGAGTGGCAAACTCGACTAAAACTCTGTGCTATGACTACAGGTAATGCAGATTAAGCCTTAAATGGCTTTGTCATGTTAAAAAAGGGTGATGAAAATGTGTGATAGTATTTACACAGCATGTTGGCAGCTCTAGATAAGCCTTCCAGTGAGGATTGTTAGCTATTAGCAGTGGCAATTATCCAGTATGTATACAGGAATGATGGGCACTGTATAATTAGATGACTCAAATGGAGATGAATTTACAGGCAAAATAGGCCCTTAGGACACTGTATGGAAAAAAAATTAATATATAAGATGATTTACCTTTTATATGGAGTAATTCAAAACTTTAATTTCTGCCTTCGTTAGATATTGTTATTTCGATGTATTCATGATTCCTTTTGTAAAAAACCAATGTGATTTTGTTTCAAATAGAAATGAAACACAATCCCATGAAACTCAATAAGGTATGTTTGTGTAAATAGTTAATATTTAGGAAATATGAAACATTTATGTCTAAAAAATAACTAGAAGCATCTTATAAAACTGGCTTGTAACTCACAAATTCTATCAAATAAGTTCTGAGAGGCCATTAATGCCCATTATGTAGATGATATAGCTATTAAATTGCAAACAATAAAGAAAACATGGTTTCTTGTTCGAGATGGAATCATACAATTTTTTTTTCCTATTGATGAAGCCAATCCAATCATTTTAAAAAAATTTCTGTGATTGGCCAGCACAGGGCAAAGTTATTTTCTAAAGCTATATATAAAGTTAATTGTGATGTCACAGCACATGGGTATTTGGTTGCTTCTGATTGGTTAATTTCAGTTCACAAGCAGTGTGTTGTTGAGTTAAATGTCATTTTCCCACCTTATAACATCTTTAAAAAATTGCAACTGTAGGCTTCCAGTCCTAGTTACTATTGGGGGAAAAAAGACACAATGTCACTTATGCGAAGCACAATAGCACCCCCTTGTAGTGTAGTTCCCAAACATGAGTGAGTATGTGAGTATGTTATAAGCCAACATCTTGAGGTGCTTTGCATCAAAAAAAAATGCTTCACATAGGCTGCTTGACCACTTTAGATTGAGCTCTTTTCAAAAACGTACACAAGGAGCCCAGTGTCCAAAATAAAAGAATACATCTGAGTATAGTTCCATTGAACTATAGAGTTATAGTTGGAATAAGCACACAGAAATAGCCACACCACCACATGAGTGGTTTTCTTACAAGTTGTCTTTGGAAAGGCCCACAAAGGCCCTGTTGATCTGCATTGACCCTTTCAGACCTCTCGTCACAATCAGGGTTTTTTTTTTTCATGAATGAGCATCATACTCCTGATAAAACCAAGCCCAAATGTAGTGTCTCAGGTTTTGTCCGTGTGCTGTAAATCATGGAAAATGATGGTGGAGCTTGTACAGACAGGGTCAGACCCTCTGTGTGGGCTGGCAGTTGGAATAAGAGTGGGAAACGAAGCAGAATTTATATAACACACTCTCCACCTGGACATAACTATAGGAATCCCCTTATATTCACTGCAGAAATACTGTCCTTTTTCTCTTTGTCTTTACTGGACTTATTTGTTAGTTTTGGTGCAGTAACGGAACTGGGGGTGGGGTTGGGGGTGTTTCAAAAACAGTAAACAAAGCTTCCGCTTGTATTTTTAGGCTTGTGTGTTCCACTATTTTTAGTTTGGGGTCATCAGATACAAATAATATATGTCTTGTATGTTTCTAGGAAAATAAATAAATCCTTGGTACATCCCCCTCCAAGCACATAAACAAACACCCAACACCCATTCCTTAAACACACACACACACACACACACACACACACACACTTATATATCGCATTAGTTCTTTGTTATTTTAATAGTAATATTATCTTGTTGCCATCATGTTATGATAGATAGCTTCCATCAGCAATACATACCATTATTCACTAATGGTACTTTCTTATTATCGCTGTCTCTCATTAGCAGACATCAGAAAAACAGAGATAACAGATATTTTAATGTATCAGATAACTTGTATAAGTGTTCATTTTTGTTTAAATGGTCATGTGGCACTTTGGATATGAGGAAATGTGCGTATATTTTTATTTGTTTTAAATTTTTGAGCTATTTCATTACACATATTGACATATGTATAGTTTGTGATGAAATATATGTATAAATCTATTTTTTTCTCTGCTAAGACATCCCATATATTGTAGGTCTGTACATATATATTGTACCTCAGCTACTATCAGTACCATTCAGAACATGACAAATGCATTATTCATTGGTAACATATGTAGACACCCACGCTAATATCTACAGATTTATTAATTTATGTGGCTGTACTGTTGTTGGACTATGTTATCAACGCACTGGTAAGTTGTGTGGGTTGTGTGTGATGTTGGAAAAAAAAAATAATGTAAAATGTAGCACAGGCCACTGGCCAAACAGTTATAAATGTGTGCTGCACCGTTGCTGGTTGAGGACCCCCAAGTGTGCGCAGCAGGTCTTGTTGGTAATGCTCATCCGGTGTTTTTTATATCATTTATATCATGATTTGCTCCATTATTTTCAACCTGTTCTTCTCCACCTCCATCACCAGCTCCCCAGTGGAACCGAGCGGAGTTGGAACAGACTTACGCCTCAGGCCACAGTGGTGCAATAGCGATTACACTGAGGTCCTGTTTGTTTTTCTCTGCTTTGTTTTTAGAATAAAATCCCAGAGGTGGGCTTTCTGAAGATCCATGCCCCCTGGAACGTTCTGTGTCGAGAAGCAGAGTTCATGAAGCTCAAGATGCCCACTGTAAAAGTATGCACATTTACTTTCTGCAACAGCATTAAGAAAGCTCTGTGAATTCAATGACATACAGCCCACTCTAACCACACTCCTCCTTGGACTTTTCCAGAAATATGAAGTGAGTCAGGGAAGCAGCGTCGTAGAGAAAATGAACATGTTTATCCACAAAGTGACTGCACCGTTGTACCCCAAAGTCCAGGAGAACCTCATCCAGACCGAAAAGCACCTGTCCTATCCGTTCTCCAGGGAAAAGCAGCACTTGTGAGTACAAAGTTAATGAAGGAGATTGGATACGAATACATTGTGATTATCCAGTAACAAACCAGAGGAAGCGTTGGATGCAGTGTCAGCATTTTATTTAGATTTACCTGAAGCACAAGGAAGACTGGTTGGCATTAACCAGTGTAGGTGTTTCAGGTAAAGTACCATCTCGAATGCATTATTAGAGTTGTAGCACAGCTCTTTCATTCATTTTTATTATTTTGACACAAAGATGACAAGAAACTGATAAACAAGTAATTTATTTACACTTGACAAACTGCTGCATATTAATATTCTAATTATATAATTTGTTTTGGCTACTGTAACCTGGTTTTGATGAAAATCTGCAGGTGTAATCATAGTATTTAAGGTGGAACAGATAAATTATTCACTCAGCTGCTGCTGGCTAGTGTTTTGGTTTTGTCTTTTCCTCTCTCTCATTTCTCTCGCTGTTAGGAAAATATTTTGGGGGTTTTGTTTTTGTTATAGCCCTTTTAGACTCTTGTATTAAACTTTGTTGTGGCTGTTACTTTTCAACAGCTAATTATCGTTAACGTGCAGGTGATGGCACTTACTGGGACCTGTAGAAAGCCACTCAGCCAATGACATTGCAAGGTCGGGGCTAAATGTGGTAAAACAGAATAATTCTAAGATTTCTAATTTGCTGAGCAGCTAAAGTTTGGAATTGTTCTTTTATTGGGTCCCTGTAGCTGACGTATGATATTTAATGTCGTTTTCAAAAGAGACTTTACTTTAAAATCTGCTTCAAATATCCTCTTTTTTCCAGGTTTGATCTGTCCGACAGAGATTCCTTCTTCAACAACAAAATTCGCAGCTCCATCGTGAGTATGCAGCCTGCAGTGTCCACAGCACTTATCTCTGCACCATTAACTTAGAGTCATATCTTGCTCATATCAAGATATCAGCCGTTCTCCATTATTCCCTTAGGGGTGGTTTTATTGCATCATTTTGCAGAAGATCACACAACGAACATTGCATGAAAATCCAAGCGTAAAAGGCACTTGTGTCTTCTTTCAGCTGAGAATCCATTTATCTAAATCTCTGTGGTGATGCTCCAGCGCTCACATAAAAATGGCAGAACAATTCAGCATCATTTTGTTCCGAGTCTTTAAGTATTGAAATGAATCATTCTTTGTACCTCCAGATGAAGAATGGAAACTTTATCAGAGAAGGAAAAAAACGTTCTTAACGTTAGTACAAAAATGTACAGAATCAAAAGCAGTCTGCATTTTCAAAAGGAAATAAAAACACTGTGAAATTTGCCTGTGCCATAAACAGAAGCGTTGTATTTGAATTACTGTAAAATAAATAAATAACCGCAGTCTATAGTTATAATGCTGCCACTGTTCTTTTCTGAACTGCCACCAAAACGTCAGCTTCAAGATGCTTTGAGGAGACTATTAACTACTAGTTTTATGTTAATTAACAGAGGCTTGCACTGGCTAGCATCATACTGAGCGATAGGGAAGGGAGAGGGCCATCCTACCCCCACATTAGTGAGGTCAAGCGCTGATGATGAATCATTAATTCTGGATGAAAAATGCTACTCCAACTCATCCCAAATGTATTGGATGGAGCTCAGTAACTGCAGATTGATCCACAGCCTAATGTCTGGGGGCCAAATGCCCTTCTAGCCCACAATTAGTATTGAGCATGAAGACCTGGTAATGAGCACGAGATCATATGAGCTGAATGTACACAATTTACAGTCACTAACGAGTCCACCTTAAAGTAGCTGGATTCCCTTGTAATGAGAGGTGTTGAGAAACATCTGGAACCACTAACACCTGGTATCTTTTTCTGTTCTCCTTTTTCAGGTGTATGAGATATTAAAGCGAACAAAGTGCACAAAGACCAAGTTCACTATGGGTGAGAGCTTTAATCTGGCTTTGAAGTAATGGTGTTTTTATTAAACTACTCTGAGACACCCGGGCCATAGGAGTCCCATCCTTTCACGGCTTTGCTCATCGATCACTTTAACTGGGTGATTTTTCAGGCCTCGAGCTATCGATTGACAACTCAGAGTGGAGGAATACAAACATAAGAACATAAAAGAATTAGGTCAGATGTCCCTGTACAAGCTGTTACGTGGCACCTCAGAGCCTTCAGCGTTTACAGAAAGTTAATGAAAGCGAATGGCATTTTATTCTGCAAGTTAAATAGCAGAGTTGGCTGTGCATAGTCTGTTCCTTGCTCTCAGAGATGCCCTGATCTTACTGAAATGTCATGTCCGTAGGCATCAGCAGCCTACTTGCCAATGGAGTTTACACATCAGCCTACCCACTGCATGATGTAAGTAATGGCAGAAATGTTAATGCGTTATATGAGATAAAAAAAAAAATCAAAGATAATATTCGCGTTAAATTTACGCATGTGCTCTTTTTATTACAGGGAGACATCGATGGTGTTCACGCAGAAACAAATGACAGAAAGGTGGGGAATCTTTTTACATCAGATTCAAGAATGTGAAGCACAGTGATGTACTTTAAAGTGTGTATAATTAACACATAATGCTTTATTACATCAAATATTTTAGAAGGATGTACAACTGACGTCCAGTGATTCTGGGTCTGTTCCAGACCCACCGTAACCCTGAACTGGATGAAGCAGTTAGAGATAGTTCATGAATAACTCAATCGGTGTTCAGGTTCATCCCGATGTGTTTGACCTGTCCTTTGTTATTTGACCATTTGAACATATCATGAGAATTAAGCAACAGAAAGAAAACCAGAAACCACACAGGCTCTATCAAAGCTCAGGACCTGACCATGGGCAGGGCCAGCACAGACTTTCAACCAGGAATAATCATCAGCGAGTGTGTGTCACCACGGCAACAGGATAATTTCCCACTTCACCATCTGTGAGCACTGCTTCAGCAGGCTTGCTGACGAGTCGGCACAAATGTTCATCCTCAAGATACAGAAGCATGAGGAATGAGACGCTTACATAGGTCCAACGCAGTCACTGGGAGGACTATCAGGTTTATTGTGTTACTATACAGACCCAGCCCTTTGTCTACTCGCCTTGTTATCTCGCTTTTTTTACAGTGCCATTCTGTCTCCTGCCAGTGATTCAGTATGTTGGTGGCTGATATATTAGACACCCCTAATATATTGATTATTATCCATCCTAATGTTGGAATTCCTGCAAGTAAATGCCACCCATAAATTCATTCACTGACACGTTAGGTTTGTTTGCAATCAATGAATCAAAACTAGTCCGATTACGTGTTTTGTCCATTTTTCTAAACATAGAATGAGGGAGCGTAGTTCAACAGGGAACACGGTTTGATTTAAAGTTACCGAATTTAACACGAGAAAAACGTAACGTGACCTGCACATTAGTTAAGACATATTTGCACATTCTTTAGCAGAAAGATGCCATTTTACCTTTTTTCCCTGTAATTATGTGACAATTTAGTGGCACACAGGACAACAACAAACAGGACTTTTGCATAAAACTCTCCACAGTAAATTCACCAGTGTTAAATCAACACTAATAGTGATAAATTAACACTGTTAGTGTAATAATTAACACTCTCAGTGTTAAGTTAACACTATTAATGTTGATTTAACACTGGAGAATTTGCTGTGTATAATAATCTCTTCTGAGGAGCATTAACAATGTTCTTAAACCTTACCTGGGAATGATGGATATTGGATAATGCCACCATTTCAGATGCCCTCATGGAACATAGTATGAGTTTTGAAATTCAGAACATTCAGATAGACTTCCACTTTGACCACATCAGCTCACGGATGGTGTTTTGTGCACTTTGAGCCTTGGAGAACCTGCCTCATTTGTTTCAAATCATTGTGTCCTCTAGGCACAGAGCACAGAGCCCATTACAGGCTGCACTGCACATGAAATTCTTTTTTTTTTTTTTGTCGTTGTTTAGCATCCATCAGTGTTCATTTAGCTGCGCCTTCTTTTCACCATTCCCATTAATGTGGGGGAGTTCAATCACGGCACGTCTGCGCGTTGCTGACAAATGGCTTAATTGCACTTGTTTTATGATGTGTGTCACTTCTGTTCCATTACTTTTCTGTACAGCTCTTGTATGAGGAGTGGGCGAGTTACAGCTTCTTCTACAAGTACCAGCCCATCGGCCTCATCAGGTACGAAACTTCAGCTCAGTTGTTGTGTACTGTCATATGTTCCCTCTGCAGCTTTCACACTTCAGAAGAAATTCTATTGATGCAACTGGCCAATGATTGAGGCTCTTGTCCATTAAGGCAGAGGTTAGTTCATGGGGAATATTAATCAGCTGTGTTTTTAGCTGACAAGCTTCTCTAAACAGAAGGACTCAAGAGAACTATTGTAGTCCCCAGTGTAAGATATCACCCCCTTATTTTCCTCTACTGTTCAAATAATGGAACCAGACCAAATCTCAGCACATTTACTAATTATTCCTAAATGATTTGACAATGAAGTTATGCATTCTGTAAATATTAATTGATTTACTGGGGCAAAACTGCCCATTTAAACTTTTTTAACCACTATAAATATAGCATACTCATTTATCTCTCTCTCTCTCTCTCTCTCTCTCTCTCTCTCTCTCTCTGTCTCTCTCTCAGGAAGTACTTTGGAGAGAAAGTGGGTCTGTACTTTGCATGGCTGGGTGTGTACACTCAGATGCTGATCCCGGCAGCGATTGTGGGTGTCATCGTGTTCTTGTACGGCTGCGCCACAGTGGACGACAACATCCCCAGGTTAGTGCTTTCAGACATGGCAGCTCCTTTTAAACCCAGACACGCAGAAACCCCAGAGAGCTGCGAGGCTGCACCAGACGAGTTTATGAAACTCCTGCTTTGTCTGACAGTACTTTTTTCAAGTGCCTCCTCGACAGTCTACTGCCTAGTCATTTTTATGCAGGAGTTGTCCAAGGTTAGGAGTGCACTCAGCCTACGTTTCTTGCGGTAAAAATGTCACCGCTTGCCTAATGAGCAGTGTGATTATGCTGGATGGCTGAAACAACATACAAGCACGATCTTAGCAAACAGAGTTTCCGAGTTATTTTAAATTAAAGGTGCATTCTTGCATAACGTGAGTGGGGAGGTGATGTTGGAGCATTTTTGTCTGGTATAATGAGATTAAATGCTGGTATTGTGTGATTGGTTCTGGATCACAATGATTACTTCAAGTCATTCCAAAGAATAACTCCAGAGAACAATCAACTGTTTGATAGCTTGTTGGTACAAGCGTGGGGGACTTAACAACACCTCTAGTCAGAGCTTGATAGTGCACATGGTGTCCTTAGGCTCAAGTGTGGCCCAGTTCTTACTGGTAGACAACAGAATCTCTTTGATATTTCATTCAGAATACTAACTTTAAAAAAAGTACAATAATTCGCTTGCTATGTGATCCCTACCCTGTTGTGTTGTGCTGTTAGGCAGGTTGCATTTCTAAAAAATGAAGGGGTGCTATCAACTGGCATTCATTTTTCCTTTCGACAATGGTATTTCACCTAAAGCATCCAGCTTTGTTTTTAAAGAATAACTCCAGAGAGTTAGTTAATGAAAGACCATTGCTTATATTCACAGGGGTGTCAGTATCTGTGAAGGACAGTGTGGCTAAATCCTATATGAGTTAAGGTGAATATAATTCAGTCAAACCATCCATTTATGGACTTTCACTGCAAGGATAAAGAGAACACTAGCACAAAACATTGCAGACATGCTCACAGCCGTCATTTTGTCTGAACAGATCCACACTTGGGTGTACGCCGGTAGCTATGGTGTGCAAATACAGGCGTTAATGACACTGCATGTCTGACACCGGCCCCACGCCCAGTGTTTGCTGTAGACCTGCCAAGTGCCTCGGAGGTTCGATTCATGCCACTTCAGGTGAAAGTGAAAGGAGGTCAGCGGAGAACTCCAGAACAACATGTACTATGTAATTATGTCTGCGATCCTACAGGTAGAACATCTCTGATTCATCAGACTAACAGTCAGCGGTCAGACTCCTGATGCTCTTCGAAGCGCATCGTAATTAGATAGACTAAAGCTGCGATGAAATTTTAAGGGTGTCTGCAGTCATAATGGACTCTAATGCAGGCCATAATGGCTGTTCTCAGCATGGGCATTGAATGTATAGCACACTTGAAAAGCACTTACTCTTATACCAAAGAAAAAGACAGACTGGGGACGTGTGAATAGCTACCGCTCTTACTCAGATATAAACGACAAACCTCTATCCTCTTAGTGCCTGGAGCTTCCAGTGCAGCACTATGTGTGGAACTCAGCAGCTTTCCTAGTGCCCCATCATTTGTGTGTGACTTTGTGAGTGAATGTGTGTGTGTATGTCGCCCTGTGAAGGACTGACGCCCCCTCCAGGGTGTGTTCCCGCCTTGCGCCCAGTGATTCCGGGTAGGCTCTGGACTCAAGGTGACCCTGACCTGGATAAGCAGTTACAAGAAATTAATGATTTGTCTTGAATAAATTGATAATATATTTTTCATAACAAAGGGAGCATAATTAGTCTCTTTGGGTTTAGAGATTCTCAGTTTTTGATATAAATATTAAATGGGGTTCTTTGTCTCTGTTCCAATGCATCAAACTAAATATTCTAATACAAATTGTGTGTTAACTCTTCATGGCATTTTTTTTTGCCACATTCACCATTCTTATGTCCATATGATTAGGATTTAATATGGAATATACATTTATATCATTCTTATTACTTTGTGCACTGTCAAAGGGTTTGGTTTGATGACTGGACTCATTAAAGCCTTGTAGCCGGATTTGTTTAGAAGGATGGGTAAAAGCGCAGAAATAATTACATGTTCTTTCATAGTTTGGATTCTTTTATTATTCTAAAATGTGAGAGACAGTGAAAAGTAGGGGTGGCTAAAGCATAACTGGTGCTCTGCGTGACTAATCTTTGTTTCTAACACAGAACTAGGTCACACACTGTGGGTGACGGGGTAATTATTGGTTACGTACCTGTGCCGCAATTGAGAGACAGCATGTCATTCCTTGGACCGTCGGCTCTTAAATGTATAATTTTAAGCATAACCATTTCAAACTGAACGTGTGAGTGAAATTGCACGGTGGCACAGCAGATAGTGTCGCAGTCACACAGCTCCAGGGACCTGGAGGTTGTGGGTTTGATTCCCACTCCTGGTGACTGTCTGTGAGGAGTGTGGTGTGTTCTGCCCGTGTCCGCGTGGGTTTCCCCCCACAGTCCAAAAACACATGTTGGTAGGTGGATTGACAACTCAATAAAAGTGTCCGTAGGTGTGACTGTGTGAGTGAATGTGTGTGTGTGTTGCCCTGTGAAGGACTGGCGCCCCCTCCAGGGTGTATTCCCGCCTTGCGCCCAATGATTCCAGGTAGGCTCTGGACCCACCGCGACCCTGAACTGGATAAGCGCTTACAGATAATGAATGAATAATTCCATCATACTTTGAATTCCTAAACATGTTCATATTTAACATGAAACTCATAACAATCATGTCAGATCTTGTAGACCACCTCTACAAGGTCTTCTTTAAGAGAGAAATGTTTATATCCATCCTTTCAGTATGAGAAAGCATCTCAATGATTACTGAGAAATGTTAATGGACAAAAAAGGAATTTGCACTGGACCCTGTGAGACATAATAATGTGTGTGGCCTGATGAGTCGTGGATTTTTTAGTGGAATTAATGGACTGTAAGAAGCGGAAAACACAACTAACTTCTAAAGTTGAACAGTAACCCTGTGAAAAAGTACCCCTTCAGGTTTCTGTTTCTGAAAAGAAGAATAGAAGCTGTAATTATTGCAAAGTGTGGAGACAATAAATCATGAACACAGATAATGGTCTGCACTGATGCTACTGTGCAATTTATACTTGAATATGTTCTCTGCCTCTTCATCTGGCGCTAAATTATGTATAGCTTGTGCTTTGTGGTAATTATGCTATCTACAAGAACATTATTAATTCTTTGGGAAAATGGCATGGTGCTGATCTCTTGTGTTCTTTCCCACATTCCCAGCATGGAGATTTGCGACGAGAGGAATAACATCACTATGTGCCCGCTGTGTGACCGCGCTTGTAGCTACTGGAAACTGGTCACAGCCTGTGGCACTGCCCGGGCCAGCCACCTGTTCGACAACACTGCCACCGTCTTCTTCTCCATATTCATGGCGCTCTGGGGTAGGAAGTGCTCTGAACTGCTCTTTTTCAGCTCAGAGAGTACAGTTTTGTATTATGTAGATGGTTATTAGGTTACATAACGTGTGAAATAGACATTATCTGGGTTTCACAAAAAGTTAGCATCAAAGTGGGTAGATGGGTGTTTTTCAGCAAAGGTATAAAGTAATTACTCTCATTACAATACTGTAACGTATTTTATGAACATTTTATGTTCACACGATACAAACCTATTATCTAGTTGCAATGGTCTTGCATCATTTTTTGATACATTTTCCACTGCAGTTGCCCTGTCACTGTGCATCTGAATTCTCTCACCACCTCCCACTGCCTCACTGCCATTTTCTCACTTTCTCTGAGTTTCTGGAACACCTAAATCCCCCAGCGCTCAAATCCAAGGCTTATCCCCTCACTCGAATGTTGAGCTTCTTAAAAAGCTCACTGTTTTGGCTGCAGTCTGAAATGTGCCTGTGCTTTGTCAGCCCGGGGCTGCAGGCAATCGAATGCAAACGTTTGGCTCAATAATGAGAGTTTGAGATATTGACATGACAAAAAAAAATGGGCTCCCATCGTTGGATGTTAATTAAATATTAACACGCTCCACAAATTGCAGTGCATTTGCAGCTTCATTAACTCACTGATCAGCCACTTCCAGGACAAGTCAATACTAAACGAATGAAAAGAAGATAGGACCTTTTTGTCATGCTGTGCCTTGATTTAAACTTGGATTCTCTGTTCTCTGCAGCCACCATGTTCATGGAGCACTGGAAGAGGAGGCAGATGAGACTCAATTACATATGGGACCTGACTGGCTTTGAAGAGGAGGAGGTTAGTCTTACATTTTTGTTCTTAAAGAACAGCGAGACTGGGGGCTCCCGGGTGTCGCGATGGTATAAGCATTGCCCTCATCATCAGGAGGTTGCTGGTTTGATCCCCAGTGATGCCTGAGTCATCTGAGACCGGGAGTCGTAGAGACCCTCTCTCTCTCTCTCTCTCTCTGAGTGGGTGGGATGGCCCTGCTTCTTACCTATCAGCCATTGTCATGCTAGCATTTAGCAGTTAGCATTCACCTTCGAGTGTATTGAACTGTCCAATGGTGCTGTGTTAGTGGTAGTTCAAAAAGAGGCGGTTGGTGATTGGCTTCACATGTCCCGGAGGAAGCATGTGCTTGTCTCTCTCTCCCAGCTAAGGAGCATGGTATTCTTAGATAATAGGTGAAACTGTCAGTGACTACATTGGAGTATGGTTGTGTGTGTGTGTGTGTGTGTGTGTGTGTGTGTGTGTGTGTGTGTGTGTGTGTGTGTGTGTGTATCCTGAAACCACATTGTTTGTCTGAGAAGTAGAAGTGTTTGCGCTGTGACTGATTTCTTCTGTTCATGTGTTTTTGTACAGGAGGAACATAAGGTTTGGACACGGTTTATGATATATATATAAACACTGCCTTCTTTTCTAACTGCAGCTACTGCAGCTTAGCTGTTGCATATCAACAATAACCCAGCAGTTTCCCAAGTTCCTAAAACGGCCATCTTACATTCTCACATTCTTGCTGCGGTCTTTTGGCATTTTTCACCCAGAGCATTGGTTGCCACAACCCCCACACTTCAAATCTTTGAACTTTTTTTTTTTTTCGTTACGCCTCAGCTGGGGGTCTGAGGGGCTCCTGCTCTCTCCTGTACTCGCCCTGCAGGTCAAAAAGCTGCTCACTTCTCCACCATCTGTCACTCGATGCACTTCACTGTTGGGGTGGACCGGATAAAGTGGAAACAAAACCCATGTGAAAAACTGGGCTGAGTGTCTAATGGATGCATTGTGGTAGTGTCACAAGAGGCTGTGTTATTTTTTTAATTTATTTTTTTTTTAAGGCTGCACACTGTACACGCTCGCTAAATGCTAATGCGATGCTTTATTTTTTTTTATTTATTTATTTATTTATTTATTTTGCCAAATTCTCCTGCAGTTCTATTATCATGCACTTGACTGCATAGTGCTCTTTTACCAGACACCCTTTCAGATGAGCTGGGCATTAAGTGGTGCATAGAATCATACATCAAAATGCCATGCACACATTTTAAAATGCGTGTCGTCTTTTCCAGAACCATCCGCGTGCGGAGTATGAGTTTCACGTCATGCAGAAAAGCCTGAAGAAAGAGTCCCCCTCCAAGGTAAAGTTCCCTTCTCCATAGGGTCACAACATATCAGTCTTAGGAAATCATTCATTCATTCATTATCTGTAAGCGCTTATCCAATTCAGGGTCGTGGTGGGTCCAGAGCCTACCTGGAATCATTGGGCACAAGGCGGGAATAGACCCTGGAGGGGGCGCCAGTCCTTCACAGGTCTTAGGAAATCAGTCAATAGAAAATCTTTTGTCACAAAAATACATAAACTAAATATATAAAATGAATACAAGAAATAATTTAACAACATAACCTTTTGTTTGAGGACTACCTTCAGAGTGACTGCAGAATGGTCATAAATCAGTAATCATAAAATGACCCTTTTTTAAGCTTTTAAAAACCTGTCGTTGCTATTCTCAGCTCAGCAGAATGCATTACAAAACTTCCCATTCCTCTTGATGTCAGGACAGTGCTGTAAATGTGAATTATGATCTGCGATTGTAGGGGGAGCCCAGGAGGAAAAATACCCAATCTCAGCTAGTGTTGCTATAAGCCACTGACCTGGTGACCTCTTCATCGCTATGACCCTACTCCTGTGCTAGCCACTTCTTTTGTGCTCGAGAAGCGTCCTGGTCCACTGAGTAATCTACATTTAAAGGATGTTGACCCAGTTTGTTGTGTACTAAAATGAGATGTGACTGCGGCAAGTGAATCATGTCCAGAAGCTCGTGTTTGATGTGCTTGAATGGACCCTGGTTGCCGTCCCTCAGGCCAGAGCCAATGACGGCGGTGTCCAGAGGAGCAATATGACTGCGGTCACACAGACTAGTGTGTTTACAACAGTGAGAGTGTGACTGTGAATGCTCAGAATTCATATTTAGACCTCAAACCCTCTCTTTCTTCTCTCCTAGACTGAGAAACAGAAGCTGACCTGCACAGACAGAATGCCAGCCTATATGACCATAATCATCATGATGTGCTTCATGGTATGATAGCTCTCAACTTCCGTACAAACACACTGCAGTATACCAGTATGGTCATTTTTAAAGCACAGGTCTAGCCTGATATGCTAATGTGGCTAGCAGCAAACTGATGCTAGTAAAGGCAATTAGTGTAAATTATTTTATCTTAAATTATTGGTACTCACTTGGACCAAAAATTTCTTAAAACATTAAAACTAATTTTTTCATGCAAAGCACCTGATGGAACTGGCTTGTAATTCACTCACCCATTTATTTACATACATATTCACTCACCCATATTTATTAAATGCCCCATTCAGTTCAGCCTATCTGCATAATTCATTTTCTTACAACGGTGGCAGTAGGATTCAGGATTTGTGACAACCAAATATCAAGTACTATACATATCACACATTAGTATCTTAACTGTCTCTGATTTAAAAGTCAGGAGATCAGCAGGTTGGGAGATTAGATGTATTTTATATGTATTTTCTACTCTACGCCTAGTGTTTATACTTTATGTTGTGTGTGATCTGTACAGATTTGTGTGACCTTCGCCATTGTGTTTGGAGTGGTTCTCTACCGGATCTCCATTAAGACTGCCCTGCACATGAGCTCCACCTCTACCTTCCGCTCCAACGTCCGAGCCACCGTCAAAACCACAGCCGCTGTCATTAACCTCATCATCATCATAATCATGGATGAGATCTATGGAATGGTGGCCCGATGGCTTACAGTTTTGGGTGAGTTTCCTTTCTGAGATTTTAAAATGTTTAAAAGTTGAAGCACTGACATCTCTGACAACAGTGCTACAGCAAGTATATAGTCCTAGTACAGCCAGTATAACAGTGCTACAGCCAGTATATAGTTCTATTACAGCCAGTATATAGTCCTAGTACAGCCAGTATGACAGTGCTACAGCCAGTATATAGTTCTATTACAGCCAGTATATAGTCATAGTACAGCCAGTATAACAGTGCTACAGCCAGTATGCAGTTCTAGTACAGCCAGTATAACAGTGCTGCAGCCAGTATGTAGTTCTAGTACAGCCAGTATAACAGTGCTGCAGCCAGTATATAGTTCTAGTACAGCCAATATAACAGTGCTGCAGCCAGTATATAGCCCTAGTACAGCCAGTATAACAGTGATACGTACAGCCAGTATATAGTCCTGGTACAGCCAGTATAACAGTGCTGCAGCCAGTATGTAGTTCTAGTACAGTCAGTATATAGTCCTAGTACAGCCAGTATGACAGTGCTACAGCCAGTATATAGTTCTATTACAGCCAGTATATAGTCATAGTACAGCCAGTATAACAGTGCTACAGCCAGTATGTAGTTCTAGTACAGCCAATATAACAGTGCCACAGCCAGTATGTAGTCCTAGTACAGCCAGTATAACAGTGCTGCAGCCAGTATGTAGTTCTAGTACAGCCAGTATAACAGTGCTGCAGCCAGTATATAGCCCTAGTACAGCCAGTATAACAGTGCTACAGCCAGTATAACAGTGATACGTACAGCCAGTATATAGTTCTAGTACAGCCAGTATAACAGTGCTGCAGCCAGTATGTAGTTCTAGTACAGCCAGTATAACAGTGCTGCAGCCAGTATAACAGTGCTACAGCCAGTATAACAGTGCTACAGCCAGTATAACAGTGCTGCAGCCAGTATATAGCCCTAGTACAGCCAGTATAACAGTGATACGTACAGCCAGTATATGTTTCTAGTACAGCCAGTTTAACAGTGATACATACAGCCGGTATATAGTTTTAGTACAGCCAGAATATGTTTCTAGTACAGCCAGTTTAACAGTGATACATACAGCCAGTATATAGTTCTAGTACAGCCAGTATAACAGTGCTACAGCCAGTATGTTTCTAGTACAGCCAGTTTAACAGTGATACATACAGCCAGTATATAGTTCTAGTACAGCCAGAATATGTTTCTAGTACAGCCAGAATATGTTTCTAGTACAGCCAGTTTAACAGTGATACATACAGCCAGTATATAGTTCTAGTACAACCAGTATAACAGTGCTACAGCCAGTATGTTTCTAGTACAGCCAGTATATAGTTCTAGTACAGCCAGAATATGTTTCTAGTACAGCCAGTTTAACAGTGATACATACAGCCAGTATATAGTTCTAGTACAGCCAGTATAACAGTGCTACAGCCAGTATGTTTCTAGTACAGCCAGTTTAACAGTGATACATACAGCCAGTATATAGTTCTAGTACAGCCAGAATATGTTTCTAGTACAGCCAGTTTAACAGTGATACATACAGCCAGTATATAGTTCTAGTACAACCAGTATAACAGTGCTACAGCCAGTATATAGTTCTAGTACAACCAGTATAACAGTGATACATACAGCCAGTATATAGTTCTAGTACAGCCAGAATATGTTTCTAGTACAGCCAGTTTAACAGTGATACATACAGCCAGTATATAGTTCTAGTACAGCCAGAATATGTTTCTAGTACAGCCAGTATAACAGTGCTACAGCCAGTATATAGTTCCTTGAGTGTTCTCTACAGAGCAAAATTGACCTGGGATCCTGCCCACTGCCCTAGGACCATTTTGACACCCTGGGTTGCCAGGTATAAAACAGCAGACAACAAAAGCATGCTGCAGCCATGTAGGTTCAGTTTCTTCAACCTGGCAACCTGTGTGTGTATGGAATGTTTGAATTTATACGGACGTACCCATTTTAAACGCTTGCTGTCAGTATTACAAACAGCTCCTATATAGTAATTAAGATTCAATCAAAACTTGATGCTGTCCTCAAAAAGTATAATAAAATGCTTTCCCCCATCAAATAATAACATGCTAACCAATGTGTCTGGGTTTTAACTAACATGACAAGACTTGGTTTATTTGTGTTCTCCCCCAACCATGCTGAAGTCTTCTCCCTTCCCGTTTAGTCACATCGTGCAAGGATAGGAGGGTGCAATTGGCAATGAGTGAAAAATGGGAGAAAACTGGGTGTTGTAGCTGTACGTTAACAGAAGTATTTGCTATTTCTCAGAGGTGCCAAAAACAGACAAAAGTTTTGAGGAGAGGCTGATTTTCAAGACATTCATTCTGAAGTTTGCGAACGCCTTCACTCCCATTGTCTACCTGGCTTTCTTCAGAGGCAGGTTGGAACATTCCCTTCTTTCTGTCACTCTCATTCACAAGCTGTCTTCTCCTCTTACTGTCACAATCATGCCCGCAGTGGTGTTTTTCTATTTCTGGGCTGTGCTGTAAAGACTGGTTGTACTTACTTATTATGTGTTGCCCCCCCTCCCTCCCCACACAGACCATTTATACTGTGCTCTTATGCTATAGGTCCTGTTACATAAATTGCCACTTGCATTAGTGTGGTGGCTGATAAACGGCTCTTATCTTGACCCCCTTCTGTACTATGCCCTCAGGCTCATTGGACGACCAGGAAACTATTACTACGTGGTGGGGTCCTACCGGATGGAGGAGGTCTGTCTTTCTTTAGGCTTATTCATTTTAAATGCATCAAGCTGACTTTTTAATTTGCCAGATAGACAGTGATTAGATAGTGATGATGATAAAGTAACAGTTCACTGAGGTCAGGAGGATAGTGGACATTTTCTTCCTGACCTCTGACGTAGCCAAGGCATGTTTAATATCCAAAGTTTGCTTCAATAAAATATATTTTTAAAAAGACCAGATTGGTTGATGTATGCAGAGTGCAGCAGGTAAACCTCACAGATTAAGGCTTAAATCCCAGGGCAGACAGGAACACCACACTTGGACAGGACTACTTACACAGCATCTGCTTACATCTGTAACACAATTGAAATTGGAAGTGTCTTTGGATGGGAGCCTCAGCTAATGCCATGTCTGCTAAATGTAAAACTAAAGGGCATAATTAATGTCTATTATTATTGTTTTATTAGGCAGGAACAGCTTTAAAGACTCCTGCAAAGCTTTAAACTAGATGTTGGAACATCTCTGAGAGGATTTAATTGCATTCAGCCACACAGTCATTGGTGAGGTCAGGCATTGATGCCAGATGATTGGTTTTGGCTCACTAACACAGCTCCTGATCAATCCGAAATGTACTAGAAGGAGCTCCATCACTCAAAAGCTCCACAGACCAGTACCAGGGGTGCTTTAAACCTTCCAGCTGACATTGTGCATTGATCATGGTGATCATTGCATTTTGTTTCATGCTTGTACGTGGAGATTAAACTAGTTGTGTGGCCATATTTGAGCATTTGATCATAGAATTAATAAAATAAAAATAAAAACTTTCAGACGTATAATACATTTATGTTTATTTCTTTAAGTTGATCTCCAAAAATAAGTGTTACACCAGCCATGGCACTAAATAACTGTCTGTTTTCTGTAGTGTGCTCATGCTGGTTGTCTGATGGAACTGTGCATTCAGCTGTGTATCACCATGCTGGGCAAGCAGCTCATCCAGAACAACCTCTTTGAGATAGGAATTCCGTGAGTAAACACAATCCACACATTTACAGCACACAGGAGCACACACTTGAAAATGGCACCTTCCACATGAAAGCTGGAGGGTCATTTGTTTACACTAGAATTTTTTATTTGTTCTATTAGAGTATGTCACCACTAATTAGGACAGTAAACAGTTTATGTTTGTGTGCTCTAAATAATGTCTGAGAACCATGCAAATGTAGTACATATGGGAACTGTTTTCTTGTAAACTACACAATTAATAGGTTGTAGTACAGATTACAAAATGTTAATAGGCAGTACATTATATGTCATGGCGCAGCAGGTAGTGTCGCAGGGACCTGGAAGTTGTGGGTCCAAGTCCCGCTCCGGGTGACTGTCTGTGAGGAGTTTGGTGTGTTCTCCCTGTGTCTGAGTGGGTTTCCTCCGGGTGACTGTCTGTGAGGATTGAGGTGTGTTCTCCCCGTGTCGGCATGGGTTTCCTCCGGGTGCTGCGGTTTCCTCCCACAGTCCAAAAACACACGTTGGTAGGTGGATTGGCGACTCAAAAGTGTCCGTAGGTGTGAGTGAATGCGTGTGTTGCCCTGTGAAGGACTGGCGCCCACTCCAGGGTGTATTCCCGCCTTGCGCCCAATGATTCCAGTTAGGCTCTGGACCCACTGCGACCCTGAATTGGATAAGAGGTTACAGATAATGGATGGATGGATAGATGGTTACAGATAATGGATGGATGGATGGATTATATGTCATACATTGATTGGCCAGTATAACATTAATATGGCAATACATTTGTATTTTCACCCTAAAAGATACATGAATTTTCTTCATTTCCAAAAGTGACAGACATTCATTCATTCATTCATTCATTTTCTGTAACCGCTTATCCAATTCAGGGTCGCGGTGGGTCCAGAGCCTACCTGGAATCACTGGGCGCAAGGCGGGATTACACCCTGGAGGGGGCGCCAGTCCTTCACAGGGCAACACACACACTCACACATTCACTCACACACTCACACCTACGGACACTTTTGAGTCGCCAATCCACCTACCAACGTGTGTTTTTGGACTGTGGGAGGAAACCGGAGCACCCGGAGGAAACCCACGCGGACACAGGGAGAACACACCACACTCCTCACAGACAGTCACCCGGAGCGGGAATCGAACCCACAACCTCCAGGTCCCTGGAGCTGCCAAGTGACAGACAGCACCAGCAAAATATTATAGAAAGATAACATTAAATATTATTGTTTTAAAGCTATGAAAATCACCAAAATTGCATGCATTCGCCCAGATTCATAACACATTTTAAATTGTAAAGTCTTCACATTGAATAACAATTTCTCTTTTAAAATAAGAAATCCTTTGCTAATTAACATAAATGGATGAATATCTAGTTCAACAGGAAGGAAAAAACAGAGCCCAGGAAAGCCTCATTCTTTCTGGGTGGATGGCAATGTGCTAGACAAACTGGCTGTCCGTTATCTCACATAACAGAACTAGCTAAGTAGCGTTCTGCTCCGAGCATGTTGAAGCCATCCATGGATGTAAGATGCATTAAAAAAATGGCTGTTGCAAAAATAAGCCCAGGACTGTAGGCCACATTACTACTTAGTTGTAGTTGTGTTGTCAATCACATCATAGGTGTGTTTGGTTGTTTCTGATTGGTCCAAATCAGCTGCAGCTGGTGTAGTGTTATTAGCCTATATGTCCCTTCTTTAAACAAGTTAATGTAGTAGTGATGATCATGTAGCATATAATTAAAATCGAATCGACCCATAACAATATTGTACTCATAACACCACCCATCTCTACAGTAAACTGAAAAAGCTGATACGTCGTCGCAAGTCGAAGAGGGACTCCAAACAGGAAGAAGAGTTTCACAGAACACTCACTCGCTACGAGAAGGACCACTTCCTCAACCCCTACGTTGGCCTCAATCCAGAGTATATGGAGATGAGTGAGTCACGAAACGCCTACACACACACACAGTGCAAAATATGTGAAGACTGAACCTGGATAAGATCAAACCCATGAGTCACGAGGGAAGGACTGCATTGTGGGTACAGTTGTACTTTCTAAACCCGCTGTTCAGACATGATCAGCTGGTTTTCTGACATAATCTGTAGTTATTACTGCCCTGTATTTGGCAGGAAGTATCGAGGGATAATCCTTAAACTGTTTGTTATTAAGAAACTGGCTTTAAAATCCAATCCACTGCTTGGTGTGGCCATGTTTGTGTGATACGTCATTGTTTTCTTCAGTGTTTCCTCAGTGGCCCTCTTTATTGGTGAATTATAGGTGGAATATCACCTAATCCAGGCTCAGACGATGAGTGCTGTCTACTTACTGCCAGCTCCATGAACACAAGGCTGCAGAACGAGAGCTGTGTGTTTTCTCTGTGCCCTCTCATCTCCTCTCACTGGGCTACAGCGTGGGCCGGTCTCCTGCTAAGAGCGAGGCTCTGTGGGTCCAGAGGAGGCCTGGCAGAGCAGTGCTGAGATTATGAGCTTTAGTTCTGGTGTGGATTCATTAATAACCCGCCCACTCAGCCCCTCCTCACTCACTAACACGCTAATGCAACAAGACCACAGCCCGAGTATATTGCCAGTATATTGTAAACCATAAACCAGACCAGAGCAATTTTACTCCAGGCACCTTTACTGTATAACGATCAGCTTCTTAAAACGATTTAACACAGCAGCAATTTACTGATCCGAGACCTCAAGCTTAAGTGCATTTTGGCTATTTTCCCAAAGCATCTGATTTCTCTCCTGAACTGTATTTGACACTCAGACCCTTAAGCTACTACAGCTGTCCTTCGTTCTCAGGAACCTCATTAGAAAACATCTCTACAGTTTGTTTGTGTTTGTCTTTCCTCCCTATCTAGTCATCCAGTTTGGGATGGTGACCTTGTTTGTGGCCTCCTTCCCTCTGGCTCCTCTCTTCGCCCTCCTGAACAACATCATAGAGATCCGCCTCGATGCCAAGAAGTTCGTCACGGAATTCAGGCGGCCCATTGCTGCTAGAGCTAAAGATATTGGTTAGTATCCGTACCTGCTGGGAATCTTCAGGGCCTTCAGGGCCTTTTTTATTTCTGTGAAATAATACAAAATATATATGATTTTTTGGTTTTATTTCATAGATGTATCATGTTTCTTTTCATTTAAGTCTGAAACTAGTCGTACTGTTAGTTTGATTCAAAAGTTCGACTTCATGTTGAAACAATGCGGGTAAATTCTTAGAACACCTGTCTGAAAATGTGGATTTTTCCCCTTATATCTAGGTAAATATTCCAAAAAATAATAATAAATATAATAAAAGTCAGGGCGGCACGGTGGCGCAGCAGGTAGTGTCGCAGTCACAGGTTGTGGGTTCGATTCCCGCTCCGGGTGACTATCTGTGAGGAGTTGGTGTGTTCTCCCTGTGTCCGCGTGGGTTTCCTCCGGGTGCTCCGGTTTCCTCCCACAGTCCAAAAACACATGTTGGTAGGTGGATTGGCGACTCAAAAGTGTCCGTAGGTGTGAGTGTGTGAGTGAATGTGTGTGTGTCTGTGTTGCCCGCCCCCTCCAGGGTGTATTCCCGCCTTGCGCCCCATGATTCCAGGTAGGCTCTAGACCCACCGCGACCCTGAACTAAGCGCTTACAGATAATGAATGAATGAATAATAAAAGGCACACTAGACTTAAATATGTCAGCTATGTGAATAAGAGCCATGATTTAGTGCATTGCTAGAAATTTAACTGAAAGTGTCTCTGTAAAACATTTTAAAAAAAGTTTTGTACAAGCTTTTGCCAGCTCCAGATGTTAGTGTTCTTCAATTTTTGATTTTCCCAATATTTTCTTCCCCAATTATTAATTGTTCCCCTCGTCAGTGTGTCTCCCCTGACTTCACACAGATGAGAACATGTGCTTCTTCCAAAAGACAAGGCCAAACCACTGCTTCTTTTCAAACTGCTGCTTATATGATCGCAGGTGACTTTAGATTGCCCAGATGTGTCACATCAACTTACAGACCCCATGCACGGTAGAGAGATAGGAGAAGAGGAGCTGCTCTACTTACTCATAGAGTGAGAACAGTTGACCAATCATTTGGATGTACTGAGCCTTTGTTCAGAATTTACAAAAATATTAAAAATTCGGGCAGTTGCTGTTATTATTTTGCAATGTATGGTAGATATTTCACAGGTTACATTCTTATCTTGTTTGTTCTTCTCAGGGATGTACCACAAATTATAAAAAGGATACTAAATTCATTCAGGGCAAATCAAAATCCACCACTTACAGAAATTTGTACGCTCCATTAATCCTCTTATTCCACCACTAACGCCTTTACCGTTAGTATTTTTAACGCAGTGCTTGTTTCCGAAAGTCTTTGTTTATTCAGACACAAGGGAGTTATTCTAAAAAGCAGTGACTTTGCGGCAACACTTGAACGCCACCTTGTGGCCAATACTGGTTTCAGACTTTCTGTTCATGCAGAAATCAGTTCAAATCAACAGAACTCGCGTACCTTTTCCTCACGTGACCTCTAACCAGTCTCTCTCTCTTTTCTAGGCATCTGGTACAACCTCCTCAGAGGACTCAGCAAAGTGGCCGTCATAGTTAATGTAGGTTTCTTAACTTCTAACTTTATTGAAAAAGATTAAGGCTTTGTTAGTGCTGGTCTGTCACAGCATTTTATTTATAATTGAATAAATACTCAGTCATTAAACTGTCATTTAGAATTGAAAACTAGTGAAGCGCATTTATTTCAACAAACGCCTCTAGTGTTTTCTACTCTCTGAATTGCTAATAACACCCTGAGTAGCAGCCACACCTCAATACTGCACTCTGCCAGCTGGCTTACACTCGGAATGATCCGTTAGAAAGGATAAATCCTCTGTCGGAAGGTTTAATTGTGGCCTTTCTCCCCCCTCCCAGGCCTTTGTGATCGCCTTCACGTCTGATTTTATCCCACGACTGGTTTACCAGTACGTCTACAGCCCCGACGGGACCCTGCATGGCTTCGTCAACCACAGTCTCTCCTACTTCAACGTCACCAACTTCCAGCCCAACACAGACCCTGTAGACCCACTGTTTCTGGGCTACAGAGTGGACATCTGCAGGTGCCCTTTGGCGTTATTTTAGTATTTTAAAGGCTCAAGATGTGTGTTCTGCTCAAATATACTTTATTTTGTTAAACAAAACAGTGATTTTATGATGCAAATATGTTCTTCAGGTACAAGGACTACAGAGATCCTCCCTGGTCAGAAACCCCGTATGAACTTTCAAAAGAGTTCTGGAACATTCTAGCTGCCCGGCTAGCGTTCGTCATTGTCTTTCAGGTCAGTGGAAAATTACATACATCCTGATCTTGAGCCATGGTTTTTAATAGCATCTGTGTTTTGCTGTAGATGCTCCACACATTTAAAGGAGCAGCGCTATTAAGAGGACACAAATTTGCATATTTCATGCACAGTTTTGCATGCAAAATATATTCACGATTGTGGTGAATTCCTTTGAAGTTAATCCACTGCCAAATTTGCTGTCATTTTAAACCTATTCAATATTTTATTTATATTTTTATTAATGATTCTTGTGTGAGAATGTGTTTTTTGATTTACAGGTTCATTAGTCAGTTTCGCGGGTCTGTCTGTGTTGTTGTAGTTCACCTACCAGCCACTAGAGGTCACACGTGTGTCCTGTCTTACCCTCAACCTCCAGCGGTGAAACCATAACAAAACAAACTGGCTGAGGAAGCGTTTTAGAAAAACTGCACCTTGTTTGTTGAAATGATTCTTTGTATCTGTCTCAATGCTTGAAACTAGTCAGATGATCTGCCAATAAAATAAGACCCTCTCTCCATATAAAATCACTTAAAATATTAAGGAATCATTTGAATATTCCTAGAATATTCATCTTACATTGACTCCCAACAGCTGCTGACTTTTGTTTCCTTAAATGTACCACCGTCATGCTCTGATCTCTGTCTTCTGCGCAGAATGTAGTGATGCTGATGAGTGACTTTGTGGACTGGCTGATCCCAGACATCCCCAAAGACATCAGTGTGCAAATCCACAAGGAGAAGAACTTGATTGTGGAGCTCTTCATGAAAGAGGAACAGGGCAAAAGGCAACAACACAACAGACAGAGCAACCAAAGCCCCCAGCAGCCCCGCTCCAGACCCGTCTCTCGGACCGTCTCACAGCAACAGACCGCCAACCAGTAGTCTCACAGAAAGGAGAAACACCACTTCCATCCACACCAGAGCGTGCCGTCACTGAGCCTCAGTCGAACGTTCTACTGACGTCTCGCTGGAGGCAGAGGCTGCTAGAGACAGTGCCTAATGAGGGTCAAAAGGGATGTTACAGAACTGCCATCTTAGTCGCACAGTGCTTGGCTTGTTGTTTTGTGTGTGTCTGTTACTTTAAATAAGAGAACCGAGAGCCGGGAAGTGGTTAAATCCATATGCAAATGGTGACATTTCGTCAGTTCCAGCCTTTCACGGTCTCATTTACTGTTCACCTGTGATGCAGACAATTGTATCTTTTTATGTAGTTTGTGTTAATATTAACTGTTTGTTTCTAGAAAAAAGCTTTTATATGGATTTTATTTAAACCATACATTGCAAGGAATATCAAACTATCCAAGATGCTTTTAAGATACTCTGTGGACAATGGACACGGTCCCACCTATTGGTCCTAATGGGATATATTTCAAAAGTTGTTCACAGTTGTTTGTAATTATTTCATAATAAATATTACAGAAAGTGTAACATCTGTGCGACCGTGTGCTTGGTGCAGTGATTTTTCAGAACAGTTCAGATGAATATTATATTGGTTTTTATTTTGTATAATAATGACAGCTATGTATTTCTGTGGTCACTCACATAAAGCATTTACCTTAAAGGATGAATTTATCATTTTTACCACCAACAAATGAATGAAACTGATTTTTTATTTGATTTTCTAGGATGTATAACTCGTCAAGCTGAATAATCACTGAATAAACCAATTAACGTCTCCCACATGGAGTGTGGGGGGAACCATGTTTAAAATAGTTTTAGTACTGAATCTCTGACACAGGCATGAAACTAGGTGTCAGTCTAATGATACATTGATGTTTTATAATGTGAAGAAAAATGATTGAAGACATTTGTTTTATGCAAGTGGCCACTCACATTTTTAAAGAATGTGGCAGTAAGGGAATTCTGAGCTGATGCTACTCTGAGCAGAGCTGATAATAATATTCATTATCAACAAGGTCAGAGAGAGTATTCTTTCAGTTAAATACATTGAGTAAATGTTTTTTTCTGGTGGTGTGGACCTGAGTAATATTATTAAAAAAATAATATTACTGTGAGAATGTTTTCCTTTATGTCTGAAAATATATCTGATGTCAGTGAAGTATAACTGAAATAGTCGTGAATTAAAATAATGTACAGAATATAGGACACATTAGCTACAGTGGAAATGCCTAAATAATTCTAGAAAATTAAATCCATTTTGCTTTTATTAGCTCCATCTCTTATTATTTATTTATTAATTTTTTTTTCTTTGGTGTGTGAAGGCTGGGACAGAGAATAATTAGTACAATTTAGAGGTTTCCTAATTTCTGAATAACTCAGTAACTAAGATGATGTCACCGCAGCCTACAGCTGTGGTGATATTAACTGGGGTCACCATATCTTTGACAATGTACAGGTCTGAAACTGACTTTTAGAATTTAATAGGAATGTTAAAAGGGCAGTTCATTTTTGCTGGCAAAAAATGGCAAGTAATATTTATGCAGTTATGTATTATTTTTACGTTTCCTATTAAGTGCAACTCCCAGTAGATAAATCACCAAATTAGTTTATAGAACCTGAAGCAGTTGATGCTTTATAGAGTGGGTCCCCCATGTTGCGGTGGCCATGTTTTATAAAATATTAAATAGGTTTAGTACAGAATTTCTGATACATAAAAAGCCGTTAGGTGTCAGTATAATGTCTGTTTCATAACATGAAGAAGAGATCAGTTCAGACAAAAACATCGGCGTGTCTATTCACTATATATTGCTAGGGTGACCCGATCTGAGATGGTGAAAAAGAGGACACGTCACCCGGGTGGGGCGGGGGAGGGGGGGTGGACGACTACTGACCTGCAGACTGACCAATTAAATGCTTACAAAGGTTATCGACCAATAACGGTAGCTCTACAGTCAGACCGTCCAATCAGACGATTTTAGGCTACTTCACCACGCCCCCTTCTCAAGCGAACCAATCGGAGTAGGGGAGGGCGGGACTAGTTTGTGAACGAAACGCTTCTCGAAATTCTATGTAAGCTCTAGAAAAACAAAATCCCGGACATTTGTGAAATTCCCCCCGAACATTTTTTACATCTAAAAAAGAGGACATGTCCGGGTAAAAGAGGACGTCTGGTCACCCTATATTGCACTATTTTTGGGTTCTTCCATTTTGTATGGGTTCCCCAAAAACTAGTGCAGAATTTTCAGTGCACTCAAACAATACCACAATGCACTGCAAAAAGTAGTGTCCAACCGATGTACCCTTGTTGACACTAGTGGATAGCAGATACCCATAATGCACAGCATTGTTTGGTAAAAACCTGCATGAAATAGTGTCTGAAATCGTTCTCTTCTCTCCTGAATTCAGTTCCCTATAATAGTGCACTGTATAATGAGTAATATAGAGAACAGAAAATAAGGAGCCATTTTTAAACAGCATATAATTATAGAATTATAAGCATGTTTTTATAGACAGTCACTTAATCGTGTGGTGAACTGTAGATTTAGTAGATATTTCAACAAAAGAAAGGAATCCTCCATGTATTTAATGTTAATATTTGTTGTATTAACCTTTTCATTTCCCAGTTGATTTACTACAGACACTGGCTGCGCTCCAAACCACAGCCTACAATCTTTACATACTGCATTTATGAATGGGCTTTTCCATTCCTCCAAATCAAATATGCTAGCTATTTAGCTGTTTGTTTTCAGCGCTAGCAATTTCCTGTATGCAAACTTCCTGTATTTGTAGATAAAATTAAAAGAAATGCTGGGGTCAAGGGTGCTAGCTGTTTCTGAAACTAATGAAAGTGACACTAATAAGAATAAGAATAAGAAAATAAAGGAAAACTACACTCTACCAACGTGCCTGTTTCCCAAATAGTCAATAAAGCACTGTGAGTGTACAAGTCAACACCATAGACCTGGCTGTCTGGAATAGAAGATGTGCTGAAAATTTGTGTTAAATATTAAATATTTTATTTAACTTTGCCCTGTTAAGGAAACACATTTTCTCAAGAAAGTTTCCCAATTTGACACCACTGAGGAGAAACTGTAAACTGTAAAAACAACCCTCTTGCAAAAGAAATAAGAACTGAATATTTTGCTGCTTGAGGTTTTAAAACATTTCAGTTACACCATAATGAGATGAAAAGTGGAGAAAATGAGAAATGAATTGAAAAGTCATGAGGTGTGTTTTAATAATGAGTTACTGTCACTTTAAAAACAACGACAGGCGGGGCAGTTAACCGGAAGCTGCTAAACAGTTGCCCTCCAATTTCTGTAAAATATCGATATTAATGTTTCTACACTCTAAGAAACTGTTATTAACACTTATTTTAAGAGAAGCGAAGCGGGTTTACTCCGTGCTGTGAAGACTAGGAGGTCGCCGGGGAGGGAAGAGCGAAAACGAAACACTTAAGAGAGAAATGTTGGGAATTCCGCTGTAGCCGAGGCAGGTTGATTAGTCGGTGGTCACGGTGTAGCGCAAAGTTAGTCACAGACACCATGGACGGGTTTAAAATGATGTTGTTGGATATATCCAACGGACTCGACACAGACAACGTGAATAAACTCAAGTTTCTGTGTGAAGGCAAAATTGGGAAGAAAAAATCGGAGGACATAGCGAACGGAATCCAGCTTTTCGAGTATTTGATTCAGAGAGTGGAAATAGGGCCAAACGACACACAACTTCTGCGGGAACTTCTCGCCACCGTCGGCCGTGAGGACCTACTGCCCATTATCGACGACTACGAGAGAACCCCCCCCCCAATCGAGCCAGGTTTGTATTAAGTCAATTTAGATACCACCCTGAGGCTGCCTTCTTGTTCAAACTTTCCGTTCCACCTTAACATGTTTACGTTTCCTTGGAACCTATGAGTTATTTGAATTTTGAAGTCCACCTTAAATATAAATAATGTTGTTTGAACTAACAGTAGCACCTTAAAATATAGGAGCAGTACATTGTAGCTTCTTATTCAGTCTTCCCACTCCACCTTAAATTTCGAAACAATGACATTCTGACCTGGTTTATTTCAATGGTCTTTTCCACCTTAAAAAGGCTGTGGCGGCAGTTTAACTTTAGGACGGTATGCAAACATTTTAATGCAACAGTCACTTTCAGGTCCATACACTGCTCATATCCCTCTCACTAACAGGAGCAGCACTGCTCTGATGTGTTCTTTATGAACCCTGGTCTGTGTCAGACCTGTTCACTGCTGTCTTACTTTGCAAAATCTGATGAATAAGGGCACAGGTCAAAACTTGTGCTCCACAGAAATACAGTGGACGGGGAACCTATCCATCACAGGGCAACACACACTCAGGTAGTGTCTCTCACTCACACACACACAGCTATGGACACTTTTGCACAGCCAATACACCTAGTCACGTTTCCACTTCAAAATACAGCTGGACTTGTTTTTCAAACTTATGGAAGTGTTATATCTGTTCCAGGAAATATCAGCATGGCAACAGATGTAATAGTTGCTAATCTGGGAAAGAACTGGCGAAAGTACGGAAGAAAACTGGGCATCAGTGACGCTAAGCTGGATGGCATCGAAGAAAGACATCCTCGGAACCTGGAGGAGATGGTGAGAGAGGTCATCAGAGAGTGGAAGAGGATGCGCAAGGAGCAGGCTCAGGTGAACGAACTGATCGCTGCACTTCGCGCCTGCAACCAGAATTACACGGCTGACCTGGTGGAGAAAACACTCAGCAACGCCAGTTCACCCTGAACATATCTGGGACCGTCCACCAGCTCGCTGTCTTTAGTGCTCGCTCCCTGTGCTTCGTCAGTTCTCTAAGGTCTCACAGCCGATGTATTAAGCCTGTTAACCCTTCGTCCTCCCAACGATAATGCACTTTGGCATCCAAATATAGCGCTTCACTCAGGTACACTGACGTAAATCTGTGCTTTTCTCAAATGTACGAACTGTGAATACAATCTGTTTACAAAATATGAGCTTTTCTTAATCATAAAAATTAGGCCAAAGTTGAGGACGAAGTAAAGCATATAATGAGTGGATGCATATCATTTAAGACATTGTCAGAACATTAAGAATGATCCAGAGTGCTTTTCCTGACTGAGCCAGTGATGTGAATATTTTCTTGAATATCTCACGTCGTACCGTGACCTTGAAATTGATTACGCGGCAAAGAAGATGATGATGATCTCATGTCATTGTCAGGAAAATTCGCAATATATCAAAGAATAAAGAGATCTATTTTATAATTGTCCCTGTAAGCGGTTGTTGTCATTGTATACAACATGAAATTATGATCTAATTTTCAAACTTTCTAAAGCAAGTCAAAATAAAAAGATTCAATTTGTAATTTAGTAAGTGATTTAGAAAAGTTTTAAATGGTCCATTAGTTTTGAATTATTGTAGGAATGTAAACAATTAATAGCAAAGTCCACTTAAAAGAATGCTTCAGTCCAACACAAGCATGCTGCCCTCTGAATGTTCTTTGTTCAACTGCAAAGTTGCCATTTATCTCGGCAACAACACCCTTGGGGTCCAGGTGTTCACAGTGCACTGAGGCAAAGGTGTGTACTCCTCGAGTAAATGTAGGTCAGTCAGGTATGAACATGCTGAATTGCTGCTCAGATACTTCAAGAAATATGCATTGGATAAAGTCTCTACACTTATACTATAATTATAACTGTCGTATCCAACAATACACACTGATCCACCATTGCATTAAACTGACCTTTTCTTGTAAACAGTCCTCCATTTTATCAACTTCACTGATCATCCATCTGTTACTCTGCATTAGAGCTGAATTTCTGAAAATAAATAAAGCCCATGAGTCACTAGGTGAATGTAACACAGATGTAAACCCTAACTGTCTGAATTGGCCCATCCACGTTGTCAAAGCTGTAATCGTTAGCCACTGTGTTGTCTGCGGTTTTAATGCAGGAAATAGCAAATAATAACACCTCATGGATGTGTGGCTAAGGTTAAATACCCAAAGTGTGCATGTCCGATGCTCTGGAATGATCCAGGAGTTTTTGGTGAAGAATGTCTGGTGCTTTGCTGATGACAGTACAGAGCACTGAATAGGTGTCTGACAGTTGTGATTTTGACGGGTAGTGAGGGTGTTCTACAGAAAAGCTGTCATTTTCTTTGTTTCCGAATGTTCAAACAACGCAGGCTCATCTGTTCTTGGCCTTGTCACCATCTCTTTTTCTGACAGTAAGTGCTGTCATTGGTGTACAGACAATATACTTCAGACTTCCACTGTTCCTCTCTGGCACATTTATTTACAATTAAAAGTCAAGAAAATAAAAGCCAGAGCTGGAGAATTTACAGCTGTGTTCACAAAAATAACAGAGCAGTGCAATAAATCCATTTCTGATGCTCACTGTGTTCGTAGATGACACTTTAATGGAACGCTAATGTTGGCGTGTGGCCCGTTTAAGGTGGACATGTGGCTGAGTTGAGGTCCGGACTCATTCCAGGACAAACGTGGGCCAGAAGAGGACTGTGGCTGTGCCACGTTTGGGCCGAATATTCTTGGCCTATACTCTGGGGTGTTCTGGGCAGGACTTTTTTCTTTTCACTCCATTACGTTTTAAAGTGCTCCGTGTTGTTGTGGGTAAAAATTGGATGACAAAACCATAATAGTGCACTTTGAAGTACAGACTTCTGAAGACGTGTATTAAGGGAGAGGCTAAGGACTCTATTGTTGTTACCGTGCAAAAACAGCTTCGGGATTTCACAAACTAACACCACAGAGTCTTCAGTGTCTTAGTTGCCATGGGACTGGAGAGTAACTCAGACAGGAAGAGGACAATGGGTCAGTTGGTGGTTTCTGATTAAGGCCAATTTTTCGCCCAGATTAGTGCTCAGTAATTTTCTTTCTCCATTCTTACTAATATCCCCCTGTAATAAAGAAAAGAGTGATTCACATGGTTCCGAAAGACTGAGTAATCACTAAACTGAAAGCTTGTTGACCCTCAGAAAGTCACTGAAACTCATTTGGGTGGAATGACCCATTTGGAGATTGGGGTTTGGTTATGGGACAATGGTTGGCAGTCTTCGCTCATCTTGGGAGGGTACCTGAAAAGTGAACAGCATTAACAGAATATCTACTCACCTATCTATCGTTACACTTCATATTACTCACGATTCATATTCATCTGCAGTTCACAAAAGCATCGGCCATTTAAAGGAGAGGTCAGTGATTTTTCTTCATGTTATGAATCTGCATTAAACGTGATTCAAACAAGGTCGCCCTCATGTGGCTCTCATGAGAAAAGACCTACAGATAATAATCACTTTCATGAAACTAGTTTAATGATTCGGGTGTAAATGTAACTTGTTTCTCCTTTAATATAGGATTACTGCCTAAGATTAATTGCACCCTGTCTACGTATAATGTCATAAACCCTACAACTTATGGGGTTTTGAGCCGCAGGGTGGAGGGGTTGGTGCGGATAGAGACCGGGACTGATTACATTTTCATTGATTCACAGATATTGAGTTAAGCCAATTTTACAGAAATGGTGTTAGCAATAGCTGCTAAATCCGCCATTTTGAACAGAGGTGATCAGCAGGGTTCAAGCTGAGTTGACTTTTGAAAATCAAAGGTGGATTCATAATTGAGTGATGATTGATTTATTTTCTACTGGTTTGTTAGAGGTAGTCAGATAGCTAATGTTTCTGCTCGGAAAACAAATCAAAACATAACATGGCCGTGGTAGTTTCAGTGGCTATGCTAGCTGTCATTATTTACATTGCAGTGGGTGGATCAGTATTCCTGTCATGTTTTTATGGGACAAAGTCTTGAGGTTTCTTGAGCCCTAAAAGAAGAGCCGATTATTTGCTCCAATCATTCTTCTTCAAGTCATGAAGTATCATTATCCTGACACCTAGTGGCCTGCATGTAGCAGAAATTCTCTACTCAGCTTTTTTCTTTAAACATGGTCACCCTATGTGGGGGACCCAGTCTATGGACCATAAACATGTTTATTTAAAAATACTTAGCATCTTGTTTATTTGATTTGATCTTGTGTGAGTAACTCTCACATGAAATCGAAAAAATAAATACTCACTTTCCTAAATATTATATTCTATTTATTGGTGGCAAAAAAAGACTTATTACCCTTTTAAAAAAAAACCTGTAAACTGAACCTAGAGTCTAGAGAACACTGAGAGTTGGTCTATTTATAAATAAACTCCCCTCTATTCACTAAAATGTAAAACATTTATGACGTGTAATAATCATCCAGGTTCCAAACAAACTTCCCTGATGTGGAACTTCTACAATTAGACTGTAGTTCACCTGTTGCTCTGCATACCCCACACCCATCTTTCCCCCTGTTCTTTAATGATCAGACAGAATTGTTGCTAGTTTTTAAAGTGTCCACTCACCGTCCGCTCTATTAGACACCTACCTTGTTCGTCCACCTTACACACGTAGAGTCAGAGACAGTAGCTCATCGGTTGCATCACCCTCTACTCCTCCATCGGTGGTCAATGGACACAGTTGGCTGGTGGACTGACAGTGGGAGAGTCTCCCGACTGCGTGTGTCTGTGTGGTGCTGTTGTTACTATTAAGTCAAGAGAGAACATCTCTGACCAAAAGCTGCTCTCTACACTCTCAGCTTT
The DNA here is from genome assembly GCF_029633855.1 of Hoplias malabaricus. Taxonomy (NCBI): domain Eukaryota; kingdom Metazoa; phylum Chordata; class Actinopteri; order Characiformes; family Erythrinidae; genus Hoplias; species Hoplias malabaricus. The sequence continues at coordinate 6,450,444 of NC_089815.1, read as the reverse complement.
GGGCAGTTTCTGAGCAGAGGACAAGCCAAGTAAAGATACACTTAGAGCTACAGTCTAACCGTACACCAGCCATTTTGGAACTGTAAGAGGGGTCAGTAAGAGACAAATAGCTGTTGTAGTGAGATATTTTAAACATTGAGAATGTACTGCACGAGACTGAGAGGCTTCTCGACCCTTTAAATGAAGTTCTTATACAGTTATAACCTTTAACAGATTTAACAAAAGATTATTTCGTCGAGTGACAGTTATGTACCACTAGGGGGCAGTGAGTGCAGATCTAATGCTTCATTGTTTTAACATAGGAAACACAATCATGACAACAATGCACTGCAGTTATTCCCTAAGAAATCCTACACCAACCAACTATGATAGAACTAATATAAATGTACACTAGCATGGGGTACTGGTTTTCAATATTTAAATCAATTTTGTTATAGATAATGTGCAAGTATTCCAGGAGTGAGGGGAGGGGGAATAATATTAAATTATTCAAGTTATTTCTCTTCTTTCACCACTTCATTCTGAGAATGGTCGCAGTGGGCAAGGAGCCTAAATGGAATCACTGAATCAAAGGTAAAACCGCCCACTAACTCAGCCCATCACACACATACGTAGCTTCAGTGGCTATGCTAGCTGTCAGTATTTACATTGCAGTGGGTGTCAGTAGTCCTGTAATGTTTTTATGGGATAAATTCTTGAGGCTTCTTGAGCCTTAAAAGAAGAGCCAGTTATTTGCCCCAATCGTTCTTCTTCAAGTCATTATCCTGACACCTAGTGGCCTGGATGTAGCTGAGATTCTATACTAAACCTTTTTTAAACATGGTCATCCATTGGTGGCAAAAAAAGGCTTATTACCCTTTAAACAGACCCGTTAACAGAACGTACCCAGGCCATCATACACGTGGACAATTTTACACAGTCAATTGGCCAATCATATTTATTTAAACCATGGGAGGAAACCCATGCAGACACAGGGAGAACACACCACCAGAACAACTCACACACCCAGGACCCAGAGATACTGCACATAACCATTAAAGTCCCTAAACGCCGCAGAAAGAAATGAACCAAACATACAGGCAACAGACAAAAAGCCCATTCCTCTGTTTATTTGATTTTTTTACATTGATTAGTATACGTTGTTACAGTAGTTTAAGGTAAATCTATGCTCAGAACCTTGCACGTGGAGGTGAAGACCAGAATAATTCTTCATACACAAAGAAGACACACTCTCACACAGTTTGTGCAGGCAGACAGACACAGATAAACACACACACGCATACACACAGACATGCCCTGCTCAGAACCTCAAATAAGTCACCGGTCTGAGCCTTTTCTCTTTAGTCGGTTAAGCTCGGCTGTAAAGGAAGCCTTTTCCGCGAATAAAACCAGAAAATAAATCTTAAAAATGGAACTAAAACATCTATTTGATTTGCAAATCTCCCTTTTCAACAAAAATGATGTGAAACTCAAAAGAACCATTACCCATTTAGATAATATTTCTGTAGATTGTACAAATCTGTAAAATAGAACAAAACAGACCCTTCACACTGGAAAGCTGTAGAAGAAAAGGCTAAACCTCTATCGTCTCTATGAACCACAACCAGCATCAATGTGCATCACCAGACAAAGAAAGTCATCCGAGTTTGGCCTAAATGTCCTCGCCTACTAAACACAATAAGGACAAGCGTATGTACACGTCCACGCGGTTGGGAACGATTCAAAATGCGAATACAAAGAAAAACCAAAGTCGATTTGAACAGGTGTAAATAAATATCGATCTAAGCTGTAACTGAAAATCAAAAGTCACAAGAGGATTGTACAGAAGGGTCATAGGTAACTGACTTTTCAGGAACCTCAAAGAATGGAGCCCCATCTTCTCTCCACGAAGGTTCCATTTTGGGAAAACTAAAGGTCCATCATGAATTTACTACTGTGCTCTTGACCATGACACTGCAGATCTACTTCTGACTCTGGCAACTTCCCATAAAGGCACTGTACCGGTAACGCCTCTGAAAAAGCCGAGGACATTAGGGCAAATTATGGCGGCATGATGCTAATTTCTCTAGCCCATGGATAACGAAAAATCCAGAAGTTTGCACAGTGATGTAGCGATGGGTGTCAGGGTGTCGGGCCTTGTCTGTTGCTCCGTGTTTCACAGCTGCAGTTTGCTGTTATTCGTTTTAGCATGGTGGGTCTCGCCTGGGGCAAGGCGGCTCATCAGGATGCGATGACTTGGACGTAGTTCGCAGGGTAAAGGCCCACCTCGCCGCTGTCCAGCTGCCCCTTGCACCAGCCCTGCTCATCCTCCTCTCCCAGTTTCAGCAACTCTTCACCTGCAAAGAACAGATACGCATAAACCCATGATCAAATACTTGCATTAAATCAAAATGAAAGTGCCCTTTCATAAGGACATCACTGGTTTGCTCCCTGGCGATGCGTCAGTGATCTGAGGCTGGCGTTGGGAGACGGTCAGTAGATGTGAAGGACCTGGTCAGTTGGCGCTCTTCTCCAGCTCATGGGCCTGTCCAGTGATGTGGCAACAGCGGGTCAGAAAAGAGGCGGTCGTTGACGTCACACGTCTCGTCCACAAGCTTGTCCTACCCTCTCAGTGTTGGAGGCATCATGTGTGACAGTGGGAAATTGTCTAATCTAAATTCATCATTGTTCTCTTACTACACCACTCCATGTGGTTTTTGCCAACGAATACATGGAGCTAATATATACATCTACACTGTTCAGGGTCTCGGTGGGTCCGGAGCCTACCTAGAATCACTGGACAGGGAGCCAGTCTATTAAAGTCAATGGCCCTAAAAGACCTAGTAGAAATGAATACTCGAGTACTAGAACAAGCTCACAAATCCACCACCAGATGGCAGACACGTTTAGAGAATGAAGTCATTGCTAAGTGCACTGCACTGGAATCATGACGCTGCTATCATGATAAAAACGTGGTTTGTGATAACCATTTGAAGCCTGATAAACAGCACACCCCCAGCTCTGCTCTAGTAACTCAAGAACCAACGACCCCTCCAAAATCAACCTCATTGTTTTTCTAATCCACACAGAATTTACGCAGTGAAAGACTCATTCTCCATCTGCATCAAAGCCCCGAGAGCCCAGTTTCACCTTATGCCTTCTGTTTGGAAGAGCCCCCCCACAGTGATCCACTAATCTGGCTAACACACCAGACTGGCAGGCATTTAGCTTTCAGTATCAGTTCTGTTTCTCACTGCTCTGGCAGCTTTAGCTTCACTCTGAGCTGCAGGACAGAGGGAAATCTGGGGTTCACAGTGAGTGTGGAGATCACAATACCTTTATTTGGTTTGTAAGTAAGTACCATTATCATAAAAAACTTCATCAATTGTGAGTCAGTGACTGAAAGAAACTTTTGTGTGTGGATCTGATGATTCAGCCACAAGACCTTCAGCAAGGTCAGGTACTCGTGTTGTAGCATTCGCTCTAGATTATTAACACCAATCTAACTTACAAAAAGGTACCGACAGTGCACTGTCCATTGGAGAATGCAGTTCTACTGCTCTACAGCTCGGTGCTGGGAGCTTTCATAGCCGTTGTTACTTCTATAGCCCGGTCATGGTGACCTTAAGCTTGTGCAATGCTTTTCTAGTGTGAGCTCCACAACCTGTGCAGTGTTCACCAATTAAACAAGGTGTCTACAAACTTTTGGACATATAAGGATTCCAGTAGGAAGCAACTGATGCCGCAGAATCCTATCCATTCATTCATTATCTGTAAGGGCTTATCCAGTTCAGGGTCGCGGTGGGTCCAGAGACTACCTGGAATCATTGGGCGCAAGGCGGGAATACACCCTGGAGGGGGCGCCAGTCCTTCACAGGGCAACACACACTCACATTCACACACACACTCACACCTACGGACACTTTTGAGTCGCCAATCCACCTACCAACGTGTGTTTTTGGACTGAGGGAGGAAACCAGAGCACCCGGAGTAAACCCACGCAGACACAGGGAGAACACACCAACTCCTGGAGGTCCCTGGAGCTGTGTGACTGCGACACTACCTGTTGCGCCACCGTGCCGCCCAAATCCTATCCAATACAAGTCTATTCAATTCCTAATACAAACTCAAGGCATTTGAGACCAAAATGTGTTGCTACAGAGTTGTTTTATGAAGTTCAGATAATATCTGACAGTCTCTTAAACCATGTGTTAATCAATGTACTCGTACAAAGAGGATATGTCTATATTAGTGCCATCCGACATCCACTCCCATACTTACCTTTTGAGGTAGAATGTAAGTGCTGTTCCAAAAAGTCACACTTGTTTTTAAAAAGCACTTATTATTATTATTATTATTCCACAGCTTATTCCAATACAAGACGCCAATAAAAGGAGGGTCATATGAACACAGTGTAAGAACGTGCCACTCTTACCACTAGTAACTGTTTCAGTGAGTTCATTATTTAAAAAAAATATCATTCATTATCAGAAGATAAACCATGCTTTTAAAATCACATTCAACAACACGGTGACACACAATAAAAGGGTTCAGCTTTTATCCAAAAGAACATCAGGCAGGGACATGTCTCACTGGAGCACCACAGACATGTCCCAGGGCTGTACAATACAACAGGCTAATTTTCAAATTCAGGTACTGAATGGTTTACTTTTGATGTTTACCAGTTTTTACAGATTACGCAACGTGCATTTAGCAAATCAGCGTACATTCACTGGGAATCCCTAACTAACCCGACTGTTAGCCTAGCCCTTAAGCTATTGGATAATAAACACAAGCAATGAAAAGTATAAAACAGACACCAGAGGCATGTTTTTACCCTTTGAGACTGAGAAAAGCAAACATGCTAAAGCACTAATCTGAAGTCATTTCTTGCTACAAGATTCTGAAAGCTCATTGGCCTTTAGCAGCCTGCTGTAAGGTATTGTACAGCCCTATTGTGCCCAGAAATCTGCACATTACACATTCCAGAAAACACATGTGCAATGTCCTTTTAGGCCTTGGTAAATTGATTGGTGTGAATCTGGATTATAAAGCATTCATGCTCAGATTTGTCCAGCTCTACTCTCCCTTCTCAGACGTTCAGAATGATCAGTAGATTCAGAGCAGCTCCTGCCAGCTGCAGATCATCTGGTCGGAGAGAAGGAGGAATGCCGAAGCAGAGCATTTGGACGAATCCGTCACTCCACAAGCTGGAAGCGTGCTTTAACACAGCTTGCTGGGGGCTGACATAGTGTGTGTGTGTACACATGTGTGTGCCATTAATAAGCATTAGTAGGGATTAATACCTGCTTTAAAGCTCAGCTCATCAGACTCTTGGCCAGTGTAATCATACAGTGCTTTAACGCGTACACCCGCTACCTTCTCTTCCTCCTCCTCCACTTCCACCCCATTCGCAGCAATGTACTTCTTGGGGCTCTCCTCGTCAGACCAGTCCGAGGAGTAGTCTTTGGCACCTCTGTATGAGCCAGAACAAAAAAGAGGACAGTTTAGGGTCACTTTACATGATGCACTTGAAGTTCAACCAAGGTCAGAAATGGTCTTGATGCGCTGGAAATTGGGGTCAAATTATTATTATTTAGGAATCATAGTAATGATAGGTAAAATATGCTTGGCTTTAAAACAAAATATTCATTGTACCCAGTATTCACCCTCCCTTTCCTCCAATCTTCATTCAGAGAGAAGCTTTCCAACACAGGTGTCTTTAGTTAACATGATTGACTTGTTTTTAGTGTTCTCATCCAAGCGTGTAGAACTATCCACTGATGCTGTGTGTGCCTTCACGCTGCCAGATGAAAACTGATGTTAATATTATTTAAAAAATAATGTAACAAATAATAATTTAAAATAACACACAGGAAAACCAAATCTGTTTATGAATAATAATGATTTGGGCAATTATGGGTTCAGTTTTAGCCAAGAATGTTCATTTCTGGTGCATCACTACTCTGTATAAGCTTTCCTTTATGAAACGATCCCCAAAGATTCTGCAGAGTTAAGAGTGTATTGAAAATTAAAAACAGAAATGAAGTAAAGCAGTCCACGAAGACACTGATGTTTCCCACATCACTAATGGACACACACAGCAATTATCAGGTGTGCTGACAGAACTGCAATCAATTCCCAAAGACAAAACACAATATCAAAATGCCAGTGTTCATTACAGAACAAAGCACTTCTCTTAAATCTCTGCCGTCACGGCTGTGGTCCCAGATGACTGGTTTATAAAAAGACCAACACACCCCTGCGGCAGCTGCACAGATGCTTCTTTTCTGTTCATTCCAATTAAGGCATTACACAACAAACCTTTTATCTAATGTAACCTCTTTTAAACAGATATCAGTGAAGCGTCATTGTCTGTGCTGTTAGTCGCTAATGAAGAAACGTATGTACTGCTCTCTCCTGGTAGAGAGAACTCCAAAAGGAAAGTGCCAGGTCACTAATGTTGTCGGGGATAAGTGAGTGAGACTAGTGCAACAGCCACCTGCAGGTTTGAAAGAGTTACACGCACACACCCCAGACTAATAAGGGTGGAAGCTGCTGTGCTTAATAATACACCCCAGGCTACTTGATACTGTCTAAGTACATATGAGTGTGATCGTGTGTGTGTGTGTTACCCACAAAGCACACACATGGGACTCAATTCGTGTATGAGATACGAACATTAAGTGCTGTGCAATAGCCAAAGACTACATTGTGTGTATTTAAATTAAAATGACCATTGAGAAAAAGTAAACTGAAAATTCAGTGTCAAAAAATCTCAAAGAAGCATGACAAGTCCACATCCTTTCAGATCCATAGAAACACAAGCATTCATCTGGTGTGTGTGACTCTTTCAAACTCACGGGTGGTACAGGAGTGCAGCCACTGCAAACGCCTCACTGACTAATCTCAGATATTGTTAGTGACATGGCACTTTCTTGTTGGATTCTTCATTATCAGTTATGAGAATGTTATTTTTTCTGTTTCATTTAATCCCTAGTGATGCCTCAGTGGCGCATGACTGGTGCCACTCTGGCTGAAAGAATCGTACTCATTTGTGGGAGACTGAGTGTTGGATGGAATTGGCGACATCAAATAACTAAGTAGAAAATGTGAAAAAAATAATAATAATAATTTGATATATCTGTAAGCGCTTAACCAGTTCAGGGTCGAGGTTGGTCCAGCCCGAATCATTGGGTGCAAGGCGGGAATACACCCTGGAGGAGGCGCCAGTCCTTCACAGGGCAACACACACCTGTGGACACTTCCTGTCACCAATCCACCTACCAACGTGTGTTTTTGGACTGTGGGAGGAAACCCACGCGGATACAGGGAGAACACACCACACTGCTCACAGACAGTCACCCGGAGGAAACCCACGCAGACACAGGGAGAACACACCACACTGCTCACAGACAGTCACCCGGAGGAAACCCACGCAGACACAGGGAGAACACACCACACTCCTCACAGACAGTCACCCAGAGCGGGACTTGACTGCGACACTGCACCACCGTGCCACCAGGTCCAGAGCCTACCTGGAATCATTGGGCACAAGGTGCTATATATTACTGCTTCTATCTCATACCCTGACAAATTTCTTTGTTAATGGCTGTTTTGAGTGAAAATGTTTTAAATAAATGGTCAAGGGCCTTTGACATTGGCACAGTATTATATGGTTTACCGATACTATGAACAGCGTGGCTTAGCACTGTCTCAGCACACCACCCGTAGAACACACATACACACTTGAACCCACACACAAACACAGATTGTGCTGAATAAGCTCTTAATACCACAGAAACAAATAAGCCTGCTTCCAACAACCAGCAGGAAGAACCCTCCTCAGGAATCCAAAGTTACCAAGAAAAGACAAAGAAAGAAAGAAAAATTACAGCCACTAACACTACAGTCACATTTTTAAAGAGGATATGGCACTGCGGGTAACTCTATCCGTCAAGAACTATTACCAAGTTAAGATATTAAAGAGAAACATTTGCAACGGGCAACTATTTTCCCATGAGAATAAACAGATCAAATAACAGGCCACATTTCCTCTTGTCTGTCTTCGACAATCTGAGCCCAATACATACAACAAACATTCTGAGGAGTATTTACCAGGGCTGTGTGTATACACACGTGTGGGTGTGAGGGGGTTACCGAGTGGTGTCCTGCGGAGTCTGAGGAGCTTCGTCCCCTGCGGAGACGATGTTGGTCAAGGTAACCACATCATCAGCGCGGCTGGTCCTCTCCTTGCGGCTGATGGAGCGGGTAGCCTCCGGAGACCATTCCTGATAAACACATGCACAGAAGACTGCCATTAATGCCTATTTTGTATATAAAATGGAGCCTCATTTACTGCAAATAGTGAAAGCAATATCCAATACATGTATAGAGTGAGTAGAATTGTCTTCTCTACTGTTTCTACTCATGTTTCTGTGAAGTCAACTCAACACATGTATCAGCAAATACTGAAATACATTAAAGTAGCTCACTATTTAGCAGGAACGTCTGGTTACTTTTAGTGTAAATATATTTTCCAGTTGCCTGGAAGCACTGGGTGAATATGGCCTTGGTTGCAGCTGTGATGTTGTCTCTGGCTGCCTGGCTTTTTACATCCAAGGGTGGTCATCCGGAGGCACCACCCCAGCACCAGAGATCCAAACACAACCGTGACCGGCACAAAGAGGCACAGTGTGCAGGGTTGGGGGGGTGCAAGGATGCACCGCTTTTCCCTGCACTCATCTTTACTTGAAGAACTGTAAGGGACACATTCTAATTTTAACTGTTATAACTTATTATAAATATGGCTATTAAAACGTTACAATGTCTATTTATTTGTTGTATTTAGCCCACATTTGTCCATTAACAAGTGCCAAAGTATATTCTCTTTAAATGATTTGTACTTAATTTCATCAAACCACAAAAACACAATCTGACCAGGCGTCAAAGCCTTTGCATACGAAAGCATGTGAACTTGAGTCACACCTCCATTAGGCAGATTGAGGGGAATATTTAGGACTCAAGCTGCGCAACCACACATATGTTCATTACACAAACGCTGAACACGTCGACTCTGCCACCATGTGGGTGGCGTGGTTGAGCCGTGGTGTTGGCACAGGGGCAGATCTATCCTCGGGGTCTGAGGGCTGCAGAATGAAGGAGAAGAAAAGAGAGGGGAGGGGAAGAGATGGAGAAGCTTCTGGCAGAGCGAGAAGAATCTGGCATTCCAGAGGCCACTTGTGGGCCACGTACAGACAACAGCTCATTCACCCTCGGCCCATTAGAATTCACCAAGCCCGGAGCTCCCGTCTCAAAAAGGCAACTCGGATACAGCTGCACTGTTTGAGTTTCTACTGGAAATGCCATATCTTTACGCTGAGCAAATGTTAGGGTGGCACTTCATTTGTTTATGGCTGGGAAAATGCTGGACTGACATTTCTGGTCGACAAACATTACAAATAATATGGCCTTTATAATGTGGAAGGGGAACGGGGGCTCCTTCATACTGTACCTCTGTCTAGGGTGCAGAAAAGCCCCAGCACATGAACTAGCCACAGTCTGGGTACCAGCACTTCAGACTGAGGTTAATTTAAGTTGTACCTCCAATCTGGGTTAGTTTATACTGTACCCTAGACTGGGGCTTGTTTTTACTGTACTTCTTCTACCAAGGTCTGCTTTTAAGTGTCTGTCCCTCACACTGGAGTCAGTTCGGAGAAAACTGGGGCAAAACGTTCATACTGCAAATAAAACTGCAGTGACTTTCTACTTTACCTCAAACTGAGGCCAGTTCATGCTCATGCCGGGTCCATGCGTATTTCTCCACCACCGCAGGTCCTCCATGTCATTGGCTGCACCGATGCTCTGGCCCAGGTCACGGTACAAGGCCTTAAACCTTAGAAAGGAAATTCAACATTCACAAAATTAACCTCAGTCTACATTTTGCTTTCATTTTCTTAGACACCACAATCAACCCTCAGCTTTTGTTTGTGTCAACTGTGAGTGAGTTATCCTGTATAAAACATTCCCCCAAGTAATACCTGCACACAACAGGTTAACAGGAGTGGTGCCTGAGAAAAGGCTGGAAATTGGGTGGGATGGAGCAAACACACCTTGACCAAACACACCAGATCAGAGAGGAGATTCATTCCTGCACGCAAATTACACAGCAGGGCTAACAGATAATTACAGGGAGCACAAAAGGAAATAGTTTTCTGTTGTTCCCAACAACAACAGCAGGGTTTTGGGATGCGTTTGTCACTTGAACTTTATTCCAGGCCGTGACAAAATAGGATGTGCAAACTAACGCAAAAGGATAAACCATATTTGGATATGAACTAATGGTGAGTGGTGTAACCGCAAACGTTATCCTTGCCCCAATCTCTCTTTGGAATAACCTGGTTAATGGACAACAAGAAGTCGAACATTCTTTCTAAAGCAAACAATGATAACCGAGTCCATGGTCAAAGGGAACCGTAGATACTCATTAATAGTTAACATTTTTGACATATTTGCAATGTCCTGCTGGACAAATACATGACCATAAATTATTAAGGGAGCCTAAATGGTTCTAAAAATGTGAAGCGTACTCGAATATCGCCCTGTTATATAAGTTAAATATAAATGTAACTGTCGATGGCTTTTGCCCTTCAGCAAGACGGAGAGATACACATATACTCACACATCACTGCTCGATAAATCCAGATGCTGGTGAATGTCCAGCATCACCTCTTTAAAGAAACATAGCCTCCTCTTCTCTGCCTCCTGGGTGATCTCGAACACCTGCTCCATGTCCTCCATATAGCGGGGGTTACAGCGGTTCAGCTCGTCCAGAGCTTTCTCATATCGCTCCTTCGCCTAAAGGACAAACACACCCTTCAACTTAAGCCAAACAATGATTTTTGCTGCATAATTCTGTTATTTTTGCTGCTTTGAATCTGCAGATGCACTTCATAAGCCATATTTATTGTTCAATATGTGTTTCTTAGATACACAGGGGAGCTGTGGTGCTATTGTAGCTAAAAGGTAATGAAAGTTCACAGCCATTTGTTGAGCATCATGTAAAGTGCAGGACTTGTAACTCACTTTTTCCAAAACATATTCAGTTCATCTCGAATAGACTTGCTTTAGCCAGCTGTTTTCTTCTATTTATTTGTGGCCAATTACCTTTAAATACGTCCCACCCAATCACATGATCCTAACAAGCTGGGAGGCTGAAAAGTACGTCTTTCCTCTGGGACAAGTGAAGCGCAAATGCAGGAGGCTAGCTTTTATTCTGTGGCACACTACTATTTACAAAAATAGAAAAAAGTACAGGTATGAAAAAGCCTATAAATCTGCTACTACCATGACAACACTTAGAAGACTTAAGGGATATAAAAATGGGCCAGGACTGAAGCTGTGCAGCTGAGACTCCAGTCAACATTTCCATAATAGCTCTAAAGACTGGTACATAAAATCCAAAACAGGTGCCACAGCAGTTTGCCTGAGACTCAACTGTGAAAATAGGGCCTATTTCAACTGTATGTAAATTAAACAAAGTAGATCAATCTCCTTATATTACTATTGATTTGCCGTCTAAAATGTAACCAAGTAGGCTAAGCATGTCATTACAATGTGCTAGATTTAAAGTGCCTTAAAAACAGAACAACAACAACAACAACAACAACAACCCACACTGTTGTGGAGAAGCGCATTCTAAATGCAGCTGGCAAAACTGAAATTTACAGTCATGACTTCAGAGTTGGAAATGTATTGACGGTTTTGTGGGTTATTTCACCAGAATTAATTATTACCAGTTATGGAAAACTGGAGCTTCATGGTGGTCTTCACTGTAGGACATTCGCCCTGCTCCTGAAGTATCTCAGCAGTTCTGCCATTCCTGGTTGTATATTTCTATTAAATGTGTTGTTGTGTATGTGTTTCAGCTCTTGAGAATATTTCTATTATAAGAATAAGCCAAGTTTTACTCCTGGCACTGTTTCAGTGAGAAATTTGCATCTTGCCTTGGGGTGCTCCAACCTTGGCACGTTTCCTCCACCAGCTCGGCTGTTGCGGGTTGGCGTGTGAATGTTCTTTCTTTTTCGATTACCCGATTCTAACCCTAACCTGAGTGAATTTCACAGCCGAGTGCTGAATCGTTTGAAATAAAGAAGGGACGAACATAACTACACAGTGCCAAACATTATGAGTTGTGAGGACATTTTCTTAACAGGGCTTCGTGTTCTTTTTAGGTATTTGAGTTCTGCAGTAAATATAACTCCTGGCTTGAGGGGGTATTTGCTTTGTCTGCTTGGACACAGCAACACAGTGGGGGATTTTCCCTTCACTATTTCAAAATAAACTGATTATGTCAAATACTTTTGAGTGTACATTTAAGAATACTTCAGTGGACATGGTTTTAATATCATTAAATATTATACTGCATGAAAATACTAGCAATAATATTCCTATATAGTGCAATCTGCAGCTTTCACAGGAACACAGAAAGAACTTTCATTCATTCATTTTCTGTAACCGCTTATCTAATTCAGGGCCTACCTGGAATCATTGGGCGCAAGGCGGGAATACACCCTGGAGGGGGCCCCAGTCCTTCACAGGGCAACACAGACACACACACACACACTTTTGAGTCGCCAATCCACCTACAAACGTGTGTTTTTGGACTGTGGGAGGAAACCGGAGCACCCGGAGGAAACCCACTCAGACACAGGGAGAACACACTACACTCCTCACAGACAGTCACCCAGAGCAGGAATCGAACCCACAACCTCCAGGTCCCTGGAGCTGTGTGACTGCGACACTACCTGCTGCACCACCGTGCCGCCCTAGAAAGAACTTTCATCTAGACTTATTCTTGCTGTTTTAAATTATTTATTAAATTTATAAACAATTGTGTCTTGTGTCTACACAATTATACATATTGAATTCATACAAAATTAAGCAAAAAGCAGCTTTTCCTAAATCAAATTCCTTGATTGGGCGCATTGTTTAAAACTGGTTTCCCGGTAAGAATGTTTTTGTCATCCTTACCACATAATAGCACTGTAAAACTATATGACGGCTTGACGAGTACAGTACCCACTGCAGCAGGAAACCTGATGTGGTACAATATGTAAAAAGAGAAGTAGGTTCTTATTGTTCTCACAACTATGTGGTAACAGAGAAGAGGCTGAAGTAGGAGGGGGACATTCTCTCTCCTGCAGATTGTGTAAAGTCTTTAAAAAGGCAATAAAAACACCCTGCAACTTGTGTGAGTTCCCAAAATAAAATACACTGAGCCATTCTTACACGAGTCTGTAAACATTCAATGCAATTACAGACCACATTCAAAATAATGCTGAAGCTTCCTCAACACTACTGCATTATCACCAAACAAGCTGTGTCTTGTCTCAAGTTCACAGAAACTCCGGCATTCTCATCTCCACCCACTGTGCTCCCCAAGGACACACACACAGACACCAGTGAATCGACACACCCTCGGATACAGCACGACCAAACCCAGTCAGCATGCTTCATTCACATCGATTCAAAACATCTTACTGAGACTGAGCATTAAACTGAATTACATAACTAAAACACTACAGGCCAAACGTGTTCACTTCATTCCCAAACGCAGATGCCGCTGAAGGTTAAATTAATTGCACTGAGTGTTTTAAATGATTGATTTGTCAAAGATTTCAAACTAAAACGCGACTGGAGGAGAACATTAACTAACAACCCTGCCAAGTTGGTCAACAGACAAGTCGGCAATTGTTGTGCTTAGTGAAGTGGGGAGAGAGCGAGAAACAGAACAGCCAGTTATCCCCTCTTAGTCTCTTGGCCACAGATCAAACCAGCAATCTCTGGTCAATGGGCCGAACTCCTAAGGCGGATGTGTCTAAGAGAGCCCTGTAGCGTAATCTGGGCTTAACTTTTAGCTTGTAGACTCAAAGATTATTCCAGCAATTTGTGTGCAATACTTCCATTTCACGCAGATATACAATACCTTTTCTGCCTCCTGATTGCATTTCTCCACTCGGTCTGTGAACTTGCGCACTTCCTCTTGCGACTTGGTGGGGTCTGCTTTGGCGTGGGTCTCGCGGGTCACTGCAGTCCGCTCCTCCTTACGGGTCTGGTGGTAAGTCTTCTTGGAGGACTCAACCTGCCGCAAATGGATTGATATGACTTGACTGGATATGGGTTTCATTCTCAAATGTAAAGTGTCTTGGAAGCACTAAAACAGCAGGAACATCAGGTAAGAGACTTGACAAGTAACTAACAAATTTTGGTTGCCAGACCATGATAGGATTTTGAATATTTGTAGGAGCACACTTTAGATAGCTTCCAAAACTGGAGATACAAATAACAGGATGATCTAGGAAGAATAAATTAAGGAGAAGTGGGAGAATATGTCCGAATGTTGGCGTATTATATTACCAGGATATTATCATTACACAACTGTAAGGTTACTATGAACCCAGAGGGTGCTCTACTTCTTTTCAACCAGTAACAGGTAGTAGTACATGCTCAAGATTTATGGTGTTAAACTTGTAAAAAGTACAGTCAATCTGGATGGCCATTGATCTCAATAATCATTTAAAAATACTGCACCTCCTCATGTAAATCTAGCTTTCCTGCTATAATTGTTTAAGGCATGTTAAGGCATATGGTGCATATTTTAAACAGCTACTATTTTAATCAGAACTCTCACTTCTTTAAGTTTTCGGACCCAGGGTTTCTGAGCTTTGCGGAATCCCTCGTCTGCTTCTTTGGTCTCCTTGAATCCCCCGATCATCTGCTTGTGGAAGGCATCCTTCTGCCAGTTCCGAATCTTCTCGCTGTCCTCCACAATCAGTCTCTCCTTCAGCTCCATGTGGATCTCACTCAGTCTGTCCGCCGCATTCATAAATGCGTGCCAGGTTTTCTCCAGTGTGCCATACTGAGGACCTGTGAACAAATGGCAAGGCTCTAGCACCATTATTTGTAACTGACCAGAACTAACTCTTTGAAAGTGATTTATTTTTGCATTCCATTAAATAAGGTAGAAGGTAGAGCTTAAAAGGTAGAGCAGTAGGTTAGAAGGTGAATGAGACCACGGCAATGTGCCACATGGTCAAACTAATGTGGGTGCTCAGTCTGAGGTCTACACAAGTTGATAATTTTGTCTTAAATTCTATCTTTCCTGAAGTCACAGCAGTGCCCCTAACACCCTTCACAAGTCACATATTCATAAATAAATGTTAAAAAGTCAGAACCTCTAAGAAAAAGGTCTACACATGGAGTAAGCCTTCAAGAAGCAGGTCCATGCCTGGTAATTAAATCTGCTTATCAACACTGAGCTATCCTGTCAGCTGTCAGGAATCTGTCTGGGTAACAACTGAGGTAGCAGTTTATTTTGAGTCGGCTGGGAGAGCCTCCTGCAGCCCCCTGAGTCAGCCTCCAGGAGCCTAGTCACCTTTCTCCACTATGCCCCTCCATTTTTTGGCCCAGTCATTCAGTTGCTGTGAATAGGACTTCTCGATCTTGGCACGTTCCTGGAAGCAGCTCACCAGCTCGTTGCATAGCTTGTGGCCATCGTCAATGCGTTTCACTGTCCTCTTATAGTTCCCCGGCTGCACACACACACAGATTGGCTCAAGTTAGATTGTAATGTCTTGTAAATAGAACATTAATGTTAAACAACGTGTCATGACATCAGCATCAAAGAGACACAGTAAAAAAAGATCAGTCACTAGTTTGGTTCTTGTAACTAATGACTATGAGACCTGCAAATAATTAGCTATTATTTCTACCATGCTATAAACTCAGCTAAAATTAGTTTGAGCCTAGCTTAATGTCACGAGTCAGTGTCTTTCCATAGTTAGTAACTAGGGGTCATTAACCCAGAGCTGGGAAGAGAAGCTGACAAAAGACATCTGTCAAAAGGTTGTTAGCCTAACTGCTGCAATGGACTGCTATGAGGATTAAAATGAATGAGCTCGTCCTTTGCACAGTGATCATTTGAACAAAAAATTAAACAGTCTGTCACTATTAACCCTTACTAAATTTGTTTTGAATCATTGTGAGCCCAGTGAGCCAGGCAACTAGTGCAGGCTTATATAACCTGTGGTAAGTAAGCTCTTTGCCCTTTACTGTGACACAGAATTTGTCCAAGAACTCTCACGCCAATAAGCAACCAATCGAGGCACAGAGTCATTTCTCATCAACATCTTCACTAACACCGGGACTCGATCGCATCTTACTGTTGAGTGATTTTTGAAAGAGTTCCTAGCGGTAGCTCTCTTCCAGGCGAGAACAAGCTTGAGTTGATGTGGGTGCAGTGGCGATGGAGGAGGGGCAGCACTTCTACAGTCTTAGCCAGGGGCACATCCCCTCTTTGGAAGGCCATGGAAATTTGAAATCTGCAGGGAGTCTGAGAATTATGCTGTTGGGGCTCTCTCTTTAGTTTTCCTTCTCATACATGCGGACATATCGGCCAAACTGTAGTGGCTGGTATCCTGTACATTAAACTCAGTCCTGGACCCAGTCAGGTTTCTGTACCATTTTTAATTTAAAATTAATTTAGGTTTTCTGAGTGCTAATTAATTTTCTGGCTAATAACAGACGTCTCTCTCGCTCTTTTACTTTCTGTAAACCTTCCTTTCCTGGTGCCAGTCTTTCAGGGAATGATCAGACTGAGCTTAACAAAAAAAGAGGTAAGAAAGAGTCCACTTACCTCCCAGAAGCTGCCGTAGTTCCCAACGTCTTGCAAGTCCCCGTTGGAAGACATTTTGGGGTCACCCTTGCAGCACGGAATGATGGCGGTTTTCTGTCAAACTGTGGAAGAACGTGAAACATGAATCTCTCTGAAACTTAACAACAGAAAAGAATAACACACACTGTGTCCCAACAAACACGGAGCACCATAAACAGAAATAGATGAGTTTGCAACAAAAACTAGTTCAACCAGCCACTGCCTTACAGGCACAACACCACTCAGTTAACATAAAAAAATAAAAAATAAAACCCAGAACAGAGGTGTAGCATTAGCAGTGATAGCAACTTCTATGCTAAGGGCCAGTTACTGAGATGTATTTCACTACCTTTTGACCTGTACCACCATTTTAAAATAAATGGTGTGAGCAAACCATTATGAGTCCAGCCCAGAAAGAAAGAAAGAGAAAGCATCTCACCTTAAAACAGTGCTGTGTCTATCAGGGAAAAGCAGAGTGTCTGCTCTACCCAGCCTGGGTGTGTATGGATGGCTAAAGATAACGAAGCTCTGGCCTGTCTACTGTCTCGTCCCCCCGGAGAGCTCCACCTTAGTCATTCGGGCGCTATGTCCATTCATATCCCCATCTGACACACTTCCATCATTCACAAAGCCAAAGGAAACTCCCGTTAGCTGCCTCACTGGGGCTCCGAAAATAACCTGTGTTTATTACAGCACCAACTGTTGGCAAGAACACCTCAAGCCTCTGCTTCGGCATAAACTTTAGACTTCAGAGCAAGCCATGGTGTCGGTCCAAAAAGCAGAATGGAAGCAGAGCTAAACCCCATGACCCCCAGACTTTTCCTGTAAGGCTCTGTATTTACAGTACCTCTTGTCCAGGGCCCCGAGCTGTATTGTTGCAGCCAAGGTCATTTAGCCTAGTTTCCTTACACAGACACAGCAAGCAACCAGCAGAGAGAAAGCTTCATTAAGAGCATCTGCTTTCAATCTGGTCCAAACAAAAGCAGTGCTAATGGAAAATCTACACCCTCAAGGAACTAACAACGTCTTGAAAAAGGTTTTAGCTCCCTCATTAATATCGGTGTCAATAAACTAACAAGACTGCTACATTTCTCATTTCAAACTGATCCTGAGAAAAACTGTAACTTAGAGGAATGGTTCTCAAACTTCGTACACCAAGTACCACCCATCATCAAACCAAAACCGCCAAATGCCACCTTCTCGCAGAAACGTGTGCACCTGGTTCTTCCCCTGTTCCGGACGCAGGTGGGGGGATGGGGGCATAAGGCAAAGTCTTGCTTGAATTTCTGCGTATTTTTTTTGCCTTTTTACTTGAAATACACATGCTTTACACAAAACCATTCCAAAATTAAATTCTAGAGTGTACGAATAACCAGGCCTACACTATATGTTTTAAACACAATTATACAGTTATGAGAACATATAAAACGTATGGGAAAAGAGGCAAATTCAATATCGGTTGTGTGTTTTAATAAGCTATAGTTGAAGTGTATCACAGTTTGAAAACCACTGACTCAGTATAGCCACCTGCAAAAGCTCTGTTTACAACATCATCTATTTGTGTCTTACACCTTTGTAGATAATATCAGCGTCTGTCCTCGCTGAAGGATAAGTTTACTGATATGATCTACAAGACGAACCGTGTGGGCTCGTTTGCTGGAGAGAACAGGAGTTTGGATCACTTCCTCTAAATTTCCTGCAAGCAAGAGTAGAGGACAGTGGGCAGGCACTGGACAGGCCACTCCTAACGGAGGCATTTCCCACAGTCCTGCTGAAGAGGGAACATGCCTTCAGCCATGCCTGCTAATTGAAAAGGCAAATAGCTCAAAGCTGACCTTAACGATAAGCAGGGCAGGAGAAACCAACAAGGGACTTTGGTTAAGACATAAGATAGTTTCATGTGTTAAAAGCCAGCTTCTGTGATTTTGTTTCAACTGCTGGAAGAAACTGATTCAGTTCCACACTGACTGGGTGGGATGCTGTTTGAAGGCACGCATTGCTGAATAACTGTAGTAGATTTCTCAATGGATAAGCCATGTTACCATGTCAGATTTTACCCCCTGCTTATACTATTTACCCCTGCCTCTCTGTAGGGCATCTCACAATACTGCAAGTAGTAGTCTGATGTCTCTGTAATTAGCCTGTTAATTTGCAGTTCCACCTTAAATTGTGAAGCAATTACATTCTTGGGCCTGGGGCTTTGAGGTGAAACTGGAAGTTCTGAACAAAAACCTGTTGAATTTAGTGGGGGATAATGTGATTTTCAAATGCTTCAGAAGGCAAAGGATGCCTTAAATTGAACTAAAGTCCAGCAGTACTCCTCTGATATCACTGCAGACTGGCAGATATATCCGGTTCTTGAAGGGTTGTCCCGTTTCATGGGAACGATTTTAACCACTACACCCCAGTTCCAAACGGCAAGGAGGCACTCAAAACAAAATGGTATGGGTAATTGTGGTTTAGAATTAGCATTTAACCTATTAAGATGTTTAGATTTTATTGATATTGCAAACCTCTATTCAGTTTAATATTTTAATTGTACTATAGAAAAAAAATGTGTAAATTACCCTATACAAGTATGATATGTCTCTGTTTATTTTACTGTATTTTAAATTATGCAAAATTAATGGTATGTTTCCCTGTATTGTTACAATATGTAAATACAGCCTCAGTTTCTAAATTATATTGTCAATTATATTAAAACAATATAGATAACATAACTGGCACTGACAGATAAATAAAAATTCAGGATATTTTCATCAGCCCACAGTTCCCATGTTGTTGTTTTTAATCTTCAGTTCATTGTGGTGATGTTTTTGTTGTGTACTTTTGTCATTTCTTGATTCAAGATGTAATGATGTGTGTCTGGATGGATTTGGGCAGAACATTCTCATTTGTGGATCAAATTTCCATGTCTGATCAAAGCTTTGAAGAACCCGGTCACACCCATTTCTATGGAGTATCTCTAGTTGTGAGTACTGAGCGAAGCAGCTGTGTCATGTCGGACTCTAGAAATAACCAAAGCCCCTGAGACCCAGTAGAGCTGAAGGAGGAACACAACAGGCCCTATCACAACATTACTGCCCTTTTTGCCACTGGCAACTGCTTGAAGCAGCTGTGTGCAGATGGGATGAAGAATTTTAGTGTCCAACCACAGATACATACTGTTCATAAGCAGTGCAAGAGACACAGAGTCTGGACGGTTATTTTCCCAGGATAATTCCAGGGAGCATGGGATTGTGCATGGCCTGGCACTACCGGGCCTGTTCAGCAGCCCAGAACCTAGCAACTGGCAAGGCAAGGCAATTAACATGTAACATAGAAATTCTAGCCATGTAAAAATGAAAACAGAAAGGGAGGAGGTGGCCCCATGCATCATACGTGGCACTGTGGTTTCATGCAATGCTGTTTCCTGGTCTGTCCACTACATCTGTTCAAAAAAGGACTAGCCTTCCCACTGAGATACCGGCTAAAAGAACATGTCTAGGGAGAGGCGTGTCTATGGGGGCAGTAATTACAAGGCTGTCTCAGCAAAACTTTAAGGAAGCAAGCAGCTTCCAGACAAAGTCTGAGGCCAGGCACCTTGTGTGGTGCTCTTATGAAACCCCAACACAAGGCCTGGGGGTTGTTTTCTGAGTACACTAATTAGACCCATTCTTTAAATAAACAAACCCAATCCCAGTGACACTATTACAGACAGCATGCTAGCACTTTTTCACATTCCCGGTACATACCTTTATACTTCACATCAATTATTTTTAAATCTCAGTATCTCAACAATGGTTCTTTAGGTTTACAATGAGACGTTGTTGTAATTGAACCACTTCCTTTAAAGAGGAATTCTGGCCTGTAATTATCATAAAGAAAACTTTAGCTAGTGAGGCTAATGAGCACAAAGGGGTTTTCTTCTCAAATGAATAGCTAGCAAAGAACGTATCCACCCAGGTAGTTTTCATAAATTACTTTCACTTTCATGGTACATCAACAGAAGGGGGTTTTCCTAAACTTTATCCCCGTAAACCTTATTCTAAAGACTAATGCAGCACTGTGGCAGGACACCACAGATGGGGCTAATGTTACATTATTAATTTTGGCTGTGTTCTTCCTCAAACTACTCGGCTAGCCCACAAAAATAAAAGTACTCTTGACATCATATAATGCTAGTATGTGCTATTTCAAGACAGATTTGTTACAAACATTTTTTTCCTTACGTAGCATTTCTACTGACACAGTACAACCTGGCAATTCATTGTATTTGAAGCATCATTGACCTTCATCTGTCTTCATATATAAGAAAAATCTGGAATAGTGTTTTAAAGCCAGATCTATTAGTCTACATTTGAAACTGAAAATAAGTCGGTTTCTAAAATCCCTTTCGCACATGAACTCCAGAGAATCTCTAGAAAAGCTCAGGAGTATCAGGTCCACACATGTCCCAGAGTAGTCCTGTCGCACATGGGGAAATGTAGGGTGCCAGAGGCATTTTTGCAACAGGTAATGTGCTGTGGGCTAGAAGGATAAAGTCTGCGTAAAGTCCGGGACCCATGTTACAGGTGTTTGCGTTGACACACACAGCTCCTCTGGGTAAAATTTCTGGGTTACTGTGCATATAGAAAAGGGGCTTATGACTGAACTTCTTACAAGAAGCATGGAAATATGTTCATGCTGATTTTATTCTTGCAAGTCTCTCAAAAAGGAGCTGTAATGAAAGAAAATTCTGAGAAGTATTCTGAGAAGTACTATATTTAGCAATTGTGTTTTTGTGTGCCATAATTGAAATAATGATGTGGTCTTTGACTTCTGGATAGAACTGTACTCTTCTGATTACAACCTTTTATCTCAGGGGCACATTTAAGTATATTATGAAGTTTCTATGAACGTAACAGCTGTTATCAAAGATAAGCAACTTTCAACTCAAGAACCTCCACACACTTCAAGGTTGATGAAAGTAGGGAGTGACAAGAAAATGAAACGAAAAAACGTTAACATACATTCAATTAATAAATAAAATCAAGCACATGTCTTAAGACCTAGTCTTACATATAGTAACTAACACGTTTTGGACAGACTCCCAACTGACAGGCGTCTGCAAAAAGACTCCTGCAATCTGCCCCACACATGGACCCAAAGGGGTGCCTGGAGGCTAATCAGGGACCACATCACTGTTGCCGAAGGATGTTTACTCTGCATTGGTCACTGACTCTGTTTGAGTCTTTGTGCCAAATCAGTGCTGAAATCTGTCAGGCTAATTCACTCTGAAGTGGAGCGTTCATTGGTGTCATGGATGGCCGAAACAAAACAGTATAGCGAGGAATAAACACCAGATCTAGTCCTCTGTAGGACGCTTCTCTGCGCAGAACTCGTTTTAAAGGACAATGTAGCAGTTTTTAAGGCAGTAGTGGAAAGCAGTACTGGCAAGCCAAAGCTGTGGAGTAGAGGTCTGGCAGAAACCTGATAGCAAATGGCAGCACATTCGGAACCCATTACAGCATTTACCCAACTTGTCAGATGTGGGTTTGAGAACACAATTTGTGGCATGTGGTACTTGTTTGCATCCCTCCCTCCCTCCCTCTCTCTCTCTCTCTCTCACACACACACACACACACACACACATGCCCAAAATCCTTCATCAATTCTTGGTATACCCTGGGGTAGGTAAATAATTGATCCTTAGACGCAAGGCAATTCTCTTTTCTGTGACTCTGAATCAGTCCTTGGCTGAATCCACATATCTTAGCTGATCAAGCAGATTTGAGGTAAGGCAAAAAAAAAACGCAAATGTGATTATATATGTCACACTTTAACACCCATCCATGTCCATGACACACATGACACAAAGGACTCCGGTTTGGGGCACGTCAATACGGCAGCCAAACAAGCAGCATAACAACGGCCTCCCTTTCAGTGGAATGAGGCCACAGGAGGGAGGGGCAGGACACTCGTATAAGCCCCCGCTGGAAACTTGCAGTCATTAATCTGATTAATGTATACAGGGTGGTGGAGCGTTTCCACAGTTATTGTTTCAAAACGCCTGGCTCTGATAATGGAACATAAGATCTTTTTCACTCTAAAAATGGGAAATAATTGACAGAAATGATCCATACAGCATGAGACCTTGTCCACTACTGGGTTTTGGGGATTGAAGAGCAATCAGAATGTAAAATCCTCATAGGAACAAGGTTTATGTCCATAGCTGGCAATCTGAAACAACTGCAGATTATCAATACGAGTCTTCAACAGCCTGCAACAGCTGCACTGCTGACAGGATCGTAATCCTCTCCACTCAGCAGAGCACAACACTTATGTGGAGAGGAAACTACAAGGACTGCAGCTCCAGTGTCCAGATGTGACACCGATGAAGAAAATCAAACACGCATGACTGACCATACCTCAAATAGAATAATGGAGCTGGAGTAAACTGCTTATCAATGCCCAGCAAGTAGGGATGGTTGATATGTTGATATGTTATAGTCATTATGTTCAATAAGGTACACAATACTGTATATTTACAAGGCTACGTCACAGGTATTGTCAGTATTTCTAGAGCCGAGACCTTCATTCATGTTGGGATGTACAAAATTTTCTTCTTTCCACTGGTTTAGCTAGGACTCCTCCCCTAATCACATGATGCCACCAAGCTGCGAGGTGTAAATCCAGCCACTGCAACTTTTTTAAACTGTTGCCAATATCACTCATTATGCTCAGAAAAGTAGGTCCTGGTTGCCTTTGGCCAGCATCAGGGCCATCACAGCCAACTAAAGAGAGAGTGAGGCCAGTTATGCTATCTTATGACATGTTTCCACTGCATGGAACCTACTCTACGCAAATCAGCTTAGCTCTGTTTACTTTTAGGTCCCTGGTAGGGGTTTTAGACTACAATAGCAAAAGTAGTCAGTGATATTGCAAAACATGGTCTCCTATGGGGATAGTGGGCTTTAGAAACCACAACAATTGCAGCGGTAGTGCCATATTATTTACTTGTTGTGTGTTGTTGTCGTTTCTGGGACTGAACACAACTCTGTGCATCAGTTCAGACAGATCTCGCTCGTTTGAACCTCTTCAATAGACCATGGTGTAATTTTACTAGTTGCTGTTGCGAGTTGGGTAAAAGCAAATATGACCTAGCTTGGAGACATTACAAAAGGCTAGTTTGTGCGGGATGTCTGCATTTCGTCATGGCCGACAAGCCTCTCTGGCCAATCAGTGCTCTGCAAGGTTTACACGTCACGATTTAAGTCCCTACTCAGCTCACTTGGAGCCACGAGTGAGCAGAGACTAAAAGTACCATGTTCCAGGTACCACGTACCTAATATGTTTAATGGAAAAGCAACCCAATATACCGTAAAGTAAAGTGGAAAAGTACCTTTAGACTGAAGCTTTATGAGCTGAAACCTGCCTGAAAATGCCACTTACTGATTTGGGCTGAGAGAAATACTCAAGAAAAAACAGAAAACTGGTTATTTAAGCACTCCAAACCAACTTTAGACAACAACCACTAGTACGTGAGATCAAAATTGTGCATTAAGAAGCAGCTTGTTGGAGACTATAATAATAAAGAATTCTGTGCACAAACACTCAACATTTCTTTGCTACTGCAATGTTTTGCTACTCTGTCATAACCCGAGAAAAACTAAATATGCTCATAAATCTTATACATCACTACCACTACCCCCACCAAGCCTTAAGCACTTACCTAAGAAGTGGTGAAATGTTAGAGGTTAGTAATGCCTCTGTCCAGGTACTCTGCCTGCACAGTGGCCCTGCAAGAAAGGAGAGACGATCAAGGTGTTAGAGAGACAGAACTGAAAAGGACAGAAGCTGAAGCTTGTCTTCATCCGCAAAAGAGTAGCCCACAGTAAAGGGGAGAGAAGTTAATATAAGCCCACCACCCAAAGGTGGCACATTCCAAGACAGAGAGTCAAATGCCGCAAGTTAGAAGGCTGGAAAAGCCATCGTACAGCAGTGGAAAACCTAACACCATCACATGCACTTACTACTCCTCTGACTGAGGGCCAGTCGCAGGTCAGCTGTCCAATTCAGACCTGTTCAATACTATGCTTAAGTACAAGGTTATAAACCTTTGACCGCTCCACATGAAAACAATTCCACAATTAGGGCTGTCCTGAATGCCGTTTTTAGGGCTTCGGGGCTTTGGCTGAAATATTTGGTGAGTATTAAAAGTTTGGGGTTGTTGTATGTTTGGTTTTATTCAGAACATCTGCATCTGACACCCACAAGGACTGTAATGTTGAGGAGCTAGCTGGGTTTTTTTTACTGCTAGAAAGCCTGAATATAGGTGAGTTGAGTGTTTCCTTAATCAATCATCTACAACTATATATATATACATATATATACACATATATATAATAATGAATAAAATTTAAAGATAATATCTCAATCTCAAAATTTAAAACCGAAATGAACCCTACCCAATGAACAACTATTAGAATATTGAAATACAGTGATCCCTAGTTTTTCGTGGGGGATGCGTTCCAAGACCACCCGTGAAAAACGAATTTCCACGAAGTAGAGGAAAGATATTTTTTTATGTATTTAACAAGTATTTGGACTTTTAAAACCCTCCCTGTGCTGTTAACAACCCACCCTTTGCATTAAACAGTCGTTCTATAATGTTTTTCTGCTGGAACTACATGTGATATCCTACCAGTTTCTTTAATAGAGTAATTCCTAAGCTGTGATTTAGCATAGACGGTATTTGCATAAAGATTGTGCACTCTTCTTTGCTGACAATGGGCTAATAATAGCAAAAACTATAGAAGAATTTTATGAAATTTTAATGGATTTAATGAAATATTTTGGCTATTCATCTTCTACTCTTTTCCTAGATTTTCCCTCAATATCCACGATATAGCAGCCATAAACCCCCTTGAAAAAACCCGCGAAGTAGCGAATCCGCGAAAGATGAACCGCGAAGTAGCGAGGGATTACTGTATTTGGGGCTAGCCCTATGAAAAATACAATTTAGTTTCACCACAATACAACTTCATTATTTTGTTATGAAACTTTCAACAAATGTGTTTTAATCATGTAATTTGATTTAATCGAGAAACTAACCGATTACCATTAATTTAAATACTCCATAATCAACAAAGTAACCTTCAGATCTTACAGGAAGAGCTTGAGAGAGCTGAGAGCTTTAGTACATTGTAACTGTTTGGATTCTGCATGTAGTTGGAATAGCTACAGAAACAGCATACGCAAGAAGCTAACAAGTTGTACTGAACATCTGCCAAAGCATATCTTTACACATTCGCTGTGGACGCGTCACAATCTGTAGATAACCTACAGCGCCTCCTGAAACCTAAAACATACAAACGAAGCTAAGATTTATGACATCATTCAAAGCTTTAACCACATTCCTACAGCCTCTCAGGTTCAAACATGCTTCTCCCATTAGTGTCAGGACACAAGGCCCCTCGCTTCATCAGAGCACAGTGCCTCCACCTAGTCCTCAGGAGACTCATCTCTACAATCTCTCTGGAACTCTACTGTTCAGTCTGTGAGGCCATGCGTTTAGATGAATGGTGCATTGGCTGGGTCTTTGACCAAATGTTCCATTAGAGAGCAGAGCTGAGTGAACCTCATTTAAAATAATAAGCCAGCGGAAAACCTGGGATGGTGTCGAGCTTTTAGAAGAAGCCAAGGAAATCATGATTGTGTCTCTGTTGTTCGCCGTAGCGATGGTAGTACACCAGGCGCGGAAACAAAAGCCCCTTTGTTTTCTGCATGCCTTCACAGGGACTCAAAGGCCACTGAGCTTTCGAGAAGCAGGGTATATTGAGCTGTTCCGAGGCCAAACACTGGGCTCTTTGACAGTTGTGACCGCTTTGCAGAGGAGCCGCAGGTCTGAAAATACAAAAAAAGTGAGCTCTGCATTCAGAATACAGTAACTGAGCCATACTGTAATTTATGGAAAGTTTTACATAACATTTTCCATATTTACGTTACCACACAATAAAAGCAAATTGGGAGAAACATGAGCTGTAGAAATCAGAAAAATAAAAGACATCTTTCAAAGAAATTGAATCACCTAATTTATTGTTCCTACGTCGCGTAAGTCGGAACATACGTACATGTACGTAAATAACATACTGTAAGCACTTATCCTATCCTAACACCTATCCTCCTCTGTCCCGAGCTGCGTAACCGTTTATTCTTCCGCTGCGCACACCAAACACAAAGTTCACGTTACGACGTTTACGACGCAAAACCACTTAAGTCGAAACAAGGCTTTATACAGTAAATGGGAGATGTGTCGTAACCACGAAACATCGTAACTCGGGGCTGGCGTAACCCGAGGACCTCCTGTATAGAATTTTTATTTTATATATATTTATTTATTTTAATATACATTTTTAAAACAGGATCATACCTACAGGTGCATTCTTAATTCATTCATTTATTTATTTATTCATTCAGTCATCTTCTGTAACCGATTCAGACTGATCAGGGTTGCAGTGAGTCCAGAGCCTACCCGGAATCAGGACCCCACACCGGACAGAGCACCAATCCATCACAGGGCATCACATACTCATCCAATCACTCTCTCACACACTCACACACACCTGTGCACAATTAAAATAGATAATTCCTGTGGGAGGAAACTGGAATACCTGGAAAAAATCCATGCAGACAAAACTCCTCACAGACAATTATCCAAGATGAGGGTGGAACCCAGGACCACAGGACCCTGAATTTACTAGCTGCAGCTCATACTGCCCTCATAACTAGTGTTAAGTGCAAGTGTGAGATTGACAATGCATAGATATTCAATCACTCAACCCCCCTTCAGAAACGACCAGGTAACTTTAAAAAATAACCTATACATCTGAATGTTTTAATACAGGTTACTAAAGGGCCTGATCTTCCTGAAGAAAGAAGCATCAAGGTGTGCTTTGGGCTGAAATACACTTGTGAACTGGTATTTCATTGGGGTCCGAATGCTGGAAACTGGTATTTCATTGGGGACTTACTGCAAGATTCTAACCAAATTGCTACAATGGCCGATGACAAGGCAGTGAAGCATCAAATGTGAAATTCATGACAAGGAAATGTAAAAGTAAATAAATAAATTCAGAGATCGATATATCATTAATTGGAATTAGCTCCTCATTTACTCAAATACTGTCACATCTTTCCGAGGCCAGCCTTAAAAATACTGGGCCCAAAAGGGTTAATAATAAAAATTCCAGTCTGTCCTATCCGTTCAGTTCCAGCATTCATTCATTGTAATAAACCCTGATCACAAACATCATACCTCTCTCTGATAATCCACTGAATCTTTTAAATCTACTCCACACCCTTTGCTGTCTGTTATGAACATGGGGTTACAACAAAAGGCATTTTCCAGTTCAGCCTTGCAGCATTACTGTCACTCAAACTGTTGCTGGTTAGATTAAAAACTCCTACTGACTATGTTTTGTGGTCTAAACCTATACCTTTAGCCTTGTAGCTCCAGCACAACACTAATGTAGCTTAGTCCATAAGCTCACAGGGTACTCTCACCATTCAAGCTACATATCAATATAATCACACACCATACTGTATAGTTAATTCATGTTAATAATCATGTTAATCTATGAGAATAACAACAGTAGTAGCAGCCATTTGAAGCCTGAATTTTGATTCATAGATATGTAATAGTGTGTCCAGAAACAACAAAACCAAGCTATTTTTTTATGGCAACCCACTGCTGTTTAGCAATAACAGCAAAAATAAAAGCAGGTCTCAGAGGCCAATAAAAAAACTACTGATCAGTTACTTACTACAGTGGAGAGATTTTATAATTTATGAAAATTGTTGCTTTAACCTACTGCAAATAAAAACCTTCTGACACACTTTCTTGGAGAAAGATGGCATGAGTGCCTATTAGTACAGCCTGAGAAAAAGATGCTCATAATGTTACATAATAATCCGGATTAAGACACCAAAGTCCAGTCTCAAGTGGTGCAGCACAAGCGCTTTAAGAGCCCACAGGAAAACCAACAGAATATGAACTAGCAGCAACAAACAGAGAGAACCTGAGCAGGTACTCAAGGTCAGTGACTCCTCTGGCATGAAAAGTTCCAACCTGGAAAAAGAGCACTTCAACAACACACTGCAACTCATCTCAAGGACAAAACCGAATAAATGAAGACTAATGTCAGTTCACCACTTCCTTTTCCAACACACTGTATACCCCCATATTATCCCAAGGCCTTTGATACGGCTGGAGGGTATGGCTCACTACTTGGAGTTCATGACAAACCTGAAGTATCAGTGTATTATTAGGCATCATATGAGCTCAACTGAATGCCAGTTTCTGATGAGCCTCCTGGCTCAGAAATGCCACGCAATGCAGAAACTTCACTGGAAACTGAGAAAGAATGATGTCTGAAGTTTCAATAGAAAACAATGAGCCACACCCAGCATCACAAGCCATTAACATTAGCGTATCGTATCTGACTTGGTGACTCAACAGAAAAGCAAGTCTTATTTGAAGAGATTATTTCTGAACTACACATTAATCGCAGCATTAATAACTGATTGTTTTGGTAAAGCTTACGAGAGAAACACCTACATTCAACAATATGTGACTTCAGATTCAGAATACAGTAATAAATAAATAAATAAAGTCAGGCTGAGGAATATAAATGTGGAACCTAGATCTAAATCTATTGTTAAAAACACTAAAATTAAACAAAACATAGGTAAACACAATGGGCTTCATTCATGAAAGTCAAGCAGAACGAAATTGCAATCACTTTTTTCGTAAATATCCGGATTCATCAAAATGTTCATAGTCTCAAAATGTTCGTAGGTATGAATGAAATTTATACCAGCTCCAGAAAACATGTAAAAAGTGCGTGCAATGTCTGAAAGACGCTGAAAGTATCATCTGATCTGTCTGAATTTTAAATCAAAAGTTAATACAAATTAGGGTTGCAAATTGCTAGTAACTTTAGCTTGAGAACATTGGAAATATTCCAAAATGTAAACATTCCATGGAAATTTTGGGAACCTTGGGAATTTATTGGAAATAACTGATAATATTGGATAATTTAAAGGAACCATGTCATAAACTATCATCAATGTACTGTGTTTTTTATTTTTATTTTTTGCCAACAGCAGACATGAAGGCATAACAATACAAATAATAACTATGACACGATTAGTTGCAAGCATAACTTTATAAAATGATTAATTCTTTCATTGAACAATCAAAAGTTCAATAATAATAAAAAAAAATCAAAAGAATGCACACCCTCCAACACACACAAAGTGCCATTCAAAATGTAAAACAAAGCAGCCTTCCTTCTTCTAAAAATAAAATATCAAATTTAACATCAAATCAAATAGAGATATTTTCCCACAAACTTCTCAAGCCTTGCCTCTGCATGCTCTGCATTTTTTCTTTAAAGGTGTCAGGCTTCTTCCTGAACCTCGGTATCCTCCATGTTCAAATAAATAATTAATAATTATTAATTCTTGATTACAGAAATCCATTGAATAAATATAGGCAAAAAATATAGGTAGCTAGCCTATGCTAGCATTGGTAAGTTACCCTCTTGCTAGACTGCTACCCTTGGTAAACTAGTCTCATTGAGCTTTTCGGATTTAGCAGATAGCAAGCAACTGTGAGATTACAACTTGATTTAATAATTGTTTTAATGTTTCAATGCTGTTACTGTCAATAAAAATATGAACCTAAATGTGTGCTTTCGGTAGTGGTGAGTGACAGGTTTCTAGAAAACTTCTGGACATATGCTGTACATGTGATGGAATGAACAGTGCAGAGGGTGTGGTCTCAATAGCCCTTCAGTGTGTATTGTGCCATGTGCCTGGGATTGAGGAGCAGTTTTGCTATTCAACGGTTTTGGTACCATACCTAATTATTTTAACCAAGATTATGCTTCAGGGCCAAAACTCATAGAAGGAGCTTGTGTCAAGGATCCAATTCAGGGTCGCGGTGGGTCCAGAGCCTACCTGGAGTAATTGGGCGCAAGGCTGGAATACACCCTGGAGGGGGCGCCAGTCCACAGGGCAACACACACACACATTCACTCACACCTATGAACACTTTTGAGTCGCCAATCCACCTACCAACGTGTGTTTTTGGACTGTGGGAGGAAACCGGAGCACCCGGAGGAAACCCACACGGACACAGAGAGAACACACCAACTCCTCACAGACAGTCACCCAGAGCGGGAATCGAACCCACAACCTCCAGGTCCCTGGAGCTGTGTGACCGCGACACTTAGAATATCATTATTAATGTTATTTGTTTTTATTTTTATTTGAGCACATAATCTCTTACTGCTCATAATAGTTTCTTAAATCTTATTTTCTCAAACTAAAAACATCTGCACAGTACTATGTCACTCAGCTTAATCCGTCAAATGATTCGCTATACTTTAAGTGAGCAGGAATATACATAGAATGAAAAGTATTTATTTTAAAGAAAGAAAAAACATTTTTTCCTCAGTCCGTGCGTTTCCTTATAAGGCGGTCATTTGAAATTCATGGGCGGAGATCATGGTAATGGGATGTTAATTGCAAAGAAATGTGCACATTCTCGTTTTTTGCGAACATTTGCTATTCACTAACATACACACATTCTACTAAACAAATCTGGTGTTTACGCAGCATTCATGTCCACTTCTTCGTACAATATGCGCAGTTTTTTTTATGAATTCATGAAGGTTTCATGAGTGAGGCCCAATGACTTTGGGGCTTTGATAATTATGAATAGCCAAAAAGAAAAAGAGATAAAGAGGGGAAAAAATAAATTAATAAAAAATAAAAATACCTGTTAATTACTACACAAGTAATAGAGAGTTTGCAGTGGTAGTATCTGTGTTGTGGTAACAGACTTCTGAGAATGCCTGAGATTAGATTTTGGAACATTTTTTGAGTATTTGATAGCATTCATAGTCAGATACTCATGTCAGATACACATTATCTTTGATAGCAAGAACCATTCCAACTCAACCACAATCTATTCGTTGGAACTCCATCATGGCCCAACGCAGGGGTCTATATACCCCACCAGCCAACACTTGCCATTGAGCATGTTGACCTTAAGTTCATGTTTAAGCTTCTCATGATTGGTTCTGACATTGATCAAGATTTAAGACATTATTTCAAACTAGGCATTATGTCTGGAGTTTTGATCTTCTCCACTGGCCTCATCATTTCTGACCACATTTGTAGCTGCAGTCCAGGATAAAGAGAAGAGTTCCAGAACGACCCTTTCTCTGAAGACCTTGGACCAAGTACCAGCTTGTCAAAAGTGATAAGAACATTGGTAAACTGTGGAATATTTTAGAGAATGCTGTTTTAAAAAGCACCCGAAGTTCTGGCATGAAAAGTATCTCATCATTTCTGTCATCTAGTTGGAACTCCAGTTCAGTTCTAGCTCCATGCTGGTCACATAACTTCATATTAATATTTATGCATTCAAATTATGTTGGAATCATTTCTTAACGCATAGGAAAGACTTAATCATGTGTAGAAATTAAATAATCAATGCTTGGGACCTTGTTAATAAATAAGGCACGGGAATGACATATTTAAACACCTCTGTCCCACCCATTAAACATCTTGTTCCCACACATTAAGTTTTCATTATGAAGGGAAGTCACCAGTAGGGCTCTATATAACACTAATTAAATATCTCGTTCCCACTCCTTAATAAAGTCGTCCTTAATAACAGTATTAAATAGTTTCCACGCCTTCATTTTTATAATAAAGGTATGTTACCAGCAGTGCTCCCGGGTTCCCTCTTTATGTTAACATAATTTTGTCACTTGAACAGTGGTCAAACGTTGGTAAAAGGCTAAGCTATATGATCCATACAATAACTGCAAGAAGCTATTTATTCCTCTGCAGTCTACGGTCATCAACTGCGCCATTATGTGTGTATTAAGCCCGCCACAACATTCTCCTACCATAAGCTAACTTCGTATGAAATTACAGATACCGAGAGAGAAACAATACAGCTCCATTTGATATTCCAACTGTGAATAAGAGTATGGACAAATTAAATTTAAAACAAAAACAAGCCTGTGTCGACTTCTTATTCGAACCAACCGTTCCACCTTAAAAATATGCCGCAAGTTATATTAGTTAAGGTGGAACGGAACCGAAATTCGACAGAGAGGTGAAATTGAGCCTCAGAATTCAACTTACTGTGGGGGCTGGCGCGGCTGGCGAGAGAAAAAAAGGAGGGCAGCGCTGCTTTTTGTCCCAGAGCAAAATTAGCAGAAGTCCATGAACTTAAAACCCGAACAAATAAACGAGAAAAGCCGAGAAACTAAAGTCCATTTAGAGGCGGTGGAGCACCGAGGAGCCTTCCCCTCCTGCCATGGCAACGGCACTAAACGGAGAAATAATATCCTGCAGTTCACAGAAAGCGGGAGGCAGGCTCATACACAACGCGCAAACACAAACTCAGACCTGGAGCAAAAATAAAACAAATTGACCTCCATTCAACTGAACTTGTTTGTCCCCCGGTAAATGTAGGGCGGTTTATCAGGCCCGTAAGAGCAGGTCCTCGGCGATGTAATTAGATGTTGTGGCTCAGCATTATGTCCATTGATCCAATTACAGAATTAACCCTTTAAAGTTCCCACCAGTCGCAGCCTTGTTTTCTGTTTTCCGCTGCAGAATTTAGAAAGCAGGCAAAAGTCAGTACGCAGTCTTTGGGCTCAGATACAGATGATTACGTTAATCCCCAATACTACTCCCAGCCTTCTTCCCTCAGCAACAGGCAAACAGCCTCAGAGTCTCTCAGGAACCGCAGCAGAACAGCGCCATCTGCAGGTGAACAAAGAGCAAGGGGCACAAACTTTTCTCACTTTTTTGCCATGTGAGCAAGGCCTGTGCTCCGAAGGTCAACAACACGAAACAATATAAAAATCACAAAGGTTTTGAAAGGTGTCATGCCTACATTATATGTTCATAGTGAAACGCTTAAAAAAAGAAGCACTTTAACGGGAAATTAAGAACTCAATTAGCTACAACGATCAGGCATAATATAAACATTACCTAATTGACCTCCCTCACTGCCTCTACAGTCATTGTCTACTGTTGTAGTACACCAGTTGCACTTTATACATTGTTATTTAACCTTTCCTCAATGTTAAAGGCCCAAAAAGACCACCACACAGCAGGTACTGTTTGATGGTGGATCATTCCTAGCACTGCAGTCTGTTAGTGTATGTTGGATCAGACACAGCACTGCAGCTTAAGTTTTTAAGCACGGTGCCCTTTCCCTGGCCACTCTGTTAGACATACCTGCTTAGTTGGTCTACTTGTAGATTCAAAGACAGAAGGTCTGTCACTGCAGTTTGTGTTGGTCATCATCTAGTTCTTCATCAATGAACACAATACACTGCTCACAGGACACTGTTGGCTGGATAGTTTTGGTTGGTGATCAGTCCAGCTGTGACACTGATGTGTTTAAAAACACCAGCAGCCATTTTGTTTCAATAGTGTCAACCTTTGTATCTTGTCTACCCAATAAACAGAACTGTCAAAAACTCCAGCAGCACTGCTGTGGCTGATCCACTCAGACCAGCATAAATACATATTAACCAGCCACTACTTTATCAGTGATAATGCAGTGCTAAGAATGATCCTCTGGCCAAATAATACCTGTAATGTGTGGCAGTGTGGGGGTTCTGAGCTTTAAGGAACGCAGTGAAAGGGAGCCAAAAAATATGCAGAGCAACAATTGGACTAAAGTGTGTAATTGTAAACGTACAAAGTGCACCTCTATGGTCAGTGAAGTACATAAAGTTGACAATAAGAACTAGAAACAAGGACGTCATTACACTGTTTTGGGTGATCAGTGAATTGGCCCTGTTTGACTAAACATTAGACCAGCAGATGGTGCTATTAACATGTAAATGACCAATTTTTAAACTCAAAAATACTCTGTAAAACATTTACTGTTACAGTTTTAAATATATGCAAATAAAGAATTTGTGTATGCATGGTTCATTGATAACAATTTAAACATATACAGCACCTGTCCTGATATTTCGTAGTAATGAAAATATAACTGTTATATATATATAATATAACTGTTATATATATATATATATATATATATATATATATATATATATATATTTATATATATGACATGTATACATTACATGTTCTACGTCTACACTTTTATCTAATTTCATTTGAATTAATAAAAAATATTAAAATCTCAAATGTAATTGTTGCTTGCTCCACATATTAACAGGGTTCATACTGATAAATTATGTTACTCTGTTAATATTTTGTCCTCACAATAAATAATAATAATAATAATAATAATAATAATAATGTTATTATTAAATATAATCATTGCCAGCATTTCTGTTTGATAAGACATAAAGTTACATGTACAAATTTGGGTGCACCTGATTTTCAAATCAAGTCAGTCTCCAGAGTTCACTTTCCTACACATTTTCACCAAAATTTGAAACAAACAAACAAACAAAAAACTTGTGTTCTATTCAGAGGAAAATATATCTTTTGAACAAAATACGCAATTTGACCTCCACATGAGTACCGGAGTTGGGTAGTAAATGATTCTCAGCACTGCAATGCCTCTGGTGTGTTAGTGTGTACACTTGGATCAGACACAGTGGTGCTGCTGGAGTTTTAAACCTTCAGTGTCTCTGCTGGACAAAGGAAAATCTACCAGCCAAAAATATGTAGCCAACAACTTCCTGTGTGTAGCACCCTGCAACCAGTGATCAAGGACTAGAAGACTAACATAAACTGTACAGTAACAGATGAGACACTATCTCTGACTTTACATCTACAGGATGGACAAAGAAGGTTGGTTTTCTAGAACAGCTTCAAGTGACTGGGTCCAGTGTTTAAATATTCCAGCAGCACTTCTATGTCTGATTCACTCATACCAGTACAGCACACCAGTATAACAGTGCCAGCACAGGTAGTGTTGCTATCACATAGCTCCAGGGTCCTGAGCTTGTGAGTTCAAACCTCATCTCTGGTCACTTTCAGCACAGAGTTTGATGTGATTTTCCCATGTCTGTGTGAATTTCATCCAGGTGCTGTGGATTTCTCCCACAATACAAAACATATGCACATAGGTGGACTGGAAGTTTGAAATTGCACATAGGCGTAGATGACTGGGTAAGTGTGTGATGCCCTATGATAGATTGACACCTTATCCAGGGTGTGTTCCTGCCTTGCATACAGTGATTCTGGCTAGGCTCCAGACCCACCACAACCCTGAACAGGACCAAATGGTTGCAGAAAATTAATGAATTAGTGAATTAATAAATAAAGTGTTTTGAATGTTATGAAGGCAATTATATCGTGTTTTGTTAACTGGACTTGCTCTGGGCTTACAGCTGAGGACTTTTATTTTGAATCTCCAGTGAACAGACCAGACTAGGTAGCGCTGGTTCACTTTACTTGGAAGAACACTAAAAGAAAGGAGGAAAAGAAGCCGCTAGGTAGGAGCGGGGCTTATATCATCGGATTTATTCAAGATTTCACACATACCCAGAAAAAAACAAACTGAAAACCGAGAGAGAGGGAACAGTGAAAAGCAGTGACCCGCAGCGGCTCTTTGGCAGCGCCGTGGAAGTAAGTCTCAGATTCGCAGCTGCCAGCTTCTTATTAAAAATGTTGGTTCCACCTTAAATGGTGCAGCACTTCCATTGAGGCGCTTTAGGCCAGAATTGAGCTGTTGCACCATTTAAGGTGGAAATTGAAATTCGTGGAAAGAGCTGGCGAATAAACTTCAGCTTCGGTGTTGGGTGTTAGCAAGTGGGCTAATAACGAGATTTAGAGACGTTAGCAAAAATGACAAGCCTCTATTTCACAAGTTACACCTGTAAACATTTAAACCAATTTAAAGAAGTGTCTCCAGTAGACACAGCACTGAATTTGACGGTGTGTGTACGCTGTCAGATAACGTTTCTCTACCGAGTTCGTTGGTTAACGTTACTCCGCTAACATTAGCCAGCTAATTAGCATTAACCGACTTGTTTGAGCTTCAGAAAACCCCAGTGTCTTATCTTTTCGGTGGGACTATTGGTATTTAACGCTTTTCATGGAACAGTGGGTGTTATACTGTGGAATGTTACATTTCTCGGGCTTTTTGACACAGAAATGGTGAAGTGCTCGCGGTAGAATGGACAGCAAACGTTCAGCAAGCTCTGAGGCTTTTGTCCTCACTGAGGCTTCATTAAGACACAAGACAAGCTAACGTTAGCTCCTCTGTTCACTGTCAGCTCCCCGGCGCGCACACAGTATTATATTAACCTTATATACTCAGATATTGTTAATACAACGCCATATTATTCCAACACTGATAACATACTCTATATTCTATACGAAGAATTTTAGGTTGTTAGTTTAAAATCGCACATATCCGTTTTTCCCACTGCTATTAATGTTTGAGTACTTTTACGTAGCAATGGCAGTCTTTATTTGAATACAACTCTCTTTATCCATTAGCACTGAGGACTGATTTTGTTCCTCTGCGTTGAAGACTAATCTCTGCTCTAATTATACTTAAACGTACCCCGTTTTTAAAGTAGTCACACTCCTTATAACTTCAGTGTAAATGGGTGGAGCTAAACTGCTGTAGTCTGAGGAGGCCGATAATATAAATGTAGGCACTGTTTTGCGACTTCACACTATAAATAGTGCGTTAAAATCGCATTATTATTTGTGTTTGTTTATTTTTTTGCAGTGTAGGTTGATCTTGTAGATTGCATCTATTTTGTAAACGTTTCACTGTATGTTATAATAGCATGAGAGTTTATACTATAAACCTAAACAGTATTTCCACTATTTTTATGAAGGTTTCTAAATAACATAGTGGTAAAAAAAAAATTAGATAGTACCTTTTAAGTATAGATATCAGTGAAATGGTGCATTCTAGAGAAGCTAGAGATTTCTTCAAGTCTTCTGGTCATGGATAAAACCCCTAAAACACACCTCTGTTTGTCAGATTTACACATTTATAAGTGATTTCCAAGAAACAAAATCCTCTAATGTCTTGTGAGTGGCTTGGATGTGTAAGTCAACAGCTCCGGTAAGCATGTTAGTGTCAATAAATATTAAATTAGTTTCTCCACTTAAGGCAGATTTATGGTTCTGCGTCAAATCAGTATTATTACCTTGTAGACGCATACCCTATGTTTTGTGCTACGCTGTAGTCTGAAGCACTCCTCCCCAGAAATGTTACTATGCAATGTGGTGATGCAGGTAGCAACAACTGTGACTGGTCCACATTTGGATGAGCATGGATCCAGTTGAAGAGAGATGAGTGAGGAAGTCTGTAGTGTGGCACAGAGGAGCCCATATTTCCAAAGACTGACAGATGGAGGCTAATTTACGGTGAAAGATTTCCTCAAACACCAATTTGGATGTCAATTAAATGTATGAAGAGATGTAAAAACTTTAGGGACTACTACAGTCCCCACAGAAAACAAAATTCACTATGAGGAACTGGGATGCAGGTTGCGGGGGGAAAAAGTGCCAAGTTTTTTTTTTAGATAATTTTTTTTTCTCGTTGTGTAGAATTTTATTTATTTTTTTAATAAACATCTATGGATTTCCCTTAATGAAGAAATTTTTGTTGAGATCGTCTGTTTAATTTGGAAGAGGTTGCTAGTTTTTTATACTTCTATTAAGAAAATACAGTGTAAGAACTGAAATTCTGTTGTGTACATCTTTGTGGTGCACTACCTTAATTGCTACCTATGACTTTTCTCTCAGGTGGTGTGGTGTCATGTGAATGGCCTGCATGTATTTCATGCACATTTGCAGTATGTCGCCATACCAGATCTCATAAAGATGACTGTTTTTAGTATATTTTTCACAGTAGTTGAGTAAGATAGTAATAGTATTGCCAGCCTTCTTTAAGTTTTTATTAAAAAATAAAAATCTTGTGTTTATTCAAGATCAGGGCAGAAATACTGCAAAATAAACTTGCTTTATAAATTTACACATGCTTTTTCCTAGTCTGTGCTTTACAGTAGACGTTTGCGCTTGATGTTGGGCTTTTATTGTCTTTAACGTGTGATCTCTTGTCCAATGTTAATGAATGGTCAGTGGTCAGTTACAGGTGACTTATTCAGTTTTTTTTTCCATTTTAATGACTGTAACTTGTTCCCATGTTCACAGTTTCATTATGTTGCACTGTGTTTTCAAAACTGCATTTAACGAGAACCTCATTGTTTGCACATAGCCTTGGCATTGCACGCTCTTTCTTGCTTGATTATGTTGAAGCACCCACCCCCATCGTTTCTTTCCTTACTGAGGGGTTGCAGGGAAGTAGTTACTCACTAGCAGTGTCGCTGTAGGAGTCCGTCCCTGATGCCTGGCTCCCCCCAGAGCTAATCTTTTCTCTAAAGGTTAATGACTTCAGGTCAGACTTTTAATGGCTACAATGTGGAGCACAGGTATTTCTCTGATGAGAATCATGAAGCACACTCTGGAAATCCAGACTATTTCTGAGAGTTTAGAATATTGTTCTGTGTTTAAAACCCCCCTCATGTTCATGTTAGTTAGTGGCTTAATGTAATTTACACCTGCATTGCTTTCATTGAGTATGTGCAGGTCTATAAATATGCAGTTAGTTTCCACCTCTGTCTCCACATAACCCTCCACTGCTTGCCTGAACCTCACCAGTTGTTAGGATTGGTTTCTTAGGTTTGTGACTAAAGAAACTATGGCTGTCTGAATTTCCTGTTTGAGATTGTCCTGAGAACACTACACTTTCAAAGATGATACCTAACTGCTGGCGATGACTGCTTACTTCTGGCATATAAAACGTACCACACAGACATGCTAACTAGGTTAAAACTTTCGTTGGAGGTCTTTGAAGGCTTTTCCAAATTGCTAAAGTAGGTTTGTATTTAGAATAGACAATTAATACCAGAAAAAAATTGAAATGCCACATTCAGTGTAGACATACTAGAGCTAAGCTTAATTAACAAAATCAAGAAAGCAAACCATAAGTTTATGATTTGTATAAGCATTTTTTATATAGCATTATGTAATTCTGCTTCTTATAGCATCTTAATCTCTACTTGTCTGTCTTTGTTCGAATTTGTACTTTGCCTACTGCCACTTGGCCTAACTCAATCAGTAATTGGTAGGTAGATGGGTTCTGTTGGTACTACGTCAGATTAATTATTTTTGAGAAATGATCTATTCATGGGTCTCAACTCTCCATATCCCTCCCTCCTGTGAGACGCCCTTGTGGGTCTTGTTGTTTTGTAGTGGTGTACTGTGTAGGGCTTTATGTAACTAGAGCTCTGTGTAGCTGCCGTCGAGAGTAACTGATTCTTTGATGCAGAGATTTGTGCAAGCGGTGGAATTCACTGGCTTTGAACAAGTCGCTACAACTGCAGGGTTGCTGGACAGACCTGCTCTCTCAAGCCTTTAGCATGTGATAT
This sequence comes from Hoplias malabaricus, assembly GCF_029633855.1. Lineage (NCBI taxonomy): Eukaryota > Metazoa > Chordata > Actinopteri > Characiformes > Erythrinidae > Hoplias > Hoplias malabaricus. Next base: position 6,410,298 of record NC_089815.1, on the reverse strand, counting down.
TGGATCATCACGTAACTTCACATCTACATCTAGACGTGGAAGAGCTGTGATTACGGGGATTGGAAGTTGTACAAAAGTCTTATGAATATTGTTTGTTGTGGTCATACAGTGGTATCGAAATTGTTGCTGGCAAACGTTGTGAAAAATGATTGACATTGGACACATAATAATAATAATAATAATAATCAGTAATATTAGTAACCAATGATAATAGATTTTAAAGACAAGTGAGTTTGGAACTAAGCAATATCAAACAATGTGTAACCTGCTCTGAAAACTGTTGAGAATACATTACTTTATTGCCTGCTATCTCTTTAGTGTATTTATTTTATTCTCATTATTTCTCTTTCTGCCCCCCAGTGTGGATGTCTACAGGGGACCTACCTTCCGCCTGGCAGCAGTGACAGGCACACAGCAACAGTGGTGCCAACACACAGTCATCCCATGAGCTTTCTGTCAGTCTGAGCTGTCTGCTGTGGGCCCGGGCCTGGTTTCTCTGGATCTCTGCGTCCCCAGCGCTGCAGTTATGGATCACCCGAGGGAGAAAGAGGGCGAGAGGCCGGCGAGAAGCAGCAAAGTGGCCCAGGGTAGGAGTGGACACTCGCGACCCTCCAGTTCGTCCACATCATCTGGCGTGCTCATGGTGGGGCCAAACTTCCGTGTGGGAAAGAAAATTGGCTGTGGAAATTTTGGGGAGCTAAAACTGGGTAAGCAAACAAAATGAGTCATCTCTGCATGGAACGGTTTACCCAGGTCGCTTTTCTGCCTGTTAATACTTGCTCTAATTTTACATTCGGAGACAAGGTCTGTTGCAAATGCCACTTGTGAATGCTGTAGCATAAGAGAAATGAATCTGAAATTGAAATAGGTTTTATGTACAGGTAATTATTAATATAGAATTGGATATTATATGGGTTTGTTTTTATTTTGGCCAACTCTATAAACACCCTGAGTATAGTCTTATAGGATTACTGCATTGTCATGGGGGGAAAAACAACTCTTTTAGTTCAAAATCACTGAATCCTGAAAAAATAATCCACCTATAATTGTGGTGGGATGCTCCAAAACAGATAAGATAGCAGGTTGTTAACGTAAAGCTATTTAATACAGACAGCCTCATTTTACCCACGTCAGCTGAGATATCCAAGGGTCTTTAAAAGAGGTCTAAACTGAGGTGCTATTGTATGTGTGTGTGTATCTTTGATAATAATGAATAATTTACATTGTAGCGTAATATACAACAAGCTAAGCTAAGCCAGTTTAAAATAATAGACATATTTGTATTTAATCTTAAATCTGCAGATTCTGACCTTGGTACAGAATTACTTAAAAGATATCGACACTGGTATTTGCTCAGATTAGCGTTATTGAGAAATGTAACTTTTCTTTTTGTATTGTGTTATAAATGGGTAAAAAAAATCTGATTTGTACTTTATCACAGAGATGCCTGAATTCTGTAATAATAAATAAATAATAACAATAATAATAATCATCCTGAAATGCTAAGTTAACGTAATCATCTTTCAGATGACTGTTTTGTTCATGGTTATTTTTGTTGATACCAGCGTGGCGCTACTGTCATCACTATCATAAAAACAAGCTAATATTCTCAGAGACTAATGTTTGGGGCTTTGAATTTTGTTGGAGCTATTGTTACGCCTTGTAAAAAAGTGTTTATTTTTAAATTCAGTTTATTTAATAGAATGTTATCCTATTTCAAAGAGTTTAAATTTTTACGTTACTGAGAACAATGCAAAGTCATTGCCTTAAAAATAAAAGTGTGCTCATGAGATCAACATAATTAAATTTGAGATAATCAGTTATTTTTGCTAAGGCTCTTTAGCAGAGGTTTACACTGGCTCTTATTGAGTTTGGAAGACGGCAAAGTCTCAGCTGCTGATTTGCTTCACTGTTCCACTGTGTTTTATCTGTGTGTGGGATCCTGCTCAGGGCAGTGTTATTTTCATTTCAGTTTATTTTTTCCCTTTGGATATTTTGGCCTGATTTGGCTCAGCATCATACAGGTCTGGCCTGAAGCAGAAGTGTTTTGGATGCATGGTCAGAGGTACTAACTTCAAAGTGGTCTTGATGTGGAAAGCTTTGATTAGCTAGTACTTGACTCACGAAGAAACATTCTTTCTTTTTCAGGAAAGAACCTGTACACCAACGAGTATGTCGCTATCAAATTGGTACGTATATCACAGGTTCTGTCTCTGACATTTCTGCTGAAAGGATTTGACTGCAGCCATGATCAAGATAAGAAGAAAACAGTTTCTGAGAACAAAAACGTAGAGCTCTGCACAGACATGCCAAACTAAATCAATGGATGTTGCTGTTCTTGGTCTCTAGTTTGCGTCTCAAATGGTAGCACCCTCTGACGTGAACCCTGACGCTGGCTTGATAAATCCACCACCACAAATCTAGACTGAAACACTTAGCTATGACTCATGGGACAAGAAATTAACCACCTGCCTCTAAAATAATCTATGTGGTGCTATGTATTATTTTTGGATGGCATATGGTGGTGAAAAACTGTTCCAGTCCCCCACTCCAGGTCTTTCTTGGACCTTGATCTTGGGCTCCTGTGCATACATACCTCTTGAGACAAAGCCAACAGCTGGTTGTTTTGCTGGCGATATCAAATTCTAATCTGAATAGGCTATTTTTGGTTATTGTAATCGTTTTAAACATTTAAGTGTTATTTTCAGATATAACATTTAATACATTTTCACACCCCCAATTATTTATTTTATTTCTTGATTTATATAAAAATACATATGGTGCATAATCATAGTGCATGTTCAAGAAAGTAGTTTCTAGAAGCTTGACATATTAAGGAATGCAGACTCAGGCACTCGAAGTTAAACAATAGCTTGTGGAAATGCTGCCATAGATGTGCCAACTGTGACCTTGGAAAAGACTCCTGTCAACGTTGGTGGACCTTGGTTCCTTAAATTCCTTGCCCACCGAGGAAGTCTCTATGGCATTGTTTTTGGCAGCGCAGACTAAGTTTAAATTGGGATTGAGCTATTTATTGTTGAATGTTGTTGAATGGACTGTTTGCTTCCTGCAAGGTCTGTCTCTAATTGTTTTCTTTCAACCTTCAACTTTAAAGGAACCTGTGAAATCCAGGGCCCCACAGCTACATTTGGAGTACCGGTTCTACAAAACATTAGGGAGCACAGGTAAGATGTTAGCTGTTTATTGCTCTTACTCTCAATTGGTATCCTTTCTGGGGGTTTTCTTTTTGTTTTGTTTTTTTTTTCTTTAATAACCCATCAGTTCTTGAAATACTTTAATATGGACTTGTTGTTTTGAGTGTATTTGGTGAAATGGCTGCCCAGATATCTGCTTTTAATTATTACAGGGTATGTATTTTGCAACATTAGCTGGTACATGGAGCATTTTAGCAAATGGCTTTACTGTTATGTTTCTAATGTTAAGCTAATAAATGGGTTGAAATGAGTGGTTTCTGTTGCATCAAGTTGATAGTCTTTTCTGTTCTGTTTGAGGCTTAGTTTCTCTCCATAAAATATGATTCGGAAAAACACAAATCCAAGCATGTCGTGGAACGTGTACATGTGTACACTTGGGAATCTTAGTGTTTGAGTCATAAGCATTTGAAGTAATACAGTAGGCTGTAAATTGGCTTATGGAATTTTGATACGTGAGGATGCGATGCCTCATTCAGCTCGGCAGCAGGTGCAGAGATGCATTTCCTTCCTGAGAGTACTGATAAAATGCCCTGATTGGTCTGCTCTGAAACTGCTGATGACATTGTCTGGGCAGGTTGTGAGGCCAGATAAATGACCAGCATGTGACAGATGGACCCCTTTTGTTTTCTTCGTGAGCACTGCAGTCTTCGATCCTGTCGCCCTGCTCTTTAATCCAGGAAGTAGCAGCTCGAGCGTCACAAGCGCTGACAGGGTTTCCCTGGTGACACCATGCAAATGCACTCCCGCCTCTCTCCTCTTGCTGTGGATCTCCACTGAGCTGTTTGGCAGCCTGAGGCATGCTGCAGTTTAAAGTGCACACACTCCTCTACACCTTTTGGGTCCACAGTTTTACATTCCGTCATACGGCAGTACAGCTGATGATTCCTTCTTTGCTGTCTTTTATACATCCTGGAAAAGGAAAAGGGAAGTGACATGTTTAGTTTGTGTCAGCTTCCTTTTCTCTGAGAGCTCAACTCTGTTTTGTACTTTTCACAGTTAAAAGCCCTAGATTTTACTGGATTTTTTTAGAGGTAATGTTCAGTCTTTGTTTCACAGAAAAAGCACTGGAGGATTTAATCTTTTCTCTCAATTCATGTGCAATATCTGAAGATGAATCTAGGTGAACATATATTGTCATACATGATCTGCTTCGCTCGCACACCTAGAATCTAAAACAATGGACTGTTAAAGTTCAAAAGGCCAGAATTGTCAGGGAGGTATTCCACGTTACTGTCTGCCATATAGATGTCCCTCACTTTCCTGGCAGCTTTTTAAATATGTATATTCTGTACACACAGGAGATCTCCTAGTAAAATCGTGAGTATTTTGTGGGTTTTGTGTGAGTAAACTGCTGCTTCAACTTTACCAATATTTAACATCAAGCTTGCATCCACCTTTCTGCCTCTGTTTTGGTTAAATAAATATTACCAGCAAATACCTAGATAGAAGCCTGCGTGAAAACGGTTATTGATTGAGGGAGTTCACAGGTTTGTACTGCTATTAGACTTAAACAGCTTGTTTCATTAAACAGTTTCACCCAGTCTTAATTGGTATTTCTATAGATTTATAACTTTATAACTAAAATTTGGAAACAGACTGGTGAATCCTAAGTCTGTCACATTTTATAATACATTTTTTTAAAAAGACCACAATTATTTAAAGGCTAAGCACTAGTGCACTAGTTATTAGGAAAGTATCAAAATCCTCACTTAAATTAACGTTATTGTGGCATATTTCGCTGTTGACCACAAGTGACCTCACTCATTTACTGGTGGAATTTCCAGAGCAGCATACTTTTTATTTTCGATTCATTTAATTTGTCCTGCGACCCTGAAATGGGCTACATAAGCGCTTAGAGATAATGAATGAATGAATTAATGATTTAATTTGTCATTCTTAGAGTAAAATGTTTTTAGCTTATTTTATAATCTCATCTTTAATAGATAATATGATCTGAATTCTTCAGGAAGGTCCATTAGGTGATGCCTAGCCCTTAAACAAACCACAGTAACTTTTAGAATTTGTTGCACTCATTGTCCAATGTTTTGATTGCAACAAGCACTGCATGTGTTTTTTTTTTTATCAGCTGAATTGAAGCAAATTCGCATATTTAGGAGGCAGTGGTGGGTAATGTTTGTTTCTTGGAGCTCATTGTGTTATCATTTGGGAGCTGCTCATTATTGACAGTCCTAAGTAAAGTAAGATATCTAATCAGCCAAGTTGAACACTAGACCTGCATGATAAAATGAGACTTTAAAGACTGAACACTAGAAAAGGCCATCTGTTGAATTGTTTGGAAGGTAGAAGTTAATTGTAAAGTAGTGTAAGGCCATGTTGGGGCAATTTCTATTTATTGTTATCTAAATAGTTTAGTTAAATGAATGTTTGCTGACCTTACAGCCCAAATATTGGAATGGTAGTCTTTGTAAATAGAGTAGGTAAGCCATTATGTGCTGCTACTTATTTGAAAGGACGGAAAGTAACCTGTGCCTACCATTGTGATAGGGTTAGTAATGTGGATGGCTGTATCTAGTCCAGGAATTGGCATCTTTCTTAGGGCTGCTTACAGAGGTAAAGGGTAGCTGCATCCATCTGAGCACCATCTCATCAATAATTCAGTGCACAGCACTGTGTATGCACCACCCTGGAGTCTGTCCACCTGCCTTTTAAGATGTTGGCCTACATACAGTGTTAAATCTTGTACAAATACTATACTATGTCAGCCCATACATATGGAGTCATTTGAATTTATATTAAAGCTCTGCTTTTCACCACACACTGAAGATGTCTTGTAATTTAAAAATAACAAATATCTTTGTTATACAGACAGACTGTCTTTTATACAGCTATTCTTTGCATTTACAGTCACTGCACGGCATTGGTGTGTAGGTCTTAGATCAACATTTGACTCCAAATCCTCATTGTTGAATCCTACAGCAGGGTCTTTTTAAGTCTGTGTCAGTGTTGAATCAGCACTACTGGAAAGGTGGCATTCTGGCCAAGAGCGTTTCCAGGATGCCCTCTTAACGCTGTTATCTTGGGAGATCTAAAAGGAGTCAACTGGCTGAACTGGAGTTGGAGTTGTTCTTTCCTGGGCGTTGACATTTGAAAGCCTTTGTTGTTATGTTGTTGCAATATTGGAAGCTATACAGTCATATACAGCAGTCACAAGCAGATTCCTTATATGCAACTCATGTTGAAAAAAATATGGAAATAATTTTTGTTAATATTAAAAAACAACAATCTTTTGCGTACAAACATGGTGAGTCCAATTCTGTAGATGTAGTTCAGCACAACACCTGTTGTCTCTAAAATGGCTGCCTACAACATAGAGTTCCGATATGTATTCATGTTTATAATCCCAGTTCACAGAAACTTGTACAGTGGCTTGAATCTCATCACCTGTGTGAGCTTAATGAAGACCTGCTTGGGGTTTGATTGGGTTTGGAAATGTTTAAGGGATGAATTAATGGGAAGGATTTTGGTTTGTTGGTTTCTAGTGTTTGTTAACAATGTCAGCCTTGGGGCTAGAACACTAACAGCAGCTAGAGCTTTCCATTTAGACATATTTAATTAGAGAGTGCTGTTTGATTGATCTTATTTTGTGTTTTGTTACTTGGCAGTTCATTACCATAAGCAACATGCCAGTCACACTCTGGCAGTTCTGCTTTGAATTTTACTCTTTCCCAGACTGTAAAATGACTGCTTTTCTGTCTGACTTAATGATCCATTCTCACAGATGGCAAGTAAAAAGAAATGATCAGTGCCACCCTTGTGAATTATGTGCTAATGGCATTATCTAATTCTTATCGGGATATAGATTGAGACTATAAGAGACCAGACATATCTGATCTGAAATATCGATATGAAATATGTATATTTTTTTTCTTTAAAAAAAAAAAACACACCAAACTGGCCTGTTCCCATCAAAATAGACATCCTGTTAAGTGTGTCAAGTTTGTTTCATAACAAACAAATGTGATTGCCGTGAGCATGTCCACAAGCTGGAGTACAACGGAATTAATGGAAGGCAGCCACCTGAAAAAACAGTTGTTGAGCATGAACAGTGTTGAGCAGCTGTATTCAAATTAATGATTAATTTTAGCATTCAGACCTGATCAGCAAAACAAGTCATACCATGCATCAACTCCTAATGACACACAGCCATGTAGGTATAGTGGAATGTTTGTCTGAAACCATCAGAGGAAGCAGTGCTATGATTCAGAATGTCCTGGACAGACAGAAAAGCAGTTAAACATTGCAGCATTTCATTTACACTTTGCCAGTTCTTATTGTAAAGCTGAGTTTGCGTCTCAGTCTGTTAGGAGTAATATTAGTTGTGAAATGTAACAAGGGGCAGGGGGCTTATTAGCAGTGGTGCACGTACTGCAACATGCAGAGGAGAACTGAGAATAGCATAACACTTTCTTTCTTTTATCTGAATATTTTTTAAAGATTTGAGAATGATGTATTGGTAAAACTATTAAATATCCATTTTGTTTTAATTTCTTACACTGAGAACCTCCTTGTTGGTTAGTGTGGGGGTTGACATTGCTGCCTCCCTCGAGGCAGACTATGGTTTATTTCCCAGCATCTGCAGGAAAAACACACCGCATTATACTTACAAGGGACAATGTGACACATGCTTCTCTAAATTACTATTTTAAAATTGAGACTTATCTTGGCTAATATGGGCCATGTTTAATAAATATTGTATTCAATAGCACACAATAAACCAAGGGCTATTGCTCTGCTGCCTCCCATCTAGGATTATTTCAGATAATTCTGGTCTCTTATTATACTCTCAATCTGTACTAGGATATCTATATATCCTGATAAGAATTAGATAATGGCAATCTTTATTAGATACTATTAGATATTGAAAAGCTCAGCTCTGTTAGATGACTCATTTCCATTAGTCTTTGCAGTGGGTTTAGGCTGAAATCAAGTCGTTTTTTTTAAAGCATTTTCAAACACTTTTCCCACAGTAGAGGAAGTGTAGCCCTCGGACACAGCACTGGCAGGTGTAGGACATGCAATTGTGATACTGACGTCATCAGGATGTGCTTCCTTCTCTAGCCGTCGAGCTCCTATCTAAAGCCACCCCTCCCCCAGGCTAGACTACTGTTGTTAAAGCCACCCAAAGCAAGCATGCCATCTCCACAGACCTGGTCCCCTTCAAGCTGCATATGGTCGATTATGCAACATTATTAAGTGGGCTCAGAAGAGTCAGCCACAGGAGGGATTGTTGTATGTGAAGGTGGAGTGGACTGCTACTAGGTGGCTTCCTCTGGACCCACTGCTGGGGCTCTGCTCATGCTTTATAGATAAACATGGGTGGGGGGTTAGGGGACGCCCAAGCACTTCTCTGTGGATCCCCCCCTCCCCCTCCTTTCTTCCTTACTCAGCACTTACAGGATGGCAAGTCTAGATGGATTAGAATGTGAGCGTCTGTTTTTGCAGAGAGGGGAGGGGAAGAGTGGTGTGGATGTTTGGCCTTTATGTGCGTGTTGCTTCTCTGCTGGATGCTCAGTTTTCAAAAGTCCAGTAATACTCTGAACTCAGATGCAAAGCTGTGTTTATACAATAAGGAAATCTATTTACATAACATGGATTACTTGTGAGCTTGATGTTTCTTTCAAGCTCAGTGAGCTCATCTCCCTGTTCTTAAAGTTGGTGTACTGTGGACAGCAGTGTTTTAAGTATGTCCAATGTTTTTAGAGTATTGGCTTTTTTATTTTTATTATTATTTCTTTTTAAATCAAATCACTCTCTGGCTGCGATGAGAGCTTTTAGTTATTGTATTGTAATTGCAACTGTTTTGCTGGTAATGTTCCTATTGCACAATATGTTGCTACTGTGAAAGTGCCTTAAATTGTGTGTTAATAAGGACACTGTGATTCAGAAACAGACATGGGGAATTATGATAAATGAATTGCAATATATTAGTTTGTTTTGGATGCTGAATGTTTCTTCCACTAGAGAACCAGTTTACTATGTTTGTGTTTTGCTACATGAGTATCAGACGAACGTCAGTCATGAAGGATATAATACATGGAAATTAACATAAAAAAAAAACATTGCTGCTGCTTCCTATCCTTGTAATGGCTCATACAACCAAACACGTGAAAAGCAAGGGCTGAAAGAATGGATGAGACAGCAGCGGGGATCAAACCAGAGATATTACAATGAGAGGGTCAACAATCTGCAATTTCAAACAAGATTGTCAGTGTTAAGCCCAATTTATACTTCTGCATTTACACGTAGCCTGCAGTGTAGCCTGACGGGCACCTGTCCAGAAATGTAGCTATGCGTCGTGTCGAAGCCGACTGTGATGAATGTGATTGGTCAGAAGTCAGACGGACATTGTTTATGCAGAACCAAAGAGGTACCGGAAAATGATGAACTCTCTTCCACACACAGAGATACAGGCGGCAGCACATTCATAGCAAGAGATTTCCTCAGACATGTTGTGGGCTTCAGGGATGAATAAAAATGCTGAACAAAGGAAAATTACGGAGGTCTCCGGGGGGGAAAAAAAATAACTCGATGAGAAGCGTTACCACGTGGTAAAAACAAGCTTGCTTCATATTAGTTACTTTCCTGGCACCTGACATAAACTCCGCTTAGTCCCAAACAACAACCTACTCCCTAAATAGTGCACTTTAGAGATTTATAAAACTAATTCTACTGCACCACCAAGATGTTTGAGATTCAGCTCTAGTGGTGTTGAGGTGTAACTGCAGAGCGACTCATGCAGACTTGCTATCCGTTAAATAGCAGGTAATTTCTCAAATCACATTTCCATTCTAAATGGTTTGACTGGCATAGCTAAGTATCAAATCAAGCCATTTTCACACAACCCAGAAATGTTCCTGAGATTTACATGGAGGAGCTGTGTGTGTGAATACAAACACCTGTAACATTCGTCCCTAATTTTACGTGGACTTTATACCACTAGGACCCGAGTAGAGACTCAGGGTTTGATTTGGCGCATGTGAGAATGGAGCTACTAATGCTCAATATCCTGCACAGGCACGGCTCCACACCTAAAATACACGGCACATTTCTCTAGTTTCATTAGGGTTCTCCTGAGTTCTTACGTGAAATGGGCTAGTGTCTGTGTTGTAGCCTTACAGCAGCTGTGGAGCTTGCAAATGTTGGATAAAGGAAGTTCTCTGTTCAAAACTAAAATTGCTTAATTGTTTACTCTGCTCTGAGAAATTCAATCTTCTAAAAGTAATGCTTGTACAATGTTAACTAATATTAGTTAGTAAATTTTTTTTATATAATTTTTTTGTGACACTCTAACAACTAGGTTAACTCCAGCACTGGGGCATCGTCCCAGGCATGACCTATGTATGATGCTAGTCTATGGAGGGAACTCTCAAGGGAGGATTGCATCACAGAATCATTGAGTCCTCTCTATGGCTTTGAAGTGTGCGTCCCATTTGATCATCCTCTTACTCATGAGAAAAATGATCCTGGCGACTAAAGTATGCTCCGTGTTTCTAATACTAGTTGGAACACAACAATTCTACCATAATTCCCCTAGACATTTTCTTGGGGGTTTGCCTGAGTGTGGTAGGCTCTCTGCTGAAGACTACCCCTGCTGACATGCCCAGACATGATTCTGTGAGAGCAGCATACAGTCTTATTTTTAGCTGCATTATTCACTTCTCACTGTTGCTGTAATGTCATTCTGCTGGCCATTTATATGATGGCTATCTGTTTAGAGGACATCACATTTGTCCGCATGTTCCTGCATTGCTAGAGATTAAAAAAAAAAAAAACCTTTTACCAGTACTCAGACGGTATGAAGGGAAGCGAAAGAGGAGAGCGTCTGTTCTGAACAATAGACGTAGCCTTTAATGGTCCAGTGGGGCTCTCAGTAAACATTCCTTTCTCATAAAGGTAAAATGGAATCTGCCGGGTCCGTGTGCTAATGTAAGCTCACAGTCAGTGAAGGGAGGATGTTATTGATGATTAGTCATCTTCCCCTGCACCCACTCAGCGAAGGGTGTGATCAGTCCTCTATCTCTCTGTCTCTCTGTCTCACCGTGTGTGTGTGTGTTGTCACACGCTTGAACACGCGGTTCTTATCTGCATAAGGAAAAGAACACCACAGTAGTCTTGCAATGGAAAATCCACATATCAACCCAGATTAACAGCATTGTAGTCATGTGTCTTGCTGTATTTATACTCAAATAATGGTTTTAAAGAGATGAGTTGAATGTCATGGCTTGGGACTTTCCACTCTTAATTCATGTTATATGGGCGTTAGAAAGAGAACTAGGAATCATAGTCAAGTGACAGAATAGAACACCCCCCCCCCTTTCAGTAGGAACTTTCAGTAAGATTCAGACACTAAAAACAAGAGGCTTGTTGACAGCTCATCCCCACAATACCACTTAGCCCCTTTCTCCTTTCCACACCCTCCCCAGGCCGGGCCAGGCTGTGCACAGGCGTATCTCGCACACTAGAGCTTGAAGTATTTATCCAGGTCCAGTGGGACTTGACTGTTGCCAGGTTTATTTGTCTTCCCTGTTTTTATTACCTAGGTCTGGGGATGCCTACAGTTACAGAGTATAGGGCTGTTAACATGATAACTCAGTTATCACTGCAAAAAAAAGAGAAATCATGACTCATTGATTTATTTTAGCTAGATCCAAGTATAATTAGTCATAATGTCATAGCATTTTAACAGCAATAATTTTATTTTATTTTATTTCCCCCCCCCCCCAACATGTGGTTAATTCCACTCAACATGTGTACTCCCTGTTTCCATGTGGGTTTCCTCCGGGTGCCCCGGTTTCCTCCTATGGTCCAAAAAGGTTGGTAAGGACTCAAGTGTCTATGGGTGTGTTGCCCTGCGAAAAACTGGCCCCCTCCAGATTGGGTTTCCTCCTTGCGACCTGTGATTCTGGGTAGGCTCTGGACCCTCTTCCACACAGAACTGGATAAGTGGTTACAGGCAATGAATAAATGAATGCACTGAAACATATACATGAGGCAAATAATCACACATTTTACCAAATATTTTGACAAACACCAAGAGTACACCAATAAACTGTTGTTTTTTTTAACCACAGTCACTTGAAAAAGCATAATCTGTTACTGGCACAGACCTGACCATAAACACTGCCCCAAGTTTTTGAACTTGAATGCTAGCTGCTGTGTACTGTATAGAGTAAACGGGTGTGTGGATGCTGGGGGGTATATTTGTTTCTTCATTTAACTGGCAAAAAGCAGACCTTGAGCAACAGTTTTTCAGAAACCAAAAAAAAAAGACACATTGGCCAATCTCACTGAAAGGAGTCATAATCAATTGATTAAAGCTCTACCACATGTAGAGCTTGTGGTGATTGTCTGTATGTGTCACTCAGCTTGAACCCCAGACTGACACTCTAGGCCTTCCCTCCAGTCTTTGTCTCCACCCTACAGTAGTTTATTTATTTTGTTTTATTTTTTTCTTTATTTAGCTGCAGCTGCAGTCTGGAAGTCCTACCTGGCGCCATAATCAGCCACAGCACAGTGCTTGGTTGCCATCTCTACTTGAGCGCTTCCAGTGAAGTGGGCAGTTAGTTAATCCCACTGCTCTGACCGCTGAGTTTGCAGCGTAGGAGTGAGCCTGTTACTCAGTGAAGGGATGAAGCACTGGTGGGAGGTAGTGGTTCTCTCTGTCCTAATGCTGCTCGGCTTTGTGAATGACATAATAGAGCTCCTGGCACTTATGCAATCCATGCCTGTTTTCTTTCTCTCTCTCTCTCTGTCTCTCTTTGATCACTGTACAATAGTACACAAAACTACTAGGCTGTTTGTCAGGTGAATTATACATTTACATGAAATTTAGATTCTAACTGCACTATGTCCCGTTTTAAGTGTACTGAGTGATTAACTTGTCTACAAAGGACAATGTCCTACAAAGGTCTCGCAGTACTTCAAGCCAGGAGTCATATTTCTGTTTGCTCACTTTCCCTGTCCTCTAGGAGCAAGGCCACATTTATTTATGAGACTGGATTCATGTAACGTCAGCATTACTGTAATTGTCCAGTCAAGGGTTGGGTTTATTAAATGTCTCCAGATAGTAGTGATGCAGAATCAGGTTCCCATATATGTACTTGTTTATGGAAAAGCGTACCGATCATATATCAGCACTCATACTCTGGAGTAGGGCGGACACTATCGATTGCAATGGAATGACCTACTGCTTTAACTGTAAGTTTAGTCAAGTGTTTCCTCAAAAAAGCCCCATTGCGTGTTTTTTACTTTAAGAGCCCATTGCGTTTTCGTTAAGAAGGTAAACTCTAATCTGCCCCCTGATCAAGAAATCGTGCCTGCCCTACTTGGATTTTGATGAACATGTGCGTGTGACATCACTTGGGGGAGATTTCCACAGTAAGCAGTAGTGAGCCATCAGCCGTTCATGTGACATCCAACTTAGTTGAATGTGTCTAATCTGGCCAACTGCTCTGTGCACATTGAATCACGGCCACATGAAAATCCCCTACTTGTGTCGTGCCTACTCCTCCAGGAAGAGAGCCCGTCCCTCAGGGCCAGTACAGTTCTCTTTTGTTTGTGGTTAATGTGTAGCTAGTATTGTGCTGAACTCTGATACTCCTCCTGGCCAGCAGCCCTGGCATTAGGGTACTACCAACTGTGCTTCAGCTTGGCTACTGATCAACCAGCTCCACTCACCACACCAGCTGAGGCCCAGCCATGCTCTGTGATTTTATATATACAGTCATATCCAAAAATCTGGATACCCCTGCTCTGTGTAAATTTTATATTTCATGTTTTTTAGTTTCCATTGTGTTAACTTATAAAAACGGAGCACTAAAGTTTGCAGAAAGTCTGCATATATAATTGTTCTCTGTAGAGGATTAGACCTGGCAAGATTTATTACATAATGGCCTGAGTGTGATTATTGCCACTGAACACCATTATTCTTGATGACCCCTGGTAATTTCCACAGTGATGACAGAACGTGAATTAAATGAATTTTCATAGCAACAACTGATTAGAAATTAATTAACTGAATACAGGTATTGTGGATTAACTATGACCGTAAATACGCACAACGTGGGTGTGTTTGTGTGCGCATGCGCACACTTTTAAGTGGTGCCCTCAGGGCCTGCTGATTTACTACATGTAAACTAGAGGCTGCAGGATCATGTGTGTCTGTGCTCTGGTAAGTAAAGCTGCTCTGATTCAGCAGGCGTAGGTGGCCGCCCTGAAGCGGTCCTGCTGCCAGATGGTGCATTATTGGAGCAGAGAGGAACGAGTGGGGCAGACTGGTGTGTAAAACTGCAACCTGACAGCCGTTGTGCTCCCCCAAGCCCTGGGGCCTCCTTCTTCATCACGTCTTAATTGAACTCCATGATATTGCTCTATAACCTTTTATTTCAAAATTACAATTGTGTTTTAGGCACTTGTCCAGATACCAACCATTACAGCTTTTTGACTGACAGGACGATTGTGTGGCTGTGCACATGTTTTGTATGAGTCTGTAAATCTTTGATCTTCCAAACTTTACAAACATTTCATTTCATCATGATTTTATTTTTTTTTTATTTGATTATTTATATTTCTAAAGCAGAGAAAAAAACATAAATATGCCAAGATGTGCTGAATGCCCAGTGATCTAAGGGTATACAGACATTAACAAGGTATAGGGCACATTTAAATAGCTAGTGCAAACAGAGCTGAATTCACATCTGTTGCAAATATGACAACACAGCCATATGAGACTTGCAGTCTGGAACACACTATCCCTGTCTTCTTACTGGCAAGTGGACCTATTTACCGTATTTTCCGCACTATAAGGCGCACCGGATTATAAGGCGCACCTTCATTGAATGACCTGTTTTAAAACTTTGTCCATATATAAGGCGCACCGGATTATAAGGCGCATACAATAGACGCTACAGTAGAGGCTGGGGGTTACGTTACGCATCAATTAGATGGAGCTGCGCTAAAGGGAATGTCAACAAAACAGTCAGATAGGTCAGTTCAACTTTATTCATAGATTACAACCCAGCATAGTTTAAGGTAAAACATGTAGTGCAATGTTAATATACCCTACATAGTGTGTGTGTGTGGGGTGTGTGTGTGGGGGGGGGGGGGGGGGGGCTGTTTAGTCTTCTTTACTTGGCGTAGGTCATCTTGTTGCTTCCTCCACTTTCGCACCATTGATTCGTTAATGTTAAATTCTCTTGCTGCTGCTCTATTCCCGTGTTTTTCTGCGTGACTGATCGCCTTGAGTTTAAACTCTGCGTCATATGCGTGTCTCTTAATAGGAGCCATTTTGGGGTCTTTACATAAAAAACAAATGAAAAATGAAATATATATACCAGTATATATCCAGCATGCACCGCGTGCGGAAGAAAATGAAGTAGGCGGCTGCTTACCGTAGTTGCGAGACCTGTTGTGGCTCAATATTGGTCCATATATAAGGCGCACCGGATTATAAGGCGCACTGTCGGCTTTTGAGATAATTTGAGTTTTTTAGGTGCGCCTTATAGTGCGTAAAATACGGTAAGTGTGCAAAGCTATAGGTTGAGCACTCCCAGGAGCACTTGCTCTGCACCCCTTTTGAAAGAATATCTTTGGCCAAACATTGATGAAAGCTATACACTGGTATTTCACACATAACCACTTTAGAAAATAGCTCATTATATGTAGAGAATGTCTAAATAATTGCCATTTGTAAAGTAGAAATATGTTTGATGGTCATGTATTTTTTAGATATCTATAGTTTTAGGGAAAACTCTCTGCATTAGCTATAAATTTAGATGTGTAGCTTCATGTGCTACACATGAGGCATTGGGCCCTTCTCTTTTATGACTCTTCAACAACATTATTAGAGTGTGTATTTCAAGGAGAGCTGTAGGTCTTTGGGCAAGAATTGGGACAGGGCCACTTTTTTGGCATTGAAGTCTCAAGCCAGAAAATGTTACGATGCTGATGATCATGGGGAAAAATAAGCTCGGACTGCAGTTTAAGTTGCACTCACAGTATTATTTGTTCCTCTCCACACTCTTCACATATTAATTTCAACCCATCCCTCATTCTGTTACGGCTCAACCCTAGACTGGGTCGTAACAGTATGTTTTGTGTGTAAGGACCCTTGCATATTTTTCTATATTTTCTTAGTGTGTGATATGTTTTCTGCACACAGTCCTCCTCTCACATGTTGGTTTGGTATGTATCAGTGCAGTGCAATCAAAGAGCAGCTAGCAAAAGTGTTAATCACCACGCAGTGAGTCTGCCGAATACGTGTTATGTGCAGTCTGAACACAGATGAGTCATCATCAGGCCAGCGTGCGCTCCATTCTCAGGGGTGTTACAAACAAAACTATACAATGCTCAGCGTAGGCCTGCTCCACAAACTACCCACTTCAGCCTCGCTGGATCCACTGAGAAGGATAATTATACAAACTGAAAGCTTCAACTGTGGCTCACTGGGTTTTTACACATTTTGTGAATCTATGAAATCTAACCAGCATGACATATAGGATGATCCCCCTGCTCCCTCATATGTAGATTTCTGCACAGATAGAAAATAGGTTTGTGGTTAGCTGGGCTTATTCTGGCATTTATTATTATACACAAAACAAGCGCTGATATGGAAGAGATGAGCCTTGCCAAAATGTGCATTTTCCCACTCTTCTGCCATCTAGTGGCAGGATGAATCAACCAACATTTGATGGAATGGTTGTCCTGGTGCTGTAGAAATAAATAAATCTCACGAATCTGCTTTCCATCTTTAAAGGTGATTATCATGACTTTAATCAAATAGCACTTTTTTATAAAATGTTAAGTAGTGCTGGGCGATATGAGCACTAATCAATATCGTGATTTATTGTACATTTTACCATGTACAATGTATTAATGAACGATTATTTTGTTTTTGTATTTTTGACTCTCATAGTTCAGTGACGAGGCTTGTGCTGTAAATATGCTCCAGTATTTAAATCTGGGATATTTTTTGTAATGTTACTGTGAACTTTTTCCTCTCTCGTTTTTGAGCACTGTTTATATTTGGTGTGTGATTGTGCTCTGGTCACTGAAACAGTTTTTTCTCAGCGTGTACATTTAACTTTTTGTTTAATAACTGTCTCTCTTTGGTACTTCTTGCTTGAGTTGCTTGGTCTGCCTCTGCATTTAGGTTGCTTCCATTTGGCAGATAGGGGCAGAATCGCAGGACTACAGCTTGGTAGCGTGGTTTTAAAGGGACAGTACATGAACACACAGTGGAAACATAACAGAATAAAAAAAAAAAAAAACATTTAAAAATATTTTACATAGACAAGATTATGTTGATTCAGAGTTCTGAATGTCGATTTCGATTAATTTTCAGTTAATTGCCCAGCCCCAATTCTAAGGATGTTTCCTCACCATTTGCTGCTCTCTAGTCGCTGGAAGCCAGTCTAATGTATTTACAGATAGCCAGTGTCTGTAAATGGGTTTTAAAAAAATAATAATAATAAAAAATAAAGTACCGTCTTGGTCCGGAATGATAGGCTTTCTCTCTCTGCTCACAACAAAGGAGTTTCTGCAGTAATTTAAACAGTGAACAAACACAGATAAGTTAAACTCCAGCCACGTACAAATAACAGTCATTTTTCCTTCATACCATTCTACTTTAAAAGACGTGGAGCTTCTGAACGTAAACAAACCAGAGGACAGTGTTTCCCCAAATCACAGATACTCCTTTTAGCAACGTTGTAGAAATAATAATAATAATGCATTACATTTATAAAGCTCTTTTTAAGAACCCAAGGTTGCTTATAAGTTAGATTATATGTTGCATATATTTAAGATTTCAATACAGAGTGAATTCTTAAAGATTTTGTGAAGTTATGAACAATGATATATTGCCCACCTTGTGTTTGTGTGGTGTTTTATTTAATTAAATTCTCTTTAAATTGTGGATATTAGTTTTTATTGTGGCATTATTTTTAACCAGTGTATAAACTGACCAAGACAACAGATGCTTGCTAAAATTTTGGACTTCTGAGACTGAAAACAAATATCAGTTAACTAGCTTAGTTTAAAAGTCCAGCATATCTAAAGAAAATCAAAACTATTCAATATAATAATAATAATAATAATTTATTATTATTTCCTCTACACTGGAGTGGACTGAGGGATGTAACTTTTTTTCTTTTGTTAAGAATTTACAAAACATTTAATAATATTGTTACTGCATGTTTTGTTACCCTGGGATAGAACCCTGTTGTTACCCTGAAACCTGAGAGTCTTGAATGTAATGTGTGTTTGTGTAATTCATTAAAATGATAAGGCACTACGATGATTATCCCTGGAGTGGCTCTGTGTAATTAATGAAGGTCTATGCTCTGTTTGTAAATGCTTTCTTTCTCTCTTTCAGCTGAAGGCCTCCCCCAGGTGTACTATTTTGGGCCATGTGGGAAATATAATGCCATGGTCCTGGAGCTGCTAGGCCCCAGTCTGGAGGACCTTTTTGACCTTTGTGACCGAACCTTTTCCCTCAAGACAGTCTTAATGATTGCCATACAGCTGGTGAGTTCACCCCTACCCTGACTTTATTTCAACAGATAATTATTATTTTATTTTTATTTTTTTTAATTTTTATGTAGAGGATAATGAGAGATGTGGGTTGTGTTCATTTTTGTTTTGAGAGTTTTCATATCAGTGCTATTATACTCTGGATGGTTTTTCATTCAGAACCTCAAGGGCTATCTTTTGAAACAAAATGTGGAGACGTAAATAAATGGTCAATTACTTGAATTTAAAAAGAACAAGTGGGCAATTCTGTAATTAAGCCAACGAAAGCCATGTACAACTCAGATATAAAAATCTGCTACTGTGCTATGTTTTGTCTGTTATCTAACAGAAATGGCAGCATAATTAAATTAGTCGACTCTCAAACTTTACAAGATCTACTTTTTTCAGATTACATACATATGAATTAGTTCATCAGCAGAGAGGAGGAAAAAGACTTCAAGCTTTTCAGCTTCCTCATCTAATGTTTGTGTTGCTTTACCTGGCCCAAGTTGAACGGTGCTGCTTTGTGATATCGGAAGGAAAATTATAGGTATGCAGGCTTGTGTACTTGTAGCCTTTTTAAAACTTATGACCGCAGATGCATGCACACATGCACCTACATCTGCCAGCTTTTCAGATGTTGATTGTGTGTTTCTAGGTAGTAATTTTTGCCTTAAAATTACAGCTTCAGAATCATTATCCTCCACTGAGCTGTAAAAGGCCGAACAGAGCCTTTGTCATTGCTACTCCAAGCTTAGCACTGCAGAAACGGCACTACATAACATTTCAAGGAGGGTAGGAGTGACCCCTCTTCAATTTCTATACAGTGCTGTAAAATGTATTGGGAGTCCATGAGCATAAAGGCCAGTTCTTACATAGTGATCCTTTAAAATATATTATTAATTTTTACACATTCATTTTTAGTAGCTGTAAGATCCTAATTGGATGGCCTTGGTTTTTTTGTCTGTTCTTCATGGTAGATTTCCTCAGGTTGTTAAAGTTGTGTATATTACACATGTGGGTTATATTAATCAAATGGAGCCACACATTCTTAATTGAACTGAGATTTGGGCTTTGGCTGTAATAGAACGTTCACATTTATGTGGAGTGGACCTTATGGTTGGGATAATTGTCCTTCTGAAAGCTGATATCTCTCTGAAGACAGGTGAAGCATTTTGTCTTTCAGTGTCTCCGTATTTTGCACCACCCATCTGTCTGTAACCCAATACTCAATTCCTTCGAAAAAGCATCCTTGCTACACAACACTTCCACCCCTATACTTCCCTGCTGGAATGGTGTATGGGGAAAAAGCACCGTTTAGTGTGTGTGTGAATTTTGCCCAAAAATATTTAATCGCCTCTTCTGACCACATGGTGTACAATTTAATTGTAAAGTAACTGTGCCTAAGTCAGGGCAATTTATTTAGCTTGTGTACACTAGGTGCTCCTCCAGCACTGGGAACGAATACATACTCATTTTGAGTTTTAGTTTTTTTTTTTTTTTTTTTTTTTTTTTAAATAAATTATTCGCTCATAATCTAAAATTATTATTTTTTGACCAGACAAAAATGATGATTTTAAGGAGACTATTTTTGCAAGAAACTGTGTAAGGAGTGTTCAGCAGTAGCCTATACATATCATTCAGGGAAGCTATTGAGTTATTAATGACATGAACAGTCCATCAGCGGAATTTTTATGAGATACAGTTTTTGAATAATTTGAGAATGGCTTGCTTTAAAATGTTGGTCTTAAGTTGGCTGTTTTAATTAAAATATTCTATGTTAAAATACCATAAGGAGAGAATCTGGGTAAGGGCAGTAAAATGGCATCTCCCTGAATTTTGAAGTTAAGTGAATAGATTGACCTCCACCTGCGAGACACGCTCTAGGAATGAGCTTAGTCTGACCCACATGTAGGCTCACTGTTGTTTTGACAGCTAATCTATGCACTACTTCACTGTGAGTGATGTGATATGCTTTGTTATACATCTACAGACATACTGCCTTGTTAAAGGGAACATTGGCGGTTCTGGGGAAGTGCTGTTCTCTTGTTTGTTTGCATTCAGAAGCTCTACATCTTTTAAGGAACTGTATGTTTGAGGAAATCAAAACGACTGTTGCTTTGTGCATGGCTAAGTTTTAAGTTGACTGTAACATTTTTTAAATTCACTGTTTAAATTACCGCAGGAACTCTTTTGTAACTCGTGCTGTTTAGTTTTGTAGCACACTTTTATGCATTTTTGTAGTCTCCTGAATTTGGCATCAATTCCACCTTAAGTAATCTAAAAGAGCAAACGTAAGTCATTGTAACTCACCTCTGGAGCAGGAATAGAGCAGTCCTCTTCTCTCCCACCCCCCTTTTTCTCCATGCTTTTCAGTGTTTCTCAGCCATGAGCAGAGAATGAGAAAGTCTAGCATATGTTTTTATTATTATTATTATTTTTAAACTGTTTACTAACACTTGGGCTTCGTAAACACATTGAACTGGTTTGCGGCAAACAGACTGGAGAGCTAGGGTTTTCTGTATTTTATAAAAAGTTGTGGCTACTCTCATGTTCATTTCTACAGATCTCTCGTATGGAGTATGTGCACTCGAAAAACCTCATCTACAGGGATGTGAAGCCAGAGAACTTTCTCATCGGGCGGCAAGGGAACAAAAAGGAACACATCATTCACATCATAGACTTTGGCTTAGCCAAAGAATACATCGACCCTGAAACCAAAAAACACATTCCGTACCGGGAGCACAAGAGCCTCACTGGCACAGCCCGATATATGTCTATAAATACACATTTGGGGAAGGGTAAGATAACAATTGCTAAAATAAATTCTTCTCTGTTTTCCTCTCCCTACAGTTCTAAGAAATGTGTTATTCTCTGTAAGCAAGAACATTGTCATGTCTTAAAGAATTGTAATAGCTCTTTTTAAAACAGACTTTGCTCATCTGGCAGGTTTTTGCAACATTATTTGTTGGCTGTTTTTGCAGAGCAAAGCCGGCGAGACGACCTTGAAGCCTTAGGTCACATGTTCATGTACTTCCTCCGAGGCAGTCTCCCTTGGCAGGGACTGAAGGTATGCCAATCTAACCCTCCAGCTTAGCCTCAGAGCAATAATAGATTAATTCTCCCTGCACAAATAAGATCGCAATTCAATTTCACTTTGCAGGCTGACACATTAAAGGAACGGTATCAGAAAATCGGGGACACGAAACGGAACACTCCCATTGAAGTTCTCTGTGAGAGCTTTCCAGGTAGATTAAATAGATTTCCTTTCTTTCAGTCATTGCACTTCAAATGTTATTTTCCCTCTAAACAGAGGTGGAAACCTCTGCTGTGTTTTGTTTCATAACACACTTACATGACTTGTTATTGCTTTACATAATGGAAGGGTGGTTTTATTGTGTTGAAGAACTGAAATATTTTTCTCATCGCTATTACAGAAGAGATGGCTACTTACCTGCGCTATGTGCGGCGGTTGGATTTCTTTGAAAAGCCAGACTATGAGTACTTGAGGACCTTGTTCACTGAGCTGTTTGAACGAAAAGGATATACGTTTGATTACACCTACGACTGGGTTGGCAGACAAATTGTAAGTTAATGTTAGATTCTTTTGTCTAGAGTGCAAGACTTAACAAATGTACCAACTAAAGCTACTTGTGCTTGAATAAGTTTGTCTGGTTTTAATTTTAAAGCCCACACCAGTAGGCTCAGTACACGTGGACTCAGGAACGTCAGCAGTTACCCGTGAGAGCCACACACACAGAGAAAGGCCTTCCCAACATCAACCCCTAAGGAATCAGGTGGGGAACACTGCTTTACACAACAGAACATGAAACATATCAGCCTGCTGCTCTGGCAAACTCATTTTTACCTATGATTACTACCTGAACAAGCATTCAACACTAATTACCTTGATTACTTGGTGGTGATTTTGCTTATTACTTTGCGAACACTGCAAAACGATGCTGCTATTTGTATTACAACAGTGGTTCCCAAACTTATTCTGCAGCGCCACCCCCCTCAACTCTGACCTTTTGCTTCCAAATGTTGCTTAAATTTATTTTAAACATTTTAATTCATGCAAAACCGCATCTTATTGAACAAAATAAATTGAAGTGGGGAAAAAAAACAAGTTTACAGTGGAATAAAAGTGACATATATTGTGTATCTCATTAATTTGCCCCGCTAATCAATTGGCCTTTTAAACATTAATGTATATTTTTGTGACAAGCAAAATATCAGTTTGTTTGCAAGCTATAATCTTTACAACATGCTAAAAGCAGGTCAATTTTATACATAAGCTTCCTGAACTGCTCAATTTCGTCTTTTGTTTGACAACATCATGAAATATGATGGTCTGTATTTGAAGGATAACAGCCTGGCTTTTGAAATGGGATCAGAGCGGGATCAGGAGATAAGTTGATTATGGGAGAGTGTAAAAACTTACTATTTATTGATATACTACTTTGTTAACAGTGTGTGTGTGTGTGTAATAAGCAAAATGTCCGCTGGATTAAAATGAGTTAATTCATGGTAATGGTCCACTGTATTTAAGATTGAAATCCAGTATGGGAATCTCAGCCATCCGAATTTCCAGTCCCCTGCTTCTACCGTGCAGCTCACTGCCTCCTAATACGGTAGCTGCTGCTGAGCATGCAGAACTCCCCCCTCAAAGCACATCCCATGCTTCAGAATGCATGCAGGGAATAGAATGTTTTTAGAGTATGTATATACAAATACATACAGTAACTTTTCTGTAATCTGCCTTTTTGTTTGCTCTTATACTTAAGAGCAAACAAAAACCTTTTTTTTTATTTGAAACATTAGATAGACTTAATTTTTGAAGTTATGTATAAGCAGTTGTGTTGAGATGTATTTGTACAGAAAAAGCCCTCCTGCAAAACCAATAATACCAGTATGCTAGGGTTATGTCTGCAATTAAATATTTATATGGCTCATATCTAAAGACAATATCTTTTGTAGGCTCAGAATTACATTACCTTTCCTTCCTGACCTCTAATTAAACAAATGAAAATGTTATGTACATGGTTCATATCGGTGCGTTACAAAATATATGCTTTTAATCATGTTATATTCCTATTTCTTTCTGTGTTTTACTTTTATTTTCAGTTGTGTAGCTTGTTAAATGTAACCCCACCTCTGAGTACGGTAATGTAATGTCCCAAATAGGTGTTACCACAGGAATAGGGCAGATAATATGGCAAGATAGACTGGCATTTTGTCAGCAATGTCCACTCATATTGAATATTCCTTATACCATATCTCTGGAATGATTACTGTTTGAGGTCGGCTTTTGTTTTTGTTAACCTTTTATTTTGGGGTATATGTTTGCTGTTGGTTTGACTGGGCATTTGCTCTGTCACTAATGCTGATTCCTGGCTTTGCCTTGGCTCTTTGTTTTGTTGGTTTTTGTTTTTAAACTTTGGTTTCTGCTGGTTTCCATTCCCGTGCCGCGCTGCATGCCACCTGGCCTCACGCCGCCTGCTCACGCTCACTCGCCTCTCCACAACTCCCCTACCTCCTGCACCTCTTCCGCCTGAGCAGACAGCCACCTCAGACCGCAGAGGAGCCTGGGAGGTGCAGCCCAACCGCCAGGCAAACTCCTACCTGACCTCCCACCTGGCGTCGGACAGGCACGGGGGCTCAGTGCAGGTACCTCTCTACCGGCCCCCTCTCAGAGTTCCGCCCCAAACACTTCTCTCCTGTGTGTGTGTGCACTCATGTCAAGTGTGGTGCCCAGGGTTTCTGTGCAAGACCTGACATGACATCTGGAAGATCCCCAGAAACACAACAAATGTTCAAATCTGGAAACTTCCAGTTTTAGTTCATCTAGGGTGGGTTAATATTAAACAGTAAATTTGTATAGAAAATTAAAAAAATGTATGAATGAGTAACTCAACAGCTCAAATTTGATTTATATTTTTTAAAGTTGTTACTGCAAACCCGTGGGTTTGTGACCGTTTTTATTTTAAAATGATGCATACAAAAGCATCTGTCATCTACTTATGATGAAACTTCGTACTGTCAAGTGTACACACACGCAGCTGGGTTAGTGGTCAGTCATTGCTGATATCCACTTTATAGCAAGTAATATTTAGTCTTAGCTGACAATGATTTCCTTTACAATCAGGGGTTTCTTCAGCTATCATTGCATCACCATGGAGGATCTCCCCATAACACAAGGGCTTGGCTGATTTGCATTCACTCAGACTATTTTGTATATTTAATCTTCATGAGGTAGCACATATTAAAAGCAGCATTAAAAAAAAAAAAAGACTCCGACCGGTTTTAAACTGGTCTTAAAAAGTATTATGTAGAATTTACTGTTGCATGCAGATACCCTGGGTGCCCTACCTGTGTAATCCATAAAGACAGGCCAGTAACAGCCTGCTGTTCTTTATCTGAATCTCTCGGTTGCTAGTACTGGGGTCAGAGAGGTCATCCTCCCTCTTAATGAGACTCTTCCTCTACATGATGAGCTTCTCCCTGGAGCTTTAATTCACAGGAAAGCTCCTGCAGCAGGTTGTATTAGCACATACTGTCAAACAGATGCTCCTTCGCAGCTGAGGAGCACTCAAAGTGGCTTTATATTGAGATGGAAGCCAGAGGAAGAAGTAAATGGTAGTTTAATATCCTTTAATCAGCTGGATATATATTTTGTTCAGTGTTTATAGCCTTGTTTTCTGTAGGAAAAATGAATGTTTAAATTCACTTATGTGGTCCCTTAAAGGTACAGTGAGCACTAAGTTTCTTTCTTAGTAAGTTCTCTTTCTCTGGTGTGTTGCAGGTGGTAAGCTCAACAAATGGGGAATTGAATGCAGATGACCCTTTGGCAGCCCATTCCAATGCTCCAATCACAGTCCAGGCAGAGGTGGAAGTGGTGGACGAGGCGAAGTATGTGTCAATGGGCTTGAGTTATTTTGTTTTGTCACAAACCTGTTACACAATTTTTGAAAGAGGTTCAACAGAGACATTTTAACCTGTTTGAGGTACAAGACGGAGGGCATAAGACTTTTCTGGACCACATATTTATTTTAGGACCCCATCATATCGCTGGTTTAAAGTAGATGAACAATTAATAGTTTTTCCTTTGTGCAGGACCATGTCAAATTGGGCAAATAGCGTGGCCGAATACCCTCTGGAAAGATCCAGGGCTTGACTGATGTAGGCTAGTGGATAATACTGAGGCTTTGTGAATTTGTTAGGTCAAAAATCCTGCCAATAATGCAGTGACAGTGTGTGAATTGTTTTAAAATATAACAAATCTGTACAAGAGAAATTAAATTCTATAGATTTAGGGATTTTGGTTTTACAGAGACTATTATATGCCCCTCTAATACAGTGGAACCTCTACTAATGAACTTTCCAAGATACGAACCGGGCATTTGAATATTTTTTGCCTCCACCAATGAACCATGACTCTAGAAACGAACCCAACGGCTGGAAATGGACACTGACCCCAATAGGCGAGTCTCCCAGCGTGCCCAGACTTGAGTGAGCTTTTAAGATTAGCAAATTTTAGTCTTAGCAATTTAGCATTAGTGTAAATAGCAGACATCGAAATTCGTGCTAAGTTAAGCCGTATCTACGCTTCGTCTCCCCACATTCACCGCCTACTCTCCGTTATTCCACCCACCCCCTACCTCCCGTCATACAGGCAGTGCCTGTGTTACTCCTCCAGCCAGTCGTCACGTCTTCAAGGTAGCGATGTGTAACCACTTAAAACTTTTTTTATTTCTTTTTTATTTTTAGTAACGCTACATGTATTTTTTTTTTTACTAATTTGAGTGTGTTGTAAACTTATATCAGTGCAAAAAGGGTGACTTTCAGGGGCGGGGGCTGGAATGCATTAATTGCTTTTCCATTATTTTAAATGGGGAAAATTGTATCGAGAAACGAACATTTCCACTTACGAACCGGGTCACGGAACGGATCAAGTTCGTAGGTAGAGGTTCCACTGTATTGTGTAATACACAGTTGACTACTGACAGTCAGACATTTTGTTTACAACTTCGGCAGGTCTTATTGACTTTAAATCATAACAGATTAGATTGGTGGTCTGGTCAGTGTTCTGCATTTTTAGCATCTTAAAATGGCCACCAAATGTTCATATTAACTTGGCCCCTCAGGACACCTTTGAGTCTCATTAAACATGAAAAAACAGTTCAGAATCACACATGCATGCACTCTCATGCCAACTGTGCATATTTTATGATTTCTTTTAATACATCAGTTTCATCAAGTGTGCCTTTGAATCAGTCTTCGTCTGGCTTTTTGTCTAGATCTATAGTCATTTCCTGTGATATAATTAGAGATACTTTTTCTATTCTGTCAGCGCTTTGATATATTGAATAGCACTCCATCTATGATTACTGATGCACAGACTTGAAAGTAAGCAATGTTCAGGCTGTCTCCAATTAAAAGGACACAGTTTGAAATAAGCACACAAGGGTTACCATGGTTTATCACACAGCATGTGACCTCATTAGATATCACTCATTTTACCCGTTTTCTGTCTGGATTTTAATTATTTTATTTTAAGTCATTCTCTTTATTTATAACATTTTAAAGGGATCCCACTGATTTTACAAACATTTAAAGTAGCTATTTAATTTCAGAGTGGTGTGGTATGGCAGTGTAGAAGGATTGATCAGATTTCTTTGCTGTTTTATAAACAGCAACAACAACAAAAACAATTTGTAAATAATCTTGGATAAATATTTGTACATATTTAACTGTAACTCTATGGGTCATTATCCAGTGTACCACTGAGAATAATACAAACTTGGAGTTAGTTTTCAGAGACACTGATTGCTTCAGATGGTGATTACGCAGGAAATATCCCCCAATAACATTTATAATGTTTTGCATCAGCATTGGTGTTCAGAATTAAATCTGTGGACTAATTTTCCACTATTTGATTTACAAAACAGTAGGAATTAACACACAAGTCCACATCCCATGTTATTTGTTCTTCCTGTTTCAATGGGACACCTGATAGTGAGAGATGTTTGGATCAATACACTAACTATCCTCTGAGTCTCTCTCTTTCTCTCACTCTCTCTCTCTCTATATATATCTATATCTATCTCCTTCTCCCTCCCCCATCCTTTGTGTTGTCCCCCGTTTCTCTTATGTGGCTGGCATGAGGTTTGTCTCATCGTCTCACCACTGTGTAATAATCTCTCTGTGTCTTTTCTCTTTTCACACTCTTCTGTAGCTGCGTGAAAATGCTCAACCTGTGGTGAGTCCCTCTCTCCAGTCCACATCAAAACCCAAGGGGAGTGGACCAGCCTAGACTGTGGGCAAATAGGCCTAGCTTACCTGAAGGCACAAAGCCCAAAACAGTTACAGGCTTTCTCACTTAAAGCAATAACCACTTGGACTACATGCTGCTAGTCTT
Organism: Hoplias malabaricus; assembly: GCF_029633855.1. Classification (NCBI taxonomy): domain Eukaryota; kingdom Metazoa; phylum Chordata; class Actinopteri; order Characiformes; family Erythrinidae; genus Hoplias; species Hoplias malabaricus. The sequence continues at coordinate 6,382,131 of NC_089815.1, read as the reverse complement.
GATTAACAGAGGGAGCTCTTTCACTCACCGTTAATAGGGTGAGGTGGCATGAGCCAGCACAATTGAAATTAGACAAAGTTTTGGCATATTGACACTAAGCTTCACACTGGCTCACTTCTCTGTTCAGTGAAGTGCTAAAGCTGCTGTATGAATGTAGAGGACTCCAAAGAGTTTGAGAGGAAAAACAAAAAAAAAGAACAAAATCATATTTCGGATTGTGGATCTCATCACCAATGACTATAAATGGCTGCCTTCAAAATTGACTGGCTATGCAGAGACATGGAAACTTCATCCCAGAAACGGCTGTAGTGAACTGTATCACTTTTCTGTGTCAGTCTGGAGCTGTTCTCTTTCCTCTGCATGCTCCTCCAGTTGTTCACATGGGTTCATCTTGTTGTGTTGTTGATGTCTGAACTTGTTGCCCTAATTTCACTAAAAGCGGGTGGGTGTCTGAGTGTGTCTTTACATGTTTGTTTTGTTAAGAATTTTTTTTTTTTTTTTGGTTGATATTTAACAACTTATCCTGCATTACGTAATGTGTAAAATAATGAATTAATATATTCTTGTTTAATTTTAGCAACATTGGGAATGTCTAGTAGCCTAAGCTAAAGGCCTTTTTAGTGGAAAACACACGTTGTTCCAGTCACCTTAAGTGAAGACCATCAGCCAAGGTTTATTTTCTGTTTGTATTTGCTTTAGCAATGGAGCTACGAGCCTCATATTATTCACATACATCAATAGCTAAATCTTTGAATACATACCCAAAACATGTAATAAATCACATCCAGCTCTTTATTAAGAGTTGGGGAAGACTTGGTTATGTGGTTGGAGACAAAATTTCTTATGTGGATAATGGTGGTATTGTTTGGATCCCTCAACTAAAAGAATACTAACCGACCAAAATCAACAACCCATTATGTGTGTTCCATTTTACAGAAAAAATAAAATAATGGAGGTAAATTTGTCGGCATGTCTTGCCTGATGGTCTGTTTTAGGAGTAAGTGGGAAATTGTTAATGGAATGGTTCTGTGAGGAACCAAAATTTACACAAAAAGTACCTTCTCTGATAATGTTTGTGTAGTATCTTTGCATTAAACCGTCTTACTGCACACACTGATGTCTCCTAGGGCCAGCAAAACATGGTTAAACTGCCTTAATGCTTACTTAAATTTGATGCTAGTTCAATTCTCATGGTAACTTCTCCCTCTGTCCTCAGGTGCTGTTGCTTCTTCAAGAGAAAGAGGAAGAAGAACACCTCGCGGCACAAATGATCCAGCAGCCCCTCGACCCTGCCCACTTTTGGTTGTTTTAAGAGCGTTTAATAAAGAAATTTTATTCAAAAGAAGACAACAGAATGCCCTCAAGATGAATAGCCTCAAAGGGACTGACCTATGAGAGACATGCACATATTGTCCCTCTTGGGGGAAATGGAAATGTGGATGCCAGGCCTCATGGACGGGGTTCCTTGTGTTGGGATATAATACGCACCCATTTGGATTTCAAAGCACTGGAACAGCGCTGCACTCCTTCGTTTGCTATTATGCTTTTTTTCTCTTTCACTCTCTCTTTCTCCCCAATCCCTCTTCAGTGGAGAATGAAATGATTCCGTTGACCTCAGTGAACCAGCACTGGAGAGGTTTGGAGGGAGCCTCCATCAGTCAGAGATGCCTCATCCATGCTGGAGTTCACTTCTCCACTTCCTGCTCTTCCACACATCTCTTCCACCACTCAACCCAGAGCGAGGCTTTTTAGCAGCCAGTCTGCCCTTCTCTTCCCTGTGCTCCTCTTCTCCACATCTCACCGCTTTCTTGCCTCTCCTGACTGTCTGGTCAAAGCCTTAGAATATTGATAGCAGCGCCCTTGTGTATCTCTTGAATGGAATTAGCATAAGCATTTTTAATGGAAAAAAGCTAACTGTCTTAACGATGCTAACGGGCCTTTTTCCTTGTGGACTGTGTAAATGAGTCAAACAAGCAGCCATGTGTAAAATGATAACGAGCTGTTTTGGTGACCTTGTCTTCATGGCCTTTGACCCTTGCGGCGGTGTGCGGCCTTGCTCTGTTCTGAGGTGGTGAGAGAGGGAAAGAGAGCTGGAGTGAGGAGGCTTCAAGGGCCCGGTGCGAATGTGAGCCTCAGCACATTCCTCAGTTCCAGTGAATGGTATTTAAGCTGCTTGTTCTAAAGCACTCCACCCACTACGACCAACCAGCCAGTCATGCTGCGTTCTCTTCTTGTGATATTGTATCGCTTTAACGTGAAACTGGCTTTTTTGTATTAGCTGGGATTTCAGAGCTGAATTTCCATTGGTCCTCTTGCGCTCTGTGGTTCTCTTCGTATCAGAAAACACGTTCTCACAACTTTCTTTCCTTGTTGTCATCTTATCTCCAGGACCCAGCCCCTGGCTTGAATGTGTTGTTTTTTGTGTTTCTTTATGATGATTATTATAATAATGATAATGCCATATAAAGTAGAAACGATTCCCGAGGAGAGTAACTGTTTTAATGTGCCAGGGCCGTTTGTTTGACATTCAGTCTGTGGGTGACTTAACGTTTTTTATTTTCATGTCCCTATAGCATGTGCTCCTTCAGAACGTGCTTTTTAGTGTCTGAACGGGGACTGGAGCAGGTTCATAGGGGACTTGCTCTGAATAACATTCGTTAACATGTAGTAATGGTTGTTTAGGACACGTTTCTTGGCTCGTGGCTGTTTTCAGTGTGCCGCTCTGAACTCCGATGTGCAGTACAAGTCTTGGAGGGACTTTGGAGGATACACAGACTGATGGTAGTAACTGGAGCCTTGCCTCCAACTGCCACAGCAAAATGTCTCAGTTTAATGCCTTAACTAACACTACACTACACAGCAGGGCCCAAGTGCACTGCAGAAAGACACTACGGAACTCCTCCCTTGCCTTTATTCTCATGTGGTAGACTAGTGGTCTAGGTCCAGTAACGCAGCATGGGGCATTTGAACAGCCAGACCCACACAGATTAAGCTTATCCTGGGGTATGACACTAAATTGAGTTCAGGTCAATATTTAGCGACTACTGTAAAAGCGACTGCCTGTATTCACATCCAGTCTGTTCTCCATTTGTAAATGCTCTTGAGTCATGTACCAGTCATTAAAGGCTCTACAGTAGGACAGCCCTTGATCTCTTGGATATAGGATGAGGCAGTCCTCAGAGCCCATGAATTGCATTCGAAATTGGGGAGTAGATTTGGGCTCAATAGTATGTCCCCAAAGAGTTTTGTGCTAAGAGTACTGTAGTGCTTTTTTTTATTTTTGCAGAAAAATGGCTTTGAAGGAATGGAAATTTATAATTTCAGTGGTAACTTTGCCTTTTTTTTTTCTTCTTCTTCTTCCGTGATCACCTGTCCACAGCATAATTCCATTTTTTTGTGGTCATTTTTAATGTATAGTAAATGTAAAGTGAAAGAAATTCTATAACTTTATTCTTTTTTTTTTTTTTTTTTTTTTTTTTTTTTTTTAAATGACCTGGCCATACAAATGTTGGGTTGAGTTAGACTGCACTACCCTTTCCTTCACCCATCATTTACCCAAACTGTCTATTGCTTGTACTGTTCGGTATCTTACTGTTTCGCTTTGGATGTCCTGAGGTCATCCTATAATTTGGAGTATTTGAGAAAATGTGGAGAACATCTAAATGATGATACTTCTGTGTCCACTGTGTCACAGCTGTATGAACTGTAGTCGTTGGATGAATTAAAAAAGGCTTGGATTTACAAGGGAAAAAAAAAAAAAAACTAAACAAACAAAAACCATTTATCCTTGAGGGGCATTTTATCTTTTTTTTTTTTTTTTCCCCCGCCTTCATTCACTTGGCAACTTTAATAAATTTGTGTTGGGTGTCCCTCATGACTCACATATAGGTCCTATCCTTTTCTTAAAGCGTTCATCATCTTTCATATTCAAGGTTGAACTAAATGTTTGTGTGCAATTTCCATCAAAACCTGGATGACATCAAAAGTGCAGATGTGTCCTAGGGTTTGGGGTGTGTGTAGAGGGAGGGTGGCTGACTTACCGTGTAATCAGTGTGTATTTAACATTACTGTGCATTGTGAGCAATATTTCAGAGGCTTAGGTTATATAGAGATTTATCTTATGCTCATCCAGTGTGACCTGAGTCACTTTGGTTCTAAATTATTTTGTGAGAAGTACTTGAATACTGCTTTACTCCGTTGAATCTCCATTTGCAGAAGTTCTGCCATTAGTTTATAGGGAGCGGCTTCTTTCAGTGGGTTTTTTTTTTATTTATTTATTTTTTTTTTTTTGTAACTTTCTTGTCTTGTATTGCATAATATTATGTGCCTCCACACGAGTGCTTGGTGAGGATTTAATATTTTTGGACATGTGATGCTTGCTGCTGTCAGGTGTGTCTGTGTGCTTGCTTAAGGGAGAACGACTTGTGTGAAAAGATGTGTATCCTCACACTTCTTGTCCCATGCGCTTCCGTTGGCTTTCACCAGGATCATGCAGTGTCAGAAATGAAGAACGGTAACAGGACTCCGTTGCAGATTGTCGTTGGTCTTGTGGATGTTTTGGAGTAGCCCTCTGCCCTGATCCAAGGTCAGTGTTCTGTTAGCTGGGGTTTGGGGTAGGAGACAAAAGTTCTAGATCAAGCCCGTGTAGTAAATTGTGACCTTGATTTCCAGGTAATATTGGAAACCTTTTAATGGTTGCAGGTTTGGGTAAAGAAGTTTAGGATGCCATCTGCTGGTGAGTTAGACATCTGCTCTCTGTATGAAATGCTACTTTAGACACTGAAATCACAGGCGCTCTGTATATGAATCACTATTGAGCTTTGCAGAACCTGTTACTTTTTAATGGGCTCTCGCCTGGGTCCATCATAATGACTACTAGCTCCATCATCAGTGCAAACTAATGACTCTTTCAAATCACCACCACGTCTTACATCCTTGAATTTCTTCCACGTTTCCCAGTAGTAACCCATGCTTTAATACCCTTCAGTCTTTACGAATATAGGGTAGGAAATGGAATGCGTTTCATTGGAATAAGCTCATTATTGTCCCGTCCTTTAATGCTATTGCGTTCTTTAAAGTCAGCAAGAATCCACCTGCATTCCACAGCTTTCAACAACTGCTTTAGTATTACTACTGAAGTGGGTTCGTCTTAATTCTGAAACTGGCAGATTTAGATACACACTCGGCACCAACGTTGGGTGGAAGGTCGGTGTTTCTGCAGTTTATTAACGTGCATGGCTTATGGATAAGAAAGCAATGGTAAATATTTGTATGTGGGACTATTTGATGTACACTCTGGGCATGAGATTTCTACACTTTCTGTTCAAAGCTGTTATACCGTCTATCAAGAGCTGCTTAAGTTTTGACATCTTTTAAGATCAGCTTTAGTCCTGCAAGTAATTTCCAGAACATATTTCTAATTTACTGTACACTGTCATTTGATTGCCTTTGTGCATCAAAGCCTTTTTTATTTTTGTTTTTTGTTTTTCCTCTGGAACTATCCTTTTTGTCTCTAACACGGTTAAATCTATGTGTAAATCTGTTGAACAAAGATAATTTAATGTGAACAGATTCATAGGTCTGCTTCAGTGGCACATTCTTTAATGAACTTTATATTGACAGGTGTTTGGATTGGACAGCGCTGCAATACTTTTTAGTTGTCGACATTTTATCACCACTTTGTTTCCTCTCAGTGTTTTTAACAGGATTCTGTGACACAAACAGAACTTTGTTTCTATTAAAAAAACAAACAAAAAAACTCAAAAAAATAAACAAAAAAAACAAAATGGAAGATTGAATTGTACAGTCCCGACACGTCATTTCCTTTCTGGTTCTGGCCATGTTTTCAAAGATGCTGCAAAAGCATTGAACTGAAAATTGTATCAAAACTTTGTGTTGAATTATGAATGTTAACGTATTTGAATGGTTTCACTTAGACAAGGGCTTCAATTATGAGGGACCCATCTTTTGTTTCTCCAATATTAAACTATTTTGTTTTAAGTTGCAGAAAGATAAAGGTCTTAATCTTAAATGCCTATTTTTCCTGAGGAGTCATGAAGTACCACACTTAACCTTTCAAATTAAATTTTTATTCCCTCCACTCTTAAAGGGAAACTCAAGTTTGCACCCTTTTTTATGTAAAATAAAGAAATTGTCTCAACTTCTAAGTGTGGCGTCTTGGTCTTGATGTTTACACAGAGCTGTGCAGACGATGGCTTTAAGTCACAAAAAGACAGTCTACAACACTGCTACAATAACTACTTTATCTTCATCATATTTACCTTTAATCTGTACTAATTAGATAATATCACCAAGTGCATCTTCAGTGTCATTGGAACAACTGCATTTTGTGACTGAGAAAACCACGTAGTGCTGCATTTGCACTTTTTTCAATACTGGTAATAAATAAATGATCATAGTACAATAAACATCACTTCTCATTGTATATTACAGTGTGAAACGAGTAATGTGTATTGCTGCATGCCTAGTGTTGACAAGTGTTTTTTTTTTATGATAAAGCTATCACACTGTATCAGGTTTATATATATATATATAGTGTGTATTATATAGTATATAATACATAGTATATAGTAGTGTGCATGTGCCCATGTCCATGCTAACAAACATTGTACTTACTGTACCAAAGAACCAGAAGTAAAAATGTTCAGGAACGTAGCGCTATAAAGAATAAATATCGTATGTTAATTTTAATACATAACTCCAAATCACAACACAATACAGATTCAGTTAAAAGGCTTATTATTTACATCTTCTTTAACACGACTAACATATGGAAACACATTAAGGTAAGTTTATGTTCAATTCGAAAACAAAATTGTGTAACATTGCCAGACTAGATGTTCATTCATGTCAGCAAGCATCTTACTCTTATTTTTCTCTTCTATATTGGATGGTGAAGCAGTTAATTTTTGGTCTTCTTTTACCAGAAAACAACTGGTGTAGCATTTAAAGAGGAACAGAAATATTTTAAACTGGTTGCTAATGTTACCATTAGATAATGTAGCTTAGGGTGACCAGACGTCCTCTTTTACCCGGACATGTCCTCTTTTTTTTAGACTTAAAAAATGTCCGAGCGGAGTTTAACAAACGTCCGGCATTTTGTTTTTCTAGAGCTTACATAGAACTTCGAGAAGCGTTTCGTTCACAAACTAGTCCCGCCCTCCCCTACTCCGATTGGTTCGCTTGAGTGAGAAGGGGGCGTGGTGAAGTAGTCTAAAATCTTCGGATTGGACGATCTGATTGTAGAGCTACCGTTATTGGTCGATAACCTTCTCTGTAAACGTTTAATTGGTCAGTCTGCACGTCAGTAGTCCTTGTTTACGGCAGGCAAAGCTCATGTACCTACCCTCATCTCGAGCAGCTATGCAGAAACGTAAATGTAAGTTCTCGGATGAATTAAAAAAAAGAAATACCCATGTTCTGTGTGGCAAATAAAGGTGTAAAGCACACATGTGCGTTCAGCTAAGCATACAACTGCAGCGAGGGGCGAGAGCTCAACTAAGGTTTAACAACTAAAGTTTAACCATGATTATAACACATTTAATAATCAAAATATTCATTAAATACATTGGATTAATTGTATTCAATGTCGAATATTTTGAAAGAAGTTATTTGCGTACTTACAAAGTTTGTGAAAGTCCGTGCATCGATCGACGGCTCCGTTAAAAAAAAAAAAAACCTTCGACCCCCAACAATCAGCTCCCTGACGAGCGCATGCGCAAGGGCACCCAGAAATTCTATACGCCGCGTCTAAAGCACACACACACATACTAATGTTGGTAAAAATGTACTTCTCAGTACCTCCATGGAAATAATGGTTACTGTCGCTAAATAACGCTACGTACGCTTAACTTCGGTAACCAACCCGTTTACTCCTATTTTTTCCACATAAAATTACCCTTATGTAAAAAAGTTCTGACAACCTATAAAGTGTCCTGACAGTACAATTAAATGTGAGAAACAGTTATCCATGTGAGGACATCTGGCCCGAACAAACATAAAAATACGCCACCCCACACACACAAGCAGTGTTTGTTAATTACACTGAAAACGTAATGCAATCTGCAAAAGCAGATTAGTAATAATTTTAAAAATAAATAAAATTATGTCAGTAGGGAACTCTGGATTTTCTCTAAGCGGCCGTCATTTTAGAGCAACGTTATTAAATAATTACTTAGTGACCAGGTTGTTCAGACAACATAATCAGTTCCACTTTTTGACAACGTTGTAAGAAATTAGACAACGTTGTTTTCTGGGAGAGCGCCTGTTTCTGCTGGTTCTTAATCACATTGACTAATGCATTAATGCCCACTGGTCTAGGATTCAGGATGTGCACCCTCTGGTGGCAGGTAGATGAATTACACTGGCAAACAAGCACTCCTGAGAAACTGCTTAGTGCACCTTTATTCAAACGTATGTCCTAAGTGTGACTGCAATTTGAATGTGTATTAGCCATAATTAATATTGTGACTTAATCGTTTTATTCCCAAAATGTCTTATTTTATACTAGAGAAAGATATGCTAAGCATTTATACAGTTTTAGAGCATTCTGATGTTCATCAGGAAATACACAGTAAACAGTGGCTTGCAATGTTCTAAATATATTTTTAAAATACAACTCTATAAATAAGAGCTGTGTGAAATCTCCAAAAAGCATTGTGTGTTAAAATGATACAGAACTACTGTGTGGTTCTTCAGAGCACCTTTAGATTTTTCGGTGCTACATCAACCTTAAAACATTATTTTACATTTTTTGTGTACCACAAAAGCGTTATTTTTTATTTATTTAATTTTAAATACGTGTTGCTGATTAGCGCTTTTTCACAGCAATACAACCGGGACTTTTATTTTGTGGCTGCCATAATATTTCCCCCCCGCGTGGTCTCAAACAGGTCCTTTTGCGAGCTCTGAACCAAGATGGTGGGTTGTTTACAGTGAAGCAGTAACCGACTCCAATCCGCAATAATCCCCCTCTCTCCCCGCAGCCACCGCGACCACAGCTCACCGCCTCGGCCCCTCGCGGCTCTACGGAGTGTTTTCGCTCAGTAGTTTGGAGGAAGGCGCGTGTATCGTGTGTATTTTAATCTGGAGACGGGATCCGACCCGCAGCGAATCTGCTCAAATCAAATTCACAAAGCGGAGTTTGTTTTTAGCCGGAGCCTAAGGTTAAGGCAGGAGTATTGATGAGTACAGACGAAGGCTAGTCCCAAAAGACTGTCCTCAAATCCGGGATCAAGTTATCTGGTTAACTCGCATCCTGCTCCGTGGAAAATCCAGCTCTTCTGTTTACATAAGCCATTAAAACATAACATACAGAGCACCGTCAAAAGAGCAGAAAGCCCGTCAAACTCAGACTCGTGAAAAACTAGTGTTTGAACTGAAATTTCCAGTTTTATTTGTATTTTTTTTGTTTCCCAGATGTAGTTTTAATGCTAAAACACACAAACTAATTATTTATAGATGTTGTAAGTGTAGAATTAGACTAACGCCATTCTACTCCCTATAATCATTACATTTAATTCAGCTGTTATTTTTATTATTATTGTTATTATTTAGGGGCGTGTAAGAACCAAAACAGTGAAGAAGGCGGCTCGGGTGATCATAGAGAAATACTACACCCGCCTGGGCAGCGACTTCCACATCAACAAGAGAGTCTGTGAAGAAATCGCCATCATCCCCAGCAAACCTCTGCGCAACAAGATCGCAGGGTGAGAGCACAGGCCACAGCCGAATCAGCCGACACCGGAAAACATTCAGGGGGAAGAGAGGACACTGTTGCTTCTGAATATTAAATACATTTGTCTTTGGGTCTGTTTTGTGTTCCACTGCCTTGAATGCATTGTAAAGTTTAAGGTGGCAGTGTGTTAGGAAGTATGTCATATGTGTTTGCATCAGTTCCATTGAGACAAATGCCTAGACCTGGACCGGTTGTTTCCATGTGTCAGCAACATGCATGAAGTAAACACTCCTCTGCACAGGTATGTGACGCATCTGATGAAGAGAATCCAGAGGGGTCCAGTCAGGGGCATCTCCATCAAGCTCCAGGAGGAGGAAAGGGAGAGGAGAGACAACTACGTCCCAGAGGTCAGTTGGTACCTGTTTGAACTGCCGGTTTTTCCTGTAAAAAAATATGTAAGCTACATTCCAAACGCTAGGCAATATTTTCAAAATTCCTCAGAAGCTGGGCCAATCAAACGGATTCATCAGTTTTAGCCTAGAAACGCAGCTACAGTCTGAGGATTTTAGCTTTTAGTAATTGGAACACTGAATGTGTATATTGTGTGTTCTGATATATATTTGAAGATTTTTAATTATTTAAAATGTAATTAACATAAATTATAATAAAAGATAAGATACTTCATAGCTTTCTTGGCTTACAGCTTTTGGAACCCAGATTTAGTATCGATTAGGCCTCAGTGATAGTCACTGTTCAAAATCACATACACATAATAATAAAAATAGTTTTTAAAATGAACGTTTAAGAAGAACAGTTTGCTCCGACCTTTTCACAAAAACAGATCATGTTTTGTTGTGTTCCAGTCAGATTTATGTGACGTTTCGTTACTATCTTTAAACGAGCCACAATATATTTGCGTGTGTTGACGCTGGTCACAAAGACGTTAAATATCAGTATTTAGTTTCTATATGGAGCCATGTTTTGATAATGATTTCTTGGGAATGCTTACCATCCCTCTGCAGTCGTGTAGCTGTAGAAACATCTGCTGAAACCACAGGTATGATTTTAAATGAGTGCTGTTTTTGTCAGGTCTCTGCTCTGGATCAGGAGGTCATTGAGGTAGACCCTGACACTAAAGAAATGTTGAAGATGCTGGTGAGTTATTACAGTTACTACACAGTTGTAGATCCATTAGGACAGTGCTTTTAAAGCTGATGGACTGCTTTAAAGTTTGAAAACAAATAGAACTGAACAGAACAATGTGAACAAACTCAGAAGTCTCACTGATTGATTAACTCAAGCAGAGTTCATTCTCTTCTTGTATATTACCATATCTTGATTCTCATCTGAGGGCTCCCTGTTTTCGTGCTGAGTTGGTTTTTCCACTTTGAATTTTTCCATATTTGTTCAGGAATGAGCTGCAGTTTTTACAATTACAAAGGGGAAACAACACGATCGTTTGTTTTACAGGACTTCAACAGCCTGCCCAGTCTGCAGGTCACGCAGCCAACCGTTGGAATGAACTTCAGAACTCCCAGAATGTAGACATTTCCAATTAATAAAGCTTGAATGAACATGTGGCCAATTATTGGTGCCAGTTTCTGCTGTGTCCTGAGTGCCCTGATCTACAATAACTCATTTTATAAAACATTAAAAATCATGGATAAACCGGAAAAACAGATGTTTGAGATGTTTGTCAGTTTTTCCAGTGGAGTCTGAGAAAGCTCTGCCTCCAGCCTTCGTATTTCTAAACGATGTGGACAACATTCATTACTCTCTCTCTACATATAAACCTTATATACAATATAATTATTTTTCTTCTAAAAATATTTGCATTTTTAATTTGATGGTTCCAAACATCGGGAGAGTGGCATGTTTACCTTCTGTGTTCATCATCTCTTCTTCTGGGAACTGAGTTGAGATATTTTTCCTGTTCTTTAACTACAACACTTCACGGCAAAAAATAAATAATAATAATAATAATGTAATGGCTTGGACTTAGTTTAACACCTCTTTTTCTCTACAGTGCAGTGGTGTTCTCATCCATGCAGAATGTGTATCATAATTGTCTTTCTAAAATAAGCACTTCGTCCTTTAAAAATGACAATCTTGGCAGCAGCACATTGCTCCAAACCCTGTGTATATCATTTAGCTTTAACGGTGCCTACACAGATGTGCAAGTCACCTGTGCTGAGTACACAAATGCCCCCCAATACCATCTTAGATGCTGGCTTCAGCCCAGAGGATACTTCATACAAGATTTCCAAAAAGAAAAGATTTCCACGTTAAAAGGAGCTCAGACCCTGGACCCTGTTTGTATAGTTTCTGCTTTGCGCGACAGTAGTAATATACTGTAGAATTGTTTTTAAAATGCCATGCCACCTGAGGGTCTGAAGATCAGCTTTGTCATATATAGTGTGTATAAAGATTTCTCCTCATTCCCTGAATTTTTGGTACCACTGTGGAATAAGCCTACACTTATAAAGGTTTATAAACAGTTTTATTATATGGTTATTAATTAGGTTGTAAACACCTAACAAGTCATTAATAATCATATTAACACATGAAGTCTTGGGAAGTGTGATGGTAAAAGAATAAACTAAGCCCTGAGAATGTGAATTACTCATGTCACATGTTAAGGTACACACCACATTTTTATTAATGTCTAAAATCTTCAATGTCTTTAACGTTGGTTAAATGTATCAACAAATATGTGCTGGAGCTGACAGAGCTGTGGTGGTGAGGTCAGTATACGGCAAGCTCTGAGGTTTAACAGTGGAGATGAATGTGGGTTCACTATTGAGCAAATAACAGGCCGGTTAGACTTCCTATGTGTTATTACTGATTGTTAAAAACTATTACAAATGTTAAACCATTTATAAACCTTTATAAACGTAGTCCTATTCTAAAGTCGTACTGAATCTTTTAATATCACTGTTGGGAAAAAAGTACAGTAGAGGTATGTTATTGTTCATTAACGGTACAAACAGTGTAAATGTTCCTTTAAAGGAGTTAAAGTCCAGTTGTGTTTAAGTGTTTTGCACATCTTTGGAAATGGGGTTTGAACATTTCTTACAGAAAAGCAATCACTTACAGGGAAAGAGCATTAAAACGTAGGCTCTATTCTACTCTCTAAAATGACACAGTGCACAGAGAGACTGCTTTGATCTCTGCCCTGGATCTGATCTGACTGAATGCATCTCCTCAGACCTCACTGTGATTAAATTCATGTTAAAGATGCCCTGAATCCACAGTGTGTCTGGAGGGAATGGTCACACAGCAGAGCAGCGTAGACAAGGCTTTTAACTTTTAAAACCCCCACCCCCACCCCCAACACCCAAAACAAAACAAACAAAAACAGATTCTTGCATTTTGTATTTACAACCAACAAAGCCACACCCCCATGCGTAATCACTGTAGCAAATAACGTAGAAAATACAAAATCACCCAAGACTTTTTTTTTTTTTTTTAAATTTGTTTTTTTTAAAAAGCCACAGAGTATTCTACAGACAGCAAAAATCTTTGTACAGAAATAAGCAACAATAGAATTCCTCATCTGCAAACACTGTAAAACCTGTCGCTCAAATACCGTCTCAGAGGCAAAAAAAACAAGATGAACAAATGAACAAGACCAGCTGCCTACCGCTAAGCTATGACACTACGTTACACAAATAGAGCTTTAGATTAAAAACACAGGAAATGTAAGAAATGTTTTTTTTGTTGTTTTTTCTGTTTGTTTTTTCTTCCCCGAAGTTGTTGAAAAAGTGCAATAAAAGTTTAGGTTTACTGTCTACAGTTGTATTAGTTTATCCCAAAAAATGTAATCCTCTCACTGGACCGTGTTCATACAATAATCCCCTCATTTCTTACCATCGTACTGACATTCAAAAAGGATGCAGAAGATGAGAGCAGAGCGTAGAAATTAGAGCAAACAATTATGATTGCAGTGATCTTTTGTCTTTGGGTACAAAGGGCAGAAGGGAAATGATGTCCAGCAGGCAATGGCTGTTTTTTTTTCCTTTCACATTGAGATTCCATACAGAATAAGATAATTCTTCATATATATAAAAAACTATGTTACAAGAATAAGAAGAGGAGGGGGGAGAGAACATGACCTCAGGGAGTCCTGGTTGAAAGGTCAGCATTATTTGCACTTTACACTTTAAAGTGTAGTGGATGTGGCTGAACACACACACACACACAGCAAAACGGTAAAATTCTCGTTGTTTACACATTCGGATTTAGAGCAGGACACTAAAGCACTTGTGCATTGAACTGGAGCCCAACGGCGGATGATGAGACGATTCCGGTTTGTGAAGTGTCTACTGCATATTCCTATGTAACAGATCCGCAGGTTTTTGGGAAAATTATAGGAAAAACCTAAAGTCCAACCTGACTTTAATTTAAACGTAGCACGAGGAAAACCCAGGAGCAGTAAACTGACCGACTGGCATAGTTCAGTGAGAATAAGTCAGCGTTACTCCACAGTGCTGAGCCGTATAGGCCTTTCCCTCCGTAATCAAACAGCACGATGAGTGTCGGAGCAGACAGAAATATAAGGCAATAGATAAGGACCTCCCGTTTGCAAAGAACACAAAAAATCAGTTTCGTACCAAGGGCAACACAATGTCACAATAAAATCTCCTATTAATCTGTCTCAGAAAACGGAGCACGGACTCTCCCAGAGAGGAACGAGCGCAGCATGGAAGGCTTGTGCACTCCCAAACAAAAAAAAAAAAAGAGAAAACAATGAATAATGAGGCAGTTTTGAACTTATATACATATCTAAAAGTGTATATGTATATAAAATAATACAAAAAATATTTAGAAAACAATAAAATGGCACAATATATGACATACAAAAATGGGAACGACGTCATTCAATCAAAATGCTTAATACAAAAATGAGTTATAGAAATAAAAGAACAATGTCTAGGGTTCGGTTCACCTCACTGGAACGAGGAGGGGGGGCGGGGCAATATATATATTTATATATAGATACAAAAACGCACAAAGGAAAGACACAAATGAAACACTGTAATTGTGCCTAATGAGCACCAACACGAACACCAGCGTACGGTAGTCCTCCTTTTTTCGTAGGATAACAAAACGGTGTCTTTTGAAGCGGTCTCCGTAGCGAGAAAAAGGAGAAAACGAAGGTAACTGGACATTACTGGTGAGAGAAGAATCTCCTGGTCGAAGGGATCGCTGTCCACAGAGAAATCTTCACTCCTTTAAAGGATGGCCATTTCCTTCCTGAGAATTAGCAAGGCAAGCCAAACGTCATGAGTTTCTTTGTCTTTTCTCTTTCTCTCTCAATGTTATGTAGGACTGGAGAGTTGTCCACCCTGCTGGGGTCACGTTTAGAACTGTGTGTGTGTGTGTGTGTGTGTGTGAGAAAGAGTGTGGGTGTGTTGTGCTCAGGCTGTTGTGATAGCATTCAGGTCCTTCATTAAACCCTCCAGGTGAGCCATTTCCTCCGACAGCTCGTCCGTCTCGTACTTCTGAGGAAGAGGAAGAGGGTTACTGCAGGGGTGGGGTCGGGTGGGGTGGGGTGGGGGTCAGAAGACAGCCTTGGGATGAGGGGAGAGGAGGAGGCGAGTAAGGGCTAGGGGCTGGGTTTATGAATAAGGCTTAGGAATGGTTGGAGCTTTGGGGTAAGTTACGGAAGAGACAGTCAGAGATACTGCAGAGCGGAAGCAGCGTTCCCAGAGGGAAACGAAACAATCACAGTCAGGAGTCCATGAAAACATGCCATGTGTTTTATCACCGATGCAGGGTGAAATAAAAAGTAACAATGCAGAAAATGAATTAAAAGCATGCAACGACGCATTCAAACAGCAGCCAAGAAATGTTGGAGTTAAAAAGGAGAGCAAAGAGATTTGAGAGAGGGAAAATAAACCGGATTAAAATCACATTGGAAATGCAGAGTATTTTCACTAATGAATGTATGAATTTCAAAGCTGGATGAGAGCAACATTTGAATAAGAGCTGTGTGCCACATGGAAACACTTCAGCTTCATCTGTCTGCCTTTTCTAGAAGGTAACTGTTGGGTCCCACTGTAAATGGGCCTCGTGTCAATGCAGATTCTGCAGGTCTGGTCTGGAGTTACAGACCAAAGCAACACGGACGCATCAGGCAGATAAAAGCTGGAGTATTCCTCTGATGAAAAGAGTGATGTGAGGCTTTACTGAGCTGATATAAAACAGGCTGGAAGTGGTACTCACGCCTTCAGTGTCTTCGTGTATTTTGCTGGTTTCTGACACGTCCGGTGCGTTGGGCACTATGACGGGCATCGGTGTCCTCGTCCTGCCCAGCGTCCCGATGGAGGCCGTCTTGACTGAGTGGGGACCTGAAAACATACCCCGGCCGTTCTCAATTAATCACCCTGCTCCGATCACATGAAAACAACACTCCTGCACACTTTAAAGGAAACCTACTATTTATTGTGCTATGTTTTAAGATTTTATTCATTGGCAAAATACTGCACATGCAAAAGTTAACACACGTTATTTTTAAACAAATTAGATTGTAATTATGCTCTATAATTGGAATAAAAGTGTTATTTTACTGAGATTCATGTCTCGTGTGCTTGTTTTTACACGAAAAATCAACAAAACCACTGGAGAAAATGGCTGAATGCTGTTGTCTGAGTTGGGATGAGGGTCACTACCTGTCTGGGAGAGCAGTGGGGTGCTGGGCAGTGCAACCCCCTCGTACTGGGCCGCGTGTGGAGGGACGGCTGGAACGGCAAAGCTCTTGAGCGGGTGTGTGGGTCGCACATGAGCGGTTGGTGGATTGTAGCCGGACTCCTCCTCAGCTGCTGAGCTGTGGTAGCTGACATCTGTCTCCGAGTGGTCAGTGGCGCAGGACTGTTGGGCTGAGGCCGGGAGCAGGTCAGTGCTGGGAGTGTTTCTCACTGACTCTGGAAAATCACACACACATACCGAGGTCAATACATACACACACACACACATCTGCAGGGAAAGGCATGGATTCAGGACCTGAAACCAAAGGCTCCCGCGTGTGAGAATGGCATTCTGTTTGGTAACTGACTACAATGTGACTACAATGATATCAATTAGCTGTGATTAACAGGCTGAGAGGAAAGAAGTGAAAATGCTGAGGAAGGAAGATAGCACTAGGAGCAACGGATTGAAAATAAATCAATAAAAATTCATTTATCTATCAGCTCTAGAGTGAATATTCAGACTGTTCTCTCTCTATCACAAGACAAAAAGAGTTTCATCTGAGCCCTAGCCACTAACAATTAGTGAAATACAACCAAAACATGCTCAGCCTCAGATGATGCTAATAGCTTTAGCATGTGGCGCTAATTAACACACTTTTCATTTGGAGCAAGGTAAGTCTGTGTGTTTAAAACGTACTGAAGTTCAAGGCTCCTTCTAGAAGTGGCACTGTGAAATGTAGTTGTTTATTTTCCAAATAAATCAAATGGCTGCTTCCTGCGAATGTAGGTGGTTCTCAGCTAAAGGCTAACACCACACTCTGAAAACAAGCACCTGCTTTTGAGAATAACACAAATGTAACTGTAGAATATTCTCAATGAAAGGGTCTTTTCACAGGAATTATTTGACCCTGAAAATACTGTAAAGTTAGGAAAATAAACCACAATATTTTCATTTTCTGACAGAAAAAGAAGAAAAAAAGAAGGGCTACAGGATATTAGCATTATGACTGCTGAGCACTGATTGGTTATTGGGTAGATGCGCTGACTGAGTTAAAAAGTCCAATAGTTAAATAGTGTTTAAAAATACAGCATCACTGCTCTGGACCGTGAAGCCTAGCACATTTGCCTGTATATGCAAGTCTTAGCAGGGGCAGAAGTATACACCAGCCTTCTGCAAGTCCCTCCCATTTCTTCTAAAACCCTGACGTGTGAGAGACTGAATAGAAGAGAGTAAGGATGCTCTGCAGGAATGTGTGCGTCTGTATCCGGGGCGCGCTGCAGGTTTCTGCTGGGCTCCAGAGCTCTAGGGCTGTAGATGGCTCACCTGAGGACTCGGCCCTGTCTAGATGAGAGATGGGGGTGCTGAGGGCCCGCGAGCTGCTTGGGGGGTGCAGATAGCTGCGGCTCGGCGAGGCCAGGCTGCCCAGGTGATAATGGTGGTGATGGTTATCAAGGGAATGGATGGGGTGAGCACTAATCACGGCTGCGAATGGACACAAATAACAGAGAGGCCATGTTTTTACACACGCACAAGAAATTCCAGCAATGAGAGAATGGGGGAGCAGTGTTCATTTACAGTAACAGCGCATGCACACACAGGACCACTTAGGAAAAGGCAAGCAGCTAGGGTGGAGTTCAAAGCGATGGTTCAGCCCAAAAAAAATATTACACAGGTTTTCCCTTAGGTCAAATATTACTGATCAGGGAAGGCACGTTTAGTGTTCGGTTCTTTAGTTTTAAACAGGAGCTACGAGGCATATACTGCACAGTGGGAATGTAATTTGTATTTATAAGGTAATATATAGTTTTAGCTAAATTACACTGTACTTAGTATGGATTTTAACATTTTGGGGGAAAAAAAGAAAACTGAAAATGCTCAGTAATGTTTGCAATTCCTGAACTGTATATATTTATATCCCAATATTGATCAAATATATTACATCTTCATTCACACTGGGGACCATAGGAAATCTGTGTAAATCGGTGGCTAAAGTACCGCACTAATATCACCAGCAGTACTGCCAGGGTTCAGCTTAAACAAAACATCTATTGGCTCCTATTTAATTAGAATCAACCCTCAAAAACAATGTGTTAAGAATAGGGTTGCTATGGGCTTTTCAGCAGCTTTCTTTTTAATCAGAAGTCTCTGAAGGAAACACTTGGTGCACTTACGCTGAGGGGGCTGAGCATCAAAGGGCATCATCATTTTAGGCCTCATTCCCCGACGCCCCGCCAGTGTAGACATGCTGTCCTCTGACTCATGGCCTGTGAACCAGAGAGTGACCAGCCTATGAGAGAGAGCCATGTCTGCCCAGTCCCCAGGCTTCGCTATTGACTGTTCGCTACTGTGCGCACAGCAGAGTGAATGCATTGAGTGAGTGGCAGTTCTCCTCCAGCAGGGGGCAGTCATCACCCACAAGAGAGGTTAAAGCCAGTCGCCTAGACCGTTGGTGGGCTCTGCTAAAATATGCTACATCACAATGCGTGGCACAGGCAATTCATGAATTTAACGTCCATTTTACCAATTAGCTTTAAACAAACGACCTCTTTTCTGATTGGCTGCCATGTACAATGCATTATTTAAAAAGAGGTCCTGGTTGAAACACTCCTTGTACATTTATTAAGTTTTAAATGAGTAAAGTTAAACTGCTGTGAGTTGAATAAACAGTTGTATGTAAATGTGATTACTCTATAACCTCACACAAAATGTGAATTCAAAACAGTCAAAAAGGAAACAGATTTGAAGCTTTGTTTCCATATATGGACTGGGGAATGAATGGTATGTTTTGAAACTTTGACAGTGAACGAAACCAAAGTCTTGTTTCAAAAATGTTTTCAGTGGCATGGATCCTAAACAAAACATTCGTGATTATCATCTCAGTGAAACTGTGGAGCCCTAGAAGAATGGACTTGTTGAGAACATAATTTCAGTGCAACGCCATACAAACAAGCTGTAAGCACATTTATGCACATCTTCACAGACAAACTGAATGGTGAAAGCAGTGGACGAAGCAGGACTGGAGCCAGGCTATAGTAAAGCTCTCACCACGGTAGGAATTACGTCTCTGGAGCATCGGGTCCATGGTCCCGTCCACTGGAGTGATGTCTTGTGATGTGCGTGGGATGGGGGTGTCTGTCATGACTGGGTTCGGCTCGGGTGACTTATCGATGGGTTTGAGCTCCAAGCGTTCGTGGTGGATCCAAAGATCTGGTGGCTTTAGGTCTTTAGAGTTTCCTTTGTACTTGTGCGAGCCATTGGTGGACTTGCAGGCTGCTCGTTTCCTAAAGGGAAGATCATTAAAGTGGGTCACTTAAACCGTTCAGGGTAGGAATGGACTTGACTGGACTTGAAATGCATGAACTAAGTCATGGAAATAAGCAGCAAACAGACACAGCCTTAAATCCAGACGTGAGCAACAGGCTCTTACTTTTTCTGCTGGGACGTGGTGCGGCGTGTACACAGGAAGGCTCCCACCACAACCACAATGATGGTGAAGGCTCCAACAGACACAATGATGACGATGATGAGGATATGATTATCACCAGGACCTGGCACATCTTGTACTGAACAATAACAATGAAAGAAAATGTTGGAAACCATTTTAAAAACCTTAAATCAATGGCTTAACTAGATACATGAAATGCTGAGGTTTATATATAGATAGTTATGTTTTATGCATCCTTAACCAATAGTACGATCATTCATTTATTCATTATCTTTAACCCCTTATCCAGTTCAGGGTCGAGAGCCTACCCGGAATCACTGGGAGTAAGGCAGGAACAC
Source organism: Hoplias malabaricus (assembly GCF_029633855.1). NCBI lineage: Eukaryota > Metazoa > Chordata > Actinopteri > Characiformes > Erythrinidae > Hoplias > Hoplias malabaricus. The sequence goes on along the minus strand of NC_089815.1, from coordinate 6,361,958 downwards.
ACCCTGGAGTGGGCGTCACACACACTCACAACTACAGACACTTTTGAGTCGCCAATCCACCTGCCAACATGTGTTTTTGGACTGTGGGAGGAAACCGGAGCACCCGGAGGAAACCCACGTGGACACAGGGAGAACACACCAAACTCCTCACAGACAATCACCTGGAGCAGGGCTCGAACCCACAACCTCCAGGTCCCTGGAGCTGTGTGACTGCGCGCTGTGCTGCACACACTAACACACAAGTCTTTTAAACATCTTGTATGTAGAGTACAAATAAATACATTACCAATGCCAGGGCCAGGTGTGCGGTTTCCCATTGTGTTGATAGCTGTGTGAAGAACAGACAAGAGCACATGAGAGCTATACAAATAAACTACTCGTAAAGTGACCAACAACTACTGCTTTTAGCAGCATAACAACAAGCATTTTTATACCATTATTCATGAAGCACTCTTCAAGCCCTTATTACAGCCTGTTTAGTAGCTACCATTATCTTACTCTCTCTCCTATATCAGCAAAATATCAGAACAACCAAAAACTGGCCCCTGATGGACTGCTGTAGTCATGTTTCTGTTACGTCTTACGTGTGCCTCTTGTTGATAATCTGCAGAAGGAAAACTTTTAAGGGTCGTTAGGTGAGCTAATCAGCCGGCTTCTACTTATGCATCCAGCACCTGGCTCTGAGCTCTCAGGGGTTGCCAGCGGAGTTATTCAAAGAGCAGAACAACCAGCATTAAGCCTCAATTCAGGGAGACATTAGAGAGATAAGGAAGGAAGGAGCAATTACCTTGGTCATTAGCCATTTTGTCAGAAGATTCAGCTAGCAGGCCAGAGGGGACAGAGACGGAGAGAGAGAGAAAGAGAAAGATGGGGTTAGCAGGAGTGCCGTAAAGCAAAAGCAAGAAGCCATTGTGTGAGTATCAGTGAGCAGAAAGTGGTAAAGTATATTAGCAGAGGGATAGGGCTTAGCTATGACAAACATCCTGTGAAGTGCATCTATAATCATTTATCTGCCTATATGTATCAGATCACTGGTAATATCCTGCCTAGAAAAGGTGGAGAACTCGAGGAGAACAGGCTTAACACGAACTTCTAAGGCACATACATTTAGGAGTGCGGAAGTGCACGGCCTCAGACATGGGGCCCATGCCCTTGGAGTTGCGAGCCTGCATCTTGAAATAGTACGTGGTGTCGAGGGTCAGGTCCTGGATCTGATAAGTGAGCCGGCTCCCCAACACTGGCTCGATGACCCAGTCATGCATCTCTGCATTTACATCTGTGCTGTAGTAGATAATGTAGCCTGGAACACAGACAGAGGGGAAACCCAATGAATCGATAAGTTTTCTTCTTGATGGCGCATTCATAATGTTGATGAGAGCAAAATATTGTGTTATGAAGTAGATAAGAGAAATGTTTCCTTAGAAGGGAAGCTTTACCTGTAATTTTGCCATTGGCCTCGGAGGGGGGTTGCCAGTTAACTATGATGGTGCGAGGCCGTCCCTCCTTACTGACCACGGTCACATCTTTCGGCACTGAACTGGGAGCTGAGAAAAATGCAATAATAATGATTGATAATAAGACAAAAAAATTACATACAGTAATACCTTGACTTACAGGGTTAATTCGTTCTGTGACAGAATTTGCTCATATTTCAAATTAAAAGTTCCCATTAAAATGAAATGACTAACTTAACTTACGTACTACACACTTAATGCTACAATGCTACAAAAACCAGTGATAGGAAAGAGATGCACGGCAAGGTAACCAAGTGAACTGAACGCTCGCTGGGCCGCCTAGTGGTTGGTGGTGTAAGCTCGCTCGCAACTCAGATGTCTCGCATCATAAAGCATCATAAAAAAAAACAAAAAAGTGACGGCTCGTATCTTGGAAACTTTGTAAGTTGATTCACTCGTAAGTCGAGGTTTCACTGTAATGCACTACTTTTAAAATAATAATTATTCTTTGCTTTTGATTGAACTAGATTTGTGTTGAAAAAAAAAAACAATGACAAATATAAAGAGATAACATAACTGAATATATGCAGAAAAATACAAAATATCCCCAATAAAGATAAATAAGGTCGGATGATTTTTAATTTTCAAAATTGTAACAGAAATCATGTAGCCTTTGTTTTTTTTGCTGTAACATATATATTAAATAAATAAGCAGCTTTTTCTCTAGAAAACAATATCACACTCAAAAATGTTCACATAAAAACATGAAGTAACAGCAAGATAACTCAAGTTGTTGTCTTACTTGCTTCAAACGTTGTCCCATGAGCCGTCATGCTCCAAGTGCTGGTTTTTCTGCCCTTGGTCACCATGACAGAGAACTCATACAGAGTGTTGGGCTTCAGGCCCGTCACCATGTGACTGAGAGTGGTGGTGTTAGCCATCTGAAAAACAGACACACAAATGAGTACAAAAAATGAATCAAAATAAAGAGCATTAATAACAGTAAGAACAGAGACTTCCCTCAAAGAGAACAGGAAGAGTTTATAAATCATACTTAATATGAGTGAGAACACAAACCATAATGCAAGAAAGGCCATCAGCAGAAATTCTCAAACCCTCATGTCTTCAGGGCAGGTTTCCTCCAAAACCAGAACTGGGCACCACTCCACTAACCTAACTTTGCTTTCAGGAGAAAGATGCAGGAGACTTGTTGATTTGGTGCAGTGTACTGTACCTTAAACTTGGTGTTAGCCGGTATGTTGGTCTTCCAGCGCACGGTGTAATAGCGAGCGTCTGTGATCTTCTGGTTCTTGGGCAGCGTGTTGTCAGCCCATGTGACCTTGATGGTGTCATGGTTTAGAACAGAGGCCTGAACGCCCACGGGAGGCATCATGGGAATAGGGTCTGGTACTGGAGTGTATGGAGGATGGAAAAGTTCGTACAAATCAACATCAGGGTCTATGGGGTCTGCAAGCACATTACAATGTCCCATGGCAAAATAAAAAGGGGAAAGGGGAAAAATGAAGTGCAAAAAACAATAAGAACAGAAGGGGGAGGGGGTTCACAAAGAAGATAAATAACCATGTTAATGGGTTAAAACGAGAGGGAGAAGGGAGACAACATGGAGGCAGGATTGGGAGGGAGAAAGAGAGAGAACAGAATTAGAACATCAAGAGACAGATAAATCTCAAGACTCAAGTCTACTGATACTACTTCTACAAGGTCAGTTCAGTAAACTAGTTTAGTTCACTACTACCTACATTACAAAGTGTGGAAGTAAAGAAGGAAGCAAAAGAGGACACAGCTGATACACTTTCCATCAGTTTTCCCCTGAATGTAGACATTAGCCTTAGATCTGGTGCAAAACTAAAGAAGCATACTCCAGAGGCCAAGCGAGTCTTGGCTGAAAGGGTACATTTCTAAAGTGGATTTATAGATATTTTGTTGTTCTGTTACTTTAAACCTCTACCCATTATTCATACAGGAATTAAATGCATCAGAAGACAACATAAAAAAAATATTCCGGCGTCCTTGTATCATTCAAGGTTTCAAAAGAACACTTTAATGCTAAAATACACTTTCCATTAAGGAAACAGCATTGTGTGACGCACACAGAGTTCGGAGGACTCTCAAGAGGCAGAGTGACCCCCACGTCCAGCCCTCCTTCATCACTAAACCATACATTTCCAATCACATCTGCTCCAGCTCTTGCTCGCATGCTGCAAAGTCACAGAGGGTCAAACAGCAGCAGGACAATGCAGCTCAGTTCCAGATCTTGTAAATTAGATGCCGTTTACCTGAAGTTAAATCACACTTTAAACCACGTGTTTTCCAAGACACTTCTGCCAATATTTGGTGGATGGAAATGGTGGGAAAATGTGCTGAAGGGCTTGATAACCAAATAAAAAAAGAAACAACAAGTGGCCTCTGGCTCAAACCCTTCACTGCACTCAAAGCACTTTAAGACGACTTTGGGGGAAAAACACTGGAACTACTTTACACAGTCCAGCAGTAATGAAGCAGCTCTGTTTTTACAGTGGATTGTGCCAGCTCAGTGTTTCCACAGCGCATTCTTCACAACCTTGGTTTAGTGTGGAATGAAGCCTGGACTTGCATTCAACCTGCAACTAGTGGCTGGCAGACCCTTTTAAAAGGTTTCACACACGGAAAAACAAGGTCTTGTGCTTTCTCACAGAGCTGATGGTGGATTTGTTTGAAAATTAGCATTCGTTAAAGGGGCTGCAAACATTTACCTTGAATACTGTAAATAGTTCCGTATTTGGGAATCCAAGAGAAGGTGAGGGATGTGGTGAAAGCTTAGTAATGCTGAGAAAAGCGAGTTATGAGAGTAATTATTTAATACTTTGGAATTTTAATGAGCGTACGTGTGAAATAGGCTGAAGGAAAAGGTATACGTTTTTCTGCATAATTAAATGGCTAAGATGTAAAGATATTCATTTCATTTCATTATCTGTAACCCTTATCCAGTTCAGGGTCGCGGTGGGTCCAGAGCCTACCTGGAATCATTGGGCGCAAGGCAGGAATACACCCTGGAGGGGGCGCCAGTCCGTCACAGGGCAACACACACACACACACACACATTCACTCACACCTACGGACACTTTTGAGTCGCCAATCCACCTACGAGCGTGTGTTTTAGGACTGTGGGAGGAAACCCACACGGACACAGGGAGAACACACCAACTCCTCACAGACAGTCACCCGGAGCGGGAATCGAACCCACAACCTCCAGGAGCTGTGTGACTGCAACACTACCACCGTGCCGCCCTGTAAACATATTCTCTCAGCATATTAACAGGTTGGATGTAAGCTGTTCTCTGACTGGGAAATGCTCGGAATTGTTCACAGTGGCAGAGACAGGAACAGTATTTCTGAAACATTTAATGATAGAGACATTTAAAAAGATGAACTTTAAAGAAGCTCAAAAGGCTCACGCTGGGGATAACACCGTACTGAACGGCTGGAGGACATCCCAGAGACAATAAAAACAGTGTAAGGTATAGGACCATGTGAAGGCTATGAAATTGAATAAACATAACAGAAGTCCTTAATTTTGTGCGCTTTGCTAAGTTCACCATTGCAGACAGTATTAAGTATTGTAATGTCATTAATAGGTTTTTTCCAATAAATATCCAAATAGAAAACGAACATTTTTCAATAAAATCTAGGCCAGCTCTCTCTGTACATTTGTAAGAAACATCCTCATAAACATCCTGAGATATTCTGGCAGCAGACAGGAATACTCCGCCTGAAGTATGGAGCTGCTGTGTGATGATTGGCTGATACCGAGGAAGCAGCAGGGGGTCTTTGGAAGACCCTGCAGCTTGTTGATGCCAGTTCACTCAGAAGAAACTTGGGAGGTATGATTCAGACCTAGTGCACAGTTGCATGCTGGGAAAAAAGGGGGAGTGTTCCCAGCCGTAAAAAAGCGAGGAGTGAAAATCCATCCTTCTTTATTCAGTGCTGCTCATAATCAGCATCGAACATTCATCCACTTGGTTTAAACACATAGAGAGAGGGGAGATAGCAAAAAAACATGGCATTTTGATGTGAAATGCAGATTTCCTGCTTTTTTTTGGGTTCCAACTCCAACTCCAACTCCAGCACAAACAAATCCTAATACTGTAAGAGGAATATAGCACAGGCATCTTATCACCATACCTTCATTACACTGAGCAGAAGCCTGAGTAAGTCACTACAAAGTCCACTCCAGTAATAGAACTATAGCTACTCATTCCCAGCCATTCTTTGTCAGAGCGCCATATCAGTATCATGAATAATCAACAAGGTTATGACTGGCTCGTATATTGGATTAGTAAGTGTTTAACCAAAGCTCTGTCTCCCCTTCACACACACGCAGCTTTATTATACGTCGCTGCTTACAGCCTTATTTCTGAAGTGCTAATGGCTTTGTCTGAAGCTCATAATCACCGGCCTGTCAGAATACGAATGTTTCTGGTTGCTAGGAAGCAGAAGCACTAAAAGATTAAGATTGCTCTGACGGTGTCAATGCGTCCCTCTGCCGCTTTCTAATGAGTAGCCTATGACAGCAGCCGCTCATTTAAAGTTCAGCTATTTATTCCACACATACGTTCTCTGGAAATATCATTTGCACATGAAAACAACACAAAAATGCACCACTATGAAAACAGGTATGACTGAGCCTTCATCCCGCCAGCTGCACAATATGGTGGAGAAAATACTAGGCATTATACTGCTACAGCTATTGAATTTACACTTTAGGACCGAATGTTTGTGGACACATTAGATAAAGTGCCAGAACATTTCTGTGAGGATTTCAAGGCATAAAACCACACGAGAAGTTTATAAACACCACTCCAACTCATCCTAAAAGCTGCTGGGGAGCTTGATATTCGTCTAGCCCACGTAATGCTGGAAATATGTTTTATTTTTCTATTTATATTACGTTGAGTTGTTTCCAAACACCTGTTAATATATAAAAAATTGGTATTTCCTGCTTTTTCTGCAGATTTTCAGTTGTTATTAATACAAATGAGTTATAAATAATGATTAATGAATGATTTGCACTGTAATTTTGTTAATAATTGCGTCTCTAATGCATAAAAAATAGGTAATGTGATCTTGCCCTTAAGCGATATCAGTCCTGCAAAAGCCAAAACTGAGATAACTATTAAGAAACAATATAGTGTGTACCCCTAAATTGCACCACTCAACCTTTGGAGCCTCTGCTCATAACAGACAAGTATCAGCCCCCAGTGTTCAGCCAGCTGCATTGCCAAATATGGTAATCAGTTTTTAAAATCTTGGATGAGGGAGGACTGGAGGACATTGGTTGGTGTAGTCAGCCCTGTTGGAATATTCTGCTGCGAGTAACAGTAGAGTGGTGGTGGTGGCCTACCTGACTGGGCTCGTGTGATGGCACTCTCGTACACGGGGATGCCCTCGCCCACATTGTTGAAAGCCTTCAGTGTGATCACGTAGTGCGAGCTGGGATCTGACATGCAGAAACGAGAAATCATTTAGCTAATCAAGCCTCGGGCTCCTTGGGGACCCTCTCTCATATTCATCTTCCTGGCAGGGGTGCATATTTAAATACCATTATTGATTCTCTTTCTGATGTAATTAGACGAATTATGAGAGCTTCAATTATGCACAATTTCTTTGCATGATTATTTTTCTTTTCCCCCCACTTCCAAATTTAATTACAGCAGGGTGGAACTCTCTTTACAAATGGGGGAAATCTCCCACTCAAAACATCCATCCCCCTACGTCCCCGTCTCCGACATGAATTATGTTTACAATAACAGGCGTTCTGATGTCATCCAAGTCACGCAATGGGTTCCTGTTTATGAGGTTAATGGGTAAAATATACAATTTTTTTCTGCAGTAAACATACATTAACACGTAATGTTGAATATTCAACCTTAAATTTAGTAAAATGTAGTGATTGCTGGTAAATCAACAAAGCAGATGTTTACCCAGGTTCTCTATGCTGTAATATCTCTGTTTGTAGTCCACTTTAATGGTCTGAGCATGAGGGCTGCCAATGCCATAACCGATGATGTAACCCCTGACCACGATGTCCTGGTTCTCTGGGGGAGACCAACTGACCACGATGCTGTTAACAAGAGGCCGTACATGCAAGGAGCCAGGCACATCAGGCACTCGAGACTCTGTAACAATACACACACACACACAGTTTGGTAGTGATAGTAAGACTTAGGAACATGGCTATAAAGTATTCCAGTACATTTTTTCACATCCCCAATGATCTCTAAATGCATTTGATAATGCCAGAGTTACACTTATTCTAAAGCAATATACATACGTATATAACAAGCACATTTTACTAATCACTTTCTCCAAACTTACCACCTTTAAAGGAACACTATGTAATATTTTCACCTTAAAACTACAGCTTCAAAATCACTGTGATGCTTCACTGACCTGTAATATGTAGATAAGCGCCTCTGTCATTGCTACTCTGCGCTCCACACTACAGAAACTACACCATGTATCTTTTAGTGGAGGGTAGGAAGCCACCCCCCTTCCCTCCCCTGGCCCATTGATTTCAATACAGTGCTGTTAAAATGAATTAAAATCCCCCAGACGCACAAAACCCAAATCTTACCTAGTGCTCCTTTAACCTCTGAAATTTCAGCACTGAATATATCTAGGTACATTGTTTGTCAGGACTGTGCTGTTGCAAGTAATTGTTTTCACATCACAGCTCTGTTCAGTCACACCATTATCATTTGTACAAAAATATCTGAGAAATCCACCATTAAAATGAGGAAATATCTGATTTTGATTTTATCAACTATTTTACTGATCATGTCCGGCATCCATTTAATATTCAATGTGTTTGTGGTGCTCTTACCATCCAGATCGCTCTCAAAGGTCTCAGCAGTGGTCCAGTCTGTGCCGGGTCCAGTGCCGTTCACTGTGATGGCCGAGACACGGACTGTGTATTCAGTGCCACGCTGCAAACCTGACAACACAGAATTCAATTACACTCTTTTCGAGGTGGGCAGTACATATACTTAAGGTGCCAATCTGAATAAGAAGCCCAGGCACCAGAATATAACAGCGCACGTCCACTCCTAACTTCACTTTGCCTCATCCTATTAATTTCAGCATGAAGCTCTGTCACATCACGCAGAGCTTGATGGGCCTCTGAAATCCACCTCCACATGGAGGTGGATTTCAGCTTATGCAAACGACTCTGGGTCTTTGCATTGAATGGCAGAAATTTTACTTTTTCCAGAGGTAGAGAGGAAAAGGGCTTTCCTTTTAAAATATATAATATAAAATGTTGAAAATATTAAAATATTTAATTAGGCAGAGGACAGCAGACAGAAAATATTTGACATATTTACAAAAGGAAAACAAATTTTTAAACATTTGTAAAAATGTCTTTTTTATTAGAGAAATTCAGCCCAAGAATTTTCATTTTGTTTAAAAAAAACCCCTGCATTTTTATTTCACAAAGGAAAGGAAAATAATCCTTCAGGCACGTTGTCTGAGAGCTGTGAGATTAATGAGACTGCTGTCTGATTCCACCAATTATTTGGGGCTCAACCCTCTGGGTGGAACAACCAAAATCACCTCCATACTTCACCTAGACATGTTCTGCTCAGAATATTAACCACAGCGAGATCAATACCTCCACCTGCTGAAACACCCTCCTGATGATCTTACTTTAGCTGATCTTCAGACTCCAGCTTAACAGCTACAAATTAACTCTGTCTTTGACTGTTTCATTGTCGTCCAGAACCCTGACGTTTACATACAATGGAACAACAAAGACATGAGAATACAGGAAATAGGGGGAGAGACTGAAGCGTGGTCTATAATCTCATATCAGCAGTCTGGCTTATGCCTCAGGGCTGTTTTGGGATTCAAAGGCACGGGGAAGTGCCTGCTGTCTTTAAATAACACGTAGAGCTTGTAATTGCTTTAAAATGTTAATAAGCGTCTGCTCCTCCACTGTTTGCGTGCTAAATGCAGAAAGCAGTGGCCGTCCCCTGAGCTGTCCCTGCAGCCACAGAGCACAGCGCTGTCCTCCTCCGAGCCCCCCGACTCGCAGTCCTGCCTTTGAACTAACAAACATCCCCTCATCTCACCCCAAAGAAAATCAGGAACACGCATTAGGTGCAGATTCTCTTTGATGCCGGCCGCAGCATGACGCCTCTGCAAACGCTGCTGAAATTGCATTTGAATTTAATGCCGTTTCCACTTTCCCCACTTTTTTTCATTAGCAGATGTACATACTTGCATTAAAGGGATGAAAGACACAGAGACTGGAGGCAGAAGCACGTGGCCCTTGAGGACAATACGACAGGAGGAGTCTATTGAGCAAAGATTCTATTCAACTCATTCAACTCCAAGGGCAGAGACCCAGGTGTATGTTTTGTCTGTCAGTATTGCATCATGTATCCTCATTTTCTGTCATTTTTCCCTTTTGTTACATTTTATTCTTTAAAAATACAATATAATGTGTGCCCACATCAACTGAAGACACAAAAGTGTACTAAATATCTTAATATTTCACAAACAAGACAGTAAAACCGCACCATAATTCCTAATTTAAAATATGCTTTCCAAAGTATATGCCTCAATATTTGATCACCACTTTAAATTTATTATAACATTTTTCTCGGTCGTACTAGATTCATCATTCATTCATTCATTCATTATCTGTAAGCGCTTATCCAGTTCAGGGTTGCGGTGGGTCCAGAGCCTACCTGGAATCATTGGGTGCAAGGCAGGAATACACCCTGGAGGGGGCGCCAGTTCTTCACAGGGCAACACACACACACACACACACACACACACACATTCACTCACACATTCACTCACACATTCACTCACACATTCACTCACACACTCACACCTACGGACACTTTTGAGTCGCCAATCCACCTACCAACATGTTTTTGGACTGTGGGAGGAAACCGGAGCACCCGGAGGAAACCCACGCAGACACGGAGAGAACACACCACACTCCTCACAGACAGTCACTCGGAGCGGGAATCGAACCCACCTAGATTCATTATCTCTATGAATTTAATTTTGTATGTATCTGCGCTCAAACTAGGACCACATTTATCTGTAACCAAATCGGTTTATATTATTCAGCTGTTGTGTGCAACGTGTCAGAGTGCTTACCCTCGATGAGCTGAGTGAGCTGATTTCCTGATGTGATTTCTGAAACCTCACTCTTCCTTGACCCTTTCCTGTAGCGGATCTTGTAACCGGTGATCTCTCCGTTCTGAGCCTCTACAGGAGGGGGCTGCCATCGGAGCATGAAACTCTACAGGTTCAGATAAAACAAACTAATCAGAGCAGAGGTCTAGTACACACTGTACACACTACAGCTGCAGAGCATATCCTTACTTGTACTGAGCATTGTAATAAATCACAGAATTTTACTGCGTGCTGTTAAGCATTCTGACCAAAGGCAGATACTCCGGGGATTGTGTGAATGAACATAAGCGGTTACATGATGTAATAAAATTAAACAAACTGGATTTTGTAATCGAAATACAACAAGAATTAACTAACAACAGAGCACATTCATTTCTGTGGACTGCTGTAACCAGAGCTAAGGGATCGTCCACAAATTACCTTGTAAACAGCTAGCAATGAAATCCAAGTGCCAGGCACCAATAAAGCCTCACAATTCAGTATTGTTCACAAGTGCTGGCCATTCAGAAAGAATATAAATATATATATTTGTTGCTAAGGTGTAGGCCTATCTCTGCTATTATATAATCACCTATTCATTCCTTCACAAGTCTTCACAATTGCATCAAACTATCTACTACCTGTCTTTTTATTAGGTGAGTTGACGATAAACAGATAGAAAGGTGAAAACACGGTTATAAAGGCATGTCACAGGGCTTACAAACATGTTCTAACTTCTGACTGGTGCTATAACACCATTAGAGGAAAGTGGTGGGTCAAGCTCTGTGGGTGTGTTCGCACTTGAAGGCTCCGGAAACTATGGATCAAGAAAACCAGTTTCTTTAAGAAGAGGAAAAAAAACAATTTCTTATTCTCTATCATTTATATTGCAGTTAACCATCAGCTAAGATTTCATGACTTTGATAGGCCTTATGAAGTAGTCTCAAGAATTTCCACTAGTCTTCTGATTTTATTTCACAACACAGACAATCCAAATGGTCTAGGCCTTGTTGTCAGACTCTAAGCCCGTTTTTGTGTGTACAATAAACATGCACCGAATACTCTAAGCATGCAGAGAGGAGCACATTCAGAATATTCAGTCCTCACAGTGCCCTACCTGTAGTCAACGGGGGGGGACGAACAATCACCATAGTAACAGGTCGCTGCACAGGCATCTAACCAGAGCCATCGTCCCCCCGAGGTGCCCATTAGAGAGCCGGCTCTGCCTCGCCATAAAGCATGCACATGTTTATCCTGTAAGTCTCTGCTGTAAAGGCCATGGAGGGAGAGTGGCTAGGTGTCCTGCGTCGAGTTCATGAATAATAGACAACGCTGAGAGAGCCAGGCTGGGGAAAACAGGACCCTGAGGTCCCTCAGCACAAGATGGATGCAGGCAGCTATCTGCAGGGTCTGCGGTGCATGCTGGGAGTGCGGAGGCAGGGTGGAAGTGGGACTGCAGCATGTGAGGGAAGTTAATTAATGGTACCCACCCACGGTCCCGTGTTCATAGGCCGGGGGAATAAGCCAAATTAAATCGGCACTAAGTGTGCAATTACTTTATTCCCATTTCCTGCTCGCTCCAGTTTAACTCATTAAGTGTTTCCGATTATTATTTTCTTTTTTTTTTCCCCCTGCTCTTCCCCAACAAACTAACATTAATTGAGTTTCAAAGTTATACAGGAGAGGGAAAAGACCAGTGTTACAGAAGTTGAATGGGTTGGGTACACAGTGGTTTCTGAGAATGGGGAGGTTTACATTAAGGACAAAACAACATATTGTGACTATATTTTATGGTAGATGTACCATAAACAGTATGTGTTGTTCTACTCAATCTCTATACCTGCTTGTTTTCATGTGTCTAGTATGTGCATAACACCCTGACGAAATGATCTCTGGTTAATCTGAGAGAAATTCTATTATTTATTATTATTTTTATTTATTTAAAATTATTTTCTCCTCAATTATTAGTGATCAGCAATTCACCAAGACACCTCCAATAACACTCCAATGGCACTGATCTGGGATAATGAATGCAGTCATGGCCTCAGTTCAAACTGGTTCTAATGTAACAACAATGCACGGTACAGTGCGCTGGGGGAGTATGTCAACTACCCAGATCTGTCACATCAGCTAACAGACAACCATATTGTGTACTGGGAAGGGGGGGCCACCCTAGCCACCAAGAATAAGCCACTTAGAAGCTTTGAATTACATCATGTTAACTAATCCTGTAATGTCTGTGAACACTCTCACCCTTGCTTTTCTGACCTAAAAGTGAGGGGACAGTCCAGTGAGTCCTCTGGAAAAACTGAATCACAAATAGACTCCCAGATTGCTCCAATGACTAGAAGGGGCCTGTTCTCCTGGCACGCTAAGAAAATATAAATTGTTTTCATAAACAACTTGCAAATGGGGGAGTGAGAGGAGGAGAAAGAGTAAGAGTGAGTGGGGGAGTAAAGCTTTGTGACAGCTCTGTAGTAGAGCGCAGATGTGCTGCTCAGTGTGGTTAGAGCATGGTAACAGATGAGAGAGGCTGAACCGAACGCCCAGTGCTTTTCACTCAGCAGCTGCTAGCACAGCAGCCTAGGATCCAACACCCTGTTCGGATCACTGCTATCAAACAGCTAGGAGTCTGATCTAATAATTACAGGGATGAGTTTCACAGAAGTCAGCCTAGTAGCATTTATTTAAGAAATCTTAGTATTCAATCATTTCAATCAGCAGTCAGTTGTTTTACCAGCAAAACTAGAATCCATATCTATAAAAATGAATAGTTATTTATTTTACAATTATCAAATTGCTTTGTATTCCCAGAATGAAAATGGTCATGCTCCATAAAGTGGGTACGTCAAATGGGGCAGCCCTGCTTAACATAGATTTACTACTGAATCACTGATACATCCAGGCCACTAGACATCAATATTATGGCTAAGTCATAATATAACATGCAGTAGTTTATCTGGAGAACAATTCTAATGGCTCCTTTAAAGGCTAAGCACCAGCTCTATGAAAGTGTCAAACAAATAAATACAGTGGAATTTGAGTTCCTAACTTGTGTTTATTGACAGTCAAAAAACATGTTATTTCTTACTAATTCAAAGAATAGGGTTTAAAAGGCTGTTGCCCCCCCAACGGTGTTCAGAAACTCTAATAGGCGTCTTGCCTGTGACGTAGATGGTGGACAACAACTCTAGAAGTCGCACTTAATTTAATGCAAAATGACGAAAAGGTGTGTTGTTTTTGGCTGCAATCATTCAATGTACAGTGGGACATCTGTGAACAAATGGCCCAAAGATCCCAAAATATCCAGAAAATGGACTAAATTTGTCAACTTTAAACGGGCACTTTGGAAAGGACCATCCGCTCACTCCGTTACCTGTAGCTCATTTCACTGGCGTTGTTCCAACAATATGGGCATGTAAGGACACCAACGAAAGGTGTTCAAGAGCCTCTGTAACATGGAGGTAAACAGGGTAAGGACACTCACTTCGCCTGTTTTAGTTGGTGTTAGTTAACGTTAGCTTGACTTGTTAAACTCGGTGGCTCAGATTATACTCGGCTACGTAGCTGCATTACGGAGGTTTATAGTGTCGGATGAATTCGAGTTCGACTTGGATCACATTTACAAGAATAACAGTGCCTCTAAATTTGAGTTTAGCTTATTGCTAGGCTATTGTCATGAATAATGTTGGTTATTTAGCTAGATACTGTCATAACAGTCAGTCATAACGGTGTTTTACCGCGGCGTTGTTCAGCTGTTGTTCACCAGTGACGTCACGGTCGCGTTCAGGAATTTCCGTAGCGAGCTCTGGTTTTTCCGTCAATTTAATAAAATTGTCAATTTTAAAGCAAATTAAGCTGCTATTTTCATTTTAGTTCATACTTATATATGTCAGTAACTAAAATAATGTGAAATATTCATGGAGGTCCATTTAGTGGTGCTTAGCCTTTAACAAGGTGTTTCAGTGAGGATTGTGAAACATCTAGTGACATCATCACATATATCCAAAACTCTGAAAAACCCCCTTATAAATTACCAAACACTTATTAACAACTGCTGTATAGAAATCTTAATGTAATGGGATTCTCTCATGCAGCCACACAGGTCTAATATAGTGTAGAAATCTGTTAAACATTGGAGGCTGGATGAGCCAGATTTTGAGATCTGGACCTGGCCTGGTTTCAAAATTTACTTAGACAAGAGTCAGGGCTCACCAGGTGTGGACAATTATTTCAAGCACTCTGGTAAATAAGAGACAGATGCCTTTAAAACAAACCCATCATAGATTTGTATAATGTAAGAAGTCATTATTGTGGTATCAGTTGTGCACAGGTACAATTACATTCACCTAAAACACAATAAAGCTCCTTACCTTTGAGTTTAGCACCTCAACTGTCAGGTTCTGTGGTGGTGCTCCAGGAACTAGGGGGTGAAAAAACAAAATCTCACCAAAGACATTATGGTCTAATAAATGATGATTGCCTTTATTTCACAGGAAAGAACAAATGGGTGTGAGCAGCATATTCTTACATGGTTAGTATGTCAAACAAACAAATGTCAGACATAAACAAACCATAGCCAGGTATAAGAGATATTTAAATAAAAAACTAGGTACCATCAGAGTAGGTCCGCACAGAAACATCTTCTGTGGAGACTCCAGGTCCATGCTTGTTGTAGGCCACAACCCTGAAACTGTACTCTGTGAACTTCCTTAGCCCGGTCATGGTGTAGGACAGTCCACCGACTTCAATGTCCTGCAGGAGAGGAGATGTACACTTTAAAGTGCCCTTAAAACAAAAACACAACAAGGCCCTAGGACCACTGTTGGCTGGATATATCTATGGCTAGGGTTGGGATCATCCTGGATGAATTTAACATGCACAATGACTCCTTCTCCTCTCTGTAAATAGCACCTAGTTTTCAGATAATAACTGGAATATTCTTAAAATCTACTCTAAGATGTCAAGATTTTGTAAACCATAGGAGCCATGCCCTAGACCAGTTGTTCCCAACGTTTCCCTAATGTTTGTCGTATTTTTTTTGTTTTGTTCAATAAATAGTTGCTGTTTTATAGGAATTACAGTGTTTAAAATTAATTCCAGGTTCCTAGAAAGTAGAGGGTTGTACTCTGATAAACTCTAACCTTCTCATTGCCCAGTCCTCTCTCCATGTAATACAGTTTGTAATTCTGGATCTCGCCATTGCCAGTGAGGGGCTTGTCCCAGCTCAAGCCGACCGAGGTAGGGGACAGAACCACAGCCTGGAAGTTGGGAGCAGGCCCCGGCACTTGAACTGTGTGACAGGAGAATGACAAACAGCTGTTATTGTGAGGTTAAAATCTCATTTTATAAGAGGCAAATTTCTGTCATATATTTGCAGCTGTGACAGTTACCGGCATAAAGCTCATGACACACAAACAAAAAAGCTGAAACAGATGCACTTCAAACAGCCATCTTGACAAAACCACCCACTCAGGGAGCGCTTCACTGGGTTCAGCGAATGACAACAGCCACCTCCGGCAGCTCCCGCACTCCAGAATGAAATAGTGGCAGTGAGATGTGTGATGTTTATTTGATTAAGTTAGCTTAGCAGGGGTCTGAGGCAGTTTCGCTTGCACTCGCTGGCGTCATGAAAGATTAGATCCAATGAAAAGCTCTGACGGCTCACTGTAAAGCCATCAGACGGGACATAAAGGAAGCCGGGAGACCTTCGGAGATGCATGTAGGAAACATCATTTCATTTGGTTATGAATGGAGATCAGCCACTATAAGTTCTTTAATAACTTCAGGCAAAATGGAATGTCATGCCTCATAACCCTGATTCAGAGATCGTTACCCAACTAATCACGTCTGTCATGTTAGAAGGTCTGGAATAAACTGTATTCAATGAATTCAATGCATTACATGAACCATTAAGTAAACTTTGATCATCAAGTCTTGGCAAGTGCTTCAACGACTGACTGAGAAATGACACCAATTTATCTCAGTTACACAGGCTCCGGCTTCTGAGCTTGCTGTGGGGATCTCGCTGGACTCTCTGGTATGCAGAAAACCGGGAGTGGGATTAAGAAGTTCATGGAGTGTGTGTGCGGTGCATTCATAAGTGCTGTGTCCACAGGGGATGGCTGAGCTTGAGGTCCTGTGCTGGGACCTGGAAGCTGGTCAGCAGCAGAGTTGGAAGAAAAAGAAAAGACTGCGACAACATACACTGAGTTAAGAAACGATACATAGTCAGGGGAGCTGAATTATTTGATTAGTAAATGCTTTATTGTGTGCTGAGAAAGGCACTGTAAATTTGTAAATACTATTTTTGACATATCTATACTTGTATTCGAACACAAACTTAACACTTCTAAACTCGTATGAGTTATCAGACGGTGAACTGCAGGACGAGGAGCAAGTACTGTGTTGTAAGTGTAGAATCTACTCAGTGGGCGGGGCTTATCTCCAGCAGCCAATGGCTGAGTGGACCCCGCCCTCCAAAACAGGGCCAGAGTTCAGAAGCAAGATCTTTGAAGCGAATTAAAAACGAGACTCTGGAACTCAAACGCGAGAATGTTTTGGAACTGAAGACTGAGAAAAGCCTAACTGAGGAGGAACACAGTAAAAAGCACAAATACAAAATAAATAAACAATTAAATACCCAAATATTCTGTTCACAAAACTGCTTTTAAAACTCGCATTATTAATAACAGTCGCCCAAAATTTTCAGTTATGGATTCTGATTATTGGCCCTTTTTTGACCCCATATATTATTCTTAATGGAAGATACCCATATTTCTACAAACATGTAAGGTTTTGTTCAAAGAGCAGAGATTTATACTCTAAGGAACTGTATGTAAGAAACAGTGCTGTATCATGGAGCCACAACTGAGCCTGCCCCAAGCCAACAGTTTAGCCCTAATTCACAATGCGAAAGCAGAACAGAACTGGAGCCTGATGTGTGAGAGTAGTCTCCCCAGGGGGCCAGGAGCCCTCCAGCACACACATTATGAAGTGCTTATGCCATGCCCGCGCCAAGGACACGCAGAAGGGCCACCGCCGACCCAGAAAAGTAAACTCTCCCGGGTTGTGTGTGTTGATAATGCTTCAAATGAATGGAGATGGGCCACACACCTTCGGGGGGCACGCTGGTGCAGCACAGCTGAAGAGAGGTAAACACGGCACATTTGTGTTTACTTCCATAATGTAATTTAGCATAGGGCATCGAGGCACTCGAGAGGTGTCGAGGATACGCGCCCCAGGGAAACGAGTAATCATAATTCCTTTTGCTTGGGCTCTTTTCCAAAGCTCAGAATAAAAAGGAGCTGAGAACTAAATCCTAATGAGTTTGTGAACCTCCCCCGTATCCTGCCTGTATTCTAATGGTGGAATATTCCCAGTGGAGGGTTTAACGCTTACCTTCGGCCTGGGTGGCCACCTTAAGAGATGCCGAACTCTCCCCCAGCCCATGCTTGTTGTGGGCCACCACTCGAAAGGCATACTTTGTGTCTGGCTTGAGATTCTGGATGGTGACTTGCATTTCTCCAGGCCGGCTGGTGTTCACCCTCCTCTCCCTGTGGAACGAGGGCGCAGAAACCAGGACATGATATCAGACTGGAACACAAGCTTACTGCTTACTTACGCCATAAGTGTTGAGCCTTGAGATTTTGCTAATGAACATCTTACCTCTTGGCTCCCTCCAGGCTGTAGTAGACGGAGTAGGTGATGTCGTCTCCGTGCGGCTCCAGCGGCAGGCGCCAGGTCAGTTTGATGAAGCGAGTGGACACGAGTGAGGCCACCACGTCCCGCGGCGCCGAGGGCAAGGGACCGCCACCGGAGCCTGAGGTCACACGGTCAGTAGTGGTACGGGTCAGTGTGGGAGAGGGGGAAGGGGTAGCTACAGTTTTAGAGTTTGAGTGCAGGCAGCGAGGGTGAGTGGATGAGTGGAGTGAGGGAGGGAGAGAGGAGTGTGATAAATGGAGCCGAAATAAACAAAAAGGAGACGAAAGGACAGCGAGAGGAGGGGAAACAAATAAAAAAACAAAAAAAAACAAAGCAGAGAGAAACAAAAAGAAAACACGATAACAAAAAGGTATACATGATGGGGATGATCACAAAACAATTACAATGGAATAGGGCTGTCACCATCAATTATATAATGTAATGGTTATTTTCACTATTCAATTAGCTCTCGCGTTAAAAAACAAAAAACAAAAATAAATAAAAAATGTCAATAATTGTCTTGTTTTTACTCAACAAATTGACTTCAACAGTGACTGTCCTAACATGGAATACTCATGATAGCAGACAAACAAGACCAAACCAGATTGACAAGCTTAAAATAAAAAGTGAAGAGGAGTGAAGACTGGAATGCACAGAAATCATGGAATGACTCTTAAATAACAAAAAAATCTGTACTTTTTTTAAATGCTTAAAACAGGAAAACCTGGTGAGAGCTAGAGAACATAAAGCCATTCTAATGACTACCATCCGTCCGAGAATCTGGCACAGCTTCCCACTACAGCTTTCACATTCTTTACACAGATATGCGAAATATGTCATGTCCAGACCTCCGGAACGATGTGTGGTTGAATGTAAGCATGCCTCACTCTTGTTTTCCACCAACGGGGCGAAACCTGAGACATCTCAGAAAAATGTGCCACTGCCACTGGTCTGAGCGAGGTGGATTTTGGAAACCGTGCAATTCCAAATATGCGCTAAATAAACCCTGCGTAAAACGATCCTGTCATGGCTGACGATCGATCGATTAGCAAAGCCGTCAAATAATTTGCTTTTGGTGGTAACTTCTAATTGGATCATTACGAAAATATACAGCCAGGTGGGAATCATGAAGATGTTCTGTAAGTGCAGGCCAGCACTGGGTGGAGCGCCTGAAACCACCACAGCAACAGCGAATGGGTTAAAAGCTCTCAGTGCCAGTCAAAGAAGACCAAAGACCATAGCTATCATTTGCAAAATAGCGGGCAAGAGCACTGCTGCTCAGCATTACAACAGACAAAGAGGGTCCAAGACTCGGCCAGGAACAACAGAAAATAAGGTTTTCACAGAAATACAGCAAGTTACGAGCTGCCAATTGAGTGTGGTTTCTGTAGATTTCAGAAGGTGGGAGTTAGTAGAACAAACAACATTCATCTACAGAGTGCAGTGTTTACAGTTAGATTACCATCTCCATATTGTAGCTGCTTCAAAAACATCAAGATAAATGTTTATGACAAATAAACTGCTCATGTGATAAAGACAAACGTGTGGTTACCCATGCACTGATGAGCTCTAGTCGTGGGTTTTACTGCTCTCCCAGTGCTGCCTCACCACTTGAAATTCCTTTTTTTTTTTAAATCCATGGCTAGACTCATTCTGTGTCTGGACCATAATGTCCTATTCAGAAAACTCCACATTAGGACAAAAAGACTGATGATGCCCAGCTGCAAAAAAACACATTAATGGTGAGATCCATTAGCCTATAGCTTTCCCCTAAATGATATGACCCATTAGGCAGAGAGCAAATTAAACATTAGTTGCAGCAATTATAGGATTCTACAAAAGAGGAGCCATCACTGTTCAGCTGTTCTGCTACTGGCAATAAAGTATCGTGTTCTGCATTTATCTTTATCTGCGTACTCTCTGTACGTGTGTGTGTGTGTCTATCCTCATTGTCCTTCTGCTGGTAGTTTGATCTGCTAGATCTGGCTCACATACTCAGATACGAGTCTGTTCCAGGAGGCAGGAGCTGTGTGTCATGATTTCAGATAAACATTGCCCATAAGAGAAGGTAAAGCTTGAGGGATCTAAAATCAGAAAAACTAGTTTATAAACACCTGCTTATCCAAGTCTTCTGAAATCAATGGTTTTAACAGTCTTTTTTCTCCCTTTTCAGAAGAAGCAGCTTGCTGGAACATTGTTGTGAGGCTTTGATTGCACTGAAAAGAGGAATATTACAATCTGAGTAACTCCAGAGAACCACAGAGAACTACAGGGAAGATCTGTCTCTGGGCTTGGAGCCCTTAGACTCATATGAAGCTGCTCCAGAGCTCGCATTTTCCATAAACACTTACCTTGATATTCTTTTCTCCATCAACAATGGGTCACAATTATCTAACTGTATACACTGCACTGCTTAGATGAATAGTGTATTGTATTGTGATGAATAGTGTATTGTAGTGAATAGTGTACTTCTGAAAAATAGAAAGAAACCACAGTCACTGAGCTGTCCATAGTTTTGTTCTGTTGCTTTGGGAAAGAAGATGAAAGACTGAGAGACTGTGTACAAAAAGAGAAAAGGATATAGACAGTACACAGTCACCTATGAAACACTTTCTGATTATCCATGTTTTAATCACTCTCATTTCTGTCTAAAACTCAACAAGCTCACACTCCCAACAACACATGGTGGCTAGCAGAGGAAGATTCATACTCGTTCTATTCATAGCGGAGAGCAATTGCTAGTGTCATTTGAACAGATGGCAGCAGTGCCTTATTAATGGCAGACATTACAGCTTAGTGGGAAAGGTCACCAAACAGTGAGAAAAAGAAAACTTGAAATGGAAAAACAAAGCTGCTTGTGTAGACTATTATTGGAACAGTTCGAAGAACTTTGGACCACTTTTTTTCCTCCTTAAAAAACTGGTGCTGCCTGTTAGCCACTTCAGCTAACTTCAGCATATTTACTCAAGGCTAAAGTTGGGTAAATTAACTCCAAGCCCACATCCTCCATCTTTGGCCAAGTACTTATGATGTCACCATGTACAAGTGGAAGAACAGTACATTGCTAATTATTAAGTATACGCCCTCTGATCTGATCTTAAAAGAGAAATCCAGCACGGTTAAGAACCATTAAGAACCAGCCCCCCTTCATCTGGGCTTCTTCTTGTTACTGTTACTTTAAGGCTGTTGCATTCTAAATATTATTGATTCTCACAGTATGTGTAAGTTCATACAGAAATACCTGGGATGATGGGGTTTCACAAGTTAATCCTGAGGACACCACACTATGCACACATCTGTGCTTTCCCTCATCTACTACACTTTAATCAATTCGTGTAATTAGCAGGCTACTCATTTGCTGAGTCAACCATGCTAGCAAAACAATCAGTACAAACTCCAACATCTCCAGGATTAAACCTGAGAAGCACTGCTTTATATGGCTTCACATCCTGACAAACAAGAACAGCACATTTACCTGTATTACCCAGGTCTTCCACTCTAATAACTGCCACATATTAACTACAGTAACTTATAAACGTTGAAATTTCACTCCTTACCCTTTCAACGTAAACCGATCATATGTTAATGGGTTAGTGGTTCTGACGTTACAAACGGACAAATTCTGCACATATACGAGGATGCATAGGCACCCCAGATTTTTTGGATTACATTTTTTAAACTTATTTATTTATTTTTGCAAATTATTATACTCATAGTACACAAGTATTTAGTTATAATTACATAAATAGAATAGACCCAATCAATATATTAAATACTATTTTTACAGCAAAGAAAGGCAATGGCGAATGTATTCCTGCGGTGTTCTTGATGGTTCGTAGTTTTGGAATACTGGAGGATGGAAAACCTGCTAACGTTTTTTTTTATTTATTTTTTTTATTATTATAATTATTATTATTATTTTTTTTAAAAGGACACTGTTTTACTGGAACTACATAGGCAGTCAAGTTTGTTTTGATCACTACAGCAGGTTCTCGTAGTAACGTAGTAACTAAACAAGCAGGAACGTACATTCAGGAAGCGTCCCTCACACAGTGGATGAGTATTTTTGTTTATATGATTGCAGCATACAAAGATAAAACCGGCAGAAGCTTTAGCCTCCTTGAAAGCCTTTTCCTGAACGTTAAGGTCGTCAAGTCATTCCAAGGAACATTTGTGTCTACATCAGTTGAATGAATTAATTTTGCAACTGAAAGGAATCCAATGGAAGTGGGGGAAGTTTTATTTATTTATTTGTTTGTTTTTTTAATGGTTCAATCAATTGATACAAAAAGTCTTCATAGGCTCATATACAGAGAGAAAAGTATGGTTCAAAAAGCAGACCAAACTCTAATTTCTGATTAAGTCACAGGAGGAGGACAAGCTGCTGAACACAGATGCCAATATACACGGAGTAAATGTAACAGATCATTAGCCTGTTTCATCTCAGTAATCATCCTCAGCCAGAATCAGGGGCACATTTGACAGGGAATTACAGCCATCTCACAAAAGGAATTAAAAAATTATTTGTGTATTACAACAGAGGCTACAATTATCACGAGGGGACTGAAGATTGCCTTTTGATTTCTGGATGATCGTAATTTCGTTCGCCCTTTATAAGTTCCATGTCCTCCTGCTTGTGACGATAACATCAGGCAAGGTTGATTCTGACAGCTGGTGACATTTGGAGAAGCTCTTGATCTTTCAACAAAGGCTAAAAGCTCGATGCACGAGTGAGCAGCGTCTGAAGGGAAAGGATAGCGAATCGAATCCCACATCTTGAGGTTAGCTCTTTTTATCTGAATTTCATTGGTTTTTTTCCCCCGTTGACCTGGTGGCTGTCTGAGTGTACACCACACTATCTCTCCCTCAACACACCTCTCTCCAAGAGGTGAACACTTCCCACAGAGCTACTGAGGCATGTCGCTACATTTCACCTCGTTCCGAAACACTTAGCACCAGGAAAACACAAGCCACGTTTTCAGAAACAGATCGATGTCTCATGACCAAGCTGAAAGAATTATAGCTAAGGAAGACATCTTCTAGTTAATTCTAGCAAGTTATGGTTAATCATTTGGGTTTACTCATCCAAAAAAACACAGGGACCAATGACACCCAGAACTTTATTACGGTGTGTTTAGGACACAGTGGTTTCAGCTTCACAAACCCTTCCACCTCTGAAGACCCTACCTGGATACGATAAAAAGTCAAATGCATGAAAAACAGACAAAACTACACATATTTCGTATACACAGCAAAAATCAGTGCTCTTGTGCTTATCACTATAACCACCACCATCTTTGCTCTTATTGCCAGCATGGTGATATGGTGTGCTGTGGATGTTTCCGTTGTGATGTTCCCTGTCCAGGACTTCCAAAGGACTACAGCCAGCTCTGTAATTGTACTTTTCAACTGCATTGTACCAACACAGTTGCACTTTTCAGCCCTGGTTGCTTTTGCGTTAGCAATTAGCACAGCTCCGTGTCAAAATGCAGCTGGTGAAGCCGCAAAACCCCATCTGTAACGACAACAGCAGGCTGTTTGGTATTGCATTTGGGGGGGGAGGTGGTACTGAACGCCTCCATACCCAAGTTCCTAGAGGTTTTTTTCCATTCCTTGTTGCACGTCTGCCTCTACGAATTGCCGTTGTGAGTCGGAAAAACAAATGTAATTTCTGCTGTAAATTGTACTCACAGATGGTTAGTTTGTGCTGGAGGTCTGCATTTCGTCTTGATTGAGGTTTCTCTGGCCAACCAGTGCTCTGCAAGGTTTACACATCATTTAGACTCTACTACTCCCTTAAAAAGGTACCGCTTCCAGGTAACACGTGCCTAGTGAAAGATCCAGAAAGCTGGAGAGAGCAGAGTAGGCACCAGCAGCACATGTGAACTTTGTCCTGGTCTGCGGTGGTTAGGCTCTGTGTTTGACTCATAAGCTGAGTCAGCTCTGTGCTTCCCTGCTGAGTTCAGACAGCACAATAAACTTCATGAATATGGAAGGATGATGGATTAAAACTCGTGACACCCACATTGAGATTAAACACATGGAAGCAGCTCTCTCGGGCAACGGAGAATGACTTATATCTTGCCTCTCTGCTCTGGGAGATAAAAGGCAGCGCAGCGGGCGGTTCTGGGAAGGCTCTGCCTCCGTGGAGGGACACTCATCCCAGCAGGAAAGTATGGGATTATGGATCGCTGCATGGCCTGGCAGGGGACATCCTCAGTGTTGCAGAAGATGCAGAGAGACCCATCTGGCGTGCACTCCCACCTCTTTGCCCGTGGTAATACAGGGCTTCTAGGCCAATGGGCTCAAGCTTCTACCCCTCCTAGGCCTTTCCCCACCTGCTCCCGCTAAAAATCCACTTAGCTCCCTACCCTTCCTCATACTCTTCAACTCCTCCATTCCGCTCCGAGGGAACAAGCCAACCCCCATTTAGCCACAGGTCAGTGGGCAGGGGCTCTCTCCATTCTAAGGGCAACATCACCCTTCAAACTAAATGCAGGAGGTTCGATTCCACATCACCAATACTACACTGGGTCTCTGACTTTATGATTCAGATTCAACACAATCTGACCATTCTAGATCCCAAAATCCCACAGCAGCAGAATGGTGGAAAGCGGCTCTGGATTACAAAAAGGAGAGCAACTTCAGTTGTTCTGGTGATTTGATAATCTGTCTCACACCCTCAGGCAGAAGCACCTGGTTGAGTATGAGGAAAGTCAAAAATGCCCTGAGGAGAACTCAATGGTTAGTGTTAGCTCTAACCCAAGCAGACAGACAACACTGACTCTAGCTTAGCGTCTATTTTGTATTTGTTTATTTACTGTGATTTAAGAGTACGTTTTCTGTTTATACACATGCACTAAATATTCTGCACTTTAGTTTAGTGGTAGATTTATTGTTACATCATTTTACACAAAATCAGAATTTTGAAAATGTACTGTTGTTTACAAAATAACCACATGTTTACCGTTTTTTGTTTTGTTTTGTATGCTTCTATTGAATGTCAGAACCATTACATACACACTAAGATATAATTAAGCACGTATTTTGTTGCAATATTATGTTCTTGAAATTACATTTTTTGTTTTATCGCCAAGAATATTGTTATAGCCAAAATACCCTGAAAAATTGTGATATTATTTTAGAGCCATATCGCCCACACCTACTCTAAGGTCATACTAAATAAGAGAGAAATCTGATCCTGGTTCAGCACTCCTGCGTAGAGAAGCTACGTCAGCAGCTACCTTTGTGAACACATGCTCAGATTCACTGACACAGAACTCTGTTTTAAGTGAGTAAAAGGTTGTCTGCTAAATACACGTAGAATAAGTAGACTTTGATTGAGCAACAAATCATTTTTTCTTTATAAATAATTTCTTACAAGCTCCAACTCCAGCTCCCCATTACTGCCTTTGCTTCAGCTTTGGTTGATACAAATAATATTGTTTTTTTCCCACTGCAAATCCCTCAATAATAATCTTTTGTTTGAATTCTCTGCTAATATTTCATGCTCAACTGACTGTGAGCGCATGTCTGGATGCTTGTTATCTGCATTTGACATGAGGATTTTTACCAAATAAAAAAAACAAACATGGTGATGATGCATGTTAGACTGCAGTTTCCACACACAAATCTGGCTCTGAGCTTTCTGCACTTCTCCACGCAAAAGAAAAACCATAAAGCCAGCGTGGACTCCAGGAGCAACCAGGCAACCAGGAGCACAAAAGCTAGACTGTTATACTGTAAAAACATCCTCATCCACAACCACAGAAAAGCTAGAACTCTCAGTTCAGGGCTCATGCTCTTGGCCTGAATGGGGCCAGCACAAGCTGGGAAGAACCGGAAGCAGAGCCCTGGTCTGACCACACGGATCACTGCAAATCAGGCAAGTGTGCGGTCAGCAGGGCAGATGGATGAGAAGAGCAGCCCTCACTGAGGCACGAGGATCTAATCTGCGTCAACAGACAGCCAGACCCCCTAGGAGATCTCTGGCTTTTTGACTCTACTGGCGGTTTTTCACTGCATGGAACCTACACGACTCGAGTCTGCTCGGCTCGTTTGCTTTTCCACCAGTCAAATCTGGGCCTGGTTTCTGAAACCAGGTACTTTTTGAATCCCTGCTTCTTTACGGTTCCAATCAAGCCGAGTAGGTACTAAATGTGATGTGTAAGAGAAACCTGTCGATCGCCATAAAATGCAGAGCTGCAGCACAAATTGCCTCTTGTAAAATCGCTTAAGTTACAGCAGCTTTCACATTTGTTTTCATTTGACTCACAACGGCTGTTTGTAACATTACCCCGAGGTGTTCTGAGGAGGTTCAAACACTCCTTGGGTTGTTGGCAGACGAAATTCTCCAGCAAAAGCTGAACGTGCAACAAGGAAAATGGTTCTATAGGAACTGGGGCATGGTCCCATTAGAAATGTGGTTTTGCAACGTTATGGCTCCATTTTGCGGAGGAGTTGTGCTAGTGGAAAAGCGACCAGTTAAAAGCGAGTTGTGTCGTGCCGAGTCGAGTCGAGCCAATCCCATGCAGTTGATAAGAATCATAAAATACACACTTCTCATCAGTAGCTACCCGAGTCCTACTTCCCTCCATTCCGTTCATTTTATCTTCTTTAGAAAATACAGTTAGAATTAAATATGTCTGACAGTTAAAAAACATCATAGTAGATCTCAAATCAATTTGCATTAGAACTAGGGATGTACACTGTATGGTTTAAAGTATGTGGAATCAAGGAGTTTGTTCCCATATTGCTGCAGTAAATGACTGTGCTCTTCTGAGAGGGCTTAAGACTAAATTTAGGAACATTTATATGAGGATTTTATGGCATTCAGTTTTAAGAGCATTAGTGAGTCATCCTAAACGTAATGAATGGTGCTCCAACACTCCTGAGAACAGTTCCATTGCTTTACACCCCTATAGCTCATGCTTGGCATTGAGCATGGCAACCTTCAGCTCAACACTGTCCGACTTCACCTCATGCTATTCTGTGGAGATTATACCTACTGCAAATTCACAAATGTTACATTTGAATGTGGTCAGAATCATGAACATTGTAGTGGACTTTGGAATACGTGTTTGTGCGAGTTTCGAGGTATTAAAAAAAAAAAAACACCCCTCTGTCAGAAGCATGCAATGTGGTGGCACCTTGTTGTGACGGTTGAGGACACTCACGAAATGCCTCACTGACCTCCCCCTCTCCACCGGCCCCCGATCACACAGTATTACTGTGAGCATTCTTCAACTGATGTTGACATGCTGTCCTCCAAAAGACACATCCTCCACACAAGTTCAACAACAGCTATACTTAAATCTGTGGGGGGTTCTAGATATCTGAGTGTCTGCCCATGCTGCTGGTCTTCGAGCAGGCTACTGCAGGTTAACACTGAAAGGATTTGCTCCATCAGTGGCCATTTTATCAGAGCCCAACTTAAGCTCCTTACATTGTGTTTATAGCCTCGGGCTCAGAAGATGCCTGGGGCATCCAGCAGAGTAGGGGGCAGCGGGTCAATTCCAACATCAGTTACAAAAAGCCTGTGGTAAATGTTGGTGTGTAAATTATAGTAAGAGCTGCAGAAGCATGTAGTGAGTATTTATTTGTTTGTTTATTTGGATTATATACCATTTTCCTTTTTTCTAAATCACTGAGTATTTGCAGATATTTTCTTTAAATTAAAAACTCCAAAGCTTTAAAAAATAAGCCATTTTGGAATTGTATTCACTCCAATGTCTGATC
Source organism: Hoplias malabaricus (assembly GCF_029633855.1). Taxonomy (NCBI): domain Eukaryota; kingdom Metazoa; phylum Chordata; class Actinopteri; order Characiformes; family Erythrinidae; genus Hoplias; species Hoplias malabaricus. Next base: position 6,333,870 of record NC_089815.1, on the reverse strand, counting down.
CAGCCGTTCTTGGGATCCAGTTTTTAGGTTACTTTTGCAAAATTTTGACAAACACATATAACATAATGGGAATCTCCTCATTTAATCAATTTGTAAGATTTGAAACACGACAGACAAAGTTAATAAATTCTGACTGCATAAGGTTCTTAAAATCAAGAATTTGCATCACAATTTAATTAGATAATAACTGAACAAATCTGGGAGCAGCACGGTGGCACAGCAGGTAGTGTCACAGTCACACAGCTCCAGGGACCTGGAGGTTGTGGGTTCGATTCCCGCTCCGGGTGACTGTCTGTGAGGAGTTGGTGCATTCTTCCTGTGTCCGCGTGGGTTTCCACAGTCCAAAAACACACGTTGGTAGGTGGATTGGCGACTCTAAAGTGTCTGTAGGTGTGAGTGAGGTGTGTGTGTCTGTGTAGCCCTTTGAAGGACTGGCGCCCCCACCAGGGTGTATCCCTGCCTTGCGCCCAATGATTCCAGGTAGGCTCTGGACCCACCGCGACCCTGAATTGGATAAGCGCTTACAGACAATGAATGAATGAATGAACAAATCTGCCTTCACGTTTAAATTTAGATTACTTGGTGAACTTAAACAAATGCATACATCCAGATCTGGACTGGGGAGAAGAGCAACGCATCATACATTTCTCCAACCAGCTCATCGTTTGTGCACATATTTCATGAGCAAAAGCAGTCCTGCTTTACTTTACTTCTTACATTTTATTTTATTTCATATTTAATCCTATGTGCTTAGGGTTGGACGATAGTCAACATTTATATCATAGTATGTTTCTTAATTTCGATATAATTCTGATATTGATAGGAACAATATAAAATGAACAAAAAAACTGCCAAGAAAAACAAGAAACATGACATCACAGTCAAATATAAACCTCTTGGCTTTGTCGATATTAATTTTAAAGTTTAAAAAACACTGAACTGACAGCAGCCCCCTTTAATGAATGTCAAGTCAGTGACAGATGATGTAACTAATGTTTATTTAAATATTGAAAATGTGTTTAAAAATAATATCATTGTTACTGAAACATTTTATATTGCGATATATTTATATTGAATTATTGTCCCGGCCTCTAAACACCTCTGCACAGTAATGTATAACAAACCCTTGTTATTGACCCAGTTTTTCTGGGTCAGCTGGGTTTATTATGCTTTATTTACAACTGGCACTTTCATTACACTCAATCATAAAACCAAACAAACTAAATCAGGCTCCAGCACTAAAGCTGCTTCAGGGGTATTCTCATTGTTATACCTAACACTGTATTGTGTTGCACTTGCTACATATTCCTAGTACTTCACATGAATACTGCCCCAGAGAAAGCATCCTCTTTATGGTTAACAACCGTGCCGAGCTGGAGGAGACAAATAAATAAATACATTAACACCAGTACTGGTTCAATCAACCTGGCTGGACTCAGGCAGATCCATTCTCACCTTCAGATCTATCACCCTGGCAGCCAGAGCCGCAGGACACCAACAATATCCATCCGTCATTTCACTGCGTTCATATCCAACCACTAGAACGAGGGGGTGGAGTAGGGGAGGACACTTATTCACTAAGAAATGGAGAAGGTCTGCTCCTGAAATCGTGAAGACTACAATGGCAATAGAGCTCTAGATAAGTGTACAGTGTTCCTAGCGGTGAACACTATTTAGCCTAAACAAACTGAATGTGACAGCATACAACAATCCAAAATCAGACGATGCGGAGGTAAGAATCTCCGTCCAGACATGTAGAGTCCATGGGTAAGTCCTTGCTCAGCAATGATAGCACATACTCTGCTAAAAATGAGGTCATCCACAAGTAAGTAGACAGTCATTCAGTATCCATTTTTCAAGTAGAAACGAAAGAGATAAAGACAAAAGGAAAGAACAAACCCGATCACAACATTCACTTGCTTATGTATGATTATTTATAATATCCTATGCCATTAGAGCTTCACATAGGGCCCACAACTATGGAGAGAGATTAGTATTTATTGTAAAATATTTTACAAATGCGTACATTTTAATCCACAAATTAAACACAAGTCACAAATATGTTTCAGTATTCACAGATGAATCTCAATCTGTGTCTCATGGTCTGTAGGCACTGCACAAAAAGGGCAACCATGTTTTTGTTCCTTGTTTTGGTTGTGGTTGGTTCTACACTATAGCCATGTTTCCTCGGTTACAGTGTTACCAAGCTAAGTTGAAGGCTACCACGAGTTTTTCCACGACACTTGAGGCTGTGGCATCATCTGGGATCAAGCTTGTGATCTCCTTAGTAAATGCCAAATATTTATACTGCTGCTGCTAATATGCACATATTTAAGGCGGCAAATATAATATCGATTTTTGATTTTGAAAAAAGTATACTCCTCCAAAATCACCGATAATTCAAAGGTGTAGGGTTTGAGTTTAATTTTCCTCGCAGAGCAACCACGCCTGCTTTTCTGGAACATTCCTCACACTCCATCACCTGCACCCAGCCACCGCAGCCTGCAAATAAAGCCGGAGAAAAGAGCTCTATGGGAGGATCTATCAGATGCAGGTAAATGGGCTTTGAAGGATGCTGGTGCAATAAAGGCTTCAAGAAGTGGAAAGGGGGAATGAAAATTTTAGAGGAAAAAAAATCACAGAAACATCATCTGGAGGCTGTGTGGAGTCTCTAATATAAAACTCGGGAGAATAAAAACAAGCATTCAAATGCAAATAGGAATGATTTGAATTAATGAGCGGCAAATAAACAAACTCAAACAAAGGGAGACAGAATCTGACTGTCGAGATATGGTCCCATACCTATCCTTATGTGTATTCTTCACATCAAGACACAGCTTTTGTTTGGAGAACGGAGTCCCTAAATTCGGTGGCAATCAGAGGAGAGAAATCCTCTAAAGACTGGCATTTAAGAAACGGTCTGCTTTTTACTTCTGTAACTAAACACAAATGACAAAATGTCACCTCGCTGAGGAAAGCACCACAGAGAAAACACGTAGCTACAAAATCTAAATATGGGATTTCTATTCACTGCCATAAGTATCATTTTCCCCCCGTCATCCAGAAACATGACTATGCCTCTGTTGTGTGAAGATCAGAGGAAAATCAGCATAACAACCTTTGGCAATGGCAGAGTGGAGCTTTAGGTAATAACAGCCTGTCAGAGCATGAGGGGGAAACAAAACAACCTGCAAAACACCTTGATGGCTCCAGTTAAGAGAGAAACACCATACCACCATTGTCACTTTTCAGTAAAGGTAGTGGTCAAGTGAGGCACAAACTGCACTGGGTATTTTCTTCAATGTTTATTTATTCATTATTTAACTGTAAAAAGAGGTTTCAGGGATAGGTCCCTGTATTCGATCTAGACCTTATTAAAATGTATGGGTTCTCATAGCTTCCAAATACTCTTTAGCAGCTATCAGGGTAAAGACTAGCTCCCTGAACTGTTTAAGTGTGAACCCAGAGAAATGGTTCATCAACAAATTTATATACAATTATAAACGATGGCCAAAAACTATCATCCGTTTTAACAACAAGCTGCATCGCAAAGACATCCTGGAATACTTATACGTTATTCAGTGTAAAGGGGGCATATCGGGGACAACACAGTCCCTCTGAGAATATCCAGACATTTGAAAAAGCTACATCCTACATCTTTCTTATCTCCAGTGCACCTGCATGCACTTTACTGAATAAGCAGCTATTTCCGCTCTCTCTGAGAACGATCCAAATACAGGGGAAGATGATCACCTCTTTACAAACACTGTGTACAAAGCTGATGACACCGAGCACATCAGGTGGTTTATTTTTTCGGGATTTTCTCTGTAATAGATTTCAAAGAATTGTTGTTGTCTGATCTCTCTTCTCCCGATGTGCACTTAGTGGGGGTGTACATACCAAAATATATCATAATCTCTTTATACATATCCAATACCCAACTCTGTTTATCCTTCAGAACCGAACAGCCTGCTGTAGATGCTGTGAATTAAATATTAATATACGGTACAGAGACCACTCCACATTTATTCCCCCTCCTGGCATAACAGGAGGTATTTCTGAGGAGATTTTACATTAGATAATCTACCTAAGGAAGATACACCATCATCAGCAATATTATTAGTATGACCTCTGACCTACTGTGTCTGATCCAGTCAGGGCAGTGTAACGCACACTAACGCGCCACCACCACTATGTCAGTGTTACTGCAGCCCTGAGAATGAACATTGAAGCATTGAAGAATGGGGTGAAAGAGGGTTAACAAAGTATGCAGAGCAACAGCTGGACTGGCGTCTGTAATTGGAGAACTACAAAGTGCAACAATATGGTAAGTGGCATGGATGAAATGAACAATGCATATAGAAACAAAGCCATTTTAATGTTTTGGCTGATCAATGTAACCCGAAAACATTTTGTAAACTGAATTAAAAAAAACAAAACAAAAAAAAGCCTTTGTTGTGGATGGGTGTGCTTTTTTTTTTTAAACAACAAATGCAAAACAGGCTGTGCGCGGCTTGGATTTCATGTTTGCTTGGACCATAGTCTGAGGAGTGCATTGTAAGACTTATTTTCCTGTGGTTAGGGTCCTTTAACAAGAAGCAGAGCAAACGACACAAGAGCAAACGTGGGAGAAATACACAGGTGGCTGTATCCTCTACGTATGGACCCCATTTCAGCATCAGACTTCATTAAGTAAACATTGCACTGCTGCTAGATTCATCTTGGCCATATTCCAGTCTCGCTGATTACAGTTTCATGAAGCATTTGCGTATGTGTCCTCTCACATCTGTGTATAACTAGCGAATTGTATGAGGCTGAGGAATGTGTTTTCTCCAAGCGGAAGGGCCCAGAGCGTGGACGTTCGTTTTTATTTTCCCCCAATGTTTTCCCTGAACTGAATGAGGTGGTATTTAAAGCCACACAAATCTGCCATTGCCCGGCGACACTAAGCATCATTTTTTTCCTTCCCACAGAAGAGCATAAAACAGTTGCGGGCTGCTGTTTGTGCAGGAATCAATCTGCCACCATGACCAAAGTGGATTTCTAAGAAGGGAGGTTAAATATTGCTTTATGATCCATTTACAAGACCTGACCGTAGTCCCAGATGAAGTGGCACCTTGCAAAGGGGATATTACAGCGAACTGGAGCTTATTCGTCTATTTCCGTCGCAACAAAAACTGCAAAAATTAAGCAGACTGCGGGAGCAGCGTGAGTCACCCCAGTGCCAGTGTGAAAAACAGAAAGGGCCTCCAGGGTGGGACCCAACACCCAGCAGAAGTGTATATATCTAAATAAGGCACATGCTGGAACAAGCACGCTAGGCGCCTAATGCCAGAAATAAGGTTTTTTTTCCCCCAGGGAGCTCCCAGTGCTGCTGTCTCTCTTCTCCAGTGCTGATCTGATGATGATAAATAATGATATATATAGATTTTTTTACGGTCCAAAGCTGTTTCAGAGCTGTACTACATAAAGTAATATAGCACTTCACTAAGGTTAATACAACTCCCTAATGCTACAGTCAGTCATTTGAATCTTGAAGAAATCAAAAAGCACATGATGCCTACAACTGTCCCACATTCTTTACATAAAACAATTTTTGGAAAAGCCTTTCTTTTTCTGCGAAATAGTTTGTTTATTTCCACCACACTTATTTCCCACATCTCTATGTTACTTGCAATGTTATGTTATGCTTTATGCTTTCCTGCTAGCGAACCAAAGAGATTAAAGAGAAACACAGTGTTTTGGACATGAGGAACAAAGTCAGCTCATGAGGATCACACAAGGTGAGGCCTCTTGGCATAAAATTATATATTAATTAATAAATAAATAACAGAAAAAAGGTGGCCCTTACAAAAAAGGGAGCACTGACAAATAACACAATGCAGAACTGGATTAACATCAGGACTTGCTGCTTATGCCAAAAAGATTCATTTCACTAATCCAAAGACCCAAAGCCCCAGAAGCCAAAAGAAGAAAAAATTAACCCACAGTCCCATTAGCATATGATCTCTGGCCTTTCAGCCTGGAGAGCAATACCCAACACTGCACTAAGTAGCTTAAAGCTCACATAAAGCGGATGGAATTGACATGACACAATGCTTATCGTATGACAGCTGTAGTCCACAGAAGTTAATGACAGTCTATGTGACAATTGAAAGAGGTGAACAAGTCTGCCGTGTGGAGGATAGGAATTAAATGATAAAAGTTCCTTAATTAATGACACTTTGAAGTGACTTTAAAAATATGGCAAATATCCACTTTTCATTTCTTGCAGCTTATGCCTAAAACCTTATCAAATATAAATGAAATAAAAATGTAAAAAACCACAGACCCACTTAGCTGCATTCCTTATCTCTGAACATTATTCTGTTAATTTAAGAAATGTAATATACGAACACTAATATAAAGGGCTACAGAGAGTGCACTATTCTAAATAGTTTAAAACAGCCTATAGGCTTGGCTGTGCCTACGCTTCGGATAATGTAGAAAAATCACACGTATATAGTTACCATTTTAAGAAAACTTGGCAGCTCTGGAATGAGAAGATTCTTCATATTTTATATCCAGTAAAAGTGAATAGTAAGTTATTCAAATTATAGCTAAAATAGGCAATATGCTTAAGGAAGGTCAAAAAAAGAAGAGAACTAGACCTAGTAGACAGCAATACACTCTCACCACCACATAAACACAAATAAAAGCTTTTATCTTCCACAGCAAAAGCTTACTCCACTGTTGCTTGTATTCTACCATGTACTGGCTTCTGCAAATCAAAGACCATCACTAAATATGTGCGGAAAAATATAGCCCTCCAAGTCAAAGTGTGGACTCCTTGTTAAATAATACAACAATGTGATATTATATTTCAGGTGTTGGGACATCTGTTAAATACATGAGACACAGTGAGACATACCTTGGTCCAGGATGACTAGCTGAGCACTGGCCTGTATGTTGCCTGCTTCGTTTTCTGCCAGACACTGATAAAAACCTTCGTCTGACTTCACCAGGCCCTGAACCTGCAGATTCTGCTCCTTCTGCAAAGCATTACATATCAGCATCCATTTGTATCTATATTACTTCAACATTAATAATACATACAATTGAATAATTCGTTGCTTTTTTAATTGGAATACCATCCCGTCCCACCCCCCCAGACACATTTGTTTAATTAGACATATGATAATACTGTATTTTGAAACATGAATCGCACACAGTATTGAAAATGTAACTAGACTTAATTCTACAGGAAACGTACAATAATTCTGAAGTAGTCACTGGGGATCACAGCGTCTCCGTTCTTGACCCATTTAATAGTGGGGGCCGGTGAGCCAGTGACCTCACATTCAAAGACAACGTCCATGGCCTCATGTGCAAAGGTCCTGACCGGTCTCTTCAGGAAATGTGGTGGAACTGGAGAGAGAGAGAGAGAGAGAGAGGGAGAGAAATATTACAGTTTGAAACAAACACAAAGATAGCTATTGTTCTCCAGGTAGAAAACAAAACAACATTTGACATCCAAACAGACACGGGCGACTGCAATTATACACTGCGTTATTATACAGCTGCAAAGAATGCCCAGTCATTTGAAGATACACTTTAATAATTATACTTCACCTCACAAAATAAACCTCATATAAACATTCATTTGTTCATTATCTGTAACCGTTTATCCACTTCAGGGTCCCAGTGGGTCCAAAGACCTACCTGGAATCATTGGGTGCAAGGCAGGAACACACCCTAGAGGGGGCGCCAGTTCTTCACAGGGCAACACACACACACACTCACACCTACGAATACTTTTGAGTCGCCAATCCACCTACCAACCAAACCTTCCAGCACTACTTCTGAGTGATGGAGCACCAGTGAATCTCTTTGGGATCATTTGGAATGGCCTCCAAGTTACAGAACTAATGGATAACTTCGACGACCCCCTTGAAAGCATTCGGAATTACCAAGCACCCCCAACCACCACGAACCCACATGGGCTTGAACACATAGCTCCTGCAGGCCAGAGGTAAAAAAAAATACAACTGACATCCATTTCTGCTGCACTGAGTGAGGTTATTTGATCTCTGGAGATAAACAGCACTTACATCTCCTCACTAACAAGGTCATATGAAGCAGCGTGAGACAGGGCCTTGTGCTACAGCTGTGCATGCCTGTAATTGCGATGCTGCTCTGAGAGTAAACCCTTAACCCTCAGCTCCAGCCTGCCATCTCCGAGCATAAAAAAAAGCTAACTACTAGCTGACTCCAGTATCAATGTAAACATCAGATTCATTACGTATCTAAATCAGGGGTGTGTCATTTGTACAAAAATTCACTTCATACGCTCAAGAAAATCTGTTCATTGGGCTAAAAACATCAAGTACAACGTATAAAGAATATCAAAACAAATCCCACCTGCAAAACAGACTAGACAGTCAGATTACCCTTCATAAGTCTTAACTGAAAGCCCCCACACAGTCATCACCACCATTCTCACTGCAGGTTGGGTCTGATTCTTCCGTTCACATTAGTGATCCAAGATGGCTGGCAAGCAGTGATTGGTTGAATGTCGTGTCAATCAATTAACTGCCAAAGGTGCTTGAAATTTAGAGCATGGATTCTAATATCACCTGGCAGGCCTGATAGGATTCCCCTGATCTAAATCAATGTATCTTTTCATCTAAAGGCTTACGCTTAAAGGGTTTTGTTTTTTATGAGAACTAAGCAACTGAAAGCTTATCTATAAATATGTTCAAGGCAATTATAAAAACCCATTAATGCTCCCTTATCAAGACGAGGATGCGAGCGCAGGAAGCCACAGGAGCGTTAGTGAGGTCAGGTACTGATGTTGGATGATTAGATCTTCATCACAGAAGGGGTGGGAGGTGGGGCAGCTTGATGGGCTTTATACCCCTGTAGCCTATTCCTGGAATTGGAAATAGTTGACATGCAGCTGCTCTAGGAAATGTGTGTCCAGAAAAGAGTGCCCTTTAATGTAGCTGAATTCACTATTCATGAGGACTGGACCTATAGTGTATTAAAATAGGAAGACGATATTAAAGAATCTGTATGTGTGTGTGTGTGTGTGTGTGTGTGTGTGTGTGTCTGAGTCTGACTGAAGCAGCACCGCTGTGTGATCCTGCGCTCCTGCAGTATTCGTTATCTGCTAGTGGGTGTAATCCTGCTGGAGGCCCTCCCTCCACTGCCATGCGCCATTTAGTCCAAATAGAGAGAGAGAGAGAGACACACACACACACACACACACACACACACACACACACACACACACACACACACACCACTGCTGCAGGACCACCAGCACTAACGCTAATACAGCACTGTGCCTCCCTCAGCAGAGTGAGCTCAAATTACAGTCAGCTCACTTTATTTAAACTGTGGAACAAAGGGTGATAATCATGCCCTGCTTAGCGGAGAGGAACAAATGTAGCGGCAAGGGAAAGTGGCATTGTAGAAGTTGAAAACGTTGTCTGTATGTACTACATACTAACAGGAGGCTGTAACCTTGTAGGACTAGACTTGTAAGATGATCTTGGAAGAAAAACTGCACTTGCTGGAGATGGTAGCCAGCAAACTGGTTTTCCCTTGAAAAAGTGCTACTACACAGTGGATCGTTCCAGGGGCAGCTGCACAGGACCCTAAGGTCACCATGCTCAAGGCCTAGATGCCACAGCGCAACGTCCAAAAAATAAAAAAGAAATATGATTCTGAAAATTAAATGAAAAAAAATTAAAAAGAAAGAAGTAAAAAAGTCATTTCTCACTGCCTCTAAGGGGCAGAGCAGGAAGAAGGTTCACACTAATTACAGCTCTCTTAGCCCAGCACTAACAGATGAATCTCACTGGCTTTGTGTTAAATACTCAGGAAAATAAAAACAAGCAGAAAGGCACGCAGGATAAGACGCCGGATCATTTTTCCCAACTGCGCTGCCAATGTTGGCGCAGGGCTTTTCCCAACACACACAATGTTCTTTCCAGTTCCTCTCGACACACCAACCCTGCAGTAGCTACTTCACACTGCTCACTACAAAGTCACTGATCTCTTTAAATGATCTGATCTAGCACCACGTAAAGAAATTCGTCTCTAAATGAAGAGTCTGGCAGTCAAACAAGGTTTTGCCACTGTATCCTAATGCAGAGACTTAACCAAGATACATGGAAACTGAGAGTACTGTTTATTTAGCGTCCAATCAAAACAGTCATTTAGAGCAAGTTCGCAAGTTTATTCATTTTTCAGCTTCTGCAAGAAACATGTTTATTAATTCACCCATGCCTACCCTGCATCTACACTGATTTCCTTTTTATCGGTTCCAATTACCCCCACAGGACCACGACAGAGCAGATATAATTTGGGTGGTAGATCATTCTCAGCCACAGTGTCAATGCTGGACTGAGAATAGTCCTCCAGCCAAAAATATCCAGATAACAGCATCCTATGGGCAGTGACCTCTGACCACTGATGAATAAAGGACAACCAAAACAAACTGACAGTTGAAGAACAGTGGAACGTTGAAGCATGTAGAGAAAGTGAGAAATGACATATAGGGCTGGATAATAATTTAATATCAATATATAATCGCAATATAAAATGTTTCAATAACAACAATATGATTTTTAAACGCATTCAGTATTTCTAATATTTTCTCAGCATCAGTCACTGACTGACGATCGTTACAGGGCACTGCCCTCAATTTTAAAGTTAGTTTAAAAATATTAATATTGACAAAGCCAAGAGGTTTATATTTGATGGTGATGTCATGTTTCTTGTTAATTCTGGGCATTTTTTCAAATACGTTTTTATTGATATCGGAATTATACCGAATGAAATTGAGAAATATATTGTGACATCATTTTTGGCCAAATCGACGAGCCCTAAGTATATAGCTGATAAAATGGACGAGGATTGTAGATACAAGGTAGGTGTACCTAATAAAGTGTCCAGTGAACGTACATCTACTTTGTGTAATTTGCATATATCCTTTTTTTGTCAGTAATGACTCAGCTTTGCCACACAAACCCAATGCAGCCGGTGCATTCTCGCTTTGGGTAGGAAGCAGGCGAATACCTCTGTTGATGCTGGAACGCATCCAGGACATCTTGGGAACCTACCGACTTCGCTAACGGCTTTCAGATTGGCCAATCCTAGCCCTGAGTGCCAGAGCCAGTCTGACAGGGCTAAAATGATGAATAGCTCTCCGCTCATCCTCCTGTGGGCTGTTGAGACCTGCGCACACAACCTGCTGAATAACACTTGTCACACACCGCTGGCCTCAGCGCTCACGCCAGCTCCACGTAGGCCAGATGGTCCATTCCAACACGAGGACCACTCAATCGCTTTGCCTCTGACAGCCGAAGCTTCTCTAATCCACACAGCAATACCCGCACGGACAAACATATAAACTGAAAGGCATGGGCCTGCACTCGACAAACACTCAAGCCTTTGCAAACACTCGAAGAAACAAAGGCCAGGGCCAGGGGTCTTATTTGTTCATATTTGTACACAAAGGTTCAGGCTTGTGCTTTGTGCACTAAACTATCCAACTAAGGTCAGGGGTTAAACCACTGAGAGAGGGCAGGGGAAGGGACATCACAATCAGCGCCAGCCGTTTCAATCCAGAACCCTAAAAACTAGCAGCATCAGCAACATCTCTCCACGCTCCCAAATCACACACAAATGTTGACATACAACATGAAGCAGCTCTACAAACATCTAAGCTCGAGGAGGAGGAGGGTATCTGATGGTGCTCCTTCACCCCAGGAACAACACCTTCACGTTGCTGGCACTGACCATGGTGACGTTAGTGTACAGCATCTATGTCCATAGTAGGTACAGTTTATACAGCAGAAATCTATAATTATGAAGGATTTATTTATATAAAAATAAATAAACTAAATAAAAAATAATCATATAAAAGCATAATCAATCATGATTAATAAATCGCTTACAATATTTAAATCTAATGTATATTTAGATGTACAATAAATGTATTAATGTAAGGTTTGGAACAGAATTATATTTATATTAGTAATGTCTATGGATAAATAAATGTAATCACAACAATAAAAGTTAAATTGTTAGCACTTCCTTGTATATTTTGGCAGGAGATAAATGTGTAGTGTGATGTGCACGACAAACCGGTGAAAAAAAAACATTTTTTTTTACTTTATTACAATATATCTGTAGTTTTGATGGTTCTTGATTTACAGTCTCTTAATTTGCTGAGATTAGGAAGTTCTATATAATTATAATTAAAGTGACATTCAATACATTAATTCATTATCTGTAACCCTTATCCAGTTCAGGGTCGCGGTGGGTCCAGAGCCTACTTGGAATCATTGGGCGCAAGGTGGGAATACACCCTGGAGGGGGCGCCAGTCCTTCACAGGACAACACACATTCACACCTACAGACACTTTTGAGTCGCCAATCCACCTACCAACGTGTGTTTTTGGACTGTGGGAGGAAACCGGAGCACCCGGAGGAAACCCACGCGGACACAGGGAGAACACACCACACTCCTCACAGACAGTCACCGGGAGGAAACCCATGCGGACACAGGGAGAACACACCACACTCCTCACAGCATTTAATACATATTTCAGCATAAATAAAATAAAACAAAATAAAAACGATAAAATAGATCAAACCACTAATATGTCACTAGGTGGTTAAAGTGTTAGTTTTCACAACACTGATTTCTGCACACACTTTAATCTGGTTTTTCAAACTCAAAAATGACAATTTTGTGTAACACGATAAAAGAAAGAAAGCAGAAAATAGCAGGGGAGGATCCTCCAACATAAAGGTACACAGACGTATACAGTGGCCTTCACAATTACAGGCCTGTAACACTGACCATTCATCATGGACCAAGACAAACAAATGCCACTGTAAACCTTTGCAAATGTCTACAAAGTCTTGTTCACACACACAAAAAAGCTATTTTTGACCCATTCTGTAGTGGAGGCGGTCTAACATTCACTCACTCTGTGTCCACTGAGCCGGACCACAGCTCACACATCAGTGCTGTTATCTCCGTTTTCATCTGGGGCCTGGAGGAGCAGCAGGTTACAGCACAGAGCCTATCAAAGTTTAATATGAGCCCAGGCCAGCATTGGAACAACATGGAGGGGACTGTTACTGTAGGCCCAGACCTCCCCACCATGCGCATATGCTTATATTACACAGCAGGAGTACACACACACACACACCCACACACATTCAAATACATATGTTAGCACATACACGCCGCACACACACATTCTGACTAACACATGTGAACTCATTACTGCTCCACGCGCACACACACTGGTTTGTATTAATACAACATAAGGACATATGGCTATATACACAGTGCAGTGCTAAGCCCCGCATTTATTTTTAGTCTGGTGATTAAATTCAACGTACTTGTATTCAACAGGAGTTTCCACAATCTTCGGCTAAAAAGATATAGAGAACAGCAGACTATCCACCACGCAAAGTCTGGTAGGCCATCACTTCCCCATCATTTAAACTGTGCTTAAAACTTTCCATGTGTTACTGCCCTGGCACTGAACGGCAACTCCACCATTTAATATCCATCCATCCATTATCTGTAACCGCTTATCCAATTTAGGGTTAAGTCCAGAGCCTACCTGGAATCATCGGGCGCAAGGCGGGAATACACCCTGGAGGGGACGCCAGTCCTTCACAGGGCAACACAGACACACACACATTCACTCACACACTCACCACCTACGGACACTTTCGGGTCGCCAATCCACCTGCAACGTGTGTTTGTGGACTGTGGGAGGAAACCGGAGCACCCGGAGGAAACCCACGCGGACACGGGGAGAACACACCAACTCCTCACAGACAGTCACCCGGAGCAGGAATCGAACCCACAACCTCCAGGCCCCTGGAGCTGTGTGACTGCGACACTATCTGCTGCGCCACCGTGCCGCACCATTTAATATTTGACGTTAAATTTTAATTGCACTAAAATAATAGAAAATTCCCTGTTACATTCGTTCCCTGTAGAAAATGAGAATATACTTTATGTAAAACATCATCAAAACATGTCATTTGATCAGAGGTGTTTAAACTTTTGTATATACTTCACAAACCTATTATCAAACTAAAATAGCTTTAGCTTTAAAACATTCTAATACAGGTTTTAGTTTTTATGTTTGTGTTAATTCTGATTTTCCACTAAATATGTCCTCAAAATGTATAAAACAAATACAAACCACACACACACACACACACACACACACACACACACACACACACACACACAGTCTCTTCACAGCTGGAAATAAAAAGGCTTTGGGCTCCAGCGAGCAAAAATCATACAGCTCCATAATTAAAACCTACTGTGTCCTCTGCCCTAATTTATTGTCTTGCCAGCTCCAATAAAGGCAGAGTTAGAGCAGCCGAGCTGGAGCTCTCTCTCCTTTCACTGAGGCCTCCAGCTGCTGATTTACTCTGTAACCTCAGTCCCTACTACGCACCAGCACAATACACACAAACACATGTGATTCAAAACACACTTTGTTAGCACATAAATAAATGAATGCACCTTCTGACCTACACACACACACACACGTGCACACACACACACAGCTACAGGAGGACCTCAGTCCTACACACACACACACACACACACACACACACACACACACACAAAGCTACAGCAGGACCACAGTCCTACACACACACTGACACACAGCTAGAGCAGGACCTCAGTCCTACACACACACATGCACACGCACACACACATACAGCTACAACAGGACCTCAGTCCTACACACAAACACACACACACAGCTTCAGCAGGACCTCAGTCCTACACACACACACACACACACAGCTACAGCAGGACCTCAGTCCTACACACACACACAGCTACAGCAGGACCTCAGCCCTACACACACACACACACACACAGCTACAGCAGGACCTCAGTCCTACACACACAAACACACAGCAGGACCTCAGTCCTACACACACACACACACACACACACACACACACACACCTACAGCAGGACCTCAGTCCCACACACACACACACACACAGCTACAGCAGGACCTTAGTCCTACACACACACACACACACGCACACGCACACACAGCAGGACCTCAGTCCTACACACACACACACACACACACACACACACACACAGCTACAGCAGGACCTCAGTCCTACACACACACACACGCACACACGCACGCACGCACAGTTACAGCAGGACCTCAGTCCTACACACACACGTGCAAATCACTGCTGGTGTGTGGTAAATCTGCATCAATATGCAGTTGTAGGAATATTTATATTTATCTGAAATGGCATTTTCCTTCAAAATTTAGTGCACTTTTATTTTCATTTGTTTGTATTTGGCCACACCCCTAATTCACACAGTGTTCATTTTCTAAACATTTTTATACAGGTATTAAACATTTCGTATTAATGTACAATGGTCTAATTTACAATTCAGCATCTGCTTTTACAAAAGAACTGGTAGTGGTTCGGCTGTAAGTGAGACATCATTCACGCAGAATTAAGCCATGTTTTCATTTCAACTGACGAAGTGTTTAAAGGTTTTTTCCGCCTTTCTTTTACAGAAGACAAAAATTAGTGAACACAGTTGAAAGTACACACAGTGAGAAACTCTACTGGAGCGCTTGTGGGATAGAGCTGTTTTGAAAGCCTCATTCTTTTCCTCTCGCGGAGAAACAGTGAGATCTGTCTGCGCCTCTATGCAGTCGCCTGGATAACTTCATCACCACAAAGGCCTTCTCCAGCTCATTCAGTAAAGTGGCAGCTCGCTGCTTCGGCTCCAGCATCGCTCCATTCTAACTGGAGTGATAGCAGCTCAATAGATTTTAGATTTCTGAATAGATTTTAGAATCCTAGAATCAATTTTAATTTGTACAATGTAGTCAGTAACAGTGCAGACTCCATGCGGAGGTTCACTTTTCACTTCTCCACTTGGGCACATAGCCCAAGCTATATCAATAATCGTCCTTGGGCCAGATTCCTAACACTACATCCACCTACATCTGTAATGGTGCATGCACACCACAAGCAATTATATAGTTCACCACCAATCACTGAGGGGTTAATTCCACTGAGGCAGCAGGCGAGCAGCAATATTTATACCATCCATCCATTATCTGTAACTGCTTATCCAATTCAGGGTCGCGGTGGGTCCAGAGCCTACCTGGAATCATTGGTCGCAAGGCAGGAATACACCCTGGAGGGGGCGCCAGTCCTTCACAGGGCAACACAGACACACATTCACTCACACACTCAGACCTACGGTCACATTTGAGTCGCCAATCCACCTACCAACATGAGTTTTTGGACTGTGGGAGGAGGAAACCCACGCAGACACAAGGAAAACACCAACTCCTCACAGACAGTCACCCGGAGCGGGAATTGAACCCACAACTTCCAGGCCCCTGGAGCCGTGTGACTGTGACACTACCTGCTGCGCCACCGTGCCACCCAATATTTATATTACACGGAGTGGATTCAAGAGCTTCACCTGCATCAGGAAGCGGATTCTACATGTTCAATCTTTGACATAAAAAATATAGTTAATTTTTTTAAAATTAAAATTCCAGTTTAAATACACAGACAGCACTAAGGTGTGGAATCAGGTTTCTCTCTGTCGTACCGTATAAGAAGCCGAACACACACCTTGCACACATTTTGCTGGACGTGAGAACCCTGTTTCTGATTGGTAGTTGCTTCCCAGTGTTACTGTTCATTTGCATAAACTTGAATCTGAATAATTTTGCTCTTTTTATACATCAAAACTTGAATTGATACAGTGATGATGAGTTGTTTACTGAAGGGTTCACCAACACCAACATAAGCCTCTCTGGTTCCCTAAAGAACATTTGAACAATCTGTAAATGAAGCCATTTGCGTAAAGGACGAATATAACTACAACTTTATAACTACAACTGAGGCTTGGAAGAAAAGGGTTAAATCTTGAATATAATGGAAGGCAACTTGGAGATTTCTGGTTGCACTGAATCCCAAAGAGTAACGTGATGAAGCTGCTGAGGTTAGATTTACAGTGCGGTCGTGTTGGGATTTGTGAGCAGGGTCCCGCACCAGTGAACCCAAACAATGCTTGTCCCACCCACACGACCACACAGCTCTAAACCCTCCATCCCTTTACACCCCCACCCCGCGTCACACTGCAGGATCAATTCCCCACAGACAGACAGACGGCCTGTGTGTTGAATTCGCATGAAACGCAGAGTGAGAGGACGGGATCTATCCCATTTTCCCCCGATTTCACACCCTTCCTGTTCTCCCTCATGCTCCCTTCATCCCCACATAATAACCGCACGGGCTTTCAGGACAGCTTCTTTTGTGTTCCCCTCGCTCCAATGTCACGCCAATCCCAGCTATTACAGCAGATTCTAGATCAGTTTATGTAAACATGGTCAATGCACACTACAGGCGTGGAATCCCATTACAGAATAATGTCAGTTAGTAGAAGCACAGAGGCTTCGGGAACTTGAGTTTAGTGATTTGAAGCCAACACTGAGTTTGGAGTGAATATAACTCAAAATCTTAAAATGTAACTAAGAGGAAAAAAAAGGCTTATTTAACTGTGGTATTATTATGTTGTGGTTACATTCACTCACTTCCTGTTGTTTTAAGTTAAGCATCTGTTGGTAAATCAGCTATACTTCAGAGGTTAAGAGCCAACATTATTTGATTCTAACGTCTAAAACAATCTTTTTAAAAAATGGCTTGGACTGCCAATGGCCATAGTGCCCATGTGACTGGGCAGTTGAGCAGCGGAACTGCATTCTATGGACTTATGAAGCAGCATCCAAAGCCTCTGGCATGAGTTAGAGTTTGTTATGTAAAACTAACTACACAACATCAACAAGAGATCACACAAACATTCTAGAGTTGAAAAGTAATTACATTTAAAGAATTCTCTTTTTTTTAACGGTTGAAATATATTGTTCTGTAATAATAAATATATACAAGCCCTGCTTAACACTGTAAAAATTCAATTTTCATTGCAGTCACTACAGTGCCCCCTTTGATTCACCTGTGTTACAGGCTTGGACGACACGTCAACATACTATTATTGTTTTGTTGGTTTTGCAGAAAGCCTTCCAATCGACACCTTATATACAATCTATCTTAAAAAACCTCTTGTTGTGGATTCAATTTATTACAATTACATTTACGGGGTACTGCTCTAGTCATCCCCATATGATAAGACTAAGAAAAAGCTTTCAAAGTTGTTTGTTTTGTTTTTTTAATGGCAATTTGTAAAACGTTCCCACTCATTTCGCTCGTCTGATACATTAAGGCACGGGAGCTCCACTTGTAAGCATTCATTTTCATTCTTCACACAGCCTGGATAATGTTCATAAAGTGTGGCCTAAAAGCTTATAAAATGCATGCTATGGTTGGACAACACCAAATGAATCAATTGGAACTAATGTGATAGTATTTACTGGAACGGGCCGGAGAAAAGCAGCTCTGAATAACAGCCCAATCAATAGAACTCCTTCACTCAAACATTGCATTTTGATTTGTGACACTGAGGGAAACTTCAGGACTGATCGAGTGAATTCAGTCGGGCACACGGAGCAGCACACCATCAATACTCATCTGTGGGGAGTTTCAGGGCCCCCTGAGCCCACCGAGACAGCTGTCAATATGATGGGGATCGAAGGAGGAAACTGACTTGGTAAAGTATTTCAGTAATTAATATCACAACATCCACTGGTACCTGGTCATTATTATATTACCTGTATGAATAGGAAAATAGCATTTAGGTCATAAACGTCTTTGGACTCATCAATGACTAGACCTTACATAGCACAGTTTCTGCAGTGCTGAGCCAGGACTAGCAACAATAGAAGCTCTATTCCTTCTATTTCAGGTTTGTTAAGCATCAAACTGATTTTGTATCTATAATTTAAAGGTAAAAATACTACCTACTGTTGCTTTAAGTACAATGTAAAGCACTTGTGTCAGTCTTTATTAAACAGTTAATTACCTTGCACTGTGAGTTCAGCCTGGGCTTCGATGGTATCATTCATGTTCTCTGCCACACACCGATATAACCCAGCATCCTCTTCGGTTAGGTTAAATATCTGCAAACTGCCCCCTCCGAGCACCTGAAAATGGCCATCACTGAGCAACAGGGATAGAGAGAGAGAGAGAGACAGAGAGAGAGAGAGTCAATATTCCCACTGCACAGGGTCAAACAGGCTCTTACCCACAACAAACGTCAGCAGTGGGCACTTTGTGGATTCAATAACTGAAGCATCCTCCATTTTCCTAATGCCATTAGGTGCAGCATGTCTTCCCAGCATCTGTCCCAAGCTGCGAATAGTGCACAAGAGGAGGCTGCGTGACTCTGAATCTCATCTAATTCTGCATGGCTGTATACAAACCTAATGTAAATATAATGCAATGGGATGTATAAGGGACAGCCTTGTTAATTGGAATATGATGACATTTTGTAATCTTAAAGCTCACTCAGGTATTCAAATGAGGCATGAACTGCAAAATACTACACAAGGAAAATAATCGGTTTGTCAGATTTATCACTATTTTACCAGTACCTTCATGAGTCTCAGAAGTCACCTGTATGCTTCCTGCTCATTTAAAAATTGCTTAGAAGATGAATAGAAATGATGTTAATCATCTGATCATCAGCTCTGTGCAAAGCAGTAAGTAGAGCTCTAAGATTTGTATTTTAGTACCGTTTCTCTAGGTCAGGGGTCACTAAGTCGGCCCGCGGTCCGAGTCCCAACCCAGACGCTGTCCTAACTGGACCTGGAACTGTAACTGAGCTGTTTCATTTTGTTTTAAATGGTCTGACTCTTTTGGTCATTACAGTTCAGGTTTAGCGCTCCAGGAAACCAGAGTCATCACATGTGTTTCTGCATAGCACACATGAGGCTACTCAGCCAATCAGATCTGAGCATTATAATGAGCGCTGTGACTCCAATGAGTGATACACACAGGGCGGCTCTCCAGACACGGCTGTCCTGGGGCCAGTAAAAATAGCTCAAGAGACGTGATGAAAGCTCTTTTGGGACACATTCAGGACGACACTGTTGTGTGAGTTAAAACCAGAAGCTTTAAAAAGAAGGACATGATTCCCATCCTTCAGCATAAAGAGCCAATCAGCTTGCTGTTAATGGGTAAAGTCCCGCCCTCCAGCAATAAGAACCAATCAGAGTACTGTTTATGTAAAGCAGTAACTCAACTGCAACTTCAAGTCATTAGGGACTTTATTTACATATTCATTATTTTTCAATATCATTGTTTTATTTGTAAATATTACTTGAAATGAATAAAGGACATTTTATTTAGCGTATTTGTCATTTATAATATTTATAAATCTTGTTGTAAATTGAAATGTAATTAAAAGGGTAATTTGATTTGACATTCTGTTGTTAATTACATAAAATGTTGCTGTAACTACAAGGCTACTTCAATACACAGGTTGTACATTATTTTCCGGACATTGGCTTGAAAGAATTTGCTCGAACTGGACCCTTGCTCTAGGTGATGTGTCTATTACCATCAGCGGATTCTACTTCTACTACTACTACACTTACAGATACTATTACTGCTTTTACTTCTACTACTACTACACTTACAGATACTATTACTGCTTTTACTTCTACTACTACTACTACACTTACAGACACTATTACTGCTTTTACTTCTACTACTACTACACTTACAGACACTATTACTGCTTTTAATTCTACTACTACTACTACACTTACAGATACTATTACTGCTTTTACTTCTACTACTACTTCAACTAGTCCTACCACTCAATTTCTAATAATATTTGTGCTACTATAATTACCACTACTTTTGTCATATCTTTTTAAGAACAAATGCTACGTTAAAACAACATGAGAATGGACACATGGCTGTTTTTCCCCCCGAGACCTGAAGCTGTTTGGTCAGGTGCCTGTGTTACCATGGTAACTCTGATAACCATCACCTGGCACCTCACCCAACAGAGTGGTTAAAACGCTCATCCATAATACATACGTAATTAGAGAAACGCTGTGTAGGACTGCGGTGGCAGGACAAATTAGTGACGTTCTTCCCAAAGCGCTGGATGTGTTTTATTAATACAGAAGCTCAGAATAGCTCCTCAACAATAACAGCACACCAGCAACCTTCTCTTCCAGCTCTGTCCTTTGAACTCCTCTACACACATGGGAGGTGGTGGGGGGGTTCTGACTGCGTTGAGTGCAGTACGCATAGGGATGGGGAGGAAATCGATAGGTTGAAGGAGGACACTGTAGAGGGGAGAGACAGGGTGAGAGAGAGAGAGAGGGTGAGAGAGACATATACAGAGAGACAAGAGCTATAGGACAGAGGGAGGCAATGGGACAAAGACAAAGATGAGGTGTGAGATGGGGTGAAGAAAGAGATGTCGAGGATGACAGCACAAACAGGAAGGAGAGAGCAACAGAGACGGTGAGAGGAAAAGAGAGAGATTGCTGTGTGAACAGGGATGTAGGGATAGCAGACTCGCCGCTCAAACCTGATCCACCAGCTATCGATCGGCTCTAAACACACGGCCATTAATACCGCCATTCCCCTAACCCACACACACACACACACCTCCCTCACCCTCAGCTCAACCCTATTTATATGATGCCTTTCACTCTCTAGCTCAAGGCAGCAGTGTGTGTGTGTGTGTGTGTGAGTGAGAGAGAGAGATAAATAGATAGATTGATACTTTATTGATCCCAGAGGGAAATTCAAGATATTCTTTTTGTCTAAAGCCGAAGTCACACTAGACGTTAGTTAGTGAACCTCAGTCATTTCAATAGAATTTGCCACGAATGCTTTCCTGCAGGAGACACCAATGATAAATATATTTCACAAGCAAAAAACATGTGAATTCATGTGGCTTCAGTGACCTAAATGTGTTGTAACAGCATTAATGTAGATCCACAATAGAGGAAAATCTCATTGACTGTAACCATATGAAAGCACAAACCTTCTAATTTCATACAATACCTTTCAAACCTATTATAAAATGATGCGCAGAAGAAAGACGGCCTGGATCTCAGACAGTCAGGAGGCTGGATTACAGACACTCAAGTGTATATAATATTTATGTGAATATTGTTAATGTTCTAATTTCAGCAGGTAGACTGCTCCATGATTCTGTTGCTCTGCAGGAAAATGCCTCTAGTCTGGCTGCAGATGTCTTAACATTTCAAGGAGACCTCCCTTCCCTGCCCCTGTCTCTCTCTGCGTTAACCTAGTTTGTCTGTGGCGTGTAGGCCGATTACAGAGAGAAACACACTCCGCTGAGTCAGGCCCCAGTTCTACATCTTCACTACCACACGCCTGTCACTACAGATCATCACCTTCGTCCTCCCAGTCACCTGCTCCTCAGAGATCAAGTCGACCTGGAGGGTTAGACCCTGCATCAAAGACCAGGGGTTCACTGGGTGTGAGGTGTGAGAATGACTTGTATAGGTCTGAGGCATCTTACAGCCTTCATACAACACCAAAGAGGATGAAGCTCTACTGCACAGTCAGAGTGACAGCATTCATTGTCCTAATTAGTATTTATCAGTGTATAAACACAGGCATGATTGTGTCGTGTTAATACAAAGGATCTCAGAGTTAGAAAAGAGTGGATGAGGCCACACATTGCAGCGTTTACCGTAGGCAGCCTCAGTGCTGGAGGCAGGTGAGCATGAATCAATTAAAAATGTACTACACAAAGCCTGTCCCCAACAAAGACCTTTTAATTAGTTGCAAATTTACACTGTCACTTATCTTCCACTCAGGCACATTAGTAGGCCTGCGAGCTCCGCGACTGTCTGCAACCCGGAAAGAGCGGGAGATAAGGCACCGCTGACATCCAATAAAAACCTTCCCTAGGATAAGGAGCAACTCATACTGAACACTGCTGGAAGAATTAAGGCCTGAGCGACATGGAAACTTCACCGCCGATACAGACATGGACTTAAAGGGCACGTAATGGAAAAAGTTCAGTGTGTGTTGCTTTGCATAATCTACCAGTGCAGACACTTCCGAATTTTACCTGGACCTGCATTTATGTGAGAACCCAATGACAACGTTAATGGAGCAGAATAAACGCAACAAGCACAATGAAATAAAGCACGGATTAAATATGGAGTCAATGAGAACTGAAAAGAAAGAGAACCAAGCTAAAACAGATAAAATCCAGAGCTTCTGCTCCACGCTCCTGGGCTCTCGGGCGTCGTTCTGAACATGGCGGTTTAGACATGGGGAGAAATGTGCTGTGGAGCTTGATCCTTGTGGTATTTTGAACAAAGCATGGTGTTAACGTCAAGAACAGGGGTACAGTTAGTCTGCTTTAAATGATACAAACTATTTCCAGCCATTATCATTTGTTTGAATTGAACACTAAGTAATTAAAGTTAATTACAATAATTAACCAACAAAAGATACAACTATAATGAGTGAAATGGTTAAAAACACCTCTTATTTTCAGGGAAAACTCAGATACTTTGTGCAAACCGTTCTAGACACAAACCTAACCCTCACACTTGAATGTCCTTGGTGTCCTTATAAAACATTTAAAGCGATACTGTCTGTGCTTTATTGTCAACATTAATTTCATACAGCCAAACGCCATACTGGCCACGCCTTGGTAAAAGTGCTGTCCTCCTGTCGAACCTTGTCCTGCTCCAGCGCTGAAGCAGCTGTTACCCACTTGGTCCACACGGAGTAGCCTCAAATAACCCAGAACTAATGCAGGCCCGGCCTTGACTGCAGCCTGGGACGACTACTCGCTCACAACACACAGCTTGGGAGGTACATCTAAAGATACCATAAACATCCGCAGAGGGTAACCCAACACCACACTACCTCTGGCACAGGCCCAGGCAGGTCCCTAAGTGGACTCAACATGATTGATGCAGCAATAGAATACTCTAGTTTCCTAAAAGATATGACAGGGGCATATTTTTACTAGAATAATGGAATTTAGGACATACTATCCACTTTGTTGCTAGGCTTGCTGCCTTGAGAAATCAGAACTTGCCGCTGGTTTTAAAAGAGAGCGAAGACTCAGCACGAACCAGTCACTGCTAGACGCCCCAACTTTAGAGATCTGTGTGGAATACGTTAAAATTCGCACTTCCAAAATGTTCTATTTTTACGGCGATCTTCTCATGTTTTGTAGACACCATGTGTTCTTCAGAATGGAAAGAGAAACACTCAATATTCAATATAAATGAATTATTCCAAGATCTTGAACCATCTCTGTTGGTCTTTTTAAAGTGGCAAATTACAAATGATAAACCTGAGGTGGCCCATTAACTGTACTTTTAACTCCTTGTCAGAATTTGTCTAAACAATCATAAAATGCTGAGTACTTTTAGCCCTGACCACATTTCAAGTTATGAGTGTTCAAACCAGACTGGTACGACCAACAAGATCCTGTATCACATACGCACGTTGGTTGCCATGGTGATGGCATATCTGTGCATCAGAATATGAGTGTGTGGCAGGGAAAAGAGATTTCCTTATTGTAAATATTGACTGACAGACCCCCAGTGCATCAGATTTGGAATGACTTACAGACACAATTCCAGATAAAAAGTCAGGTGTCAGCAGGTTTTTTGCCATTCAGACGGTAGACACCAGCTATGCAAAAAAAAAAAAAGTCACACTGTCATGTGCAGAATTCTCTGCCTAGAATCCTCTTTTGACTGAGAAGCTCAGCTTCCACCGGAGTCGAGAGTTCCTGTCAGGTATTAGTTGGTTATTTTTACCGGGAGGTTATAAACTCGGAATCTCTGGGTGTCCGGTTCGATGTTTTATCCTGTACGACATGCGGAAGTGTGCCTCAGATGATATCCCTTCCTTGAGAAGAGAAACTGGAGAGGAGTAGAAAAATCAATATGGAGAGAAAGCCCCGTCTCGAGAAGCAGCTGGAGAATATTTATTTTTGCCGGGTCTCATTATTGTGAAGGCCCACGAGGGGCTGAGGCACACTGCAGCTCTGTGTGCTTTATTGTAATGTCAGAGCCTTCGCTAGTAAAGCCAGGCTTTGATTAGAGCATTACGATACAGCCCCGAAGCCACAACCTGTGTAATATTCAGACATTAGAAGTCTGAATGCCAAGGCGGACGCGGTTGGAGGTCTAGGATCTGTCATTAGCCACAGAGTGCAGTGAGAGGTCAGGAAGCATCGAGAGGGAGAGAGAGTGGGTGAGAGAGAGGCACTCCCACAGGTGTGGAGAAAACAGAAGGAGAAGTGAGGAGAGAAAGATAGAGAGGAAAATAAGAGAGAGAGCCCTGGAAAAGGCCACAATGCTCCAGTGACAAAGAACAGCTGGCGAACGGAACGGTTTATTCAGCATCCAGACTCCACATGTAGCCTTCCCACTGTTAAAGCACAGAGCAAATGTTACTGCAGTACTGTCATCAAAATTCTAAACTTTTAAAAAGCAGAGAAAACTATGCAAATCATTTTCTGCTAGCTAGAGGTGGGTGACATGCCAAACAGACGACATTACAGTACACAGTATGTGTAAAAGACTACCATAACCTCAAAATGGTGAACGGAGGCAGCTGCACAAGCCTAAGGCCACCAGAAATGTAGTTGCATTTTCATTGGCTTAGGGCCACACTACCCATCATAAGTTTGGACACATCATCTCATTAGTCATTGGTGGAATAGGGCTAGTCACTGTATAGACCTCGGCACAACCCGAGTTATGGTCATTCCACATGACGACCTCATGAAGTTGATTGAGAGAACGCCAAGTGTGTGAACCTAAAGCATAAAACATATTCTGGTTTGTTGAACACTTTTTTGTTCACTACATAATTCCATATGTGTTCCTTCATAGTTTTAATGGCTCTCATATTCATTTACAATGTAAAAACTAATAGAAAAACAAAGAAAAACCCTTCTGACTGGTAATGTAGATTCACAATATGTGGAAAATGGCACCCTCCCTGAGTGGGCGTGTCCAAACTTTAGATGGGCACTGTATATAACAATATAAAATGTTTAAAAAACAATGACATCTATATATTTCAATATAGATTATTTACAGCACCTGTCACTGACTGATGGTCATTGCAGTGTGTTGCCGTCAGTAAATTGCACTCAATTTTAAAGTTAGTTTAAAAATATTAATAAAGCCATGAGTTTTTTTTTATGGTGATGTCATGTTGCTTTCACTTATTGGCCTTTTATCTGTGGCTTTTTTATTGTTCATATCCATTTCAGAATTATATCGTATTGAGCGAAATTAAGAAATATACTATGAATTTTGCCCATATTGTCCAGCTCTAACATCCGTGTATCTTTTTGCATTGGCTCTGGTACTGGTCCAACGTGAACCCAGAGACTGCCTCCTTCTACACATCATGCCAAAACAGCATGATTGTGATTGGTCCTACTGCAGAAGTAGGCGGCTCTTGGCCACGTTAGGTGGCGAAAGAAGCCACTCTCCCTAAAGACTCTGGCAACGAGTGAAATGTATACACACTGGTTGTCATGGGAATGTTGTAAGCAAAAGTATGACCATGAGACAAGGAGAAGTATGATTTTCTTGTCATCACAAGAAGCAATAAGACCAAAACTTTGAACACCACCCCTGCAAGGAAGTTCAACTGCATTCAACCTTCCCATAAACAGAAAGTCTCTCTCTGTCTCTCTCTCTAACCATTTGTCCTTTGCAGGACCCAGCCTATAGTTACACGCTGAAAAGCCCCAGAGACTCCAAGCCTGCCATTATCTTCCCCATTCTGCCAGCTAGTGAGTCATCACGGGGCTTGTGGAGCACATCCCAGTTTAGACGACGGGCAAAATGTTGGGCCAGGGAAGCAGGACATTTGGTGGAGCTCCATGGTCAATAAAACCATGTTTGGTTTAAAAAAAAAAAAAAAAAAAAAGACACTTTTCCCAGTCTACTGATGAGTCGAGTCAAAAGCCACCATCTGTTTGGACAGGCGGGCTGCACTGACTGTGTTTTCTGTGCCCAGAGGGGTAAACCAATTCAGTCAGGGTCCAGGTCATGAAGCTACAGTTCCACAAAATGTATCAACAAACTGCAACAAAGTTCAGCGAAAACAGCGCTTACATCTGATCTGACTGTGGGTATGTCGCTTAATTAGTTCTATCTATTTCAGCTTAAATACACTGTCATACAGGATTTAAAGGCACTAAGAAACCAAAGTGTATTGTAATGAAATTGTATATTCAAAACAACAATATGCAAACACTGTAATGGCTTTTAAAAAACGCTTTGCCTCCCAAATCATTCACGTTACTGCGACCAAAACAGATCCTTAACCGAGAAACTATGACGATTCGTGTATGCCAGACTCTGTTTGGTGCAGTGGAATGGTTTACACTTGCCATTAAAATGCTTTCTGTATCTGAACCTTATGCTTACATCTACTTATAAGAAAGAAATAGCTGTGCTTCTGATTGGAATGTGTTTTGATGATTAACATGGTCAGAGCACACAGGCTCATTCTTAATGTCAAATATAAACAAACAAATATAAAAAATGAGGCAATTCCTCTTAAAGATGAGTCTTAAAACTAATACGGCTGTGCCATTTTTCTTGATATATATTTGTCTGCTTTTTGCCTTAATGAATAACTTTGTAGCTTCCATCCAACTACGGCAGCTACATGTCCGTAAGAATAAAAATCTTTGAAAGAGCCAATTTCCAGATTCCCTGCTTATGACACTGTACCCTTCCTGACACTGTGTTTCTAAACTCTCTCTCAAGTCCAGCTCTGACAGATGGAGTTATCAGGGGTTCATCACTTTGTGCAAATTCATCTCTGGCCTTCTGTCCAGCAGGATGTGTGGGTCTGAAGCTCCACTTTCACGCACTCCTCTAACACCAAAGCTATAAATTATACATGCAGAAACAGAGAGCCGGCGACAGCGCTAGCACTCACTGTAAATATTGTTAATACCGACACTGAACAAAAAAGCAGCAGAAATTATAGGCCATTACCACTGATAAGCGGCTCTCCCAGCGCTTCTCTCGAATTCATTTGGCCCCTTCTTTGCGGAGGATAGTTGGGAGAACGTACAGTGATTGACCCCAAATTGGATTTTAAATAGGGTTTCAGAGAGTGAGCGCAGGAGTGCCGCACGGAGACAAAGAGCGAGGGGCTGAACGACAGCGTTGGTGGGTGATTTCTGACAGGGGTGGAGGATTCAGCAGTCCAGACACATTTACATCAAAACTCAAAACAGACTTATATTGCTTGGCTTTTAAAAAGAGCTGAGTTTAATAAATTAAATGCAACACTGTGGAGCAGCTGCAGATGATCCTAATCTCACCATGCACCATGCTCAATGCCAAGCACTGGCTAGAGGGGTAAAGCCCCCAGGGCATATTGTTTTTTAGACAGAGAGGCATGTAGCTCCCTCCATCATTTGGGGCTCATTGAGTGGCTTTCGTGAACCATAACCATTGAACATCTGTACCTTACCTCAACAATGCTCTTGTTGCTGAACGCCACCGGCATCGCAGGGCATCAAATACTCATCCAGTATATGACTTATTTGATCTTTCTTCTTGATGTTGGTTTCTTTAGTAAGGATCTGTTTACATCTGGTAATATAATCTGGATAATATCTGGATATATTTAGACCAGATTCTGTTTACACTTGTGATATAAATCCATGCCCACCCTGACCAGATGAGATCTGATTATACTTTTCCATGTAAAAAGCAAACCAACCTGAACATCACTTCCGTTTTCCTTCCTCTAACCAGCGTCTCACCATGATCTCTCACCTGCTGCTCCCAGTGTATTATACACTCTCAAAACTCTAGAATAAAAACTGAAAACATGTTCTGAATCATCAGAGGATCGTGCCTGTGATTTCTGCCTGAGTGTCCACGACTGTCCAGAGTCATTTTTGAACGCAACAGAGATGTCAAGACCGGTTGGAAAAAACTGATTCCTTTTTTGCAGACATCGAATAAATAGAAGACGACCGAAATCCCAGTTAATTTGTGGAAAATATAATACGATTTCAATATGCATTGTTTTTCTGTACAGATCACAAGGACATTTATCATAATGAGACTCAGGAGTCTCAGAAGTATCCGTGTGGAGAAGCTAGCTCTGGTATTACTAGGTACCTGATCAAAATGAGTGGAATGGTCAAACCCTACTACATCCCCGAAACAGCGCAGACACTCCAGACTCAATCCCAGCCCCGTGACCTAGTGTTATTGGCAGACTGCATAAACACTGCCCTGCTCCTGACTGTGTCAACACAACAAACACCATGACATTTCGAGGTGGGACAGAGGCTACAAAGAGTCGAGATGGGTCTGGGGTTTGAAAGTTGATTTACATGCAGCGTCAGACCTGTCGCCCCATACATTATTCATTACTCATTCCCCTTTATTGATGGTAGAGGATTCTATTAAGCCGTTCTGTTACGTTCAAAACAGCCCAGTGCCTTCCTACCCCCGGCCTGATCCAGTGACTATTTTAGCGCTCTGTCTGTGAAATGCAATATTGGCTAATCGAATCCATTTTCATGCTGTTGTAGCGCTTAAATAAACCGTTAGCATAGGCCACGTCCTCCTCGGCATTCACACAAAAAAGACCATTACACACAACACCAGGAGGCGTATCATTCAAATAGCAACAACTGCTTCATGGATATTTCTATTGCTGTTTACAGATTAGCAACCGATTTTACCTGAGATGACAACTGGTCAATAAAGCATACGATTCAAATTTTAAGCCTTAAAATCCAATTAATCCTTTAACAAAATCAAAAAAGTCATGGTGATGGAGCTTCCTCCCCTCTGTCCCTGTAGCAGAAACGAAAGCTTAAGCACTTGCAGACACATTTTTTCCTGATTTCTTAACAGTCTTTCTGAAGTACCCCAGCCACACTTCAGATGGAAGGCAATTCTGAGCCGGGCTTACTCAGCCGCAGCAGCATGTACACTTTCATCTCTGTTCTCCGCTCTTTCATCTGCCTCCTCTGCCTCTCAACACCTCTAATCCCCGTAACACATCCAGTCACACTGCTGCCACCTCCAGAGTTACAGCACCCAGCTACGACTGCAAACACGAGGCTCTGAAACATTACTGTAAAACATTACTGATGAAGATATTCATATTCATAATTATTGATGCACACAAATCTTGGGGGACATTCAAGACACGTTTGGCCAAAACAAACTTAAGCAAATGATTCCAGTAAAGTATTTTATGTGCCACAAAACCCGTGAAAGCTAATAGATGTTTCTTTGAGATGTGAAAAACAATGGTATCATCTGAAATTTATAATGGAGCATCACTGGAAAGCTCAACACACTTGGAGAGCACTAACAGCCCTTTTCCACCAACATGGAACTGGTTCAGTTCACATTCGAGAACCTAATTTGGATCCGTTTGGCACATATCCACCAACACACCAACTGGTTCCCGAACCAGGACGGCTTAGAACTCGGCACCATTCACACGTAGGGCTGGACGATATAGCCAAAAGTTATATCACGATATATATTTATAAATTTCAACCGGTATGATATAATTTTGATATTGACATAAACAACATAAAAGCCACAGAAAAACTGCGAAGAACAAACAAGAAACATGACATCACCATCAAACCTAAACCTATTGGCTTTGTCAATATTAATAGTTTTAAACAAATGTTAAAGTTAAGGGCAGTGAACTGGGCAGAACCCGCTAATGACCGTCAGTCATTGAGGGATGCTGTAAATAATGTATACTTGCTATATTAAAAATGTGTTTTAAAGCCATATCATTGTTATTAAAACATTATACATAGCGATATACATTGATATTGAAGTATTGTCCAGCCCTGTTCACAC
This sequence comes from Hoplias malabaricus, assembly GCF_029633855.1. Classification (NCBI taxonomy): domain Eukaryota; kingdom Metazoa; phylum Chordata; class Actinopteri; order Characiformes; family Erythrinidae; genus Hoplias; species Hoplias malabaricus. Next base: position 6,302,977 of record NC_089815.1, on the reverse strand, counting down.
GTATATTAGAACCCTCTGTAAAATTGTAAAAAACATGATATTTATTTATGGCTCTGGTTTTAAAATCAGACCGAGTGGAACCTAGCAACGCCAACCCTCCCCCCCCCCACTGATCCAAGAATCCTGATTGGAATGGAACTGGAATGGAATTCTGTTGGTGGAAAAGTGACAAATGAGTGACAATCCTGAAAAGAATTTTGTAAGAAAATGAAGAAGAAATCTATCATAATTGAAAGCATGGGAGACTGATGAGTCAACTGCAGTTCCAGATCCAAAACGCTTCCTTAAATACAGTCACAGCTCACCCACCCGGCCCCTCAAATGCTCCACTCCAACTCTGTCTGCTAATGAGAGCCTCCTTCCAAATCCGAGCCCTTCTGTCCCTCTACACCATCCCAATTACTCCCCACCAGCCCTCCGCCTCCAAAATGTGTCCTTGAGCGAGGCAGCTGGGGACACACTAACTCAACCCCTAACTCCACAACACTTTCTAATTGTCAGTCATGAACAAGGGAGTGCTCTTTCTCTTCTCTCCTCTAATCAAGCTTGTGAGCGTGCAGGCATGTGCGGCACTGAAATTACCTCCGCGGCCTGTTCTACAAGTATATTCGCTAATTAACGAATAAGCCAGCGAATATACTCACCCCAGGGATATTGACGATCAAGGTAATGAATACTGTAATTATTACAACAAAGTTAACAGCTAAGCTATTATTTATCCCCCAAACTGTCAGTCAGTGTCTAAGCACGAGGCGCTGTTCCACGTAGACTTTGTCGTGATAAATTTGTTAGAAGAAGAGGTTGGATGGGATGACAGCCCGTGAGAGAAAGACATACAGAGAGAGAAGGAAGGACTAAAATACAAATGTAAAGGTTTGGTGAAAATTGTCATTTATTTTTTAATCAGGGTTCCCACCAGGTCCATGACCTCTGATAGATTTTCATTCTGAAAGTGATTATCAGTGAGGTCCACTATGAGCAGCGTGTGTGTGTTGTGTAACTGTTATCCATCTTTTCAAACAGAAGTGGAATCGATATTTAATTTGAAATAAAGGAAAGGAGTTTTGTGTGTTCTCCCTGTGTCTGCGTGGGTTTCCTCCAGGTGACTGTCTGTGAGGAGTGTGGTGTGTTCTCCTTGTGTCTGCGTGGGTTTCCTCCGGGTGACTGTCTGTGAGGAGTGTGGTGTGTTCTCCCTGTGTCTGCGTGGGTTTCCTCCGGGTGTCTGTCTGTGAGGAGTGTGGTGTGTTCTCCCTGTGTCTGCGTGGGTTTCCTCCGGGTGCTCCAGTTTCCTCCCACAGTCTAAAAACACATGTAGGTAGGTGGATTGGCGATTCAAAGGTGTCCTTAGGTGCAAGTGCATGACTGAATGTGAGAGTGTGTGGCGCCCGGTGAAGGACTGGTGCCCCCTCCAGGGTTTTTTCCCACATTGCGCCCAGTGATTCTGGGTAGGCTCCGAACCCACTGCGACCCTGAACTGGATAAGAGGTCACAGACAATGAATGCCCAGCTCTGACTCACTATGGTGCCAGACTGAAGATGGAGTAAACAGTAGGGTTCATACAGATTTTTTGAAGGGCTCCAGGTGCAAACAGACATATTTTTACTGGAGTGTAGTTTAGTTTGAATAATGTCAGGCTACAGTCTGTTTAAATGTGGATCTAACTACAGTCAGATTTAGTGTATTTCTTCAGACAGCTGTGGATTTCAGACTGAATTCGATTCACTATAGTCCACTTCACATAGAATATTATAGAATTACTTTCAGGTTTGGATTTCTGCCGGAATGTTACAGGGCTATATTAAGGTTTAGCTCAAGAGTGCTTGACTGAAGCTCCAAAAGGGTGAGAGGAATACAGACAGAGGGAAAGAATGAGAGAATAAAAGAGAGAATGTTGCGAGTCTGAGACATGTTTTGTTTAGTCACCCAGAGGCTTAAAGAAGTAATATATGAGTCAACTAAGGCTGCCTGGATTTGTAAACAGCTTTACACATTTGCTGTAAAGAGTAACATAGCAGTAGTGTGTGTGTGTGTGTGTGTGTGTGTGTGTGTGTGTGTGTGTGAAAGAGAGAGACATTTGCTGTCTCTGAATGACATTAACACCTCTCTGGGCAGGCGCCATCCCTCTAATTATTTACTCTAGCAGCTGGTTACAGCCACAAGCCAACTCTGCCGACAGACCGACAGACAGACAGACATACGCACTGTCCTCGAACTGGTCCATCACTGGTGGCACACTGCTGAGTCTTGCTTAACGGCATAACATGTCAGACACAGAGAAATCAATGCCTTGTACAGATATAGACTTTCATTTGATATCTACCACTTGACACTCACTCTGCCAGACTAGAAATGCAGCAACACTCATCTATTAACAAGCCAAGGCCACCTTAAACATGGTGCATTATACATAGAGAATTGAGATAGTGTTGGTTATGAAATGACATGCTTTGAACACATTTTCCATCGTTTGAGGGACAAAAATAAATAAATAAAAAAGGATAAATCGACAGCATTTTTTGGATATTCAATAAAAAAAAACTATAATAAACAAAACAAATGAATTAATTATTATTATATTATAAATATATATATATATTTACCTTTCGTCAATGGGTTGGTCATTGTGCGTCCATCTCACATAAGCCGCAGGGTAGCTGGTTACCACACAGGGCAGCAGGACACTGTCCCCCACCACCCTGGACACAGGACCAGGCTTCCTGAGGAACTGTGGCCCTCGTTCTTCCCACGTTTCTGAGGATGAGAAGAAAAGCACAATGAGCCAGATAGTTGTGTTGGGAATGTGCTCAAACTTTTTGGCTGTGTAGAGTGTGTTAATACGTTATTAGGGCATTTGGTCCATAACAGTGCTGTGCTACTACTGGAGTTCTGTAGTTATGGAAGGGAGGGCCCTCAGGGCTTATAGAAGAAAAGTGAAACACAGGGGTTTAGTCTCAAATCACTCCATACTCCATATGTAGTGCACTACGCAAGTCACGAAATGACCAGATTTCAACAGTGAATTATATATTCTCAATACAGCATTTATGCTTCTTCATACATAAGAATCTGAAATCTAGTGCTAACTGCATGTACACAGTAGTTTTATGAGTTATGACGTTCACTACAGTATATAGGGAGTGAGGAGGTATTTCCGTTTCAGCCAGAGACAGCCACGATATGTGACGTCAGCATTTCCAAAAATATCTATTTACTTTCATCCACATGCGGTAGAGGGTTTTTGGGAAAAAAAAACAACAAAACAAAACAAAAAAAAAACATCTGAACTGTGTGGATGGGGCCTGAGTCATTCTCCCCGACTTCAGAGGCTTTGGCGTGGATGGATGAAGTGGAGTTTTGAGTGAAGAATGGTCACTGACCCTAAGAAGAGCACACCCTGCTTGACCTCTTGGCCTCTGGAAACCTTCGTGTTTGAGGTCCTAAGTCAGGCCATTACTCTCTGTCCACCCTCCGGGCCACTGACCGCGCTAAGTATCGCGAGTATGTTTGGTTTTGTGGAAATGAAAGCATTCCATTATCTGAATTTCTTGTTGTGGAAGCGCAACTGCGTTATGCTGCAATAGGTTTCGGCTCTGGCTGCGTATATTCACAGATAACGGCTCCAGGTGACAGTGCTCGAGGGTCTGATTTATGTCTTCTAATATCTTACTCAGCTCTCGGAGCTGAACTGCCCGCGTAAATAACGCTGCATACTCAGGACCTGACATAAAGGAATTCAGCCTTCTTTTGGTTTAGAATGAATTACGTTGCTCTCTTTGATAACCCCATACAGGGCTGTCTCCCGGCTGGAAGCCAACTCTAATCTCACTCCAAATCTTTCTCGTTCCCTCTCTCTGTAAAAGGGCATAGTAAATCAAGCCAACATGCTTTTCGTACCTTTGCTCAATAATGAAAAACTTTCCTCTGGACGACCAATAAGAAGAGCCTCTCTCTCTCTCTCTCTCAGTCCATTTGTAAATGCTTTTAGGAAACATTCTCTAATTTCTTCCATTCTCTCAGGCTCAGTAGTCTCTCCCTCTCTTTCTCTCATTTTACCCCCTCCCTCCCTTCCTCTTTCGCTCTCCCATTATCTCTAAGGCTGAAATGGAAAGTGCATGCTAAATTATGTCAATAGTTGTATGGTACCCACAGTGTAATAAAATGAAGAGGGACTTTCCACTGGCCAGTCAGTGAAAGACCAAAGTAATAAACAGGCATACACCACTGAATACAGATGTGCGCATTAAAATATTTATGATACAGACACTGCTCAAAGTGACTGTGGACCGTTTTAGAATTTAAGGGCCCACTGATAGAGGCTGAAAGCCACAGAGAGGCAAATGTCGGCGTGGGTGCCCTCAGACACACTCTACTGTACTGTCTTTAAACAGTTTAAAGATCATTGGTACAATCCAAAACATGACCACAGGAGTCACACAAGCTAAAGTCTAATATATGGCGCTTTTCCACTGCATGGAACCTACACAACTCTACTTGATTCAGCACGGCTCTTCTGCTTCTCAAATCTGGTCCCTGGGCCCGGGTACGTTTTCAGTCCCAGCTCACTCCGGGTTCCAACCGTGCCAAGTAAGTACAAAACGGTGATGTGTAAACCCTGCAGAGAACTGATTGGCCAGAGAGACGTGTCAATCACCACAAAATGCAGAGCTCATTCAAAACCAGCACAAACCACCGCTTGTAAAATCTTTTAAGTTACAGCCGCTTTCACATTTATTTTTAATCGAACTCTCGACGGCAGCTCGTAACTTTACCTCAAGGTGTTATGAAGAGGTTTTAATGCTCCTTGGCCCGATTGCAGATGACAATTTCCAATGAAAGCAGAATGTGCAACACAGAAAACTGATCTGTGAGAACTGGGGCGCGGAGCTGTGTTCAGTCCAAAAAAACTAAAGAACACAGGAATACACGATGAGTAAACAGCGGCTAACTTTACCACCACCATTGTTGTGGTTTTCAAAGCCAGTGATTCTTCTTAGAGATGTCACCGGAAAAGCAACTAGCTTTAAGCCGAACCCATGTGGTGGAAAAGCACCAAAAGTGTAGATATACCACATGACCATATCCTTAAAGACAAGAAACTAATAAATTCATGATTAAGTTACTGCATTTGAGCAAATAATTATTCTATAATGGAGAAGCAGCTGCCTTTTTTCACATTTTTCAAGAATAAACAGCAAACATGTATCATGGCACTGAATTCTTCCCACAATTCAAAAACACATGTTGGTAGGTTATCTGACTGTGCTGCTCATAGATGTGTCTGGGTGACGGGGCGAGTGTGTGATCCCCTGTGAAGGAAGTGTTCCATCCTTGCGCCCAATGATTCCAGGGTCCAAGAGGACTGAATGAATGAATATATGTTGTGTCTAAATTTTGCTTTGACATGATTAGTAAAAAATAGTAGTGATGTCATGATCTAATTTTTTTTGCCCCTGATCTGAGTCTTTTAACATTGAGTATCTGCCGATACAGGGTCCAAATCGATAGTTCAAGACTAGAGTAGAGTAGCCTAATATTCACAGTCACAACAAATAATAAACAACAGTCCCGGCTCAGTCCAGCTATGGCTGCAGCATCAGACTTTCATGAAAACTCTGCAGAGGGCTTTTATTTTGAAATGACAGGAATGATACAGGAAGTGAAAACGTGATGACGCCCGACTGTGGTTGCCAGCAGTCAGATCAGATCACAACAACATTTACAACGTGTGCTACATTTTAGAAACCCCAGTGCTGGAGGGAATATTCACATTGGTCACGAGGAGGATTAAGGAATGTGAGCTTAGAGGAAACAGAGGATCAGATTTAAGACCGAGCTCAATAAAGCCGATACAGATCAGTAAAATAATGCTGTGATTGGCCCCCATACCGATCTTTGAGATCCCTGTATAATAGCAATAATATCATATGAACAATAACAATGATAGTAAAACATGTTCGTTGTGATTACCAGGCAGGATCTGGAGTACCGCCTCCTCACTGGTCTTGGTCGGTCCGGCATTTTCCAGCACACAGCGGTACAGACCTCCATCCTTCTCTGTGGCGTTGCTGATGGCTAGAGCTCCGCTGGGCAAGGTGTACACTCTCTGGTCCAGCAACACTGGTTCCTTATCCTGTTCCCAGCGGATGAAGGCCACCAAGTCGGGGTTGACCTCACAGCTCAGCACCTGGCTGTCCCCTATCCGCACCGACGCTGCCTCAGGCTGCCCAGAGAACCGAGGAGTACCTGCCAGATCAAAAAAAGCAGGACAATATGACTCAGAGAAATACAACAAGAATTAAAAAAAAAACCCAGAATTCATTACTGTGCTGATCCAGGATAATGTTCCTCAGCAAGAACAGACACACTACATTCATTAATAATGCAACCCAGACACTGTTTGCGATTCTCGCCCACTTTCAAGTCTGAGTAATTATTTTCCTTCCATGTTTGGAGATAATGATTTGAGTCCCGTTGGCAAACAATAGCGCTTCCAATTAAAGATGGAGCAGTAGACACCCAGGTTAATTTGACTAATGCCGTTTTTCTTGTGTAGATGAAAGCAGAGGACCAAGGATACCCTTAAACAACTGAGGCATTTAAGTGTTTTGGCTGGCTCTGAGAGACTGGGCCTGTCTGTAGCACAGTCCAAGAAGAAGATAAGGTGGTGATGGGCTGCTAACCCACAGATTTCTATCTCTCTCGCCTTCCTAACTAGTGAGACATTGCTGTTAATTGCAGTAGGACGCAAGCCTCACCGTTTGTGTTGTCATGAACATTCAGCACACCAACACTGAACACTAAACAAGATGGCAACTCACAATCAACATTAGGCAGTGCTGACAGACAGCAGGGCTGGGCGATTATTAAAAAATGAATAAAAATTGACATTCAGAACCTCTAATTGATGTAATCTGGCCTATTAACCGATATTTCTTTTTAATTGTTTTTTCCTTTTTTTTTTAAATTAATTTTGTTATGTCCCCATTCTCCCTGTGTCTGCGTGGGTTTCCTCCGGGTGACTGTCTGTGAGGAGTGTGGTGTGTTCTCCTTGTGTCTGCGTGGGTTTCTTCCAGGTGACTGTCTGTGAGGAGTTTGGTGTGTTCTCTCTGTGTCTGCGTGGGTTTCCTCTGGGTGACTGTCTGTGAGGAGTGTGGTGTGTTCTCCTTGTGTCTGCGTGGGTTTCCTCCAAGTGACTGTGAGGAGTTTGGTGTTTTCTCTCTGTGTCTGCGTGGGTTTCCTCCGGGTGCTCCGGTTTCCTCCCACAGTCCAAAAACCCACGTTTGTAGGTGGATTGGCGACTCAACCGTGACCGTAGGTGTGTGTGTGAGTGAATGTGTCCGTGGGTGTGTTGCCCTGTGAAGGACTGGCGCCCCCTCCAGGGTGTATTCCCGCCTTACGCCCAATGATTCCAGGTAGGCTCTGGACCCACCGCAACCCTGAACTGGATAAGCGCTTACAGATAATGAATGAATGAATGAATGTATGTTATGTCCCCCACTGTGAGTTCATGTACTGTCCCCTTAAAACCACACGTTATTCTGCCTCATCCAATTTGCCACATGGAAGCAGCATGAAGGAGAACCTCAACACTGAGGCCAACTGAGCGACTCGAGCAGCTTGTACCAAAGAAAAATGTCTGTCGTTTACATGTGTTGATTTTAATGAAGACGACACTGAACATAAAAACATCAAATATAAACTGTTTCCATGTCCAAAGTTAATCTTACATTTGAAATTTGAAACACTCACATCACTACATATAAAGAGTGCATGGGTAAAAAAAAAATACCCCAGTGAACTATTAGGGTAAAACTACTAAATTAAAATAATCATTCATTAAATCGCAATCCAATTAATTGTGATACTGATTTACTGTGATATTGCCCAGCTCTAGCAGACACTTATATTTGACACGACTTCCAATCTGTACAAAAACGTACACATCCATTAATAACGTTTTTGATTTAGAAGTACACCAGAGTCTTCAGCGTTGGATTTAAAGCGTATATTAAAAATGCAGCCACGTACACCTTCCCAGTTTCGCAGTAAGCACCTCACGCTGGGCTCTCACTAAATGGAACATAGCTATGGAATTTCAAAGCAAGCCTTTAAAATAATGTCTGAAAGGTGATCTGGCTCCAGCTGGGAAGGAAGCCAAGTCCAGCATGAGATACGCTACAGAGGCAAAGAGGAAAGAAAAGTAGTTTCATGGAGGGCCAGCGAGAGACTCAGACATTTGCATTACAATGAGGCTCTCATATGCAGAGATTATGATTTTTGGATTGGGCTGTAGCAATCATTAGCCTTCCCTCATCAAGGCAGTGTGTGTATGTGTGTGTTGAGGAGAGGAGGGGGCCTGACTTCATCACTCTCCTCTATCCCACAGACTGGAGGGCCGAACAGTGCCTCGGCTAACACAATCGACTCCACTTAATCACAATCTGCAGTCCATCGACAGGTCAGCTGCTCTCTCTGCACTCGCTAGGTGTCTGTATCCATCAGCGTACACTGTACTGATGAGCCTCACACTCTCCTCTCTGCGCTGGAGAAGACGCTATTGGCATTTGCTTTAGCGGTAGCACCAGAGCCAAAGCCACAGCTGCTCAGAAGAAAGTGCTATCGCACAGCAAGACACTTCAATCTGCATCAGCACTGTCCAGCTTTAAGGCTACTTATTATTTCTTTAAGAGGACACAGGAGGCAAGATGGGGGAAAAAACCTAATTTAATCTCTTCAATCTTTCCTTGCTTCTCTCTCCTTTCCCTCCCTCATCTTTTCTCTGCCTCTGTTTCTTGGCTTTCCCCTACCACTCTGTCTCTTTCCCTTTCCTCCGGCACTCACTCTCACCCTATACTGACTCTCCCTTTCTCCCCAATTTCGCTTCTCTTCCTTCTTGATCTGTGTTCTTCTCTCCTATTCTTTGTTCTTTGTCTCTGAACTCTCTTCACCTCACTGTCTCAGTTTTGGAATTTTCCATATGTCTCTCTCTCTTTCACAGTCTCTACTCTCCAGCTCTTTTCCACTCTAATTTTTGTTCTCTTTGTCTTATTTTCACACTCCACCTCCTCTTTCTCTCCATTTTATCCTAGCACCCTCTCTTCTGTGTGTGTGTGTGTCTGTGTGTGTGTGTGTTAGTGTGCGGATATGCTATCAGCTGAACAGAGCACACTATATGGCTTTAATTCTGCTCTGCAGGTCTGAGCTGTGGACGTGCTCAGAGACAGGACGGGCCCAGCGTTTTGCCCCAGTTTAATCCTTTTAGAAACACCACACAACGTCACTTACCACACAGTTGCTCACATTCATTCCGCTACACACACTTTACAGAGCACCCTGCCTCAGAGATGCTTGACTGTCTTTATTGGAAAATTAAAACAGACAGAGAGAGAGAGAGAGAGAGAGAGAGAGAGAGAGGGAGAGAAAACAAGCTCCAGACATAACTTGTTGCTACTTCAGTAAACAAAACAGTCTCAGTTCAGCGCTCTGCTCCAGAGTTTGAGTCTGATTTCCAGCAGCAGTGGGGACACACAGCCTGCTGCTGTTCTATTCTGCCCTCGTCCGAGTGTTTCCTATGGGTTCATCCAAGAGAAATATTTACACAGTGATTCATAACAGTGGTGTGGATGCGACAAGAGAACGACGCCTGTAACAAGAGGATGGACCTCACACACACAGACACCCACACGGTAAGAGAGAGGATGCAATATTACACTGATATACACTTGATATGTACTATACACTGCTAATTATAGAAACTACATACATTCAATATGCTCCATGCTACGCTAACTTGCTCGCTAATTTGCGCATACATGGTGCCACAGAGGGCACAGAGTGTACTCGGGTTAACCAGAGTATGTGGAGGTGCTGTAATTCGAGGTATGAAGCTGACAAAATGAACTATAGCTCGGCCGCGCTGTTGTAAGTAGGTTGTTATAGTTTTCGGGTGGAGTGCTGGGGGAGCAGAGTGTTTATTGTTGTTATTTTTCCTGCTGTGGAGCCTGAATAAGAGGGGAGTGGTGTGTTGTCGTTATCGACCGCCCCCCACCCCCAAAAAGGAAATAAAATAATTAAATAAATAAAAACACAACAAACAAATAGCTGAATATTTGGGCCAGCTTTACCAAATAGCTACATAAGGAAATGCAACACTTGCAAAATAGCTGCTGAGTGGACAGTTTGCTAAAAGGAATTTTTCTTTAACGTGTTTTTATCCGTTAACTTTGTCCTTAAAAAATAAATAAATAAATAAAAATGAGACATAACCACCCGGTCTGAAAGTCCACAGAACTTGAGCACACATTTACTGCACTGGCCACCAGCACAAGAGAGGTCACTCTCACTTTCACACTTTGACCCCAATACTGCTTGGAACCTACAAACAAACAAACACACAAACGCCCACTCCGCCGAGGCCCAGCCTGCGTGCATTGACAGAGCGATCAGAGTTTATTGGCAGGACACTCGAGTGATTTGATTGCGGTAGACTGCATTAGAGGCAGCTCAGTGGCCCTGGAGCCTCCCGCCTCTCGTTTACAAGCGGGACTCTGTGGAGAGAGGCAATCTGCCTCAGCCAGTACACACGAGTGAGAAAGAAAGCGATCGATGGGGTGATGAGAACTTCTCTCGCTCACATACCAAGTCTATAGCCAGAGTTAAATAGCAGAATAAATGTTGGTAGCCATCTCCAATAGATATATAAATATATATCAATAATTCTGTATTCAAATGTAATTTGAGGTATGTAGATGTCTGGATTAAAAATAAGGACAAATTTGATGCAGCAAATGTGAAGCATGTGACGACCCAAGCAGTAAAAATCTATTCGGACCCGACTACTTTAAGACCCTTCGACATGAACAGGGCCCCACCAGTCCCAATCTACAGCCCTCACACTGACAGGAGAAATCTCAGCGAGTATTAGGTCTCCACTACCCTGCTGAGATGAAGCCCATTGGCCATGGTCACTCTCTCCCAGGACTCTTTGGACGCTCCTTTATCGGTCTTTAGAGGAGGCAGGCGGCTCTTGAAAGCCCCCGGAATATTTACAGGCGGGTGGACAAACGGCCCCTTCCATTTGGAGGTGGGCTTTTCGAGCACAAGAACCCATGAATGGGGCTCCACCGGGCTTGAATTTACAAGAGCTGTTAAGCTCTGGTATGAGGAGATAAATCTGTCGCTGTGAAGGTCTGGAGGTGAAAACAAGTAATGCCACCTCGCAGCAGAGAGCTGGACCACTGGCTGTAAACAAAGGGGGGAAAAGAGGTTGGAGCTCATAACATCAGGGCTGGGGCCCCCTCGGCTACCCGGGGTAAATAAATCCGCCTCCTTTTCTTTTCTTCCTCGCTAAAAAGAGCAGATTAAGTTGCCTCCTGCTTACCTTCATGCAAAATTCATGAACAGGTTAGAGCAATCTTAACATGGCTCCGGTCCAATTTAGAGAGTGCCGAGCTTCAGCCCACTGTCCTATTGTTCGGCTAATAACAGTGCTAAGAATGAGTGAGGGAAGGAGAGCCAAGCGTGACGTGACCCAGTTCACGGCGGAGTCAGTCCGAGACCTGCCCGTCACCTTCCTTGGCTGCTGCATATTTCATGACCCTTACAAGCAGGGATAAATACTTTATGGGAGTACGCAAAGTCTGCTCTGTTCTGAGCTTGAAATGGGATGGTAAATTTAAATAGGCCAAACCAGCATTTCCCAGCAAGCACCTTTGCCCTGCGTAGTTCAGTGTCTTGCCTTCGGTTCCACACAGGGTTCTATTCATCTACTTATTAATAACAATAATAATAAGACAAAGTGCATGCGTAAGAAAGTCGTTTAAATCATATTAAAGTGTGTAAGCCAAGGGTTCTGTCCATGGGTCTTCGCAGGTGTCGTCACGTGTGATAGCTAATGTGATATGTAGTCCTCATTTAGACATTAAAATTAAATAAAATATGGATCTCTGATGCATTCTGCCATGTCGCTCTGTTCATCTGTGTCAGTCAGTAGAGGCGCTCAGGCTGCATCCCATACACCACCATACTGCCTACATAGTGCACATCACAAAATAAGTCTAAAAATACTGCACCCAGACAGTAGACTGGAAAACGTGAATCTTGCAGTTGACAAAAATGATCTTCAACATACACCGCTTTCTAGGGAAACATTTGTGATTAAGCCTTAGTTTGCTGCTGCGTGACAATATCACTCACACTTCCAGACTAAGAAAACTACTCTACTAAACTTGAAGCCTAATCAGAGAAATAATAAAGGCAGACAGTCGCAATAAAACATAATTCCTTTGTTCCAAAACTTTGGAGTACGAGGGAAAGCAGGATCAGATTTACCCTGTGAACAATGGGAAAAGACTGAGACAAAATGCTAAAACTAAGAGTGAAATAACAATTACTGAAGTTTGTATATGATCTGTGTACGAATAACACTCAGATTCAGTTAGAAGAGCAGAGAAACGCATTAGAGACTGACGGTTTTCCATTAGGTTTTATGACGAAAATGCTAATATGGCTAACAGAAGACAACAGTTTTTTTCTTCTCATTATGCAAGTCAGTGCAATCCCCTTACGCAAAGAGTGTTGTGAGACCCTCTCCGTCGATGTGTTTGAGATCATTTCTTCTACTTTCACATCTCTCCACAATAGTACTCAGCACTCTGAAACCAGACAATCAATCCCCAATAAGGCACCCACAAAAATAAATAAATAAAAAAGCAAATCTTTATCCTTCACTGCAGACACAATTTCACAATCTCTCCCAAGTAATCCCAATTTTAATCCTAAAGATGCCAAATACAGGCCAACAGCCACAGAGTGAAGGACCCTGTCAGTCTGCCAAACAAGGAAGGACGTGGCGTACTGCGCCGTTCCTAATAAAACTCATTTACATGATGGTTCAAGTCTCTTTACATGCAGAGGTGATTTAATAACTCTGTTCAAAGGTCCTTTTGTTGCCTACGGCAGGGGCTCCTGATAGCGTGGGCTGTACAGTGACTACCAAAGATCTGCAGCGATGTGATAACAGCGGCCATCTCTCACGACAGCTCAGACACCACCGACTGCCACCGCCGTCTGTTTAATGAGCTAAACTAATGATACAACTTCCTAAGGACAAGAGACACATGCAAATTGCCACAAAGGCCATTGTTGTCCGCCACCTACACGCTCTCCCTGCTCAAGATAGCCCAGTTCGACATGGGAAAACAGATGAGCGCCACGATTCCATAACAGAAGGCATCAAGACAAAGAGTCCACAGTGAAACAGAAGTTTGAAACTCATTAAATGTGACCAGAAGACACTTACACTCCATATTTATTCATACACACGGCAAATTCTGATATGGTGAATTTATATGTGAACAATAGGTTACTACAGTTGACTACAGGGACAGGCAACGACAGAAATGAACAAAATAACACAGCGTAGAGCTCCAGGCCCACAGCCAACTGAGAAAAACATTTAGAGTGACGAGCCGCTGAGATAGCGCTGTACTGAAATCAATGAGGAGGAGGGGAGGGTGTGGTGATGGTTTCCTACCCTCCTCAAAGTTTCATAGTGCAGTTTCTGCAGTTCTGAGGTCAGAGTAGCAGTGACAGAGGCTCCATTCTCCCTATTACAGGTCAGTTAAGTATCACTATGCTCATGAAGCTTTTATTTTTTTGTGAATATATTACATAGAGTACCTTTAATTATTCTTTTTTAATAGACAACATGCCTAACAATCTTTCATTGCTTCTGGAGAATGGAAGTTCTCAACAACGCTAGCGATACAAACACGACTCTAAAGCTTTGTTTGTGCAGCGAGTATTTGAAATGAAACCTGGAGATGGCTGTGTTCTGTCTTTCTCTCTCTCTATTGAACTGTGGCATTACATTTCCCAGGAGGCAAATGACAGTGCGTACCCGTGGGTTATATTCCGTGTCAGTTTCCCAGAAGCGGCTAATAAAAGTGAAATGATAACAGGGCACGGGCATAAATAAACACAGCGTTCCCGTGTGGCTGCTTCTTCAGAGCACTAACAACTCTAACATATTTCCCTGCTCTCATCCTCCAATGCTCCGTTAGCATCTCTACGCTATGCTGCTGATCTTTGACTGGCAGCGAAACAATTGAACTGTTGCACTGCCCCACTACAAGTGAAAAAAATGGTGCTTTGTACTTGTAAACATGTAAACATCTGGTGCTCATTAAAAAGCTGTTTTAACGGAATGATCCCACTTTGTGTTCTGAGCACCCCCTCAATTTTTCCACAAAATATGTTTCTGTTTCTTGTCCCACAACCCCCAGCACCCCTGGATGGAAGGGTGAAAAACAAAACTGTAATGTAGATCCAGAGTAACAACATTTAGCTTCACCACAAAGTATACTACCAGTTCGCACAGCCGCACAATGGCTACGATTATTGACACTTTACACCAATCAGCCCTAGGACCTCTGTTTTTATTATCTACAAATCTAGAATTATTTTTAAACGAGAGAGAAAGAGAAAGAGAGAGAAAGAAAGAGAGAGAGACAGAGAGAGAGAGAGAGAGAGAGAGAGAGAAAGAAAGAGAAAGAGAGAGAGAGAGGAAGAGAAAGAGAGAAAGAAAGAGAGAGAGAAAGAGAGACAGAGAGAAAGAAAAAGAGAAAGAGAGAGAGAGAGGAAGAGAAAGAGAGAAAGAAAGAGAGAGAGAAAGAGAGACAGAGAGAAAGACAAAGAGAGAGGGAGAAAGAGAGAGGGAGAAAGAGAGAGAGAAAGAGAGACAGACAGAGAGAGAGAGAGAGAGAGAGAGAGAGAGAGAAAGACAGAGACAGAGAGAGAAAGACAGAGAGACAGACATAGAGAGAGAGAGAGAAAGAGAGAAAGAGAGAGAGAGAAAGAGAGACAGACAGAGAGAGAGAGAAAGACAGAGAGAGAAAGAGAGAGAGATTGCTGTTTTTTCATTTCTACCCAATGACTTAAACTTGGATAGACTCTGCCTTGTATTCAGAGCCAGTGAAACAAATATTTTAGACTCTAAGGAAAATATCCCCAACATCAGTCCCACCCACTGCAACTGTATGATCCATCTGTCAGTTCCTAATTACGCTGGTTGTCAGTCAAACAGGATACAAACAGGAGGCCTTCAATTCAGTTCCTGAAAGTCTTATCACAGTGTAAGATCACTTGGCTCTGCACCTACACCCACAGAAAATAAAAATCTGATTGGACAATTTTCTGATGGACGTTTGAAAATATTAAGCCTTTTGTGATCGACCAAAACCAAAAAGTGCATTTCAGTGCAGTTACTAGAGAGCTCTATTTAACAAATCGAACCAAGAAATTAGAGATTTTAATCTCGGAAATCTTCTCCAAAGGCCTCCGAAGTGCTGAGTGCTCCCCAGTACTTTACTTGATATCCCCAGGACTCAAAAATCGTAGCCCAACTGAGGCGAATGTTTATTCAGTTGCTCTCACTTTGTGATGGCTGTTAGAAGAAGAAGAAGAAAGCGCAAAACCCATCCTGGTGAGTAAGGGGAATGGTCTCATAGGTCCATCATCTAGATATGGTTCGACATATCAAAGAGTTCTTAGAAATCCATCTACAACACTTCAATGTAGCTCTACGTCAAAATGACTACCAATATTAAGGGTAGAGTTTGGTGAAGAAGAAGGAAGAGAGAGAGAGAGAGAGAGAGAAAAAAAGCATGATGTTCCTTTAATATCCTCCAAAAGTGGCATGTCTTGAATGGCTCTGAAGTACAGATGTTGGTCCCATGGCAAGCATAAACATAGAGGGGAAGCCATCCTCCGCAGCGGGACCAGCTGCTCCTCATACGAGGCTGAAGAGTACTGTGTGTTTACAGAAAGATCCAGCTCAGTGTTGGGTTTACATTAAAACCTGTGGCATCCTGTTCAAACATCCTGTCCGCCCCACTGAGCCGTAGTGGGCTGCAACATGGCCGCTTGGCGGATTAGCAGAGCGCATAATTCCGCCCTGCCGAACGACAATCATGTAGCGGGGCTGCGGCGAAGCTGTGAAGGCAAACAAATCAAAATGAAATTATGTTCAATCAGCGCGTCTAGACAAAGGCAGGCAGTGCAGCTGGCAGATGAGCAGTGTAATATGAATCGTTCCTGCGCGTGAGCAGCAGACACGAAGAGCTAGCAGGGCCTTGGAAGAAGAGGGGCAGACCCTGAGCAAGGGCCAGTTACCAGGGAAACCGCAGAAATATGGACGATCACCTTGTACGCAGGCAAACAATGACCACGTTAAGGTCAACACTGCAACTGGCATCGGAGAATCCATAAACAGGAGACTGATGACCATTCACACTGCTTTTAAAAGCAACGAGGACGAGCGGCGCCACGGTTTGAGAACCGTTTCATTGTTATAGAGGGTATTCCTTCTCAAAAGCCACCGGTTAACAGCCCACTACAGAGCTCAACAATTCACAGACGTGAGAGGGGGCCGGCTTTGTCTGATCCTCGTATTTGCATACAGATGAGTGGATGAAAAATCAGCATGCCCTTAAGACATGTCTTGCACACTAGCTGCACAGCCAGGAATGACTTCCAAATAATTACACCAGGGAAAATGATAATAAAAAAAAAAAAATTACCAACATTATTGGCATGGTTTCCCTTAGGGGGTGGTCAGGAGAGTGATTTATATCTGCGTACAATATTATGCTAAAATCTGAGTGTACGTTTTATTTGTTCGAATTCCGAATAGATATTTTGTACAAGGGAAATATTTAACTCAAATCTTAAACAAAACAAAACAAAACAAAAATCCACTGTTATTTCTACACCCTTCCACTTTGAAAAGTGCAGGAAACATTGATAAACCCAGTCAGAACCTAGAACCCAGACCTCACCAGCACTAGAGTTGGGTTAATGGTTAACATGGACACCACAAGTGGCTCAGCGCAGTCGCAGGGGATGAGGTCGCACCAAGTAGAGTCTGCTTTTCTCAGAACTAGTTTGACTGTTTGACTATTTGTGCTAATAAAAGTGCAAATATATTAGACACCATGAAACAGCTGCACACTTCATTATTAAATACACATTTATTTCTTTGATATGCTACAAAACGGCAACTTTCAAGATGTCGGCCATGTTGTGGGCCTAGCTTCACACGTTACTTGTAACTGCATTCAGATAAAAGGGTGTCCTATGACTTTTGATTCCCCCTGTTATATATTTATATATATGTGCTTTCCTTTGTCCGTTATTTCTACCGTGCTGTCAAGAGTAGCTTCCAGCAGCACTACAGCGCCACCCCCAGCTTGGGCGTAGAAGGAGGAGGTCAAAAGGGACAGTGATGCAAGAACTATGAAAGTGAACCTTTGGGGACAGTGAGGTGTTACGGCGTGGTGTGCCGCATCGACGTCAACGTGAACTATGAACCAGCCTCAAGAGCAACTTCAGTGAAAAGAATGGAAGCAGTAGTGAAGACAAAGGGTGGACAGGCACTAAACAATATTACGTTTAGTTCTTTGAGCTTTTTTAACACTGTATATAAATATACAGGTGCTAAAACAGAGATATCGGTTTGTCTGTGTGTGTGTGTGTGTGTGTGTGTGTGTGGGTGTTTACCCTACTGCCTCTGCATCTAAGGGTGGGTTGTTTCATTAAGGGTAATTGAGTTGTAGCTTTGACAATGCTGATTGCATTAAGTGTAACAGTGTTAATGTGTCTTATTTTATCCTGGGGAACTTGGCTCATTCTTTGCCCATTTACGCTGACCTTCAGTGGAGGTCGTTGCCAGGGGAGACTGCAGCACCACGGGGAGCGACCGATCCCATTACCCTGCGCAGATAAATGTGCTGTCAGGACCTCGTGTCTTCGCTCTTATCGCGCATGGGGAGGACAGCATCTCTGCAGAGCTCAACAGAGCACGCTCCGTGACACCGGCACCGCCAGCTTGCAAAAGGGTCTGCCAATCAGGAACGCGCTGTCCACACAGGGCTATGGACACCATCCAGGATTCAAGAGCGATCTCGCAGAGGACTTTAGGACAAACACTGAGATGCTCTTAAAGGGGAAGTCTGGCTTTAATTCAATGTCTTACATGTAAACAAAGGTTTGAAGTGAAGCGGGTTACTGCAGAGAAACCTTCTCACTCCCGTTTATTACAGTGGCATGAACAGAAACCACAGCACTGAACAACCCTGTAGAGACACTATAAATCCAAAGGTTAGCAGACATCCTTAATAATGTGTCAATTCAGCTAAAGACATTCAACTGAGGCCACACAGCACCTGCACACAAGCTTAAGGTCACCACGTGCAATGAAGTACAGGCTGTGGAGCAGTGCAGCTGCAATCTCTGGAGTGATAGACCTCCATTCAGAACATCTGGGATGACATAGAGTGGATTTTTTTTAATACAGAGCTATTCATCAATTATTAGTACTGTGTATAACATTTGTACAGTCTCTCTTTTAGCCTCTCTTTCACTTTAGCGTTTGCGAACCCCATCTAAAAGCAAAGAAGAGTAGGTTCTTCAGCTCTAACATTGAGAGTCTGTGGGCCTGTCATGTCAAAATAGCTTCAGAAAGAGCTCTGAGCCTCAAATAAAGTGGTATCTTTTTTCTGAATGTCTTGCAGAAAGATGCCACATCTGTGTGCTTTCTGTGGCTGTGTTTAGTGCGATGACTTGTAATGGATACTTTTTTTCTCTGCTGTTCTCACAGTTCACGACTCAGCAGGATGGCTCAAAACTGGCTGTGGCAAGGAATTCCTCTACAGCAGCTCTGGAACCAAGCAACCCTGTCGATCTTTGGTTCCCATCCAAACTGGAGAGGACCACGTTCAAGAACCAGAATTCCTTTGGTGGAAAAGGGCTATTTGTGCACTGACGATCACCTCTCCAGAAACGTAACTGTGTGATGCATCGAAGCAGACCGCAAAGACTGTGATTGGTCAGTACTCGGACAGATATTGTCCAATTTGAACCGAAGAAGTACAAAAAACATGAACTCCTCTTCTCAAACTATAGAGACTGCTGATATAAGCACACTCATGGCGAGATATTTCCTCAGACATGGTGTGGAAGTCAAAGGTGCATAAAAATGTTGAACAAAGCAAAAATACAGACCTCTCTGATAGAGAAAAAAACCTCTCAAGGAGAAACAGGACCACGTGGGACCAATGCTTTATCTTTGTATTTGTTTCTTTCGTGGCCCCATTCATATTATGCTCTGTCCCAAACAACGAGCTACTCCCTAAATAGTGCAGTATTATGTACTACATAGGGTAGAGGAAGATGTTTGAGATGTAGCCCTAGTGTTGTAGCAGTGTAACCAATGGCGTAGGGCTAGAAATCGGCTTTAAGACAAGGCTAAAGTGAGATTAAGCACTTATTATAGTTTTACTTCTAAACAATGTTTTCTGCTCTTAGAACAGATAGAAAGAAGAGTGTCTTTGAGGAAGAACAAGTTGTTGTGAAGGTACTGAACCCGTTGAAACCAAGCTGAGCACCCAGCAGTCCTCATCTCCATCCCACTCCTATACCCTACACCCTGCCGTCAGCTCACCAGCACCTCTGATAAGGGCACTGAGCTATGGGCAGCTGTTGATAGACACAGATAAACAAAGAAAACTGTATGCCTTTCTCTAGTCAGTGTTGCCTTTCTACTAAATTCTTCTCTCCACCACTTTCTACCACTGCCTCCACTTCCTGGAGGGGTACGGCCTGCTCTCGGGACTCTGGGGTATCTGCAGACCCCATCTGAGTCAGACTGCCTCGGCTCTGCTCGTGCCAGCCAGCTAATTGAGAACAGAGAGGATGTTGACGTGAGAACAGATAGAAGGGGGGGAGGGACGGAATTAATCCCCACCGCAGGTCAGAGAGGTGTATTCACGCGGAACGTAAAGGCATTGTGAATTTGTGGTTAGAAGCTTAGTACCAAAGGAAGTCTGTGACAAAGCCAACAAAACTCCAAGTTAGAACTGAAGAAAGAGGCCACATACTCATCTCTCCACAGCAGACCAACTTGTGACTACCATCTGTGACCACTCGCAGTGTCCTCAGTTGATTGCCATTATCTTATATACATGCTTAAATCTATACGTCCACAAAGCCTGTGTCCCATGCAGCTGATAACAGCTATGTCACTGCAGCTGTTTTTTCCACATCTGGAGGCTAGTAAATTTGATACCAAACCCATGTAGAGGAGCTTGTGAGCGCCATCACTTTGGAGAATGTACATTAAATTATACCATACTCACACTGGCCTCAAAACGTTACCTGATGAGATAGAAGTCTGTGTTTTGGTTTTCCCATGATGTGCCTCACTAAGAATATTCACTGAATTATTGTATTAGACTTTATTTTCCTAAACCCATCACATTCAATTCACATTATTCTTGTTTTTGCATATTTGTGTAATCTCACCACAGAGGAAAATGATGGTAGCCAGCTCAAATAATTGCCATTATCTTCAATCTGCACCGAAACCAAGCCTGTGTTCCATACAGCTGGTAACAGCTATGCATCTGTGTCAGTGTGGCTGCTTTTTTCACATCTGGCAGCTAGCGAATTTGATACCAAACCCATGTAGAGGAGCTTTTCTGGCTCTAAAAGGAGCCTCATTTGGAAAAGCAACATCTGCTCTGTGTTTGGACTACTCTTGGGATGTAGGAATGTAGGAAGGTAGCCCTTGTGGTCACTGATGGAAAGGTCAAAGGTTGATGAATGGCCAAAGGATACAAGTTTCAGAAAGACACTGGATGAAAAGCTCATGTCAAATGGAAGAAAGCCACTCACGTCACTGGTCTTTGTCAGAGCACAACGTCTTTGTGGACGGCACAAAAACTTCTCATCAAGAGGGCAGCCGACACTACTCAAATGTGGTGTTACGTTTGCTTCAGTCCCCAGCTGGTGTGTAATGACAACTTGTTTTATGAAATCTGGTCAAATATTTAAATAGGGTTTACCTTCATAATGCAACGTGACATTGTTTGTTGTAAACTAAAGCTTGTGCACCACTTGCTTTAGCCTAGATACTTAAATGATGGTATAAACCATTAAAAAACACATTAAAAATATTAAAAACTCAATAGTAAATGCAATATTAAGTTAAATTACCATGATAATCTGATCAATCAGCATAAAAATCAGCTACATTTTCTAATCAGTCCAATCTGAGAGCTCTGTGGGTGTGGTCAAATATTCTAATGACCCAATTAACACCACCATACACTCTCAGGAAAAAAGGTACAGTAGAAGTGCATTATTGGTCACTAAAGGTACTAACAATGTAAATGTAACTTCATTCATTTTGGTACAACAGTAGTTTTAAGATGCATTCGTGTTCCCTAAAGGTTAATTACGATTCTCTTCTCCAGAAGAAGGTGAACTGTGCAAAATAAAAAATATAATTTAAATCCTGGAGATGAAATGGGGCGTATGAAATTAACACATTTTTCAAATCCACAATTATAATAGAAAAAGGTTCAATTATGTTCCCTAATTAAAGATACAAAACAGGTACCCTTGAGGGTACCATCACAGCGAAATGTACAACCACAGCGACAGTTTCTGTGCGTTTATAAACCATTCAAGACCTTAACCTAATTAAAAAAGAAAACATGGTTTAGATTCATTAGATATTTAACTGATAGCTGACGAGCAACACTGACTGATTAAAACCACTATACACATCGTCTCAAATCAGAGCGTAATCAAACACTGATTACCAACAGAATCTTTAAAAACACAATATTTCAAAACTCAAACGCAGCGTCTGATGAAAAAAAGCCGTGTGGTGCAGTTCCTAAAAGTGAGTGAACCTTACTATTTCACCCAGAACTGAAATTAGAGCTTCGACTGAAGACGAGGAGCTAGGTCACGCTCGGCCATGTCCAAAAACTGGTCAGCAAATGTAAAGCCAGGACGAACAAAGAGACAAAGATAGCATGGGCTCTCCCAGCTGACTGGCTGCTCCAGCTCCAGACAGCTCCACCCAGGGAGAGGGGAGAAAGGAGCGGAGAGCAGGGAGAGAAGAGAGGAGCAGCCAGAGGTGACAGACACAGCAGGAGGCAGCCAGCAACAGTAGAGCAGCTGAGACGCCTCCAGCTAGCCTTTCTCTCTTTCACTTCAAATAAGAATAATAAGGCCCTTCAGATGGGACACCTGCAAGAGCCTGGGCGTGAAACAAGTGCGAAAGCCGAACCCTGTGCAAAAGCGGCGTACCCCTGCTCCCTAGGGACAAGGCACATCTCGGACCACGGCTCGCCTTTGTAGGCCGTCAGTCGGGACACGTCACAATGGTTGCATTCCTAAAACGTATACACACACATTTGACAATCATTTTTTTATCTTCTTCAAAATATCAAAGACTTGAACCAATTTACATCGATCACTTACAGAACCAGGACTGATCTTAGCAATAATGACAAGAACAAAACGTCTGGAGGGGTCTGGAAGGAAAGCCTTACACCCATTCTACCAAATAATTAAATTCTTCTATGGCAGTGTGCACAGCATGGACAATTATTAATAAGTACAACAAGACAAAAAAAAAACATTAAACATTACAGGGTTTCTATAAAGCCATTAAAAGACAAAAACACCACAGGCAATGGTTTGATGGTGTCTCCTGTTCTATTTAAGATTAACGATGTGTTTTTATGATACTGCTTTGTGAGCCTGGGAAAACCCTAACTACACGCCCTTCCATTGTTTTGGATTGGTGTGGGCCTGAAGCAGACATTGGCACAGGATTCTTTCTACAGTTTTGGTGCTAAGACTGGCACTCCACGACGGGCCTGAAACACGGCCTGCTGGTACTGTCGTCTCGTATCTGGCGAGTATGAACAAGCCCCTGCTGAGAGGTGTGAAATGCTACAGTGCCCACACGAAGCCAGCGCCAAGGGCCCAGGGGACCGCGGGACAGCTCCACGATGAAAATAAACCACAAGAGAGTGTGGGTGTCATCTCACACCTCTCCAAGCACACGTTCCTATGGCATGTCAGGGTAGACCACCACTCGCAATCTACACACATTCGGCTTATGGTCCACTCACGTAGCGTCCCAGACTAAATCAAGAGAAATCCCAAGTTATTCCGTCCCTGTAGAGAATATAATGGGCCAGTGTGACACACATCAGGGTCTGCATCTGCTGGACCATACAACAAAAGTGTCATACAATACACTACACTAAATATACTTATACAACATTAGTCATGATCAGCATTATGGCTAGAAATAGCTTACAGTATCTATTTTATCCTTTATTCTCCATTAAAGGCAATGTAGGGGATTCCCACCCCCACCCACATTCAGAAAGAAGTATGTATATGTGTGTGTGTGTGTGTGTGTGTGTGTGTAAGTTTTACCACAGAAACTCTTTAGCAACTTGAGCTTTTCAGTTTTGGGCCACTTTGGGTGTACGTTTACTTTCATGCAGTTTCCTGAATATGAAAAAATAAGTCAATATTATCCACCTGGAGCGGAAATAGAGCAACGTCCTCATCTCTTTTTCATGCTTGTCAATGTTCTGAGGTCTCTCCACTGTCAAAAACATCTCCAGATGCTGTTCGTCAGCCATGGCTCAGCCAGAGACACAGAAAAAAAAGCCTGAGCCATTTGAGACTGAGACAATTAATTTAATCCCCCATTTACTGAGCTAGGGCTACATTAGGGTATGAACACCGGAGCTTTGTCCAGCGTGCAAATTGACCAGAGAGTTAGCAAATGGTGTGGAAACATTCATAAAATTGCAAACATCCCCTTTAATTGCTTTCACTCTTTCCACACAAACTCTAACATCGCCCAGTCTCAAGTATTTGTTAATAATAGAGAGGTTAGCGGTTGTTATTGTCGGTCTGTTTCGCTCCAAGGAGCTGACACCTCTGTGGAAGATGGCTGTGGTCTCTCGCAGCTTAGTGAAGAGAGCGGAATTCTTGCAGCCTCCCCAGGGCCCTGGCACACAGAGTTCAGGCCAGCCCGAGGAAGAGAGGACACGGCCCGAGTCTGTGAGCCGACCCATTAAAACCCATTCATTCTCTTCATTTAGTGCTTTGCTCCTTCGTAGGGTCTGTTCAGAACAGGCCCGGACAGGCTGGGGCATCTCTGTAACAGGATTTATTTCACACAGACGAAGAAATCAGCCGCCTGCTAGCCGACCCTCCCCCGCTGCTGCTGAGAGAAAGGCAAGAATTCTGTAACATGGCAACTGAGGCTGCCTCCCCTATCTTTTATTAGTTTTGACTGACACAGAAGCCGGGACACAGATTGAGGCTTTCTTCATGAAAAGGCGGTGACGCAAACACAAATGAGCCTCCCACTAAAGGCTAACAAATAGAATAACCAAGCCCGGGTTCAAATAACTTGTAGACGGAGACAAATCAATAAAGTCGGGGTGTAAACTTGAGAAGGTGGCGAGGAGAAAAAAAAACATTAGCATCAGCCAAAAACTGTAATAATGAGAGGTTTGAAAAACAAACGCATTCAGAAACAGAGGAGGGGTGTGGAGAGAATAAAAAGTGGCGCTCTGTGGCAAGCCGAGAGTCTGCTGGGTGCTTCTAGGC
Source organism: Hoplias malabaricus (assembly GCF_029633855.1). Lineage (NCBI taxonomy): Eukaryota > Metazoa > Chordata > Actinopteri > Characiformes > Erythrinidae > Hoplias > Hoplias malabaricus. The sequence goes on along the minus strand of NC_089815.1, from coordinate 6,278,475 downwards.
GGGACTCTGGGACTGAGGGGCCAGCTCTAGCCCCCTGCCTCTGTCCTCTTTTGTGCGAGAGGAAAGCTCAGTTGGAGCCAAGGGTCTTTAGAAACTGGTCTTTCACACTCCTCCATGCCGACACTCCACCAAAATAACATCACTTGTTTGGAACATGTTGGAACTGGGTTAAAAAGAGCCCTGACTTTTTCATACAACCTTGACCAGACAAAAGTGAGGATGGAAGGACGTGTCCCTTCTGTAGTTTGACTCGTATTACAGCTCTTGCCTTCCGCTGTAATGTCATGTGATAAGTCTTTCTTTAGCCTTTAATTTACATGTCATAACTGTCACCAGACCTGGCCAAAGCGCACTTTACCCATTCGGCACTTGCAGTTGTAAATGGGACTCTTTGTTCAGATCTTTTTCTTTGTGGACAACAGATGTAAGAATTCAGTCGTTATAGAAATACTATTACTATTATAAGTAGGTTCAGTATAAGAATCAGTTCATCTAGAATGACGCCATGGACAAAAATGACTAAGAAACCTTTACCTTTTTCACACTGCTCTGACTGACTTCCACAAGACGTCTGGTCACAAATTAAAAATTTTATTACGACTGCGGAGGGAACCTTAATAGACCAAGCACGGCTGGGTTAGGTTACACCTTCTCTGGAGTCACCAACATTCACACTATCTGTGACATGCTGAGGGTAATTCTGTTAGTCCCGTCTGTTGCGATTTGCAAATCGTGCAATAAAGCCAACGGAGAGCTCTAAATTTTCCAGGCTGATGAAAAATAAATAACAGCTCACACTGTGGAGTCTCCCGTCACAAACGTCAAACTCTCTGACAATCAAACCGGAGCGGGCTGACAAACCTCGTCAATCTCGTGGAGGACAGCCTTCCGAAGTGCTGCTTCTGTCCGTCTCAATCAGAGCTCATGGCGGAGGACAGATTTCCCCCGGGGCTCACACTGACTGCTCCTGCTCTCACAAACACAAGTTCTTCTAAATGCGGTGTTTACTACGTGACGACACCTTGCTGCAGAGATGAAAAAAGCAGAAGGTCCCACCCGAGCTGAGACCTGTAGAAAGTGCTACAGAGAGACAGACGAATCAATCTCATGAGGAAATACTAACAAGTTCAGAGCAAAGTCGCATCTCCTTTGTTATGCAGAGCCACTGCAGATCCATTCTGATTACTTCTGAACAGATATTTGTCGAGAGAAACCTAAACCAAAGGTAATAAAAGGCTTCGGAAAAATGATATACACATTCCCCAGGTATAACGGTAAGGCTTTAAAATGCAAATGGTGGTTCGCAGGACGTTAGATCCTGCAAGACTTCCTCTGTGCTTATGCGAACAGCATAAATAACCCAGATCAGTTGAGCTCTGAGCTTATGCGGCAGCTGATCGAAAAAACTGCTCATGTAATGTATGATAAAGATGTGAACTTCAAAGACGACAGTTAATCCAAGATAATGGATGACTGATGTGAACGTTTACTAAAAGTTAACAATGTTGGAACCCTCAGTTCTTCCAACCTCTTGGGATGAACCTCCTGGGACGAATCCGCCAAGAAAACTCGTCAGGTGGAAACAGATTCAGATATGCATGTGGAATTTAATAGTCACGTTGTGAATGCTCTTAAAACTGCCACACAATGGAAACAAACCAAATTTGATCAAATTAACTTCCTACTATCTAAAGCCGCAGTCACGCTGAGTTTGTGTCTGTGAAATTCTATTCGTCTCAAAGTGATCTGCCGCGACGGTAAATTTCACGTACACAACTTCCGGGTGAATAAATTCAGTCTGTGGGGATTCGCATCAAGACACGTAATTTCAATCAATAGCTGCTCGTGCTGTTTGACCTATGACCTTTGTAAAACAGGGTCAGCGGCTTCAAAACTAGAGATAATTCACAAAAATTTTGTGCAAAACACAAGTGAGAGTCAAAGTAAAAGTAGAGCTAACCAAACTCTTCTTTGAGAACTTCTCATTTTCGCTGCTGTTGCTAGGATACCGGTGCTCTACAGAAACATCTAAAACAAAATGGAGAACAGTTTCCAGCTCTGATTTCCTGAAACCTGTCTAAAAGAGGTAAAACAACTTGACACAGTAGGTTACCACCCTGTAGACTTGGAGATTGAATGATGTGGGATGATCAAGATGGCGCCGGTGTGTGTGGCTGGCCGTCTGCTGCTCTCACTTTGCCTTGTGTTGTTAGTGTTGCTAAGCTTTGGCACTTCACATGTGAAGTCTCTACTGGTGTATGATCGCCAGTTTCTCCTGGATCTTAGATATAATACCTGTGATGTAGGTGTTTTTAATCATAGTGGACAGAATCCTCTGCCCCCGCACCTATCGGGTATTCCGAATCACCTGCGCCGGGCCTCGGCCCAAACAATTCAGCGAAAGCGTCGCCGCCGCCGCGGTAAACGTGGCGGTCGGCTAGTGAAACTAAAGGTCTACCTCTCACAATCGTCATCCAGTTCCCGGCCACGACGTGGATTATCCCCCCAATTCGTGGTGTCCTGGCGTTTCCTGGAGCCCATCAGCATCTCCCTGGTACCTGTCATCGGCCTGGATGAGGGATCCTGTCCCCGCCGCCCCTGCTTTTCCCGGCTCCGCGAGCGTGGGGTGAATCCCCGCAACCTGAGGACGCCGCTTCGTGCTCCTAATCTGTCTAAAGCACAGGCCTCAGCTCCTGCCAGGATCGGCCTTGTGAACGCCAGATCACTGGCAAATAAAACTTTTATCCTGAGGGACTTCTTCTCTTCTCAAAGCCTGGATTTTCTTTTTGTGACAGAGACTTGGATTGGTGCTGGTGAGTACAGTGCTCTCGTTGAACTTCTGCCGGCTGGCTGTGGTTATTTTAATACCCCGCGGACGTCAGGTCGGGGAGGAGGAACGGCGACTGTTTTTAAAAATAATTTTAAATGTAAACAGCGCACTGTATCACCCTCATTTTCCAGTTTTGAAGTCACTTTATTTGAGGTGGGCCGCTCTGACCCAGTGCTGTGTGCTGTCATCTATCGACCCCCTAAATACAATAAGGATTTCATAAATGATTTTTCTGATTTTTTGGCGGGACATATGCCGAAATATGATCGCATCCTTATCGTCGGGGACTTTAACATTCCAGTGTGCTGTCCAGATAAACCGCTGGTGAAGGACTTTGTTAACATCATTGACTCTTTTAATTTAGTGCAGTATGTGTCCGGGCCCACACATGAACATGGACATACCTTAGACCTTGTTCTGTCTTATGGGTTGTCTGTGTTAAATTTAGAGATCCATGATAGTGGGTTTTCTGATCACATGCCTGTTTTATTTGATGTTGTTTTCTCCTGTGCTGCTTTTAAACCTTGCGCTCCTGCTCGGCTTGGTCGGAGTTTTAACTCTTTCACTGCCGGACAGTTCACCTGCGCTTTCGACCAGCTTTGTCCTCCTCCTGACTCAGCCTCTGTTAATACGGAGGAGCTCAGCTCCTGGTTTCACTCCTCCTGCCGAACCATACTGGACTCAGTGGCTCCATTAAGAACTAAACAGCCCAAAGTTAAACCTGAGCCCTGGTTCAATGACCAAGCGCGTGCAGCAAAGCAGAAGTGTCGCAGAGCTGAACGCCGATGGAAAAAGGATAAGCTGCAGGTTTCATTTCAAATGTTAAAAGACTGCTGGCGTTCTTACCAGAGCACCATCAAAGAGGCTAAGAGAGAACACTTGTCAAATATTATTATGGCAAATTGTCATAAGCCACGTGTGTTATTTAAAACCATTGACTCTGTTCTTAAGGCCCCTCAGCCTGTCTGTTTGGAAGCATCTCCTGACATGTGTAATGACTTTCTGCACTTTTTTATTGATAAGATTGTTACTGCAAGAGCTCTTATCACAGCTCCTGCTGTTGACCCCTCTGACTCTGCCCCTTGCTTGGCTGTGTTTGATAGGTTTGAGCCGGTGACTCTGTCGCACTTGGAGGATGTGGTGGGCCATTTAAAGCCCTCAGGTTCTCCTTGTGATGTTTTGCCTCCTCACTTTCTTAAAGAGATTTTTCATACTCTAGGGCAGCAGGTTCTGGCCATTATTAACAGCAGCCTGTCTTCTGGTGTTGTTCCTGTGAGTTTTAAACATGCTGTAGTACAACCCCTGCTCAAGAAACCTGGCCTCGACCATACAGTATTGGCTAATTATAGGCCTATTTCCAAGCTGCCTTTTATTTCAAAGATCTTGGAGAAAGTTGTTTATGCTCAACTGAAATTTTTTTTGGATGAGCATAATATTCTGGAGGTTTTTCAGTCTGGTTTTAAAACCTTGCATAGTACAGAGTCAGCGTTGCTCAGGGTTTTTAATGACATTCTCCTGGCGAATGATTCTGGGGACCATGCAATTCTTGTCCTGCTGGATCTAACTGCTGCTTTTGACACAGTGGATCACAACATTTTAGTTTCCCGCTTGCAGCATCTAGTCGGCATTTGTGGTAGTGCTTTGGACTGGTTTAGGTCCTATCTGACGGACAGAACTTTGTGTGTGAGTTTTGCTGGCTCAGAATCCTCCTCAGCTCCCCTATCATATGGAGTTCCACAGGGCTCAATCTTAGGACCCCTCCTTTTCTCACTTTATCTGTTCCCATTGGGCTCTATCTTGAGAAAACATGGCATTGCATTTCACTGTTACGCTGACGACAGCCAGATATATGTCCCTTTAAAGAAGAAAGCTTTCTCAATTAAACCACTGTTGTTATGTCTCAATGACATTAAAGACTGGATGGCTTTAAATTTTTTACATTTTAACGAAAACAAAACAGAAGTGATGGTGTTTGGTCCCAGTGGTCCCTGTGAAGCCCCTCCAGTTGATTTGGGCCCCTTGACTTTGTATGTGAAGCCAACTATCTTAAATTTGGGTTTTAAGATGGACAGTGATTTTAAATTGGACCGCCAAATAGGCACAGTAGTTAGGTCCAGCTTTTTCCACCTGAGGCAGCTGGCAAAGGTGAAGCCAATTCTCTCTTACGAGCACTTTCAAACAGTAATCCATGCCTTCATCACATCCCGATTGGATTACTGCAATGCACTGTATTTTGGAGTCAGCCAGTCCTCCCTCAGACGTCTCCAATTGGTGCAAAATGCTGCTGCCCGACTCTTAACGGGATCACGTAAGAGGGAACATATCACTCCCATTCTGGCCTCTCTCCACTGGTTGCCTGTGCATTTTAGAGTACATTTTAAGATTCTTTTATTTGTTTTCAAATCTTTAAATGGACTCGCCCCACCTTACCTCACTGAGCTGCTACACCCCCACGTCTCTGCTCGGTGCCTCAGGTCAGCTGATCAGCTGCTCCTGGAGGTGCCGAGGTCAAAACGTAAGCTCAGAGGAGATAGAGCTTTTTCAATTGCTGCGCCGAAACTGTGGAATAGCCTACCATTACAGATTAGGCAGGCTTCTTCACTTTCGGTTTTTAAAACTTATCTTAAAACCCATTTTTATTCCTTGGCTTTCAACTCAGCATGAGACGTTTGTTTTCTTTTATTAATTTTATTAGTGTTGTTTTTATTTAAGTTATTTATTTTTCATTATTGGTTATTTTATTTTGTTTTAGTTTGTTTTATAAACATCTTTTGTACAGCACTTTGTTTTAACTGTTGGTGTTTTTTAAAGTGCTCTATAAATAAAGTTGAGTTGAGTTGAGTTGAGTTGAGTAGACACAGCAAGTATGGTACATACTGTAGAAAATCTATGAGCTGCAACTGGAGTACATTTTTAAGAAATATGATATGCACTTAGGTTAAATTAGCTATTGTTCTATCCAAATTACCTGCTAACTCACTGTTTCAAACTTTTTTGCATCTTCACTTTAAAAAGCAGATGTATTTAATGAAAAGCTTTGCTTCGCCCATCAGACAGCACTGTATTCTATAAAGAAAAACTGCAGATTCAAACTTGCCATTGCTGTAAGCTGCAGGGTAAAGGCAATAAAGTAATGACTGCAAATAATGATACCAAAACTGACAAACTCACATACACAGGGTATGAAAATATCATTAATAGTGACGCTCCTAACATAATCAATTTTCTTCTTGTGTTTTTCTAGATGTCTGATTCTTCAGTCTCTATATCGACAGTCCTCTAGCAGGGGTAATCAGCTAATGTTTTTCAAGGACAGTGGGAAAATTATTCATGCTCTTCAAAGTCTGACAAGTTTGAATTGCAGCAATTTATCCTGTGCATCTCTCTCTCTCTCTCTAAATGTTCATCTGGAAAGCAATGAGGGAAATCCAGGGACTCTGCACAACTGATACAGCAAATGTTGGTGGCTTTCCAGACCCTCCTTACACTTTCTAGGTTAGAGCTCCATGACTGATCCTAGCACCATTTCCGTAACAGAAACAATGAAACTGTTGGGATTTTTTTATATTATTATTATTATTTCTGTAACACCAGTAACAACTTAATAACACTGGTCATTTTCCATTGAACAGCAAAAGGCTGATATGGTATGCAGAATGCTAAGCTCTTCCCATACACACATCACAGCCTAGTCCCAGAGTAGAGCATGCAGCATCTAACTGTCAACACATCAGGGCTATAAGTGTAAACTTGCCGTCTATCAATCTCTGTCAGGCCACAGGAGGTGATAACAGACACAAGCCTTAAAAATAGAGCATGAGTTGGCAAAACCTGGCTTTGCACAAACACTAGTCCTCAAGCTGCTATTTTAAATATCACTGATCCATCACAGAGATCAACACATTAAAGTGTGAGGCTCCAACTTTACAGCTCACCCATGAGACAAGGCCAAACACGAGTCTGTTTATGTGCAAGGGATGTGGAAGGCAGTAACCAGGACAGACGGTGTGCGCCAGCTCCACTACAGCACAGACAGCAAACGAAAAGTTCACCCAGAAGGCCACACAGCTGAAAGCCACAAGCCCAGGGTGTGGAGCAAATCCAAAGAAAGCCTCAGATGCTAGTGATCATTGGCTGCACCAGCCTGGCTGAGGTCACTGGAATCCTTTAGCACTGGTCATAACTCACCGTGAAACAAGAACGCTCTGTGTTCTCTTGTCTGTGTTTAAAGAGCTCTGTTCTTTTGCGGGTTCCTGGAGTCTTCACACACTGGCTCCTGACTAACCAGGAAAAATGAAGAAAACAACAGCCCTCTAAAGCAAACCAGGAGAGCACAAACTTCACAGTGCCTTTTGAAGTAACGAAAATCATGGGGAATCTTTTAAAGATAGAGTTTCTTCATGTCCTAGATATGGTCCTTCCACTAGCCTCCATAGAGCAGACTGCGGTCCGACTCTGAGCTTGGACACATACCATACCAATCATAGCCCTTGGCCAAGACCCATAACACAACATTAGCCTATAACTGTGGCATGATTTAAGCCTTTCTGGATTGTCATAAAAGAACCAACACAAACCTTCTCCAACTGAACACCTCTCTCTGATTACTCCCAAAAGTCAGAAAACTCTAAGTCAGCGAACACTACATCTTACCCTATGCTGTAGCTTAACGTGCACCTCCCCAGAAAGATAACTACGTTTTAGGTCGACACAGACCACAGTGTCTGTGATCGGTCTCCAGCCTGAAAAATATCGATCAAGCTGAACCCAGGAGGTCCAGAAACGTCCTCTGCTCCACACTACAAAGACTGAAGACCGCAACAAATTCATGCTGAAAGATTTCCTCTGAGATTGGTTTGGTGGAACAAGGGAAAAATATGGACACCCAAAAAAATAAAAAAACTTGCTACGAGAAGTGTGAACCACGCAGGGAAAAAAGCGCTAGCTTTGAGCTTGTTTCTTTTTCTGGCACCACATGTAAACTACGCTCTGTTCCAATTGGCACCCTACTCACTAAAAAGTGCACTTCGCAGATTATAAAACTACAACAGTTCTACCCTTTGCACTACACAGATTTGAGGACGATATTTGTGATTCAGCCCTAGTGGCTTGGCGGTGTAACTGCAGAACGATGTAGGCACAGACACAAATATAAACGCGCACAACTCCATAGGGCACTTGCACAGGTTGAGTCAATGCAGAAACATTAATTGGCCTTACTTTGGAACACTGCATACTAGTTGATTACATTTGCTTTTAGCAGATCTCAGAGTATTTCAGTGCTGGCTGCGCTCAAATGAATCCTTAAGCACAAGCAAAAGCAGCAGCTAAAGGAGATCAATGCAATGCTGATGCCAGGATTACTTGCATCGGCAAACCTGGCCCTCTGGTGTGACATTGTAACTTGAATTGCTTGCTACACTAGAACAGTCACACAACTTGTTTCAAAATGACAGCAATGAAATCCATCTGACAGCAGTGTTTGAAATTCATAGCGGTCCGTGTTGTGTTTGTGTTGGACTTGCTGGGCTGCAGCCACTGTGGTAGTGTGAAATTGGGGAGGATAAAGTGGGGCGGTGCAGCATGCCATGTGCGTAAAGGCGAGGTGTGAAATGAAACTGTGATGGATTGACAGGGGTGGGAGCAGCTTGGGAATAGCTTGGGAAAACACAGGTTAAGAGGGGAAGCAGAGAGAAAGGATGCTGGGGTACATATGGGATATATGTATGCAGCTGATGTATGCTTTGGAGTAGGGTGGAAGGTCAGAACCATTTTCTGCTCCTGGGTCCACCTCCGTGACTTAAAATCATGTCTGATGTTGACTTAGAGGCACCTTCCTTTGGCAAACAAGAGATTATTTAACTACCACCTCTGCACTTCTGTTTGTCTGCGGACAAAAGTGGTGATGTCGTTACGCAGCCTGACACTTCGTTCTTGTAAAAAGACATGTGACCTTTAGAGCACTAGTGTGGAAAGAGATCACCAGCGGGGAAAGTGTGAGCGAGCGGGAAAAGTGCTCATAAACTCCGACATTTGTAATTGCATCTGTGGCCTATTTCGTGTGAGAGGATCATGGATGGATGGCTGAAAATGGTCTCCAAAACACCAGATATGTCATCTGTGCAGCAGACCGTGAACAAAAGATGGAGGAAAAACCCAGACCACTTCAGTTCTCCAATCAATAAAGAGGGAAGATACGTCAGAGTTCGCTGATCACAAAATGCGATTCCACTCCAGCTCATATACAGTGCCAGGGTCTGCAGAAATCTCCCAGGCACAGAATTCTGCTACTAGTCAACTGCCCAACTGATTAGAGAAATAATGGTTAGATATTTACAGCCTCCCACCTCAGGCAGTTCCATTCTTCGATAGGGAGCCAGTCAGAGAAAAGCATGCAAATGAGGTGGTTCATTTCAGGTGTTCTCTTATGCAGTGTGCTCGTTGGCCCCGCCTCCAGCCTTCCCCGAGGGGTTGGGTTCAAAGAGCGGTGCTTGGGTGGGGGGTGCCGGGAGATTCTCATTCCCCACGTCCGTCTCGCTCTGTGCCCTATCATCTCGCTCAGACGCCCGCCGAATACAAATTGGCGCGAGCTCTGCCGAGGAGGGGGCTGATCCCCTGCTGAACCAAGGCTGCTGTAGCCTCCAACAGAAAACAAGAGTAGGAGTGCTTTATCAGAACTGATGTGATTAGATGACAATTATTGAAAATGTTGATTTAGATAATGACTGTTATGCCGTTTACAAGCATCACTCCAACTGGCTGCATTACATTACACAGAGGGTCATCGAAAACAGTGCTGATTACCCAGCTTTAACACACTTACCAAATATGGTCATCAACAGAGGAGGTGAGTCGGGTGTGTGTGTGTATGGGGAAAATAGTAAGAGTATTGTGTCTGAAATGTCTGTCTACTGAGGTGGAATCTAAAGTCTATAATAATTCAGTTTAAATATTTATCGCAGTATAAAATGTTTCAATAACAATGATTATTTTATTAATTATTTTTTATATATTTTTTTTTAAATAATTAATATTGACAAAACCAAGATATTTTTGTTTAATGGTGATGTCATGTAGTGGCACGATGGCACAGCAGGTAGTGTCGCAGTGTCACAGCTCCAGGGGTTGTGGGTTCGATTCCCGCTCCAGGTGATTGTCTGTGAGGAGTTGGTGTGTTCTCCCCGTGTCCGCGTGGGTTCCCTCCAGGTGCTCCGGTATCCTCCCACAGTCCAAAAACACACATTGGCAGGTGGATTGGCGACTCAAAAAAAGTGTCCGTAGGTGTGAGTGTGCGTGTATCTGTGTGTCTGTGTTGCCCCGTGAAGGACTGGTGCCCCCTCCAGGGTGTATTCCTGCCTTGCGCCCAATGATTCCAGGTAGGCTCTGGACCCACCGCGACCTTGAACTGGATAAGGGTTACAGATAATGAATGAATGAATGATGTCACGTAGTTTTTGGTTATTGGCATTTTCTCTGTGTCTTTTTTAATATTTATATTGATAATGGAATAATATCGTATTGACAGAAATTAAAAAGTATATTGTGATATAAATTCTGGCCATATCGTCCAGCTCTAGTCTAAAGTATGATTTTTAAAAAGGTACCTACAAGTCAAGACACTGCCTTCCGAAGCATTATAAATACAGGTTACTGGGAACCAAATATTTGATTTGAGAACCAAATGATATTAAGCCTTTATGATATGAGTCTTTGGTAGTTTATAACTGAAACTTTGGTCTAAATTCAGAGAGAACCATTCGTCTGAATTTGCATCTGCGTCCTAGCTTACTGTGGGATGACACGCACCAAGTGAAGTCAACAGAGGCAGAGCTGCATTCTTTCTCCAATCCATCACTGCCATTACGTCCTCATTTGTCGGAGCGCTACGCTAAGCTACCACCACAGTAGTATTTCCAGAGCAATGGAATTGTAATGGTCCACACGAAACACACAGCAATTAACCTTTTCCTCAGACGCTTGCTAGGCACCACTGATTGATCATGGCCTCAAAGAGCACATTGGGGGTGGGAGGCAGCAGCACAAACTCCGCCTTCATCCGAGAACCTGAAACTGGATCATCACAAGAGGAATCCCCATTTTAGAAAAGTGATGTGTATGAAAAATTCCCAGAGCAAGGTCAAACTCAAACTCAAACACTTGACGAATAAACATCATAACTCAGCAGCAGACGACAATGCCAAGCTGTGAAAGGAACTATATTAAATGACTGTACATATCAGGAGCAGAATTTTATTTGCCTTATGACTCATTAGAGCAGATGCTCTCTGTCTCACAAACACACACACACACACACTCACACTCCTCACCCAGGAGGACCCATGGAGGATGATGATATTGATGCAGTGGCAGGATGCCCTTTGGCCTCCAGACACCACAGGTCAGCTCATTTCCCCCACTGATGAGAGGGGTCAGTCCAGCAGAGCATAGCTGCACAGACACACCTCCCCCCACGATCCCTAAAGAGGCACAGAAACCAATGCCGAAGGTTCCACTTTATTGAGTCGGCTAGAAAACAATCGTGCTGCAGGAACTGCGTGGAAATCAGGGAAATCATGAAATAAAGGGCTATCGCCGCCACCAGCTCAAATCCCTGTCTAGCTTCATGGCACAGGATATCTGTGCACAAAGGACAATGCAAATATCACACTGGCATTTTCATTCAGTTTGGAGGAATGAATGTGTTCATACAGATTACCACAGAGAGGAGAATAGAGCCAGGTTGTTAGCAGCTTCAAGATACAATACATATTTCAACATGAGGACTTCACATACACCCATATATTATATATGTTTGTATAAAGTCACAGGACACCCTTTTATTTCAGAAATGAAAGGGAAAATGGCATCTGAATACCTCTGCAAATAAAGTGTGGGGGGCCAATGTCCGCCATCTTGAAAGTCGCTATATTGAATCAAGAGTGACGTGGCCATGTAGCATATCAAAGAAGACCAGAATTGTCTCAGAAATCGACTGCCATAATCAGATTTGCAATATCTGTTAGTAGCACAGAAATTTCAACACTATTGTTGTTCATTACAGGCTCAACCAGACCTAAGCACTCTGCGCCATCTTCGGTCTGAGTGGAAGGGAACACATATATATAAATATATGTATTCCCCCCTCCTAAAAATGTGTTAGAAAATTCTTAATGGGGAGAATAATAGTGATTTTCTTATTAATTTCTGAATAATAATAAGTCAGATTTATATAGCGCCTTTCTAATACCCAAGGTCTTTGAGAGAAGAGATAGGTCTTTAGCTGGGTTTTAAAAGCAGAAAATGAAGAGCAGAGACGAAGACTTTGTGGTAATGAATTCCAGAGCTTGGGTGCCATCACGCTGAATGATCTACCACCAACGGTAAGCAATTTAAATTTTGGTACTGACAAAAGACGGCTCTCAGAGGACCTCAGTGATCTTCGCGGACAGTAGGAGTGTAAAAGTTCAGAAAGGTAGGCTGGCGCCAGACCGTGCAGAGCTTTGTATGTGAGCAGGAGGACTTTAAACTGAATATGGAGTGAGACAGGTAACCAGTGGAGCTGATGAAGAACAGGGGTGATATGAGCTGATTTTTTAGAATAAGAGAGGACCTGAGCAGTGGAGTTCTGAACACACTGAAGGGAGTGTATGGTGGTAGAGGGAAGGCCAATGACGAGAGAATTACAGCAGTCTAAATGGGAGGAAATGAAAGCATGGGCCAGAATTTCAGCATCCTTCACAGAAAGCAGGGGACAAAGGCGAGCAATATTACGTAGATGGAAAAAGGATGTTTTGGTTAGGGCCTTAATATGAGGTTTGAAGGACAGAGAGGAGTCAAGAAGTACACCTAAATTGCGAACAACTGGAGAGGTTTTTACAGCCACACCATCAAAGTTAAGTGTGATACCAGAGATTTTTGAAAGAGTGGACTTGGGGCCAGCGAGCCAGACTTTAGTTTTTTCTGTGTTGAGTTTCAAAAAGTTGGCATGCAACCAGTGTCTCAGATCCTGAACGCAGGAAATAAGGGCAGAGGGGGGCAGAGTGGAGGTATTTTTGGTGCTCACGTATATTTAAGTATTGTCTGCATAACAATTATAATTAAGACCATGGCTGTGGATGATCTGACCAAGTGGCAGCATGTATATGATGAATAGTATAGGGCCTAGGACTGAACCTTGGGGAACACCTTGTGTAACAGTACTAGGGGAAGATCTGTGTGTACCAAGAGCAACAAAACGAGATCTATTTTTAAAGTAAGAGATGAACCAGGAAAGTGCAGTGTCAGTTATGCCAATAGATGAGTATGCTGTGATTAACAGTGTCGAATGCTGCACTCAAATCTAAGAGAAGAAGGATACTGAGCACACCAGAATCAGTAGCGTGAACAGATACTTATTAATGCAATTTTATACTAGTAATAATTAATAAATTAATAAAACTCCATGTGCTGAATGCAGTGCTGTGTGTTCTCAGACGTGATCGTGGTATTCATCAGTTTCACTTGTGTACACGTGCAGTGTAAATGTAAAACTTGTTATGTAAACTAAATATTGACACAGCCATGCTTGTATAGTCATGACTTTATCAGAGATGTAGCCTAACTGTCATACTGATCATTTGGACAGGCTTTGGCCAACTTGAACAAAGCAATGCTTGTGCCCAGGTCACTGCATGAATTCTTAAGAACTTTCAGAAAAGAGCTGAAAAGGGGGGGGGGACCTGTGGCTTGCTTAGAAACTGATGAGCTTTAATGGAATGCATGAACCGCATTCTTGCACATACCCCCCCACCTCGGCTGCAAATTGAATTTCAGGGTAAGACCCAACTCAAACACCTAATAATCCCTGCTGCCTGCCTCATAGAAACCAAACAAGGTCACTTTCATCCTGCCTCACTGGACCCAATATAGCCACCACCATGGTGCCAAACAACCCCCTCCGACCTCCCGAACTCACAACATTTACAATGGAGCTACATCAGAAAGGACGTATAAGCTTGTCTTATTGAACCCTACCTACAGCAGACAATGTGGCCATTGAGAGGACGCTGAAGGACAGCAGCAAAATAGACATTTCGCCAAAGCTTTTGACTAAATGCTAATGCGAAAGCTTGTGTAATATTGATGAGGCTGAAAAAGAACAATGTGACACCCCCAGCAACACTTGTCAATACACTGTCCACAGTGAACAAAAAAAGATACAGCATTAAGACAACCCCAAATCATGATCAATAAACACTTCATCTATCTTGTGTGCATTGGCCTGAATGAGAAACCTCCAGGGGAGGGGGTGTGACGTCAGTCATACGCTGTGTAGACATTAACGTTTGAGTGTTCAGCATCGCCTTACCTGCCACATTGAGTCTAGCTGTGCGGCTGAGGATCGTGCCCAGGCTGTCGATGGTGGCCACGCACTGGTAGATGCCTTCGTCGGGTTTGTTATGTTTGGAGTGCATCACTGAGCTGATGAGCAGCGAGCCGTCGGACAGCACCTGCCTACGATCGTCTGACCCCAGACTCAGGAAGGTGCCGTCTTTCTTCCAGCGCACCTTGGCAGGGACATCGCTGTCAACTGAGCAGTTGAGCATCGCAGGGGATCCCCTCACCGCCAGCGTGTCCGAGGGTTCCACGGAGAACCAGAAGGGGCTGAAGTGCCTCGCCACATGTTCTGTGGAGAAAAAGAGGAGACACGTTAGATCCCCAAATTACACTAGGTACAATAATCATTAAAAACGTTAACGTGACACTGTGGGTAACACACTCCTGCTCTACATGTAGGAGATTGGGGTTCAGTCCTGATGTGAAAAACCTGTGATATGGCTGCTGCTGGGCTGTTGCACATGAACGAAGGAAACAGTGTCGTCACAAATTGTAAGCCTAGAGAAATAACAAAAGTTTTATTTTAATTCTTGGCTATGAACAGAAAATGTCTGGATTTTGTGGCTCATTTGAATGATGATGGAATGGTGGAATCTGGACGAATGATGGAATTCTGAATGATGTCCATTCTGTGATTGGTTCAATTAGTAAAAATAAATAAATAAATGAAAAATACACCATTAAAATAAAGGAAAGACACAGCGCTGTGTATTGGTGAGTGTCGTTCTATTAATTACTCAGCTTATTATTATTCTTACATGCTGCTCTATATTTTGTGTCACTTATCTATTGTTTGTAATATATGGGATATATAAAAGTGAAAAAAGCAGACATTTAAATATTTTTGATTCTTTTTTCACTTATTAAATTTGGAAGTTAGTTGCACAATTAATGCAAGAAGTCAAAGGGAACACAATTACTTTGTTCTCATAAATTATTCAAATCTTTGTCTTCAAGGATTTGTTTAAATAAATAACGGGAATTATCGGAACTACAGGAAAGGGACAAAAATAATGAGGTTTTTAGGGTCCTATTTTTTTTATTAATGCAACAAATAATCAGCCCAATGCTAAATATACCCACTGAGCAGCTCAGCCAGCCTCGCTCTAGTCAGAGGCAAAGCTACAAAGGGCCTCCAAGACTGCAGCCAGCTACAGAGCTCACAGTACCGCCATTTTAATTTGGGAGGAATGGTGGCTGGTCGTCTCTGTCCTCAAAATCTGGCATCACTCTTCAACCTCGGCTAATGAGGCTGCCCTGAATTCCTCTCAGGTCACAATGCACCCCTCTATTCAGCTTCGTAGAGCATGGTCACCAAACTCTGGCTTTTAGCTCAAGCCTTCCAGAGAGCTGTTACTGTTTTTTATTGGAGGGGGGGGGGGGCACACTTCCCCTCCCTCACGCGTTCCGACTGGCCCCGTAATGGACTGCGTGGGACGTTTCTCAGAGGTGGAGGCTGTAATTGTGGTCAGGCGTCTCTGCTCCAACTGCCGTCCTGGAAGTTTGCGCTATCGCTGCTATCTGCTGACTCCCACTCTTCTGATTACTCCTGCAACTGCACTGCAGCGCTGCTGAGAGCTATACAACAGCTGCTTTTGTTGGCCCGGCAGGTCTGGTGCAAAAGAAGATAATGGCACTGTCTGGAAAATGTTAACCGGAAAAAAAGGGGGTCTCTTCGCACTGCCGCAAGGCAAGAATCAATTCCAGTGTAAACACATCTGGATCGAATTAAGGCCGGTAAGATGGATGCCGTTATGTGTTGACACAAAGCATCAACAGTCAGCTGACACAAGGCATTCATCACACAGTTTTACCCCTGTGTTTCAACAAGGGTATTGTGTCCGAAAATGATTCATGAACAGCAAGTTACGCGGCAAGAACAGAGTGAGAGCACAAGTGACACAGTCCATATAAAAAACGTACAGGAGTGGCACCCATCACAATACTAGTGTTATACCCTGTGATTTAGTCCTTTTAGATAGAGGACCTTTAAGGTACATGTTGGGATTTGAGCGTACATTAACACTGCTGTACCTGTATTACACTTTTTCACAGAGTAAAAGTCCATGTGCGTTTCCCAATGGACCGTAGGCAAACAGATGGCTAAGGCCTGTCCGCTGGACGCGAGAAGGGAATTCCACCCTCCTGCAGGCCATCAGCAGAACTGCACGGTTAATCATTAGCATCTTTAGCAGTTCTGCACCTCTCAGGAAGGCTGGCAGTGTGTCTCACGGAGCTCCCAGCTAGCCGTCAGCCAAAATGGAGGACCATCTGCCTGCTGTAGGCTCTACATCCCTTTGTCCCACAGCGAAACAGGACTTGTCTTTTTTCTCAGCATTTTCCATTAATTGGTTATCTCCATAGATTTTTTTTATATCTGGTACATTAAAGTCATAGGTACACATTTAAGTTCAAGTCATTGATAGAAATTATGTTTTTTAAAAGCTTCTTCTCACATGTTGTGAGAGGTCTCAAGACCCCAGAGAATTTATTCAGGAGAATGCAGATATTTACTTATTGCACAAGAAATGAAAGAGTCTCTACCCCGTAGACGGAATCCAGCTTAAAATGCCTCTGTGCTCATTAACATTTAATGGGTTCAAAGCCAGAAAGGAAAATGCAGTGAATAATGTGTAAGAGGTGCTGGAGATCCAGGTGTGAGATTAAAAATAACAAGTCTAGCAGAATTTAATGTCATATGTAGCAGGCATCAGTGGAGTGTGCTTAGACTTGAAGGACACATCCATTTCCAGAGTGAAGAAGAAACTTGGCAAGAGCTGAAGCCCAAATAACCATGAGACAGACAGATGGAAAGGCCACCAGGACACAGTCTTGACTTTGCCAGCTCAATGTCAGTGATAAGAACATTCATGGAGTGGTAACCACGAACACAGTACATCTACGACTCTTGGTATATCCACATACAACAGACCTCTAAAATCCCCTTCATTGCCAGATCAAACCTTTCTCCTATATTCTCAGAGAGTGACGAGTCGTTCAAGATGCAAACACTGGTTTTACGATATTATCAAGGCTAAATCTTCAGCATCTTTATTAAGGCAACATAATTGCCTTTTTTACTCAGGACTTTTATTTTCCAATTTAAAAAGAAAGTGAGCAAATACGCACATTTCCTCTGAGACAGTTAATTCTCGTTTAAGGAATCCAATTACATTTTAAACATTGCACCTCTGAAGGTACGTTTACATTGTACTTAGGGGTGGTATCCTCAGGAGCATGACTTCAGTTTTTGTCAGGGAACATCATTTTAATAAAATTGATTTAATTGCACTGATTTCATTCACTCAGACTGTGAAAAGACTCAATTCTGTACCTTTGTCATTGGAGAGATGACTATTGTCAAACTTCTAACTGGACCTCAAATGTGTAGTTCATGATTGTAATCAAAAAACTTTTTTATAGAAAATTTAGATAATGTTTCCTCAACATCTGCGGCTCTCCAGTCTGTTTGCGTGCTGGAAACTGATCTAATGTGTTTTTACAAAGCTCCAGTGTATGTAAATAAGAAAAAAAAAAAAACTGTCTCAGTCCGGTATGCTAGGCTTTCTCTCTCTCTCTCTCTGCTCAGAGGCAGAGGCATTTGGTTTTGGCTTTTCTAGACAATGAAGAGAACTCCAAATGTTGAAAAGCATGAACTGAAATGAGGATATTGTAATACTGACTTATTTTTTATGTTTCTGATTACTTAAGGTGGACGGCAAGAGATGGCTATCTAAACAACTCAAGTTGCAAATGAGTTTCTGTGGTAATTCAAACAGTGAATAAAACACACAAGTTAAGCTTTAACCCATAAAAAACAACCATGTTTATTTCCACTCAAACACACCATTCCACCTTAAAAAACACAGAGCTTAGAACTGCGTTTCCCCACAATCCTACATGTTTGATCTCTGAACTACGTTTACACGTGTGTTTTTGGAGATCAAAACTGTCCTCTTAGTTAGTGGATTGAGTTCAGTGCCTGAAGACCAACTGGAAACCAACAATGAATCTATTTGTAAAAGCAGCCATAAACACCATCCAATATCTTTCTACGCTTTGTGATTCTTAAATATACAAATATGCCGACTTAATACAATGGCTTAAAATGCGGATTTACAATCAATCAAATGGACCGTGCCCAGCTGAGATGATCATTGCTGCTCATTCAACACCAAAGCTGCTCCAGCAAGCAGCGGGGCGTCAGTGTCAGACAGCACATTACCAGCAAAAGTCTAATCTACTCTACCTTTTATTCTGCCCTGGCTCTGACTTCAAAAAAGTGCCACTGCCTCAGTGCGGGGCAGCATGGAGAAAATGAGGTTGTCTGCTTGATAAGTAGGGGCTTTTATCCCTGTACCCGGTTCTGTGAAATCCATTTTGTTCCACAGCCAAACAGTGTTTTGGAAGCATGGCTCAAGGCAGATGATGAGAAAATGCATTTGCAGCTTCAGTCAGTGGCTTCTTCACGCATTCGCTTTCTCCCAGGGCAGGTTAAACCGTTCCTGCAACATCAGGGGAATAGAGTGCTCGTCACTTGCTGTGATGGACATGTCCGACCAACGAGCCCAGCTCCCGTGTTCAGAGATACAGAAGCAGTCAAAAGTTTGGGCACGGAAGGGTATTTTATTTATAATAATTAGTTTTGCATTTTAAAATAACATTGAAGACAAAACCATGAAATAACGTCATGTTGAGATCAGTCTTATAAACACAGGTACATAGAAGTGTTCACAGTAGATAGAGCTTCTTAACACCTGTATTATTCATTTTCAAAACTAGTTGTAAAGATCTTCGCTGTCCAGAGAAAAACCTGCACATCTGTTTTGTCTATTTCGTCATTTGAACCCAACACCTGTCCAGATTTCATGATGAATGGATCATTAGAAAGCATTAGTGCTTTAAAATTACTTGGAATAAAACATATTTACACTGACGTCCAATGAAACTTAGGTTTTTTCCCCCCACCTCCTGTAAAGTTACTATTTTAAAGATACAGACAATGTTTTTCTGAACAGCGATAATATATTATCTTACTCTGTTGGGTGTATCCAATCTTTTGACTTGCATTGGAAAATAATAATCACACGATTCCTGGATTATACTGAGTTTGTAAAACAATACTCACACTTTGTAACTGCGTTTGAGCAACTACATACATTCATTCATTCATTCAATATCTGTAAGCGCTTATCCAATTCAGGGTCGCAGTGGGTCCAGAGCCTACCTGGAATCATTGGGCGCAAGGCAGGAATACACCCTGGAGGGGGCGCCAGTCCTTTACAGGGCAACACACACATTCACACCTACGGACACTTTTGAGTCGCCAATCCACCTGCAACGTGTTTTTGGACTGTCGGAGGAGAACACACCAACTCCTCACAGACAGTCAACCGGAGTGGGAATCGAACCCACAACCTCCAGGTCCCTGGAGCTGTGTGACTGTGACACTACCTGCTGCACCACCGTGCCGCCCCAACTACATACACGTAAAACCAAAATCCACAAATGTATTGGAATGCACAAATTTAAAAAATCAACAACAACAACAATAATAATATAAATTCACAAATATGAAGAAAAGATTTGCATTTGTAAATCTAATGTCGTGAATGTGTGAATCAGTACCTTCTCAAACGGCTTAAAATGTGCAAGAGCAAACCTTTTTAAGGTTCCAAATGTGACCGTGGGAGTTTTTGAATGAGGTGGAAAAAATCCACACATTCGCCTTCTCTGCTGCGTGTGCGAATCTCTTTTTGCAGTTGCGGATTTAAGACCCTGTTTTGACGGCCAATTGATGGACCAATAGGAAAGCTTTAGCTGGACCAATCAGATCGCGAGGTTTGTTTAACCAATCGGAATCATTGATTTGTTTCTGTCAACCATAGCGCTTTTCCACCAAATGAAGTCCGGTTCTTGAACCGGTTCCGTTCCTGATTCTTGGAACCTTGGTTCTTTTACGTGTAGTTTTACGTATATGTAGTTGCTCAAACGCAGTTACAAATTTTGTTTTACGTGTATGTAGTTACAAAGTTACGCAGTTACAAAGTCATTTGTGAGTATTCTTTTACAAACTCAACATCTTTTTGACCCTTTTTTGACTCCATACTGAATTTCTTCTGATTAAAATCAAGATATAAGAATGGCCATGGGTGCCAGAACTCTTTCTCTTACAAAACTCTTCCTCCTGTGCATCATTGTGCTTGTTTTGCTATGTTTAACCTCGTCTGTGTTCTCACATTTGATTGGACAGACTCAGATGAAGAGGTGGGATCTACAGTCTACAGAAGCAGCAGCACAATTCAGAATGACTGCTTTTCACATGCGTTCTGATCAAAAATAACTGGCTGGTTGATTTTAATCTCACTGTTTTTGGGTTGGTAGGCTCCAGATCCCCCAAATTAATGAGCTAATGCAAAAAAAAAGAAAAAAAAAAGGGAGGGGGGGCATTTTCATAATAGATCCTTTATAACAGAATGCCCTAGAGTAACTAATCATGTACTGCTCGTGTTTTCTGGAACTGCTCAGCTCCACCCTCACCACTCTGCACCTCATAAAACTATGTTTACAACACCAACAGTCAATGCTGATCTCAATCACCAGAAAATGGATACTGGGAAAGAGCTAAGTGTCCACAATTGCCAAGTCTGGGCAGCAAGAGTGTAGTTGCTTTAAGAACAAGATTCATTTAACATTCTCAAAGCTTGCCCCACCCTTACGCGAGCCACAGGAGTGCTCCTCAAACACAAAGACCCCCTGTTCAGAGTCTCTTCTCAGCAGGAAGCTGCATGTTGGAGTGTGCTTGGCTCCCCTGGCCTCAGCACAAAGAGCAGGCTGTGTCCATCAGGTCCACAGCCACGGCTCCCTACGGACCTCGACCCAGCGGCCGCTATGAAAAGCCACTTTCCTCATGAACTGAGGGCCAAACAGCTGCTCTTAATGAAGCCTCTGTCATTCGAACCCTGCACTGAGGAGCTTTCAACTAGTCGTTTTCAATTAAATAGAGCGGATCATGGAAGACTGAAGAAGGAATCTACGAGGAAGTTACACAAGAGCCAAAGGTCACCATGCTCAATTCCAGGCTTTGGCGATAGTGCGATATCTAGTACTTCGCAGTGCGACACACACTCACACCTATGAACACTTGGGGTGTTGGGGGAGGAAACCCATGCAGACACAGGGAGAACACAATCATTGGATAAACGGTTATATCATTATAATTTGAATTAGCAAGTACCCACAAACCTTAGACTGTGTTGTTTGTTACATCTGGAATTACACATTAATCTGTATTCCTTTGTCAGCATGTGTCCCTCTTTCTGCATGAAGAAAGGAATAAGAAAATGCCCCACGGCTTTGCTTTATTGAGCAGCGGAAGCTTCCCAGCTGTATGACCTTCAGTTGAAAAAATATGCTGGGAGCATAATAAACTTTAGGAAAAAAACAAAACAAACCAAAAAAAATCCCGGATTTTAACACTCTCTCCAATAGACAATAGACATGTAATGAGGCTGTCACAGGTAGTGTCTTTATTTACAAGATACACCACTTCTCATCTCCTTCAGTCAATCCCTCTAGTCTTTGAGGTTCCACCCCCTGAGCGCCAGCGTCTCGTTAGGCAGACGGGAAAGGCCTCTCTCTTTCTCATCCGTCCACCACCAGTCTGTCTGCTTCTCTCCATGCTTGCCTTCATCATCCAGCATCACTCACTCCCTCCATCTGTCACTGCCAAGTGCAATGAGGAAGACATGGTGATCTTCTCACGAGGGAGGCGGCTCTCGGCGTCTTTAAAAACACAAAGCTCAAAGGCTGGAAGTCTGTGTTTGACTTCCCTGTGGAGGCGGCGCACTGCAAATACACCGTTCTCCAGATCCAACAAAGCAAGGTAGGCTCACAGACAGCTGCAGCACATGAGAAGTCCCGAGCTAAAAAAAATCTCAAATTTGTGATTCACATGTGGTTTACTAGGAATGTTATAGTTTTACAGTCATTAACTGTAGATTTCTCTTTTTTTGTGGGGTAACAAAAACTATCCCTTAAAGGGAATGTCTATGATTGTGGGGATATGCAGTTTTATGCTCTGTTACTTTTAAGGTGGATTTGGAAAATAATGGCTTTTGTATGAGGCTGACGTTTAACTTGTCTGTAAATTTTACTCACTGTTTGAATTACTACAAAAACTCGTTGGTAACTGGGGATGTTTAGTTTTGTAGCACTTTGGGTATTGCCATTAGCCATCTCCCGAGTTTGGAGACATTCCCACCTTAAGTGATCTGAAACAGCAATAAATAAGTCAATATTACCCATCTATGGAGCAGGAATAGAGCAATATCCTCATTTTAGTTCATGCTTTTCAACATTTGGAGTTCTCTACGACGCCTCTGCCATGAGCCTGCATTCAAAGGCTGCGATGGTCCTTTCTGCCAGCAGGTGTCCCAACTAATTTTACATGTCCTGAGGATGGCCCATGGACCACAAAAGAGCTAGGAGATACAGTAGCTGCAGTGAGAATGTCTGACTTTCTTGGCACAGTGCTTGCTCCTCCCTCAACATCCACAACTGAAGTGCCCTTGAACAAGGAACCTATCCACCAACTGCTCCCCAGGTGGGTGGGTTCATTCCCACGGACGGGCCCAGATTTTGTACTGCTTGGAAAGTCAATAAAAGCATGCTTCACTCTTTCGTGTTTTTTTTTTCAAAACAAGTCTACACCCAAGAAAAGTTTTCATCAAATTTAAATCAATAACACATCTCCTGTCCTACTTGCAAACGCAAATGTGATATTGACTGAACATTTGGAAGCAGTAGAATATCTCATCTATGTTTCCAATGAGCTACTCGTGAGAAATAATAATGAAGCAAATGTATGAAGCTGTTCTGGAGGGCATATATGCCTCGAGGAACAAGGAAGCAAGCCGTGAAGAGAAGGAGATGTAGACAGATGTGAATAACATCCTCTAAACTGACACTGAGTTCATCAAGCCGACCTAAATGAGGGCAGGGCCTCTCAGAGTAGACCACTATAATGGATTTAAATGCTGACCCCCTTCTCGAGTCAGGGCACCGAGATAATGTAGGGGTGGGAACATTAGCCATTTTTAAAGGTCACTGTCACTGGCGAAGAAAAGAGAAGGATGGAGTGGAACATCTCCTTTGTGGTGTTCGCCACTTCTCTTCCCTTTCTTTTGTGCTCCACGGCTCTGCCTTGCCCACCCCTACTTCCGAAGCAGCGGCCAGGAACAATGCGGTCTCCCCCCTGTGCCTGGGTCCCCAGCTCGTCTCGCTGGCGGTCTGGATGCTCTGATAGCTCCTTTGCCCTCGCAGCAAGGGGCCAAGGTGCAAAGTCTGTACAAAATGATTGGTAGGCTGCCATGCCAGGTTTACTGGCTTGGCACACACTCAATTGGCAGATTATAGAGGAAAAGGGTCCAATTTTCTCAGCTCAAAACACCTCAAGCCTCCCTCCCTCCCTCCTCTTGCCAGCGCAGCCACTTCCAAGGCTAACCCAAGTATGCCACCTTCAAGCCAGTTCTGTCCCCCTGCCACTGTACTAATGAAACGTTAAGTGGAATTAGCTCTGACTCTGATTAGCAAATAAAAACCCAGGCCAAAACCTGAGGGCTGAAAGGTAAATCAATCACAATAACGTCACACATCATAAAATGGGGAACTCTCATTTCCATATCTGAAATATAACGTCTAAGCTAACGTTGTCGACACAAGTAAACAATCCTTTAAATTTCCTGTTTAGCATAACATCTGCTCAGAGTTAGTGTTCGTAGGTGGTTTGGCATCAGTGTCGTGCTGAAGCTTTCATGCAAAAATGATACACATTTGCTTCATTGGAGGAGCCTGGGGAGGTACTTTAGTTAAACAATTTCCTTCAAAATGGGACTTTATTATCCTCCGCCAGAAACAAGCTGCATGCCTCAGGTAAAGAGAGAAATGAAAAAGCTATTTCTCTTCAGCGACTCTAGTGTCAACCAGGGAACGGATCTTGGCCTAATTCAATATTTTCACCCTATAACCACTCAGTCCATGGGTCAAGCAGGTCATAGCCTACTACTTACAACAAAGTAACCCTTTAAAGACGCAATTATACACTACATATAGTGTGCAAATTTAAAACTGATCAAGATCCTTTAAACTTTTAAATCCACATCAAGATTCAGGAAATAAATAAAAATAAGAGAGGCAGCCGTGGCCCAATGGTTTGAGAAGCCAGTTTGAGACTGGAAGGTTGCTGGTTTGATCCCCACAAGAAAAAACTGGAGGTGGTGGAAGTGAAGAAACAGCACTATCCTCCCTGAGGCTGAGGTGCCCTTGAGCAACTGCTCCCCATATTTTATTAAGCATTATCAGTAATCTGGAGATGATTAAACATATAGGTTGCGCATAAGTTATATGCCAAATACTACGCCGTTTTGTACTAGGGGACTTATTTGGATCTTTGGATTCTGGTATCTGCACGAAGCTCTGGAACCTATTCGCTATATAAAATGACGTAGTATTTGCATGCACACATATTCAACGGTTACGCTGGTCGATATGGCCAAAATTTATATCACAATATATTTCTCAATTTTGGTGAATGTGGTGTAATTCCAATATTGCTATGAACAACAAAAAAGCCACAGAAAACCTGCCCAACATTGAAGTCAGTATGACATCGCCATCAAACAAAAACCTCTTTTTCAATATTAATATTTTTAAACTAACTTTAAAATTGAGCGGAATACACTGACGGCAGTGCCCTGTGATGACCGTTAGCCAGTGACAGATGCTGTTGAAATATTGAAAATTAATATAAATCTCAAATCATTATTGAAACATTTTAAATTGCAATATATATTGATATTGGATTATTGTCCAGCCCTAGAATTTTCTTAACACTTTAAATCTCGCAATTGCTTGACTTTCTGGATGCAGAACCCCTGTATACGGATGAATACCTGAATCTCGAAAAAGCTTTTGTCTTTGCTCAATCACAGAACATGCTAGGGCTAGGATTGTAGATCATTTAATAACAGCATAATACAGTCAAAAATCCAGCACAATCCAGTTTGTAGACACCCGTTATAATCAGTAAACCCAGCTACTTCAACACTTGGTCGCAGAGGTTCAATTGGAAAGGAACACAAACAGAATGGTGGTCCAGATACAACCCCCCGAAGAGAAGAATAAAAAATAAAACTGAGGCGTAGCGGAGAGAAGGGTGGGGCTGTGGCTAAGCTAAGCCGACCAGTGAATGAGAACAAGAAGCAGTATGTGTGATGCTAGAGCGTCAACCTGCTGCCTGTAGTAGATACCAAATCCCAGGAGTGCTCAGGTAATTTTCCCGCAGTCTCACTCGCTACTGCCCCCTCACCTCCGCTGGACACAGTAATTAAACACGCTGATTGGAACTCAATCTCCCTCAGTCATCAAAGCAAGCCAGGCGAGCTCCATGAGTCAAAAACACAGCACACAAAGATAGCTGTGCTTTTCCCAGCGCACCACCTTTCACTCCCTTTCTGGAAGAGAGCAGGTTGCAACAATGGAGGCAATTATGCTTTTGCTATGAATACCTGTCAGTAGGTGATTTTGTGAGAGTTAGAGGAAAAAAAAAAAGCAATGACAAGACAATGTTAACAATTAAATTAACAGGCACATATGGTACGCTGTGTTCCAGCATAGGGCTTGATTGACGTGTACCTGGCATGATTTACGACTTAGAAACAAAAAAGCTTGTTTTCATGACCCTGAGGATGTGTGTTAAATACTGGCCCACGCAGAGTCCCCTTGTGTGACAGACTGACGCGCCAACAACTGCATCCAATTAATTTCTATCAAGGTGGCAGGGCGTGATAGAAAAACTCTATTAATAAATAAAGGGATTGCTCGAGGCCATGACAGCCAGACGCTGGGAGGGGTGAACTGATGAGAGTGTTGACCCAGGGACTGTGCCTCCCTCGCTGTGGCCAGTCTTAGATGTTCTCCTCCCAGCTGCCCAGGCTTTAGGCTCTGTCAGTTGCGCACTGCGGGGGGTCTCGTATCACACCAGGCCACTCCACACGGCTGCCTTTCACTACGGGATTCCGCCCCGGTCCTTTGCGGAGCAGGCTTATATAAGCCTACAGTGTGTGTCCCAGAGCAGGACTGAGAACGTTGATTGTGTTCTGCGATTACCCTTTTGACTTCGGCTATTACTGTGTGTTCTTCCGTTATTCTGACACTGCTGGCACCAGTTCATTTTGATTAGATTTCAATGACTAAATTATGTAGATACTGAGAAAAAGCATGCAGTTACCCGTGTAAGCATTTTCATTTTCAGTATGATGCTTACTGTAGCACACTGCAATTTGTTGTACTGCCTGCATATACTCCATTATAATTACCAAGCGTTATTAGGTGCTTGTTTAAAGTAAATGCCACAGCCACAATAAAACCCCACATTTAAATCCATTCTCGTAATTACCATTTCTGCGTCAGTGTTAAATAATATAAAATAATAGCATAAAGTGTTGACATTATCTAAAATGAAAATCAATAGGCAAAAATGAAGATGCATGAGGCTATTATTACAAAACACGGAAAGTACAGCCGACTTAACTAGCCGGTAATTGCAGGAAACATGGTAATTCTGCAACAAATAAGGAAACCGTACTGCTCGGGAAACGTATTACAAGGAGAAGAGTGCAGAATGTTTTAACAGCACATATTAACAAAACGCTGAGAGTAAGACCCGGAACGCTGTCTCAGGGCCACCCCAGAGACGTCCTTCATCTTCGGTGCCCTGAGGAAGGCTGGGAAATAATGCAGGCAGAGGAGATACATTTATCTTTCTCTTTCAGTAGTAAGAAAAACGAAGCGCGCGTAATTAGATACACTATGAATTTTTTAATGAAACACGATATAAGATTTTTCTTTCTGCCTTTGCTCACATGCGCAAACCAAAATCAATATACTCCAGCAGAGCTCCACAAAGTCAACCGCCGAGCAATTTGTCAGCATTGGATTTCAAAAGCCAGGTTTCCGCCAATTTCTTCTCTGCAATATCGCTTTCGGAGATTCTCCCGTGCTTTGAGTTACGGCTGGAAAGGCTCCCGAGCGCGAGCACGTGCAGCAGTGGCTCCGACACTTCAGGACCTGAGTGCACTATGTAAAGGGTCATTTCTAGCAGTTCATTTGATCTCTACTACCGCTTGTTAAACTGAGAGAGGGAGCAAATTGGCCCACAACATCTGCCCCACTCAGACTACCATGATAGCAATTACTGTGGACGCGACCATGAAGCAAATGAGCCTTGCTTCCTACAGAGACTGGGGCCCAAAATAAGACATTAAATTAAGAGTTCAAATAGGATGTTTTTCTGTCCATAATTCACAAGAAAAAAATTGCTCCGGTGACTCCATTTTCTACTTTTTGTCTCACTGCTCACACTGATCATCGACAAGTGCAAATGAGGCTCTGTACCTCAAAGGAATATGAGGCCGGCTCCGGCAATAGAGCAGCACAAACTGTACCTCGATACCCAGAAGCTTTAATCAGGTCTGAAATTTTGGGCTGAAGCTTACAAAACTGTGTCTGAAAGTGGCCTAAAGCAACCTATCATTACCCAAAGCGCAGAACAGAGTGTGACATGAAATCACTACTTACAGTGTAGTGACACTTCAGTGCAGTATAAAACAAATGTTCTACAAAAAAATAGTAAGTTGTCAAAGTTGAAATCTCATGTTAAAATCGGGGGGGGAAAAAAAAGCCCTGATTGTGACTGCACTAAACTGTTCTATTACTGAATCACGTATTTCCGAATGTTTAATTCACTTTTGTCTTACAAGCACAGGGCTCAAGACTTCACCACCGGCAAAACCAGTGTACAACTCATTAACTACTCTTTTAAAGATTCATTCATATTCATTCATTAAATATTCTTTCAAAGCAAACGTGAATCTAAGTCTCACTAGGTCCAGCCCTGTTGGGTACGCTGATTTATATCACTGTAGATTAGTTAAGTGCAGTCCATTTCTCATCTCTCTATGATAGGACTCATGAATGATGACATTGTTTTCATGTGCTTCCTCTGATTTGTTTTACTAGGAAATATATATATACACAGTCTCACACACTTCTAACACCCACTGTCTGACAGTCTAATAAACTACGAGAGCAGCAGCAGCAAGCGCAATGCAGGTTAATTTCGCATTTTGGCACTATGGACTTCTTCATTAGCTGAGCCACTGAGCAGCAGATCCTGTTGAAGCCATTTTAATTAGAGTCTGATTCTAAAACTAACAACTCGAAACTCTGGAGACCAGCACCTGATCTAATCTGCTGCTGCACAGCCATTCAGACAGTCAATGCCAGAATGAATGTGCAATAGAAGCAGGGAAACACTAACCTATTTAATAATATAAAAAAAAAAAAAGAAGAAGGAGAATCCACTATCGCTTTCAATCAGAGAAGAAAGAAAACAAGAAGGAGAGGCAATCCATAGTCAGGGCAAAAATGAATGTGCTATGGACACTTGGGTCTGTATTAGGCTTCAAAGCCCATGTAAGGGAGGCCTTCTTTGAAGAAGACTCAAAAACACACTGCCAGTTCCAGCATGTTCAATAAGATTCAGAGGGAACCATTTCAACGCAACAGCCCAGGGGTGATCAAAGGTTTTCATCACAATACGGAATGCCATCGTGCATTTTGAGTAATTCATGCAAAGTATACAGGTAAAAGACTGGCATCCATCACGATTGAGTTACCACAAGCAATACTTCCTTTGTTCAATTTCACACAGATTTCATTTTCTTCTGTGTCCACTTCACGGCAGAGGAGGGTGTCACTGAACAATAAACCAAAAACTAAGAAAAAACCTTGTACCAAACTTCTCTGACGCATTAGGTAAAACAGTTTGAACACACAGCTATCGGGAATATGTTAAATATTAAATGCTTGGGGAATTGTTGTTCGGAGAAAACCTGCTATGCTGCAGGGCACAAACAAACAATGCATCAAAATCCCGGACTAATTATTTCCAAAACTCCTTTTGATATTTCAAAGCTCCCTCGCAGATTCCTTTCTTCCTGCAAGTTGCACAAAAAAGAGGGTTAAGTGTCCAAACGTCAAGCTAGACTTCAGAGATAAGAGGAGCTGAACCCAAGCGGAGCGGCCGTCATTAGTGGGAGTTATTTGCACTGATGCTATCTCTCGCCCCAGGTTCCAGTGGCTGAGAGTCGGGCTCGCCGTTCCACTGTGGTGCCCTGGAATGCCATTCTTTCTGAGGGTCCACCACTCTCTCGTATTCTGTTCCCCATAACCAAACATTGTGGGTCTTTGTTGTGCTGGATCTCTGGTCTGCAGATGGCGGTTGTTCTTTAGGGTTGGTCCTGTACCTTGGCACCAGCAGAATATTGTTGGGGTGGAGGACAAAAGAAGAACCAAGGGCATTAAAGGAAATGTGCAGTGGCTTAAACGCGCTTGAACTATGCCCACACAAATCCACAGTTGATCATATTTATGAAAACGTTCACATATTCATGAACTTTGTGTTATTGTAGGTTACGCTGCAGTGTCAAGGCACCAGAATCCACAACCCTCTGTATTTTTAAACTACCCAAAGGCAAAGGTACAAATCTTAGAGAGAACTGTGATTTTGGACCTTTGCTGAAGAGAGGTAAGAAAACTTTCAAATGCCAAGGGTATCACTATAACAGAATATTTGAGTGGTCAAGCATGCTCACGTGAATTTTGATTTTGCTTTTGTGCTTTGTTGTGGACAATGGTATTTGTTTTGTATGTGTGAACGGGGCATTATCTTCACTTGGTTCTTAACACACTGTTATTTATTAAATGGAGTACATCCATTTCATATCAGTTAACTGAAGAAAGTCAGATATTGACTGTAGACAAAGCTGTTCTTTATGCAGCTAAATTCTAAGCAGAAAAATGACTGTAAAGAGTAATACTGAGCTAAAACCCTGGACTCTTTACCAGACATCTCAAAATCTGATAATAGTTTTAGTCTAATCTAAGAGTTTGTGGCATGCTCTTTGCATGGGAACTTAAATATTTATGCTTTCACATTATTTTAGCACAGTACACTAGAACTTCTTATAAGAACGTGATCTATATCTTTCTATCTATTTATATAGGCAGATTGAAGAGGACTGGACAATAATTAAATATCAATATATATCACATTATACAGTGGAACCTCTACCTACGAACTTGATCCATTCTGTGACACGGTTCATAAGTGGAAAAGTTCGTTTCTCGAGTCATGGTTCGTTGGTGGAGGCAAAAAATATTCAAATGCCCAGTTCGTATCTTGGAAAGTTCCACTGTATCGCTAAATAAATATAAATATACAATCGCAAAATATCAAGTGTTTTACTAACGATATGATTTTTTAACACATTTACAATGTTTCAATTTTGCAACTGACTGACTTTTTAAATATATTTTAAAATGATCAATGTTGGGAAAAAAAAGTATTTTGTTTGAGGGTGGTCACATTTCTTGTTTGTTCTTGGCAGTTTTTTCATGGCTTCTACATCGTTAATATCGACATCTGAATTATATCGTATCAACCAAAATATATTTATAGTGCCATAAATTTTGGCAATATCGTCCAGACCTAAGCTTGAGCAATTTTAATTTCTGAGGAGCATGTTTCCATTGCTTATAAATAATAAAAAAAAAGTTATGGAGATCTGATCTGTTACTATTCCTTTAATGGCCTTTGTCATTCAAGCCCAATAACTAGACCCCACAAGGCCTGGTTCTTACTGTCGGAACACGTTAGCAGAACAAAAACCTTGAGCATGTGACGTCTGTTTACAAGCTGCCGGCCACTGCAGTACTGACCGGCAATCCTTTTCCGCCAAGCCAACATTCTCATTACCGTGGCTGCTTATCTCTGCCGGCTTCCGAATCCCCGCCTCAGGCTCCAAGGCCCTGTTCTGCCTCAGATGATAATGTTAACGTATATCAAATAGCAGTCAGAGCTGGTGTGGGGCACTAGAGTAGCCTATGCCCAAGTAATGGACCTTTTGTCAGGAAGTCAAGGGAAAAAAATCCCAGCGGAGCTGGCAAACAGAGGCAAGACTTGAGGCCAGAATCTGCATTGCGTGTAAGTGTATGAAGGAATCTGCCATTAGTGCAGCTAAGACAGGGTTTGATTTGTTTACACTGAGAATTACACCTCCATGCTGGCTATCAGTCTTCCACAGATAAGAGGCAAATAACAGAAACAAGGAACCCAGACAGACACACACAGCTCAGCCTGTGTTTGCACATCGGACGGGGATTTATTCAAAGGAAGGAGACGGCGAGATGATGGATTCGATCTATCTCTCCCTGCTATCTGTACCCTGACACCACAGTGCCTCTCTAATAAACACAGAAAGGAACTCGACAGAAGCACTTGACACAGATCCACACCCCAGACGATTCCATCAAACCTGACAAACACACACCCTGCCCTATCTTCAAGCTTCTGCACACACAACCCGCAGCTCCCAAGAACACGACCTTGTCTATATCTCTGTCCAGCATACAGTACACTTGTGTGGCCTTATATTCTGTGGATTTCTGCAGCACTAACAGCCACACGTTGGACTAAAGAGATAAATTAGTCTCACAAGAAAAGGGTCCATAATGTAATTTGTATAAGACTGGCCTGGAAAAGCCAAACAAGATAAAGGATCTGGGCCATTTTCCAAACCTACCACAGAAACATAAGATATACCTGATAGACACCAGTCTCAGTAACAATAACAACACACCTCAACACAACTTTATCACGTCTGCCAGTCAGTTGTTTTTCAAATCAATTCTACAACGTAGAAGGAAGGCACAGCAAGTAAGAATTGCTCCGTATGTGGATTGCTTAATCACCGCATGGGTTTTACCAATGCTCAATATTGGCTACGTTCACACAGCAGGTAAATGTGCCCCATATCCAATCTGTTTCTTCACATGTGGCACAGATGTTTAGTTTGTGTGGTTGTGTGCACAGCAAAATTCTCATTGAATGTAATGTGTTTAGACCGGACTTGGACCATTTTCATATGAGATCTTGGAATCTGATCGGATCCAGAAATTGCGTTTTAATCCAGGTTCCTGTGACTCATTTATGAAAACATAAAAAAAAATGTGGAAAATGGTATTAATCATTTTATGAACCAAAATTGAGTTCTCTTTTTCAGTTTTATTTCAGATGTATTGTCTGTTGAAGGCTGCTCTAATGTGGATCATGGGAATATTAAACTCATTTTGTTGGCACTCATCTCCAGCTCTCTGGGGACCCAGGTCGGTTTAGAGTCGTGATCTGTTCAGACTGATGTCAAATTATATATAGTGTGAATGGCAGAACAGAAAAAATAAATCAGATTTGGGCCACATTTAGCTGCTGTGTGAACAGTGAAGAAGAGATGCAAAGCTGAGCTACAAACGGCTACTTTTATTTCAATAACTAGTTTTGAAAGCCCTGTTAGAAAAGAGACTTCATCAAGTGAATTAAAAACAAGAAACTTCATCCTTCCTTGGCTGTTTCAACCCATCCTGTATAAGCAAGGTACTGAAAGAAAGAAAATCAATAAGAAAAAAACAGCACTCTCTATTTAATATACCACATACATCCTATACTGCCTATGGTGAATAATTAATAATGTGCAATGGGACATCTTCACAAGGACTTTCCATTTCCTTCAGCAAGCTTTCATTAAACCTGGGAACAGAAAGACAATGATAAAGCATCCTCACACATTGCTCCTGCACCATACACATCAGCGGCAGCAAACCTGGCAAAGCTAGCCATTACCTCAACTTCCTTTAGCCCCGTAGTGAACGGCGTTCCTCTTCGGCCTGCGCCGAGAGATCGAGGCACGGAGTAAAACTGTCCATCAGTGAACAGGAGCGTTCGGCTTCACTCAATAAGTCCATTTGCCGCTGAGATCTAAAGCCCTCCTTATCAAAGCGAGCAAGGCTGCCCCAACTCCCCTTGAAGGACACAGATCGCAAATGGAACTGAGTGCATCAGCATAGCAAAATCTCTTTTGATCACCATTCCCTGCGCTTCCGCTACAACGCTTTATTCACTTCACTTCACTTCTGAATTACTATATTAGAGCACTACATACATATCATAACAAAACCGCATTTCTATATTTTTTATACCATTTCAAAGCATCCGCTGCCGTTTACATTTTGTGGAACCCTTCAGGAGGAACAGACCAGCAGCAACGCATCAAACATTAATGTACTACGTTATATTAACAAACAAAAATGCAAAATATTTAAAGGGTGAAAATTTATCATAGGTTTATCTGTTGTAAACATGACTACACACACACACACACACACCGTACAAAAGCACTACAGCCTGCTTTGAGAATTAATGTAAAAGCATCTAGAAGCTCGGAGAAACATTTTTTGGTGGACAGACGGTTTATGTTTTTTTATTTGTTGCTTTTTTTGTATGTATTTGTTTATGGATACAGGAAGTCCTCGGGTTACGTCAGTCCCGAGTTATGATGTTTCGTGGTTATGACACATCTCCCATTTACTGTATAAAGCCTTTCGACTTAAGTGGTTTTGCGTCGTAAACGTCGTAACGTGAACTTCGTGTTTGGTGTGCGGCGCGGCGGAAGAATACACGGTTACGCGGCTCAAGACCGAGGAGGATAGGTGTTAGGATAGGATAAGTGCTTACGGTATGTTATTTACATACAGTATGTACATATGTTCTGACTTCCGAAAATCGGTTTACAACGCGATGTAGGAACGGATCAACATCGTAAGTCGAGGACCCCCTGTACATAGAATTGAAAACTGAAAGGAAATAAAAACAAGAAAATGCTCCGCCTGTTTGCTCTTGTCAGGGTGACGAGCCACATTCCATTTCCCACTGCTCTGTCAGTTCACAGAGCCACCACCCTGACGACTCTGGAAACACACTCTGAAATCATTCTACACACTGCAAAAAGAAGACGCCGCAGTAACTGCTGCTATGTTGCATGATTGTGGGGAAGAAACTCGGCACAACAGGTAGCGTAGCTGTCACACAGCCTTAGATACAGTGCTGCAAAACACAACGCAGCCTAACAACAAAAAATACATTACCAATCTAATTTCAATTCAGACTGCACCTTTATGAAAATTTTCTTCCATTCTTTCTACAGGAGCATACATTTTCTGTAATTCAGCAGCGAAATGTGAATGTGACCTCATCTGACCACATTTAGTAAAGCCCATGAGAAGGGAGAATTCTGCTGATATAGGGAGACCGGGTCCATCCTGGCTAATAGTCTTCTGCTCTACAAAGTAAACAAGAGGGGACGTGGGCCACCCACCCCACCCCACACAGCTGTGTTTCGGAGTGTGTCGTCTGGCCGAGGAACGGTAATGATTTGTGCTTTCACAAAGCCCTTCCCCTGAAGAGTGCGTTGGGCTCGGCCCTCTGCAGCCAGCTCCAAACAGAAGGGCACTCTGGCCGTGAACCTTTAATCCCCTTTACAAGCCTATTTTTATGCTGCGTGTATCTGCTTTCATAGAGCTGTGCTCTCATGAATGTATAAATATACAAGTAGCCGCCGTCCCCAGTTTGTAAAGAGAGAAGCTTTTTAACACGGCCACTAAAAGGCTTTTAACAGCGAGCAAGTGTGACTACTTCATTAAGAAGCATGTGTCTTTTATGGATTATTCGTTCTATTCCAACTAAACCAAGGGGGGTGTAGGATGAGAAAGAAAGGAGAAAAAAAAAGCAAACCCTAGTTATCATGGAAAGAAAGCCACATTTTAATATTCGAGAGACAAATGTCAAGAGGGTAAACAGCATGTTGACAAAAGCATATATTCAAACAAAGAACAGTCAAACCCAACCGACCAAACCCAGAACCCTTTAAAACAGCAGTGCCAGGAAATGCAGAGAGGTCCAAAAAAACAAACAAACAAACAATACCATTAACAGCAACAAACAATTTTTATATTTAATGGCCAAGGCCCCTCTTCACGGCTGGAGTGCTGTTCCCCGGGCCCCTGACATGCTCTCCATCACGGTGAGAGAGTGTGTTTAATTATTCATGCGGTTCTGCCGGCTGCAGGTTAGGCACGGCCGTGGAGGCGGAGG
The DNA here is from genome assembly GCF_029633855.1 of Hoplias malabaricus. NCBI lineage: Eukaryota > Metazoa > Chordata > Actinopteri > Characiformes > Erythrinidae > Hoplias > Hoplias malabaricus. The sequence continues at coordinate 6,243,163 of NC_089815.1, read as the reverse complement.
AGTCTACACTTGTCCTTCGCTTGTTTACATGCATAGGTCTTGTGATGAAGTGAGACGGCACGACTACTCCACTCTAGTGGCATGTGAACATGTAGATGGTATGAATCACACGCGTTCAATTTGATCACACACATTCAATTTGTGCAGAGGACCGCTGGGGCAACCCGGGTGGCTGGACTACAGCTTTCTCCAATGGTCATGGCAAAATGACAGGACGAGCTTAGCCTGGGTTCCAAATATGGATTGAGGGATATAGTGTGAACACGCGTATCAGTACAGTGACGTAGCGTACTGACATAGCGGTGGGGTTTGTGTGTTGTGAGGGTATACGTGGATCGGACACAGCAGTGCTGCTCAAGTTTGCTAAACAATGTGTCCACTCATTGTCCACTCTGTTAGCCACACCTACCTCGTTGGCCCACAGTAGCTTGTGTGCTGGTCGTCCACTGTTGGCTGGATATTTTTGGTTGGTGGACTATTCTCAGGCAAGCAGTGACACAGAGGGCTTTAAAAACTCTAGCAGCACTGCTGTATCTGATCCAATCCTACCAGCGCCACCACCACTGAGTGCAGATACAAGGGAGTGTTCCTAATCCAGTTATCATCCAGGGTATTTAATCATTCATGATAATTTATGGATTGCAAATTAAAAATTTACATTTTCACAGAAATTCTAAACTCTCAGCTCTTGGTTACAGTGGATCTGAGAATATTCAGAGTGGTTTATACCCAGTTTTCCCAGGCCTCAAAAATGTAAGTCACAGGCTTAAGTGGAAAGATACAGGTATGGATCGATTGCTCTGCTAAAAAAAGGCTTGCATCAAGGCCGCAAGGCAACCAAACATAAAGAATGTAATCCTGGCCGAGCAAATAATGTTAATCGTTAATGTTCACCGTGCCACAGGGCGAGGGATCCTGAGGAACACATGGGCTTCCACTCGCTTGCATCCTCGTCATTGTTTTTATTCCTTTCTCTTACAGTCATGTACCTCCATGGGACTCGTTTTAGAGTTCTCCTGTACAAAGTTTGACTTATGAAAAGTCTCCACCACACTTCGGCCAGCGCCATAGTTCCTACAGCCACACACAGCTCCAAACCTGACTCGTGATGGGCAGAAGTGGTTGCTTCCTACTCCCTGAGAAAAAGCCAGCTCACAGATCTCAAGAGGGCAGGAGTGAACAAAAGGGCCTTCATTCCAGCTACTGCTCAACACCCTCGCTGACAGCAGAATACAGAGGGAGAGCGTGAGGGGGAGGACGGTAATGTCTTAATTCAGCTCTGACATGGAGCTGGGTACACTCCAGAACACCATTTGATGGGAAATCCAGGGGGCACCTTTGTTCAAGCGCTCAATTGCGGCACACCACTCAAATCTTGACAGACGATTTTAAGCAGGAGTTTTTCCGCTCATTGCCTACACCGTCTCCGAATACGGCACAGAGGTAAGAAAGGAGATCAAATCACAGGGGGATTATGATAATGGCTGCTAGTTTTTCTCTGCTTCAGCTTCCACTACTTTAAATGCGAATGTAGGCTGCGATATGACCGTGCCATGCTCTGGCATGGGTGACTGCAGTGTAAAAGGTGGGGGTGCTAATTGGTTTGGCTCCTTTGATCTACAGATGAACGCAGTAATCCTCGTTAATCATATTAACATAACCCCTCTCGGTCAGAAGGGGCTGACCATCGTCTCTCAAAAGCACAACTTTTTTTTTTTTTTTTCTAAACTCAAACTCGCCGTGTTCCTTCACCAAATGGAACAGGATGCTTCCAAATATCAACTCCACTGACTGCTTCTTCTTTACACCTTTGTCCAACACCACGCAAACCCAAAGACATGATAGCTCTCAAAGACAGATTCTCTTGTTCGTTCAAGTTTCTGGAGAACGTGGCAAGGCTGGTCCACAGGCAGGTGGTGGCCCATCAGGGAGTCCCCACCAGCACCGTGGGACCGTGAGGCCGATATGGCACTTCCTGTACATCCCTATGCTACTCCCGCAATATGCCTCCTCAGGAACATATGGCAATTTTACATCGCTCCATCCTCAGCAGTGTTATCACACAATGCCCTGGTCAAGGAGAACACACTCCAGACACTGTGCAATGTTCCCAATTCCCTTCGAACAACAGAATTAGATATGCTATGTGTAATAAAATATTAATATTTAATTTAAAGCTAAGCTGGCATGTGTATGTCTCAACGCCACATTTGCTAGTGGCTGCATTAGTACACCATTACTTGGCAATGGCACATGTAACAGCAAAGAGAATAATTAATATAATGTATAACATGAATAATGTATTTGAATAAAACATATGATGTAATCCCCACTAGCGCATGTGCAGCCAAGCTCTGGATGATTGGCGGGTCTGCTGGGCAGGTCTCACTAATTAGTAATCATTGTAGCCAGAATGCCCCCAACCCAGGCGGCCCGCCCCAACACCCACCTACCCTCATCCACCAGGCTAACCAGTGCTAATCCTGTTGCCATCGCATCTCCAGGCTGTGCTTCACGTACTCAAGCAAGCTTACATGCGAAACACAAGCACACACACAAACACATAAACACACACTCCCTTGTTCTAACAGACGTGGCTTCTGTCCAGACCGGGACCATCCATCATCACACAATTATGCTGGACCAATCTAGCCTTCACCATTTACTCCGCCCTCCGAAACTGCACAGTGCATTTACACGCAAACATACAAATGCATGCAGTCACACTACCACCACCTTCACGTGAACCTAGGACGTCAAAGCTTCCCTGGCTATGTGCTGTGGCCCGCCACATTATTCTAAAGCATGTGTGGGGGGGGGGGTGTGGACTAGTGTAAAGAGGAGAGACAGACTGACTTTCATGTGCTGATTGGGGGGTTGGGGGTGGGTGGGATGGTAGGGAAGGTTGGGGGGAAGGTTTGGCATTGTTGTGGGAATCACATACCAGCCGTTACCATGGTGACCCTCTGGCAGTGACGGACTCCTAGCTGTAATGAGTGTGCCGAGTCCCAGAGGGACCCCTCTCTCTCTCTCTCTTGCTTTCCCCCTCTTTCTCTAACCCTGAACCTCCACTTCCCATCACTCGACTCAGAACGGACACAAACCGTTCTCCGACTTACAGCACATGACGTTTGAAAGTGAGGTGGTCCAATAACAAATGTGCATTTCTGGATACAAATTAAATAAATGAATAATGTGTAATTAGTTTATTTGAGAACACAACATTGTACCACTGAGACAGCCTTTTCTGTCACCTTTAATGGGAGATCTGTGTTTAAATATAAATTCAAATATGACTTTTGTTGTGCTACTAAAGTTAGGTACAATCAGGTAGTGGTTATTTTGATGCTAACAGGATACAGTAAAGAAAATCAACATGTAAATAGACATAAGAACACCTGTCCATATTTCCATCTGATTAAAAGTACATTCTAAACGGTTCAAATGCACATCCCCGTTAAAAGACACTCAGCATGTGAGCAAACAAAGACGCCGTGTGAATACTGGTCATGTTTGGGAGGGGGTTGGACAAGGTTGAGCCAGGCTGTTGAGGTTGAGACCCTCCTCAAACACAGGTAGGTATTGTGTGGTGGGCTGGACTTGGCCATGGTCCAGCTCCATGACTGCAACGAAGCAGCAGGACAAAGCCATTCGAAAAAAAAAACATAGCCACGCTAATCAACTGATAGCCACCCCAAATGCTTTCCATGCATTGGTAGGTCATCAGGTTTCCAAACCGATATAAGCGAAAGAGAAAAGGGAGCAAGGAATATGCGAGTCAGAACAAGTGGCTTAAAACATTACTTTAAAAGAGAAGTGACTGGCGAGATGCAACAAAGGGTTTTTCCTAAACAAAGGATTTAGCGCGCATACTCATACAACCGCACAGCCTCTCACTCACTGCAGACAGGTAACCTGAGAGGGCTTCCAGCCGGAGCTGGCTGCTGCAGTGTGCTGTGACACATTCATCAGCCAATAAACATTAAATCAGATACAGCAAGGCAACTCAATACTAATCGATAGCAGGGACGGAGCTAAAAGGACGAAAAAAGGACAATGCCGTTTAAGAGCACCAACACTATTCATTAGTCAAGGGCATCGGCCTCGCGCACGAAAGCACTCGCCCCGGTTTCGGCCACAAAGCAACTTCATATTCAATTCTCCTTCCATTATGATAAATGAATATAATATAAAGTTCATTAGGTATTGATTCAACCCAGAGTCTGACCAGAGCCAAGGAGGGAACATAAAACCAGATATTCCACAGCATCACTCATTCAGACTGGACTGCTGCTGTGGGGGAGAAATCATTTCACCAGGCCGCCTGTAAAATCCATTATTTAGCTCCAGGCAAATTATTACTCATCGCCATGAAGAAATAGAATAGTCTTTTTTTTATATTCCTTGGTCTGAAGTCCACAGGGTTACAGTAGGCATTGTGAAGCCAAAGGAAAGGGGCATGGTTATGGTCCAGGTGCAGACCTGGTTTGTTCAGAAATGAACAGGATGGATGCTGCACACTGGTGTTCCTCCCACATAAAGGCACATCGCACCTGAAAAACCTCTCTAATGGGGGTATTACACTCCAGTGAGCTTTAACTATTTGTACATTTTGCCCATTGTGTGTCTATGAAAGGTGCCCTCCCACTGATTTGTGTCACAGAAATTGGGCGAATGAATGAGCGCTGGATGTTGTTCAGGCAGACATGAGCAGCGGGCTTTATCTGTACTGTGGAAGACTGTTTGGCGCATGTTTCCTGAGACGGAGGTTGGGGGGGGGGGGGTGCAGGGATCTGTGCTAAGGCTCACTCCACCACTAAAAGGCTTTCCAGGGAGAGTCGCATTTCAATTTAATTACAGGTCTCGTGTCAGACGGATCCTTCTCCAAAAGTTCTGAACTACGGGGGAGGAGGTTTGGAATGGGAGAGTGGTAGTAAGAGCTAACTTTCTTTCATTCACTTCCAAGAACATGAATAAAGACCATACAAAAAAAAGCCTTTGTTTTTAATCCTCAAAAATTAGAAATATTAAAAGCTATTTTAAAAAATGACATGCATACATAGTGCAGTTTCTGCAGTGCTGAGCTTCGAGTGGCAGTCACAGAGGCTCCACTCTCCCCGTTTCATGTCAGTGGATAATGCCACATTTTTGAAACTGTAATTTTTAAGTGTAGTGCTCATTTAATAGTCCTCTATAAACACAGGATTTTTGTATCCATCATATATTGGCTCCACTTGTAAGATTCTACCCTAAAACAAGGAGACAGCTCCAAATAAAAATATCAATATCTGCAAAATTGCCTTTTTTATTAACGCTCTCACTCTGAGAGACAATATATTTCCTATAAAGCTCATAAAGGAATGCTCTAGTTCTTAAACCATCTATCCTACAACAGAGTTAGAGTAGGATGCAGCCTAGGTTTAAAGGAACACTGTGTAATATTTTTACCTTAACCTTACGGCTTTAAAATCATTATGATGCTTCACTGACCTGTAACATGGAGAACAGAGTCTCTCTCATTGCTACTCTGGGCTCAGCACTGCAGAAACCGCACTATGACATTTTTGGAAGAGGGTAGGAAACCAGTACCCTTCTCACCCTTCACATTATTTCAGTACAATGTTGTAAAAATTAAATACACAAGGGGAGGTGCCCCAGAAGCAAAAATTCACATATCAAAATATCAAAACGCCTTTCTCACACTAAAAGGTTGTAAATCTTACCTAGGGTTCCTTTAAGTCTTGAAATGAAGTTCCTGTCAAGATTATATTCAATTAGAGTTGGATTAAATGGCCAAAAAAAACAAAAAATGTTTTTGAAACATTTTGTATTGCAATATATATTGATATTGAATTATTGTCCAGCCCTACATTCATTTACTTAAATGCAGTAATAAAAATAAACAAACTTCATTACTGGTACCTTGCAGTTCAGTGTATCCTCTTGGACAAACTTCACCGGCTAGCACCATTTTGTCTCAAAGCCAGTGCAATGCCCTGTTTTCTTAACAATGGTGATCATGATGGATGACAGCCTTTCATTCCCAACCTTCCGCTGAGAGGTTTTGTGCTTTTCCACAACACGGAGCCGAATAAACAGCAGTGCAAGGCCACTATTTGATCACATACCGCCTATGCCAGACATCTTCATTTCAGTCAGCCGCGGCCGGCGAGACTGTCCTACTTCGGGATCCCTCCATTCCCCTGGGGAGACGACCGAAAAGCCATCTGTACAAAGATGCCACAGTATTACAGATGCTCTGGGTCAGGCAGCAGGCCCCAGGGCTTCACACTGCCAGGCTGCTCCATCGCTGCTTGTTGACAGTTCTGCTCTGACACACCAGGATAATGCATCAAAACCATGTGCCGTTCTTCACCTGTCACACGCTGGACACACTTAACGCCAATAGGGATTCACAGGTATCGGAACCGGTTCATTTCCTGTGATGCAATATGTGCAAAACAGGGGGCATGCGTCTTGGCCGAGCTAAGACATTTCCAGGCTCGCAGCCTGATCCAGTCTCTGAACAAACAGCTCGCCCTGAGCCAAAGTGGCAAGTGTGCAATATGAGATCAGCACAGTTTAGCTCGAGCAAGTCTCCAGACCGCCTCAACAAACACACTCTAATTATGCAACGTCCCAAGCCAAGCAGGCACCGCAGGGCAACAGAAAGCAGGAGCTGTCGCAGAGGAAGGAGTCTGGAGAACCTTCCTCTGCATGGCATCCCCAACTCGGCCTGTTGCTCACTGCTGAGAAATCTGGTTAGTCTGCTGGGTTTCCTGGTCCGCGGCTGCCTCTTGCCACTCCAGGTCCGGTATTCCCAATGCGCATTTATTTGCATCTCCTTTGCAGATAGGGAAGCAGCAGGGCTTGAACTCCTGGTGTGGAACTGATTACTTCCTGTTGAGGTACTGGAAGTGGATGGCAATCAAACATGGCAAAGGCCTGAGTTCAATCCCACAGAGAATCCAATCAGGCACAGACATGACTCATTTCAGAGAGCTCCTTGTTGCCATCAACTCTGAAGACTTCTTTTGAACCCACAGACAAAAAGAAAGCTCTAATATCAGACATTAAGGGAGTCCTAACGACATTTGCTCAAAAAAAAAAGAGAGAGAAAACAGATAAGGGCTTTTAATGACAACGAAGAAACAACTGGAGACATTACAGGGAACCACACAGATGACAGGGAGGCAACAGGAACAAAGAACATCCGCAGTGTGTTTGACATTGTCCAGACACTGTGTGACGGTAGTAGCAGGGGTGGGGCTAGTCATCAGGCACAGCAGGGAGGGAAAGGCTGAATGCATGCACACACACACACATATATACCCTGTTGAGTCAAGATACATAATTTTACGTAATGCATTTTAAAAATGCAATTCACTCACCAGCTACCCATACATTTAAAGCTGTATCCAACACCTCAGTGCAGACACAACACCATCTGTCCAGAGCCATAGGTGGGGCAAAGACTCCCAGACACTAATCCTTCAGACACTCCTTCCACTCTCCTTTAGAAACGGAGGGCCATGCTGCAGCGTAACTTTATATTCAAACAGACAAGCGGACAAAATCCCTGCGACAAAGTCGACATGCCAAAGCATTTGTACTGATAAAAGGAAAATTAAGTCCACACAGACAGACTGAGACTGAGAGAGAGACGGAACGACGGAAGCAGGAAACGTCTCCCCTTACTTAGGATTAGCTTTGAGCTTTAATATTCCAAAAAGAATAAAAATCACATGTTGATTTCATGCTGAAACTCCTTCATGTCATTATTTAATATTCCTTGTGTTGCCATAGAGGGATTAAGCTTAGTCCTGGACTACCTCCTTCTTTCACAAATCACAATTGAAAATGCTCCCTGAGAAACCACCCCATGCTGTCCATCTAATGCTTCCAATATTATTGGCACTATTCTCATATAAGCATATTACTCCTTAACCAACATAATGAGAATCAATGATGTGTGTGTGTGTGTGTGTGAGACACCACTACATCTTCCACAAAGCCTTAAACTGCCACACAACTCTACACAATATGACTATTTCCAGATTTTCATGGTTGTTACTGATATTTATCATCATCATTAGCATGTAGTATCATCCCTAAAGAGAATCCAGAACAAACCACAGCAGCCAATGGCAAAACCGAGCTGCTGGAGAAGGGATCAAGAGGACAGATCTGGACACTAACACTGAGAGACAAAGAGTGCCCGGAGGTCCCTGCAGAATGGCTAAATGACACTTCATACACGGCTCTGTGATGAAGCATTGGAGCGACTGTCTCTTTGTCACAATGCAGCAGGGGCACATAAAAACTCAGTCCCACACTTCATTTGCCAAGCCGTTCATCTCCGCTGAATGGACTTGGGCGGGATCCTCCGAGGCTGGCGGGAGGAGGAGGCGGCACTCAAAGAAAATAGAAGACCTCCATTATACAGCCAGTGTCTTCCAGTGCTGCCTGCGGGGCAGGGCGGGGCGGAGGGGTCCCCCCTCAGCTGGGGGAAATCACTTACAGGGTGAACATACGTGTTGTGGCTATAATAACACCGGCTACGTCCTAATTGTTTATAGCGGCCTTGGACAATTCACAGCCGTAATGGGGCAAAGGGTGCAGGAAACAATCAATAAAAGCAGAGTGACATTAATGTTGGAAAGCCCCGGGTTCCTGAGGCAGCATCTGCACGGCGCTCAGCCCCACAGCTTGATGGCTCCCTCACACACTCAATTAGCCATATTAATTAACTGTCCAATACATATCATTTAAAATCAATTTGGCCCTCTTTACTGACTCTCTCAGGCACAATTTCAGGCCAAATAAACCTGAAACAAGTGCTAGCATTAATCAAACATAAGGAGATGGCTGACACTGTTTTATAGTCGGAGGCAAAAACACAAGAAGAATTTGATTTAAAGGCAATTCTTTTAAGAAAAACAGATATAGCTAAGATTCCTTATAAAGGGGAAACGTTATACACTTTTTCCCACAAGCTAACAGTTCCCTGGGGACTTCGGTCAAAACAACACAAGGATAAAACCTGTTCAGAATTGGTGAATCCAGCATTTAGCACATATTCCTTTAAATGCGAATGAGCCCAGGAGTGAGGAGTGTGGAGCAGAAGCTCTGGACTTGAGACGTTTTTGCTAGGTTTTCTTTCTTCACTCTTCTTCTTTTCTCCATATTTAATAAGTACTCTTACTTCTCCACACATTTGTTTTTGTTTTGTTCCATTTAACAACTTCTTTGCACTCTCAAATAAAGCTGGGTTCAGCGATGTGATTGGAGAGACCCCGACGAGTAGTATTTAATCTCCACATAAGACATAGCGCAAAAGAACGGCTCATTTTACGCCTGGTATTCAGACTTGAGTAGACCACAGATAACTGACTGGGTGGCCTTGTCTCAGTTTGTCTGTCACTACATATACCCACTGAAGGTATTAATATGTTCATGCACTGAAAAGTTTTTTACATAATGTCTCCCTTAAAACACTGAGATGGCCACTATATATTTTTTTGTTGTTGTTGTAATCCAATTTTAAATTTTTTTAAAGAGGAGGGAATCCCATTCTTGCTATGAAAAGCAGATTTACTGGCTCGTGAAAATAGCCTCAGGTTGTACAAACAGTATTTTCTTGCTTAGAAAAATACAACTACTGCCTTTGGATTAGGCCTGCTTGACACAGCTGGCAGGATAGCAGGGAAACTAAACTGAGCGTGTGCGTGGCCATCAGCAGTAGCAGGGGCCTACAGCAAGGCCATAAAGGGAGACTGTTGGTTTTTGCGCCAAAACAAACGGCAAAGTCTGACATCAGTTCACAAGAAGCCATCCAGCAGCGTCTCAGGAGGACAGAGTAAAGCCATGTTGGCAGCTCTGCACAATACCCCAGGCTGACAACGTTGATGGAGAGATCAAGTAGAGGCTACTGCTGCGGTCTGCTCGGTTACTCATTACATTTCACAAAGGGACAGTAATCCAAAAAAACCAAGGGAAAAGTGTCTCAGAATCTACAACTAACCAGGTGTGTGGAACAGCCTTTGGTTTGGGTCACAGAGCTGTAGCTAGTGGCGATTATGTTAGCAGCACCCTTCTTGTTTGCTTTCCCACTCTTCCGGACATGCTGTAATCCATCGAGCGTGGTCCTCTGCTCCACTGAGCCGTGTCTTGTCCTACCCCCAAATTCCTCTCAGGGTCACTCCGCTCCTTTTAGCTCCTGCTGCAGTGGAAGCACTCTCCCAGAGAGTAACTGCTGTAAATGACCAGAACATACTAAGAGACTTGCTCAACCTTTCAACAGCAGGGGACCCGAATGTAGCACGGGCATGTCAGCATACCGCTATCAAACTGCCCAGTGAGATCTGAGCAGCGTAAGTGTTAAAGCTAACATAGTCTGCCCGGGAACTTGATGCAGAGTCCACAGATGTACACTCCCTTCTTTGCTTGGCAATGTGTTGAAGTTGGCGGAGTTGATTGAGGAGAATTTTTTTTTTAAGTACACCCCAAATAGAAATAAGGTCATCTCAATAGTGCCGTGCGTATCCCAATTTCCAGACCCCAACGCTGGTTAATAATGAATTAACGGAAGCCACAAAAAGCTGAATTCTTCCTTTGCCATCATCAGTAGAGAAGGAAGGCTGAGGAAATGCAGCGCTGATTGCGTTTCCAAGCACAGATGCTCTACACCACCATTGCCCTTCTTGATTCTTGCGTGACTCTTCAACTAATATCCTGGTCTGTGTGGTTCTGCAGGTTTGGAATCGTTATGCAAAAAAGCATAGGCATTGTTCTCCTCCCTCTCAGCCAAGTAAAGAATGCCTACTACGGCTTACACCTAAAAGAATAGTTGACATGCCCAAAACATTTTAGTGTGTTACTTGATCCCCTGACACCCACTGAGCTCGCTGACATAATGACAACAGAAGAAATCTTTGAAAATCTCTTTGTAACTAAGTACAAAATACCACTCCAGCTTTTTAAAACTGTCACATTCAACACCTGTTTGCCATGAAAGCAGGCGCAGGCGTAACTAGCAAGAACAAACAAGCATTCTGAGAGGAGAAAATAAAAACATGCATGAGGAAAACAGCTCAGCGGAAGAGAAGGCAGGTGGCAAAGATCAAGGCTTCTTTACACAGAGACCAAAGGTGCAGACAAAATAGTGGAAAAGACTTGGAGAGCACATGGACGTGGAACAATCTCGCGCATGGCTCCAAGCCTGGACGGTAAAGATCTTGCGGTGTGAATTCCTAAACAGGGAGCCCGGACTGGAGATGAATTATTTATGGCGGCCTTTTGGTTCATGTCAGCAGCTCCACTGGATGAAATGATATTTATGGAGCCCCATGGGCGGAAGGGAGGAATGGGGGAGGGCAGTTAAAGGGAGGGGAGGGAAGAGTGAAAGATGGGTGGGTCCTTCTCGCATGCAAGGTGAGTGGCAGTGGGCTGTAAAGGAAGAGAATGGGCTACAGATGGAGGCTTTAAAAGCACATGGAAATGACAGCTGACTGGGCTTCAGATGTGAATCCAGAGCAAACTGACAGCTCACCTTACACTCGATAATCACTTATGCAACTCTAGTATTGTGCAACTCTTGAAATCAATTGGTTACTAACGCTACAATACTCCTCTCAAATTCAGAAATCATAAAATATGATCACCCGCAAAAATCCCCAACGCCCGTTTGTTTAATTTAATGCTTTGCCAAAACTCAAGCCTTCTGTATTTTCCGAGACATGGACTCTTCCTGTGTGTGTGGAGGGGTGGAAATCCTGGAGAGTACTTCCCAGTGCAAGAGAGGTCAGAATGCATGACGAGATTTAGGGGTTTCACATTACAAATGTAAAAATATCCCGGGCCGCATAGGGCTGATTTAATTAGAGAGCACGAAGCCTGTAACTCCCAGAAGACATTACATTTCTTTAAAGCATATGTTCCATGGTGATTAAAAGTCAACTCAAAGTGTTAAACTTCTTCCAAGCCATGAAAAAGAAAGACAAACTGTCCAAAAGAACTCAAAACCCACCAAATATAATTTTGATTGATCGTGTAAAGATTTTGTTTTAAGCCTCTCTTCCACCAGCGCTGACTGAACTGATGCAATTCGTAAAATCTGCCTCAACAGACTTTACCGTATTTCCCTCGGGTGGAAAACCCACACAGCTGATGACTGAAGCAATATTGCCTTCTGTGTCACAAATGGTAACATCACTTTGGCACACACTTGACTGCGAGTCTGCTCTTCATTGTTTACTGAGGCATGAATAAAAGTAGCCTTACAGGAAATAGCACACATTAATGGCAAGCACAAGCAGTATGTTCCGTATACAGCAGTTTTCTACACCTGTGATTTTGGCCTGAATATATACTATACGTAATTAATCATAAACAAGGGTTGTGCACACATTCCCGGTGCTGGATGAGGAATGGGCTGTTGTGGAAAACCACACTGAAAGACTATGATTAATAGCCAGAGCAATTAATCTTCATGTCCTGAGTTTCTCACAGTGCTTTAGAATGACATAACCATCTCTATTAATGTGTTGTATAATGGGCTGTTGAATACCTATAATACCTATACATCTACAGCGCTGTTGAATATCCATTTTTTGCTGTTTTATTGCAGACCAAAGAGATCCAATAAATGATCAATCATTAGTAATAAAAGAGAGATCAGGATCTGTCACAATCAGCAATTCAGTCATTTGTAAAGAGCCACTAATGTTTAATGTAGCTATATACACTGAATAATCATTGGATTGGACAACCATACATTCATAAACACTCGCAAAATCACATAAACATACTCACTGACGGTTGTGAATTGCAACCCCAAGGCCACTGTAACTCACATAGTCACATTTAGGGTTGGCTCCACAAGGTTGTGCATTGTATCAGTGTCACTTTTGGCACTTTTCCACTGCATGGAACCTACATGAGCAAATCTGGTCCCTGAAGCCAGGTTCTTTTTCAGTCCCTGCTCTCGCCGGGTTCCAACAGTGCTGAGTATGATAAACCCTGCAGAGTGCTGATTGGCCAGAGACACATGGCAATTAGCATGAAATGCAGAGCTCATTCAAATCCAGCACAAACTCGCCGCTAGTAAAATCTCTCAAATTACAGCAGCTTTCACATTTATGTCACATCTGCAGCACGTAACTTTACCTTGAGGTGTCTTGAAGAGGTTTATACGCTCCTTGGGCCGATGGCCGATGAAAATCTCCAGCGAAAGACGAACGTGCAACAAGGAAAACTGATCCGTAAGAACTGGGGCGCGGAGCCGTGTTCAGTCCAAAAAACAAAAACAATGTGAATACGCGATAAGTAAACAGCGCCTAACTTTACCGCTGTCGTTGTTGTTGTTTTCAAAGCCTGCAATTCCCTGTGACTTGCACACAGCCCACAACTTTAATGAAGTAGAAATAACTTTACTTCGCCAAGGATCAGGGAATTATTTTTCTAAAAATATTTCAAAAGAGAATCATATAAGATTTGCCCAGGAGTAGTTTTACAACGTAGTTTCTTTCTTTTCTTTACACACACAAGCCATAGTTAACCACATCAGAGGGCAGCAGCAGAGCTTCAGATGCCATTGTAAAGCAGTCACTGAGGTTACAGAGCAGGAGAGTCTGGAGCATGAGTTCAGCTTCATCGTCCTTTTCTGCTTCTCTCTGGTGACTCTAGATAAAGCCAACTCCCAGAGTTTCTTTCTGAACTTCTCAGACATAGCTCCAAGGCGAGAGCAATGCAAAGACGTGAATGACATTGGGCTAACGATATATTTTATTGATTTTCGAAATAAAAACATGTAAAAACTAGAGAACCAATGTAAACAGTTCATTTTTATATTTTAATTCTATTTTAAAAATCAACTCGCAATAATTTGAGGCAACAATGTACTTTTTTTATATTTATTTATTTAAATTTTTATGGTAAGAAAACACTAGTGGATTGCTCGTAGATGATATCGTAGATATTTTTTGGGTATATGTTATACACAATGTGGCAAAATCTATATCAACAGACAAGGTGACACCTCCACTCAGTTTTATCCTGGCATTCCCCCCACTCCTATTTGGATCCCTGACTCGCAATGACAAGCAGCCGATATACCAAAGGTAAAGCATCCGTGAAAAGGTGAAATGACGAATGCAAAAAAAAAAAGCACAGACATTAAGAGATGTTGTCCCCAGGAGAAATCACAGTTAATGCTCACATCCACTCCAAATGGCTTCGGTGCAGAACTTCCACCATCTCTATGCCCAACATCAATAAGTCCATCTTTCTTACATTCAGCTTTTTCCTGCTACATATTCATGACTCTGAGAGATCAATGAAGTGACAGGAAGACTGATTGTCTCTGAGAATAGCATGAGGATGCTCTCCAAGCCAAATAAAAACAGAGCATTGTGGGCTTTGACCGGTCATGATGCCTGTTGACCTCAGAGCAGACACAAGAACACTAGGGCTCAGTAAAGCTGAACTGATAGTAAAATAAGACAGTGGAACACATGAGGCTGTCACATTGTGATTCAAAATACTAGTGTCACGCAGTAAATAACTGATTCTGTAACACATCCAATTTCTCTTTTGTGTGTGTGAGAGAGAGAGAGAGAGAGAGAGAGAGGGAGGTTCGGAATAATTACCCTAAATCAAACATCACAATCAAACTTTGGCAAGCTTTGTTTCCTCAGAGTCAAGGGTAGCCAGACAAATGAATGAATGTAATATTTGTAGGACTATCCCGAATACCATTTTTAATCGCTTCGGAGCTTTGTTCACATAATTCTGAGAATATTCAGTGTGTGTGTGTGTGTGTGTTGTGTGGGTGTTTGTCGTTCAGAAAATCTGCGTCTGATGCCTGCTTAAATACCAGAGTCTGTGCTGCAGCTCCCGCTAACTCACACATACACTGTGTGGCTAAGGGCACAGAGTACATGAGTTAACCTGAGCTTCGTGGAGGTGGTCTGGTCTGATGGTGTTAGGCTCTTTTAGGCTTCATTCTGGACATTTATGTTGATGAGGCTGAATATGGGTGGAGTGCTGGGGGAGCAGAGCGGGTTTTTTTTGGAGGGGGGTTTACACTGTAGAGCCTGAATACAGATGGAGTGGAGCGTTGCCTTTATCGATAGCCACATTTATCCAAAAAAAAAACAAAAAACGACCAAATGACTACCCAACGAATATCTGAACAGCCGAATATTCGGGGCTAGCCCTAAATCTTACATTTTCAAACTCATTGTGACGTTTCACTGAGCTGTAACAATGAGAAAAGAGCTTCTGTCATAGTTAAGCTGGCTTCAGCAATTCAGAAACTGCACTATGTAATATTTCAGCGTAGCAGACCCCATTCCTCCCAATCCACCATTGATTTCGGTGTAAAAGTTAATTCCACTCTGCCACTGAAATGGTGCAGCAGGTAGTGTCGCAGTCACACAGCTCCAGGGACCTGGAGGTTGTGGGTTCGATTCCCGCTTCGGGTGACTGTCTGTGATGAGTTGGTGTGTTCTCCCTGTGTCTGCGTGGGTTTCCTCCGGGTGCTCCGGTTTCCTCCCACAGTCCAAAAACACATGTTGGTAAGTGGATTGGAGACTCAAAGGTGTCCGTAGTTGATAGAGTGTGAATGAATGTGTGAGTGTGTGTTTTCCTGCGAAGGACTGGCGCCCCCTGCAGGGCGTGTTCCCACCTTGCGCCCAGTGATTCCGGGTAGGCTCCGGACCCACTGCGACCCTGAACTGGATAGGAGATTACAGATAATGAGTAAGTTAACTGTAGGGGGAACATAAAAATACAAAATCTTACATAGTGTTCCTTTAAAAAGTTGCATTTTTAAAAGATTGTAGTAAATAAAAAACGGGAAATTAGAATTTTCCAACAGGTCAAAATTAATTAAAATCTTTCTTAGCCACTGCACAGTAAATCTAGGATTAAGTTCTTCCAGAGCCTGAAGCATGTCTGTCTCCCAGGCTATCTTCTGCATCTAACCACCTGTAAAAGGACATTTTTTTTTTGTAAAAGGACCATCAGGACAGTTTTGTGTAGCTACAGAAACAGGGTTAATATTAAGTGTGCTGTTTTCTAATTGAGAGTCCCCTGTAGTTGGTCTAGACAGCAGGACTTAGCTTCGCCTGCTTTCGCACATTAAAGAGCTGGCATAGCGGGCAGTCATCTTCATAAAGGAAATTATTACATCATTCTACCCACTATCGCTACCAACCTTGAATATAAAACACTAAGAATCGCTCAATCTCCTTCATTAGTTTAGGAAGAGACAAGGGGGAGAGAGGGAGTAAAAAGCATGGTGCCCCTGAGCACAGCATAGAAGCTTTGTTTTCACGACAGTTAACAAAGACTCAGTCAAAATATGTCTCCTTTGTAACACGCTGAAGTTGACAATTGCTGATGAATATGGTTCTTCTAACAATAGTCTTAGGTCCTGTTTGATGTATGCACACATGCCACTGAAACTAGCTAAGCAGCTCACTGATGGGAACTAAGTACAAACCTATGGGGGAGGGTGGAGAAGGCAACGCCTGGGAGGAGTAGGTTGGGGGAAGAAACCGGTATCCATTATTAATGGGAATCAAACTGTGAGGATACAAGGATCTAATGTGGTGTGATGGTAGAGGTGCAGCTCAATAACGTTGGCCATTCTTTCTTACCGAGGCTTTTTCAATATCAGAAATATCCTTCTGCTCGTTATTTTATTACCGTGCTGTAATTACTGATCCAGATTTAAGTGGACCATATGGAAGGTAGGCACAAAGACAGCTGGGTTTGCGTTTGTCGGTTTCTTGCTACAGTAATTAAAATAAAGCAAATAAAAAAGAGCTCTTACACCCACTTGAATGACAATCATTTTTTAAATATAATTTTCAAGTGTTTTTCATATTCTAGATGAAAAATAAGAAGTCAACACTATGGCTGGGCCTTTCCACTGTCTCAGAAATACAGATTCACACAGCCAGTGTTTCTTACATCACAGGCCTAAAGAATCAATACCAATCAGGTGGGGTTTTTCCTGGTAAGACTAAACTGCCAGCAAACAGCAGTAAAACTCTAAAAGAAGTGGCTCTAAATACTGTCTTTAAGTCTGTGTAACAAAACAAAGATGGAGTGTATGAGCAAAAAAATCAATATAGAAATAAAGCATCTGGTCAAATACAAAATAATGTATTCTCAGATTATATTACAATTCGACATAACTAACGCTGTGTAATGGAGAGCGCAGCTTCTTGATGTAGACTGTTTTAAAACTGCGTATATCAAAATGTCTACAATAATGGAATTCTTTAAAAGAGCAGATAATGTACTGGTAATTTTTGAGAGCTGTTGGGCTAGTCGTTCCTTTTTTTTTAACTTGTGCATGTGTTCGTATTTTGTAACTACGTCTATCAGAGTGGTTAGGTCACCTGCAAGACTACACAGCATTCCTGCCAATCTAATTATACCATTTATTTCACTAATGAAACTGTCACAGCAGCCCATAATAATATGTATTTAGTGATAATAAAAATGTGATTGATCTTGCAGCCCGTAATGGACAGTTGTGGACAATGGAAATGTCTGCAGTTCTGTGTTTGTGTGTGAGACAAGGGTTAGACCAGCAATGGCACCATCATGGATTCATTCATTCATTATCTGTAAGCACTTATCCAGTTCAGGGTCGCGGTGGGTCCAGAGCCTACCAGGAATCATTGGGCGCAAGGCACCCTGAATACACCCTGGAGGGGGCACCAGTCCTTCACAGGGCAACACGGACACTTTTGAGTCGCTAATCCACCTACCAACGTGTTTTTGGACCATGGGAGGAAACCGGAGCACCCGGAGGAAACCCACGCAGACACAGGGAGAACACACCACACTCCTCACAGACAGTCACCCGGAGGAAACCCACGCAGACACAGGGAGAACACACCACACTCCTCACAGCACAATTTCAAATTTAGTTTAAAAATATTAACATTGACAAAGCCAGTAGGTTTATGTTTGATGATGATGTCATGTTTCTTGCTTGTTCTTGGACGCTTTTTAGTGGATTTTATGCTGAATTATTTCGTATTGGCCCAAATTAAGAAATATATTGATATACATTTTGGCTGTATCGTCCAGCCATAAGGATAATCTCATACAATCAAACAACTCGAGGTTTAGGGCGACAAGAGCAAATGAAGTGACAAGAGCACCAAGTTGATAAATAGAAACCAAAAGCACAGTGCAGACCCGAGAAGAGGACGGGGTGGAATATTGATTGCACTGAATCCAGTCTGACATCAGAGACGGGAGGCTGGAGACGCGGATAAAACAGTGTATGCAAGCCCAGCAGGCAGCGGTTTAAGATGTGCCCCCTGGGACATCAGAGGACACAATCTACCCACAAATGATCCCCCATTGGCCACGCCACATATTCCATCCCCAGCTCCATCCCCCAGCCTCCTTCATACAAACATGACACACCATCCCAACAAAAGGCAGCAAAGCACTGACTGGAATTAAAACGGGAGCTTGGTGCTGCAGGGACTAATGCCAGAACCTCTCAGGAAAGGTCTCATTACAGCCACACCCTTGCTTATAATTACTGAATTCAGCTACTATAAAGTCCATCCACCGTGGACACGGACATTTAATTGTACACACACAGCTTGAATAATGTCCGCTGAAAAGCATGAAACTAAATGGGACATTCTGGAGCAGGTGTGTGAGTTTAAAGTAACCATAGCCAATGCCAACTATTCCCTAAAGGTGTATAAAGCCCACCCTGCAGTGAGCTGTGGAGCAGTGGAATTGCATTCTCTGGATGATGGATCCCTATCCAATACGTTTGGGATGAGCCGAGTGGCGTTTGTGTCCTGGAACTAATCGTCTGACATCAGGACCTGACCTCAGCAATGCTCTAACGGCTGATTGCTGTCAAATCCTCACAGCAAATGTTTGAAGATCTATTGTTAAATCTTTCCAAAAGAAGTAGATAATGTTACTGCAGAAAGGTCACTGCCAAACTATTACTAAGTTTAATTTCAGAATAACTATTGCATGGGCAGATAAACACAAACGTGTGGATATATGTCACCAAAAGTGATCTGTCTGAAGTAAATCAAGCTCAACAATGTTCTTCGAATTATCCAGAAGTGTAGGAGCTTAAAAACTACATTTTCTTTATCATATGTGAAGAGCACTCATGGGAGAGCGATGGAGACAAAGAGGGAAATCGTATTAAGTAAGGTTTACCTTCCGTAACTCAATTGCAAAGGTTGATGAACCCCAACTTGAATGAGCAGTGCTGCTCGAGAGCCCAAAATCAATTTGTGTAGAGCAGAGCATGAGAAACACCCTGCAATTCATCCTTTGTAAATCTAATTTCCAAATCCAATGCGCTGAACGCACTTACATGATTGCATCTCCTCCACATCCATATCTGGTTCCGGTTCATATTCGTTACTCAGTGGTGAGAAGAGTTCTTTTGAGTGAAGCTAAAGGCAGCGATGAAGAGCTGTTAACGACGGGGATTTTTAACAGAATTTTCATCTGAAATAGTGGCAGGCATAAGGTAAAATGTGCCTTGTTGTGGGTGGAGTATGTGCTGAAAATGCCTCTGAAATTAACACCTGATGTAGCCTTTTACACCAAATGTCATGGCGTAATTGTGCTTTCTGAATATTTTGAATAATTGCTTTGTGCAGTAAGCTAGCAGTGTTGTGGCAGGGACTGTATAACATTTAGGATTCCTGCTTTATTTTGATTAATCAAAACAGATCTATATTCTGTATTTCATACAGCTCCAACACTACACTAGTCAAGAGTTGGAGAAAGTTCTAGAGTCTGTGTTGGACGAATGAGGGACTCTCAATCAAAAGTCATATCAAACAGCTATTAGTTCATACCTATGTTCAGACGATAACATTATCTGCAAAGATTTAGAGTTAGTAAATTATAAAATTGACTAATTTACTTATTGTTCTGCAGTTTTAAGTAAGATTTAGGGTTTTTTACTGTATTGTTTTATTTGTTTAATTTTTTAATTGCCTTAAATGTTCCTGTGCATTTATGTTTCCTCTGATTGTTTTCATTCATGTAAAGCAACTTTCGGTATTCTAAAAAGCACTATAAATAAATTGTAGTATTATTAGAAATGGGTGGCACGGTGGCACAACGGGTAGCAGGATTGTTGGTTCGAGCTCTGCTCCAGGTGACTGTCTGTGAGTAGTTTTGTGTCCACTTGGGTTTCCTCCCACAGCCCAAAAACACATGTTGGTAGGTGGACTGGCAATTCAAAAGTGTCCGTAGGTGTGAGTGATTGTGTGAATGTGTGTCACCTGCAAAGGACTGGCACCCCTTTCGAGGTGTGTCCAGTGCCCAGTGATTCCGGGTGGGCTCCGGACCCACTGCCACCCTGAACTGGATAAGTGGTTACAGATAATGAGTGAATGAGTTACTAATAGCAGTAGTAAATAGAATAAAGAAACCTGCAGCTTACACTAACCATTTGGTTATGTTAACATTACCAGAAAAACAAAGAATCTATTAACTACAGCACAGGGTACAGCTGTAAACACTTGTTTACTGCTCATATCTCAGTAGAAATACAGCATAATGTGGCTGTAAAGTTACAAAACCAAAAGATGCCTTTTTAATTCCCTTCCTTTGAATCAACAATGAAACTGAACCTATTCTACTTTCTAACAATGGAAATTCATTTGGGAGAAATACACAAAAAAGTAAATAAATAATTAAAAGTCAGTACTTCCATCATTACTCCTGTGGTATTTTAGCACCGAGACAATCTCCCCTTTAACTATGTGAGAAACAAAGTCAGATTCCTCTTCATTTCCTGCTTTTATTATCATTACCACTAACCCATTCATACTATTTTAAGAGGAGGGGGAGGCAGTATTTACTCAGGGCAGAGAGACACGAGGCCGTGGCTTACTAATGGCTTCCTGCATCTCACACAATCGTTTCCCCTCAGGAAATCTTATCAATTCAAGGCACCGCCGCACTGACCAAAAAACCACAAACACACAAGGCACCAACTTTAATTAAACACCATTCGATGGGCTGAAGTGCCACTTCCTTTCCAACAAAATAAACAGAAAGAATGAACAGAAAATAACCATTTTCAAATGGAAAACACACAAACGGCTGAAACAGGAACAGAATGTGAGGAGGTCCATCTTGATACAGCTGCAATTCAATGGTGACGATATGTGAGGAATGATCTGGAAATGTATTCTGCAGGATATGGAACTTGCCCAGAATGTACAAATGAAGGACACATGGCAGGCTGATTTAAAGTGTGCACTGGAAGCTGCTGAGCTGAAAGCAGGCTATTGGGGACCTGCAGTCACTCACTCTCTCATTAGAAATTAATTACCACTGCAGTCAGCGAGGGGGCTGAGGTACAGTCACTGTGTATCTAAGCCTTTACCCAGGGGGAGCACTTGAACCCCCGACCCCCATCTCTCGGGTAGGCAGTGCGTGACACCACCCTGGTCGAGAATCACGGGCCTGCCAGGCAAGGCATGCAGCAGCAGCCAGGCTATGGGGTGGGCTCTTGTGGGTGTGCCTGCCTGCTGAGAGAAACAATCTCATGTGTTAACCCTGTAATTTGATTCTCACACTTCCGTAATTGAAGTTTGTGTTTGTAGTTTTGCCGTGGATCTGTAAAGCTTATCTAACTACTATAATTCATACACGTACAGTAACTAAAAAGGTACAAGGGAAATGTACCTGCTTCAATACACAACAACAACAGCTATGTGATGTATTTTGGTCCATAGCTACATAATGTGTACATTACAGAGTGCCCTGACCACAAATGGCATTAATGTGTGCCTTGCGTGTCTACTGGAACTACAAAGTCAAATGGATTTTGGACCTGCCACTTTTCAAAGTACTGGGGCCTTGCCCCTCTAACTTCAGATTGAGTTCAAGAGGTTTATACTGAGATCTCCACTCTGTTTAAACAGCAGACTGCTCACCAATAGACATGAGCAAACAAAGACTAACTCATTGGCAGAGCCAATCAAAACTGAGGGTAAAGGACAGTTCCCAAAGAAAGAAATCCTCATAAATGTACATTCAGTGCAAGTCCTGCCACAGCTCACATCTCCAATAAAATTGTTTGGACAGCAGTGAGTGAGCATTCACAGTGAATGTATTAATAGTGTCGAAGCTAATTAATTGTTAATTAGAGTAGTAAATACACACATTTCATACACAAAATTTGATCGTGAGCAGTCACTGGAAAAAAAAATTCATGACCTACTGAAACAAGGTGTGAACTGTTCGACTGAATTTCAATTTCAATCAAAGTCAGGAAGAGAAGGTAGTAAAAATGTATTGTATCTCCTTTATTTAAGGAAACGACATCCCACTCTGATATCCACTGGTGTTGCAGCCAGCCCATACCTTTTTTTAAAATGTGATCAGTTCCAGCAACTCAAATGTGGGTTCAAACCAATGGAATAAAAGGTGCCTCCTGACTTTGAAGAAAGAAAAGCAAAGGCAACTAAACCTCAGAACATCAAACTCTTTCCCCCATTCTGCTAATCCAAAGTAATGAAAAGAAAATTACCACGCTGCAATGAAGCACATTTGCTTGCTGCGGCCAAAATAATCTAATGAAGAAGCTTAGCTCTAAGCTTATAGCAAATATCTTTTCCCTAATTATAGGCAAATACTAATGACTGAAAATCAGCTCTCGTTTAATTCACTCCGTTTTTGAGTACATTAACACAATAGGATATGCTTCGGGAAATCGGGGTGAGCGACTGCTTCGTTTTAAACCCTCGGGTAGGCGTTTACATGCGAGAGCTTGAGTCATGGTGTGCAGTTCATCGCGGCCTCTCTTCCTGCCTTGTGGACAGGCAAACTCATTAGGGCTATACAGTAACAGCTGGCCTCTCCTTAATGACATCCCGCCTCATCAAAAACACGTCCCCCTGGGTTCATCAGACAAGTGTCCAAGGGCCTGGTGCTGGAATGCCGAGCCCACTCAGCAGGTGCTCCTGCCGTCTTTGTCTTCAGCATCCACGCGGTTCAAAATCGAATTCATCACAGGTCAGGGGTCAAGGCTTAGGGGTCAGATGCCGAAGAGCCAGAGAGCGCACGAACAGCTGGTTTCCATCAGCCTTTCCCTCATGTCCTTCAACCAAAAGAAACTCTTCGGCCTTCATTGTGTACGCACAGCAGAAGCCTGACCCCAGCTCAACACACAAGGCCCCCGATGGTCCCATAAAGAGCAGCGAATAATGTGCCTTTTCTTGGAGGCAGTATTTAATATGGGCATTCTTAACTTTATAGTCAAGTGTCCAATGACAAAATAAATAAATGAGCAGATACAGTATAGATACAGATAAAGTTGCGAAAATATTCAAGTACTGAACTGATTACATGTTCAGTTACATTTTACACACAAGTAAAATGTATTTTTGATTGACCTTACACTGATGGTCAAAGGGTTCATAGGAAACCAGAAAAACAAACAATAAAAGCCAATGATGAGGTTTGGAGACTTTAGACAAGCTCATGTTTCCATCTGAACAAGACCTCTCCAAAACTGTAACTTTACACAAGAAGAAACTAATATAGGGGTTATTACTTTCCCTGTTGATAACCACTACGTTTGCAGAGTTAAAAACTTCCAAAATAAACAGTAACCATTAATGAAAGTCAGTATAAAAAGATTTTATCCCAAATCGTTTCCAATAATATGCACTGGGACAGTTGATATGGTCTAATTATGTTGTCCATTTTCTGTAAAATGCCTGAATGAAGGCTGGAAAAAAATTAACTGCAATTACAAGGAAAAATAAACAATGATGTGCTTGGCATGGACTGCGATATAATTTAATTTTACTCTGTAAACCTCTTAGTGTTGCATTTATCCCCAAGCAAGTGCCACAAGACATAAGAAATTCCATTACATGACAGCTGCGCATTAAAGAGACTGTAATGTGCAGTCCCCACAGGCTCTCTGACCTCTAATAGCTCCTTCAGGATCTGCTCTGAGGAGCCATTCTACAGAGGGAGAGGACCGCTACACACAAAAGGGCTTCTATCCACCTCAGCACTTTCAAAGAGCAATTTCACCTTGGACGCAGCCACGCTGTCTAACGTAATGCAAACTGGCATGAACAGGGAGGTTACTATGGCAGCATGACAACAACACAAGCCTGAAGACACTCTCGCTGTGGTTAACGTCAAATTTTTATGAATGGAAAAGAAAAATCACGTTTTATAGTTTTTAACATGTGTGTAATCACAGCCACGTTTGTGTCAAACACTGACTTACAGAGTCAAAAGTTCTTGGACCTTTCGACCAATTTAATTCAGAACATGTTTATGGATTTGTGATATCTGGCAATCAATCTTTACTTTTAACCAGATGTTATTAGAATTAGAATCACTTTATTAGTCACTGTGCTTGCACACAGAGGAATTTGTTTTCTGCATTTAACCCAATCCGTGCAGTGAAACACACATTTACACACACTCGTGAACACTAGGGAGCAATGGGCAGCCCTAGCCACGGCGCCCGGGGAACAGTTGGGGGTTAGGTGGCTTGCCACTTCAAGGCTACTTCAGTCAGGACCTGCCAACTCTGGGGATCGAATTGGAAACCTTCTGGTTACAAGCCCAGTTCCCTAACCACCAGGCCACGGCTGCCACACAGAGCCAATAAGCATGAAAATAGCATAATGGTATTTATTTATGCCACATAACAAACCCTTAGTCCTTGATTTTTTTAATTTTTAAGTAAACACATCCTTAAGAAAAATGTACAATGTCATGAGTGCATCTGGGAAAGATTACTGCCATCATCAACTGGAATGTGTGTCAAATGTAAACTTATTTTAATTATAAAAATGCACAAATAAACTGGGTTATTCTGAACTTCACGGAGCATCCCAGCATCCTGCTGTCCCCGCTCAGATCCTACAAGTCAGCAAAGCGTGAGTGTTTGCTTTTTGGAGCAGGAGAGTATGATGTGCCCTTTCTGGACCTTTGTGATAAAGCAGCTGCCAGCCGCAGCACAGCAGAGATCTTCACCACGTCTGGAGCTGCCAAGAGCCACAGGCTGAGTTCTGGCAGGATGGCAAGAGTGTTTAAGCACTTTCACAAGCCTTTCCTCTGTGATGGGCCCAGCACCCA
Organism: Hoplias malabaricus; assembly: GCF_029633855.1. Classification (NCBI taxonomy): domain Eukaryota; kingdom Metazoa; phylum Chordata; class Actinopteri; order Characiformes; family Erythrinidae; genus Hoplias; species Hoplias malabaricus. The sequence continues at coordinate 6,218,008 of NC_089815.1, read as the reverse complement.
ACAGCACATCAAGTGCTTTTTTCCACTGAGCTCCGGGACGGGCCCCTGCAGCGTCCGTCAAAAAGCTTACTAACACTGTGTGACTGAATGGGTACACTTAAATCATCTTCAATGATCTTGGCGCTGGACTTACTTGCTGTCTTGGTACTGAAGAACTGATCAAGCTGCACAACCACACTTGACAGACTTGGGGAAAAAAGAAAGAAAGAAAAAGAAACACTTACCATGTTTATTCTTGTTTTGTTTACAGTGGCAATGCCAGCTATTTAAACCACAGCCTGGCCACAAAGCTATCATTACACAAAATTCATTGGGAAAAACTTCCAAAGTACGCGCAATCATGCTGGTATTGGGTGTATCATTAAATGATGATTCACACCGATATGTATTAATAATAATTCATTGCACAAATTACTATTAAGACAAGTAATAGTAACTTGCATTCATAAATAAATTAAATTAAAACATTCATCCTTTTCATTCATTCATTATTGCTTATCCAATTCAGGGTCACGGTGGGTCCAGAGCCTACCTGGAATCATTGGGCGCAAGGCGGGGATACACCCTGGAGGGGACGCCAGTCCTTCACAGGACAACACAGACACACACACACATTCACACCTACGGACACTTTTGAGTCGCGAATCCACCTACTAACGTGTGTTTTTGGACTGTGGGAGGAAACCCACGCGGACACAGAGAGAACACACCAACTCCTCACAGACAGTCACCCGGAGTGGTAATCGAACCCTCAAGCTCCAGGTCCCTGGAGCTGTGTGACTGCGACACTACCTGCTGCAACATTGTGGATGTTCAGGAGAAAACAGAAAGTGGTTCTTTAAGGGCAGAACCCTGCTTTTAAATAACATTCACATGACATAAACATACTGCTTTTAGAAGTTCCTCAATGTGGAAAAGGCATCCTTAAATTCTGTAAAACGCAGGCTCACACTAATTTCAGTCCAAGATTGGTGAACATCATGACAATTCCAAAAAGAACCAAGCTGTTCACTGCCTTTCTAGTTGCAGGAACCTGTCACTTTGTCCCAAGATTAATAAGTACAGTTTGGAAAACAGGTCACAAAGAATAGTCTGCACACTGTTCATGACTGATGATCCACGGGAAGAGAGGAAGATAGCGAGGGGAACAATACTAATTAATTTGGTAGGGGGGTGTAAGCTGCCAGGCTGCCCTTGTGTTGTTGGAAAAGGGAAAGGCAGGAAAACATTCTACCAAAGTGGGTCAGTGTTAAATGGGTTCAAATACACTCTACTCCAACTGGACCTTGTAAATGCCTTTCCGTTGAGTGACATGCAAGTTAGAGTCATATTAAGTTTGGGCGATAATGTCAATGTTCCACAAACTTTTTAACGTCTGCAGAACAATTGTGAGAAAGTATTCATGTGATTGGATTTAACTTGAGTAACAAAGCTCCATTTCTGAGCATCCCACAGCTCTATGTTGTAACTATGTGACAATATCCGGAGAACGATTCATTGAGCTGAACAAATCAGAGACTAAAAACACTGTTCTAATGAAGGCACGTTTTCTTTATTACATGAATAATTCGCAGAGGTGTTTATTGACTGCCAGATCACTGTAAACACGATATAATCGAATTTCAAATCAATGTTCTAGGTTTGTATAAGGGCTTACTGGCTAACTGTGGGTATCACTTGCTCAGCTGGTGGCTTCATACAAATATTTAAGCCCTTCCGTATATTCCAATCTTATAAGAAAAATCACAGGAACTAAGGTGGATCATAACCAGACGTCTATACAATATCAACATTTACTTTAAAGTGATTGCAATATTCAATAATATCGAACATCATCACAAGACTAATTCATATATAGCTAACATTCTCATCTTTTCTTCTTCCTTCACTCGCTGTCAAATTAGAACTCTGAACTGTCTCAAAATTGTATTGCAGATTTCTGGAAGACATCCAAACAAAGAGAAACGAAAACAAGATGCTCAACCAGCGGAGGAGAGGGAATGCCAGTAGGCACACTGAAATCAAATTAAGATGATTTACAATTTTCCAGGGCCTTATTATTCATAAAAAAATTCATAACTGGGCTATTTGCCAGTGGAACAGGCCACCCAATATGTTGCTTTTCAAAGCACAGCAGAGTTAAGAGATGTTAGAATTCAGTTTAAAAATATGTTGGTGACCAGCAGAGGTTCTAACCCTATGACTTACTCTTCAGCCATTTTACATCCATCCATATTCCTTATACACACACAATGTGTTTTGATGGTGGGGGGCCTCACAGAATTCTAGGCCTTCAGAAATGGCCTAATCACTCCTGGGAATAAAGATTCAAGTCTGCATTTTAATAAGGATGCTCAATATGGAAAACATACTGTGGTGCACATTTGTAACATTGACATTCATTCAGTTATTTAAATGTGACTAATATTTCAAACTAACGTGTGATGATTTACTCCAGAAGGGCAGCATAGTGAGTGTTGTCTATTTTGTCCATTTTATTTCATTCTGTAACCAGTATATTTCTGTCTAAACCTCATAAGGGTAAATAAATTCACAATTTCTACATTTTAAAGGCTTAAATATATGTCATCTGCAAAAATACATAAAAATATAATACGGTGAACATCAATCATCATGGAACAGCAGTGTTTACTTCTTGAACACTTTAATTTCCAATCATTTCATTATTACGTTTTATACGTAAACCAAATGGGTAAAAGCTTAAAACAGAACAGAAACATTTCTGTGGTGTAACCGAAGGCTTTCTGTCAGTTGTTTGAAATGAAAAACAGCTGAAATTGTTGAGAATTCACATTTATGGCCAAACCGGCCTGAAGTGGAAGTTTTAATTTAAGTAGCGGTCTGCCACTTAATCTGAACTGTTCTATCTCAAGAACCCAAGGAACCCAGTAAATGGCATGTGACATTTTGAATGTGAGTTTATTTTACTAATCATTAAATATTGCTTTGCATAAATTGCATATCAACACTGTTGTACGGTAAGTAGCGGTAGTGTGTAGTAGATGATATTCCACGCAGCGCTAGGACATGCAATAACACAGTTATGAAGTTTGCTCAGGGTTTGATTGGGTTACATCTATTCCCATTACAGTTTTACCACAAGGAAAGATTTGCTCAGTGCTGTAGCTCATCTCCAGGGAAGCAGTGAAAATGACCTAAATGTAGTTCAGGCTGGGCCTCGCTCCACCAAGCATGAGCTTTCACAGCTCACATGCACCATAATCCTCCCCAGCTGCCGAAAGCTGGCAGGGGACACAGCAGCAGGAGTTCACCAACAGACTGAGTCTTACAATTAACATCTACAGAGGACAGCAACAGCTCAGGGCCCTATAGGAAGGAAGGAGTTCTAACTAGCAAACTAATCTTAGTATCACAAATCTCCCACAGGCAAACACAGCCAGTTTAACCCCCAGATATATGCAGATGACACAGCTACAGTGAGCATGTGCAGACGAACTCTGCTCTGACTGAGGTCATCCGTAATCTCCAAAAAATGCTCCTGTTCCCCACATGGAACATCAAAGACCTAACCTACAGCTTCTGCGAAATAAACTTGTCTCTGTTTAATGTTGAGACAAAGTGTTTTAGATGATGATGCTTAACTAAAAGGCAGCATTGTGCCTCTTTTATATAAATAGAGACTGGAACATACAAGGCTCCAATTCCACATGCTGATCCATTGTCCTGCAGCCAAAATGGAGATGATTTTATTTTATTTAGAGTCTGCCAAATTTTCTGAATGTATCGCTAACAATATGTTGGGTCCAACAGGGTTAATGGGCAGTCTTGTTAAAGAGAAATCATAGCAAAATAAGGGACAGATGGCCTAATGTTCCTTTCACTGCAAAATGTAAAGAATGCTGTTGTTTACCCATTAAGCCTCGTTGCGTGCAAAAAACAAGAGACTGTTGATTTTTGGATTTGCTGCACTGTGGAGTGAGTATGCCTCAAATCCAGCTCCAGCCTTTTCCCAGTTTTAAGCAACAGTTCAAAGGGATAAAGAAATGCAGACACCCAGTATTTATCTCAACTTAAAAATTAAAAAAAGATTTGTTTTCTCCAGTGAACCCCAAACGGCCATGTTGACAGAAATCCCACAAAAAACAGCCCCATCAAATCCCCGTCAGCTTAAATTCTACTCACAAGGCTTCATTTGCACATTAGGCAATTAGCCAAGGGCCTATTGTCCATCTAAATTAATAAAGCACAGTGAAGCCTGGATCTCTCAGCTGGGGGTTATTGTGATGTCCGGCCTGCAGAAAGATTCAATTGCTGACAATGCTGAATTTATTACAGTGATATTGATCTCCTTTGTTTCCTGACATTTGAAAACATACAGCTGTGATAGTCATGATGACTTACGATAATGAGCCGAACGCGGCATAATGAACCGATATAATCGCTAATCAACAAACACTCAGGCAATGGGAGCGTCCTGTTACAGGACAAAAAAAATGCAATTAGCACTGAAGCTCAGATATGTTAAGTATCTCCAAAGCTGAGAGAAACAAGCTCACAATAAGGTCAGAAGAGAGACCCGGCAGCTCACAACACATTCCCTTAACTTTGACCAAAGGCCAGCCAGAGTAAATATTGTGTACTGCCCATTTCATCATTTCTTACATTGTAAATACAGTTATTCCTTCATCAGGTTCATATGAATGGATGCTTTTTAAATGTACATTAATTACATTAGTACAACACATGCACAATACAAACAGAGGGGGGAAAAAAGAGTAAATACGCATTAAGGACCCATGGGGTGTGGGGAATATAAGCACTTACCATTGTTTTAATGTATTTTGTCACATCCTTGTTTGATAACAAATGGGGCATAGGTATTGAATTGAAGTTCAGTGTAACAAACACTCAAATATTACGCTCATAATTTAAGTTAGGCCCATTTATTTTTCTTAAAAAGAGGCACTCTGTTTAAGCTTAGAAAAACCTACCATCATGATGTGTATAGTGTATCATGGAGAGGTTTTGTAATATTATAGATACAATACCACTGCTTAAGAAAAAATGGCAATCTCTATGTTTAATTTGGAGTTAGTCCACTGCTCTTAATGGAACACAAATGCTAACTATCCTGATGTTTTATTTTTGCCATATTGACACAAACAACCCAGCAGTATATAAAATGACTACACTTTCCTCCAATACTAAGTCTAGACACTGTTCACTTTTCTAAACGCTGGAAACAAACGTGAACAAACATAGCCAACAATGCTGAGTGGCTGCAGGCGAGGTTGTGAAAGTGTTTATATAGTCCAGCGTGTTATTTACGTCGTCCACTGGGAAACCATCAGCATGCAATTCACTCACAGCAGGATTAACAAGATAAGATGGAATGCAAATAGGATTTAAAATAGCAGAGGAGGTTAAAGGAAACAGCAGTGAAACACTGGCAGTTCCTCCCCAAGCTCCATAACGTGACCATTTTCTAGCTTTTGTGTCAAAGAAAGCAGCAGGGCCCAGCTCGGTCAGCTGCAGGCAACCTATGCTTTAAAAGAACTGCTTACGGTTCACATTTATTCGTTTCAAGACCTCAAAAATGTGTTTCAAATAAACAGATATTTTCAGAAGGGGACCCATCAATTAGTAATTTGAAACTTCTCTCTCTCTCACTCCAAATGTAGGTCCCAGTCCAATTCTCTGGAAACAATCAAAACTCCCAAAGGAACTCCCTGTTCCCCCTTAATCTCCTGGTTTTATTACTTTCCCGACAGAGTCTACCCATTCCACCCAGCCCCCCATCCGACTCCTTTGTACTGATCTCCAGCAAGGCCTGTGATTTTTTCACCACAGCAGTGCTTTTCATGCAGGAGAGCGGCTTTCATCAGCTTCCTCACGCAAGACGGGCCTAGTAGACTTGATGCATGTCTTCATTTGCTTCAGATGAGACATTTCGTCTGAATGCGCTTTGTTATAAGCTTGGCGATTCGGTAGTAAATAATAACACACCTGAAGCCGTGCCACAGTACCAGCAAAAAATAAATAAATGTTTTCAACTTCTATCCAGGTTTACAGCAAACTGAGCAACACAACAAAGCATGTTTACAGCTCTTAAATAACTATTTTTATTGCGTTTATTTCCGTACTGCTCTGCCATTCCATCAATTTATTATTATTTTTCAACCAATTTCAAATAGTTTACATAACTCTATTTGACTTCTCTTCAATTTTTTTTAGTGATGACCTATTTTAAAATGCTTTCCAGGGAATTTTGTAAGAAGTCCAAATTTCATTCTATGGATCTACACTAGCCTGAGCTTTTAGCACAAAAAGAACATTAGCATCAACCTTACATAAATGTTGTACTTCTAAAGAGGAATTCCACCAATGTGTCTAAGTTATAACAGAAGTAAATAATTAAGAGGTAAACAAGTCATTGAATGGTTTGATATGAAGGACTCCTACACATCTTAGACAACCTTACACACTGAGGGTTGTTCAAAGTAGAGGGAGTCAGACGTCTGGAGGGTTTATACCTCTAAAGCTTACAACACAGAATGTCAGTGCAGTAGCGATGGAGATATTGCCTAATTATACTTTTGCGATAAGCTTTTTTTATACATTCAGCCCAGAAAGGGAAATCAAGTGTGTTGCAAAACAAATCAACAACTTTTTGTAGTTAACATACTTCACTATAATAAACAAATTTAAAAATATATGTGTAGTTTCAGGTGGCATGTTGGCACTACGGGTAGCATCATTACACAGCTCCAAGATCTCAGAGTCCTTGGTTCAATCCTTGCTTTGTGTCAATGAGAATTTTTCTGTGTTCTCCCTGTGTCTGTGTGGGTTTCCTCTGGGTGCTCTATCCCCAGTTAAGACAGTTGAGCTATCTGCAGGAGTGTGTGACTGTGTGTCTGTGTGTGAGATGCCCTGAGAAGGTCTGAGACCATGTCCAGTGCGCTCAAAAGATCCTAGCTGCCCAACCTCAGCAGGGTGAACCCATAAATGAAAAGGAATGTGTGAATGAATGTCTATGTTTACTACTCATTTTGCAGGGACTAAAATGGCTGTATATCTGCCCTGGTTTCTGTCACCACACATGTAAAGAGTCTGGAACATTCTAAAATGAACCATTACATTTTAAACCACTCTAAATAACTGTTCCAGGGCGAAATTAAAATGAAATTCCTCTTTTAAAAACAATTACTGTTCCTACAAATGTAATGTGTAGAAACTGCATGACTTAAAAAGTTATCAAACCTGCTTCAAATATTACCCATGAGTGGATTTATTAAATAGTTTTGTGTGTTTTTTGGCTAATTTGTTGATTTATTCATTATTTTATAGTATTAGTGTTGAAGACTAAACCGTTACAGGTAGCGACACATAGACAAGCGTTAGACCTGTGACCCTTTCACAACAGCCACGGGAAAGGTTAGTAGTTATAAAAAGGTGTGGAAGCTTGTTGACATTACTCAACTATTCACTCGAATTCGAATTAAAATCCGCTCTAAATTGGAGTTAATCCACAGGTAACGTTGACTTACCTTGGAGTGGACGTTACACCTAAACCTGAAATCACAGCTCTGTTGCTAACGGTTAGCTCTCGAGTTCGGGGCAGAGGTGCCGTGCTGCTGGGTACAAAGTTGGCTTTAGTCTTTTAAAGACAACGTTTCTCTTACCTTTCTCAGCATTCTCCGCGTGTGAAGCCGTAAAGGTGAGGCACAGGAGGAGTGATAGAGAGAGGAGCAGCCGGGCTCCCCGCTCGGCCATCACTTTACAAACAAAAACAGAGAAGAAAACTGCTCCGCGGCCACTCGCTCAGCGCTGGAAGAAGAAGAAGACGAGCCCTCGGAGTGAGAGGGTGACCCGTGTTTAAATGTAAAATCCCACCCTGTCGGTCTCTCTACAGTGCGAACAGCCCCACAGTTCTTATTCTCCAGACCGTCCGCGGCCAGCTCCTGCTTGGAGTTACCCGCCGAGGACGCATGAACCTCCGGCCGGCGAGTAGAGAACACCAGCGCCGAGAATAAGTGCTCTCTCTCCGAAACTTGACGAAGAGCGAAAGCGGTGGAGTAAATCACATCAATCCATATTCGCACTTTAGCGCTCCTCAGATCAGTCACCCTTCAAGAAGCGGCGAGAAGTGCATAACGACCCCAAAGTAGACTATCCCAAAGTCAGGCTGGAAATGTAGTATTTTTCCAGGTTTAAATTTGAACCAGATCCACAACTGAGTCCAACACCACACAGCAGAGCAGAGCTGAGCGCAACAGCGGCGTGTGGAAGGGCAGGAATTCAGGGAAAGTGCTCTGGAACACCCGGACTGGATCTCACACAGGACCCGGAGTCACACAGCGAGCTTTACAGGGTGAGTTTAAAACCGTGGCCTGGCGGTCAGGAATGAGCTTCATTCACAACTTCTCATTCCTGCGCCCTACTACCTCTACTGTCGCACAGACAATACGCCCAGCCTTCATTTCTTGGAAGCACGAGGTGATGTGTCCATGTTTTTTTTGTTCAACAACAAAATAGACAAACAGGGAATAGGCTAATGGGTCAACTACAAATCAACTACAATTACTTTGGGACACTGCAGACAATGGAAAGTGTTACCATCTACTTCGAATTGCCAGACAGACATTTGCCCTGGTTCCTATCACCACACACATAAAAGAAATGTCTAAAAATTAACCATTAGGTTTTAAATCAACCTGTTGACATCAGAAATTAGAAGCACTACAGAAATCCTAAACTAAATATAAACACACCCTAGGTTGCTGACTGCTCAGTTGTGTATGGGTCAATATTAGCCATTCACATTCATATTTAATGCCATTTTATATGGGGTGATCAGCTCTGAGATGGTGAAAAAGAGAACACGCCCCGGCGGGGTATTGGACGACTACTGACGCGGAGACTGACCAATTAAATGTTTACAGAGAAGGTTATCGTCCAATAACGGTAGTCAGTCCGTCCAATCAGAAGATTTTAGGCTACTTCACCACGCCCCCTTTTCCACTTAAGCGAACCAATCAGAGTAGGGGAGGGACTAGTTTGTGAACGAAACGCTTCTCGAAGTTCTATGTAAGCTCTAGAAAAACAAAATGCCGGACGTTTGTGAAATTCCGCCCGGACATTTTTTCAGCCTAAAAAAGAGGACATGTCCGGGTAAAAGAGGACGTCTGGTCACCCTAATTTTATGCCAATTAAGCCATGTGCTTTTCCCAGATATTTGAAACCACCCTACTGGCCTTTTCTACTGGTATTTTGTAGTATTAATCCATTTCACAGCTCACATTGAGATGTCTCCACAAATAAAATAGGTATAATTTAACCCAACTAAACGCCCATCCCCTCATTTCATTAAGTTCTTTATTTGGGTTGTTACATTTGCTCTGTATCCTTTGGAATTGATTTAAGGCCGCGTGAGCAAATTCATGAATTGTTCATTTAAAGATAGGCTGCATAACCTAATGAGATGGGAAATCCATTTTTATTTAAAATCCATATAAATATCTTCTTGCTTGACAGCCACTTCTTGGACTAAAATGAACAAGAGTCAGCCTTTTCAGGGAGGTGTTTTCATTTAGGAGCCCCATCTGCTGGTTAAACTGCACATTACCACTGGCTCGCTCCAAATGATTCAGAATCTCAGGCTGGAGGTCAAACCGTAGAAATTATACTAGTTAAATATTAAACTCACAATGTAGGGCTTTAAAACCTGACATCAACGTCCTGGGGTCTGTCAAATCTGTATGAACTGAAGATGGTTAGGTTTAATCTTTGTATTAAAAAAATAATAACAAAATTGGACAGTCCAATGTTGAGCAATTTATAACCACTACTTTACTCAGATGCGGAGATGTAAAGGAAGTCATTTAGATTTGTTTGATTGGAAATGGTACCAGTTATAAAGATACCTTGCTGGGTGTCCACAGTGCAAATATAACCAGTTTATTTGGAGCTGTGAATATACACCTCATACTGAATTTTTGCTGAGTTGATTATGGTAAATTACATGTAAATTAGAAAAAATATATATTTCCCTTTTAAAAGCCATATGGCCATATAAACAATGGACAAATATACCTTTATCATATATTTATGCAGAGGGATTTCATGGCTTTTACAGCTGTGTCAGCGGTTATCCTCACATTTATGTATAATGCATTAATACTGATAAGGTTAATCACTCTTAATACACATATCAGAAGTGTGGAACCCAAATGTTGCTCTACGACTCTGACACAGCTATGGAAACATCTGTAAATATGTACATCACTGTAAAAAAATGGAGTTTAAAAGCATTATTTGGAATGATTCCATAGACCGCCCTGTGAAGGACTGGCGTCCCCTCCAGGGTGTATTCCCGCCTTGCGCCCAATGATTCCAGGTAGGCTCTGGACCCCCCGCGACCCTAAATTGGATAAGCGTTTACAGATAATGGATGGATGGATGGATTCCATAGACCGTTTAGTAGATTTTTGGAGAAGTGTTTTTTTAAATGGGAAGCATTGGCCTGGTCATCGTGAGTTGGAAAGATCAATCTCTGGGGATACCAACAACCCGCCTTCTCTTAATTATCACTCATCATAGTGCTAGCCAGTGTGGCCTTCTGCCATTAGTGTTCTCCTCCAAGCGTGTTGAGCTGTCTGATAATGTTGTTATAGCAGCAGTCTTAAAAAAGCCAGGCCTGTATCATGGAAATGTTTCTTTGCTTTATTATCTTGTATATACACACTGTTAATCCTCTGGGCTCAATGCTCGCTTGTTAAATTCAGTGTTCTGTGACATATTATTGATATCTTTGTTAAAAAAAACATTGCAGACTTATGGTTCAAACATTTCCTGTGTCTGTAGAGTCTGCCCATTCATACCTCTGTGTAGGTGGTAATATAGTGGCAGATACAGACAAAAGCAAATGGTGGATCTTAAGCAGCTAAGCAATGAAACAGGGGCCTATTGTGCAGCCAGTAGCTTCAAGATCATCTCAGTTTGTTCCTTCTCCATGGAGCAGAACATGACTTGCAATCTGAACATAAAGGCTCTTTTATGAAGGCGCGAGCAGGGGCCTCTAATAACGTCAAGCTGCTGCAAGTTGAACCTCTGTCGGAGACCCTCATAATGTGGCCCATCCGCAATCGAGAAAGTACAGAACAGAAGTGCAGTGTGGCTACCTTACCCCTCACCTCTTTCCTCACTAGTGGCTGGAGGATTAAAGTACTTGGCAGCCAAAGCAGCCAGGATTACAGGGATCATTACTGCTTTAGAAAACACAGGCGGAATTAATCTGATCCTGGTAAGCACCAAAAACCCTATTAATTTAAGCAAGATTATCTGGTCATGGATGAGGACGTCATATGTCAGACGGACAACACTGTTTGTTCAGTGGCCAATATCCCAGCCCTCGGAGTAATCCTCTGCTCCACTCAGGTTTTATTGATGTAGGCTTTTATCTCTACCAACATATCTATAAATGGTGACCGCCTCTATCTGTATTGATTATTTCATCTCTTTCTATCAACAGTGTATTGCCCCTCTCTCGATCCAAACACACAACAAAACCGCGTTCAGCAGCTGCACATGAGTCTCAGGTCACCATGCTCAATGCCAAGAGTACACAGGAGGGGTTTAAAATCTCCAGTTCAGGGTCGCGGTGGGTCCAGAGCATACCTGGAATCATTGGGTGCAAGGCGGGAATACACCCTGGAGGGGGCGCCAGTCCTTCACAGGGCAACACAGACACACACACATTCACACCTACGGACAATTTTGAGTCGCCAATCCACCTACAAACGTGTGTTTTTGGACTGTGGGAGGAAACCGGAGCACCCGGAGGAAACCCACACGGACACAGGGAGAACACACCAACTCCTCACAGACAGTCGCCTGGAGCGGGAATCGAACCCACAACCTCCAGGTTCCTGGAGGTGTGTGACTGCGACACTACCTGCTGTGTCCTACCGTGCCGCCAATTCACTTCAGTTCACCTAAATTCAATTCAATGCTAGCACTGTCTGATATGGCCCACTCTCAGGCTCAATTATATGTGCACAACATGCAAAGCGAACACCCACTGGGACACAATGCTACATGAGCACTTTTTTTTATTTTTTTTTGCAGTGGGCAAACCTCATTAACGCATCAGCACTTTATCCCCCACATTTTACCTTACTGTCTTTACCTGGTGCTTAGCAGTGCACTAATCTATGCCCAAACCTGCACTGATCATTAAGCACATTACTGTGGTTATAGTGTCAACAGAAGCGGGGAAAAATGATGCACATCACAGAGTGTTTTTCTGTCTAAGAAAACTTCTCCAGATTTCCAGATCATTCAGAATCAGCTCCACTATTGGTTCTGATTATCTGCAGTGATATTAAATCGCTGTTCGTAAATATTCCTCTTTGGTTGGATTAATAATGACGATCGTGTGGGATGATGGAATATATCTCAACATCAATCTGTAATTCCACTTGCTTTGCACCGGATTTGATCTTGACCTGACTTGAACCTCGACTAGTCTTCTTCCTGTAATAGGTCGTTTGAACTGTGCAGTGAGATGTCTCCACAAATAAAAGAGGTATAATTTATCCCAGCTAAATGCCCATCCCCAAGAGCTTCCATATGATTGAACAAAAGGACAAAATGGGGCCGCTCGGAGTGTTTTGCTGAAATGAAATTTCAGAGATGCGCAGGATAATGTGGTCTCAGCTGGGTGTCCTTCATTGCTCCTCATCAGGGGGCTTGGCTTGTGAAGTCTGACTTCTGTCATCTCACAGCACAGGGGGTTGAATTGAGACATCATGCACACTACTTGTCTGGTATGAAAACATTCTTCAAAATGATGTCTGTGTACTTAACACTATGAAAAACACATTAAATTCTAATCACTATGGTGACTTATGGGTTTATGAAAATAAGTACTCATGTGGGGCAATACGGCTGTGCTCCAGGTAATGTGTCACTGCAACACAGCTTCTGGGTCCTGGGGACTTGGGGTCAATCCTCTTCTGGGGTCAAAGTCTTTGAGGAGTTAGGTGTGTTTTCCATGTGTCTGCATGGGTTTCCTGCAGGTGCTCTGGTTGCCTCCCACAATCCAAAGATTTGGTGTGAAATGATTCACATGAGGGCGGCATGGTGGCGCAGCAGGTAGTGTCGCAGTCACACAGCTCCATGCACCTGGAGGTTGTGGGTTCGATACCCGCTCCGGGGGACTGTCCTGTGAGGAGTTTGGTGTGTTCTCCCCGTGTCCGCGTGGGTTTCCTGCAGGTGTTCCGGTTTCCCCCCACAGACACACGTTGGTAGGTGGATTGGCGACTCAAAGGTGTGTGTGAGTGTGTTGTCCTGTGAAGGACTGGTGCCCCCTCCAGGGTGTATTCCCGCCTTGCGCCCAATGATTCCAGGTAGGCTCTGGACCCACCGTGACCCTGAAGTGGATAAGTGGTTACAGATAATGGATGGATGATTCACATGTGTGAGTATGTCATATTCTGTGATGGATGGTGTGCTTCTGCTTTGTGCACAAAGATTCTGGGCCAGTTCTGGACACCCCATGACCCTGATTATGATTAAACACTTACAATAGACAAAAGAAAGTTTATTTAACAGAGCCATATACCTTATGTGCGGTACACTAATAGTATATATTATATTCTAAATAGATGATTCAGTGTCAGAGTTTTGTTGTAGGCATCATATTTATCCATTGGCGAGAAATTTGGTAAGCAACAATCTTTAGGTTAATGCTAATTTAAGGTGGTCACTGGAGGGTTGTAAATATATGATTAACCTGTGAATTCACTCAGCTCGGACTGTAGGCTGTATCTCCACAGTCGACATCAAAAGACACCAAAGAATTCTTTCCCAAATTGTGTCCCAAACTTCACAGAGTACAGATATTCTTTAGGCTTCTCTGAGTCTTAGAAAAAAAAGCTTGAAGACGAAAAGCTTTAGTGCCTTGTGCAGAGGTCCTTCGCTGGGTTCTGTTTCATATTTTACAGCGGTCACCGTAAATATCCATCCCATGATTGATAATATAATAGGGGATAAAGGAACTATGATGAACTTTGTATGAATACGCTGACAATATGATGTAGCCTTATTTCATCGCCATTAAATAACAACAGATGGGGACACCATCTGAGTTCTAAAGACACAGTGGTCTCCTCACGCAGCGGTTTTCTTTATTTTGAAAGGAGTGCCATTGATGTGCAGCAAAATCGTGAAACTTATAAGCCTCCAAGAGCAACAGGCTGAGACGTATGACCGCACACGCACATCTTCCGTTCCCCCTCAGCCCCTGAGCTTGTGGTTAAGGACTTTCTTCCTGCCAGGAGGAGGTGGACTGTTGCTGTTGGAATCATAGCAACCACTTGAAGGGAAGCTTTCATTCAGCATGGATGGCATCCACTCTTGAGGCTTAAAAAACCCAGGGATATTAAAAAAATCCAATACTTATGACACATCAGTGTCCCTGTCACTGTAAAACAAATCCTTTGATACAAATCAGACCTAGCAGTATTTTATTTATTTATTTTTTATTATTTTTTTGGTGCCCTACATTTTTCTGAACTTCTGAGCATGATGAGAAAAGCCAACACATCTTATTTATTCTTCTGTCTTTACCCGGGGGCATTTATGTTGGACTCTAATGTTATATCCATGACAGAAAATGATGTATATCCACAGAAGCAGGAGTATGTGTGAACATAGCATGGAACCACGTTGGTTTAAAAAGATAAAAAAGGGTTTCTACATGGTTCTCGGTTAAGCAAGAAAAACTTTAATGGGTTTAACAATCAATGAATTAACTCTGAGAGTCCAACATTTGATCTATGCCTTTCAGTTTTTCAGTAACATTTATCAAATACAGTAGATGTAGCTTACTGAATATGATGAAAATATACTTACATATTAAGTGCTTTTGGTGTTTAAATGCTATTTTCTGGTAACAGTAAAGCTACCACTGTATTGTTTCATTTAATTTAGTCCCTTAGATGATACAAAGGTACACTACTTCTGCATAAAAAAGTTCCATCCATTGGAAGGTCCTTAAGGGAAACTAAAATGGTTATTTTATTGCAGGGTTCATCCAGGGTTATTGTCAGAAGATTGGTGTCCAGTTGCCAGATCAAACACACTTACTAAACATGACAATTCACCAAGATGTTGAACTAGTTAAATAGAATAAGACGTGAGAAACGGAGCCTTCTAGACATTTGGACATATTTAAAGTTTGCTTCATATTCACCAGTTTCCTATTAAAATTCCTGTTCCACTTTCAGTGGTTTACTAGAATGTAACTGCCACATTTAAGCTGGAATGGATCATTTCTCCGTCTTGTGTTTTGTCTTTGTGGTAAAAGTAACTGTTTGTAGTTGTAGTTGTAGCGTAGCCCCTCGTCGAAATGCTTACCCATTTGAATGATCCTGGCAACAGCTCTGGTGCAGGATGTGTTCAGACAAGCCCTTAATGCTTTTGGGGATTTAATCTTCATTCA
This sequence comes from Hoplias malabaricus, assembly GCF_029633855.1. Lineage (NCBI taxonomy): Eukaryota > Metazoa > Chordata > Actinopteri > Characiformes > Erythrinidae > Hoplias > Hoplias malabaricus. Next base: position 6,202,521 of record NC_089815.1, on the reverse strand, counting down.
GAGCTTTTCTTCATTACTGTCCCATTACCAGTGGAATGAATGATTTAGTGGCAAAGACTTGAATTTATGATTCCAATACACAAAAGAAACAACAAAAATGAGTGTCATTTATATTCTGTCTGTTGCAATCAGTTATGGTGACACACTGTAAGACAGGTTGGCCATGTCATTAACCGAGAAATCAGTAAGAAACCATTTGCCATTTTCTCCATTGCCATCCAAAGCCTCAACAAGAAACCATTAAGCTTTTCTTTACAAAGTGCATTTAAAGTTCAAATCACAGTCCACAGCTCCCGAGGGAAGTGGTCTGTTGTCAGGAAAAGTTAGCTTCTGAATATATTCTGTGTGTTTGAGGGACTATAGACGAATGCCACTCTGACATTTAGCGTCCGCTCTTATGGTTAGTCTGAATAGTCTACCACTGACTGGGTAATACCAGATTGGATTAAAAAGGGAAAATGCCCACAGTTGGCAGTGAGCCCCCTGGACCTGCTGTTAGCTACTCCTGTGAGGCATGTGATCCTAAAAGTAACCATGTTTTCTTTTAAGAAGCTTGGCTTTTTTGTTTTTCGCCAATCCCGCCTCATTTTAGCCGCTGCGCTAAATAAGTCATTAAGTGCAAGTGCTACCTCCAAAGCATTATAAAGTAAGTGATGGAAAAGAATGTGAAGAAAACACAAACAATGAGACATTGAAAGTGTGTGATAAATCATACAGAAAAAAAGTGAACAACTGTGTGTCTTGTGAAGCTAGCAAAGCGCACGTTAGCCTCTAAGGTCTGCAGGCCAGATGTGAGGCTAATTCAATGGGAGAGTGGCTATAAAAACTAACAAAGGACACGGTTGAAATCACATCATACATGGGGATGAATTTGTTGTCAGAGTAGACACGGTTTCGTTATACTGTACTTCAGAGCACTGGAACATTCCAGATCTTGTGGTTGCTATCCATCAGCGCAAGGAGTGATATCAAAGCTAACACAGTTAAACAACAAACCTTACAAAAACAGCATTGAAGGAAACTGGTCTGTTTTAACTCATTCATGTGAAACAGCTAATCTTTTACTTTATTTACATAAAGTTTGTGAACAGCTCTTATAAATATTGAACTCTGCCATTTTCATTTGTGTGCACAGCTTGTAGTATCTCCATAGAAAAGCATTAAATTAACCTACCAAAAGTCACTACAAATTCAGTGCCATGTGTTGTTCAGAGAAGCATAACGTCTCCCAGTATTGGACTGTGAAGCAGTGGAGCTGAACTGATGCTCCTTTCAGTATCTTTGGGAAGAGTGGGATCATTGTTTATGATCCAAAAATAATCCTCCTACACCTGTATTTGACCACACCAATAGTTATGTGGCTGAATGCAATAAAATCCTCAGAAATGTTCCAACATCTAATATAAAGTCTCCTAAGAAGAGCAGAACCAGCTACTGCAGCAAAGGTGGAGAACCTGTAGCAAATATAATTCAGATGTGGCCTGTAAGGCAAAATATTCTCTTTTTTTAAGTTTTAACAGTATTTTTGAGTCAACCGTTAGATATCAGCCACACAATCTGTCTTCTTCGGCCGCTCAGAGGCTGTAAAATATGACAAAAAGAAAAATTCAAATAACAACTTAATTAAACCAAGCTATTTCGCTAATGCCTGCTATCTGTCCCAGAGCTTTGCTATGGAAATGAGTCAGCAGAGGCCGGCCAAGCAAACATCCAGGTGGTGAATGCATGAGCAACGAAATGTTATCACACACAGATTACGTGGGCTTAAATGTACACAATGGCTGTCTCCAGCTGAGCCAGACTAGTGATAAACTGAGCTAATGGGTATTTGCGCATGTCTACTCACTCACTCGTCCATCTCTGTCCACTTAGGCAGAACTTCATGACTTGCTGGTGACCTCTAATCTCTTCTCTTCCCTTAACGAGTAAACGTATCACTGTAACGGTGAATTTAACACGAGATCTGTGAAGGTCACTTGTAATAGTTAAATACATACTGCAAGTATTAACTGAACATGGCCAGGGTGAAATCTTACTATGTATTCTTGCACATATTCACTCTCTTCAGCTCCACAGGTGTAGCACGTAACTATTTTTGGTTTTAGCTGTGGCACAGCGTGATCCTTGTCTGAATTCAAACGCCTGTCATTAGAACTCAGAAACACTCTCATGTTCTTTCCTGTTTACAGCACATCTCTGAAATCTATTCCTCATATTTCCATCAGGTCACTAGCACCGGGAGACATTTCCCACCCACATATATACGACAGGATACAGCATTGTGAGGAGTGTTACGTGAACACAGCACACCATTATCACATGCACTGTCACTGCTGCTGTCATTTGTAACACGTTATGTTTGCAGCTTTCTAAGGATTTCTTAGGCTGTATTTGCCGTGGCTCTATAGTTCCATGGCCAGAAATTGAGCCAGACCGGTACCACACAAGGCACTCTTTGACTAATTGGTATTTACAGGAATAAGGGAGTGAGGAGTCAGATGTAAATGCAAGATGCAAACATTATTATACATAAAGAGTAAGCAGAAGCAAAACTGAAAAAAGGCTAACCAGTCAAACAGAAGAAATTTCACATAATTTGTTATCATTTAGTTAAAGAATCCCTCGACTGAATATCAGTGGTTAACCCTGTTAACATGTCTGTGTGGTGTTGACTGTACAGTGCAAGGCATGTTGTGTAAAATAATCAGTCAGCAGTTCCTCTGTGAAACTGCAATGTTTAAAAATAGTCTCAAACAAGGTGATGCAGACAGCAAGAGTTTCTCTCAATTTGCAGGTGAACAAGTTACTTTTGAGCGTTGGTGGATTTTTTGAATTATCGTTATTTATATCGTCTTTCAAATAAATTCTAGAAATGTCATTTTAATGACTGAGATATGTGTGGTTTTAACGGTGACCAATTTGGGACTTTATCAAGAATAAACCATAGTTGTTGATTTAAAATGTTGCTTTGGAAGCCTAAACGAGGCAGTTCAAGATTTCCGAATGCCTCAGTCTTCTTGGGAAAAAATAACCTGAAAAAATCCCAACAAACACGATGCTCATTGTCTACAAGTTACAGGAGTAAACATTAACGTTTGAAAGAATAGCTTGTAGAGGCAGAAAGCAAGCTGCAGCAAAATGGGAATGTCTCACTGACTGCTGTGATGTTAGATATTCACATTATTACAACACACAGAGATGTACTCTGACTGTGACAAGTTCAATACTTATAGAAGTAGAGAGAGCAAGCGTAGCACAACGGCATACATTTTTCAGTTTCCTGATTCCTAATTCATACACTGTGTGTGTTAATTATTGAAATGATGATGCCATGGGGGAGGGAGGCTTAAATACATATTTAACTTTAGTCTGAAGCCTCTCTGGGTTTGAGTTTGGAAGAACTGAGAAGTATATTGTGGTACATGGTGGTGCTTTGACAAGACAGTGAACACAGTGCTACCTGTTATTAAATCGGCTATGAAAACGACAGAAAATACGAAATGGAAATGCAAGATTTGGCCAAAAGTCTGGATCATTACAATGGGTAAAAATGTGTCTACTCTTCTGCTCTTCTGGGAAGGCTTTATATGTTGGAACACTGCGGTGAGTATTTGATAGCACTAGTTCGGGATTAAATTGTATCTCCAACTCCAACAATTTACAAAACAGGTGTATGGCATTGCTCCCCTGTGTGAGGGTAATAAATGATGACTAAACATCTATATTCTAAAATGTAGTTTTGGTTGACTATCATTTAAATATCATTGAGATATTTTAATATACAGTGTTTACTTAGGTTTTAATGACTCTCCAAGGTTTGGTTTAGTAGTTCAGTTCTGAAACTGGAGATGGTGATGTTTGAAGGTAGAATAGGGCCGGCGTCTGCGTGGCATATGGGGCTCCTCTGATGGAGCCCTCTCAGTTCCACTGAACAGGTGTAACAGCAATTTACTGGAGGGGACAACTTCAATAATCTGATGAGCACCAACTGGCAGAGCTTCTCTCCAGCTCCCTGGGCCTTCACACACACTGCCAGATATGTGCCACACTGCCAGCCAAGGCTCAGTGCCACCGTGCCAAGAGCTGTTCCAAAGCCCTCACCATTTCAACAGCACCACATTCACGCATTCACACTTTTATTAATAGAAAACAGGTTTGTGTTTTGGGGCAAGGAAGCTGACATGGTGTGGTGTAAGTATGAGCATGATTATTATCACTTTGTCTGACTGCCTGGTTTATTTTTAAAGTGGTTCAAGTGATGAGTGTGTCACGTTGTGCTGGCGTCTGGTGCAAAAAATTATGTTGTTTAATGCTTTGCCCACAGATCTGTATGTTGAATCCTGGCACTCTTCAAACACTGATTCACTGCTGGTCAAAATCAATTTGACACATTTTAATTCACTTAAACTCTGCTAAGTCACCCACAATTCACAAAATGATACATAGGGAGTGCTACACAGTGCTGCATTTTGAGGTTGGGGTGGCCATGCCCCCACAACCTGGTATGTCCTGATTGGCCGGGACTGTGTTTTTGCCATCATTCAAACAATAGTGTAAAAAGAAAAGCACAAAACCTCCAGTCCTGAGAGCCTCTGAAGCCACGGCCCTGCACAATTTCAAGTATTCTTTGTCCAAACAATTGTGCAGCAGGCCCCTAAAGTTCGAAACCACTCAACATAGCAACACACAAAAGCGTAATGTGGCTCCACTCCAGCAGCAAAAGCAAAAGTGTTATGGTTACATGACTTTAAAAACCTATGAAATTCCAACTATAGTCTATGGTCTGGAAACCACTTGCAGTATAATAACTCAAGTATTTTGTGTGCTTCATTAGAGCGGAGCCTCGCATATATGAGACTGCATGACCTTGCTGATTAAAAAGTGCTCCAGTTCAACTGCTATCAAATTTCCTCTCTCGCTGTCACTTTGGAATTATTTAAATATGATTCAAATATTAAAAAAATAGAAAACCCTCTCTAAAATTCTCTTCTGGCCAAATGTATTCTGCCCATGAAGCTTTTGCACTTGTATTACATACGACAGAAGAGAAAAGCTATTACGGAACGAGATGTTCACCCTCCACACACAGAGCTGGCGAATGAGCTTGCAGGGAGCAGGCAGAACAGATCACCATAATGTGTTATTCATCACCTCAGCTTACATACTCACAGTCAACAAATGCACACAGGTACGTGTCCATGCATGCTCAGACCCATACAGACAGACACGCTCAGGAAGGCCTATGGCTCTTATCTCAGCGCTGCACAGGTAGTGGCTTCAATCTCTCATTCTTCAAATTAGCCAGGTCGACTTCTGTTCGTTTTTGCAAACATGATTCAGGGGCCTTAGCTTTAGGCCTCTAAAGTAATTACCGAATCATGGCACAGGACCATGTTTACTGAAGAGATGACTTTGAATGAAGGCAGTGTAGCAGATCAGTTTCCACCTGAGCTCACCGCTCACAATAATGACATTCTCTATCAGCAGATTCGCACAGATAATCCTCAGGTTTGTGACTGGGAGCCACCTGACTGATCGCAGTAATCGTTTACTTCAGTATGTGGGTAACGCTGTTGGGAACTCCCATGGCTTCCAGGCTTTCAGAGAAGGTTTAATGACTTCTGGTAAATAAAAATGTAAACCTGTCATTTTTAGTGTATAGAAACATAATCCTTCATTGACCACAAACATGAGCCATGATCCACGTTTCTGTCATTTGACAGAAAAGATAAAGAGCAACAGCAGCTCTGCGCTAGGGTTTTTACTGATAGAGTCACTGAAAATATATATGTCCATTACAATATTCAAATGAATCATATGGGATATATTTTACAAGCTTCAAATGTCCAAGTTTAAATTAAAACAGCAAAACATTTATGTGCATTTGTGTTAACAACCTCCATATTATCAGCTCCACTGACCATAGGTGCACTTGGTATTTCTGCAATTAGAAGATGTAGTGTGGCCATTACTCTTCATAATTTGTTATTTCCCAAATCATACCTGCTCTGTGGTGGTCCTGACATTTGAAGAACTATCAATGCATGCATAGCAACAGATGGACTAATTTCTGCAATTGTACAACTACAAAGTGTTCCTGTGTTCCATGTTACAATTAATCAGTGTGTGTTCTCCCAGTGTCTGCGTGGGTTTCCTCCGGATGCTCCGGTTTCCTCCCACAGTCCAAAAACACACATTGGTAGGTGGATTGGCGACTCAAAAGTGTCCATAGGTGTGAGTGTGTGAGTAAATGTGTGAGTGTGTGTGTGGCCCTATGAAGGACTGGCGCCCCCTCCAGGGTGTATTCCTGCCTTGCACCCAATGATTCCAGGTAGGCTCTGGACCGACCGCGACCCTGAACTGGATAAGGGTTACAGATAATGAATGAATGAATGCAAGGATAATATCATGAAATCAACACATGAAATAACTGTTTGGTTAGGAGTTGAAATAATAAAACTCTAAAACTAAAACGAATAAAAACAAAACAAAACTAACAAAAAAAACACAGGAAAATAATAGCATGGGATGGGAGGAGCAGTGGCGATGGTGACAGTGAAAATGCAGGTTCCACTGATAGACGACCCCAGCACACTGCAGCTATTTTCATTTCAAGCCTGCGGTAAGAGAATTTTTATTGTACAGCCTGATCTGGAATGCAGCACGCAGGCACGGAACAACACGGTCTGCCCTAGAATTTGGCCCGGGTTCTATTACTATCTATCTTCTACAGTGCGACATCCAATAAACTTAGAAGAGTGCTGTTATCACAACGTTTGCTGTGGGCTTTAGTTTAACCCTCATTTCTTGCTGGGATTTGAGGGCTGCCTTCAACACTATATTCCATTGAACACTCAAACAGCTCCAAAGGAACTGGCTGCAAACACCAACCCACTCAGCCCACCCTTACTCAAGCAACCTGTCTGGCCTGAAAAATTAAACAGTACATTGATTTCATCATCAGAGGGGAAGGAGAAGCAATTCAAACCACAACAAGCGCAAGTATCCTTCACCACAGCCTCTTCAAATGTGCACTGCATTTCAAATGTGTGCTTCCAAAGGGCCTTCAAGTGAGCATCTGAACGTAACTAAATCCAGGGCAGAGAGCCAGACACAAACAAACCCTCCTCCGGCTCATTATGAGTGATGAGGTGCTACGCTGCAGCCCTGACCCAGCTCTGTGCTCTGCTTTCTACTACACACACACACACACATACTCATGTAGCCTGACACACACTGCATTATCTGCCAAACAGCATTCTGCTTATACAACCTTCTTCTCCATATGACGTGTCGTTACTCAGAGGGGCCACGGCAGTTGCAGAGACACATGCCTCACTGAAACATGAGACCCCCATACCTGCTTCTAGATGGAGCAGCAGCAGCAAGACAGCCATGACTTCAGGCTTTATAAGTAATGAGAAAGCAAGGTGTGCATTTGTTAAGCTAATGCTGCCTAGTTGTCCAAAAGAATTGGATCAGTGAGACCATCATTTCTTGTTTGAGTCGATGGTTTAAACACTTTTTCTTACAGTTAAAATGGAAATTTAAAACCATTATACACTTACCCCAAATGTAGTCGATCAGCTACGACATGTTTGGAGTTTGGAACTTAGCTTCATTGTTTTGGCAGGAGCTACAAGGCTAATGTAGCTAATAAACAAAGGTAGCTAAGGTGAACCACCTACTACACCTGAATCACAAAGAGCCATGCTACTCAGAGGCCAGTTGTGCTCTCTTGGACACCCAGACTTACGGATAAGGTGTCACCTGAAGAACACTAGCCATTTCCAAGGTTTAGACAGCAGCACCACTCTGAATCCACTATAGAGGGACACTTTTTAGGGATGTAAATATATTACAAAATATATATTGTATGGGAATTTATTTTAAACTGTTACACCTATGATATTTTTAATGATTCTGGATTATTATTAGCAATCAAAGTTAACGCTATAAGAGTGCATGCAGTGGGTATGTCTCACCACAATTTTTCTATAGACTTCTTCTGGTTACCTTTGTGTCTGACCTTCATAAGAGCCCCTCTCTCTTCACAGGGATTGAGTTACTCAGAACAACTCACTCATCTGTAGGTTCTGCTCCACCAACAACAAAAGGCAACAGGAAAGAGCCTCAAGGCTAATGATTAAACAGCTGTAATAAATCCAAGAACAAATCACTAATAAAATGACTGTAATCTAAAATTAATGAATAAAATGTATCAGAAATAAAATATAAACACGCTTTGCCCATCCACTTTATTAAAAATACAATGTTTCGATTCACTGGCTTTTATGTTGCTATGCAAAAATCAGAGATGAAACTGTATTCCATTACTTCCCGATCCAAATGGCCATTAAGTAAAATGTATAGCTTTAAGGACCGCAGGAAAAGAAGAGGAGACATAATGTATATTTAAGAGACGTTTACTATGAAGCCCCAACATCTTAATATAAGCTCAACATTTACTGTATCCACCTTTGCCTTTATTGCAGCTTCTATTCTTGCTTCCAGACTATGACTTATCAGTTAACTTTACTCCAGTGTCCAGTTTTAGTTTTCTAGTAAAACTTTTTTTTGACATTTTTTGCCAGTTTCCATTTCACAGTTACACCTTCTTGACAGCTTCTCCACATCCCCTAGCGGTGAGCTGTCTTCTCACAGTGGAAAAACAGACAGGAAGGTTTTTTCCTCTCTTTTTTCAGATTTAAAGCAAGAGTTGAGCATTATTTACTCTGATCTCTCACACATGACAGCTTTAAGTACTGTTGATCTGACATTGATGGATTGGTGGTCTACTAGTCCTTGCATGGCTGTTAGAGTCCCAAGGCTTTAGCTTTAGAAATTCACTTATTTCATATAGTTTTCTCTGACTTCCCCTTCTTTATGGACGTAAATCCACTCTCCTCTGAACACAATATGAACTACCCCAAAATATCTACACAAAGCACTGATGATGGGACATGAATATCGCATCAGATGTTTATTATAAAGCAGCCAGTGCAAGCAGAAATTGCATCCTGTCTGTACTACTCTCCTGCCTTTAATCAACAGGGGGGAAAACCTGCAAAACCTACACGATTTTCACACTGACTAGGGTGATAGCCTACTCTTTGTAGTTTCACTGAATTGTGATTCATAATGTCCTATCTGATTGAATATGATGCTGCATGTTTACCAAGGTGAAAAGGGCACAGAATGGCAGCCTTTGCATTCAGTGTGGACGGCTTCCATTCATTGTGGTTTGTCTAGTAGTTAATCTGTGCTCTGTTCATTCACTGTGGATGAAGAGAAGTGCACTGTAACGTGTGAGAGCTGGGTTTTTTCTCTCTCATCCACAGAGACCTGGCAGCCATTTTGAGTGACAGACAGGAAATGATAAATGAGAGAACCAAATGCAATTAGGGTGGCGTTCCGGCAAATTTTTTCCTCTTCCTCTTTTTTGTGATGGCTGACAGAATAGAAGGCTTCAGTGGTCTCCTACAGCAGCGGCCCCCGGAGCTGACACTCTCACATTAGCAACAGGTGAAATATATGATGAATGCCTATGAAAGGAAGGGACTAGACTGTTCAACTCAAAGACAAACATTCTACAGATTTGAAATGAATCCCCACAGTGAGGAGCTCAGTGCCTTCACAACGTCAACATCATTCATCGCTAATGGCCACTAATTGCTAATCCTGCCGCTAACTCCGCTGTGCTACAACCCCCCCCCTCACACAACTGCAGTTTCGCCTGAGGAAACTAGCGAGGTTCCTTTATTTTCCTCACATAAGACTAATTTGCAAACACAAATACATTCGACTGCTTCAGTTTAATTAAAACAACAATAGATTTACCTGCGACAATCCACACAAACACCACATGAGCGCACAACCGGAGGGCTTTTCTTTTGGACCATATTTTCTCATTCCTGATTGTGCTTGTAGTTTTTTTACTGTTTTTACAGATTCACCTTATTTATATATACCAGGTTATTCCCTGTTTACCAATCAGCAAGTCTGCAAAAAGCATTTAATAAAATCTTTTTGTCATGTATTTAATAATTAAATATTGCATCCCTCAGCTTTGGTATTTACCCGCGATTCATAATTTTGTATCCATTTTGTTTTCATTAATGAGTGATATGTGAATACAGTACTCTGAATACATTATGCAAATGTCTCTAATTCCACTGAGAATACTCCTCCATTAAAAAAGATAAATAAATAAAACACTGCTGTATCATTTACAGACAGTAGACTATTCAGCTTCTTGAAGATGTTGTTAGCTACCTAGCTTCCCTCTGCACTGTCCATTCTCTCAGCTCCACTGACCATACAGGAGCACTTTGTAGTTCTACAATTACAGACTGTAGTCCACCTGTTCACCTGGTTTTTCAGCAGTCTGGCCACACCTAAGGGCAGGTATCATTTGGGTGGTGGACCATTCTCAGCGTTGCACTTTAAGAAGTGTGTGCTGTGCTGCTATGAGTGGATCAGTGCTTTTTAAACACTGTGTACACTCACTGTCCACTCTATTAGACACACCTACTTTGTTGGTCCCCCTTGTAAAGTCAGAGACAGTAGCTCATTTGTTGCTGCACAGTTTGTGTTGGTATTTATCAGTTGTCACAAGACACTGTTGGCTGGATGTTTTTGGCTGGCGGACTATTCTCAGTCCAGCAGTGACAATGAGGATAACTACTGGACTGAGAGTTTAAAAACTGTAGGACACACTGACACACCGCCATATCAGTGTCACTGCAGCACTGAGAATGATCCGCCATCCAAATCATACCTGCTCTGTGGTGTTTCTGTGAGGGTCCTGACTACTGAAAGGCAGGGTAAAAGGGGATGAGCATGCTTCATTTAAAGTTACCCTTCTTTCCCATGTCTTGGGGTCAAGGCTACAGTTGAGAATCAGTGCTTTAGCATGATTAGCGATGCAGATTCTGATTAGCTGTTAAACCTCCCTCTCACCTGTGCTTCACCTCCAATGATGTAGCATTCACTGTCGCTATGAACCTTTTAAAACACATTTTCTCTGTAATAAGCAAGTGCCTTGAATCGATTGCCATGACTAATGACACAGTGGAATGAGATCTTTTCTTCTTTTTTTTCTCCCTGCCCAACACTTTATCTATATACGTGTTAGCCCTATTTCTCAGATTACAAACTAGTGTCTAGAGGCCTTGACCTTAAAAAGATATTTATTTATTATTTTTTTAATAGCGTTTCCAGTCTCTAATACTTTCAGTCACAGCCCTAAGAGCCTTCCACAGTCTGCTGCCCTTTCAAATCTCTAGAAATCTCCAAGGGCTTTCATTTCAGCAGATAAATCCATTTCTGCACACTACAAAAACACAGCTGCATGGGCAACATGTCCACTTGATGGACCATGTACAGTGCGGGGAAATATTAGTATCTTAATAATAGCCATCTGCACGTCCTAGTAACAGATCTCTTAATGTGATCCAGTTTTTCTACTCTGCATTGCACAGTTTCAGTGTAAGTGGTTCAGAGAGGCTGTAACAGCAGGGGGAAAAGAGCACAACAAACAACCACCATGTTCATTGGCATTTCCAGCACAATACCTGTCTTCAGTAATCACCTCAGAGGCGCAACACAAAGGCCTTCGTCACCTATTGTTCACGGTGATTGATGAGGGGCAAATCTGAGCTCCAGAGCAGATGAAAGGCATGGGGATAGAAGGGTGGGACGAGTAAACAATAGAGTTTTTGCCATTTTAGGTAAACAAGTCACTGTCAGAACACAGCCTTGCATCTCCTCTTTGTAACCCTCATGGTGTCGCAGTCCAGAAAAACAAACAAACATTTATCTCCAAAATAGTAACTTTATAGTAGAAGGAAAAAAGCGTATTGATTTTAAATGGAAGTAAATGTGAAAAGATTCTATTCCAAGTCATTTTGGAGCAATTCTATTGGTCCGTTCATCACAATATTTTCACAGTGTGAAGGACAACTGCTGTGTTCAAATCATGTAGTAAACGATATATAAATTAACTTTACATTATCAACATTTCTCTGTGATCTTTTTTCATTCATTCATTATCTGTAACCCTTATCCAGTTCAGGGTCGCAGTGGGTCCAGAGCCTACCTGGAATCATTGGGCGCAAGGTGGGAATACACCCTGGAGGGGGCGGCAGTCCTTCACAGGGCAACACAGACTCACATTCACTCACGAGTCGCCAATCCACCTACCAACATGTGTTTTTGGACTGTGGGAGGAAACCGGAGCACCCGGAGGAAACCCACGCAGACACGGGGAGAACACACCAACTCCTCACAGACAGTCACCCAGAGCGGGAATCGAACCCACAACCTCCAGGCCCCTGGAGCTGTGTGACTGCGACACTACCTGCTGCACCACCGTGCCGCCACTTCTCTGTGATCTGACCTTGCATACTGGGATCTACACATCACACCTATGACACTGTGTACAGTATTTGGAAACATGATTAAATCCAGTTCTGGCAAGTCATCAAAATGGCAGCTGGTGCTTCTCAAGGGAGGAAGAGTAAAAAAAAATGCACTGTAATTTTGTTAAAGAGTGAAAAGAGTGTTCTGGTTATTTGCTTATTCTGCTTCTTTATACTGATTATTTACAGAGCTAAAGCAGCTCACTAACTAGTCCGTAAAGAGCAAGAACTGATATTGATCTCTTTCCTACTTAATCAGCCTGATCTACCACTGATGTTGAGTTGCTTGTTTTGTCTGTCTGTTTAAATCAGTGTAAAGACCAGCCATGAGGACTACCCTAGACTAGCTAATGTGAACGCTGTGTTGGTGATACTCCAAATGTGCTTCCATTTACAGGGAACAAATTAAATAGTCTATCTGAAGGACACCTTGTTCTTGACAGGTTTTTGCTTAACAGCAGCCTGATAATCACTAGTCAAATGTAATCCTATATATATTCATTCATTCATTCATTATCTGTAAGTGGGTCCAGAGCCTACCTGGAATCATTGGGCGCAAGGGGGGAATACACCCTGGAGGGGGCACCAGTCCTTCACAGGGCAACACACACACATTCGCACATTCACTCACACACTCACACTTTTTGAGTCGCCAAGCCACCTACCAACGTATGTTTTTGGACTGTGGGAGGAAACCGGAGCACCTGGAGAAAACCCACACGAACAGGGAGAGAATACACCAACTCCTCACAGACAGTCACCCGGAGGAAACCCACGCAGACACAGGGAGAACACACCAACTCCTCACAGACAGTCACCCGGAGCAGGAATCGAACCCACAACCTCCAGGACCCTGGAGCTGTGTGACTGAGACACTACCTGCTGCACCACCGTGCCGCCTACATATTTAGTTTTTTTAAAATTTGATTTATTTGTTATAAATCACAATTACATTCCACATCAAAAAGCAAAAAGAGATAATTGGTCTTAGATAAGGTACATGTTATGGTCAGTACATGTTTATGGTACTGTAAAACAATAATGTCAATAAGGCTGGTCCTAGACCTTTGCACAATATTGTTGATAAGTTCAGAAAGAAATGGTGAATAAACAAACAAACACTACTACAGTTGTCAAACACATACTTTTTAATACCTATAGCAATTATTCCATTAAATCAACTTACTTGTTACTTGAAATTACTTGTTCCAAATGCACCATGTTAAACTCCGCAAGAAATATTAGATATGTCACACATTTGACTGACATTATTGATTGTGTCGGCTCCTCATAGAAAAGTAACAGATGACCATTGAGCATTCACTTCCTTCAGCACATAAATCATTCATCACATGGCCTTGAAAGAAGTGTGCCTGGTGGTCGTCACCCGGTCTCTGGTTCATTCAGCAGGGCGTACCCAGGCCACAAACCCAGCTAACCGCTCTGAAAGACTGTTTGCTTTGGTGTCCATGAGTGAGCGCTGTTTGTTTATTCCTTGCTCTCTCTCTCTTTTTCCCCTATCTCCACCCGCAGTAATGAAAGACAACCTTCAAACAGTTACATCCAAGGGCTGTTTACCTGTGCATTCCCCTGTGATTTCCTTTAAGGGTCAAGCACAATGAAGTGTCTGTTTCACAGTCACTCTTTCTGGTCAGGGGGTCAAGCATGGACTAGGGAAGCAAGCTAGGTGCTGTATGGTCAGCATTAGCTTCAGTTAAATCAAAAATGCTTTACATTGTAAACATTTCCAATGCTATTTTAGTGCCCACACTCAAGCTATTTACAGTGCAAAATAGTATTGACTTTACTTCCTGCTCTTTGAAGATAGAAACCTGATCCTAGCTGTGGGTAAAGTAAAAGATCCATGAATAACCTTTTTTACACAGATCTCTTACACTAAATGTAGACGACTAGCCAAATCTTGTTTACACGTTTTCTGCAATGAATGTATGAAGCTGATGTTGCTTATAGGTAATGCAAACTAATGTAGCATGAATTAGCCTTGTGCATATAGCATACTTAAACCACACACTTGCCCTAAGCCATTTTAGGTTGTTAATTGATAAAAAATTTAGAGTCTCTGGTAATGTATGCCAACTGTTACTAATACAAAAGTGGTAAATTATAGCCCCTGTGATTCCAACCAATGATGACTGCTAGCCTAGCCACTGTTCTTCAGGCTAATGTACAGTCAAGCCCTCTTTTTAATTAAAAAAAAAAAAAGTCAAAAAGTAAAGAGTAATTCTGTCTGTCACAAAATGGACAGCAGAGACAGGTTCTTACCCTTTCAGCCTGAGAAAAACAACATCAGGTATGTTATATCCAGCCTCGAAGGTTAACCAAATGAGGGCTTCCACTATAAATCTGACTCTAGAGACTACAGCACTCCAGGAGCTGGGTAAACATTTTCACAACAAATTTACAATTTACATGTTATATTTTGCAGAAACATTCCCTTTAGCATCTTACAGCAAGTAGACATGTGTATGATGATTTAAGCATGCAGCTTGAGTGGTGCTATTTTCTGGTATATGCCTTCAGTTCTTGTTCGTTATTATTATGATATTTTGGATGTATCTTAGCTGATTAAATGTAGGCGAAGGAAGGGGACACTTAATTTGTCTCATTTTCATTTTTTTGCCAAACTATCACTTTACAAAAATTAAGAGGAAGTAGGGTGAAGTGGGTTTTTCTGAGATGAATAATACACTTTATATTAAGATGCACATAAACCATGTATCCCCAATCAGACTATTATAAACTCTAAAATTATAATCTGTGTATTGTTTGATTGTGTATTCAGATGTAAATGTATATTAATGTATGATGCAAAATGTTGATTGCTCTCATATAAGCAAACGTATCAAAATGCCTTTCCATCTGCGTCAGTAACCCTGTGAGTGCAGTGAGCTCAGAGGGAAGATTAATTTGCAGCAGGATGCCTGGGCTTGGCCGTGTATTAAGGTAGGCCCGGGGTGAGTGCGATGTATTGGACATGATGTGTAACAGGTGTGAGGGGCAGGGAGAGAAGCAAGATGTCCAGCTGTCCCTGCAGTCCTGGGTCACGTCCTCCCCATCTGCCTCACTCCCTCCCCACCATGTCCCAGCACCTGAAGTGTGTCGGCCAGGAGGCAGCCTCCCATTTGTCCAACTAAGGTTCAGTGCCTCTCTTTCCTTCCTCCTTCCTCCCCACATCCACCCTCCACCTGCCCATTGCTCCAAATCCTGCCCAGTCCGAGCTAGGGGAGGGTAAGGCATTCTCTAAAGTAGTGTCCATTCTGAAGTGCACCATGGGAGGTGTGTTTACAAAATGCCAGCTCTGTCATTTTATTTAAGGATCCATGCTGTGAAAAAATCTAATGTACAAGTTTGGCCTTTACCCAAAGACTTTTATCAAAGACTGCAGTCACATTTTCAGATTAGGGAATTAGGAACTAATTCTGTGTTCACTCACTGTGGACATGGGTTTTATTGGGTTCACTGTTTGCATAATCTCACTAGCACAAGATGGAAGGGGATCTTGGTCAATGCCAGGTGTCAGCCAGAAGGGTATTAATCTCTCCCATAAAATGCTCCACAGGGGGCACTATACACACAGTCTAAATAATAACTAAAAAGTCATGTGCACCTAGAGGAAAGACACTCACAATGAACTGAGCTAAGGATCAAACCCAGGACCTCAAGACCCTGAAGCTGAGTAGAGGGACCACCTGCAGTGTTTTTGTGCTGCCCTATAATAACACCACATGAATCTAAAGTCTAAATAATCAAATCAAACAAAGAAAGTCATTTTTCCAGTAGTCAGGACTGTGGGAAGATTGTACAATAGCAGGAATATATAGCATATTGAATAGAAAATACAGGATAATAATGTACAGGAGAATATGTTAAAGTTGTGATAGTTTTCAGTAAAATATTCCTGTCCATTCAGCACTATTCATAAACTCACCTTGCTGCAGTCTGAGATTGAAAGTATGAAATGGTTCAGGACACAGAGAGGACAATGCTTATCCATCTACTTTTCCACACCGCTCATCTTTGATTAGCTTCACAGGCGTAGAGTAAGAGTAGGAACCCACCAGAGAGTTAAAGTTACTGGAATGAACAGCTGAAAATCCGGATTCTGTCAGAAACAGCATCATGAAAAACACCACTTTCCAGATTTTCCACGAAACTGGGACAAGATAAAGACAAACTGCTCTTACAGAAGCACCACAGATCCTTCCATTCACACACAAGCCATGTGCTCATAAAAAACAAAACTCAAATCTTTGTTCCTTCCAGAGGAGAAAGCTGCAGATGATGGAAAAACAGTAGGACGTGTCAGATTTGAGCGGAAAGTACGTCCAGCAGCGAGAAAAGCCTGCTGAGGTGTTCTTCACGGAAGAAGCGTGATGTAGAGTAAACGAAGAGACTTTTCCTTGAGCTAAGAATGAAATAACAATAGTTTTGAACGTAGTTTCAGTTGTAACACTTCACAAATGTGTGGCCATTGATATCTGCCTGGTAGAGGAAGGAAAATCTGTTTTCTTTTTCATTCTGTTTCTGGCAGCACCTCAGACGTTTGAGTTGTGGTCTTAAAATAGTATTTTTCTCTAGATATTCACTTAGCATTTTGAAACCAGGGTTTTTAAAATATTTTTGTTGATTCATGTTTGATTCTTTAGGCCTACTGGGACACGTAATAAAAGCATACAAAAATCAACAACAACAGACTTTAAGCTCCACTTCTTCTGTGCACTTTAGACCATGGGTTAACGTCCACTTGTTGTCATGATGTAATCATGGGCACGACAGTTATGGATACATCACTGTTAGCTGCAGATGTGGCAGTTATATTGAGTACCAAAAGGGCCAAAATATCTTTTAAAATATATATTTTTTGTACAAGCATCAATTATCATTATCTCATTCATTATCTGTAACCCTTATCCAGTTCAGGGTCGCGGTGGGTCCAGAGCCTACCTGGAATCATTGGGAACAAGGCAGGAATACACCCTGGAGGGGGCGCCAGTCCTTCACAGGGCAACACAGACTCACACACACATTCACTCACACACTCACACCTACGGACACTTTTGAGTCACCAATCCACCTACAAACGTGTGTTTTTGGACTGTGGGAGGAAACCGGAGCACCCGGAGGAAACCCACGCAGACACAGGGAGAACACACCAACTCCTCACAGACAGTCACCCGGAGGAAACCCACGCAGACACAGGGGGAACACACCAAACTCCTCACAGACAGTCACCTGGAGGAAACCCACACGGACACAGGGAGAACACACCACACTCCTCACAGACAGTCACACGGAGGAAACCCACGCAGACACAGGGAGAACACACCACACTCCTCACAGACAGTCACCTGGAGGAAACCCACACGGACACAGGGAGAACACACCAAACTCCTCACAGACAGTCACACGGAGGAAACCCACGCGGACACAGGGAGAACACACCACACTCCTCACAGACAGTCACCCGGAGGAAACCCATGCGGACACGGGGAGAACACACAAACTCCTCACAGACGGTGACCCGGAGGAAACCCACACAGACACAGGGAGAACACACCACACTCCTCACAGACAGTCACCCGGAGCAGGACTCGAACCCACAACCTCCAGGAGCACCACCGTGCCGCCCCAGCATCAATTATTATATTTTTAAATATTACATATATTGTTTATTGTTGACATTGAAATCTTTACCACTAATAACGTATGTCCTGTATCCTGTTGAGTACTTTTCATTTTCTTTATAAATCACTGAAAATAAAGATATGATTGTGACATTTTGTTTTTTTTTGGTGGTGGTTTTGATATAAAGGCCATAGTTTGAGCCAAACAAGTCATTATTTAAACCTAAATATTCTGATGTTAAAATCTTAATGTACCAAGTCAATGCTTGGCTTATTGCTGGCAGAAATAGGGAAGGAGAAAAATATCAGGCAACATGTTTCTGTGGAAATGGGCCGCAATACAAATGCTACCGTCATGAATGCATTTTCATCTTCTTTGCATTTTCAAAAGGAAACACAGGCTTATTTGTAAACAGTTGCAAAAAATTATCTCTGCCTGCAACAGTATTGGACTTTGTTTATACAAGATTAGGCGAGCATTTCAAATAAAGTGAGGATTTTTGTGCAACCACCCAATATGTTTCATTAAAAAATCTTTTGTTCCCAAATATAAGATTCAACAGCAGCCAGGGCAAACTGATGAATATTTCATGTTTTATCATTCTGCCGTGTCTCTCCCAGCGCCACCAGCTTAATTCAAATTACACTGGTCTGAAGGAAATCGATCCTGTGAAGAAACATAATTTCGAAGTTGGCCATCAAGCTTCTCCTAGCAATGTAATTATACTCGGAGGGACATTTGTTACTGGCTTGTAGATAGGCTCTCTTAAACAAGGTAATTGCATTGCCTGGGTGCCGTGGCCGAGCATTTAAAACAATGCAGCGAGCGAGGGGTGAGCTATTAGAGGTGGGGGGGTCGTGGGCTGTATATGATGGATGACATTTTGCTGTGACCCCACCACAACTGCCTCTCACCCTCTCACTAAAGCCAGCCTCTATTCATGCTGGGACATAACACGCTCACCTGCAGGCTAACATATGTCGTGCCACCGGAGCTTCTATTATGACTGGCCATTAACAGCTGGACAAATGTGGAAATTACTGAGCTTAGTTTGAAATGAATTTAAGTGTAACTGAAATTACTGATGGCTGATTATGTCTCTCAAATGTGTATATAATTATTAAAGAGCTACATAAATCTTACACACATACAATTAAATATAAGCCAACTAATCTCACAATGGTTTACACTTTGTGTCTCCTTTATTAGACACACCTTGTACTTCCACACTCCACTTACAGCTCCACTATATAAGTGTAAAGTTACAGACTGCCATTTCTTAACCACCCTGGGGGCCACCCCTGGGTCCCTTCATCACTGGTCAATGTCAGACCACAGAGCTGCTGTGGTCTCCATATTATTTTGGTGGTTGACCGTTCTCATCACTGCAGTGACACAGACATGGCCTCACAGCTGTGTCAAGGCCAGTGGCAGCACTGGAGATTTTACACATCTCAGTGTCAACTTACGCCATTAAAACAGGGCTGGAGGGGGAGTACCACCATCACTGCATCGGCAGATGGTCTCTTTTCAGCCTCTTTTCAAGGTAGAGGCTTCTGATAAATTGGCAGCTCTGAGTGGACTGTAGGTGCATTGTCCTGTTGGCCCTGGTTTCAGCTGACTAATCAGACACAGGGTTAAAGTGAAGCAGCCAATCAGAGAGCTGCATTCGATTAGCCTATATGATTACAGAATTCAAGTCACTGATAAGTAATATAGGAAAATTTCTATCAAATAGGATTTGATAAACCAATCAGACTGTAGGATTCAAGTAACCAATCAAATGAGAGGATTGTAGTGATAAATCAGAAGATATGACTTGCATCAGATCCCAGGATGTAAGCAGCTGAAGAGTGACCAAGGTATGTTCAACCAATCAGAATGCAGGGTTGAACTAGTCAATGATAAAGTCGAGTTGATTAGCCAATGGGCGGCACGGTGGTGCAGCAGGTAGTGTCGCAGTCACACAGCTCCAGGGGCCTGGAGGTTGTGGGTTCGATTCCCGCTCCGGGTGACTGTCTGTGAGGAGTTGGTGTGTTCTCCCCGTGTCTGCGTGGGTTTCCTCCCACAGTCCAAAAACACACGTTGGTAGGTAGATTGGCGACTCAAAAGTGTCCGTGTGTCTGTGTTGCCCTGTGAAGGACTGGCGTCCCCTCCAGGGTGTATTCCTGCCTTGCGCCCAATGATTCCAGGTAGGCTCTGGACCCACCGTGACCCTGAATTGGATAAGCGGTTACAGATAATGAATGAATGAATGAATGATTAGCCAATCAGAGCGCTCAATGACTGATCTGTACTATGCAGTATGCACTTATAGTATATCGTCTAGAACACAGTGGAAACACACATTTACTGTGCTTTTCTGGTGCGAGTCATGATTTCAAACCCAGTGTCCACACAGTGAGGTCCGCGTGAAGGTCCTGAAGGTGATTTGATGCAGCAGTTTAAAATTCCCCTTGAGAGCAACAGCAAACAGAAACAGACACAGATAACGCACTGTGAAATCTTTACACATTAAGATTGGTTCTAGCTCCAGGCTACACTTCTAGTATGCAGCAGATATAGTAAAAAAAGGCAGGGAGGGAACAGCATGGTCACGCTGCATTGATTAGAGGGAGCAGCAGGGCTGGTGATTTCACTTATTCGCTCGTCCTTGCACAGGCCAGGGGACTTGCTCTTGTCTCTGGCTATATGCATAATTAAAAAGCAAGAAATTTCTCTGGCGAGTCCACTTCAGATTCTGGGCACGAAAAGCAGCTTCCAAGCTGGTCATCCCCTGTGTGGTACAAAAGTAAAGCGCAGCACTGTAGTCCACATATCCATAATAAAATTCAGACTAGTAAAAATGCTAATCAAAGATGTCTTTAATTTGACTTTGACTAGGTGTAATATGCATTAAAGATAAGTGCAGTTTCTCTAGCTGCAGATACCTACAGTTTAGTTATCACTAGTAAGAATAATACTGTTTATATCTAAAGCTAGAATTGTTACTATTCAGAATTACAGCTCAGACATCTGCAAATGCAATTACAGATATATTTACAGATTTAATTACAGATAGCAGAGGGTGAAATTCCTTATAAATCAGTGGTGACATATGACTTGTCAAAATTACATTAAGGACATGTGATGACTTTATAGACGTGTAGCTCTAGGGCGGTATGGTGGACTAACAGGTTGTGTCACTGTCACAGCTCCAGGGCTCAAACAACACCTGAGATCACTGTCTGGGAGGAGTGCTGTGTTCTCCCTGTGTCTGTGTGGGTTTCCATGCACGGCACATAAACACGTGTTGGTAGGAGGACTTGTTTATCAAATGCATCCACAGGTGTGTGTGTGTGGTGCCCTGTGAAGGACTGGTGTGTCACTGCCTTGGGCCCCACGACTCCAGGTAGTGGTTACAGGAAGTTAATGAATGCGTGAATCTGTTCTATATTCGTACTAAGAAAAAATATCATAGTTGAATACATGAGATTAATGAGAGTTTTAAATACTAAAAACTACATTACAGAGTTTTTCTGTTTGAGTTTTCACTGTTAAAAGCAGTGTATCACTGTTATCTCTGGCTACAACGGCGAGCCATAGGAGTCAGGCCCTCTCTCTGCTTTGTGTAGAAATAAACATGGCCACAGACCTAGTGTTACTGTAACTATAAACACACACAAAGCCCATAATGTTCAGGTCAGTGAGAGAGAGAAAGAGAGAGCAATAGAGAGAGAGAGTGAGAAAGAGCAAGAGCAAGAGAGCGAGAGAGAGCAAGAGAGAGAGAGAGAAAGAGAGAGCAATAGAGAGAGAGTGAGAAAGAGCAAGAGCAAGAGAGCGAGAGAGAGCAAGACAGAGAGAGAGAGAGAGAGCGAGAGAAAGAGAGAGCAATAGAGAGAAAGAGCAAGAGAGAGTGAGAAAGAGCAAGAGCAAGAGAGAGAGAGAGAGAGCAAGACAGAGAGAGAGAGAGAGAGAGAGAGAGAGAGGGCCAGTGAGAGAAAGAGCCAGTGAGAAGAGAGTGAGAAAGAGTGAGAGCAAGAGAGAGAGAGAGAGCAAGAGAGAGAGCACGAGAGAGAGTGAGAAAGAGCAATAGCAAAAGAGAGAGAGAGAGCAAGAGAGAGAGCGAGAGAGAGCAAGACAGAGAGAAAGAGAGAGAGAGAGACATGTCCACAGACCTAGTGTTACTGTAACTATAAACACACAAAGCCCATAAAGTTCAGGTCAGTGAGAGAGAGAGAGAGAGAGAGAGAGAGAGAGAGAGAGAGAGAGAGAAAGAGACAGCAAGTGAAAGAGAGAGAGAGAAAGAGCCAGTGAGAGAGTGAGAAAGAGCGAGAGCAAGCGAGAGAGCAAGAGAGAAAGCACGTGAGAGAGAGTGAGAAATAGCAAGAGCAAGAGAGAGAGAGAGAGAGAGACATGTCCACAGACCTAGTGTTACTGTAACTATAAACACACAAAGCCCATAAAGTTCAGGTCAGTGACAGAGAGAGAGAGAGAGAGAGAGAGAGAGAGAGAGAGAGAGAGAGAGAGAGAGAGAGAGAGAGAGAAAGAGAGAGAGAGAAAGAGCCAGTGAGAGAGTGAGAAAGAGCGAGAGCAAGTGAGAGAGCAAGAGAGAGAGCACGTGAGAGAGAGTGAGAAATAGCAAGAGCAAGAGAGAGAGAGAGAGAGAGAGAGACATGTCCACAGACCTAGTGTTACTGTAACTATAAACACACAAAGCCCATAAAGTTCAGGTCAGTGAGAGAGAGAGAGAGAGAGAGAGAGAGGGAGAATGAGAGTGAGAGAGAAAGAGAGAGAGACCTTTACACATTCCTACTGTGTCTCTGGCATGCCTCACATAACCGAGCATTAAATGAGCAGGAGGATAATCATTTACTGAATGCTTAATGCAGCAGCGCAGCGGAGGAATCCCAAGCACGGTGACTTATAAGATATTAAAGTGTGAGTGCGCATAATAAGCAGCTGATTCATTTGATTTGGGACGTGGCGGGGGAGCAGAGGCAGGAGCGACAGATGCACAGTGACACGCGGCCATGAACAACCAGTACACACCGGCAAGGGGGGGAGAGGGGGAGGGAAGGGAAAAGTGAGACAGAGAAAGGGAAAAAAAAAGAGAGAAGGAGAAAGAGTGAGAGCAAAGAGAGAGAAAGATGAGAAAAGCAGAGAAAATAGAGAACACAGGGTTTGAGTATGTGAGAGAGAAACGTCAGGGAACAGAGAGAGGAAGTTAAGGAGCATGTGAGAGAGAGAGAGAGAGAGAGAGGAATTGAAGGAATATAAGAATCAGAGGAAGATCAAGAGAAAGAGACTGAGGAAATGAAATGAAAAGAGAGAGAGAGAGAGAATGAAACAAAACATGAGAGAATGAGACAAAGAAAGGAAAGGGAATGAGATAAAAGAAAAAAGAAAGGAGAGAAAGACAGTGAAGAGAAGAGTGAGAGAAACTATGTTCTCAGTTCATTCCCCAGACTCCATGAGGCCGTGTCTGTGTACACAAGTTGTTACAGCTTCGGTGCGTCAGGGACTGGGTGTGCTCCTGTCTTTCGTCCTTTGATTCAGCTCTAGACCCACTGCTGCCCTGATCAGGACGAAGGGGTTAAAGAATAGTACGTTAGACCGTGAGCGTAGGAACATGGTTGGTGTTCCTGATCCAGTGGTCATTAGAGTATTACTGGATATTGGTGTTAGGGGGTCGATAAGAGTTTGCCATAAAGCAGGCAGCTACTTTACAGTTAGAACTACTAAGATATATCAAGGTTGCCATTTATAGGCTTTGTCCTTACTCCTGGGGATAATGCATCTCAGTCAGACAAATAAACCAGGACCAACAATGATTTGTTTTCGGCACAAAGCACTCAGCAGGTCCTAGTCATAACCAGACTCTTGTTTAAAAGTGTGGTGCTTTTCACAGATTACCATGGCCTCTGTGACCAATGTTAATATAAGTAATCTGATCACTGTGATGTGTAAAAACATGCAATTTTCAATATAGTGCTGCAGCAAAAACAAAACCACAGGATCATATAACCCCGTTTATATGATCATAAATATATCAAGCTTTAATCAGCTTCAGTTAAACTCTTCGGTAACTTTTAAAAAATATGTCGCAGTGAACATGACACTTTTTGACTGAGTGTTTTTCATGTCAAGGATAATAGAGGGACACAGAATATTTCTGTATTTAATTGCAGCAGGTAGTGTCGCAGACACACAGCTACAGGGACCTGAAGGTTGTGGGTTCGAGTCCTGCTCCGGGTGACTGTCTGTGAGGAGTGTGGTGTGTTTTCCCTGTGTCTGCGTGGGTTTCCTCCGGGTGACTGTCTGTGAGGAGTGTGGTGTGTTCTCCCTGTGTCTGAGTGGGTTTCCTCCGGGTGACTGTCTGTGAGGAGTGTGGTGTGTTCTTCCTGTGTTCGCGTGGGTTTCCTCCGGGTGCTCCAGTTTCCTCCCACAGTCCAAAAACACACGTTGGTAGGTGGATTGGCGACTCAAAAGTGTCCATAGGTGTGAGTGTGTGAGTTGCCCTGTGAAGGATTAGCGCCCCCTCCAGGGTGTATACCCGCCTTGCGCCCAGTGATTCCAGGTAGGCTCTGGACCCACCGCGACCCTGAACTGGATAAGCGCTTACAGATAATGAATGAATGAATTTTCATGTGGCAAATTGTAGTTATTAAATATTCATTATATATATATATATATTTTTATTACTTTAGCATGATCATAGCCAGGGTCATCAAGCAAACATCATCTGAGATAATACAGAAATGGAACAATGATTAAGAGGGGGTCAGGGACGAGGGCATCATTACAGTCGCACTGAAACTGACGGTGGGACTTGCTATTTGACTTCAACAGGTTAAAGAGTCTGTCATTTGTTTTGAAAAAACAATGCTGCAAAAACAACATGCGCACAATTGTTTTAGAGTTATACCGTGGTCTGGCGCGAGGGGACACTTGTCCTTTCTGCGCAATTTACTAATCCAGCCAGTTTTCCTGCTGCAATGTGGGCCTGGTGCTATCCCTGCAATCTGCCAGTGCTTAAACATTCATCAGAGGGAACATTTCACTGATTATTAACACATCCAAAAGGCACAGGTGACACTAATCTGTTTTGTTGAGTGTTTTTCTAAGGCGGTTCTGAATGATCCAAGTGGGTTATATAAACTGAAAGGCCTTGGATGGATTATAAATGGGCTCATAAATAAATAACGCCTGGAAATCTATCAAGACCAGAGACTGTAACAGATTGCAAACTGTCTTTTTAATATACCCAGTGGTCTTTAAGACAATTAACATCACTGGTTTTTTCTTTTAACGAACTTGAACACACACTTCTCTAGCACTGTCCGAGTACAATCTTCAACAGAAAGCCCACATTAGGAAATCACGCATCTGAGGCCAGGAGTCCAAGAGAGAAGAGCAACTGGCCTCACTCTCTCTGTGGGGGTGGGACTGTCCTCCTACACTCCACACCACAAGCACACTACTAGCCCACACAGGAGCCTGTTAGCTGACATAGCAGATCTGGGCAGTTAGCATGCTCCTCTAAGTGTGATAGCAGCAGTTTGCAAAGAAGCGACAGTTGACTTCACATGTCTCTGAGGAAGCATGTGTTTGCTCTCACGCTCCCGCCAAGCTGTGTGGCATGGTCTTTGATTGGGGAAGTCCTAGTCAACAGGTGAAATTGGCGATGAATAAATAGGAATAAAAAAAAGAGAGACAGGAAATTCAGGGAGCTGGAAACAAGTGTGTTTTGTGATTTCTAATGCAGCATGTGGCCTGATCCTCCTGGTCATGTATAAGTCATGTATAAGATCTCACTCTGTCTCACTCATTTCACAAATAAACAAGTAAATAAATCAAGAGGGGCTTGAATGGGGAGAAAACAGAGCTGACAGGAGAACACTAATGGCTACATCTTTCATGGTGGAGATGCTGTCAGCTTTGTGTTCCTCTTGGGTGAGTGTGTGTCTGTCACAGTGCAGAGAGAGAGAGACAGAGAGGGAGGAACACACAAACATACACATAAAACGCCTCTGAAGTGAAGACACCAGGGGGTCTGAGTGGGGAGAGAGAGAGTGACAGAGCACAGAGAGAGACAGAGAGAAATAGTGCGACACAGAGAGAGAGACTCACAAAAAGAGACAGGGAAAGAAAGAGAGTGAGAGTGTGTAAGAAAGAGAAACAGAAAGACTGAGAATCCCTGTTAATATTTAAAAAAATATATAATAATTTCTTATATATATATATGTATGTGTGTGTGTGTGTGTGTGTGTGTGTGTGTGTGATAGACATTAAAACACTGTGTTTTATAGATAGATAAGAAGGGACTGACCTAGAGGAACTGGACAACATCTGAATGGATTTTCCAACAGAACTCTAACATCTCTAACACGCAGATGGAAAAAAGGTTGGGGAGAACAAAGCCATCTGAGGTTTTGGAAATCTGAGACGTATTTGAAAGGGAATACTGCCCACTGCTGTTCAAATAAAGTCATGTCCCACAGAAGTGTAGAGGCTATTACTGCAGCAAAGGGGAAGTAAATATATATCAGTACCTTTCATAAGAAAGACAAAGACAAAGGAAAGTGCATCCAAAGAATGAAAACATTTCAGCAAATTTAATAACATACATTTAATTAACTGCACTTTCACCCCTTGAGTATGTTTGGTAACAGATGAACTAACATAGCATTAACATTAAATAACATCTAAACATAAAACATCCCATTCCACGTTAGAAACATAATCAAACTTCATTATAAATACAGGATATATGCCTTTGTTCATTACGTATTGCTCCAGAACACTGACAAGATTGTTGAGTTTAAAAACGGTGCCGAGAAAGAAACAATGAAAACAAAACAAAAGAGTGAGGGATGGCTCCATTCAAAAGAAAAACTTCAAACAGCAATCACTAACTTTACATTATAACAGACGGTAAACCGAACCTAGTGCCGCAGACTCTCCAGCGTCAATCTGATTCTGATCAAGATTTTCAGGATATTGTAGTTTATTGTGATGCGGGAAGAAAAAAAACCCAAAACTTAAGAAAATCTTTCAGTTCTCACATTTCGCAAAAAAAGCAGCATCAGTTTTTTACATTCCTTGTTTCAAATGTGCAACAAACTTATTAGGATTTATTTTACTATATTTTCTACACAGATACAAGACCTATCCGTATATCCATGACCTACTTAATCATTACACACCATGATGCAGCAGCTCATTAAAAAAAAAACCCCAAAAAAACCCTATCCATCTTAAGATATTCTGTGACTAGGGGCGCTTTAATTAGTTTGGCTTCCTGCAACGACCCACGCTGCTGAGACATCACTGTATGACTGTTGTCACTCATAAGGCTACACGACACGACACGACGAGCCTTTTACGACACACTTAATAAACCTACAGAAACATTTAGTCCAAAAGGTGGCAGCTGTGATGACGCTTTTTAAAGTGAAATCCACAAACGACAGCTTTTGGACCAAGCCTTTGTAAATGTTTATGGATGTTTATGTCAGTCAGCACCCTGGAGCCTCATGAGTGATGATCTTCAGTGTAACATCACCCCTGTGTGGCAGTGGAATTCGGCCAGTTTTAAAATGTAAATTTTTAATTAAAAAACATGCAAATATTTAGACAAATTTAATATATTAAATAATAGTAACATTAAAAATAACCGAGCTTTTATCAACAGTTACAGCATTTTGGAGAGATTTAGGACGATGGATCTATACTTAGCCACTTTTTTTTTTTTATCTGAGCTGTCTTTTAAAAGGCATTCCCTCCTTTTATAAAACCTACCTTAACAAGGCATCACCTCCAATAGGAACATAACATTTCTTACAGTTGTACTTCATTTAGCCATTTGTCTTTAATAATAAGCCCCGACCGCAAAAAATAAAAATACAAAATAAAGCCCTTTTAGTCTAGTATTAAACTTTAGAAAGTGTCTCTCACTCCCAGAAGCACAGTGTATATGAGGAAAGGTAAAAGTGGCTGTGCTCTCACTCGGAGGAATGTAACAGCCATCAGTGCTGTAATATTTGGAAAGTCAAAAGGATAAACACAAACATTGTCAGCTTTAGTAAATGTTAATGCAGTAAGATTATGGGGCATTTCAAGGTGTTGGTAACACAACAATTATATTCTCCTCCTTTGACAAACTGACGCACTCCACAATGCTGTGATTTAACGTGGCGTTTGTGAAAGACTTTCAAAAAATTGAGAGAAAAAGTCTTCATTTATATTTTTAAAAACATTCTTATTTAGAAAACTCCAACACCATTTCCCCCCACAGTCTGGCCACTTTTCCCACTTCTGCATTCATCACAGAGGACAAGGTCACAGTATAAAAACACTACAGCAGGACTGACTTCATGAATGAGCATCTAGAGGACCCCATTTTTAATGTAACAATTATAATAGCAATAATAACAATGATTGTGCATTGTTCTTGGTCTTATCTTTTTTTGGTGTGGCACAATTATTTTGAAGTAACTGTAACTGTGTGCCATAGAGCAGCATCAATACATTCAGGGAAACCACCACATGCGGTAACCTCTGCAGCCAGGCCACAGTTAGATAACAGAGTCACATTCTGTCTCTTTGTCCAAGACTAAATTTACATTCTATAAAGTCGCACTACTTGCAGCAATGGGGTTAAAAGTTGAGCCTCATTGAGCCTTGCTCCTTTCTGAAAATAAAACTGCTATTTTAAACGAAACCTTTGGAGAATAATATTGAGAAAGTTCTTAACGTAAATATATTCAACAACTGAGAAATATCACTGCTGATCGTGTCTACTATGACTTCTGCTGTGTGAATTACGGGAGTGTGAAAAGCATCCACTGAGCTTTAATGTGATGCTCCTTCATTAACTACCCGAGTGCATTTCTGCAGCAACTGGATCAAGTACAAACTGCTGAAACACTCCGTAGAATCCAAGGCAGAGTAGTAGTTG
Organism: Hoplias malabaricus; assembly: GCF_029633855.1. Taxonomy (NCBI): domain Eukaryota; kingdom Metazoa; phylum Chordata; class Actinopteri; order Characiformes; family Erythrinidae; genus Hoplias; species Hoplias malabaricus. Next base: position 6,173,511 of record NC_089815.1, on the reverse strand, counting down.
TTTTGGAGGATTAGTGCAGGACAGTGTCTCACAAAGCAAGATATCTCAGTTAACCAGGAGCTTAAAGGAACGCTTCAAGCAGAACTAGACTTAGCCCAAATTCAAGCCTGTCCCGTAGATCAACGTTTAATGGTTATTCCTATCTTCAGTTTGGCTTGTGTTAATAAGTTGACTGAGAAACCTATCTTTGTGAAACACCTCCCTGGGCTCTGAATGAGCAAGTCAGCTCCAGTTTACCGGAAGGCTCCCTGAACTGCAGAGGCGGCCGCGGATGACGCAGCGGTCTGGAAGGTGTTGTTGGTGACGACACCCTGAGAGAACTCCTGCTGGGCCTTTTGGAAACTCGCTCCTGTCCGTCTGTACTTAGAGTGGACCTGCAGAAAAGGGAGGTCCCGGGGTGAAAGTCTAACCAAAGGCTGAGCTGCCACAGGCCAAAACGTAGGCCTCAATTATAACATTCATACTTTCATTAAAAAAATTCACAATCATTTCTGTAATAGAGTAACTCACCATTTTCAGCAAAGTGATGGCCAACACTGCATTAACCGTGAAGAACCCCGCCACAACCATCATAAACACAGCAACTGCCTTGCTGGTTCCTAACATTGAGATGGAGGAGATCCAGCCGCTAAAAAACAAGCAGCGTATAGCAGTTATAATCAAACAAATGGCAAACTTAAACTAATAGATTCAAAGAGAAACAAAACAAGCTCACATTCACAGCAGAAGAGCACATGTCAACAGAGTTATGCATGAAAGACAACCAAAAAATGCTCACACCTAACACTAGCTCAAACACTAGCACACACACACACACACACACTGCATACCTGCACAAGCTGAAAAACCCTGAGCAAGAATATGACCAAATAAAAGCACATTAACTAACCTGTTTCCCCACTTAGGGATTCCAACACTCTGAATGACGTAGACTACGACTTGGAAAGAGAAGATGAAGAAGAAAAAGAAGAAGCTGAAGGAGCTGTCTGACCTGTTTAGAGAACAAGACGTTTGAATGAAGATTACAATCCTTTTCAGTGAATTACTTAAGTGTTAGTTTGTGACAATGTTAGTCTGTGTCTTTCACTGTTCTTTCTTTATAAGCCCTGTGAAGGACTGGCGCCCCCTCCAGGGTGTATTCCCGCCTTGTGCCCAATGATTCCAGGTAGGCTCTGGACCCACCGCGACCCTGAACTGGATAAGCGCTTACAGATAATGAATGAATGAATGAATGTTCTTTCCAAGTCCTAGCAGCTTATTGGGGTCCAAATCCACACATGGGCAAGAATCAATACTGCCGTACAATTACATGTCACTGGGCAAGATTAATAAGGCTACATTAGGCCATAAGGCTACATGTGTTACACGATTAAATCATAAGTAGCTAAGTTTAAGAGTGTTTGTCAAATGCAAACATACACAAACTACATTGTTTACTACTCAGGTTTTTAGTTGTGCAATATCTCATTTATTACAGATAACAGTACATCAACCATCATAAGAGACATATAAGCAGTTCTTTGTGAAATTATTTTTTGATTCGAGTGAGATTGAGGTATGCTTTAATTTCATTAGCCTTGTTGCTCCAGAACAAACTACTAAAGCAAACTCGCTACACCGAACTCGACGTGTGTCATTCAGTCTAAGAAGACAGAATGCGTAGATATGATTTCAGAACCAATTTATTTGTGTGTGATACTCACCTGAAGGCCTTGTAGACAGGTCTGTACCAGCAGAGAAAAGCTCCAGGGCTGAAGAGAAGAAACCAGAGGATGGAGAGGCCGAAGTCTACTCCAAACTGAGCGTCCGCGATGAAGTAGGCCATACAGGCCAGCACGTTCAGGAACAGTGTCACGCAGTGATCTACAGACCAGATGACAGAAAAATATATACTATTAAAGAACTAAATCATTTTTGTCTTTCAAAGTTTAGTTTATTATTCTGGACCCAAAAATAATAATAATAATAATAAAATATACTACAATATCTTTATGATGGCTGATCTGTGTTCAGGATGTGATGTACAAACCGGATTCCAAAAAAGTTGTGACACTAAACAAATTGTGAATAAAAACCAAATGCAATGATGTGGAGGTGCCAACATCTAATAATTTATTCAGAATAGAACACAAACCACAGATCAAAAGTTTAAACTGAGAGAATGTATCATTTTAAGGGAAAAATATGTTGTTTCAAAATTTCATGGCGTCAACAAATCCCAAAAAAGTTGGGACAAGGCCATTTTTTACCACTGTGTGGCATCCCCCCTTCTTGTTACAACACTCAGACGTCTGGGGACAGAGGAGACCAGTTTCTCAAGTTTAGAAATAGGAATGCTCTCCCATTCATGTCTAATACAGGCCTCTAACTGTTCAATCGCTTTTGGGCCTTCTTTGTTGCACCTTCCTCTTTATGAAGCACCAAATGTTCTCTATAGGTGAAAGATCTGGACTGCAGGCTGGCCATTTCAGTCCCCGGATCCTTCTCCTACGTAGCCATGATGTTGTGATTGCTGCAGAATGTGGTCTGGCATTATCTTGTTGAAAAATACAGGGTCTTCCCTGAAAGAGATGACGTCTAGATGGGAGCATATGTTGTTCTAGAACCTGAACATAGTTCTCTGCATTAATGGTGCCTTTCCAGACATGCAAGCTGCCCATGCCACAAGCACTCATGCAACCCCATACCATCAGTGATGCAGGCTTCTGAACAACTTGGGTAATAACTTGATAACAACTTGATAACAACTTGGGTCATCCTTGTCCTCTCTGGTCCAGATGACATGGCGTCCCAGTGTTCCATAAAGAACTTCAAATCGTGACTCATCTGACCACAGAACAGTCTTCCATTTTGCCACACTCCATTTTAAAAGACCCCTGGCCCAGTGCAAACGTCTGAGCTTGTGGAGCTTGCTTAGAAATGGCTTCCTCTTTGCACTGTAGAGATTCAGCTGGCAACGGCGGATGGCACGGTGGATTGTGTTCACAGACAATGCTTTCTGGAAGTAATCCTGAGCCCATTCTGTTATTTCCTTAACAGTGGCATTCCTGTTTGAGGTGCAGTGACATTTAAGGGCCCGGAGATCACGAGCATCCAGTAGAGTTTTACGGCCTTGACCTTTACGCACAGCAATTGTTCCAGATTCTCTGAATCTTTTGATGATGTTATGCACGGTTGATGATGATTACTTAAAAGTCTTTGCTATTTTACGCTGGGTAACACCATTCTGGTATCGCTGCACTATCTTTCTGCGCAACAATGGTGGAATTGGTGATCCTCTTACCATCTTGGCTTCAGAGAGACACTGACACTCTGAGAAGCTCTTTTTACACCCAATCATGTTGTCAATTGACCTAATTAGTGTTAATTGGTCTTCCAGCTGTTCGTTATATGCTCAATTTCCTTTTTCCAGCCACTTATTGCTACTTGTCCCAACTTTTTTGGGATTTGTTGACACTGTGAAATTTTGAATCAACATATTTTTCCTTTAAAATGTTACATTTACTCAGATTAAACTTTTGATCTGTCATCCATGTTCTATTACAAATAAAATACTGACATTTGCCGTCTCCACATCATAGCGTTCAGTTTTTATTCACAATTTGTTTAGTGTCCAAACTTTTTTGGAATTCGGTTTGTACTCAGGAAAATAACACATGTACTTACACATCCAGAGGTAGTACATCCTCTTGCAAATTTTTTGATAATCCACAGGAATTTCCTCGTTGAAGTCCTGGTAGAAGCATGGCTTTATTGGGAGGAACTTGGGCAGCGGAGGCCAGTTGTTTTCTTTGCCTGTTTTATAAATGTTTAGTTATTACTCTGCCATATTTATCACCTCAAAGGAGACAATATCTTATCTCGTTGTAGTTGTATTTCTATTTGTATAGTTTTACTCTGCTGACCTCTGGATGTGTCCCTGTTGTGGAGCTCCTCCTCTTTTCGCTGCAGTTCTGCTGCTTTCTTCTCCAGCTCCTCCTGCTGCTTCCGGAGCTCCTCCTGTGCAGCCGCAGCAACAGCCTACACAACACACACAGTTACGGCAACACACATTCACTTTACTGTAGCTCATCGTTCATAAGGTCACATGGATGAGGGCCTCCTCTTACTGTAGTCGGCGGTGTGTGTTCATGTCATTGGGAGTGGCAGGTTTTCAAAAACTAGCTTTCTACAAAATTACCTGCTCCAACTTTAATATTCATACAGGCCTTAGACCCCTGCAGCTGACATTGACACTGTCACAGTGGTGTGTGTGTGTGTGGCTCATTATGAGCTGCATGATGTACTCTTTTAATTCACACTGAGCTGAACTGACCCGAGGACTGGGCTCCACAGTGGGCTGCAGGACAGCAGGCTGAGAGGGAGCTGAAACAGGTATGGTTGGTCCACTGAGGTCATCCTTGAGAGAGAGAGAGAGAGAGAGAGAGCGAGAGTGTTTTGCATATTGTTCACACCTAACTGAAAGAGGCTGTTAAAACCACATACACCACACTGCCATAAATATTTGAATTTTTTTACATTTCCCCCTTTAATTGCTACATGTCAGTTATTATAACTTTTATCTTCCTTTGGCCTGACATTGACAAAACAATACTGCCTTCAGAGGTCAAATAACCCACAGATTCACCATGTTTCATTTTAAACCGACTGAATCAGACAACAGAATTTCAACATTAAGATGTTTGTACGTCATGATATCACATATGGTATTGATGCAAGGGCTCGTTTATTCTACACCCTAATGGTTCCATTTCCAAGCATTTTGTGCCTGAAATATCACCCTAAACTCATCCTCTTCCCAAGTTTCATAACTTTCTTGCACCATCCATCTTTATATTCATGTATTTTGTTTACTCCCACAGCATGTTTTTTTTTTTCAAAATTAATTAAAATCTACAATCGAAAATATGACTCTCTACTTTTTGTCATTGGCCATCAAATATCACTATCACTTCAGGGCAGTGAAGTGTCAATGTTGTGAGACTCACCAAAGCCCTGGCTGAGAAAGGGTTGAACTCCTGTAGCCCCTCTGTGCCAGTGGTCGTCACCTGAGTGACTGACGGATCCTTGTAGAAAAAAAGATATTACACCATTCCAATTAACGAAGTGTAAAACAAAAGTACTTATGATGGTGTTAATATTAATGCAGCTTAAAATGATGCCATCAATGTAAACATTTGTTCTACATTAGCTGTTCATTTTATCAGCTCCACTGACCCTGTAAATGCACTATGGAGTTCTCCAGTTAAACGCTGTACTCCATCTGCAAGCTTTGTTAGCCCCCTTTCAACAATAAGGACCCCCACAGAGCAGGCATTATTGGGACAGTGTTAGTTACCTGCATCATTGGACACAGGTCACTGCCCACAGGATGCTGTTGGCTGGATATTTGTGGTTGGTGGACTCTTCTCATATGTTTAAAAATGGTGGTGAGGTGTTTAAAAACTTCAGCAAAACTGCTGTGTCGGATCCACTCATACCAGCACACTACTACACACTACTACACAGCACACACTAACACAGCACCACCACGTCAGGGTCACTGCAGCGCAGAGAACGATCTAACACTCTAATAATACCTGCTCTGTTGTGACAGTGATGGGGGTGGGTGGGTGTCCTGATCATTGAAGGATAGTCAATTGTTTATTTTAGTTACACACATATGGTGCCTTTCTAGACACCCAAGGACGCTTTACAATAAACACTTCAATCAACACACACTGGTGAGTCCACCTGGAGGACTGCATATGGCACGAGGGGGGTTCCCCCAGGACAGTGTGACTATCCATATCTGGACACACACACACACACATTCATTCTCACACACATTCACTCACATCAGAATAGTTTGTAGAAAGTACAGACTGTACAAATTCACTATTTGGCTAGTATAGCTAATAAAATAAGTCTATAACAAGGAGGCCAGTTTAACGTCATGGCAAATAGTGTAGGGTGACCAGACGTCCTCTTTTACCCGGACATGTCCTCTTTTTTAGACTTAAATAAATGTACGGGCGGAATTTCACAAACGTCCGGGATTTTGTTTTTCTAGAGCTTACATAGAACTTCGAGTTTCGTTCACAAACTAGTCCCGCCCTCCCCTACTCCGATTGGTTCGCTTGAGTGAGAAGGGGGCGTGGTGAAGTAGTCTAAAATCGGATTGGACGGTCTGACTGTAGAGCTACCGTTATTGGTCGATAACCTTCTCTGTAAACATTTAATTGGTCAGTCTGCACTTGTTTACGTCAGGCAAAGCTCATGTACCTACCCTCATCTCGAGCAGCTATTCCAAAACGTAAATGTAAGTTCTCGGATGAATTAAAAAAAGAAATTTCCATTTTTTGTGTGGCAAATAAAGGTGTAAAGGACGTAAAAGCACACATAGGTTCAGCTAAACATACAACGGCAGCGAGGGGCGAGACCTCATCAGCCCCCCCCCCAATAGTGCATATTGAGAGCTTCATTTAGATATATATTTTATGTGGTAAATACAAAACCCAACGTACATATTTTAATATCAAACAAGGTAAACATACAACGTGTTAGTGAAGGTTTCGGCGTAAATAAAAGTATAAAAACATGTACTAACGTGAGTTTAATTTTCTGGTTCTAGTTTACTTCTAACCTATTTAAAGTGAAACATCTCCCATGTACTACCAAGTACTGCATAACTATAATAAATGATAACTATATTTATAGTTACTAACCGTCAATATAACTGTAATTACATTATGGTGTTGAAGCAGTAAAAACACTAGAGAATTGTCCTCCACATTGGCCACATCTCAATACTCCAGATAGTCACGAAATGAGCCCACAGCATCAAAAATGTGCTATAAAAGCGCTAGAATATTAAAAAGCCTTTAGGCACCGCACTGAAGGCATTTGAGACCATTACATATTTAATTCACACTGAAATGTAGCGACGAAACGTATATTACTTCTTTATTATTTAATAACAGCACTAGTGTCGATTCTCAAACTGCTCCCTACCCCCTATGTAGCTAGTGCACTGCACAGTCATGAAACTGGCGCTTCTGCAACCACATAGTACAGCAAATATTAGAACTGTGTAGTCGTAAAGCTTATTGTTCAATATAACTTCTATATATCAGACATAGTAAGCAATGATTGGGTGCAGAAGCCAATATTTTTAATTTACGTAGTGCACTACAAAGGACGTAAGAAGCGATTTGAGACTCAACCTAGGTGTGTTGTTAATAAAACACTCTTCCTCCAACGTCTCCATTTCGTCATTGCGTTAGGTTAAAGCTTAGTCAAATCTGGTTGGTCAAATTGGCTGTCAATCTAAACAAACCTAGAAAGAAGGCGGGGCTACTGAAGCCTGAACTTCAACAGGTTTCGCTCGGAGAGTTTGACGGTTATGAACGAGACTCTGTCGCTGTTTAATGAAGGTGTAATTATTCAGTGCTGTTGCTCTTTACCTGGAAAGGGTTCACGTCGACTGGATGGACGAAAGGGTTGCTGTCGAACCCAGACATGTTGGTCTCAGGTAGCTGTTGAACAGGTGAATCCTCTCACCGCTGTCGGTACCTGCCCGCCTCCTAAACGAGTAGGAGTCGGTTTCTTACTAAAGGTTCGTTTGAACAATTCAATAGAACCGATTCACAGTTCAAACTGAATAGTATACCTTTGTTCTGGGATTAAAGGGGCAATACTTGCCAGCATGCGTCTTTAAAAACAGGCTACATATTAAACAGAGAACTCAACAAACACACATGTAAAAGAATGTCTCTGGTATCAGGGAATACATCTATAAAAACTGCATGTTGCCTAATCACTTTCTTCGAGGGAGCTTTAAAAATAGAATATCAGACATCTGGTTCTTATCACCACCACTGTAAATAATTACAATTATACCACGGAGTATCATTCTGTATGTCTATATCTTGAAAGAACTATGAGAAGGTTACAGTTAAATACGTTTCTGTGCTATTCTCATTTTTAAAACATTATTAAAAAGTAAATATTCGTTAGTGAGTAGTAGCAGTGGGCAGTAATCTATTTTTTTTCCCTTAATTGTGGATTACGTCGTCCATAGTAGATTGTCGTTTATAACTATTGGGAATAAGTGTTGAACCGTGCATTGTTCTTTGAATCGAATCATTTGAAATAATCGGTTCGCTGGACTGAATCAATCTAGGCGGCACCTCTCGCGCATGCGTGCTACCATTCCGCCGCCACGTGATTTTCGGTGTTCCAGTCGCTCAGGTTTGACCAGCAGAGAGAGAAACACTTCAGAATGAACCTGTCCCCCACCAGTCCTGAAACCTGCTCCACACCTTTACCTTATTAAAGGGGAACTATATCTGAACCAGTTCACACAATGAAGCAAATCTCAGATAGCTGTAAGTCTGATAAGAACTGATAAGAGAAGCTCCTGAAATCACAATTACGTTGTGGCACGTTTTTAACAATGTATTGTTATTGGTTCCCACATTTCACTGGCATCTTTCTGGAAGATTCTGACAATGTTATATAGCAAGAGTGATCTGGGGCAATGAATAGTATCCACTGATAAGTATTTTGTTCAACGTGAATGTGTGTGAGAGTTCTATGCCAGTTCTATGAGATACTTCACATCTAATAATACAGAAAAGAACCTTTATGCAAAAGCCTGAATGATTACAATGCTTTAAAAAAAAAAAAAAAAAAAGATAAACAAACAGCAAGTACATGAAACAAAAATGTAAACATAAGTGACACTGTAAATAGGTGCATCATATTTTACATCAAAACATTCATGTTATTTCTTTGCTTTCATGAAGGTTTAAATCTCATACTTTAAAATATATCCTGAAATAAACCAGTAAACCACGACAAATATTGTTCCAGCTTTGATTTAATGAGCTGATGTTTTTTTTGTTCAAAATTAGTTTTTTTACACAACGTTCAACATAATTTTCTCTTTTGGTAAGAAACACTTCTCTAAATGCACTTTATACATGTCTTTGCGCAATGGAACACAATGCTGAGTTTGGATTGTGCACTTTGCTCAGTCCTGCAGGCAGCAAGGATACGGCCAATGAAGAAAGATTAGATTTCACACAGTATACCAAACAGTATCAGTTCATACAACACTGTGTCTTTCACATGTATTGTGTGTGTGTGTGTGTGTGTGTGTCTGGGTGAAAAATGGGCCTTCAGATCAGCACACACCCTTTAACACAATGATATAAATTTCAAATGCCACACCTTTGGAAATGTGGCTAACTTCAAGAGGAAGGCCGGAGAGTATTCAGTTAGCGAAGAAAAGCACAGTGGGTTTAGCAGACAAGGGCTCAGTTTACATGTATTTACTGCTGTGCAATTTGTTTGAAAGACAGTTACATGGTAACAGATTTTACTTACAGTTTTCAGCTGGCATTTGATAAAGTCAGTGGACTATAAATATCCATATCCCTTTGAGGAAAACACTGCTAACGAAACAGACAAAGTACATAACGAGTTAAGGGTTGCTCACAGTCAGTGAGCGCAACTTTGGCTTCGTCTTGTGACCGATCATGAGTGAATCTGGAAATCCACAATGGGGCTGAATGGTGTGGATTATGGGAGAGGGAACATTAGCAAGTGGCAGCTTTAGCACAGACCCCATCAGTAACATTGGCTGCTTAGAGCACTTCGATTATTTCAACCAGTCACACGCTCCAAAAAAAGTGTTTTTTTTTTGTGTACTACATCATTCAATGTCACTGACAGAAAAAGAAGGAACAAGAAGTGTTTTTGTTCAAACCCCAGAACTGACGGATGGCTGTTAAGTGGTGAATTACGATGTGATTTGAAACATTTCTTCATTTAGTCGGGATCCGCTGGTGACAAACACACCAGCTAGCTTGGTCCCTTTGATGCCAAGATTAGCCTCCACACACACACACACACACACACACACAAAATTAACAGCGAAAACTTCAAACACCATCAAGTGGTTTTCACATAATTACACAGACATCCACTCACTCACCCACTCACACCCACTGTCTGCTCCCACACTATTGGTGAGAGACAAAAGATAAATACATGAATTTAACAACCCAGAAAATTCACTGGTGTTCCGGCTTTATACATTTTTATGTCACATAATATTTTATATAGAGATTTATATATATATTTATATATATACCATGTACTTTAAAATTTATTAAATAGGCCTGGGAGCAAAAAAAAAATACATACATGTAATTATAGAGCACGCTGCTTACATGGTTATAAACTGTAAACTTCAAAAGCAGCCAATGGTTTCGCTTGAGTTTGTGGAGTCTGCACAATCAATGGCTTTGTCTCCTGGATCTGCGATGGCAACTCAGGTGCATCTGCTGAGGAGAGCCAGCTGTAGCTGTGTAGTAGGCCTACAACCCTGCTGGGTTTTCTTATTCCCTTTACCCTGCCTGAGCACTCCACCCAGCTCCAGACAGCGCTGGCTTTTAATTTGCAGTTTTAAATATGCAGTCACTTCTCAGACAGCCAATGAGCTAAGGGCATGGCACTTTATTCCCAGCAGAGCCTCTCCGACCCCCTCCGGCCTCTCTGTTTGGACATGGCACTTAGGGATTGTTCAGCTTGTGGACGTGGACTGGGGGTGCAGAGGAGCGAGCTTGCAAAGAGAAAGATTAGCTCTTGTGGCAGAGGAGTGGCCACCAAGACTTTCAGACCATGAATTCGTTGGTGCCATACAACACGAGCTGCTGTGGCGGTAGGTCTGGTTCTCTCTTATGATGGCCTTCACCCTCTGGAGGTTCGTGGTGCCTCAAGGGTGAATACTTAGCCCCTCTCAGTTTCTGTCTGCCCTTCTCTGGGTTGAAGGTGCCACGACTGGTGAAGCGCGGCCTTTCCTCGCTGTCCTGCAGATCGATTGGTTCCAGGCCGTCGTCACCAGGGCCAGAGCGCGATTTGGAACGCAGCCGGAAGAGCTGGGATGAGGTGGCCGCGTGAAGATGAGACGATGAGATGGACGAAGCTGTGGAGCAGGAGTCAACAGAGTCCAGTGAGTCGGGCTGCCTCCGTAAAATCCGCCTGCTCTTGCCCTCTGACTTCTTGGGTCGGGTGGCAGCCAGTGCTGGGCCTCTCTCTATAGGATACAGAAAAGCAAGTGTCAACAAACAGAAACAGCACAGAGTAATACACTGCTTACTTCACAAAAGGGGCACAGAAACATACCAGAGAAGTCAGAAGTGGCTCCCTCAGAGTCAACATTCAGGTTCTCTGAGCTGTCTGCTGTCCCTATAGATGCCTCTGACTCAAGCGTTTCATCATCTGATGCTCGTGGCTCCAGGGAAAGCATCTCAAATGTCAGCTCCTCCCTACAGGGATAATCAATAACATTTTAGTTTTTAAATGTAACTCAAAAATGAAATCAAATGTTTTCAATAATATAAATTTAAATTGTTTCCTTGGACATATCAGTGAACATGTCGTCCTCGTGGCACACTCACTTCTCTTTCTGCAGACTCTCAATCTGTTCCGTTAGAACTCGTTCTTCCTGCTGCATGGCTGCCTGCTGCTGCTCCGTCACCTCGGGGTCTTTCCCTGCTTCCTCTTCTCCGCTCTCCTCCATGGCCTCAGGGGCACAGGGGGAGCGAGGACTCACTGGTGGTGACGGTGTGTGATAGCTCACTTTGCGTACTCTCCCCTTCCCCTGACAAACACAATGCACACAGCGTTAGTCACACACACTTTAGCCGTTATACCGAGAATGAGGGGCACAATTCTTTGTCACACAACTTAAAGGAAAAGTTTAGCTAAATCAAATCTAGCCTCAGCCACATGTAGTCTATCAGTAAAGACATGGTCTGAGTATGAAGTTTGATTCTTTTGTCTTGTACTCGAGATAGGAGTGTAATGTGACAGAGTGCATGATAATATCATTACATTTTCAAATTATGTTTAAAATTTAAAATGTAAGATTTATTTTACATGAATTTTAGGAGTTCGTTCTCTCTCACATTTTTCTACACGTGGTTTGCATAATGCTATCTGTCTGTAAGCTTCAATTACTTGTTAGCTGCATTAGCCTCACAGCACAGAGGCAAATCTAAGAACACAAAGCATGTCTTCGCTTATCTACTGCATTTGGGGTCAAGGGAGATTGTAAATATTTCACAGAATTAGTTCCTTCCTATAGCACTTTGCCACTACGCTACAGAAGCCACAGCTGGTAATAACGCCACACAACTGATGGTAAAACAACAGGAACTGCACATACCATCTTTACCTTTCTGTTTGACTGTGGGTTTTCAAAAATAAATAAACAAATTAAAAAAAAGAAAGAAAAGGTACGCTGTACATTAGCTCATGAGTTTAATGAGATGGAAGACCCATGAGTGAAAACAAAGAACATTGCACCTTTAGAAGACAGATCCATGAAATGAGCCACAGCCAGAGATGAAAGCCCAACCTAAAAAAAAACAGTCACTGGCACTGTACTGAGTTACAGTAACCAGAAAAGCCTTTGGTTAAGAGCCAGTGTAAGGGTTCTGACTGAGTGGGACAGACACAGAACCAAGGCCTGGCACTGGGGTGCTGTGACGATGAAGACAGTGACCAGAGAACAGTGCTGGGACACCGCAGACGTGACCAATGGGGCTGCCACAAGAAGAGGCTAGAGGTAGTGAGTACCTACCGCCACTGCATTGCGGGTTATGCTCATAAACCTAACTGCGATTACTACAGGCTTCTGGATTAGAGAGAAGGGAAGAAGAGTAGGGAAAGAAGAAAACAGTGTTAAAGGAAATGGAGGGACAAAACACAGGGTTAAAAATCCAGATGAGTGTTGGAGAGATGGGTATAGAGTTATATGGTTACAAGTGGTGTGGCATTTTCTCAGTACGTTCAACAAAAAGAAAAAAAGACATTTTGACCATACCTTTGACACATTTCCCTGTACAGAAAAATATGTTGAGTCTACAGCTAGAGAAAAGGCTATGGAAGAAAATCTACCATGCCTTGCTGTAACAATGGAAACTAAAGTGGCTTTGCAAATATACCAGGACAGGAGAAGCTTTCAAAGCAGAAGAGTGTTTATCGTCTGCAAAAAAGACTAATAAATAAACTAGCTTTCACTGAATTGATCAAATAATAACAAGTGTATATAAAAATAAATCAACGCATGAAAATGAGTAAAATGTGAGGTGTCATCAGGCTAATTTTCTGAGTAAAACAAATGGATCCAGAAGCAAGTAAAATATACTCATTCCCAGACAGCTGTGTCCATCTGTGTTTCTATTGTTGCATCAAGTACATATTAAACAACCAAAGGAAAAACGTAATTTATCAATAAATGCCTTGCATTAAAAACAACAGTAATACTCCCAAATGTTCTGGTATTCATGCACAACCACACAAAAGCCTTTGTCAGCTCCACTATAATATACTATAAGTGCCCAGTGACTTCGATACAAAGTGTGTTTTGGGGCAAAACCATTATGTTCCTTTCTAAGTAAACAGAAATGATAAAACATTGGGCTGAAAACACGGAGTATTCCTTTTATTTGCCCCCGAAATATTGTACTTACCATAGACCTGCGAATGAGAGTCAGTCGACTCTTGGCTTTGTTCTCAGCAAACTCCAGACTGTTGATATCCTTCAGCCTGGCTTTGTATTTGTTCATCTGCTCACAAATGATCAGTTCCACACATCTGTATGTACACACAGGCATAACGTTAAAGCAGATGTTGGACCAGAAACCTAATGCTATTAATGTCTATTACAGAGATGGACTAAAACCATGTCATCAGTGGTAAGTGTAATTTGTGCTAAAGAACCTTCAATGCCTCCATGTAACCTTAGAAAATAGAGTTGAAACCTACGCAGTGGTTTTGCCAATGTCCTGAACGCTCTGCAATGGATCAGTGGTGTCCGGGCAGCGGAGGATACAGGGGGCGAAGACAATAGCCAGCGCGTTTGCAGACATGCGGTTGGTCTCTTCTTGCAGAGCAATCCTGGACACAACAAAAAAAAATAGATTTTTCTCTGATTAAAGTGGTCACACTGAATACATGCGTAAGACTGGGTAGTAAGCATTAGTCTCTCACCTGACCAAGTGAAAGATTAGCCTTTCCAGAGTGTTCAGATGAGTCCTGCTGAGCTGATCTATCACAGAATACACCCCTCGTACAACCTCTTTTTTATCCTGGAGGCCTGAACGTGGAAAAATGCCAAGTTTTTTTTTGTTGCCAAAACCACAAATATTGTTTGGCTACTTCTGATAAAATTACATTCTTTGTTGATTTCATAAGCGAAAATAAGTTAATAGCATCTACAGAAAACACAATTATTTGCTAAATTTAATAGTTTGGAAAAATGAAACATGATATGTTAACTTATTCACCACTTCCAGTCAACAATTTACAGGGTAGGATATGATAGCACCATTATCCCTTGTGTTTAAGATATGCACAGTTTTTAGAAGAGCATTTTTTTCTCCCTTGAACATACATTTATAGAGAGCAGTTAAAAGAAAAGATCCAAACTGGAACTGGAATTAAGCCAGACAAACCACTTACCCATGGCTCTAAGGAATTCCTCGTACAGTTCGAAGGTCATAAGGGGATTGGGCAAATCACGCAACCACTGCTTGAAAACGCTAGCAATGACGTGGATGTTGTATTCATCCAGATTAATACTGCTCACATCTGAGGGACAGATAACAATGGAGAGAGATCAAACAGCAAATTGCGGACATGTTATTCCACAGAGTGAACCATAACATGACTCCACGCTGGCAGCTCAGCCGCTATTGTCTTTTTCAGTCATGTCAAGTGCCGTACCTGTGTCCAGACCCTGCTTCAGTTCTTTGATCTTATTGGTGGAGCCAGACTTCCTGTAGATGCCCTCTGTGTAGAGGCCATGCATCTCAATATAGTTGATGAGTTTCTCTACCACTAACGGTACAGAGCGCTCGTCGTTGGTCAAACGGGACACATCCACACCAAACTGCCTTGACGACAGTTCAGGATCAAACTAAACAAAAAAGAAGATAAAAAAAAGAGATAAGGTTTTATCTTCTACCACTGTCTCTGTTTCTAAACTTCTAATCAGTGAAACAAAATGTCAGGCAGAAAAAAAAAGCATAACTTGTTGAGTTCCCTGTCATTTCTGTCTCATGACATGGAACAGTGGCTTCTTATAAAAATCCAAGTGACCATCAAATGCTAGTTTCATGTGATAGTAATTACAGAGGGAAATTCCTTACCTTCTTGCTGCATTTGGTGGTCATCTTCAGACAGCACTTTCTGTGGCAGGCATACCGACACACTACACAAGAGACAGACATCTCAATGAGTCTCATTTTTTAAACCCAGCCCAACCCAAGATAACTGGGAAAAGACAAACACGGTGTAGAAAGCACACATTTTGAGCCTAAGCCAGCATTCCTCACACTGTAACATGGCAGATGTGCGGAAAACATCCTGCCTGACAAAGCCAAACTGTCCAGAAACAGAGCAAAATGCCCTTAAGAACCCATGGGTTTGGCGGTAAACAATCTGATTATGTTAAATTGAGGTCAGGGCTATGTTGGTGAGAAGCCTCGAGACCGAGGACACGAACTCACGTTTGCAGACGCACGCTCTGTCCATCATCCAGATGAGGGAGGAGCAGTACTCGCAGTATGTGGGAATGCTGTACTGGGTGGACTTGAAAATGTGGCCATTGTGCTCTTCCACCTGGAGAAAATCAAAAGTTGCTGTCACATGAAGGAAATCAAAACAGAAAAATACATCAGAACACGTAATATGCCGTTTATCATTACACTTACAATGTCAGAGTCCTTTTTCCTTCTCTTCTTACGGTCTGGTTTAGGGGCCTGTAAAAATGTCAAGGACAAATGTAATTGTGTATGGTAAGACTTTCATGTCGAGCGCAATGTATGACACAGAACACAGATATAAGTGACAAACCTTGCTAACGCTGTCCAGAGGCTTGTACTCGGTCATAAACTCATCCAGGAACACTTTAAAGGTGTTTACCCACACTTTAACAGGCGATTCGCTCCAGTCTCTCTGCTCTTGCCGCATGTTCTTCTCCAGGATCTGCTCGAACAGCGCGTACAGATCCTTATAGCGGATACTCTTCCCGTCATCCATCTGTGCACATGAACCAACTGAGGTCAAGCAAAACAAAGCAAACATCCTACAGGACAAACTTTAATCCAGGACCTAATGAGAATGTACTGGGAATTCTGGTAAAGATGGATGCAAAAATACTCACAGCCAAAGCTGTGGAGTAGGAGTTGAATATGTTCACACGGAATTCCTTGAGCGCCTTTTTAAAGACAACATCCACCATGGTGTCTTTCTTACTGTCTTCCGTATCTAAATCGCCAATCTGTAAACATAGGTTAAGACTTGAGTTAGTAGCTGGAGAAAACATAAGCTTTAATATTGATCTAGTTCAAATTTATTTTAACATATTTAGCCTGATACGGTACATCATTTCCCAGCGTAAGACGTTAAATAAAGTCATTTGATAATATCAACGGCAAGGTCTTGGTCTATCATGGTCTTGTCTAGTTTCTAACATGAACACTTGAGGGGGTTGCAGACTAAGGAAAGTTAGGGCTGTACCTTCTTCATAAGGAACTCATTCATGCTCTTGTAGTCACTGGCACACGTGAGGATTTGCAGTGCATCACTCTGCCACTGGGCGGGTTCTAGAGCCACACTGCTGATCTTAACGCTGCGGCGCCGTTTCACTTTGGGTGACGGTTCCTTGTTCTCCTTAAACTCCCGCTGGCTGCTGAGGTCAGGACTGTGAGGTGGGGACAGACACTCTGCTGCAGACAAGCACAAAGTTGTCATAACCGACACACAATGGAAAGAGGAAATGGATACGAGTTAAAGCCCTTTCTACTTACCCTCAGCCATGAGGAGAGGGGTGTCAGCGTAGTCTCCATCTAAAGTGTCACTGCCACACACCAGCCTCTCTCTGGATGACTTTTTCTCTGCTTGCTTTGTCTTTGTCCAAAACCGCATCTTACCTCGAACCCTGAGGACAAATAGTTGTTTTTTTTTCATATTTTCTCCATGACATAGAAACTTAGTGATATTTGGAGTGTACAAATATTGAAAAATAACACACAATTAAAAAAATAAGGAAATATTTGCTTATAAACACCTTCCGTCTCCCTGTGCATTTTTTCTCAAGGTGTCAGTCTTGCCAAGGTCCCCAGACGACATGGTTTTGTGCATCCTCTTTGACTCCTCATTGGGTGCAGATGGCTGAAAAATGACAAATAATTTAACTTAAAGTACAGAGATTCAATGTAATTTTTCCTTTGGGGACCACATATAAAAATAAATAAATTTGACATTAGGATCTACACATGATCCAGCAAATAATACCTCCTTTTTCTAGGTTGCCAATTTGTTCATATAACTTCATTCATTACATAAATGAATGAACATAAATGAAAAGAAACACTTGTAAACACTTTGAGACAAAGGTTTTGTTACATTAAGAGAAAAAGAATAGATGATGAGTAGCAATTAATAAATCTACAGGGTGAAGGAATGGCCAGGACGGCTGCTGACATCACCTTGTGCTGAGGGTGCTCTCTACCGGTGAGCGAGAGAGAGAGAGAGAGAGAGAGAGAGAGAGAGAGAGAGAGACAGACAAAGACAGGAACATATGTTTGGTGTGGTGGATGCAGGGAAAGCTGGTGGCTAAAGCATGCAGTGATCATTACACAGAGTGACTCATTGAGCAGAATCTGTGGACTGCAGAGGTCCAAATTGTGGAACGCAAGCAACCTGAAGCTAGCGTGACTGTTACCGTCTAGTCTAGCGCAATTTTCAGATGCGAAGCGCTGTGGGTTAAAACGCAGATTTTTTTAAAGGGAATACACACTTCTGAGAAGGGTTTCCAGATCTGTGTGGCTGAATTATAAAACAATAAAATAAAAAGAAGCTTTGTTGTTTGCACCACAATGTTTCTCTAAAAAAATAGCTCCATTAATTTTCAGTAATTTTACATAAGTTTACTAGTGTATTTATATATTACATAAATATAGTATATAAACACGTTAAATGTTGTGCCTACACTTAAGAGCAGATGCAATAAAAGGCTTTAACCTGCCCATGTTTAATCATTTATGGTCAAATACTTATTTTCTTAAACATAAAAACATGCGTAACAAAAGCAGGAGAACACATGCACAAAAATAAAAATAAAAATTAAAAAAAGCAAATATGACTGCCATCACAGATTAGAACATTTTTCAAAAGGTGTTCCCCAAGTTAAAATAAACATTGTGGAATCTACAGTGCTGTAGCTTTTTGAGTGGTGAGTACAGAGGTCTATCAGGAGGTTCTGAAGGGGGTTAGCTGTAGAGAAAGACCACACTGTCGAGTTTGGGCCTGTTTCGGGGAGCGCGGACCGTTTTTAATTACCATTTCAGAGTCACTGTGACAAGCCTCTAGTGTCCCCCCCTCTGAGTCCTGTTTGGGAAAGGGGGGGCCAAGAGACCGAGGGGTCTCATCATACTCTTCCTCGTCTGACTCCCCCTCCCCCGGGGCATTTGAACCGCGGGTCAGGAAGTCTGAGCGCGTCCGCGCCATGCGGGCTTTTTTATGGCCTGGTCTGCCAACCTGATCAACCAAACAATAACAAAACAAATATAAAAAATGCTCCTCCGACACCACCCCCTGTGCAAAGGTGTTTACCACAAGTGTCCTCCTGTGATCCAGAAGATTACATCACATACAACAATGCACTCTCCAGCAACAATAATAGAATAATTCAGGGGCTTTGAAAAGCTACAACCAGTTGGCATGTGTTGGTGGTGTCAAGTGTTGAGATTACAGTTTCCTCACCTCACGACCTTTCAGTGCTGTCATAGATTTGAAATCTGAGGAGACAGCCTCCTTCTGAACTCCTGGAGACTTCCTTTGACTGGTGAATTCTTTTTCAAACCTGAAAGGTATTTGTTAAGATTCCATGAAATTAGTTTCCAGGAAAACTGTACAATTGTGAATGACAGCTCCCATGGGGGAGGTCAAGAACTTCTTACTTTGAGAACTTACTTTGAGAAAGAAGTCTTGTCTTTAGGTGAAAAGAACATATTCCCAGGCTTCTCTGCCATGTTGATGTTGACGCTTGGAGCAGGGGGCTTCTTATGTGGGCTCCCTCTACCCATACCGTCTCGAGACTCCAGGGTCAGTTTGGGGGCCCATCCATCAGGCACAGTACGTTTATCTTTGGGCCTTTCCCTCACTGTGGATGGAGAAGCCAGTTTGCCTTCAGCTTTAGGTGAGCCTGAGATGAGATCCGGCTCAGGCTGAGCTAAGGGAGCAGGCCCTCCCTCAGTGATGCCGGAGCTACATCTATCCACCGTTTCCCCAGGGCCCTCTAGTCGGCTTTGCTCTATCCTCTGCAGGGCCTCACCTCTTTGCTTCTCAAACATCTCCCGTTCATGTTGAGCAAAGTATTTTCGCTGCTTCTCCAAGATCTCCTTCTGCTGGCGGATCTGCTCCATCATCTCCTTCTCGTTCTGTTGCTGCTGCTGCTTCCGTCGCACCTGCTTCTCCTCGTTCAGCCTCTCCAGTCTTTCCAGAGCAGCCAGACTTCCAATGCTGTCGGCCTGAGCTGGGCTTGGGGGCTCGCTGGTCTGAGCAGCACTGTCACGGACTTCTGGGTACTTAATGCTTCCTTCATTCACCATGGATTCCTTCTGCATGCTGATGACCACCACCACTGGCCTACGGGAAGACTCTCTTCTGTCCTTCAAATGTTTAGCAGGACTCTCACGTTGTGTGGTGGAGGATGCTGTGTCCATGCTAGGCTTAGCAACTACAAAGCTGTTATCTACTGGAGGGATGTAAAAGGTTGGGAGAGTGTTTTCCAGTTTTGGAAAAACAAGCTGAATGGTTGGTTCTTTTTTAGGACTTTTAGTTGCCAGAGTCTCCATTGGAAGAAAAGATTTGGGGCTGCTGCTGAATGCCTCTTCCGGTGCTGAAGATGGAGAGCCAAGGTCCTCTGCTTCAGCATATGGTGCCTTGTCTTTGGGATAATCATCCAAACTGAGTAGCTCAAAGCTGCCTTTGGAGCTTTGGCTGTCTGGGGTGCCCTGAGGAGACTGGACACCTTCAGTGGGCAGCTCTATGGACCAGCGCCTCTCCTCAAACTCTTGTGTGGAACGTACCTTCAGCAGCTCCAGGCTAAACTTTGCCTGCTCAAGCTCCCGCATTCGCCGACTCTCTCTCTTGGCCCGTGTCTTTTGGTTTGAATCGTCCAGCGTCCGCGCTCTCTCTCTGACGACCACCTGAGCCGCAGGTCGTGCTGCAGCATCTTCTTCTAATCTCACCTCTTTGTCTCTCTGCCGAGTCTCCTGCAAGGCCTCGCTGTATGGTTCCTCCTGAGAGGCTTCCGTGTGGCTGAAGGGATGCTGGAGGTTCCTATCCTGCTCCTCGTATGTGTGGTCCTCCCATGTGCTCAGGTCTAAGCCCATGATCCTTTGCTTCTCTTCCTCCAGAGATGGGCTTAACTGTCCATTCAACAACTGAGTTTCCTTCAGCTTCTGCTCTTTCTGTTCTCTGAACCTAAAGATATGTGAGAAACCATAAAGGCTCCTGGTGAAGTAAACAATTCTGGCTGGTGCAAAACTGCATACATACTCACCAGAATACAGAACTAAATACATTAAATAAAGCCTAAATCCAATTAATTTACAGAATTTAACAGCACTCCGTTTGGAAGTCTGAGACAATTCTACACTTTTCTCCCAACACACTGCTCCTACTTAATGCTGGAGTGTTTGTGTAATATTAGCAATGAACGAATCAGGAGATTTGTGCTTGGCTGACCACTGGTAAGATCTGGGCATGAGCGAGCTTAGGTAGTGGATTGGACTGATCCAGGCCATTTTAGGGAGCAACAAAGTGCCTGCATTATTAAGCAATATGGCTAAACAAAGCAGCCCTTTCTAATAAGGGCAATAGCTTACCTCTGCCTAGTCAAATAGCCTCTGCATACAGCTTGGAGTAGAATGACCATGTGCCGTTGCTCGAGGTAGAGCTCCCTGGCCTTGTGGCATCTCCAAGCAGCCTGGATTATGACAGCAGCTCGACCTCGTCGATAGCAGCATACTCTCCAGTTCTTCTGGATGACAAGTGCTGCTTTCCTCCATAGCAGAAACCTGCGGTGCTCCCTGAACCCTCTCCAGGCTGACTGGATACACACTACTGCTCCCTGCTGGACATGCCGCTGCCTGGCCAGGCAGCTCCGCCACCAGTCCTGTACATGAAGGCCAATACAGTATGTGACATATGGTAAGTGACAGCAGCAGTGACAGTGCATTTTATTTGACACCTTTAGGACACATATTTCAAGATGCTTTAATTAATCAGTTATTTAAAGTTTGAAAAATATTCTTAAAGGTAAAGCCATTCCAATTGTTGTAGACAATTTTTCCAGCATTGCTATAGGAACACAAACACGAAATATGGATTGTTGTTTTGATATTCTGACACTCAATCAATACTTAATTCAGGCTTTCACTGCCATAACACTATTTATTTCTCACAGTTCCTTCTCACACTTCATACTTCTGCAGTGTATTTATTTTTGTTGCATTAATAAAAGCATTTTCATGAGTGAATGAGCAAGAACTGAGCTGCTGAGAAGTTTTTTTCTTAACGAATCAAGATATTTCAAATAACGTCAGTCAGTTTTACCACAGGAAAATGAATACAGGTCAACTTTGTGACAGGGAAAACAATCCAGAAGTTGTATATTGTGGGTGAAGAAAACCATCCAGTAGATAATATTCAATCATCCCTCCACCCTGCAATGATGTTCTCGAATACAGCTGCAGAGTTTTTGGCTTACAGAGGTAATAGCAGTACCTGTATGAGGCAGGCAGACTCCCTCATCCTAAGGAAGTATTTCCTCTCAAGCAAAGCTCGGAAACGGCGCTGGAGACAGACGATCCTCCTCAACACCTCCTGATGGAGAAGGTCCTGCAGCCGCTGGCGCTCCACCTCGCGAAGGAATACCTTGCATACAAATATGCATACACACACACACACACACACACACACACACACACACACACACACACACACACACACAAACACACACACACACACACACACACACACACACACACACACAATATCCAAGTCACATACCAAACTGAATGCAACACATTCTCTGAGATTGTGGCTGGAAAGAGTGGGCATTGTGTCATCCCACAGATATATGAGAAATCTACAGAGCTTTGGCATATGACCAATCGCTTCTAATAAGACTAGGCAAGAGAGACATTTGTGCTTTTCTTGGCACAGGAATCCTTGTATGAAGGGACAGCAGTACGATGGTATGTTGCTATTTTCTTTTATATGAATACATTTTCTAAGCATATACTATGTATTACCTGTATTTGATTTTACCATATTATTTGTCTTTATTATATTTCATTAATCTATAAATGGTAACAAACACTAACAATTCAACATCAAAAAAAAAAGAAGAAAAGCAAACAAACAAACACAAAAAAACCTAAGAAATGTCTTCAAACATTTTGATGTTATGTTTTTGACCCCTTTGCCCTAATTTATTGTAATATCCACCACAAAATAATATCAAAACTTGAAAGATTTAGTTCAATTAGTTTTAAAAGACCTATTCATTAATAATTTATTTATCCTTTATACCAACTGTATCTGTGCTACACTTCTGTCTCGGGAAATATTCCCTAATGTGACCTCTTTATTATTGTGTTGCTATTTAAATGTATGTAATATATATTTTCTTTATTCTTAATGGTTTCTCTGGTTAAATTTTTTGATTAAATAAATCCATAAACATAAGATAACAGAGAGGAGGTCAGGGTCATACCATAGTGTGGCCCACTTGGAAGCCATCAGGTTTAAAATCCACCTGACAGAGGTAGTTTCTGATGCCCTCCTTTGTGGGTAGTAGGCCCTCTGGCAGCATCACATGAAAGTGACGGACAAAGTCCTGTTGGGAAAAAGTAGACAAGAACGCCATTCTAAGGGCTTGTGTGCTTCACATTCAATTTACTTCTGCTGTTGTAGCTGTGGATTTTCAAAGCAATGAAGATACTGGAAAAACATTTTGTAAAAATCCCAGAGGGGAACACAACCCCCCCCCCCTTCACTGCTAGTCATAAAGGGTGAAATACATGGGAAACAGATGCTCTGTGTATGTAATTATTTCAGCCCACATTCATTACAGACAATTACAGAGTGTACAGGCCAGACGGCCAAGGTGAGCACACTGTCCAGACATTCACCAATAAGGGCTACATCCCACTTAAATTACTGAACAAGAAGGTCATTTAATTCAGTTATGGAAAAGTCCCTTGGCCACGATGTGGAGGATCCAATAAGGGATGTCCAATAGTTCAAAGTCCTTTACAAAAGTTGGAAAATGTGATTGGCTGAACCATGAAAATACCACTGTTTGAAATCATTACATTATCAGGAAACGGCTTCCACTCTGCTTCCTGGAATACTTTTATTCCAATCATTTATAAAAAATGATACCTTAAATATTGCTATTATTTCATATTATACTTTGTTTATAAAAGCAGTCACTAAAGGTGTTGCAGGATGAATTGTCAGAAGAAATCATTTAGTGATACATAACTAGCATGTGTGTCCTAGATGCTTAAGCCATCAAGCAGAGTGTGAAACAACGGTAACAATAACCTAGAACCTGCTGATCACACCTAGGCAAAGAACAGGTCAAAATATAGATGTAATAAGAGCTCTATATATAATACCTGAAAACTGTATTTTATGCTGTAGCCTGATTGTCGTATGCGAACAGTCTCCAGCATTCCTGTGTAACGAAGCTGCCTCAGCACCAGTGTGTCATTAAATCGTAATGGCAGCTTAATGGGAAAAAGAGACAGAAAGGATATTCATACATTTATTCCTGTATCTTTAAGATTATCTTGATATTAATCCATTATTATGTACGCTGCATATGGGGAAATTACCTTCTCTGCATTTGATCGGATGCATTTCACAAAGTAGGGCTCGGACTGACCAAGAGTCTCCATTAGCTTATTAAGAGATGCCTTGAGAGAGAAAAACAACATGGATTACACAAATGAGTCATTACGTCATTCCCATTAAGAGTGAGATCATTCGGTGTCCAAGATACACGGTGCTTGTTTATTAAACCAGCATTATTTGAAATTTAATGTCCCTGTCGTTGGTAGGTGGATTGGCGACTCAAAAGTGTCCGTAGGTGTGAGTGAATGTGAGTGTGTGTGTTGCCCTGTGAAGGACTGGCGCCCCCTCCAGGGTGTATTCCCGCCTTGCGCCCAGTGACTCCAAATAGGCTCTGGACCCACCGTGACCCTGAACTGGATAAGTGCTTACAGATAATTGATGGATGGACATCGTAATGCATTCCACAAAATTGGATTATTTTTATTTTAAATTTGAAAAGTATGTGATTCAAATTTAAAGTTAATTTTCCCTAGATAAAAAAAAGTTTTCTGACATCAATGTCTAAACATGTTACTTCACTGTTTAACAAATCTCAGTACTGTTTAGCTCACTATGAATGTGATTTATGGTTAGTTGGTTGGAGCAGGATTTAACTTTGAGAACAAAGGACTTGGGCCACATTGCACAGCCAGACCTAACCTTAGGCCAATATGTGTGTTTGTGCATCTGTACATGTATCTGTGCCTGCATGCCAGTGTCTGGAGTGAGGGTGGAAGGAAAAAGCATCTATTTTGGTGGTCAGGAATTCACTTTCTCCTCTCCCAAAAAGAGAGCAATCAATCCCACAACAGGATGTGGAAAGTGAAGTCATCCACACATTTGTGCAGGCCTGATGCCAGAGGCTGCATGGCTGCAGACAGCTGAGGGGGGGGGGGGGGTGTTTACAGTTCTATGCCGCTTTTTCGCTTGCTGCTCCGCAGGGGGAAACCTGAGCCGGAACCATCACCTTCTCTCCAGTGAACAAAACCTACAGTTCAAACTGGGGCAGATGGTAGATTGTAATGTCCAATGGGAGTAATGAATGTCTTTGTTCTGTCTCTGATTATCCTCTTAATGGGTTCATGCACTCTCTTAAATGGTTAAGGATGTTGCTTTGGAACACAACAAACAACCTCTGCAAAGGTCCTATACAGCAATATAACACTGTAGCTGATCTTCTCCTCCCATGACAATTAAATAAGACAACACTTGTAATTCATTTTTTATTGTTATTTTTTACAGAAACAAAACCCAGACATGATGTAATTACTGTGCACTTTTGATGGGGTTAACATGAGCTAAGTGGGAACAAACTGTATTCCACCAAGCACATCCCCCCAAAAAGAGCAAGTGAGAGTGAGAGAAAGCAAGAGAAATATGTAACGGACATACTAACCTGGAACTGGGCACTAATACTTGGAGGTTTCTTCTTCTTGTGGAGGTGCAGCAGCGACTTAGTTATGCGGTCATGCAGGGTCAGGTTACTGAGGTACTTCAGAGACTTCACATCCAGCAGGTGCTGCAGCAGATGAAAATGCATTTAAAAAGTAAAATGCAATGCTCTGAACGATAGCTTCGTAAAAACATAAGATGAGAATATCTGAAGTGAAATATTCACCTTTGGAAGACTGGGTCTCATCTTGTAGTTTTTGTTCCTCCTTGTAGGAAACAGTATTACAAATTTGGTTACAATGAACTCATGCATAAATCCATCATTACATAATTAACCTTAAAGGTAGTCTATGAGTGAGACACATTTGGTGTCCAAATTCACACAAATTTTGGCCAATAGGTTACAACATGCAGCTGCCTAATTCATCACAAGCGGTGAGAGTACAATCAAAGGTTGCAAAATGTTTACTGCAATATTTATACTCCACATATGTTTTGGCTGGTCCACTACATATGAACAGACGTGGAAAATTATATAAATTAGACTTCTGGCTGAATCACTGCTTAGACAGGTGTGACAGAGAGGACTCTTACATCAGGATTCCATGGGCTCTCTCCAGGAGCTTGCTGCTGGTGGAGTTGATGAAGATCCCATCCTCCTCACTGACAGAGCCAGCAGAGGACAGTCTGCTCTGTCGTCCAACACGGCCATTCCGGCCCTCTCTGATGAACAAAATAAACACATGCTCAGGAAAAAAACACACAAAGAAACACAGATTCTCGACTATGTAACACTAAGGTTCATCCAGAAACCCGCACCAGCAGGACTCCTTGAAGAACTATGATTAATGTTCAAAACAGAAGTGGTTTGTGTTTTGGTTGGGTGTTCTAGTTACACTAAAAAACAAAAGGATTTAGGTAAAAGGTGATGTGAAAGACTTCTTTTGTGTTCATATTGAGTGAAAAGTGGATTTTATTCAAATAAATATCTGAATTAGTACAAACCACTCAGGTACAGGCACAAAAAAATACAAAGAAGGAAAATCCACTAAAACTCTTTGTGGTGTCTAGGGAAGTGAAGAGGGGATGGTTAGAGCCCGTCTATCTTGACAGGCAGGCAGGAGGGCTGTGGGTGCAGAGAGGTTTACTTTGCAGCTGTGGTTGCGATTTAAACCTGCTCCAGTGGTCTTACCACACACAGAGACAGCACAAGGCTAAAACCAAATGGGACACACGCCAGGTCTGATGCCCATGTGACAGGAAACAACTCGCTGGTCCAGTTTCACGCACAGTAAGAGCAAGTCATGGTGAACAGGTACTAAAATCTACTGTAGGTGGAGTTATCCTGGGGTTACTGTGTGTGGGTGTTTTTCTGGAGCATGAAAAATTCAGCTTGTAGAAGCATTCTGAGGATTATTAGGACAATGCATCTTAAATATTTGGCTCAGACGCTCACAGTGAGAGCTGTTTTTGCACCGTTTTCCCAACATTTGGATTTTCCCACATTAATGCTAAATTTATAAGGAAGGTCTAGGCCTTGATGTCCTTTTGAGAGGGAAAAAAAAATCATCAAAGTCAGCCAAGAATAGTGTAAACCGGTTTAATTCTTTAGCATTATATACAAAAATATAAAAACAAATATACTGGAAATATATGGGATGGTATCTTGGAACTTTGGGCTGAAATCATCAGGTACGTTTATTCATTCATTCATTCATTCATTCATTCATTATCTGTAACCCTTATCCAGTTCAGGGTCACGGTGGGTCCAGAGCCTACCTGGAATCACTGGGCGCAAGATAGGAATACACCCTGGAGGGGGCGCCAGTCCTTCACAGGGCAACACAGACACACACACACACACACACACACACACACACACCCCTACGGACACTTTAGAGTCACCAATCCACCTACCAATGTGTGTTTTTGGACTGTGGGAGGAAACCGGAGCACCCGGAGGAAACCCACGCAGACACGGGGAGAACACACCAACTCCTCACAGACAGTCACCCGGAGCGGGAATCGAACCCACAACCTCCAGGCCCCTGGAGCTGTGTGACTGCAACACTACCTGCTGCACCACCGCGCCGCCCCAGGTACGTTTAAGTAAATGAAATCAAAACAATTTTCAGACCGCGTTTGTCAGTCAGAATTATTAAATCATAATTTGCTGTTCTTAGCCGATTAGTTTTCTTATGAACAGCATGAACGGGCCCAATGAGCCAAATTTACATTGGTAGATCAAATTTTATATTAAAAAGAAATATAAGGAAAACTACCTTAGAACTGGGTGAATTTCTTTTCACAGCCAAATGCAGATGAAACAAAAAGGATTCATGTAATTGCTAGATTGACTTAACTGAGGCGCAGTACATTTTTTTTGCTGTTCAGCACAGCTGTCATATGGACCCTGAAGAACTTTACACGCTTAGCCTGCAGCCTGCACAATTAGGTCCAACATGCGTAAGAAAAAGGCCAGGCCCAAAAGTCCATGTCCAGAGGTATTTTGACAACAATAACAGCTGGTCCACTACCTCTGGCTGATTTAAACCTTTGGCATGTATATACACGTTGAGAACAGACACTGTAAATAATAGTAATTCCATAACGGAATATGAGCCACAGGCCCTTGTACAAATACATTAGCTTTGCTCAGAAGGAACAGTGTGCAGTCTGGTCCTATAAATACACCAGGCAGAAAGAATCAGCCCTGATCATAGAAACATTGCATTCTTCTTGAAACTACTGCAGAAAGAGATGAGAATAGGTTTCACAGGGGAATGTTGAGTGTCAATACTACAAAAGGAAGGTGTATCTGTACAGCTCACTAACAGAGCAGATTGGGAAATACAAATAATGTGCCGTGATCTATAAAGACTGACTTGTATTTACACAAAGAGAACACCTGTAATGTTTATATTTTCAATATCTAAAACAGTTGGGAACGGGTCAATTTAACACAAGGTGTGTTGTAATATATTAAATTAGAAATAAATAAATAAAACCCATGTAAAACACAATTTAATGTTACCTAGTTACCTTAAAATCTTTAAAAGTTTGGTCAAACATCTAATATTATGACCCATAGTCTTGCCCTGTGTACTTATTATTAGACGTTTTATTTACTCAAACCTTTTGGTAGCCAAGTAACTAAATATTTTCATAGTGAATCTTAATAAAAAAAAAAACGATTCAGTCATAGTTAAGTATATAGGCACAAACTCATAAGATCCAATCCGCTCCGATTCTGGGAGAGATATCTTCTTGTCAAGTCTGTACTGAGCAAAGCAGAACTGTTATTCATGTGAAGTTCAAAAGCCAGAGTCTGTCATGGCATCAGCTATATTGATTCCCATGTGGGTATCAATGGGGAACTATACAGATATACATATTTAGGAGGATGTTGTGCTGCCTTCTAGATGACATCTTTTTCAGGGATGTTGAGGCTTATTTAAACATGACAACAGCAAGAGTCTTACTACATATTGTATAACAACTAGGCTGCAGACAGGAAGAACGATGAGCTTCTAGAGTAATTTGGCTTCAGTCTAAAACTAGCTCCCAATTGAAAATTTTTGGCATATTATTAAGTAAACTATAACATAATATGCCATATTCAGCTAGGCAGCTGTAAAACCGTATAATGAAAATATGGCTAATTATACAGCTTTTAAAAGAATTTCTCTGTATCTTCAGTCATAATTTTTTTTAAACAGCTCTACATTTTTACAGGTATATAGAAATTTTTGGATAGTTTAAGAAAATAAATCTTCAGTTCACACACATTACACACTAAAACCTTCATTCCAGCAACAATAAATTCTTAGAATGAAATGTCATGCAACAACTAGCTATAAATTCAATGTACTGCCCAAAATACATTAATTCTAAATACACAAAATCATCAAAAATGTATTCAAATAATGCTTAGAATGAAAATTCCATGCATCATCTGTCCCGCAGTTCATTGCATTTTCACGTACCATTCTAAATGTCTGACAAAACAGAACCCTTCATTTAAACAAGTGCTTAGAACAAAAAGTAAATCTCTTTATTTAGCGTGTTAAAAGCTGAAAAAATTGGCTGAATTCTTCCTTTAGATTAAGAACAACTCCAAAAAAAAAAGCTACATGAACCTGGGCTCCTTCGTTGCGCTGCTTATCAGAAGCAGATGCAGTGAGGCCCATTTTGGAGTGAATCCTGCTCACACCACCACAGAAAGACTGTAAAGTGTACGTGAAGCTGGGAGTAATTTCGAGGCTCTGCAGAGAACTGTAGGCGTGCTAGAGTGGAACCTGCAGAGAGCGAGTAACCATCAGTCCTCAGGCCTGTCCTCCGAGTCTCTGAGTGAGCACATAGCTGCACTCTGACATCACACAGGAAGCAGCTGCGTGGGGTTTTAGTGGTCACTTAGTAACATAGCCGAGTGTGCGCGGTTGCAAATCACATTAAGAAGACTTTACGGGCAAACAAAAGAGCTGTTGTTGAGCCAGGCCCCCCGGCCACTTGCTGAGGACATACGGGCTACGGGCTAATCTCAGTGCCATGCAGTCATCAAGGAGGTATGAGGCGGAGGAGGCTGGGGGCCATCCTAGGGGTCAGTGCACACTCATCTCTGTCCTTAAAGACTCATGCTAGGAACTTAACAAGTGCTGTGACTGGGGGCTCATCATCTATGCTTGGTTTCTCACCCGGAAATAGCCATGTTCTAGGATTATACAGAGGACCTTATGCACACTGCTTCTGACTCAAGACCAGAACAATCGAGATGGCTAGATGACTAAAGCATACCTGGCTGCTTCAATAAACTTTCAAGATTCGTGGTATTCGTAAGGTCAAAAAAAAAAAAAAAGTGAAGAATGCAAAATTTAATTTAACTTCCTTTTCTCCAAAAGTAGACATGCTTTGTATCAGAAGTTTGCTTACGTAGGACAGGATAATTAACATGCACTGGGTAAGTTGTATCCAGTCAATTAGTATAATTTCAGAGACAATCAGAGTTGCATTTCAAAATAATTACTTGCCTGCTATAAGCCATCGTATTTGTTAAATAACATCAAATAACCACATACATTGTGACCCAGAAGTCAAGCAAAATATGGACCAAGATAAAGGCCTCAAGATGGAAATGGTTTTAGCTTTGCAATGTACTTTGTTGTGATACTGTAAGTAACGATATGTCATATTGGTAGAAACCAAATAAATCCTAAATAAGGAATGTATGCAGCATGAAAAGCGAGTATACGATGATTTTGGCAGGTTGTACAATACAAATTTTTGTAAATTATTTTGTTAGTTACACTAGCCTTTTAGCTCCAGGGAAAACTAAAGAAGGAAACGTGAGACACCATGAATATCTTGGCTCTTCTACTACTCTTTGAGTAAGAGGAAATTGGTATAAAGTGAATTCTTTGTCAATCCAGTACATGCTGTTTTCTTACCGAGGAGATCTCTCATTATTTGTGCCTTGAAGATCCGAGAGAGGTGTGCGAGGGCTCCTTCTGCTCATACCTGAGACAAAGCATACAATACAACACTTATGACAAAGAAGCAGGGCGACAGGGAGACTGCTTCAGAAACTACATTGACTTTATACAAACATACCGGACAAATGAGGGTGAGGCTAGGGTTACGGCCAACACAAATTATGACATGATGATATAAGTTATATACATGATAATGAATTAATCAATGATGGGTGGATTGGAAATGACAGCCCTTTGTGCTGATAAGTCAGTTTCACAAAAAACATGCTTTTAAGGACAGTGTAATAAGAGGGATGCACATTCGCAGCTTTGTGCTCGGTTAGGGTGAGCTGTTCTATACTCACTGCTTTTAAAATTGAAAAAAAAAAATTGAAATTGCACTGAAATTAACGCTTTATAATCAGGGCTGATTGAGATTTACTCTTGTGTAAACAAATTCATGATTAAGAAATAAGAGGAAATATAAAAGAAGACAAAGCACTTTAAAGGGAAAAGGCTTTTGCCAATATATATATATATTTTTTTTTTTAAATAAACGAAGCTTTACAGAATAATGACAAGGAATATTTTTAGTTGAATTATTTCTCAAAACATACACCTTGTGATCACAGAAATATCATCAAGTGCTTCTTAAGCAATTACAGACTCCTCACTTCTGCAACCCTAATGTTGGATATTTTACCAAACTCGCTAAAATCTATTTGGTACCTAGTGAATATACACAGAGTTGCCAGTTTATTAAGACTAACCCTAGCATTGTGTCATACCTGCACTACTGGCCATTTTATGAGGTATGTAAATATTGTCCAACATTGTATGAGGGTTTGGTAAAAACACATTTTGTAACTCATTGTAGTGACGTGTCTCGCAGTAAAATCTGTAAACATTACAAATCATAAGGATGCACAAATACAATTATATTCAACAACAATGAGATAACAATATCTTGGTTACATCTGGAATCAAGTAAAAACAAAACTGGTTTGTTTACTGACCTCTCTGTGCACTTAGCCATTACAGACTTTAGTTCACCTGATTTAATTTAATGAAATGAAGAATTAGATAAACCAGGTACTGGTTGTTATCAGTAAACAATGGATATCCTCAAGCAGAGCTTTAAGTAAGTACACTGTTTATAGTTAAATGTTGCTTGTCTGTTTTTATTGTAATGTTAGTGCTTTTTAAAAAATATTCAAGTTGTCAGCCAAATAGTATCTGGCTCAAATAGTATCACTCAGTAACTGTAGACCTACAAAATAACTGAACATGACAAACTGGCCGATGAGTACAGATAAAAGGTAGGTATCCGTAATAAACTGGCTAAAACACTATGTATAATTAGCCAACAAAAACACTATATAATAAGTGGCTGTGTCATGCATTTACAGAAGTGCCTGATTGTTTATGTGATGAGCATCACAGTAGACACTGTTCCCAGCCCCCAAGCCTGGGGAGCAGAAGAGAGTGGGTAACATTACCCTGCACTGGAGATGGACTGCTGGGCTGAGAGCGGACAGAGTGCAGGCTCCAGGTGGGGGTTAGCGGTGGGCTGCTGGACGAGCATGCAGGCTGTGCTGAACCCACACACACAGTTAGTGAGAGACAGGCTGGCACAGAAGCCCAAACTCACAACATGCAAGAATGCGTATTGACATAAAGACAGGTGCAGAACCAATGGGCTTAGACAAGAGGAGGAGAGCAGCCAAGTGAAAAAGTTAAACTACACAGTGCTTACTGTTCCACACAATTTTGTTGATATAAGATGGGTCAAAATAAGACTTTGGAAATTTGGAATGGACAAAATGTACCACAAAAACAGCAACGACACAATGTCAATAAACCTATGAATATTAATTTTAATATTTGAAACATTAATGAAGAAATGAAGGGGGGAAGAGGGATCCAATAACTACTAAAATTCAATAAAAGCATAATGGACAGACATCCAATAATTACCTAGTTTGTTGCTTGCAGAATCTCTATAATTAAATTTCATATCTATGCCATTTGGCAAATGCTCTTATCCAAAGTGACTTTTCCAATGTGTTAATCCAAATTTCCCTGCGTTGTACATGTAGATATTTGGTTTTATAGATGTACTGTCAGTCCCCATCATACACAAAGAAACGTGTGTTAGCTCAGGATTTTTAATCACTGCCCACCCCTATTGACATTATGTGTTAGGCTGCTGCTCCTCGACTGCCTGAGCCCTGGGTGCCTGGAATGAGGAGAGAGGATAGTGGGAAAGCAGCCTTACTGTACTTCTCCTCTTTGCACCTCTGCAGGATCTCTAAGCTTCTCTGATGCACAGGGTGATGCAGAAAGCTAAAACTATCCACACTTTTCAAAACTGCACATGGAGCAGCATCATCATGCCCTTGGGAAGCAAAAAAGTAACAAAACAAAAAGAGGAGAGATGGAGAGAGAGAGAAAAAAAGACAGATTAAACAGAGAGAAATAAGATGCGCAATTACTAGAGAATCACCTGCAAAGCTTCAGCTGTAGAGAGAGACACAGAGAGAGAGAGAGACAGACAGATAAACTGCAGAAGCTGAGTCTAGCTGATCACAACATTGGCTGTGTCCTCTATATTAGAGAGGATGATGTCACCTGTAATTACCTCCCTCATTCATCTGACCCTCCAGGAAGATGAAATATGACTTTGAGAGTAATTGTATTAAATTAAAGGAAGTCTTCCTGGTAAGTGTTTGGTGGAGTGAGTGGACCATTTATCTTCAGAAACACTCGACTCATTCATAAAACAGGGATGGTGGGGGAGTTGTGTAAATATTCCAGGGTGAACAGGTCAGGCTTGACTGGAATATCTAAGGGACAGCATTGATCTGAGGGTCATTAAGTTTAAAATAAAGGCTTATGACCTTTACGCTGGAGAAGGAACCCTCTATCCTTGAAATGCAAGGTCTCAACAGATCAGGAGCTTGGCTTATACTCTTCTAGAACTATGCAACACAGAGCTATGCAAAAGTCAAAGACCACACTTAATCTTTTATTTAATTTGGAGTGTTTAATGTTGAGAATAATGGCCACAATGAACACCTCTGAAGAAATAATTTATCACTGGTATAAAACATTAAAATTAAATGTTATTAATTTTATTTTATTAATATTATTAATGGAATTAAAGCAGGAACTTGACAAATATGATGTAAAAAATAAGTCATTTAAACAATGATGTAAAACCTGGAAAACAACAAGAGTGGTAATTGTTATGATTTAATAACAATAGGCTTAAAAAGAAAGTGCAACACTAAACTTTGAAGATGCAACATTTCTCTACAAAGTTCTTTGAAAAAGAGAAACACTCCCAAAATAAAAGCAAAGTGTAGATACTAGATACTGAAAAATTACGATTTATCTTCTCATAACATCTAATAACTTGTACCTAATGTTTTGACTAGAGGTTAAATATATGATGGGTGGTCTATGATTTCTCCACAGTTCTGTAGCTGTTTTGAAATTGG
Source organism: Hoplias malabaricus (assembly GCF_029633855.1). NCBI lineage: Eukaryota > Metazoa > Chordata > Actinopteri > Characiformes > Erythrinidae > Hoplias > Hoplias malabaricus. The sequence continues at coordinate 6,139,169 of NC_089815.1, read as the reverse complement.
TTCTACTTTCAGTTTAGCGAAAAGGGAAAGAACTGAGATGCTGAAGGCCTAAAGAACAGCAGGGCAATGAGGTAGTCCAAGCGAAAAGAGCTATGCGGTACTGAGCAAGGTCAGAAGCTAAGCTAATACAGGCTGGCTGTTGGTTGCAAACACAAACAAACACAGAATGACAACATAATAACAACTGACCCCACCTGTGATCATATGGTGACAAATTTATGGGCTGTTGAGAGCAATTACTGATAATGCAGCACTGTGCTGAAAAATCTCTGCAAATGAGTGATAAGACCCGGAAATAATACACAACGATGACATCTGGTAATCAGCCTAGTTTCAAACTATGTATGTGTCTCAACATATCAGTAAGTGAACGTATTGTCCACAGTATTGTCCACTATTGCATCAAAACAACAAGAATAATCAGTTCATACAGCTTTAAGTGAAATGCCTATATGATGAAAACAAGGAATATAACATCATTGACACTTTTTGGTTAAAACCATGAGCTCTTAGGTTCAGAGTGCTAAGAAGTGATGATTTTAACTATATACGTTTATTTTTACCTAATAAGCCAAATGTAAACATATAAGGATCTACCTCTTCTCTGGCCATAACTGGTCTATTACATAAAGATGAACCTGTTTTAAGAACATGAAAACAATATTAAAGTGATGGAGACTTACCACTCTTCTTCTCCACATGTTTTTTTCCTGCCTCCCTAAAAGCCACCACTGCCCTGAAATATGCCCGCAAGACTGCCCACCGGAAAGTGGCCACTGGATCGATGCCAATCAGGCCACAAATGAAGCCGTTCTTGCTGCTCTTCAGAAGAGCCACGATGTCCGGCCGCATGTGGTCCGTGTTCTTTTCTCTAAAATCCTGATAAAGAAAGACAAAGAAGAAGGGAAGCTGAAAATGTTAAAGTCCATATTAGAATCTTTTTATCATACACAGTTTTTTGCTCCTCCTAATGTCCTTATAATATTTTTTTTCTTTACTAGTATTTGTGATGGTGGCGCACCAGGTAGTGTCGCAGTCACACAGCTCCAAGGACCTGGAAGTTGTGGGTTCGAGTCCCGCTCCGGGTGACTGTCTGTGAGGAGTGTGGTGTGTTCTCCCCGTGTCTGTGTGGGTTTCCTCCGCGTGACTGTCTGTGAGGACTGTGGTGTGTTCTCCCTGTGTCTGTGTGGGTTTCCTCCGGGTGACTGTCTGTGAGGAGTGTGGTGTGTTCTCCCTGTGTCTGCGTGGGTTTCCTCCGGGTGACTGTCTGTGAGGAGTGTGGTGTGTTCTCCCTGTGTCTGCGTGGGTTTCCTCCGGGTGACTGTCTGTGTGGATTTGGTGTGTTCTCCGTGTCTGCGTGGGTTTCTTCCAGGTGCTCTGGTTTCCTCCCATGGCCCAAAACACACGCTGGTAGGTGGAATGGCAACTCAAAAGTGTCCGTAGGTGTGAGTGTGAGTAAATGTGTGAGTGTTGCCCTTTGAAGAACTGCCGCCCCCTTCAGGGTGTGTTCCTGCCTTTCGCCCGGTGATTCTGGATAGGCTCCGGACCCACCACGACCCTGAACTCAAGAGGTTACAAACAATGAATGAATGAATGAATGAATGAATGAATAATAGTTGTGATTAATTTTACATTACCATACATTTCTCCTTATCATGAATTGACAGGCTGTTGTAGAATAACTGTAAAAGTGTCACTGCTGAGTTATAACAATCATGAATAGCCTAGAACAGGTTATTCTTTTTGTGCAGCTATGTTTCCATAAATACTGTAATTTATATAATAAATAGAAAACTAATACAAATAAATATTATGTGCTAGGGAGAGAATGTTGTTTTGGAACAAATATTCACAACGCACATCAGGCATTTTCTATTAAACAGGTCATCAAGCGTTCATCATAACTTCTGTTATGACCTTGCACTAACAACAGGGTGGGCAGTTTAATCACTCAGATGAGTCACCTCATTCACTTTATGTGTGGCTTTGCAATGTAGCAGACTAAACACAAACACGATGGGAACTATGAGAGGCTAAATAACAGGCCGTCAGTTAGCACAGCAACCATGCTGACATTTCTCAAGGGCCAATCTGATTGTAGTAATACGAGTGGCCACTTGGGTGCAAGTCCAGTAGTGTGATTAAGCTTCATAAACAGAGACGGGTAAGGTATTATACCCTTGTGCAAACTGGTATGTGGAGGGTGTCTTCCAATGTACAAGTAAATAGAGTCCTAGAGCTTCTTTAAGCAACTGAAGGTAAACCTCATACATCTCTTACCTTCACACCGTACTTGACCTTTCCAGCATAGTGTTTGATGATGAACGCTGGCTCCATGACTGCAGGAAACTCAATGTAACTGCTCCCCTCATGTTGCCGCTTAAATTTGTCCAGTAACGTCTGGTTGGTGGCCTGTGGGAAGCTGCAATGAAATAGCCAAGAGGGTACACTTATAAATAATAACGATCATAAGAAACAATTAATCATTAAATCATTGTGTGAGCTTTTCTGGGTTTTTTTTTTTTTTTTTTTTTTTTTTTTTAGGGAAAGAGAATTTCCATGTAGAGTGCTAAGAACTAATTATAATGCTAACAGCTACAAAATGCACCTTTCACATAACTAGCATCTCCTGAAGCAGTCCAAGCCAGGCTGGATAATGAAAAAGAACAAGCCCAAAAGCGGCAATGAAGCAATAACACACTTCACATGCCCAACACAGCCATGCTGATTAGTTCATACTCTGAATGCTGTGAAAGTACTGAATAAATCACACTTCTCTTTATAGAGCAAGAAAAAGTACCTCTGGCTCACTCACTCACACATGTTTAGCAGACTGGAGATATTCCACAAGGGGTACTAGCACTCAATTTGCTTTTTTTTCCACTTTTAATCCAGAACACTGTGCCATTTTCTAAACTGAAGAATATCCCATATCTAGTGATAATGACTATAGTTATATCACTTAAATGACATACTGGGTGATTTTTAATAAAAATCAGGCAGATAATCTGAGAGCACTGGTTTGAAGAGATCAGCTTAATTCATATTTTAAGAGTAATGGATCAGTTGACAAGTGAAAATTATATCAGAAACTGTACAGTTATATCAGTATTTTGCGATGCGTGTCTTAAACGAGTTCATTAACACTGCAATGAGACAGGCAATGTAGGTATCTAGACAGACATATGGAGGTCAGGGTGTGGGAGAGATAGAGTTAAAGCTGCGGGGATATGACAAATGTGTGCAGGTCCTTGAGGCCTTGAGAGGAATGAGAGCTGCTGCCAATACTTCAATAGAAAAGCAACAGCTACAGGAAGAGGAAAAATGTGCCATAAGAGAGTTGAACTATGAAAGCCACTGATCGACCCTGTCCAATTTCCAGCTATTTTAAGCAGAGAAAAACGTTGCTACACTTCCTTGATCGAAAAACTGAGAGAAATAGTGAGCGTGTGAAAATAACCTTTTTCTTTTTCCAACTGTGTTACAAAACTGCTGTTACAAAAAGGTGTAAAGTTGTTGAATCAGTCACAGACCTTTAGAAAGGTCTCTATGAGACAGAATCTGTGGTAGTCATGCTATGAATCACCTTTGCTCATGTATAAAGAAAAAAATAATAATAATATGTTAAATTAAGTGAGGATCAGTCTTCTGTGGATCACTCACTTGCACTCTTCGTCCAGTAGGTGGAGCAGCGCTGTGGGTTTCTTGCTGATGAGGTTGATACAGCCTGTGTTGTCGATGTAATCTATGTTATGCCAGGTGATGCCCTCAGCTCTGTACTCTTCCTGAAATTAGAAAAGAAATAAAAACATTAACATGCCTTTAAAATAAAAAAGCCATGCATTTAAAGCCAGAAACAATAATAAAAAAAATGCACACAGTATTCACAATGTATACTTTGCCTTTTTTCAAACAACTCCAACTCAAAATGACTTACACGTAAAGGATGCACAAACACAGGGTTATGTGATAACTGCTAAAGTAATAATGTAATATAACAGACATAATTTGATCATCACACATTAAATAAAGAATTTACTGTGCTTCTAAACACATACAACAAATTTAGCATTTAATTTATCTTCGGATTGAAGTCAAAACAACAGGTCAGCAAAGTGTTTTCATGTCCACGAATGAAGAAACATTCCCCTGTGCCTGACCATGGCCTTTGTGGTTTAGTAATATGAAAGGTATTCTTAACATCGCGCTGGCTTTTTCCACTCTGTGGATTTGAGGGAAAGTAAATTATACAAAAACGGGTGTAATCCAAGCAGGGTTTCAGAAAATCAATGGCATTTCTCCCTTCTTCTTTCCCTAGTTAAAGACAAAAGTAAGTTCAGCTGAACAAACCAGCTAAAGATCTACTCCTTAGTCAGCTTCCTTTTACAGATGAAGACTGGAGGCTCTAACAATTTAATTTCCAGTGTAGATTACTGAGGTAAGTAATTATCAGAATGAAGAAAGAAGCTAAGAACCCTCTGTGTTGTGTGTTACATGGGACACCATTAATAAGTCTACATTACATGAACAGAACAGATGGAGAGGATTATCTATGAACAGGCACAGGCAATATAATTTATATTATATACACATTACGTTATATGACGCAGGGAGAAGGAAGAAAATGTATTTGTTCATTATTATTATTATTTGAAGTAGAACAGGAGAAGAATTATAAGACGATCCAAAACTAACCAGAGCTGTTAAAAACAAAATGTTTTTAAATCATTATCCACATATTGGCCTTGGCAACAGTGATAACAGTTAGGCTTGTAAATAAGCCCTCCCACAATTCTCTAAATGGTTGAACGTGTACTGTGAGTATCTGGACCAACCCTAACATGTCCTAGGAGAGTTTATTTTAAGTGTTTGGATTTGGTTTGGATCAATGCCTTGACATCAGTTTTTTCAAAAATCACATCTGTCAGAAATAATGCAAGTCATGCCATAATTGTTCACGGGTACAGTCTGAATAGACTGCAGTGCTATCAACGCAATCACAATGATAGCTTACAGTAATATAATCTCGGTAGGGTCTATTCTGTAACCTCTACACATTCACATTACGCTCACTCTCAGGTCTTGAGAAGCAGACATGGGAGAGTCTGCCGACAGAACGCCTGCACCAGCCTGAAATAACGCTCCAGTGCCAGAACAACACTAACATGGGCAGGACTTCAGCCTTCAGTGGCCACTTTTCACACAGCCCACTTTTGGCTGACAAGAGGAATGAGCCCAAAGAGACTCAGAAGGAAAGCAAATAAAACCCCCATTTACAACATCTCCATAAATGGTACGGTGAAAAAAGAGGGGGAAACTGCCATTAATGGTATAATGAGAGCGTGTGTGGTGTGTCTGCCTTTTCTGAGAGCCACTCCAATGGGGCTGGATTTATGGGTGGCAGATGGCATGCATGCCAGCCGTAACTGAGGCAGGATGTCCCAGTGCTCTGCCTGTTGCCCACTGTTCCACCAATGCACAGCAGGATTACTACTACTACTGCTGTTGTTAAAATGACTACTGCTTCTGCCAGGCAATATATAACCTATTCCAATACCTAATATTCCCGTTTGCTACATGCTTCAGATGGTTAAACATAAGACAGCATATATGAAAACTAAACAAGCTGTATTACGTTTCTCCCTGGTTCATATTTTCACTCAAATAAAAGGCTTCTAAAAAGACATTTCCCTATTGTTTCTAAACTGCTGAATATTTCAGAGGCATGTGTTAAATGTACTGTAATGGTGATAGTAACTAGGGAGTGCAGCATAAATATAGTCTTCTTTTTAAATCACAGATTTGCATTTTATTCTGTTTAAGGAAGACAATGGTAAAATATTATAAACTATCATTTCTATAAAGAATTATATATCATTTTTGGTTAATTCATCTTAAAACACCAAGCTTTGTTTGCACTTTACCAGCTTCATTATCATTCATTCATTCATTGTCTGTAAGCGCTTATCCAGTTCAGGGTCGCGGTGGGTCCAGAGCCTACCTGGAATCACTGGGCACAAGGCGGGAACACACCCTGGAGGGGGTGCCAGTCCTTCACAGGGCGACACACACTCACACATTCACTCACACCTACGGACACTACTGAGTCGCCAATCCACCTACCAACGTGTGTTTTTGGACTGTGGGAGGAAACCCGAGCACCCGGAGGAAACCCACACAGACACAGAGAGAACACACCACACTCCTCACAGACAGTCACCTGGAGCGGGAATCGAACCCACAATTAAATCAATGATAATGACTTGGAAGCATGACAATATCTTCATTAGAACTAAATTCCAACTAAACACCATCTGCTACATAATATAGTAGGAAAGGTACATAACACTGATTTTTCTTTTCACTACTACACACATTTTATTTGTATCATGCATATCCTAATTTAGAGATGGAATATCCTCCGTGATTCAGAGCACATCCTGATATGGCATGCCTAAAGAATGAGTGTTCCTGACCATATTATGATTGTAAAGTCGACTGGAAATAGCCCACATAACCGTTGTAGTTAATCTCATGGAATGTCAGGAAAAGCACTACAGAAGCAAAAATCATTCCTGACATTTGAATCCAATATTTTCCATCTCCTACTGCAATTAAAGCCTGGAACTTGGCACAGAGTGCAGCATGCCACAGCTTTTATCTAGGAACGAATGGGCAATGCTGTCATTACATCATGAGGCATTTTCCCCTTCTAGACGTTCAAATAAACTTCTCTTAATTTCCCATGAATAAGAGAGCCATGTGTCTTTCAGCAGAGTTCCTCCAGAGACCATTGACAGTGGTTTAAGGCCTTAAGCCAAACCTGCTGCATGTCAGCTGGGTCTGTCAATTTTCAGAGCTAAACATGGACTAAGACTTTCTACAGAGAACGCCCACTTGTACAATTATGTAATTGCAGTAATCGTTGGCAATGATAAAAGCACGCGTAATTTGATCATTATTTCTCATTCACAGCTTATCAAAACAAGTGGACAGACTGTGTGGAAACTTTCAATCAATATCTGACATGTTTTTGCAAGAAGGGTATATTTATTTATGATATGATTTAGAAGAAAAACACAATTTAGTTTTTTAGAAACGGAGGATGTTCTTCTTACTGGTGCCATTTGTCTGTATGTGTTGTATTCTGTTGATACATAATGAAAAAATAACTTAAATATCTTACATTAAGTAACTTAGAAGCTATAAGCAATTTTAAACGTAGTCTAGGATTAACCTGGCTCTGCAAGAACACTTCAAATGCACTACACAATCACTGAGGCTTAAAAAGGTCAGAGCAGCGCATTTTTCCCACCACATTCAGCTACCTATAAGTATCAAACAGTCTATATTTTTAAACACCAAACCAGCATTAATGTTAAATGCCTTGATCCATTAGGTGTTTTTACAAGCTACACTCAAAACAATGCTGACATTTGGTGATGCAGTCGTGATGGATCATAATTTAGCGTTCTCTAGTGTAAGGAGCTGCTACACTGTAGACTGCCGGCAGCAAGTCCCACTGTCTGATGAAATAATGGAAGTAATCACTGAGGCGAGTCAGATCTGATCTGGCAGTTAAATGAGCAGAGCACACTTCAGTTGTCTGAAAGACACACTCGACTGTCTCCAGAACAGCAGGGGACACTCAACATCACTTCAGACCATGCGTTACTGTTACTGGCAACACTGGAAATAGGACTAGAACACTTCAAGAAGAACAAATGTATGATTATTTAAAGTGCTCCTTTATAAGATAGCTGCTCCTTTTAAAATAACCTAAGTGGTCTGAGGTGGATCTGCTGGTAAAAGGCAGGGCTATGTGCTATTAAAACAGAATTACCACAAAATACAACTCTAATGTTTTATATGCTTTAAATTACAATCAATATGAATGAATTCTGTAAAATTCTTATTTTTACATATGCCCTTTTTTTGCAGTGGTTCAAAAGTTATGCTTTAAATCACATAGGACGTCATTGTGGATCGTTAATACGATCAGAACTTTAAATACAGAAGTCTGAAAACCTGAAACCAACACAATATAGTTACATTTCACCAAACAAAACTCTCATCAACATTTAAACAAATTAATTAAATGTGGTTTTGTGAAATTCTCCAGTCAGAGCTGTTCAGTTTTGGTGATAAATGCCTCTAAAGCATCGCTAATTCTTTAAGTATCCACTTTCCTTAATCATAAATGACTTTACAGCCTCTAATCTTAAACTAACTCCGTCTAATCATAAACTGACATTGTTCACCGTACACCAGTGAACATCACGTTAAACCTCTCACGTAAATGTTACTGAAATAGGAGTTGTTTTAATTTAATTTTATTTTTTTATAGCGCACACACACTGCCCAGCACACTGGCTCCTAAAAAAATAATCAGTCATCCAGCTGCACTTAGGCACCTTGTCTCTGCTGAGCAATAAACGGATCTGTCTCTGTATGACTGTCCTCTTCTGCACTAAATGAAAGCTTAAACCTAACAAAACCTCTCTGATCTAAGACATGCTTTAAAAGGTGAGTCACGAACGGCACTGCTCTGACAGGCGGTGATTACAGTGATTTGTGGCTAGTGTAGTTACCTCAGAAAAGCCTCACAGAGCAAACACAGGCTACAGAGATGGGCTCTAATAGAGCTTTTCTTCAAAAATTCTTTTTTTTTTTGTGCAAGACTAGTGGCTCATTTAGTCATCTCCACAAGCTCTGTTTATTTGCACTGACAATCCTAGTAATCATAACAAACCACTTCACACCAGCTTCCAACCGCCATGTAAACCGTTCAGTACACTGGACAATTTTAGGTATTATATTCTGGTATTGTCAAATATTCACTTCCTAAATATGTACTTTACGTGGCCTGACTGCAAATAAACATGAATGAATCAAAGAGGAGAGTGGGGTCCAGATGAACGTGAAGCCCAAATGATTTTTACTGATAAAAACTATAGGCTTACAGTGGTCTGCCCTTTATTTCAGACAAGCTGGAGTGAGGTGACATACCAGGAAAAATTTGGAGCTTTGCACCAAACACTCAATACTGCCAAAACATTAAGTGAAGTAGAGTGTAGGCAGTTATTTTTGTTCTGTGTGCAGTCAAAACAACTTGAGCCCTATTTTCTGGCAATAAATCTGTTATTAGACCGTTAAGTTAAGCGATGTGTGCGGGGAGAGGACTTGATGGTCATCTCTTAGGCTGGGTGAAAAACGCCTACCTGCTCCAGCTTAAAGATGTGCTGATTGAAGTAATGCTGAAGTCTCTCATTTGCAAAGTTGATGCAGAACTGCTCAAAGCTGTTGTTCTCATAGTCTTCAAAGCCAAAGATGTCTAGGACCCCAATGGATAACATCTGAAAAGAAAGCCAGGAGAAAAAGGGAGTGATTAAAAGAAGGAGCTGGAGCAACTGTCCAATGGTTTATTTTCTGCATGCTTTAATACAAAGAATATACCATTGTTTTACTAGGTTAGGATTAGGGCAAAGTTATCATCAGCACCTCAGACCTCAGTATGAGAGCTTGATAAAATATAGGATCTGTGTTTCTATGTTGTATTTCAGTATTGTGTGCAACAGTCGTGTTGTTTAACATAGTGCCGCAGTCGCTTCCCTCTTCACTCTGTGTGTGTCACTGGTAACTCTGTGTGTGTGTCACTGGTTATTCTGTGTGTGTGTGTGTGTGTGTGTGTGTGTCGCTGGTTACTCTGGGTGGGTGTCACTGGTTACTCTGGGTGTGTGTGTGTGTGTGTCACTGGTTACTCTGTGTGTGTCGCTGGTTACTCTGTGTGTGTTGCTGGTTACTCTGTGTGTGTGTGTCGCTGGTTACTCTGTGTGTGTGTGTGTGTGTCGCTGGTTACTGTGTGTGTGTGTGTCGCTGGTTACTCTGGGTGCGTGTCACTGGTTACTCTGGGTGTGTGTGTCGCTGGTTACTCTGTGTGTGTGTGTGTCGCTGGTTACTCTGGGTGCGTGTCACTGGTTACTCTGGGTGTATGTGTGTCACTGGTTACTCTGTGTGTATGTGTGTCACTGGTTACTCTGTGTGTATGTGTGTCACTGGTTACTCTGTGTGTATGTGTGTCACTGGTTACTCTGTGTGTATGTGTGTCACTGGTTACTCTGTGTGTATGTGTGTCACTGGTTACTCTGTGTGTATGTGTGTCACTGGTTACTCTGTGTGTATGTGTGTCACTGGTTACTCTGTGTGTATGTGTGTCACTGGTTACTCTGTGTGTATGTGTGTCACTGGTTACTCTGTGTGTGTGTGTGTGTCGCTGGTTACTGTGTGTGCGTGTCGCTGGTTACTCTGGGTGCGTGTCACTGGTTACTGTGTGTGCGTGTCGCTGGTTAATCTGGGTGCGTGTCACTGGTTACTCTGTGTGTGTATGTGTGTCAATGGTTACTCTGGGTGCGTGTCACTGGTTACTCTGTGTGTATGCGTGTCACTGGTTACTCTGGGTGCGTGTCACTGGTTACTCTGTGTGTATGCGTGTCACTGGTTACTCCGGGTGCGTGTCACTGGTTACTCCGGGGGTGTGTCACTGGTTACTCTGTGTGTATGTGTGTCACTGGTTACTATGTGTGTGTGTGTGTGTGTGCGTGTGTCACTGGTTACTCTGGGTGTGTGTGTGCGTGTGTCACTGGTTACTCTGTGTGTGCGTGTGTCACTGGTTACTCTGTGTGTATGTGTGTCACTGGTTACTATGTGTGTGTGTGTGTGTGTGCGCGTGTGTCACTGGTTACTATGTGTGTGTGTGTGTGTGTGCGTGTGTCACTGGTTACTCTGGGTGTGTGTGTGCGTGTGTCACTGGTTACTCTGGGTGTGTGTGTGCGTGTGTCACTGGTTACTCTGGGTGTGTGTGTGCGTGTGTCACTGGTTACTCTGGGTGCGTGTCACTGGCTACTCTGTGTGTGGGTGTGTCACTGGTTACTCTGTGTGTGGGTGTGTCACTGGTTACTCTGGGTGTGTGTGTGCGTGTGTCACTGGTTACTCTGGGTGCGTGTCACTGGTTACTCTGGGTGCGTGTCACTGGTTACTCTGGGTGCGTGTCACTGGCTACTCTGTGTGTGGGTGTGTCACTGGTTACTCTGTGTGTGGGTGTGTCACTGGTTACTATGTGTGTGTGTGTGTGCGTGTGTCACTGGTTACTCTGGGTGTGTGTGCGCGTGTCACTGGTTACTCTGGGTGTGTGCGGGTGTGTCACTGGTTACTCTGGGTGTGTGCGGGTGTGTCACTGGCTACTCTGGGTGTGTGCGGGTGTGTCACTGGCTACTCCGGGTGCGGGTGTGTCACTGGCTACTCCGGGTGCGGGTGTGTCACTGGCTACTCTGGGTGCGGGTGTCACTGGCTACTCTGGGTGCGGGTGTCACTGGCTACTCCGGGTGCGGGTGTCACTGGCTACTCCGGGTGCGGGTGTCACTGGCTACTCCGGGTGCGGGTGTCACTGGCTACTCCGGGTGCGGGTGTGTCACTGGTTACTCCGGGTGCGTGTGTGTCACTGGCTACTCCGGGGGTGTGTCACTGGTTACTCTGTGTGTATGTGTGTCACTGGTTACTATGTGTGTGTGTGTGTGTGTGCGTGTGTCACTGGTTACTCTGGGTGTGTGTGTGCGTGTGTCACTGGTTACTCTGTGTGTGCGTGTGTCACTGGTTACTCTGTGTGTATGTGTGTCACTGGTTACTATGTGTGTGTGTGTGTGTGTGCGCGTGTGTCACTGGTTACTATGTGTGTGTGTGTGTGTGTGCGTGTGTCACTGGTTACTCTGGGTGTGTGTGTGCGTGTGTCACTGGTTACTCTGGGTGTGTGTGTGCGTGTGTCACTGGTTACTCTGGGTGTGTGTGTGCGTGTGTCACTGGTTACTCTGGGTGCGTGTCACTGGCTACTCTGTGTGTGGGTGTGTCACTGGTTACTCTGTGTGTGGGTGTGTCACTGGTTACTCTGGGTGTGTGTGTGCGTGTGTCACTGGTTACTCTGGGTGCGTGTCACTGGTTACTCTGGGTGCGTGTCACTGGTTACTCTGGGTGCGTGTCACTGGCTACTCTGTGTGTGGGTGTGTCACTGGTTACTCTGTGTGTGGGTGTGTCACTGGTTACTATGTGTGTGTGTGTGTGCGTGTGTCACTGGTTACTCTGGGTGTGTGTGCGCGTGTCACTGGTTACTCTGGGTGTGTGCGGGTGTGTCACTGGTTACTCTGGGTGTGTGCGGGTGTGTCACTGGCTACTCTGGGTGTGTGCGGGTGTGTCACTGGCTACTCCGGGTGCGGGTGTGTCACTGGCTACTCCGGGTGCGGGTGTGTCACTGGCTACTCTGGGTGCGGGTGTCACTGGCTACTCTGGGTGCGGGTGTCACTGGCTACTCCGGGTGCGGGTGTCACTGGCTACTCCGGGTGCGGGTGTCACTGGCTACTCCGGGTGCGGGTGTCACTGGCTACTCCGGGTGCGGGTGTGTCACTGGCTACTCCGGGTGCGTGTGTGTCACTGGCTACTCCGGGTGCGGGTGTGTCACTGGCTACTCCGGGTGCGGGTGTGTCACTGGCTACTCCGGGTGCGTGTGTGTCACTGGCTACTCTGGGTGCGGGTGTCACTGGCTACTCTGGGTGCGGGTGTCACTGGCTACTCTGGGTGCGGGTGTCACTGGCTACTCTGGGTGCGGGTGTGTCACTGGCTACTCTGGGTGCGGGTGTGTCACTGGCTACTCTGGGTGCGGGTGTGTCACTGGCTACTCTGGGTGCGGGTGTGTCACTGGCTACTCTGGGTGCGGGTGTGTCACTGGCTACTCTGGGTGCGGGTGTGTCACTGGCTACTCTGGGTGCGGGTGTGTCACTGGCTACTCTGGGTGCGTGTGTCACTGGCTACTCTGGGTGCGTGTGTCACTGGCTACTCTGGGTGCGTGTGTCACTGGCTACTCTGGGTGCGTGTGTCACTGGCTACTCTGGGTGCGTGTGTCACTGGCTACTCTGGGTGCGTGTGTCACTGGCTACTCTGGGTGCGTGTGTCACTGGCTACTCTGGGTGCGTGTGTCACTGGCTACTCTGGGTGCGTGTGTCACTGGTTACTCTGGGTGCGTGTGTCACTGGTTACTCTGGGTGCGTGTGTCACTGGCTACTCTGGGTGCGTGTGTCACTGGCTACTCTGGGTGCGTGTGTCACTGGCTACTCTGGGTGTGTGTCACTGGTTACTCTGGGTGCGTGTGTCACTGGTTACTCTGGGTGCGTGTGTCACTGGTTACTCTGGGTGCGTGTGTCACTGGTTACTCTGGGTGCGTGTGTCACTGGTTACTCTGGGTGCGTGTGTCACTGGTTACTCTGGGTGCGTGTGTCACTGGTTACTCTGGGTGCGTGTGTCACTGGTTACTCTGGGTGCGTGTGTCACTGGTTACTCTGGGTGCGTGTGTCACTGGTTACTCTGGGTGTGTCACTGGTTACTCTGGGTGTGTCACTGGTTACTCTGGGTGCGTGTGTCACTGGTTACTCTGGGTGCGTGTGTCACTGGTTACTCTGGGTGTGCGTGTGTCACTGGTTACTCTGGGTGCGTGTGTCACTGGTTACTCTGGGTGCGTGTGTCACTGGTTACTCTGGGTGCGTGTGTCACTGGTTACTCTGGGTGCGTGTGTCACTGGTTACTCTGGGTGTGTCACTGGTTACTCTGGGGGAGCAATAACTAAAAATAATTACAATTTCAACACCAGCACCACAGATGTGGCAGAAAGAGTACAAGGCTGAATCAAAGAAACATCCTACCTCTGAAAATACTCTTTAGTAAATGTGATAGCTTCAGTTAGGACTGAAACTATCACAGGACCAAAAAAAAACACAAAACAAAAAACTGCAGAGAATTTTATATAAAGGGTAAAAAAAAACCAACACACTGCATACTCTCTGCCAGAAAATATCCCATTACATAATGTCTGCATTCATAATTTACAGATTAAGGCAGTGCTCTCCAGCAGAGTGAATGACGGAATAAAACTGCAAAATCCCCATCAGATGTGCTCATATTCCACTTGATCTGGGCTCTGAGAGCACTGCAGTGGAGCTGTGACATGCAATCGCTTATGTGCTTCACTTCTCCTATTAATTGTTCCTTCCTTCACTTCCCTCACTCCATCAAGGAGTTTCTCTCACCTTGGCTGACTCCTCCAGATCTCTGTTGTTGAGCAGTGCATGGTTGATTCTTAACACTATCCAGTCAAACAGTGCACTGTAGAGTGATTTAGCCATGGAATCGCGGACAGTCCCAGCCTGCGACACAAGGGAGGACATCCATTAACATAAATTATGTAACACAACCTGTTCTGACGTTGCTTAGCGGTTTGGAAAAATATAAGAGAGAGAGAGAGAGAGAGAGAGAGAGAGAGAGAGAGAGAGAGAGAGAGAGAGAGAGAGAGAAAGAGAGAGAGAGAGAGAGAGAGAGAAAGAGAGAGAGAGAAACGAACACAGGTTCACACAGATTTAACAGACTTAGTTATTAAGTTATTAATATCACACATTCTGTACGAGTGAAACCTGAAACCGCAAAGGACGGAAATGTATGTAAAATAAAAGACAGAGGTGTGATCACTGCCACTTTCCATGACTGTGCATTTCCTCAGGCCATGAATAATGACATTAGGCGCTCTAATGCTCTTCAATGTCACACAGCCTTTCCCAATCCAATCTACTGTAGCACAGACATGGTTTACAGCAGTCAGGGATTTGATTTGTGTAAACTACTTACAAACACCGACTGGAGTATGCAATTCTCCACAGCCGTGTCAATGTAAAACCTGCGCCTTTTGTCAGAGGCTGTAAAATAGGGGTATGTTAGTTATCATTCCAAACTGTACAACAATTCCCCATCTACGAGACTTACAACACGGGGAGGCATAGTTTTGCCACAGTATTAACAGAAATGGTCTGAAATGGAAAACTGATGACAGCAAGACAAATATTATCTCAAGGGCCACCCAGCGTGTACTCGGAGTGATTAGAGGAGTTGGTTTAGTGTCTGATGAGCAAAAAGAAGTCTCTCTGCTGGTTTTGATTAAGGAGTGTTTAATAGCCTTAGCGGCAGGCACTTGAACGGAAAGTTGCACACACACACACACACACACAAATATATACTCCTGATCCTGTGTGTCTGTGTGAGTGTGTGTGTGTGGACATGGGCCAATATACGTCAGCTGGAATGTCTCTGGGAGCCATGGCTTGTGTTTGTTTTCAAACCAGCACTAATGAAAACTGGGTTTGAATCTGCTCTAAACAAGCTCTATACAAAAGCTCAGAGACTAAAGAACCCTGAAATTCACTTTGCTGCAATGTATCTACAACTGTGTCCCAAAGTTTCGCCTCATTTGTTTATCTTAGAACTTCAAAAGTTCTTGTCAGTAAAAAGACAGTGTTGTTAAAACATGTTGTTAAGAGTCCATTCCAGCAATGGTCTACCAACAACCATGAAGCCAACATGAGAACAACACATCCACATGTGTTTTTCTACACATCCTTGTGCGTATATTCAGATTTTTTTAACATGTGTTTGTCTCACAAATGAAGTGTATATTGGCAGAATATTGGATGACTTTTATTGGATGTCCGTTTGTGTCTGTTGCTGAAGTGCCCCCCTACTCCACTGAAGCTAGACAGGTTACATGTACAAACGGAGGTTGGATGGAGGCAGCCTCCTCAGTCTTTCCTGTGCTGTGACCTCTCTGCGATTTCTGTCTCTCTTTGATTGGAAAAGACTAGTAAATCCTGCCCCCCGGGGAACACAGGCAACCCTGCGAGACTCCGGCAGACTTAATCAACCGCTGTTATTCCAAAAATCTGCTTTGTACAAAAACAAAGAAAGACAAATAAGGAAAAGCAAACTGGGAAGATGACTTGGGGGGAGCTGTGAAAGCAATCAAAAAAAAAAATTCTTACTCCTTAAAGTATGCTGCTGATTGCCACAATATGTGACTGTTGTAGACGAACTGGCTCAAGCTAACACTGACTTCTGATAGTCAACGTTTCGGCATATGTGACCCTTTACACAAGTCATAGCCTCTCTGAGTTTACATTTTCATTCGCTCATATAATAGAGTGCCTTTCTAGGGAAAGTTGTTTGCACTAGATGCATTTAAGATGTGTCAACAAAAGAGGCTATTGTTTTACACTGCTCTGACCTATTCACCCATACATTTCATAATTACACTTGTCTCCTCAGGTTTGCACAATCATCACATCCATTTTGGCCTTTTTGGTCAAGCAACTTCATATAGCTGATAAACAGTCTGTCAAGGATCCGGAGTAACTGTCACTAGCTTAGAATAATAGTTTAAATAATGCTACAGCTGTTATGCCTTACACTTCCCAGCCATTTCACAGGAGCAGTGTCTGACACGGTTGTGGCTGGTTGCAACAGGACAGCAAGGAGTTTCATCATCAAACAGGGAGAAGAGAGAATTCCTAAATAAGGAATAAGAACTCGAGCTGGCAGAGTGTACTGTCCTCATTAGGAGAGCTGATGCTGATGCTAATACACTTTGAATTTGGCTTGAACTGCTGGTGAGAACGTGCTGCAACTAATCAGACATTAAACCTTTAAACCCACAGGTGTGTTGTAATACCAGCGGAATCTGGCAAAGTCGTTAAGGGGTTAGAAAAACAAAAGGATGAATTTTGTCAGGTATTTTTTTTTAACTCACTTCAGCTAGTTTATACGGCACTATCAGTCTCTCTCCCACAGTGATAGTCTTCCGCGTCGTCAGGGCTTCAAACAGCATCTCCTCTTTCACCTAGAATGGAAAAGATAGAAATTAGCTCTAGAAATTATACCACGTCTGTAATTTCTGTAAAATATGACAGAATAATCATACATTTTTCATTATTGTTAGACCTTTAATGTAAAGTTTATACTCTATTTTTGTGTGTGCACTTGGAAAATAGATCTGTGGAGACGTTTAACCCTTTCCAGGGTACAAACAACCTAAGGGTTAGAAGGTGGCTACGCCAATGATGAACTTTGTGAGATATATACACACTGCTAACATTAGCATTCTCAGAGAGTAGACAGCAGACTCCTTAAAATATCCTTTAATATCAAGCTCTGAGCTACAGATGAGCTGAGGAGACAAAGGCTTATATCAGGGCTGCGGCTTTGGCTTATGACATCATCAAATTCACCTGTGACGATGCTGGTGGGCCTCAAAGCAACAATGAATCAACATCTCGGGTGGAGGTACAGTGGCAAGCAGGTGTAAAAACCAACCTCCCTCTTTGCATATATAACACAAAGCTAATTATCACTGCCTTTAATAAGGCTCCCACTAATCACTACCCAATGCGGATCAATGGCTCCATCGTGTGTATTTACTTCTACTTGTTTTACTGAACTGTGTTGCCTTCATTTGTTCAAACGCTTGGAGACGTTTAAAGACTAAACTGTAATGTTTTTATAACGTTTATTGCTTTTTGCCTTGTTTACTATGTGCTCCATTGGACCAAGACGCTAAATAATGCTCAGTGTTTAAAAAACACACATGGAAAGGTGCCATAAGATGTTAAGTGAACTAATGGAACCATGAGAAAGATTTACTTCTGGTTATTGACATTGGGGCCTATGATGCTGAGCTTGGCTGTAAACATCCGGCAGCATACAAAGCCAACAGACAGTCTAAGGGCAAAAATACTCTTCACATCTGTGGCACACTCAACCTTCCACTACAATCTGCTGATAGTGTTGAGGTATATAATCCTGCTGGAACTACATGTCTATAATGCAGCAATTTCCACATATAGGACAAATGGCTATGTTTACGATTGAGTGCCTGAAATGTGAGCCAAAACTTGTCAGGTTAATTATCACATCAAAGCTCCCAAATGCACCCTACTGTTGAACTGTGAAAATAGCATGGCCTCTGCAGAGCCCCAGGGAATGTGTTACTGATGGGAGTGATTACATGGACCCAGTGGACAGTCTCCCACTGCCTGACTCAGCTGAGTGGCCATGACCAAGAGCAGATGTGCCAAGGCTTATCAAAGGCCCCGCCATCCTCATCTACATATATTACAATCCCCTATAGCACATGCACCCACTGGAGTTTCTTCTCAGGCTCCGTCTCATAAAGAGCCTCATAAATATGGATCTCTAAAGCACATCTTCATGTCTGGCCCTGCCACTTTTGGTAGCATGGAAAGCGAAAGGTTGGAAAATGACATGGTAATTCTTAGTTGGAAACACACAACAACAAATAATATAAAATGAGAAAAAAAGATCTGGAAATTACTTTAGCTCAGGAGAGCTAAGGTTTCTGCATAGCACTGCATTGTTGCAGGTTTGTGTACAGGTTTCCTGCTCATAAACCAAGGCCAATACCACAGGAATAGGATCTAAATCCTTCAGCAGATCCGTTCATTCACTAAAAGCCTGCATCCATCAACAGAGGCCTCTACAAACCTGCCACGTTTAGATTCAAATCTGGACAGCATCCCACCCGTCTCCCCAACCCCCAATATCCTGCACCATATCAGTGCCACAGGAAAATCCAAGCTGATAACGTTTAGCCTGGATTTTGGTTCTCCCTCACAACTCTGTCTGCAAGATACTGACTCAAGTTCATAATAAATATATAACGAGAACTTATCTGGGAAATGACTGGATTTAAATCAGTCACGTCATAATATAATGTATGTTGCAATTAGATTGTTTTAAAATAATAACAGAAGACAGCTTCTACTCTTCTATTCACTGGAAACTTTCATTGTCATTTTCAAATGGTGTAAATAAAAACAAAAGAATTCTACGAAATATTTTTTAAATATTTCTTCTACAGCATCTACTTATTTATTAATTTATATCATACATCTGATGCATCTAACCCATTCCAATCAATACAACAGGAGAGGCAGAGATATACTGATGCATTTAACACTGTATGAAAAAGACAAGAAAACTGATCTACAGCACCAGTCTGCCTGCTGTAGGACAGAGCTTTGTCCGGATAATCTTCTCCCAAAAACAGCCCACTGTGAATTATTACAGACTTTTAACGAGACTGAAATAAGGTTGAATGTGGAGGAGACAGGATCAGTGAGTGGAGCATATGTGTGTGCATGAGCCTGTCCTCCTCAGCACCAGGTCTCTACTGACAGCTCTCCATTACCATGTCAGCTTTAATGGAACCATCAGCGCCTGCACTGTGCTGACAGAGGCCCTGCTCCTCACTCAGCCAAGCCTGAAAGGAGTTAGAGCTCTGTGTGTGTGAGTGCAATACAAAACTAAGATTGTACTCTGTAAGTCGACAATTCAGGTCATGACTACTTCAGTGGCTGGGAAAACCTTTACTCAAGCACAGTTCTATACAAGTTGTGTGTGACTGGAAGTTCTTTACATATCAAATAATGGCTCTACAGAACTGAGATATCATGTCAATAGTTAAAATGGCAGAAATAGCGTTGCTATATAGATGTCTAGTGTGTGTTTGTCTTTGCAGAAGGTGTTTCACAGTTCATGGAGAAACAGAAATCCATCCAGAGTTTAAATAAAAGGGTACAGAATGTCACACACACCTCCAGCAGCTCTGAGATGATGGGCAAAACATCCAGATTACAGATATCAATAGAATCATCCCGGTATGTCTTCTTCTTATATCGGATATTTCCTAAGTGTAGGATAGCTGACAACAAAGAAAAGATCCTGCAATTGCAAAGAAACACAAGGGTTAATGTTAGAAATATGATGTTAAAGAAAAGAACAAATGGTAACACTTCCTTCCATACATCAGTATCACGCCTCCTGTGTTGACAGGTTATGACAGGGATTCGAGTTCAGTATCACTTCATATTTATATCACAGTGAAACAATGGATTAATGACTGCTTAAGAGTTCTCAGCAATGATAAAGTTGATTGTACATTAGCCAGCTTTTTTCCCTTCCAATATATATGTACCATTTCAATAATGTTGGAAAGGTTTTGTCGAACAATGAAAAAATATGAATCTGTGCATCTTTCAATGACCATCTGCTCACCAGGACGCAGTCACATTTGTAAGCAGCTGTGGGTGCAGGAGAGAGAAAGCGAGACATTTGGGGAGCAGATTGTGGGTGGACTTACTGTTTGCGCGTAGTGGGCAGGAACCCCACCATCTCCATGGCCAGCTGCAGCCTTTCAAAATCGTGCTTCAGATCCTCCCCTTCCACTGTGAAGCAATCCTGCCGGTTTCAACAGCAAGGAGCAAGGAGTCACCAGCAGTTAAACATTTACCACAATGTGAGGTCTCCACACAGGTAGATTTATGGGCAACAATTGTCTTTTACTGCACATTGGTGTCTGTGTGTGGAATTGAGCACTACGCTGATAAGTTACTTAATGACCATTCATTTCATAATAATTACTTTTTTAAATTGAGAATTCATGACAGCCATAATTCCACTAAAATTTACACATGCTCATGAAACATGGATGCTACTTTCATGTGTCCAAGTGGCTAGCCATGCTAGCATTCCAATAACTGCTGTTGATAAGCACACGTGAACGTGAAAGCTCCATGAAGTGCTCGTCTGAGCCGAGAGCCTGAACTGCAGCACGACAGAGCCAGAGCCCAATGACTCAGAGCACCATGTCATTATGAAGTTTGGTCAAACGAGCTGGAGTGGCCACATTTTTTCTGGTTACAAATAAAGGGCCTGGTGAATGGTAGCATATGCACGTTCTGCCCGAGCAGTGGAAAATTCAGAACCCTTGGCTTTTTACACTCCCCCATGGAAATTTGGCACACGCGCAAAGGCAAAAAGAGATGTAGCAATTTATGACTTAATTCATCACATGAGATGGAGTTGAGTAGAAGACAGAAGCATGATGCATGTCTAGCTTTCAGCATGTGCAGGAAATGCTGGAAAACGTACATTTAAGATGACTGGTTTTAGACCTTTAATTAAAAAGTGCTACAGGTGTAATAGAGCCTTGAGTCATTTAATATTTGCCAACAGGTGGTGAGAGCAATTGTTTCTAATAATGATAATGATAATATGCAATTATTTGCCATTGTACAATGAACAACAAAATGTGTCTTATGCATTTAACCAATCTCTGGCTGTGATCACACACTAGTGCACTAGAGGCTGTGAAAACACACACCCAGACCTGCGGGCAGTCATCCATGGTGCCCAGGAGCGTTTGGGGGATTGGGCGTCTTGCTCAAGGGCTCTTCAGCCATGTATGTTGCTGACGGTCCTGGGGACCAATCTGGCAACCTTCCGGTTGGTTTGTGCATTTTCACAATGTATCTTATGTACATATAAACACTAGCGTCTGAATTTTTTTTAAATTAAAATTTCGCCTTTAACATCCTCACAGCACATGTACATAACTGTAAAATAATTATAATAATAATAATAATAAAATAAATAAAAACAGACTTGTCTTACATGTCATTGGCTCAAATACCAATACACTGCGCAGCCATGAAGATCAATTTTATCGTACACCAATGTTTTCTGAGAACATGCCAAAGCTGTCATTTCCTTCAAGTTAATCCTAATCGTAAACTACAGAGGACAGGAGAGAGTCTGCAGGAAGAAAACTGTCATTTACTGGAAAACGCTGGAGCTGGCAGGGAAACTGCTCAGGAAAACATAGGCAAATTTACGCACATGTCCTCCCTTTAATGAGACAGTGTCTCCTTCATCGCCTAGCTCTGCCGTTGATGCCATAATTATGGCATACCAGAGCAATGGAAAGGCAAACAGCGCTGAAACCCGACCAGCTCTACGGTTAGACTCGATTCCAGCCTGTTTGCTTTCCTCCTTTCACGTTTCCAATGTAGGAAATGTAAAAAGGACACTTTCTTATGCTAAATGTTATAAGCCTTCCCAAGCAAAACAAACCCGAGGCTATAGAAAGGTGTTCTTAAGGTTTGGAAACTATTGTGGAATAGTGGTATTCTGAGGTTTAATATCTTTACTAGAGCGGGAATTCACCAGGCTCCTTATTTCTGCTGATAAACCAATGAACATTCCTCACACACACACACAGATTTGCAAGCCCAACACTAAAGAGGTGTATCATGGAATCACTTACCTTTGGATTATCATTTGATAAGCATTCATAAGCACAGTCATATTGTGTTTCTGATGCATTCATGAATGTGACATTTCCACAGCCATGGCACACACAACATAACAGAAGGTGTCCGAGAACATGAACCCCCACCACCAAGCAAGCACACTCACACCAGTGAACCCATGCCTTTTTGGTCATTGACTTTGTGTTTGAAGACTCTACATTTGAGGTTCACTTCAGTTCCTGTGCCACTACATACATTTCTTTGATTCATGGAAAGTCAAAATAATGCATAGAAATTGACATCTTGAACTGTGAATTTTTCAATTAATGTTATAAAAAACCTATATATAACCTTTATTTATTTCATTTTTATTTATTTATTTATTTATTTTACTTTAAACAGTAGCCCCAGACCACTTTATTCAGATTGTTGGGCTACAAAAAGAGGGCAGAGGGGAAAAATAAAAGAGGCTATGTCAATATGTGTACATTTGCAGCTGGCAAAACTCTCCCAATTCAAATAAGAGTGTGTTTGTACTCTTTCTTATCACGCTCATTCAATCATTTGAGTGTTTGCTGGCTGATAGTGATCTGACCGAGATGCTCGGAGAGCACACACTATAAACGGGTGTATGGATGTATGGGTGTGTAGGTGGGTGGGGGCGTCCAGTCTGAGGAGCCAGCTACAGCATCAGCTAAAGACGCTTTAATACACAAAGCAGCACAATGACCAAATAAGACAAATGGCCTCAGATGGCCCAGCAGACAGACAGACAGCCCCTGGGATAACACACAAATCACGCCGAGCATGGGAGCAGTGTGTGTTGTGTGAGGTGAACACTATAGGGGAAAGAAAGAAAAAAAAAAAGGGGGGGGGTCGCAAATAAGCCAGTGGTCCCTGTCCCTATAGCACCACAACAAACACACGCACACACTTAAAATACTGACCGGCTCGCTCTCATAGTAAATTTCCCAGTGTAGTCTCTGAGGTTTCTTTGTCATCTGGAAGTAAGGTAGATGGGGTTAGGCAACATTCCACAGATGGCACACAGACTACATACTGAATACATGAGGCATGCAGTTATTAGGAGGAGGACAGCGGTACATGCACTGGAACAGAGATAAAACTCACTCAAACAAACAAACAAACACACACACACCTACTTCAACATTTGACCTGAT
Source organism: Hoplias malabaricus (assembly GCF_029633855.1). Lineage (NCBI taxonomy): Eukaryota > Metazoa > Chordata > Actinopteri > Characiformes > Erythrinidae > Hoplias > Hoplias malabaricus. Next base: position 6,115,966 of record NC_089815.1, on the reverse strand, counting down.
ACCTATTATATTGGAAATGGCCTGAGATGAAAAAATGAAGGCTTAATGTCTTGTCAATGTCTTTTAATAATGCAGACATTCTTTGATAATTCAGACATTTAGACAGAAACAGAATTAGTCAGAGTGGCTAAGTGTTGTGGGGTATGTCTCCTATATATATATATATATATATAAAAATGGAAATGCCAACTGGATTCTTTAAAAACAAAATGTAAAAGTACTAAAAGGCTGTTAAGTAACTTAAAATGCTATAACAAGGTCTGAAACCACTCAATTTTTAAACATTGTTAATGCATTTACCTAACCTCTGTAATTACTATAAATATCAAACACTGTATTCAGTGGAAACCAACAGTGGAAAAGTGGCCTCTACAAACTTACAGACAGTTAAACAACCCACTTGTGAATTTCTCCACATTTCCGCATGGCCCTAGGAGTTTCATCTGATACGGAAGACACTAGCTGTGCAGCACTTGTGGAGAAAATGGCTGGAATTCATGTCTAAACACCTTTAAACACGTCGTCTGTTTTCTGAGTCGTCGTCCAGCCCTGGCATAAATCTCCTTAAGATTGCTTTTCCACATTTAGTCCATCAAGAGAAAAACTTATTAGCAATAGGAAAGCTACTTCTCCTTGACTTAATATGTGAATGTAGTGGAGACTTTGTGAGAACTGATCTGTGTTACAGGCAAGTTGACCAAAAAAAACCCCCACAAAACTTGCTTCTCCACTCTGTTAAGGCCAATACACACTAGTCTCTGTGCTCTGGGCCCAGCGGGACAGGCCAGTGATTGTCACATGGCTTTGGAAACCAGCGCCTGCAAAGCAGTGTGTCCAAAGTGTATAAAATATAGGCTGCGAGCCAGTGTACTAAGAGACAGACTGAAGATTGACTGATGCGTGGCCAAAATATATGGTCATGTATCATCACTACTGCGCTGGAACTGATTTTTTAAACAATACTGACAGAAAACTAGGCTAACTGTAACATATGTCATTTGCTGGGTGCTTCCGATATTTCAGACTCAATTAGATACATGATTTATTTGCATAAGAAAGGAATTCAAGGCAATGAAAAACAAACAAACCTTCCAAAACTTTTAATCCTAAGGGAGTGTACTGAAAGTACATAAGCTGTAAGAAGTGTGAACACACTAAATAGTGAAAAAATTATATTGTCATTGTAAACAATAATTTGTATGGCCATTTTGAACTGAAATTAAATAAATACATGCGTAATAAATGTTAATTATTTTTCGCAAAACCAAGTAATAGGATCAAACAGTTGAGTATCTGCTCAAATATCACTCAATTAAATATGATTATAATATCTGATGCACTGTCACTATGGTATATTTGGAAAGTAATATGTTTATGTATCATCTAGCACTCACACACACACACACACACACAAGGGTGCACATGCACATACGATGACAGAAGGTACAACAAAAAAGTGAGAGTAAAACAACAGGGTTGTGTTATGGAAATGAGGGAGCAGGTCAGGAGCACAGAGCTGCTTTTCTGTCAGAGGGGATTAGCCTGTAGAGCAGTCCTGTGTTTGAGGCCATGGGAGCAGCTGAAAGGAATGAACAATGGAATCTGTTTCCTCCATCCTGTTTGCCCGTGAGAGTGAGTGTGGATGCAGAATGTTCAGGCTTCGGAGAACTGCATACAGCTGCCTGATGCACGCGTGAACTCACACACACACACACACACAAAAGGACACTCCACATGTGCACAGTCAAAAAGAGCTGCTGCTGTCTGATTGTCACCAACAAAACAGTATCTATTCAGTGTCTACTGAACTTAATACATGTTGCTCAGCAACAGAGAACAAATGGACCTCTAGGAAAGGTCTGACTAGGGCTGCACAATCCCGTGTTATTTAAACATCATCACAACATTGGCACGATACTGAGCTTGTAATATAGACTGGACTTTGAATTTAAAACAAATCTTGGCCTTTTCAGATGAACCTGGGTGCTTTGATGAAGCATGGTGTTCACATAATACAAAAATACACTTGCTATAAGCATGTCAAAGCAGATGTGATATTGTGTCCACTAACGGTGCCATGTTTCTCTTATTAGGACTCTACTTATACTTGTTTGTCACAATAAGATTGATTTATTTTTAAATATCACGCCAAAGCTATGGCAATCATATTGTTTAAAAATAATCACAATGAGGTCATTTACAGTCATTGTGCAACCCTAGGCCTGGCATTGTCTCCGTTTGCAGGGTCAGCATATAGCAGGTCTGGACAGTGAGCAGCAGGCTGTACCTGACTGAGGTAATGGTATTCTTCAGGTTTTCTGAGGTGGAACATGGTTCTCTCTTCCTCGCTCGCGCCTGCCAGCAGGTAGTAAAACACATGGTAGTTCCTGTAAGGAAAAAATACAGCTGGAGTCAAAAGAAAACAACAACAAAAAACCAAACACACATTTGCTACACATCCATTACACATCAGAAACAGTCCATGATGTCTCCCACTGGAAGTGAGCACACAGGGTGTATTGCTGAAGGTCAAATGTCACAAAGGGGCTGAATGTGTAGAGAGTCCTATAGACAGTAGTGGGAGCCAGCAGTCAACAATCCATCTCAATAACAAACCACAGCATACACACACACACACACACACACACACACACACACACACACACACACACACACACACACACACACACACACACACACACACACACACACACACACACACACACACACACACACACACACACACACACACACACACACACACACACACACACACACAAAAAGAGGTACAGACATTGACAGCAATGACCTTAACCCTCAAAACACCCTTTTATTACGTAAGGTTTGCTACAACCGGGAATGTTGACTTCACTGTGTACATGTTTTTTTAGATGAATTTTAAATATAAATAACTGTTATTGAAATTTCTATTGCAGACCAAACCTTATAAATATTAGCTGAGAAGATGCAAAACTACTGGATCATTTTTGCCTCACTTCAGAGCAACGAATGTAGAAGATTTTGGCTTGCTTTCAAAAAATATCTACATTTGTGTTGAAGGTCTCAACTATATTTATAAGATGTTTTGTTGGTCTAAATGTAGTGATAATATTGTCATAGCACTCATCAGTAGTGTAAAACTCAGTCAAACAACTTGCTTACAGTGCTTACCTGTACACATAAACATACACTGCATCACACAAAGTGGAGGGGGGGGAAAAAACAACTAAAAAAGAAAGGGAAAAAGTAAAAGGAGAACAGAGCACGATGCGTGTGTGGGAGTATCCAGAGGTCTGCTGAAATCTGAAGCAACTGAGAAGCAAAATTCACTGTCACTGTAAAATTCCTGGACATAAGACAGAGTGCTTTTATAATGCCACATGTGCAATTTGTCAGCTGAAATAGGGGAGAGAAAGGCATTACTTTCCAACTCTTATCAGACTGAAAATCATTGCTGACTCTCTGATGCTCTCTACTAGGAGTTTACACAAGGTCCCAGACACAAAGCTTCAGTCGGGGAGGTCCCTCCAAGTGTCGTCTCGAGTTTGAAATGAACCAATGACTGTTGTCCCTGCTGTCAACGGACTGAAACTTCACACCAGCAGGAAATTATGGTCTGGCATGCAAGAACCATTGATTCCTTCACTAACTCCCAATGTCCTGACCTGCTAAAGCCAGGGAGATTAGCGGTTCCAATAATTGTGGACTACTGGAGGGATCTTTTTGTATGTGTGACTGGGAGGCTTTTCTATGTCTAAATTTGGTGATAACTTTGGAGACAACAATCATCCTGTGTATTGCAAGCATTCCCACATGCTGCCCTTTCATACACAGCTGTGGGTTTATATAGGCTGCTCTGTGGTGTGATGTATTTAGTTGAGGTTTATGTAACACAAGCTAATGCGCCGCATTTTTCTGTATTTATTTTCGCATATTGGTACTAAGGAATATGGCAAACATTTATTGTAACATTATTATTACTGTCTGTGAGGAGCGTGGTGTGTTCTCCCTGTGTCTGCGTGGGTTTCCTCCGGGTGACTGTCTGTGAGGAGTGTGGTGTGTTCTCCCTGTGTCTGCGTGGGTTTCCTCCGGGTGACTGTCTGTGAGGAGTGTGGTGTGTTCTCCCTGTGTCTGCGTGGGTTTCCTCCGGGTGCTCCGGTTTCCTCCCACAGTCCAAAAACACACGTTGGTAGGTGGATTGATGACTCAAAAGTGTCTGTAGGTGTGAGTGAATGTGAATGTGTGTGTGTGTGTGTTTGTGTTGCCCTGTGAAGGACTGGCGCCCCCTCCAGAGTGTATTCCTGCCTTGCGCCCAATGATTCCAGGTAGGCTCTGGACCCACCGCGACCCTGAACTAGATAAGCGCTTACAGATAATGGATGAATGAATGGGACAAGTTGGAATGGACAAAGAGCAGCAGAAAAACAGACTAGAGCTAAGGTTGGGGTTACTTGAAGTAAATGTAAAATTGCTCAGACTCATTACTATTGTTACTATAAACTGACTGTTGTTTAAGGAATCTAAAATTAGCTTAAATACAAATGGGTGACAAACAAAGAGTCAAAATAGAGTAATCATAAGCTGCCAGAACTGCCTTAGTATGCCTTGAAATAGATTCTACTCATCTCTACAAACTGTAACAGATATAACACTGTTATCCCAAATGTAACGCCCTGAACTGGTTTTGATGCTGGGGGTCCAGCTCAGGGGACCATTGAGACCATTCAGAGACGTCTTGTGCCTCGGAGATGGGGGCTTTGTCATGTAAGTATACTTAACCTTAAAAGACCTGAGAAGTGTCCCTACCTTTCATTATGCTCCTGATAGACAAGTCGAGACTTCTCTAGCAGGTACTTCTCCACGTAAGCGCTGCAAAAGAAAACTGGAGTTCAGTAAAATGCACAAACCACCCTGAACATTTTAAACACAGTGATTATACGCATTGATAAACAGGGAAATGGCCAGGGTAGTACTCTCACCCCCTAACAGTGCCGCTTTCCTGGTAGTTTACTTGGATGAACTTGCCGAAGCGACTTGAGTTGTTATTGTGTGCAGTCTTTGCATTTCCAAAGGCCTGGGAAGAGAAGAACACAATTTGTTGATATGTGAGGGTGGAGGACTGAAACAAAGCAGCAGTAGTTAAAAACAATTTGAAAGGCGGAGAAGACTGCAGTTGGAAACTGCGAGCCAAAACTACACCAGGGCACAGAGCAACAATCCTGGCCTAGTCCAGATTAGTATATTATATTCACTATATAATGGCTATAATAACACCTGCGGTGTAGTATCAGGAAAAGAGGAAAGCTAAAATATCAAGGCATCCAGCTAATACTTTTCATCTTGCTGTTTCTACTGGAAGCAGCCATGACAGAGGACATAATGACCAGTGTTTTCATCACTGTCATAAAACAAAAACAGTTTTACGGAGACGTCTTTCCCTACAGCTCGTATAATTCAGCAGCTGAATATTTTGGAAGTGTGAATCAGAGAAAGTGAGCTGCTTTTCCAAATGTGTACAAGCCCATAATAAGCATTATTCAGCACTGTTCTGGGAAATCCATACACAGATGACAATGCTGTCCACACTGCACAGTATTTTATGAGTTAATTACCTTCTGCACCCCTTCAGAAAGGAGTGCAGAACACTAGACTGAAACCTCATGCACTCGCAGTTGCTTTACCTTGCATTAGAGGGCCGTTTTTCACCTGCAGGGAAATAAGCCTGGCAGTTTAAAGATTGATACTTCTAGAGAAACAGTCTATAACACGGATAGATTCTGAAGTCAAACATAAATTGATCCAGTTTTGAGCTGAGCAGATGAATGGCAAGAGAAGAGCCGAGCAGTGAGCCAGAACATAATGAGAGCCATGTGGACTGATGGAACACGTGTAGGAGCTGCTTTAATAAGAGTCCACTCTTTCCCCTTTGGCCTGTTTGTGTTGTATGGCTGCCTAGAGGGGAAGCAGTACTTCAGTGTATATAAACCCTGCAGTTATTTGTAGCCCCACCACAAGTAAACAAATTCCTCTGTGAATCACTTTAGCCCCTATCCACGTTGTTGCAAATAAAGGTTCCTAAATGGTTCTTGGCTCGGGTGTGAAGTGCTGTTGATATAGATCCTTTATATGAACTGGAGGCTCCATGAACCTTAAAGATTCTTCATACTCACAATAACAACAACATATTTCTTCTTTAGAGAGGATATTCAGACACAGGCGTGACTGTGTATTCTACTGGTACATGTAGGTGATTTTCTTTTTCCAACCAAAATATTTATGACACTGTTAAGTTGATTTTTTTAATCCGATGTTTAATCTACACTTAAAGACCCTGAAAACTCCAGGGAGCTGAATCTGTGGCCACACCCAAATTCATGACAGCAATGTGAGAATTTTCCTCATTCTTATGAAAAAAGTGTCCACTGCTTCCCAAGCTGTAGTTCCATTCTCATTTTACCCACGCGTTAAGGTCTTTCCTAGGTTTGCGCCTGTGAGAAGTGCATGAGCAAATGTCACACAGGATGTCGTCTTTTTCAAGCATCTCATCCAAATTCCTTTTACGGGTTGTGGACTAAAGACTAGCCAGATTTGATTAGTTTATTTTTGAAGTTAAATTCACCTACACAAAGTTAGGTGAATAAATGGTGTCTCATTCAGTTCAAGTATAGTATAAGGTTAATATAAATATAATGGCTAATATGGACGCTCCCCCTCCTCGTCGGTTTCTGCTGCAGTAACATATAACCAAACCAATATATGAGAAGTTGTGTAGAATGTGGAATGAATGAATGGTTTAGTATAATTCTACTTCCAGTTACACCCAGACATAAGTATATAAAATAAAAAATGTAGAACATGTCTTTTACACGCCATTTACAACAACGTAAATAATGGTCACCTTAGCTAAATTCAAATTCCAACTACAGGGGGTCCTCGGCTTACGACGTTGATCCATTCCTACGTCGCGTCGTAAACCGATTTCTAAGTCGGAACAGATGTACATACTGTACGTAAATAACACACTGTAAGCACTTATCCTAACACCTATCCTCCTCTGTCCCGAGCTGCGTAACCGTGTATTCTTCCGCCGCACACACCAGACACGAAGTTCACGTTACGACGTTTATGACGCAAAAACCACTTAAATCAAAACAAGGCTTTATACAGTAAATGGGAGATGTGTCGTAACCACGAAACATCGTAACTCGGGACTGACGTAACCCGAGGACCTCCTGTGTATATATATACATATATATTCAAAGAGAAGCTTTTCTCCTTCTAACATCGGTAGACCCTCTGGCAATCACAAGTATGAAAAAAATAGCACAATCTCACTGGCTTATTAAAGACGCTCAGAACAAGAATGTGTCCAAAGTTCAAAGATTGGGTTCAGAGTGTTGCTACTTGTAAGAGCAGTGTTACTGAAATTCTCTGATGAGCAATGCATCTTGCAGTTAGGTCATGTCTAGAGGCCAGTCCACTCCCTTCCCTCCTAGCAACCAGGCTCTCTCGTTCTTACTGGAGCACGACATGCAGACACCCTGCTGCAGATCAATCACAGCTTAGCAGACACACTTACACACACACATCCAGACAGGGAAAACCTACCAAACACAAAACACCATGTTCTGACTCACACATCCAGAATGAGTTTGGTGGTTTTTGGGGAAAGTTTTGGGGTAGTAGCCACGACCTCATGCACTCTCCCCTTGCTCACTGCCACAACACTTCTGACAAGTGATGTTGAGTAATCTCCTCTAGCGGAGACTTCCGGGAAAAAGGTTACGTCAAACGCTGAGATAATGTTACAGATGGCCACCGGATTTAGTCTGACAAACAATAAAATATATAATTCCCCTCTTGCGGCCCAAAAAAAATTAAAAATCAAGTGGATGTTGCACAGTTCCCTGCTTGACATATTAATGGACGACGTTTCAAGACCTCAGCGTGTCTGAACTGAGCTTGGCCGGCACCTCCAAGGACACGGGTCAGATTAGGACGGCCAAATTTGCCGTCAAGATGTCACTTCAGCACGTTCTGGAGCAGATTGAGTACAGAGCAGCATTTCCTGTCCATCAAAGGGCTGCATGATGGAGCAAAAACGCAGAGGGTTCAGAACTCAGAGCAAGGAGAAAAGCACCAGCGTGCTACGCAGGCCAAACTGACTTGCTAGATGACTGCAGGCACTTGGCAAACTCTGTCAGCATTCCTTTTAGCTGGATCAGAAATTAGTAGCAGCCATTAAAACCAGCAATGAGTTATGCACTGTTGCTCTGCAGACATCCACCTGGAACATGTCAAAAATCATCCAAGGTTGGACTGGACATTTTTACTAGGAACTAAACAGGCAGATAGCTTGACTGGCTTCGCATTTACAACACAGCTGTAAATCTAAGTCTGAACCTAACAGTGGAGTAATGGGGGAATTTGTGCAAAGTGAAAGGTGTGCCCTTTGAGATACTGATATAGAATGTGGCGGGATGGACCGTGGCAGAGGCTGGTGCTCATATGAACCGAACGCAATGATCAAACACAGAAATATGAAGTTCATAACTCCTCCCAGAGCTAAACATGAGGGAATGTTTAGTGAGCATTTCTGAAGGAGAACCAAAGAGACCTTCTATCAGAAACTAGCAAACACTCCCAAGGGCTTCATATTGTCGCAGTTTGTTTCCTTCTCTTTCATACAACAACAAACAATTCAACTGAAGTTTGCTGCAAGCACATGCCACGTGGCGTGATAAAACAGCAACAGCTATTTTCTCCAGAGAACTAAGGGTAGAATAGGTACTTGAAATTCAAGTTTGTAATCAAAAAACAATTTTTATTCAATTCAAAAGATGTTTCCTCGCCGTTTGCTAGCTCTCCAGTCTGTCTGCGTGCTGTAAACCGGTCTAATGTGTTTACGAAGCCTCAGTGTTTGTAAATGAATAAAAATAATAATGAACGGTCTCAGTGCAGTATGCTAGGTTTTCTCTAACTCACTCTGCTTATGGGAGAGGCATCTGGAGTTTTTTAGACAATGGAGAGAACTCCAAACGCTGAAAAACACAAACTGAAATGAGGATTTTGTTCTATTCCAGCTCCATAGGTGGGTAATATTTACTTATAACCAATAGTGGAAATGTCTCCAAACTCGAGAGACGGCTACCTGCATCACCGAAAGTGCTACAAAACTAAACAGCTCCAGTTACAAATTAGCTTCTGTGGTAATTCAAACAGTGAATAAAACCTTCTCAGACTCGAGTTAAGCTTCAGACACGTACAAACAATCGTTATTTTCTGGTGCTGCTATGACTGACTAGATAAACAGAATTATGTGCATGTTAGCATGCTAAGCTCACATATAGCTAGCTATCATACAGAGTTGGCTGACGTTCAAATAGCTGTAGTGAAAAATCTGAAAGACATATCAATCAGTTTTAAAATTTTCCAAATTTGAATGGTTTCATCATCAGACTTGTGTATGAGAACTATGCTGCCTTGGCCTTGTCTCACCTGGTCTGGTTTACCTCAGCAGAGGTGAGAGCCAGCTTTTAGCCATCGGGGTGGCCCTAGAGCCCTGAAGTAGAGCAACAACAAAATGACATCAGTGACAGCTGAGCGTTGTCCTCACATTACGGAAACTGGCATCTGACTGCCTTTTATCACCCTTGAGCCCAAACTGGCAAAAAACAAAGCCCTACAGGAAAGAAACAAAGCAACAAGAAGTAGTTTCATGTGTTGACGGCATTTAATTTGCTCTATTACATCACTAGGAAAGAGCAGAAAGGCAGCCGCAGTAATATGCGCCACAAGGGAGTGGTACTTTCTCAGGGTCCATTACTATTCTTTAGTCACTGCTCCATATATATACTGCCTTTGATTAAAAGGAAGTGCTTTTCTTGGATTAGTGTCAAACATACCTCAAAAGAGTATAATATGCCAAGTTAAAGAGGTGCTGGAGACTGGATCTGGCTTAATATCAACAGGGGATTATGCCAATTGCTTTAATCTGCAAATGTCCTGTGGAACTTGAACAGTGAGAAAGCTACCGGTGCCCAGTTGACCGCAGATATATGGAATGTTTTATGAGCAAGGATGAAAAACAACTTGTTATACTAGAGTTGCAATAGTTTTATTGCCCTCCACAAAACAGTATCTGTCCTCTATCTTTCACAAACTCTTAAATCTGTTCTTGCACATACAACATGCTGAAAAAGTACAGGAGTTTGTCCTACTTCCTTTTTCAGTTTTTTGACTCGTGTTCTGCATGTTCTGCTGTGCACTCTATGGTCTGTGTTTACTACAAGAAATCTGAGTGCAGCTTCTGCTCTAAAGCGATTAGAAATCTACCGTGTTTACCTCCTTTAAATCAGTCATGTGTCGTAGGTCGTAAAGGTCAGCTGTTATTCGTTAAATGGGCACAAAAGGCTAAGCTCACATGTACGTGCTCTGCTGTATTTCATCAATAATAATTCTCTCGCATGTGTAGGTATTCGAGGCAGTCCGAGGTCACGCCAATCTGAACTGCGCCTGTGGCTCTCTCTGACTCACTTGCTCCTGACCACGGCTGGCCCCACGGTGCAGCAAACTACAAAAAAAGGGGCACATAAATCTGCAGAAACCATCAGGCATGCAAAAAGATTAATTAAGGTTTGACAGACAAATAGTTCACTTTAATTTAATGGATAACAGGTCATATGTTCACCATTAGACTGAAGCAGTGAGGCACAAAATGAAGCATGATCAAATATTGGCCTTCATCATTTTGACCAAACAAGTTTAGTTCTAAACCTTTGTGAGAGAAATCCCAGAGCTACGCTGCAAGCTGTAGAAACATTCTTCATTTGGAAATACACCCTGCTGGAAAGTGGGTGTTCCGGGTCAGATCTGGCTGCAGCATGGTTCAAATGTTCTACGGTGATGAGAGCTCAGCAAAGGCCTCTGGAACACAGCTTCCACGGCAGCCACGTAATTAAACAAATGAAACGAAGGGAAGAAAGATCCCAGCTTAGCTCTAGCCTCTGGATGTCATTAAAACCTCCACCCATGCTACACATCTGACATTGGCCAGTGCTAAGTATTTATGTGAAACCCTTTGCACGCAAACTCATCCATGACAAAACTGTACTGAATATTTGAACAGCACTGACCAGTGGAGGAAGCAATAGCTGCAGTTTTATTAGGATTCACATGGGGGGAAGTAATGTGTGCACTGTGTAATAACATCTCAGACCAAATCAAACGTCAAAAATGACCAAATCTCCATATTATAAACACCATGCATACAAGCATTATAAATTATGACTAGAATACACACACGTCATAAGAGAGAGAATCTTCACAAAGTATGCTAGGAAGAGAGCAAAACAAGATGCTGTTATACAACATGAGCAGACTCCTCTTTATTATTATTATTATTTTTAATACAGTCCTCTATTCCTAAGCAGCAGTGCATTTGAGCAATTAGACACGGATCCAAAATGAAAGCCAATTTTCATGTGCTTTGTAAACCCACTAGATGAGCCAGATATCAGAAGCATGTTTCATTTTCTACTAGCCTGTAGGTATTAGAGCAGACAGGGTGTAAAACAGGCCAGGGGCATTTCATCAGGTAAGAAGAGAGAATTGCTCAGATGTAAGCAACGTGCGAGGGGGAAAAATTAAATGGAGCAACTCTAGAAGTCGGAATAAACAGGAAGAGTGATATAACAAAGGTCTATTTTGTAAACCTCTAAAAATGTAAACATCAAAAATTGGTCTGGTAGAGGGAAAATGCCAGTGTCTAAAAAAAAACTAAAAACTAAAAAATGCCAACTATGCAATTAGGCATATTTTTGATTAACAAATGCAACGAGAAATAGACTGCTGAGGTTTAAACGTAAACGTATTTCCAGTTAATGCATTTTCACAATTTCAAGCTTCTATTTTATTTCCACCACAAGCTCAAGCTGCTTATTTGTCCCTAATGCTTTTCCTAAGCCTCTGTGATCGTAGTCCTCTCAGTCAAATACAGCTTTAAATGAACCATTCATGAACTATAATTAAATGGAAACTTTTCTTTGAGGAACAGGCTGAGCATTAAAAATGGTCCTTCTCCACTTCCCAGTCCCTGCCCCTTATCAGCTCCGGACATATTTAGAAAGAAGGGGCTGGACGGGGGTTGACGGATGTGGGTGATGCGTAGTAACTTTTACCCTCGAGTCAGCTTTCGAACCCAGCCCATTTTCTCTGGCGTATCCTTCCTCTCCATCATCACATTCATTCTTTCCTTCTGACTGGCTCTTACACATTCTCAGCTTCCCCCAATGCCTAATTACTCATTTGTATCACTTTCATTTTGGCATCACTCTCAAACACATGCACTCCATCTGATCATCAAATCAGAGTTAATAAGGCCGACAAAAGCTGTCAGAACCACACCCTAAAGTTCCTCCCCCGCTCTGTTGAGACGCCACAGCAGAGAGATCTGAGGCTGTGTCCAGCTAGTCGTTGTTCTACTGTGGAAACCCCTTGGATACAGTAGCTTCGAGATACAACATGTTAACACCAGCCAAGGTGAACAACCTGCTTTCACACCCAGCAGTGCAATTTGGCAGATAATGTCTTCAGTCAAACTGGGGCTTTTTCTATGGACTGTGAATGAAGGAGGGAAATCATTTATGTAGCACTCAGGGGCATGATTTAACAGCTCACCTTAATCCTACTTTCTTACAAGTATGTGTGCACATTTATCAAGTCTATTCCATAGTGAATGCCCATGGAAAAGGAAAATCCATCACACAGCTTAAACATTTGAGTGTAGGACTGTGAGATACAAATACATCCATGCGAAAAGAGGCCAGGCAAGTTTATTTATAGAGCAATTCAAAGTGCTTTACGGTGCTTTAAAAGTCCAAATAAAATAATTACATAAAAAGTAAAATTATTAAAAATGATTAAACTATTTTAAATGACACTATAAAAAAAAAAGAAAGGAGGACTTGATATAATGGGGGCAGCCATGGCCTGCTGGTTAGGGAAATGGGCTTGTATCCAGAAGGTTGCCGGTTCGAACAAGGCACCAAACCCTCAACTGCTCCCCGTGCGCTGTGGCTCACTTGTGTGTGTAAATGTGTGTTTCACTGCACGGATTGGGCTAAATGTGGAGAATAAATTCCTCTGTGTGCAAGCACAGTGGCCAATAGTGGGCAGTAAAACAAAAATGCTATCGTTACAGTGATACAGCACAAAGTTTGAGATCAGCATCGTCAGCAAATCTAGAGCACTGAAGGAGTTAAAAAAAGGTAAAATAAAGAAGGAATGTATAATAACGGTATTCATAACCATTATCAAAATAGCACTACTGATAATCCATTCAAATGTGTTTAAATGCCAACATACAACATATATATGAATGAGAGAGAAAAAAAAGAGAGAGAGAGAGATTCCTGTTTAGTTCTACATTAATTTTTTATAACACATCACTACAGACAATATAACTTTATTAACTGCTCACTCAGGAACTGTTGCTTCCTAAATTGCTACTTTCATTTCTAAATAGGTGACAGGAAGCAAGGAAGCCATAAAAGGACAGAAAATAGCACCAAAACATTGCATTATTTGTTTGACAGTCTACTCCAGAATGTGCCGTCTCTCAAAGCAGTCACACAGCCTGAGTATCTAAGCTGCACTGTGATGGTTAGCAAACTTCGTTGTGATGTTCTCAGAAGAGTCCTATTCTCCTGACGCTTTTTTAGGTTGAAAAGGAGTTTCTGTTTCCTCATTCTTCCACCACAGCATCTAAAGAGTGTAACATTAGTCCTGCTGTTGGCCTCAGGCTGTGTGTGGTCATGAGTGGTAAGTGCAGAGGTACAGTGTCAACACAGGCATGAGCCAGGAGGGAGCACAGCTTACAGACAACCTGCCTGTAGGACAGCATCACACACAAAGCTGCTGACGGATTTGAGGCCACTCTTAAAATGGGCACACTGCAGCTGTATCATATTGTCAATAGTAGAGTACAGCTGGCACGTCTACTATGTCCCGGTGGTTTAGCTTATTCAGAAAGCTCCGCTGTCACAGGTCAAGCTGCCTCCATGGCTAAATTTCACTACAGTTTGAACCAGATCCAATTTTCTTACTACACAATGACCATTTCCTGGCTCCAGTTTCTTTCAAATACTTTCTGCTAGGTTTCCACATTCCTGCTTTTACTGAGCCATGTGATTCCAAAAAAGAAAGCAGTCGCAAAACACAAACAGACGGTCTGAGATTCAAGAATGAACTTTTGACTCCTTATGTAAGAGGGTTTAGGGTTTTAGACAAGTGAGAGTTACCATTCAACTGTATTATTAACACAGCAGATTTTCAGCTCCTAAAAGCTACGTGCATATGTTGTTTATGACCAAACAACAGGCAAAAATACAGTGCGAGTGTGAATGATAAACAACTATGAACTGAAATCATGCTCCTTTTTTTGGACCCAAAAGTGCTGGTGCATTCCGCAGCACACAATGGCGTAGTGTTTCCTTGAGGCGCTGTAACTGGAGTGAGCATTCGGGCTGCTCTTTCCTCTAGAGAGCTTCAGAGAGTGGAGGAAAACCTGTTTATCCAAGCAAACTGTGAAGGACATGCTGGAGCAGTCCATACCCAATCTCTGCAGGAAGGCACACACCCTAATTAGCTGTCCAGAGAAGGAATTGTTTTGTTAAAGATTAGAAACCACACCTTTAGGGCTCATGCAAACATCCACATAAACCACTGGTTATTTTACATTTAACAAAGATGATTTAAAATTTGCACGTCTACAAAACATGTGGAAATGCCATAGAATTAACCACCAACATGCTCCTGTTCAAGAAAATACTGCAAAACTAAAATGTACCAACACAGTCCATACAGGAAAAAACAGCCCAATGTGTATTCACTGTTTCTGTCACAGAAACCAACATATTTACATATAGCCACCCATTCAGTCTACAGCAGTTCAATGCAGCCATTTACATTATAAGGAAAGTTTCAGCCTGGACTGCTTTTGGAACAAGGCACAATACAGGAAAGATGTCGTTTACATACATCAGCCGTAAAAACTCAAGCCATACTGCCTGTTAAAATCGTAGTGATAAAGAAAGCTTTAAAAAAAAGTATACTTGCTGTTTGTGGTACGTAAAACCACTCAAATAATTTAAGTGGACTTCTGGGAAAAATAAAAAATAAAAACCAAAAACAATGTCCAGTATGAACCCTTGTAAACTCCGGTCTTCCTGAAACTTCCCATGAGGCAATACCTTTACATCACTAATGTTTTGTTATGCCAAACTAGCATTTGTAGCATTGTGTCTTAACACTGGTCCTGGGATTGCACTGTCAGGTAAATCTTCTTACATAATACATTAAGCTACGCGTGGCCTCAATATTAGAGGCTTCTCTTTGCAGAAAATGGTAATGTGTTGTATTCGACAGATCGCTACGGTAGGCTGATCCTATAATCAGGCACCTAAAAATAAACCTGCAAAGTGCACATATCAAACTTCCACAAAGATGAAGATCCAGTCCAAATTACGCTTAAAAGAGCTGTCAACTTTACCATCCAATTTACTGACCAATCTTTTAACAGAGCAGCTCTGTAATTTTAGTTTATAGACATGAGCTAGCGTTGATTTGCACAGCAGCTTTTGATGAGCGCAAGTGGAGAGTACAACTGCCTGCTGAGTGATGTCACTGACGTCATGTTTCAAAAGCTCCACGTCTGGAAGACAAGAAATTAAAGGAAACTGCATGGACAGTTTTCCTTCTTTACTATTAGACATAAGTATTTAGACATTCCTTATCTTTCTACAAATCCGCTGAATTTGAATAAATATACATCCATACATGTTCATACAACTCTAATACAAATAGCAGCTCCCATTAAAAATGTAATATTAAGCTTGACGTGAGCTTTAACTGAGAGAGCAAACTAAATTTGTCTTCATCCAGTTCATTAAAAGCAACCCAATGTAGAATCACAGGCCCAGACCACCGCAATATTAATTTATAATGATTTGTGTTTACTTTTCTCAATGTGAAACTGGAGAGAACCAAGCTATTTTCTTAAATACCCTACAATATTCAATTAAGGATTCAACCTCTGAGCCACCAGCACAAGGGCTATCATTTAAATAATGCCCTCTGCTAATGTATCTATTAACTGAGGCTGTACTAACAGCTTTAATCAAATAGAGTACAGCATGTAAACAACTGACAAAACCAGACATTTTAAGGGCACCAACTTCTTTTCAGAAAAAAGGCAAATAGACACTCCCTCACTTATCCAGCACAACGAAGGCTGACCGAAAGGTCAGAAAACAACCCATAAACTCCCAGCAGGCCTGGAGTATGTGCAGCAGCCACACTTGTCCCACGCGAGACAGCAGAGTCCATGCAGCTGTACCGCAGCTGCCGTTACACATTCAGTAGATATGTCGAGATCGACCAAAGCAGATATGCAGGGAGATTATTTCAGGCAGATACATATAGTTCAACAGCAGGAAGTGGGAGAAGAGACATAGCTGAATAATGATCTTCTGGAGGTCTCCCTACACTGCACAGCCATAAAGAGCAATGAAGAATGAAGCCCATTCAGATGGCTCATGCATCCAGGGCCTCTCTTCACAATTAATGAGACCCTCCACACTCGCACACTCATACACACCAGCCTGACCAACAAAGAGAGGATAAAAGCACATTGTCCAAAGTACTGACCCATCTAATCACCATGGCTTTTCTTCAAACGTCCTCAGCACATCAGATAAAGGCCCTGCGGAACTCTGAAATGGCACCATGCTGGATGTTACATGTGTGAGACAACATGGAGTAATTGCTTCTTGGCACCAAGGGGGGAAAAAGCATAACCACAGGAATTATTCACTTTTCTGTAGTAGCTCAACTTCAAGTAAAAAAAAAAAAAATTAGTCAAGAAATCACAGGGCACAGGGGTTGTGAAGAATGGTCTACAGAAGAGTGACTAGATGACAGCAATCTACAGGGATGATGAATGAAGTAGACAAGTGGTTTTAGTGGCAAGGAGACTCTGCATCCATCTGACAGCCAAAGTAAACACACAAACGCAGCCAAAATCAACCATCATTTTGAAAATACAACTGTAAAAACAGCAGGTGAAACCCATCATCACAAATCAGATGACAGCAGGCAAAGGTCTCAGATTTAAAACACTGACTAATTCTCTCATCAAAATTTGAGATGCAGAGAGACAAGGACAGAATATTTTGACTTATTTTCTCTAAGCATTCTCACTTTATTCAATGACATAGTGACATTGTTCTCAAAATATTCAGGGGTGTCTTGACTCGGGGCATGGTCACAGGTCACTTGAGTCAGACAGGACCTAGGCCCACCCTTTCAGCCAATGTTAATTCCCCAGGAGCGAGTTCTCATGTGTGGACACACTCCTTCTTGGCTTCATGCACATTCACGCAAATTGGACCCAGAGCTGGAGTGTGAGGGAAGTGGGAGAAGACACACGAGTCACATGAGCAAAGTGAACGCAGACTGCCCCTCCACTGTCATGTATTCCTATGCCACTGGTTGTAAATGCTGTAGAGCTACACTGAATACATTTATTCAGTACACACCACTGTTCTGATTTTAATCTTGAAGTTGTCAAAGGTTTGTAAGTATCGTTCTTTTATTTTATATCAGCAACGTCAGAATGTTTTGATGGCACCCATGATAACGCCAGGCACCACCTTGGTCTAGAACATTGTGAGTGGGAGAGACCTTTCTAGAACACTGACTTTGGAAGAATATACAGTATTGTTTGTCAGAAAGCACTGTTTGTTTACACAGGTCCGGTTCTCTCTGGGCTGTGGTTAACTTGTGGGAAGTAATGCTTTTTACAGAGGACATTGTTCTCAATGAGGTTAGATCAGAGTGATTCTAGAGAGAGACAGAGCATTCTCGACTGAAAGTGGAAAGGCTAATGCAGGGCATCTCGGATGGCTGCGTACAAAGCATAACCTTGCCCCGAGTCACAGCTGCCCTATTGAGAATGACCACCACACTATTGATTATTAAGCAGCATAAGATAGACAATGGCAAATCAACAACCTCTGATGATCAACTGGTGTGAGCAGTGAAACTGTCCAATGTTCCATTAAAGCCATGTAATGTCAGTGTTTTTCTTCACAGATGAGAAGCGAATAGATGTCGAAAGATTGCACAAAGCGTAAGAGTGCTACACAAACCCCCAGCTTCATTACAAACTGCACTGTAATGGCACCAACACACAGCGCCTACAGACTCATCAGCCCACACGTGTGTGTGTGTGTATATATCTCTGCAGCCGCTCTGGCATGGTGTTAGTGGAGTGCTCTCTTCGGGCAGGGTGTGCAAGTTTGGCCTGATGCCAGGGCAAGCCTAAACCCACTGAACCCAACACACAGCACAGAGGCTTACAGAGGCCTTTGTTTCCAGGCCTGGCAGGAGTTACTTCACACACACTGACACTGTTACAGCAGAAGGGTGAAGGGTAGGGGGCTCCTGGCAGCAGACACAGAGACAAACCTCACAGTTTACAGTTCTACACAGAGAACACGATTATGCAAAAGGTGTCCCATGATGACCCTGCTGCGACAGAGGTGAAGACTTAGAGGCCAAAAGGGACACTTTTACTTTACCTCAGGAAAAAATCAGACCAGAAAAAAAAAACACGTGCTAGTTTAGTAGGTGTGAGCAATGCATAGAATATTTAGAACATATTTGTAATATGTCCAGGGTGTCACGGTGGTGCAGCAGGTAGTGTCGCAGTCACACAGCTCCAGGGACCTGGAGGTTGTGGGTTCGATTCCCACTCCAGGTGACTGCCTGTGAGAAGTGTGGTGTGTTCTCCGTGTCCGCGTGGGTTTCTTCCAGGTGACTGTCTGTGAGGAGTTGGTGTGTTCTCCCTGTGTCCGCGTGGGTTTCCTCCGGGTGACTGTCTGTGAGGAGTTGGTGTGTTCTCCCTGTGTCCGCGTGGGTTTCCTCCGGGTGACTGTCTGTGAGGAGTTGGTGTGTTCTCCCTGTGTCCGCGTGGGTTTCCTCCGGGTGACTGTCTGTGAGGAGTGTGGTGTGTTCTCCCTGTGTCCACGTGGGTTTCCTCCGGGTGCTCCGGTTTCCTCCCACAGTCCAAAAACACACGTTGGTAGGTGGATTGGCGACTCAAAATTGTCTGTGGGTGTGAGTGAATGTGTGTGTGTGTGTGTGTGTGTGTGTGTGTGTGTGTGTCGCATACTGGCGCCCCCTCCAGGGTGTATTCCCACCTTGCATCCAATGATTCCAGGTAGGCTATGGACCCACCGTGACACTGAACTGGATAAGCGCTTATAGATAATGAATGAATGAATGAATGTAATATGTCCAAATTAGGCAAAATCTATAAACACAGGTGTATAGTTTTTTTCAGGTAGTGGTTTCCTTTATACGAGGTTTATTAGACTTAGATTAAAGGGTACACAACTTTCAGTAGCTCAGCATCTGACATTCATCACTCATCAACTTTGACACTAAGGTAAAGTTTAATTGCTATATTAAATTTGCCAGAATTTGCATTTTTAATTTGGCAATTAACTGGAAATACATTAATTCAATTCAAAATTGTATATTGCACTGCATTGGATAAGCATTCTACACATGAAATTACAGGGTTTTTTTACAAGGCATAAAAATGTGGATGTTAAAAAAACATAAATTAAACTTGCTCAACCAACAAAGTCTTTGTGGGCCCACCTCAGGGTAAGCAGATAATTAATTACAGATCGGTCTAATACACAGTGTGTCGAAGCAAACTGATAAAAACCCCAGTCCAGAGCCCTAATGAGCAAGCTGTGGGCAACAGTAGCAAACTCCTTATCCTTAAGAGCTAGTTATATGCTTCAGGACTCGTGCTACATCACTAGTTATCTAAAATGTAAACAACCTGACAGAGAAATATCTGAGGGGAAGAACAGCCTCAACTAGACATGACCAAGCTCACAATGCTACAAGAACAGAAAGACAATATACGCAATCACACAAGATTTATACTCCCCATGCTTCCCATGGCCAAGCAAGATTATAAGTGAGCAACAACAGCTTGGAATTGTTGTGGAATTTTTGTGGAAGTGGAGTGAAGAAACTGCATGCCATTCCCACCCTTAGGGAGTATGTGTGTGTGTGTGTATATAAGAATGAGAAGGAGTATGTGAATTGCGGATGTGGGTAAAGATGCGAGCTTTTAAGTTGTTCATGCCATAGTCATCACTACCTCACAGAATGAGTCTTGCTTTTTGGCTCTTAAAACAGCAGCCTTTAAACAGACACTTGCTTTCTCAGAGGTCAGCCGGGTATAAACAATGGGCATGGCTGAGTAGCCTTGGCTCCAGCTTGGACAGGGTGGGTGGCTGGCTGGTGTTTCAGGGGGTGGGGGAGGTGTAGGAGGGGTTTGAACGTGACGCTGTCTCCTTAATGAAGGCAGGAAGAGGAAAGCTAGGCCAGACACGGCAGGAAGTTGAGGAAAGGCAGGCGGCACGGAGAGGAGCATCCCAAAGCCAGGCAGGAGCGCTACACGGCCAAAGACATTAGCAAAGAGAAGGAAAACACTGAAGCATACCCTAAATACCCTGCCTCGGGGGTTAACAAAATGAGCACAAGTGGACACTAGATTCCTCAGACCTTCTACTAACAGGCTAATGACATACATTTGTGATAAAGAAATCAAATATATTTAGCTTTGCTCTAAAATTACATTTAAAAGTCTTTCACAAGATGTAGATCCAAACGCCTTAGTTTTTCTATTTGCAGAAGGACCTTTAGAGGGAGGGGGAAACCCGGCCTAAACAATGTTTTCACAGCCAGAATTAGAGGCACATTTTCACATGCTAATAAAGGGATTGTGATGGATATTACTTGAGTCCAATAGTGGCATCTATCAGATCCTTTGATGTAGCTGAATAACAGAGCAGATTAGCGACTCAAACCATGTTTTCTTTTCTCACCATAGTACAAATTCCACTCCACAACAAAGTTTGGGGTTGTCCCAGGAAGGTCCCAAGATTATTCCGCTTTCATTTCCCAGAATGTGATTCTACAAATGATGTTCGATATTGTACTTTTCCACTAATGCAGTCTTTAAGAGGAATAAATAAGGAAAACCATTCCTTTCCTCAGGCCATGTGTTGCTGTAACAGTAAAAAATGTTTCCTTGCAAGTCTGTGATCTAAAGGAGAAAACATTGTGTATTCTGGACTCCTAGTCGAAACATAGCTGTTAAAAAAAATAAATAAATAGTAGCACATTGAAAGAACAACCAAAAACGTATAAAAAAAAATTTTCCGCATTTTTCAATATCAGTGGTCAACTGTAAACTATTAAATATGACAGTATCAGCTTCACCGGGTGACTGTCTGTGAGGAGTTGGTGTGTTCTCCCCATGTCTGCGTGGGTTTCCTCCGGGTGACTGTCTGTGAGGAGTGTGGTGTGTTCTCCCTGTGTCTGCGTGGGTTTCCTCCGGGTGACTGTCTGTGAGGAGTTGGTGTGTTCTCCCCGTGTCTGCGTGGGTTTCCTCCGGGTGACTGTCTGTGAGGAGTTGGTGTGTTCTCCCCGTGTCTGCATGGGTTTCCTCCGGGTGACTGTCTGTGAGGAGTTTGGTGTGTTCTCCCCGTGTCTGCGTGGGTTTCCTCCGGGTGACTGTCTGTGAGGAGTTTGGTGTGTTTTCCCCGTGTCTGTGTGGGTTTCCTCCGGGTGACTGTCTGTGAGGAGTGTGGTGTGTTCTCCCTGTGTCTGCGTGGGTTTCCTCCGGGTGACTGTCTGTGAGGAGTGTGGTGTGTTCTCCCTGTGTCTGCGTGGGTTTCCTCCGGGTGACTGTCTGTGAGGAGTTGGTGTGTTCTCCCCGTGTCTGCGTGGGTTTCCTCCGGGTGACTGTCTGTGAGGAGTTGGTGTGTTCTCCCCGTGTCTGCATGGGTTTCCTCCGGGTGACTGTCTGTGAGGAGTTTGGTGTGTTCTCCCCGTGTCTGTGTGGGTTTCCTCCGGGTGACTGTCTGTGAGGAGTGTGGTGTGTTCTCCCTGTGTCTGCGTGGGTTTCCTCCGGGTGACTGTCTGTGAGGAGTGTGGTGTGTTCTCCCTGTGTCTGCGTGGGTTTCCTCCGGGTGACTGTCTGTGAGGAGTTGGTGTGTTCTCCCCGTGTCTGCGTGGGTTTCCTCCGGGTGACTGTCTGTGAGGAGTTGGTGTGTTCTCCCCGTGTCTGCATGGGTTTCCTCCGGGTGACTGTCTGTGAGGAGTTTGGTGTGTTCTCCCCGTGTCTGCGTGGGTTTCCTCCGGGTGACTGTCTGTGAGGAGTTTGGTGTGTTTTCCCCGTGTCTGTGTGGGTTTCCTCCGGGTGACTGTCTGTGAGGAGTGTGGTGTGTTCTCCCTGTGTCTGCGTGGGCTTCCTCTGGGTGCTCCGGTTTCCTCCCACAGTCCAAAAACACACATTGGTAGGTGGATTGGCGACTCAAAAGTGTCCGTAGGTGTGTGTGTGTGACCCTGTGAAGGACTGGCGCCCCCTCCAGGGTGTATTCCCGCCTTTCGCCCAATGATTCCAGGTAGGCTCTGGACCCACCGCGACCCTGAATTGGATAAGCGCTTACAGATAATGAATGAATGAGTGAGTATCAGCTTCAGCTGCAGAAATTGATTTTAAAATAACTATACTGTATATCTATGCAGCCTTTGTATTTGCTACTTTCAAACATGTAATGGACATCATGTAGTAGATAAACATTGCTGCCAGTTATCAGGGAAAAAAGAGAAATAGATTTCATTAAAAGAACTAAATAGTCATTTGTTCCTTTGTTATTAAATCACAATATTGTACACAGCAGAGTGTTTGACTGCCTCTTTAACCCTTGTAAAGACAGTATTCTTGATAACGTCCACTAGTATTAAAATTGCAGCTCTTGCCTTAAGAACATTTCGAATTGCAAGCTTGATATAAATAATGATTAATTTTCAACTCCAGTAGTAAAAAAACAACAAGGACTGGGCAAATCCGCACCCTACCGTAACATAAATCTCATTCTAGTATGTGTTTGTAAGGCCAAGAGCCTCCTTTATGGAAACAGTGTAGCGATTCTGATAATTATTATTGCAGATCAGTCCATGTTGAATGGAGAACTGTTGCCTAGCCTTTCCCACAGCGACGGAGGCTGTTATCCTGATAAAGCAAATGCTGGACTCCCTGCTGTCTGCTGGAAGAGAGGAGATGAGGTTACACGCAGAGAGATAGCACAGTGGACGGTGGGAGGCTGAACCTCTGATATGGGCTGGCCACTCTCAAAACAGTATCAGTGGAAAGATTGGCATGAACGAATCAACCAGACTTATTTTTTTTTACTAGGGAAGGGTGGAAACCCAACTGAAAATCAAAAACAGGTTCAGATTTCATTTTTTTTTTTAAACTTACTCTCACTACTTCATCATTTCATGAGCTAACAGCACCTTTATATATCTGCCTTGGTCTGATCCCTCAAACAGTCTGGGATCTTTGTGAAGAAAATATCTGAAGACTGCTGCCAAACGTAATACACTTTATCAGCCAACATCATTCTCTTTTGATTCTGGTGAAATTAGAAGGCTTGCCTCTGCCTTTTGGCTTTATCAGCTATAACTTATCCTGATGAATCCCTAATAGGGCGTTAAATCATCAGAAAGAGACAAGGGTGCTCTATCATAATAAAGTCATGGATGTGTGATGAGTTAGAATTTCAGACATTTCTCAGACTACCTGTTTTATGGAGGAGGGGCACCTGGATCGCCGCCATTTCTGCATATCTCCGGTTCACCAGCGGCTCAGGGCTACTCCTAGGCTCTTCTAAAAGCGCAGCAGTGGGGTTTACTTTGGAACGGATCCCATGCTTATTTCAACCCAACTATTTACCAAAGCATAACTCTGTGCCCCGCATAACTCATAGCTTACATTCCTACAAGGTGGGCAGAAGCTATTCTTCTGACAGTTACATAAATATTTCACAACAACATTTATCTGACTCATTCATTAACAGCAAGCATTCTGCCACTGAACTGGTCTTGTGCAATGTGCATGGAACATGTTCTAAGAGGGTAGAAAGAATGTGTGCATTCCTTAACACCTTTGGTAGAGTTTCTTGTAAAAGAAAAGTAGATAACAGGTGGTCGTAACGGCAGCACGCCTTATTTGTCAGTCACATGCCAAGTATAAGCCTAGATGGGGAGGGGGGATGGACGTGGCTGAAATGCCCCACCTGGAGCTCTGAGAAAGGAGGCCAATCTGATTAGCTCAGTGACACTGAGGCAAACACAGGGATTCCCTCAATTCCCTTCCTTAGCTCTGAAGGTATTTGTCCACTCTGCTACTAAGGAATGGGAGACAGAAGACAAAAATGATGGGACATGGATATTTTGTCATAGACACACAAACACCCCACTCATCAGACACCACGCACAAAACAATTTCTTTTTTAATTTCCAAAAAATGTAAAGGAAATAATTAATAAATAAATATAATAAAGCCATCAACCAAACAAACCATCAACCTGCTCCGACTGTGCGCTCAACAAATGACCAAAAACCTCAGTTATGTTACATGTTAATCCGCCCAGATCACAACAGCTCTACGTACAAAACGGCACCACACCACTATTCACGAACAGGAAGTAATCCATTGAAGGCCAGTGTAGATGGCTTTATAAAAGATTCTACCGAGAGAGAAGCAAATCTAACTAACAATCACAGTTTCGCATAGTTGCTACCACCCCTCTTTTCAAGGGACAGTTTTGTACAGTTCATAAGTCATTTACTACGCCACAGGCAGCATTCCAGAGAGACAAGAGCTTTATTCTTAGCACGGCTGTGATACTGATCCTCTTTCAGGCTGACTACCAGAATGCAGTTCAAACAGTCACATGCCAAAGTTAGGCAGGGACAAACACAGAGGGAAGAAGCAAGGCTCAGGGTTGAGTGTCAGCGCGAGCCAAGCCCACACAAAAGAGCTAGCGAAAGGTTGAGCTGAAACTGTGAGAGGAAGCAGAAACAACACCGCCTTTCAACACCACCATGATCAAAACCAGAATGTATATTTATTCCTTCTAGATAATACATTAAGAGGCTTGGGCCATGTAACTTCAACACAATTAGACTGTCTTTCTACTGATCCATTCTGGATATTTGACCCCTAAAATGTAATGTCTGCTGCCAGAGGACTAATGTAGCATGCACAATCATGCTGCATATAAAAGATGCATTACAAGCCTTTCTATGCGGATGGATTTATTGTGATCCATTTTTCCAGTTGGGTGTGCAAACTCAAAGCAGTGTTTGCGCCACTTATAATCAAACTAATATGGAGAATTCTTCAAACAAACAAAAAAAAAGAGACTTGAGTATGAGGGTGACTGTGCTAGCCTTTGGCACAGGGCACAGGGGGCAACTGCTTTGTGGGGTGGTCAGGTGCTGGCACTGCTGAGAATGTAAAAATGCCAAAAGAGCATCTGGAGACGCTCGCTCGCTCCTAAATAAAGAACCTCCTGTTAACTCCTTAGCGCACTTGCTTTTGGGAGTGAAGGGGAAGGGCAACTGGGATAAGGAATTGGATAAGGGCTAATCAATAGCTGTGACACTGCTAATATATATATAATTTATATTAATTTATTTATTAATTATCTTCAAGTCTAGAAATGTAAAAGCCAAAATGCATGGACTTTAAATATTTAAAAATAATATAAATAATTAAAAAAGAAGTTTTAACAAGTATGAAGCATAGTCATATGAACTGAGGTTAACGTACCAAGTACTGTAGGCCCAATCAATTTGAGATGACAGAAATTTTACCACTAAGAAACCCATAAAATGACTAAACCCGAGACCTTATAATCAACCCTGGGGAGACAAAGGCAGTGCCAAATACACTATGAGTACTACAAGAACGGAATGTTCCAGAGACACTCACTTTTTAGTACTGTACCAGCCTTCATTACTGTCGCCAATTTCTAAGGCACTGATTGTGCTTGCCTCACAGCCTGGGAGATAAGGCATTCCAAGAAAGGGGAAGAGGATTTACAGAGAGACTTTGTAACACTAATGTGAGCTGAAGAGTGCCATTCATGGGGATCTATTGGGAAGAATGAGTCAGTGCAGGGACACAAAAGCGTTCATGCCCCACCATGGAAAATCGTGTGAACTGTTATACAGTAGGGTCTGTAGTTTACACAATTATGAAAAGCAACACTAACAAAGAGGCTTGTGAACCCTGTAATTCCATGCACCAAAGCATGTGAGGGTCATAATGCCCCGCAAAATTTACCAACTTGTTTTCCATTCAGTGGAAAAGATTTTTAAAGGAACTGAAGAAGTGTGGTTCAATAATAGATGGAAGCCCTTTTGGCACCGTGTACTGCAAGCTCAATGCTGTGTGGTCTTAGAGGAGTCCAGACAGTGGGAGAAATCTCCAGTCTGATGAAAAGAGCTGACCATGTCTTGAGTTTGAGTGAAGCCACACTGTGACCAGAGGTTTGAATGGAGGCATGAAAACACCCTGGGAATGCAGTCTGGCTTGGCCAGGGAAGACACCAGCAGCTGGCCAGGGCGGATTAGGTCAGCCTGCCAAAGCCATTCTAATGAGCCTTCAGCGCAAACAAAATTGCAAACAACTCTCTTAACAATGCAACTTACTGACTTCCAAGATGTACAATTACTGAACTATTACTCCAGGGTCCAAGGGAAACAAGCCCTAACAACTAAATAAAATAAGCAACTTCTGTCAAGGCTTGGTTTGTATCTTGGTTTATAGGCCCAAATATTTGGTGATATTTTCAGTTAAGTTCAGAGACAAACAAACAACTCTGGTAAAGTAAATCAAATATCTTTAGTTTCCTTTTACTCCTAAATGAACTCACACCTTTTGACAACATTTACAGTGTCAATCATTCTTCTTGCAATAAAACAATTCCCAAATCAGATGAAGCCAGAGAAGCATTATGGCATCAATCAATTCCAGCTCCTCTCTGCCAAGAGAATGAAAACAACACTTTCCATGTACAGCAAATCCCCCAATCTCTGCCGACCCACCCAGTACTGGCAGTAATTCACAATAATCCCGCTAGCGCATTAAGACTAATGACAGGCGGCATTAAAGCTTCATTACAGGCTGCAGGCAGGAGGAGGCCACGCTGTGACCCGCTCTGACACTCAGATGGATCTGACTGGAATGTTTCAGTTGGCCAGGAACACTATGAAGCCTGAGTCAAGAGTGGAAGCCCACCACAGAAGTCTGCCAAACCCCCGGAGATCCTCACTTTTCACACAAGGCAAAGCTTTACCTCTCGCCTAGTGTTGGACTGTTAAGGGTTTTCAAGGACCATTGCTCTTGTTAATGTGTAGAGAAACCAGTGGGTGGGGTGATGTCTGAGTGGTCAATACAGCCAAATTCAAAAATTCCTGTAGATCAATGACGTGATCTATAACAGAACTAGAACTGGGACTGTTTTTGGAAGCAAACCAAAGCATCCGGCGGAAACCCATGCACACACAGGGAGAACACACCAACCTCCTCACAGAGGCCTGAGGTAAGGATGGTATCCACAAACCCAGAACCTTGGAGCTGTATGAAAGCAACACTACCTGTTTTACCACTGTGCTGCCAGCAATATAATCACCATGCTGTAAGTTTTACCAATACATATAGTATTGTACAGCCTTGATAAACACACATTTGTATGGGCATCTATGACAGAAGTGAGAAAGAGCTCAAAGTTTATACATAAATCTAAAAGCTTAGATTTTGGAATCTGTCCCAAAACAGCGAGCAGCCCAAGTAGACACTGACTACGTACACAGCTGTTTAAGCAGGTAGAATTCTAACGGTCGTCTGTCCTCATGAGGCAGATTATTGAGAGCAATTGCGACACAGCTTGTTCCCGCCCACTGCACGCAACCGGTGTTTACTTACCTCAGCTGCTAGCATCGCCTCAGCATTTCAGCGCATGGAGTTCAGTCTTCCCATTTTTAATGGCAATTTTAGTTATTTTTGCTGTGGGGGAAGAGCGAATAGGGCTGGACAATTTGGCGAAAATTTATATCATGATTTATTTTGGTCGATACGATATATCGATATAAACATTGTACAATCTACTGAAAATCTTCCAAGAAAAAACAAGAAACGTGACATCAAACATAAATTTACTGGCTTTGTCAATATGAATATGAGTGCGCAGAACTGACAACAGCACCCTGTAATGAACATTAGTCAATGACCGATGTGGTAAATAATTCATTCATTCATTATCATAAGCGCTTATCCAGTTCAGGGTTGCGGTGGGTCCAGAGCCTACCTGGAATCATTGGGCGCAAGGCGGGAATACACCCTGGAGGGGGCGCCAGTCCTTCACAGGGCAACACACACACACACATTCACACGCTCGCACCTACGGACAATTTTGAGTCGCCAATCCACCTACCAACGTGTGTTTTTGGACTGTGGGAGGAAACTGGAGCACCCAGAGGAAACCCACGCAGACACAGGGAGAACACACCAACTCCTCACAGACAGTCACCCGGAGCGGGAATCGAACCCACAACCTCCAGGTCCCTGGAGCTGTGTGACTGCGACACTACCTGCTGCACCACCCTTGTGGTAAATAATGTATTTTGAAATAGTGACAATGTGTTTAAAAATCATATTGTTATTGAAACATTTTATATTACAATATATATATTGATATTGAATAAAAGTCCAGCCCTAAGAGCGAAATAGACGCAAGAGTTGTGCTTGTGTTGTGACCATGGGATCGCCTTCTTGGCTGAGGAACTTTTTGATGCTGCCTTAAAATTAGGCTCAGTTAAGGTATCTCTGTAGGCAGCGTAATGAGGCATCTAAGAATTGGAACAGCGTACGTGTCGGGAGCACACACACACACACTATGATTCTCTAGTTAGACAGCTCACTATGTTTCGGGACAGACCTTTAAGTGTGAAGAAAGCCGACACGTTCGAAATCCTTTGTTCTATATTAAAGTGCATTAGCGTATGTGAGATCAAACACCTGTCAGAGTACAACACATTGAAGCAATAAGCAACATCTGTGAACCTAACACCAACTCTTTCACTTCAAAGTTCATTGGGTCATAATGAATGGCATCACTTTTTTTTTTTTTAAAGCCTCTTTACTCAACCCCTTATCAGCAACAACGTGGATATGATGAATGTTACCCTCCACCGCACAAGCACAAGCCAATGAGCCAAGGACTCTTCAAATACTGTATCATAGCAAAAGATTTGCTGGCTGAATAAGGCTCAGTGCAGGTTACTCATAGCTGTGATTCAGTGGAGCACATAAAAGACAGAGCTATCAAAGCTACCGAGCTGGCAAAGGCTCAGAAACAGAGGAGCCTTTGGTGATGCTCTTCATCATGCATTAATATAAACACAGCCTCGCAGCACCTTTAGAGCTTAGAACAGAAACGGTGTCAAACAAGCCTACAGCAATGCAGGTTACTGCAGTTTTAAAACAAGATATTTGTCACAGCCTACTTCCGTCATATTTCCTGACCCGCCAGGTAGTCAAGTCACGGCCAAGTGCTTAAATTACAAACCAATCAGAACCATCTAAAAAGGAGCCACAATGCCAGGTTGGCTCAAAAGGAAAGAGAAAAAGAATTCAGATAATTCAGGCACATAAACATTTTTAACAGGTTAAAACCATCCACTCAATCAAGGCAGAATGACCTGTGACTAAAGCTGTAGACACAGCTTCTTAGTAAATGTCCCTCCCACAAATGAAGGTGGTAGTGTGCTGTAGACTTTGGCAGGGCTGTGGCAGGGAGGAGTGATGAATGTGTCACCTTTGGTGTGAGTGAAGAGAGCAAGATCTACCTGCGAAACTGCTGTTGAACTTGGTGTTACACCCCTTCACAGCCTGCATTAGACAGACACGTAATCTCACTGTGCAAACAATTAAGGCTAGCCCTCTCAACTTGAAAACCACTCAATTGTGCCAGGGAGTTGGTTATTAACCTCAGTGCTTAAACATTACCCTTTTTTGTCAAAGCACACAAAGGCATTACAACAGGCAAAGTTTCTCAAAGTGCTACCTCAGATGATTTCAGTTTTTTAATCCAAAAAATATTTGAGTGCTTCCTCTAGATATTTTTTTTCAGGTCGGGTGGTCTTTAACGCTACTAGAGTTGTAACATAAATGATTTCTGCTACAACACTGACACGATCCGTGCCAGAAATGACAACGGAAGTATGTCCACATTTATAACTGCGTCATTTAATGAATAGGAGAATATTAGTTAGCCCAGAAACAAAAGTGCACAGCATATACAAACTACATGCACACCATAGCCTACCAGTTACATCATCCCATACTCAGAGGGAAACATATGAGTGTGTTCAGGTGAGAAAACCTTGAAAAGGAAGACAATGTTTCGCTTCAATTTCAGTTTCATTACATTGTAATTGTTTTTGATTTAGTTGCGTATTGTTACCCCAGTTAAATACATTCAATCTTTTTTTAAATGTTCCTCTCCTTCAAGCAAACGATATTTGACAGCTAACACTGCTCTCACAATAACCACAGTAATCGGCACTGCGATTAAAACATGGCTGAATGTCTCTCAGGTCCATGTGCATGTATCAACATCCATTCTATCACAACCTGCTGTCTTAGTCTCTATTTCACTGTATGGAATGTTCTTATTGCGAAATCTCAAGACCACAGAAATGTAATGTGATTTGGAAACAGATCAAGAGGCACGAGACATTAAGAAATTCAAACACTGTAATACCACAGCATACACTTCACAATGAATTAATCTTCTACAGAATGGGTGTAATCTGCGCCACTGTAACAGCTGCATCACAACACTGTTTAGAAGTAATAACTCCTGTGTTACCACCCACCGTTGGGAGGATTTCTGCCAGTGGGTGTGGGCGTGGCAGGCTAAGCACCCGATGATGGTAGGGCCATAAGGCCTAGCTCTATAAGGATTATGACACTTAACATATATCCTACTACGCATCTGTTACTGGTTCTTGGGATCTCAGATAAGGCATAGATGCAGCGGCAATGGCAGCACAGATGAAATATTGTATTCAGGGCCACACAATCTATTCTTTGCTCATTAATATTGCTATTGCTTTCATATCCTCTGAGAAATTCCTATTAGAAAAAAGCAGAATGAAATGATGAAATGACAGCATATATATCGCAATTCCTGCTTGTGCATGAACGGGCAACGAATCGTCTTGTCATCCTGCCTCGCTCTGAAGCACTCAATCAGTTCTGATGATTCCCGCTCTGCTTCTTACCTCTAAAACTGGTCCAGCTCCAAGAATGATCTGCTCCACTCCACTAGCGAAGCCCTTTTGACTGAGCGCTGTGAGGTGGTGAATCAAAAAGTTGGTGCTCTGGGTCTTACCCGAGCCACTTTCCCCAGATATAACTATGCACTGGTTCTGTCTGCGCTGCAGCATAGCATGATAAGCCACGTCCGCAACCGCGTATATATGCGGCTCCAGCTTCCCCAGCTGGTGGTTATCGTACATTTTGACATACTTGGGGTTATAGATGGGCAGGAACTTGAAAGGGTTAATGACTATGAGGATGCTCCCCACGTAGGTGTAGATCTTCTCCTGCTTGAAGCGACTGCGGAGATTGTCCAGTAGCGTCTTCTCGTTGAGGTCAGGCAGGTTGCACAGGTCGTCGTGGTCTTTCTGCAGTGGCTGAGGCAGGAGGCCACGCTCCACCATGCGCCGCCGCTCCTCCGTCACACGCAGCCACATCTGCAGGTTGCCATAGTGGATAGAGCCGTCCAAGTTCTTCTCGCGCAGCAGGAAGCGGTAATCCTCGCCACTGAAGCGGTTCTCCAGGGCCATGCGTGGCCACAGCATCATGCGCTGCACAGGGCAATCGGTGGGGTTGAGGATCCATTCCTCTCCCCCAAACTCCTTCACCTCTGCCAAGACGTAGCATTTCGTCCGGTCCAGCTGCAGCCGGTCGATGACCTGCTCGATGACCTCGGCAGCTGAAGTGATCTTGCGGGCGGTGACCGGGCAGTAGATGGTGCCCTCCGCGATGACCCCAGGGTAGATGCGCAGGGTGAATTCGTTGTCCTCGAAGCGTCGTCTTCCTCCAACATCATGAACACTCATATTGGAACCACAGTTCCCATCAGCACTCACTGCACATCCTTCAAAAGCTCCGGAGACCGTTTCAAGACATCACACCTGCCAAAGAGAAGAGGGAGGGAGAAAGCAATTAAGATGAGGATGAAGCTGACTCCTTTGTCTAATGTTTACATGGTTTGATGGACTATAACTGGACGATTTGACGGCAAGAGAGACCTATTTATTGCTGTATGTATGTTAATCATTTAGGGATTTCCTACTTTATGTTTGCTCCATAAGAGGACACATTTACCAGTAAAGATAAACTGCTATGCTTTGCAAAAGATTAAATCCTACTTGTAAAATACCTTCTATCAGCAAACACAAATGAGAGGATTCAGGGTTTAAGCACACACTGGGTTACTATCTGCCCTCAACAGAGCACAGCATATCAGTCGTCTGCCAAGATAAGCAGCTGCCTGTTTCTTCAGCAGACACACAATAACCTGATTCACAGCCATCTTCTTAATATAGGCTGAACTGGCTCTACTGGTTAGTTTTCACTGCATCTGTGTATACAACGACAAAAACACATACATTTCTAAATCCTTAAATGATAATCCCGCATCAAGAACACTTTAATTAATGTATGATTCAATGGGGCGTTTACATTCACCATTATAATAAACAGGGATTACATTATGCAATATTCCATGTTGATAGTCTTCCTGTCATTTGAAACATGCACCTGCAAAACATCTAGATAAGTTCTATTTCAGATCACTACTAAAAGGAGAATAACTGGCTGTGGAACATAAATGGGTCTAGGTGCTCTAATACAGAGGCTCATTCATGCCTCTGGAGAGCGGCGCTCTATTTATTTGCTCTTGTGAGGTCAACATGCCCCTGTCTGCTGTTGTCCGTCTCTCATCGCGGGAATGCTGCTGCCGCAGCTGAGCCTGGAGTCGTGCCAGCAGTCTCAGGTGCGTGTATCTGAGACACGTCTCTGTTGGCCGGCCTCGTGTTCTCAGAAAAACCTACTTTGAGTGTAATGTGTCTCTTCGTAATGAGGGTGTAGGGGTGTGAATCTCTTCCGACATCAGACTTATTAGATTTGATCGTGATCATTTAGGAAATTATAAAACGCCTAATTAATAGCACTGTGGTCATTTTTGGACTGGAATGATTTCACTAAAGAAGTTATGTTCCAAAAAAGAAAATTATAGCACTGTTTTTTGTGAAATGCTCCTCAGACTCCTCAGAAATATCTATTTAAAACAATAAAAGAAAAGAATTCCCATCTTAATATCAGTGTTTAGTTGAAAGCATCACCAGTGACAGATATTAAATGTGCATCCTGTCTGTTTAGTTATTGTTTATAGCTGAATTACACTGATTTGTGTTTGTACTTTAAATCTTCTTTGTTGTTCTTCTGTAACATTTCCAAATATTTGTGTTGTACAATAAGATCTGGACATAACACTGAATAAATACTAAAACAGAATCAAAACTTGATCTCAGATTTAAATAAAAAATAATAATAATTAAATCAACAAACTTAAAAATGTTTACATTTCATTTTTACTTAAGCTTATACCAATAGTCATTCTAAACCTATTAATATTAACACTCTGAAGAAGAGCTATAAAGAAAAATACAATGACAGCACTTATTGCATTCTCCAAACAATCCAATCTCCTTCTTTTGTGAAAAGCCTCATCCGAGCCAGAAACTCATTAGTGGGAGAAGAGATGAAACAGAGCTCAAATCAATAATAGGAAATGACACCAGCAAGCAGGAGGGTAAAGTTAACAGATCAGCCTCCAGCTGGGGTGCTATGCAATAGTACATCCTACTCTCTTATATCCTGCCAGTAGGTCCCTGACTGCCCACAAGGCACGCTGATAAAACAACAAATGCGCGCGCACATGCACACACACAAACAATCGCAAGTTAATTCTTCATTTCTTCATATAGCTCTCTATTGCATGGCTACACCCCTAAACAGACTACATAAAGAGCCACAGTGAGGGTATTAGAGGTGCACTTCTGAGCTCTCAGAGGATTTGGGGACCTCACAGCTGAGCAGATGGTCAGCGTTCTACTTAAAGGATAGCAGGAGATTTAGAGGAGGCGTCTGTACTGAGGTCCGCGTTGCTCCATGTTTACCACATCAGGACAATCAACTAATGACCACTGTTCTTCAGTCTGACCAAAGAGGGCCAACACAAGTACTCAAGCATTTTCAGCCAATCTCTACATCTGCCATGTCTGTCCAAACAACTCAGGTAGCAATAAAATAAATATACGAAAAACCACTGAGGAGTCAAAGATTTCTGTTTGACTTTTAGTAACTGAGTAAAAACAACTTGATGTTTGATATTTGCAAATCTGATGCAGGCAATGTGTTGAAAAAGGTTGGTACAAGACCATGTTTACCACTGTGTTACGTAATCTTTCCGGTAATCAACACTTAATAATCGTCTGGGGACAGCAGACACCAACTCATCCAGTTTTGAAGGCGGTAATTTTTGCCATTCTTCTTTTATACGAGTATTCAGCTGAACAAAATACACCGTCTTCACTGGTGCATTCTGCACACATTATGCACTCCACAACACATCCATCTTAGGTGAGCCTGAGTGCAGAGAATCCCAATTTTAGATAGCTCGGTGTGTTCTCCCAGTGACTGCGTGGGTTTCCACTGGAGGCTGTGGTTTCTGCCAACTGTCCCCAAACATATGTTGTTAAGTAGACTGGCCACAGGGTTGAGTGTGTGTTGCCCTGTTCAGGGTGTGTTCCTGCCTTACTTCCGTGGAGGCTGCAAAAATCCACTGTGACACAGGATGAAGCAGTTACATATTTTTTCTAGTTTTGTAGGCTTTTGGTCTTAATTTTTAGGGACAGCAATCAATAACATGCTTTAAATGCAGCAAAAAAAGGGTTTGGTTAAAAACACTTGTGTATTTCTTTGACTATTGGAATTAAGCAAACAGCCCAAACGATGGGTGAATAATAAGCCTCAGAATGAACAGCATGTTTTTCCAAAGGAAGACAAGTTAAGTAGCATAGCAAGCGATCCAGGCATTCTTATGACTGACAGACTTGGCTTGGCAAAGACGCATGACAGAGCATCTACATAATTTATTTAAGCGGTTCCGCAGGGAAACGCAGTCATGCAGGTACTATAAAAGCACATGGCCGTGTGCATTTATCTTCAAGACTGCACACGCCCAATGTTACTAAATTACACTTATCTGGCACTAAGACAAAAACCCCATTAGCAGCGCAGTCCTTAGTGAGGAGAGAGGAGTGGGTAAGTGATGATGTCATGATGCTGGAGAGAAGGCAGAGAAAGCTGGAGAAAAGCCCTTGAGAGAAGCTGATATAGAAAGAATCGTGCCCAGCAGCACCAAGCTAGCGCAAGAGACCCAAATGAAAACTCCCACCAGCCTCCCCCTTGCCTGCGAAAACTGACTCATTTAGCAGACAATAAGAGACAGAAGTCTATTCAAACCGCACAGCCGAATCTATGGCACTAGGAGTGCAACACAGTGAGTCAATTAGAGAAATGGGGCCATTGTTCTGACATCCAACATGCGAGATATCTCAGTCTATCGGGCCCTAGTGCACTTCTGCCAAAATCACTTTTGAAAAGCTATTTCTAAACACAGACAACAGCAGATCAATCGTGCTGTAGCTGGGACATGTTTTTCGTTTGAAATATCAACAGAAACAGTGGCGAATACTTAACTTCTATAGGTTTTAATAATAAGGCCGTTCATGAAATAAGCGTTTGATATAAACTGAGTTAATACCCCTTTTTCACATATGAACACAGTCCTGGAGTCTTGAACAAAACGACCTTGATATGATTTGGTCAAAATACCACAAGGACTATACAGCACTATTCTCTCCTCTTTAAACAGCCATCTGCAGAATAACTAGTTTCAGCACCTGTTCCTTTAAATGAGAACGAGCCACAGCTTTGTTCGGTGCGAGAGGCAAGGAGAAGCAGCTCGGGTTTTTAGCCACTTTCATTTTGTTGGGTTTTTCTGCTTTTTCATGTTCTTCATATTTAATCAGTATTTATCTTTTCTGTTCCAGCCGTTTTCATTTTGTTACCTTTAACCTCATGTGGGGAGAAAAATCAGAATGTTCCATTTCATTCCATGTTTTCAGACTTAGGCAGACCACACAAAATTGACTGGGTTGCATAATTTCAGTTTATGGGTTGGTAGGCTCTAGAGGCCCAAACTAACAACAAAATGGCAGTTATGATCAAAAATTATTTATTTATTTTCTTAAGTTCTCTTTAGATTACCAACTAAAAAAAACACAATGGACAATTAAAAATATTACTAGACAATAACAGCAAACAACATGGCTACAAAACTCACAGTATACTTACACAAGTGCTACCTGTGTTACGTTCCCTGGCATACAATTTAACATACAATTCAGTGATATTCCAGGACAGGTCTGAGCTATAAATTGACATAGAGGTTAGTAGTTTTGTTCCTGTCACTAACCAGAGACATCGTTATCGTTAATATTTGCCTTATAATCAAACCAGTACATGTCAGCTAACGCATTGTTAAGTTATAACGCCATTCACTTGCCTCTTCCATAGGAATGCACAGCACTGAATTAGAGATTAATGGGGCATGGCATGCCTGAATATACATTCAGAAACTCATTTCTCTTTGCTTTTACAAGGGCTCAGAAGCCCCTGCAAACAGGTCATAATACTCATGAGATACTCAAAGAGAGGAAATCACGCTTTTTTTTACACAAAGTAGCTTACTAGTAGGCCGGGGCCTCAAGAAATGCAAAGTACAAACAACCATAATCTCAATATGTTCGTTGCCTGCAGGCTTTGGTTTATTATCGCTGCTAATAAGGAGAGATACTGTTTCAATGAAAGCAAACAACGTTCAAAGTGAGGGAAGAGAGTTGCTCCATGGAACCAAAGTCAAAAATAGAAAAGCCTAAAGAAGGAAAGCGTTATATGATGAAGAAAACTAATTTGTTTAGAAAAAAAACGTCTACAAAAGAAAGACCACGGCCCCAAACCCTGACCAAAAGTTGCCTGTGGTTACACTGGACTATGCTAAAAATCCATTACATTATAAAAGCTTTAAAGGCCAGTTTCCCAGACATGAGTAACTAAACCAAAGGGAAAAATTCATTTCAACAACTAGTGCCAAAATATATTCATAAAATTCTGTATTATAAATTAATTACTATTATTTTCCTAAAGGATACATTTGCATCATCAAGTTTATGAGCACATGCTACAGGAGTACTAGCGCTCTGTGCTAAAAGGAATGTTTCACAACCCTGACTAGCTTGTTTAGATTGGACTGTTTTGTTCTGTTCTGCTTCTTTTTAAAAATGACACAAAAGGAAATCTTACACAGCATTTATTACTATTTCACCATATTTCCATAAAGGAAATGTCATATTTGTTACTGCTGACACTAAACATCAATATTGCTGTGTCACAACATATACCAGTAAACTGGTAGAGATGACAGATAGATTACACTAGTCTTAGGCTTAATCCCAGCCTGGGAAACCGCCCGAAAGAGGTGAAACATGCAGAGCACTGGAATGGTCCAGGAGAAGAGGAGGCACAGAGTTTGGGAGAGTTGCAGATTGGCACTGAGGCCCAGGCTGGCTCTGAGTTAAAGCAGGCCTGCAGGATGAGATAATTACACAGATAATGAGCTCTCTAGCAGCTGGGCCTTTGATTGATTTCAGGGGTGGATGAGTAGGAGGGTGCTGGGAGGGCATACCACTGGATCAGGCTCCAACAAGCCCTGTGGATAAACTCCCCACACAAACGTCCGTCTAATTACAGTCCAGACTTGGCCTTACCCTGACGGACAGGCTAGTTTGAAGAAATCATGGGCCTTTGTTAGTGCAGCTTGAGCAGCTCTGGGCCTAATGCTGTGTGTGTAAGTGATGGTACGGACCTTGTAAGAATGATTTCTCTAAAGGAGCACAGGCACCATCCACTGTGTAAGTCACTACAGAAACAAGCTTTAAGAACTGGGACTCTGGCAGCAAAACGGCAGAAACAATGACAAATTGATCCAAATGCAAGTACCACAAGACAAACAAGAATACGTGCTGGTCTGCAACTTCACGATACAATATGTATTATTATTATTCAAGTGTGATAATGTGATATCATGCCAAAACACTCAGAAACAGATGTTGATTTAACATATTAAAAAAAAAACCTTTCGTACAGCATTTGTTTGTCCTGATTATTACAGATGATGCAGTGTTTCGGGAAGCCTCGGGGCCAAGGGTCTTTAATTAGGACGAGCAAGATGTTTCCTGTACTGAAAATTAAAAACAAAACCCATTTCCTCAAGTTTCATATTCTATACATTTGGCTTTCTTCCCCTTTGTCTCCACAGACTCGCTCTTTGACCCAAGGAGCAAAGTCATCACGCGAACTGAACGAACGAAGAAATAACGCAGCATTAATCTCAAGGCTTGGCTTTGATAAGCAAATAAAAGTGAGTCTCAGTAATTAAGGTAGTTAGAGACGACCAGAATGTGAAAAACAATATCTTAAGAGTTTGGTTTGTGCTTCTGGAGAGAGCACAGCTGATACAACAGAACCAAGTCCAAATATTACACTGATCCAAGGACTGCCCTGCAACAATTAAACAGGGAAATCATACACATTTTTATAACATCATGCTTAATTTAATGGATAAAGTCAGACTGGTGACAAACCTGAAATGGTATTTAAAAATATATTAACATACCCCATAAAAAAATCCAACTAAGAATGTTTATTTTATGCAAACAGCTTTCAGTACTCCACAGGAAGTAAAACTGATTCTGTTTTGTTGCACAATATAAAAAAAGAAAAATCACTTTCT
This sequence comes from Hoplias malabaricus, assembly GCF_029633855.1. Classification (NCBI taxonomy): domain Eukaryota; kingdom Metazoa; phylum Chordata; class Actinopteri; order Characiformes; family Erythrinidae; genus Hoplias; species Hoplias malabaricus. The sequence continues at coordinate 6,076,961 of NC_089815.1, read as the reverse complement.
AACGTTAAAATGAGCATTAAACAGAGTGGACATTGCAGTGTAAAACTCCCTACTCTGGTCTTCAGGGCACACTGTAGGTGTTCATTTAAAACACTGGTTTTAGTGTGTTTCCTGTGTTGGCCTGCAACATTTCACTTTCCATAGGCATTCCCTAGGGGGCCTTGTCTGTGACGTCCACTCGGCGGCCAAACACCAGGCCTCTCTGACCAGACTGAGCCCTCCCTGTACAGCCCTCGGGCAAATCACAGCTCACCGGCGGCTGTGCCACGGCCACTGCCCAGCTCAGCGTGAGGGTAACGCTCCAGCGCCCCCCGTCCAACAGCCCCCACACTCCTCTTCCTCTCAGTCTTTGTCCAGCTCTCTCTTTCTCCCACACACACACCTTTTTCAGCTCACATGCTGGACGCATGGAGGAAGTGGCCGCATGGGTGGGGCTTGGCAGAAAAGCAGCAATGGCAGCTTAAAGGAGGGCTATGGGTGGGCCCCCTGCTTCCTGAAATCTGAGCAAAATAAGAGAGAATATGTGGGATGTGCAGTTAAAGCATATATTGCTCAGATGAAAATATCCAGCCAAATGATCAGCAAAAACATGTCCAGGGCTCAGTTTTTCAAACACATCATAGTGTTAAGATCATCTAAACAGAGAGAGAGAGAGAGAGAGAGAGAGAGATACAGAGAGAGAGAGAGAGATACACAGACAGACAGACATACACAGAGAGAGAGAGATACACAGAGAGAGAGAGAGAGACAGACAGACATAGACAGACAGACAGATACACAGAGAGAGACAGAGATATAGACAGAAACAGAGAGAGACAGACAGAGAGATAGACACAGAGAGAGAGACAGAGACAGATACACAGAGACAGAGGAAAGAGAGAGACAGAGACACACAGACAGAGAGACACACAGACAGAGAGAGAGAGAGTATTCAGTGTGATGCACGCTCTACCTCTTAAGAAACTTGTTTGTTCCAAGATTCTTCGGGGAAACCTTGACCTGGTTTGTAACTAATAAAAGCTCATATGCACCTTTCCCCTCACAGACCTTATACGCTGTGGCTTTACAAAATGTACAGCTGAAATGTATACAATGACTTCTGCTATTAAGATGAATGCAATGGACCTTACTGAGCAGTCAGACACCTCCCTTCATTTATAAATATTCAAATAAAACCAAGTTTTTCAAATAAAACTGGACATCAAATGTGCCACCCTCATATAAATAGTACTTGCATCTTGATGAAGATTGTTCCAATTGTTTCTGAAACTTGAGGCTTCTTTGATATCTTCTGCTAAATTGATCTAATACTTAATGAGTTTACGTTAATATGAAATATAACTGCAATCTGATTTTGCATCGTACCGTAATTTAGTACATTTTTGCTCACAGTGTCATAGGTTCAAACATCACATGAAAATGTTTCTTAATCCACTTGGTGTTCTCTACATAAGCTTCAAAACTGAGGCACTTCAGACACAAACAGGCCTCTGTAGAATGACTATGTTTACGGTAAAATACAACGGCAAATTAGATTTTTGGCCCAACCACTGCTTTTAGAGCAGGGGGGCTGTACTTTCAGGGTCTGCGCAGAGTCAATCAGCAGCCTGTCGAGGAATCAGAGCACACAGCAGACTCCCACAGCCCACCCTGGGCAAGGGGGAGGAATGACATCACTCCTCACCGCTACTCCTCTCGCTGGCACTGGCTGCTCATACAGACTGCAGCAGTGGATTTGCAAAGCAAATGCCCCTATCATTTCAGCCAGACTGTTAGAGAGCAGCGCTTATGAAAAGCCCTTTGTGGGATATTCCTGAAGTCTTGGAGCACACCCGTCTCTCCTGATCAGCCTGGTACTTCAGCACTGTGGCATTATCATCCACATTTTCTCCATAGAAAATCCTCCACAGTGACCCGGTGGAGGAATTCCTGTCACTAACTGATGAATTCTCTCCTAAAAATGGTTTCTAGCTGGTTATCAACATCATTTATTCACTTCAGGAGGAAAGAGAGTATGCTCTGTTCATTACACAGCTACAAATTTGCCTGCTTCTTGTTACCACTGAGTTCAAACAGGGACAATCGGTGTGTGTATGCACAGGCCAATGAGCAATCCAGACATCAGACAACATCTCAGGGGGAAATTTGTTCCTACTGACCATCGTCATGCAGCCTGCAAACGGATTGCTTTTTAAAAGTCTGGCTCCGCTGAAGAATAAGTCGAGCAACATTTCTTGGTGTCTTTCAACAAAGTGTAGTAAAAAATGTAAAAGATCGGTCTGTCTGGAACGAAGCACTGAGCTCATTCTCTAAGATTATCAAATGTTAAAAAAGGAACCACCCCAGTAAACAATTAGCCGTTGATTCAACGTTGAAATAACGTAGTGACTGCCGTCTAATCAACGTTCTCTTAAGGTTGAAAATGAAAGTTGAAAAGACGTCCAAACACAGACATCGAAAAGGCGACTATTAGACGTATTTTGGACGTCCATTGACGTTATTAACTGGTCCCGAAATAAATTACTTGTATAAAACGAGTTTTGGACGTCCACTGACGTTATCGATTGGTCACCACTTAACTAACTTATTAAGATGGATTTTGGACGTCCGTTGACGTTTAAAATATGTCCTTGACGGACAGACTACTTTTAGACCTATTTTGAACGTCCAGGGACGTTCCTTGTTTACTGGGACGTGAATTGGATTGACAGATCAGGTCGTACAATAACAGAGAGACAAGAAAATGTGTGTGTGCTCCGATAAAATTTCAATACTGTACAGACTGGAAAAAATGATTCCCACAAAGCCAATCCCATCCCTGCGCCAGCCTCAGATTGGCCTAAAGCCTGTCTGGCCTAAGACCGTCCGTTCATCATGACACTAAAAATACCCCTGGGTGTACAGTCGACGGCTAATGCTGTGGATCATTACTTATTGATCCCGGTATGAAGCATAAATGTGGACTGTATCCACAGCACATAAAAGCATAGGCAGAAAAAGCACTAACAGCAGAGCACTATTCTCTGCTCTGAAAAGGAAACAGCATGGTTTTAATCACTGCTGCATATGTAGAAAGGTAAAACAGTTTTATCATTGGTTGGACACTTGCTTATTAATTAAAGCTCCATATGTTCTGGAGATAAAAACAAACCATCTGTTTTAGGAAATGTGTAGGCTCTGCGTCGTCACGCTGAAGCTAGAATCTGCCATCAATCAAAATTGGCGAAATGCACAAACACATACCTCATAAAAGCTTGAACAGAAAGCATTTTTATTACACGACACCAGACTCCACACTCAGGACTAGAATGAGACTCCAGAAGGGAATGGATGAGTCAGCTTACATAAAAAAAATCTAATAATAATAACCTCAAAGCCTTCTCTATTCCTCCAACTGTTTTATATCCCACATGGAGTATGCGACCAGCTAGATCAGATGATTTCAAATCCAACCATCGCCTCATCTCTGGTGAGAATGCACCCTACAGCAGTGTTTTATTACAGTCTAGAAAAGGATTTTATATGATAACACATTCTGAAGGTTAGAAAAACTGTAACTGCTTTGGTGTGGATTTTTAGTGCATTTTGTTTATTCCATTAGTTGGTGAAAGCAGAGAAAATCCAGATGTTAACGTTACTGTTAAAAATATGAATATTATTTAGCAGCCTTTGTCATTGCAATGGAATTAAACAGATGTGACTTGAATGAAACTAACTATTCATCAGTTGAGGACAAACAAAAGGATAAAAAGCAAGATGTAGAATCACGGCCATCGACATTCCTTACGTCACTCAGACTTCTTTCCTGTAGCAGAAAGGGTTAAACCTACTCTGGGGTCTCTGGTTAAGTCACAATTACATTAGTGCTTCTGTGGGTATGACATACCTGTATAATGAATTCTGGGTTAAGAGTTTAACACTGCATTACACAACAACTAATAAAACCACAAAAACCTGACAAACTGCGAATGAAAACTCATAACCCAAAGCATGTTGTGATATGTTTTCACTTTCATTTACGGTTATCCTATCAGTCTAGAATTCATCAGCGCTTCGCCAAACCACACAGGACAGTCCCGCACAAGGGCAGTGGTCGGAGAGGGACATTACCCTCGTGCACCATGCCGCACTGCAGTCCTGCACCAGCTCTGTTAACCTCCATGCGATCAGCTGGATCTGGCAGTCGTCCAGCCTCGGCTTCGTTTCAGCCTCGCACCACTGTCTTCATAGTAATTAAAGAGGACGGTAGGGCCGCAGGCTGGCCCCTAACACAGCACGTAAATAATCACAGTCCGGCACACTGAACCAAACCCAACTGCAGCACACGCTCACTCCACATTCCCTGCTATAACGGGAATGTGTCGGCATAACACTAAATGCTGACAGGTGGAAGCAACAAATGTGAATCTGTCACTGAAACGCAAGAGGGGTTGGGGTGGGGGGCGTGAGGATTGTGCTGTTCCTGAAAGAGAACTGGTTACAACAAAAGGTGTTGAGACGCCAAAGTAGACAAGAGGAAAGGGTCTTTAATAATAATAAATAAGTTAAATCTGTGCCAGATCCAGAGATCCAGGACAATGCAACGTGCACTTTTAATGAGGTGCTGATGCCAGATACCTTCAAAAATTCACAGACATCTGCTTATCTTGATATTTTGCCTAGATCTTCATTGATAAACAAGCACAAATTCACTGCTGAAGCGTCTAACATACTGTGCACATGGCTATTTGTGCAATACATGAAGATGTATTGAGACAGTAATCTCACTGGTATTTCACTTTAATAAAACAAGCCAAGCAATTTAGCACTGAAAAAAAATACGACACCCTAAAGACCTCTTAAAACCCCAGGCTGAGGGGAATAATTCTGAGAAAACACTCAAATTTTAGACCTTTCAGTGCTCCTCTCTGAGTGATTCAAAGAGGAACATACCATTAACACAGAGTGCAGATACAGGTTCATACAGTAGCTCTAGTATATCTAGGCCTACGTACCCAGAGAGACAGTTGCGTACAAACCGCCACTTTTATGGCCTCATAAAACGGCGTCTCCAAGTCAGACATCCGGGACTTTTTACAGGCAAGTCACAACATGAGTAAATGAGAATCTCACTCTCACCTACACCGAAAATGTAGCAGTAAAAGAATATATACATACACACACACACACACACTTAATTTAATAACTTTATCAGGTGGTGCCCTTGAGCTCAAACTCCAGTTCCTGAAGTGCTGTAGAAGTGCTATTAATACAATCCTGTTCAAAAAAAGTGGCGCATGAACAGCCACCGCCTATGTGTCCCGTCTCTGGCAGGACAATTCCCCGCCTCTTGTGTGTTGCGCCCACTGCCTGAACAATGACCCCAACATGAGCGAAACAGGAAACATGACTAAGGCAGCCCTCTACAACAAAAATATCATTCTAATGTGTTCTTGGTGAGGTGTCTAGGAGCAGTGCACCTTACAGTCACCGGCTATTCAAAGCAATCTGTATCACTGAGTAAAAATTAAAAGAATTATATGTGATATCGCTGTTAAACATTAAAGAGTTCATATTCTACATTTATTTTGTACACAGATGTTCACTTACGATGTTTGTGAAATCAGTCATAATTTACCATAATCTCAAATATGTTGTAGACATATGGTATTTCTGAGTCAATGCCGGTATCTGATATTAAACGTGTACATATCTGCTAATATCGATACAGATGCCAATTTATATTTACAAAATAAAGATGAGCCACTCTGGATTTACACTAGAGAAAAATGTAACATTTATTTACACATTTTAGCTTTCGACCATTCATTCATTATCTGTAAAGTTCAGGGTCGCAGTGGGTCCAGAGCCTACCTGGAATCATTGAGCGCAAGGTATGAATGCACCCTGTAGGGGGCGCCAGTCCTTCACAGAGCAACACACACACGTTCACTCACACACTCACACCTACGGACACTTTGGAGTCGCCAATCCACCTACCAACGTGTGTTTTAGGACTGTGGGAGGAAACCCACGCAGACACAGGGAGAACACACCACACTCCTCACAGACAGTCACCCGGAGTGGGAATCGAACCAACAACCTCCAGGTCCCTGGAGCTGTGTGACTGCGACACTAACCTGCTGCACCACCGTGCCGCCCTAGCTTTCAGCCAACTTTAAATTTCAGCGACTTTAAATTCTTTTTTTAATTTAACAATTTAAATATAACAATAGATCTACTCAAACAAATAAAATAAATAACAATAAATACTAATACACAAAGTAATGTTAACTTAAAGCAAAGACTTCAACACCATAAATAACAATAGACTCTAAGCAATGTAACTATTCAACAATACAGTAAATAAGCTGCAAGTGTTGCCCAGTGTTCTTCCAGCATAAAATAAATAAATGTGGGAGAAATTATTGGTTTGAAATATTGACAAAATCAAATAAAAATCTGGCAGGTGCCGATAACCTTTAAAAAATGAATTCTCCCAATACAGATATAACTCTGATATAATCGTGCATCACTAATAATCTGTAAACACTGATATATGGAACTGGTTTCTGATTGGATTGGTTGCCATTTATTATACGTGAAACCCTAACTTCAACGTGAATGTGTGAGTTAAACTGCTGTTTTAATCATTTTCACCTACTCATGTTTCTTTTCCTATTACTTTTACAAAATATGTAGATTTGAAGTGCTCTCTTTTTTGCCTACAACTCTACATTATGTCGCCTTAAGAGTCTAAAGTACATTGAGTTTTGTGTACGTACTACATCATATGTACTCACAAAACGAGGCCCTAAAAAAAGAAAAAAAAAACAAACAAACAGCACAGAGATGATGAGAGAACAGCTAAGACAGGCCGGAGTGAGAAAGAAAAAGAAGAAGTTACTGCAAGGCTAGAGCTATCACTAACCTACATTATGTACACACCATTTCCCCTTCACAATCCTGGCCATTAGGACAAACTGCTAGACTTAGCAGGCCTTGGCCTGAGGGCAGGCAGCAGACAGGAGGAGGACACAAGGAGCCTCTCTGCAGGCGCCCTTTCTGGCAGCCGAACAAATGCACATCAGCGCCCACCAGATGCTCACGCTCAGCTCATCCTAGGCCACACTGAGGCCAATAAACCAAATGTCGCCCCAGAGCCAGCCGTGGAGGAGAGAGCTTGGAATGGGCTGGTAAGTGTTCAAATAGCTCAGAGGTGAACTTTTAGTGCAAGTGGCTGATTAATGCACTGTTATCATAGAATCAAAAGTTTCCTCAGGGTTAAACACAGATAAATAACTGAATACTTTAGCTTTTAAGACTTGTGGTTCTATACACTTATGTTATATTACTCCTAAAAGTGAATCACACTGGTTTTGTAAATTTGACACTGACAGGCAGAGACACACACACACACACACAACTGTAAATATCAAACAATAGCCTCACACCAACACAGATCAAATACCAGATCACCATCTCCGCCTGGAACACTAACTTTGGTTTTTAAATCAAAGTCAGCATTACGTTTAAATCAAAGTCAGCATTATGTTACCGTGACAACTCAATCCCACTGAACATCAAATGAATCTACAGCTTTGGAAAAAGCCGGAGTGTATCAAACGAATCCAAAACACACCGCTGTTTGTCCGGCTTCCTCCAGGGGGCTGCCCTCTCTAAATGTTAGGTCACGATTAATAGGGGCTTGTGGTTTATTTGGTCCTGCCCACATTATGAACTCAGACTGAATGGAAACAAATGACAGTAAGACCAGCCAAGTCGTTAGAGTAAATGCGTGAAAATGCAAAAAAAGGGAAAGAGCTCAGAATGAAAGCATAATGTTCATATTTAGATCATGTTGGAGGACCGTGCAGCGAAGGCCATGAACGCTACCACATGCTGATCATCATCAAAACAGCTTTCCAAGGTATCAACAAAAGGATGCCAGATGCAATGTGCATGATGTCATTATTATTGCAACAATATTTATAAAACCAAAAGTGCTGACCACATGTGCGGTTCAAAAACAACCTACACATCACAGCGCTCTGAAATAAGTTCACCGAGCCCCTTGAGAGCCTTATGAAACCAGTCAAAGTCTGAGTTCACTGAAACAAATTGCTTGGCATACAGTGCTAAGCCAACATTCTGTAATGGCCACATTGATGAAAACATCTGTAACACGAACCCTTTAAAATCTGTTTCTTTAAATTACAAGGGTGTTGAAAATCCAGGTAATTCCAAAAATTAACCTACAGACAGTTCAAGCGTGCAGGTTTTTTTCCAGCTCAAATCTTTTACGTTGATTGAATTGGAAAGCCCTTTATTTTCCAACCCTAACTCTGTGCTTTCGTCCTCTCTCTGTTACAGTATGGCTGGAAAAATTATAATACACTATCCCTTGTTATCTGCAGCTTCCTGGCTTGCACCCTGAACTGCTGTTCCGAAGAGTACATGCAAGAGGGCATCCAAGATTCGAGACAAGATAAGACGGTGATGAATCCTCCAGTCTCCTGAAACAGCGAGACTTAGGTTTCCAAAAAATTTTTCTTCTGGCCTGAGAGTCAAATGATAAAGCGGAGACATTAGGCAGCGTTTCCTGCAATGGACATCCAGAGTACAGTGGAGAACAGAGAAGAAAGCTTGGAGTTTCAGATGTCTCCTCCTGGAGGTCAGGAGAGTCTGAATAATCCTGTATTTTTAGTCCAGTGCCCTAGATTCACAATAGACCATCACCTTCTAAACCTCAAAGCTCTACTGCTACAATGCCTCATCCACACCTGTTCTTCTGATGTACATTAGTCAGACGAGAATACTCATTTAGGAAAAAGAAGAGTGTGATCACCGGTGACTGTCTGTGAGGAGTGTGGTGTGTTCTCCCTGTGTCTGCGTGGGTTTCCTCCGGGTGACTGTCTGTGAGGAGTGTGGTGTGTTCTCCCTGTGTCTGCGTGGGTTTCCTCCGGGTGACTGTCTGTGAGGAGTATGGTGTGTTCTCCGTGTCTGCGTGGGTTTCCTCCGGGTGCTCCGGTTTCCTCCCACAGTCCAAAAACACACGTTAGTAGGTGGATTGGCGACTCAAAAGTGTACGTAGGTGTGAGTGAATGTGTGTTGCCCTGTGAAGGACTGGCGCCCCCTCCAGGGTGTATTCCCGCCTTGCGCCCAATGATTCAGGCTCTGGACCCACCACGACCCTGAACTGGATAAGCGCTTACAGATAATGAATGAATGAATGAATGTGATCACTGCTGAATCATTCAAGTAATCTACTGATGAAATAAATAACTATTTGTCTGAAAAATCTAACAATAAAAATATAATTACTCCACAACTTTAAAGTATTCTAAAAAGCTTTATGGGGAAACCTTTTAAGACAAACCTTTTAAGAATATGTCTTTAAATATATTAAATAACGCTGGGAAAACCCCATAAAAATGAAGTTACTGTAAAAAATACTACATGAGAAACCAGTAAAAAATTTACTGTTGATGCATAAAATTATCTAACGTCAGAGTTATACAATATAAAATTTAACTGGGTCAATGCGACAGCTCTGCAGAGGATGGAATAAATTCAACAAACTAAAGAGAAGGGTAGACAGTGAGAGTGTGCCCTAATGACCCATCCCTGAGGGGGGATAAGAGAGGTATCACCGCAGCCATCTGAAACAAACACAGATGAAAAGCGAAGGATGCTAATGGATTTACCAGGCCCCTTGTCTAATTGACAATACAATCTGAGAGGACCATGACAAACCGATTAAATAGTCATATGAAAAACTGGTGAAAACCGCCTCAGTGAAAAACGCCCTGCATCTCAATGGTCAATGAGGGCACTGTTGGGCACAACGTATTTAATGCTTTATTATCGGGTCCAGCATGACGGTGCACGTCAAAGGATTACTGACCTCCTGCCCTGACTCAAACAGCCATATGGCCACAAGAAGCTCTGGCAGCAAACGTCCCTGTTACACACAGAGTTCAGAGTATAAAGGCTGGAGGACCCTGAGAATGACTGCTGCACTTCAAACAAGCATAACCTCCTGAAGGCTACACAGGAACGCTACAAATCAACTACACAGGCACCATCAAAGGGAAGAGTACTTAGCAGACAATGCCTTATCTTGGTTAAAGGCAGGATATGTAAAATTCTCACTTCTGTGTGCAAACATAGGCTACCTGCCATCTCCAACAGGAAGCTGAAAATTTACCTGAAGTTATTTCAAACAAAGGGTTAGACTAGAATACCCATACAATTGAATGCTGGGAAAAAACAGTCAAAGAAGTTCAAAGAGTCATTTAAAACATTTCCGCGTTCTCGTGGCCATAACGACATTGTTAACCATCATTCAACCAAAGGACATGCCATGTTCAACAGTGAGAAATAAGCCTCATCCGTTCCGTTACATCTTTAAACAGTAGGGAACCAGGGTACAACTTCTGGTTTATTTTGGGTTAAATAAAAGTTTCCTTTCTAAATTAAACGGTCGTTTATTCATCGCTGTCAGTTTCCAGAAACATATTATAAAAAAAGAACCACAAAATAAATAAATAAATAAAAACACACAGTGCATTACCCGTGGAGTTGGACGGAGAACAGTAGCATTTTTGAGATGAGCTGTAAGAGTATTAATCACTGTTTCCAGTTACAGGCTGCCTATATGACCCAGGCATCCAAGACTGCAGCTGTGTATCCATCTCCTCTCATTGCAAACCACAGCCCTCTTTAGCCACATATACACTGACAACAGTATCACAGATGTTTCTTGTGGTCATATACAGAATTAGAACATGCGACCATGATTATTAGAGTGAAAAGTGTGTTTTCCATTCACCAAGCTTTTGCAAATTTGAAAAAGGCACAGAAAAAAAAAGCCTGAAAATGTAGTACACAACTCTCCCAGGAATATGGTGGATGTTGTTGGGTTGGCACGGACATTTCGGCCCTCTTTAGCCGGCCCGCTACAGCTCATCCTTCCTGGCATCTCTGAACTTTATCACAGCCATAAAGAGTTTGCAAAAGACTGTAAAGAGGATTCTGCTAAACAACAGGCAACACGAATATATACGTCATGCTTGTTTGGATGCCACCCCCCAGTCAAGGGAGCCTACATCATCTAAAGATCCTTCTTATAACTGTAGTGGACAAAAACACAAATTATTTCATTGTATCTGTCATAATGTCTTTATTTTGCGAAGCATTTGTGAAAAGTCAAGATAGAGACATGACTAATGTGAATCAGAAATTACAGGGAATTTTCCTTCGCTGCCATGAAGTGAATCCCTTGTATTAAGGAGGGTTTCTGGACTCTATTTGAAGCTGGGGGAAGTACAAAGCCAAAACATATGATCGGTCTACGTTCTGCCCTGCACATTGTCCACAGTAATGCAATTCTGAACGTGTAGATGATTTAGAGGTGGACAAAAGCTGCAATTCCTCAACATGTACATATTTCAAGTCATGCTTAATAAAACCAAGGACATGAACTACCAGAGTAAAACCAAGTCAATCCTGAATTCAGGTTGATTTTAAACAATCCAAAAGGTCCATCCATTCATTATCTGTAACCGCGTATCCATTTCAGGGTCACGGTGGGTCCAGAGCCTACCTGGAATCATTGGGCGCAAGGCAGGAATACACCCTGGAGGGGGCGCCAGTCCTTCACAGGGCAACACACACACACACACACACACACACACACACACACACACACACATACTCCTACGGTCACTTTTGAGTCGCCAATCCACCTACCAACATGTGTTTTTGGACTGTGGGAGGAAACCGGAGCACCCGGAGGAAACCCACGCAGACACAGAGAGAACACACCACACTCCTCACAGACAGTCACCCGGAGGAAACCCACGCAGACACAGAGAGAACACACCACACTCCTCACAGACAGTCACCCGGAGGAAACCCACGCAGACACAGAGAGAACACACCACACTCCTCACAGACAGTCACCTGGAGGAAACCCACGCGGACACAGGGAGAACACACCACACTCCTCACAGACAGTCACCCGGAGCAGGAATCGAACCCACAACCTCCAGGTCCCTGGAGCTGGTGACTCCGACGCTACCTGCTGTGCCACCGTACCGTCCCAATCCAAAAGGTAGAGAGAGGAAAGTGTGCTAACGCAGATCTTGTCTAAAGCCAAAGGGTTCATCTAACAGCTCCTCTGTATTTCTCAATTAACTTTGGAGGAGCCCTTCTCTCCTTAATAAACATACATTCCAGCATAAAGTTTGGGTCTTAAAAAAAGACCTACCTCAGATCACACAGACTCTCTTCACAGTTCCAATTAACTTTAATGATTGCAGATCAGATGAACGCATTAAAGGGCATTTATACACACACCACTCTTTAGAGAGTAATCAAATATCATTACGCTGCAATTTTAACACTACGGATTTAGCGCACTGTAATTTAATGCTGATATGATCTGAATGTTAATGTGAAGCTGACTATAAATAATAAATAAAGCACAAGAGAAAAGTGCAGAAACATTTCTGCAGGGTTCCATGCTCAGATCACGAGTCTAGATCACATCATGAGTCCAATCACGGTGACACGTGAGAGGACATGAGACTCAACACAGAGGCTTTCTGACCTGTCTATGAGGCACTTCAGAGAGGCAGCCTGTCCCCACCTCGACAGCCCTCGAGGAGCTCTTCCCGCTGAGAGCTTCCTCTCTAGGCATTCGGATGAGGCAGCAACATTTATTTCTGGTCTGCATAAATATTTAATGGTTATATCAAACTTGCAAAGAGATTTTTTTCTCTTGCGAACTAACGGGCTTCACAGATCTGCTTTCTAAACCCGTTTTGGATATTTCGGTTATTCCCCAAATCTGACACTGGAAATACTGTTGGAGAAGGGGGTTAAAATTGTTGTTTAAAAAGTTCTTCAAAGTGAATAGATTTCAAAAAGGTCCTAGATCACTTTAAACTTCAGTTGGTGGATGATACCCTACGTGAGAAGACTTGGAGTTCATCACTACACTTAATATCCAGTTTAACTTGTGGCTTATGGAGCGTGGATTCCAGAAACAAACTGAACAACTTCATACAAGCAAAGCTTTTCCTGTCATCCAATGTAAAAACAATCACATGTCTCTGGTTGCTGAGAAACATGTCATTGTTTTAACTAAGCTTTCCAAGAATATTATTAACCACATCATGAATCACAGGGTGCATTTTGTCATTTTCTACGGTGTCAGATATCTGCAGGACCAGCTGTCAGACTGATGTCAGATCAGGCTTCCATACAACTGTAGCAGCTGAGACAGGCGCTGAACATTCGCCTGGACACATTCAATTCACCTGCAATCTCTTCTGGGATATATATACCACGGCTTTTTAAAAACCCAATAAAACCTAACACAGTGGCCCTGCTTCTCGTGAATGTGTGCTTAGAGTTGGAGATTTTCTTTATTTAATAAGAACAATGCAAATGTTGTCCACTGCATCATCCATATACTACACAGGCAGCAGATGGACATTAGGTTTGATAAAGCCTCCAAAATAAAGTCTCACGATTAGAACAAAGGCTAGGAGACATTCCTCGCAGACAAACGTAGCCTCTGACATTCGCCCAGGTTTTTTTTTTTTTAAACATTTCTGCATAATTAAAAGGCCAAGATGGAAACAATGTTATTCAGATGGTCATACAGAGGTTGAATTGTTCACAGTTGGGGACGATACGGACCGGACATTTAAAGCATATAATGTTTCTAGAAGCGACCTTAAGAGATAGTTATTGCATGAAAAGGCTGCAGCCAGAAGCCTAAGAAATGAGTTTCATGAGAGTTTTGGGATTAGCATTTGGCCTAAGACATAATTTATTAAATCCTTTCATGGCAGTGAGGTACCTGCAGGCTTCGGTCCTCAGGGGAAATGAGTTTGAAGATTTACCGCCACAGAAGCCCTCTATAGGTTCAGTGTTTATTTTACTTTAGGAAAAAAAAACTGACTCTTCACATGCAACCACTCAAACAACATAAAACAACTGTTAAATCTGAACAAAAAAGAACATCTCTTTCCCTTTCCACAGCTATAGAGAAATCCTACTTTGTGAAACACCTACCAAGTTTCAGTCCAAACTTTTACTATTTATAATTAATATAATAATAATACACACACAGGGAGTAGTGCAGACACTGCCCCAGCCTACATGGGTCAGGACATCTTACATATATGGCATGAGATGGGAAAGAAAGTTCCCCTACATAGTATGAGCTGGGAAAGAAACTCTGCATTTGTTCCTGTCAAGTAAGACATGCACCAAATAAGGTCACACACTGCCTCAAAGCCGTAGCATTAAAACTTGGAGAGCATTCTGCACAGACACATTTTTGTTGCCGAACAGAACGTCCATCTCTTAATAAAATCCACTTGTAAAAAATGTAAACAATAAAGGGCTAGTCCACTAGACCAGACTCTTTTAGAAAGAAGGAGAGCGAGGCTGAATGACAAGGCAGATTTGGCACATTTGCAGCACAGCCCTGAAGGTCTGGCAGTGAGATGTACCTAGTTGCATCATCCAAGGAAACAGGGGCAGGTGAAGACTTAAATAATAATAAGATCACCATCATCTTCATCACGTCTTGTCTGGGTATCTGTCACAAACGTATACTTTAAGGTCTTTATTTTAGTATTGTTTTCTATAGCATTTCTGTGGGACTTACCCCCTGAAAACTCTTAATTCAGTCATACATAGAACTAAACAGGGTGTTGAGGGTGATATGTCCACAGGGGCTTGGTTGTGACTGACTGTGTGTTGTTTTGTCTAAAAACTGCGCACTGCTTTTTAGCATAGTACATGCATCGGGGTGCAACGCGGCTTTTCCCCATTAAATAGGCCCTTTATTTATCCAAGGTGTCAGCCAAGTTGCTCCTTCCAACATTTCACCCTGTCTAGTAGCAGAGTTCAGTAGTAGTTCCAGCCTGCACTGCACTGAAGTATGTAAACTACAGCAGAATGCGATGGTGGCCTTGCTCTTGATGCTGCACACACAACAACAGAGACAGGACAAGACAGAAGAAGTGAGGAGCTCCATGAAGCGGAGCCTCCACACTGAGGGGATGAATGGACCCAGTGAAAGGCGCACACTGCAAATATTCACAACCACAGAGAAATTAATGAAGTGCGTTCAGCTTTTTCTGAATTTTAAACGCCACCGACGACGAAGACTCACCTTCTCGAGCTGAAAACCGATACCAGTGTAGTTACTTTGCTGTAGTTTTGTTGCCTGCGCTCGAGCCCAGCTCTCTCCAGTTAAATATTCCAGCGGACAAGCTTTCCTCTCTCTTCCGAACTGTCCTTCTTCTTCTTCTTTGTAGCAAAATGCTCATGACACCGAACCATTTTGCCTCAGCGCAGTAAACAAGGACCCTTTCCCTCCACTTCACATTTCACCGGGACGAGCTTCTCCCCTTCGTCCGACGAAAGTCCTCTTTTCTGTATTTCTCTCCCTCCACTAATCACTGCTTCTTCTCATTTCTCGTGCTCGCGCGCTGCGCGTGCTCGCCACAAACTCTCCCTCTCTCCCTGCAAGTCCACAAGAGTGGGGCGGGGCTAACGGCAGAGAAACCAGCGCTGATTGGTTTGAGCCTGCGAAGGGCCAATCGGCGCCGCGGACGTTCCGGGGTGTTCCGACTTGGAACGCATTCCAATACGCGCACTTGTGTTCTGACGAGTGAGCTTAGTTAGGGAGCAGGGCTTATTTGCATAAAACCTTTTAGATTTACAATTATTTTTAATTTTAAGTTACGCATTTTAAATTAACTGATATGTGTAAAATCTCTAAAGAGAATGTTAGTTTTGAAATAATAAAAAAAACATAACTGATAGTTTAGCAGAGTCTTAAACTTAATCCAGCACTTCAACTTTTGACAGCAGCACAAATTAATTATAATTGTATATATATATATATAATAGAAGCTGAAATTAAACCACATGGGATCATAGATAAATTCCTAAAAATTAAAAGTTGTTTGTCAGAATTAGATACTTAAAACCTTTACCTTAATCCAGACAGCACAGATTTATGAATAGGACATTATTCCCACCTACATCTCCACTTATCCCCACCCCCCACCCCGAACCGGCTTGTGGCTCGAGGAAAGCTGGAAAAACCTGAGCAAGATTGGTTCCTCAGCTTTATGGCGTTTTAAACCCGGGCTGCGTGAATCTGTGTTTTTGAGTCTTGGAATGCTGCAGTTTCACAGTGGAAATGCTCAGCCATGGCATTAACTGCTTTGCTCATGATACATCATCTAGCGTATAAACAACACCACGGTAACAAACTTATACACTTTAATTTCACTGGAGGTGGCCTTTAAATCAGCCTCAATTCTGAAGATGTTGTATGGACGCGGCCGTTGACCGAGCTTCTAAAGTTAGCTAGCGTATGTGTTCTAGTTAGGGCTCAAGTGTGCGATTTGGGACGCGCCCGCAGTGCTGCTCCTAACGTTACTGAACGGCTCGGTCTGTTTTGCTGCTGCTGGTCTCGCTGTGAATGGTTGCCGTTATGACCCCTCGTTTCGCCGAAGGTTTGGTATTTGAGGTAAATCTGTAAGTTGTTGTCGTTTGTGTAATTTGTGTGGAGATATAATGTGAAAGGTAACGGTTTGATAACGGCGTTATTAACAGTCGCTTGGTTGCTAGGTGGCTAACGGCGCATTGCAGCAAAGGTAGGCAATTGTTTTAGGAAGACTGAAGTTACTGCAACTACTCTTAACTTTATGGTTCTGGAAATTTAGCCTACATTTTATAGGTGTTTAGAAAAGGAATGTGTCCCTGTGATTAGGGCAGAATTATTATAAAATAGCTTATATATAAAAAAAAACAGATGAAAACAGCTACACCTACAAAATTGAGGATACTGTAAGTTTTTATTTTTATATTTTATTATAGGCCTATTTCAAGCCTGTTTTTGTTTTAGTTTTAATCAGTTTGGTTTATATCTCATGAAAATCAGTAATCCAGAATCTCAAATTATTGGAATATTTTATTTCAAGTTTGAGTACAAATGTATTCCAACAGTATACAGTGTATCTCTCGGTCTAGTTTAATCACACAACCAAAAATCAGGGGAAATCTGCTGACTTTACAGTCGCCAACTGACAATTATCGACACCCTCCACGATGCCTTCAAAATAGGGCCAATATTTTTGAGGCAAAAAAAAAAAAAGCTGAGTCCATAACAGAAAAATTGGTTCTCAAATTTTTGGCCCTATTTTGAAGCCACAGACGGTCGCTGCTGAAAAAGCCTAGGCTGTTCACAGACAGCAGTGTCAGAGTATGGAAGGTTGACAGGAACGGGACAGAATGTAGTAGGAATACGTGCACAAGCACCAGGGAGGACCAGAACAAGGATGTCAGTGTGTCGAGAGTCACCACACACACGTCTCCTGGAAAGCGGCTACGAGTGCTGTGTTCCTAACACCAAGAAACTCCCAGAGACAATGTCAGAAGGGTTTTATCTGGGTTCAGGAGATAAAGAACTGGAAGGAAGGAAAAAGAAGGAAGAGAGGGAAAACTGGATGAATGAAGGATTAATACAGAAAAGATAGGAAGCAAAGAGGAAAAAATAAAGTAATGAAAAAGTTTGGAAGAAGGTAATGTGGAAGAATAAAAGGAAAGAAGCTTAGAGAAACTGATAAAAAAGGAAGGGATATAAGTGGAAGGATCAAAGGAAGAAAGGAAATAAGAATCTAATAAAGGGAGAATAGAATAAAATGGCATTAATAAAGGAAAGATGTAATCGATTATGCCCAGTGATTTACAAATGACTTGATGTGCTCAGATCTTCATCATATTCATGTTCTGACACCTTGCAGTAAGCTGTGGCCTCGGTGACTGAGCCTTGGATATGGACCCGGTGGTGCTGAGTTATCAGGACAGTCTGCTGCGGCGCTCAGATGTGTCGCTGTTGGACGGCCCTCATTGGCTCAATGACCAAGTCATTGGTTTCAGCTTTGAATATTTTGCCATGGAGCGCTTCAAGAGCCTGGGCGAAAAGGTCTGCTTCATCAGCCCTGAGGTCACACAGTTTATCAAGTGCACGTCCTGCCAAGACGAGCTCGCTTTGTTCCTGGAGCCTCTCAGGCTGCCCTCGCGCCGGTGGGTATTTCTGGCTGTCAACGACAACTCTAATCAGACAGCTGGAGGTTCCCACTGGAGCCTGCTCCTCTACCAGCGAGATACAGGCCACTTTTCCCACTACGATTCACAGAGCGGAGGCAACTCCCTGCATGCCCGCCGCATCGCAGCCAAGCTTCAGACTTTTCTGGGCATAAGGGGCCAAGCGCCATTCTCAGAAGAGCCTTGTCCATCCCAGCAGAACAGCTACGACTGCGGCATGTATGTCATCTGCAACGCAGAGGCCCTGTGCGAGAGCCTGCGAGCAGAAGGCTGTACTCGCCTGCCGGCCCAGACTCTCACACCCACTTACATCACAAGGAAGCGGACAGAATGGCACTCTCTAATTCAGAGACTTGCTAGGGACTGAAGAGCATTGTGTCGTACTGGTTATGGAGTCGAACACTGAGTGGTTTGCATGCGTTTCTTCATCTGAGGTGCTTGGCCAATAGGGGTGTAAATCTCTGAGGTCGATAGTTTATGGAGGTGGGCAATATGGTAGAAATATTACATTAGGATACATGTGACATATCAAGATTTGGATTCACAGACACAGTATTCCAGTGCCAAACCTGAATACCACCATCAAAAACTCATTCGCTGGTGGAGAGTCTTTCTTAAGGGCAGCACGGTGGTGCAGCAGGTTAGTGTCGCAATCACACAGCTCCAGGGGCCTGGAGGTTGTGGGTTCGATTCCCGCTCCGGGTGACTGTCTGTGAGGAGTGTGGTGTGTTCTCCCTGTGTCCACGTGGGTTTCCTCCGGGTGCTCCGGTTTCCTCCCACAGTCCAAAAAAACACGTTGGTAGGTGGATTGGCGACTCAAAAGTGTCCGTAGGTGTGAGTGAATGTGTCTGTGTCGCCCTGTGAAGGACTGGCGCCCCCTCCAGGGTGTATTCCTGCCTTATGCTCAATGATTCCAGGTAGGCTCTGGACGCACAGCGACCCTGAACTGGATAAGCGCTTACAGATAATGAATGATTGAGTCTTCATTAAATACTGACAATATCCACAGGATTCTCACAGAAGCGATAAGATATTAAAATGATAAAGTGTTGCCATATTGCTCACCTCAATAACGATATAACAGAAATTATTCAAAGCAATGCAAAATCTCAGATTTCACTGTGATGTGTATTAGATATTTTGTTCCAATTCAGAATCTTGTCAGCTTGTATATTATTGAATGTTATTAGTTCAATGATATTATATAATTATCCGTTCTAATTTTCCAGACAGATGCAATATTTCAATTGCAGTGTTACACCCCTATTGACTAATAACCAAGTTCAGTATTTACAGTATACTCCTGCACAACAGTAGTCACAATACTTGGAGGATTAACCAGCATGCACAGCAAATCACAGAAACCTCATCAGCACAGAAACACAGTAGTCTTCGTTCACACGTTCCCGTCTGACTCTTCAGGACACAAATAAACTGCTCCGTCATTCGGACATTCAGGCAAGAGGAAACTTGTGGTGAAACATAATCAGCCGCACAAGCACAGAGACTGTGAATGTAAGCTACGGAAGATTAGTAGCTGCATGGAGTGAGACAATGACATGATGATGAATGTGATGCTTGTTTACAAGACTCTTTTTGCTCAGGGTTATATCAAGAAGAAAACAGAGGAAAGAATGTGATCTGTGTCGTAGATTTACTGTTTGAGAGCTACACCCATTTATCTTTTGTGAAACCTCTGCACCTCATGTGAGCTCAAGTGCAAAGCAGAAGAAAAACCTTATCTTTAAAATCCCATTTCTCTGCTGCCACGAGATGTGCATCTGCCGCTACCTGACACTTCAGAACATAAGCTTTACTGAGAAAATTGAGGATTTCGTCACAGCGCAAGTGCATTCATGCTCTGAACAAGCCAAGTGCTTTCTGACCTCGCAAATGAATGCACGCCTCCTTTGTATTTTTGGCTTTGCTCATGAAGATGAATGATGCAAACAAAAAAACAGCTCATTAAACTCATTGAAATAAAGCATTTGTTGCATGGAAGGAAACCTGAAAGTTTAATTTATAGTACGTTTTTGTGAAGAGACAGTGAAAATAGCCATTTGTGTGGTTTTTACATCAGGTTTCAGTCATGAAGTCAAAACAGTGCTTAGGTCAGTGAACAATATTCATTCATTCGTTGTCTGTAAGCGTTTATCCAGTTCAGGGTCGCGGTGGGACCGGAGCCTACCCAGAATCACTGGGCGTAAGGCAGGAACACACCCTGGAGGAGTTGCCAATCCACCTACCAACGTGTGTTTATGGACTGTGGGAGGTAAGTGAACAATATGGGGTTATAATAAATTACATCACAATACACCTCTATGAGTGGAACATGGATATTGTCAGGATTTGACTGCAGCAGCTGACGACTGCATGTACTGTCAAAAAAACAGGTTTAGACTCGTCATAGAGAGAAACCACAACGGCAATTATAGCCGGAGTATAAGTAACCACATGAAATGCAGAGTAACAAGTAGCAGATTGGATGTCAGACCATTAAGTCATTGTCTTATCTACATCTCATCTAGTTTTGTTGTTGTTTCCCTTCCTGTTCTCTCTCACATGACTTATTTTTTAAACTCTGATGTTCCCAAGGTTTGATCATCTCCTTGCGTCACTGTCTAGGGTGTGTTCCTGCTTGCACAAACGATTCCGGGTATGTTCCTGATTAATCACGACCCTGGTCAGGGTAAAGCCACTGCTTTGGGTGTTTACAGTGTTCTGATTTTGAATTAGAAACAACTGAACTTTTTTTTTCCAAATGGCAGCCACTCAGTAGCAGTGCTTGAGGGATTTGAAACAAATCAATGGTCCAGAGCAGAGATAGATATACTGTTTCAAAGCCTTTAGCTAGTGAAGGTCACTGGAAGCAAGACCTTTTTTTCCCATCAGGCCTGACCTTCAGTTTGGGCACAGCGAGCGAGGGGAGATTACAGTGTCAGCAGTGTGGTGGTGCTGAAAAGCAACCCTGACACACACCAGACCTCAAGCAAGGTACAGGCAACATTCTGCAAATGCCTGACACTTCCATTACCTGAGAAAGGATACCGGCGTTTCCAGGCAATGACTGTCTGATAAATCACAAACTCTCCAAACTCTGACAGAACTAAACCGGCTGTTTAAAGACTGAACATCGTGCCTTAAACTAAAAATGTAGTCAGGGCTGTAACACACCTTATAAATGTAAAAGGGTGGATCTGAACTTGTCATGCGTTGGTTATTAAAGCAAAGAAGGAAAGCACATGTTTGCATATGTAAATAAGAAGGAATATATAATTATTATTCAAGTGTTTCCATATGGTACCACTACACAGTAAAGCATGGCCGTTTGAAGCTATGTAACTATCACCGAAATCTATACTATGGTGCACCAATAAAACAGGTAATAGTCCCATCCCAAATACTGTGAAAGGTCTCTGAGTTGAGGGAATGTCTCCCTGGGGCTCCTCAGGTGTTTCCCATTATCTCTTTGAAGGAGCACTGACCCTGGTTCTTGGCCAGGAGCCCACCCCCCACCCCACCCTTCCACATGTTCTTAAGCTACACTGTAATATGCCCCAGATTCTCCTGAAGTGTAAACATATTTACAGCCTTCCTATCTCTCCCAGTGGGGCACTGGGGTGTCTTAACTATGGCCCTCCAGCAAACACATCCTGGGGTGAAGGCAAGCAGCATCTGAAACCTACTACACCCATCTGAAAGCATATCTGGCTTCACCAGCGTAACGGAAAGCCATTGGCAGAGTGGCAGTCGATAATTCGATCATCATGTATTTCTTAGTCTCAAAGAAAAAAAAAAAAAAAACCCTTATAGTATGACTTCAAAACACACCCAGTTTTTGGCATATTCTCCCTTAAAATATACTATTACAGTATGAGGCTGCAACTTGAGCCTCTCCAAAGACATCACAGCCTGGCTGTACAAAAAACAGCCCTTTTGACATTGGCCTTGGCTTTGTGATGAATGTCGTAAATATTTCTGACACTGATCTCCTTTGCTACAAAAATAAGAGGGAGTGTAAAGGCAGGTCACATGTGGCGCTGGGAGATAAGGATGGGTAACATGGAAAAATTTGACAGTGCAGTACCTAATGACTTTTTATAAATGATTTCATTAAGCAGTGATGTCCAAGCATCAGCAGGTTATAATTATGCAAAATATATGCAATAAGATGACATCATAATGCAGTAATATGTTGTCATAATAGACTGGCATCCAATCAGCTTCTTGTTAGAGTGGAAACAGTTAACATCCTGAAATAAGATGATGTAATGAACAGACTTCAAATCATTTATGTGTTCCTTAGGAAAAATGAGCATAATTTATAAGATCTCGTAACTGACTGACACCTAATCAGCTACGTCTCGGTATAATTGGTCTAAATGTTTTTATGATATGGTCCATTTCCTAAGGACAGCCCTGTTATACTCTGAAGTGTATACTGTGATGTAGTTCAGCACAATAACAGTAACAGTTCATATTAACACTGTTGTGTAGAGCCACTACTCTGGGCCTGGGTTGAGTAGCTAGACAGTGACAAATGAGGGGAAGACTGGAACAAATGGGATCCCACCACCCTTCCACTGTGAACACTTGCCACTGAGGTTTTGACATGACTTCAGTATATTTAGCACCAGATGAAAAAGCAGCCCCATTATTTCAACAGGAATAGTATTTTTTCCATAGCTTTCTTTTATCTAGTCCCCAAATATTCTTCCAAGCTTTTTACCCACTGTCTCAGGTACCACTGGATACAAAGGGTCAAAATGAAAGAAATAATGTCATAAACACGAAGTACAGGCAGGTCACCAAAGCCGGACAGACAGACTGCGACGGCAAGTTACCTCGTTAATCACCAACTACTGTCCTCATGAAACAATACAAGTACAATACAATAAACAACTGGGGAACTACAAATACATGCTGGCAGCTACTTTGCATCATCCTGCCCCTCTACTTTGACACATGGAAAACAATGGCAAATGCCACATTATTAGTGTAATAATGAGTTATATTTACTATTATAACATAGATTTTATGTTTTAACAGCGGCACGGTGGTGCAGCAGGTAGTGTCTCAGTCACACAGCTCCAGGGACCTGGAGGTTTTGGGTTCTAGTCCCGCTCCGGGCGACTGTCTGTGAAGAGTTGGTGTGTTCTCCCTGTGTCTGTGTGGGTTTCCTCCCACAGTCCAAAAACACATGTTGGTAGGTGGATTGGTGACTCAAATGTCGAGAGTGTGTGTGTTGCCCTGTGAAGGACTGGCGCCCCCTCCAGGGTGTATTCCCGCCTTGCGCCCAATGGTTCCAGGTAGGCTCTGGACCCACCGCAACCCTGAACTGGATAAGTGCTTACAGATAACGGGACATTCCTCTCTGTGCTACAGTTGTGGCATAAAAAATGAAAAGCTTTGGAGCTATGCTTTAAAGTACAAGAGGTGCAAAATAATATATTCCTACTATACCAGAGCACTTGTGAAGTTAGGTGACAGGTGATAGGCCGAGGGTCTTAGCCCACTGAGAAACTGAAGGATTAACGAAGCTATGGCACTGTTTTCCACATGAGAGCCTTTCAAGTGCTGGAATATAAGAAGCAGTCTGGACCTACAGGTCAAGAACAAGAACAGTAGTAAGGAGTATTATCATGCCTCAGGGTAACCGTTTTAGGTCATTGTTTTTGAAAAAGACACCTGCAGTGCACATGCTTCATCTGAGCCACAGAGGGCTGACTAACCTTTAAAGATGCCTGAGCTTTCAGACGACATCCATTTCATGTGCACGCATCTTTCACTTACTGTTTTCATTCCCCTTCCACATGCAAACTTCACCCTTCCTGTCATACAACACTTATCAGTCCATCTTAAGCCTGTTCCACTGAACTGCTCTCTCTAGAGCTGGAGATGTTTACCTGTCAGGTTCCTCCCAAAGGTCATTCTTCAACTCCAGATGACCCTTTCCTCAGGGGTTACTTAGTTTGGAGCTCCTGTTTTTCAGACTCATCATGAGCATTACTGGCATAACAGAGTGTCAGAGCATGAAATATACAAACCAGGTGTACATTTCTGTTCACAGCTTTGTGGAATCCACATTTTCAATGTCTGGGAGCAGTGTGGTGTGTTCTGTCTGTGTGGGTATCCTCCAGATTCTCTGCTTTCCCCTCCCAATGTAAAATAAAGAAAAACAGTAGGTTGACTGTGTGTGAGACTTGGCGACTCCGAGTGACTGCGTGAGTGTGTAATGACATGTAATGACATGACGTACTGGTGTTCTGTCCAGGGTGTGTTCCTGCCCTGCA
Organism: Hoplias malabaricus; assembly: GCF_029633855.1. Classification (NCBI taxonomy): domain Eukaryota; kingdom Metazoa; phylum Chordata; class Actinopteri; order Characiformes; family Erythrinidae; genus Hoplias; species Hoplias malabaricus. Next base: position 6,052,536 of record NC_089815.1, on the reverse strand, counting down.
CCCAGTGATTCTGAGTGGGATTTAGATTCACCATGAACCTGATCTAGTGGTGAAAGAAAATGAATTCTGGGTTTTTGTGGGCGTAGGTGGAGGTTTAAACCTAATCTGGGTCTTCTTTCTGTTTGTTTTTGTCTTAATCTTATTAAAACTCTATCAAATCGAAGGTTGGCTGTATTTAGTGTAGGTTTAAGTCTGGGAGTTTGGAACTACTGACAGTTTCAGAGGGTGGTATCTCTCCTCTAGGTGTCAGCCAGTGGAATTGCTGTTTTAAGTACATCCTACCTTTACTTTGATCCTGAAATATGCTTTTAAAGGCCCACAGAATTAAAGGAACACTCCTACGTGTTTCCTCTATCTTTGCATCTTTAGCATGCAGTCCATTACCATCCACAATAACGTGGGCGTTTCCCTGTGCTTAATAAAGAACAGTAAATTAATTGACTAAAGCAAACTTACACCAGAAGCTACTGAGACGCTTCAGTGCAGCAGAGAAATGGCTGCATTATGAATTATACACAGAGTAGATAAGCTGATACCTTTGAAAGGCTTAGTATTCTCTGCTCTTTGCTCCATGGTGTGTGAGATAATGTATGCTAGCGTCTGGACATTACATACTGAGGCATACTTTAATTGCTTTTGCTCATCTATAATCCACCAGCAGCTGAGTCCACAGCACAGTAGAAGTCCACTGTGCTCCCTTGAGATTTATGGATCAATGAGCAGCGGTCAGTCTAGACTCTGACGGCTCTAAGTGACTGACACGCATGCCCTGCTTTTTGCTTTTCTATAGCAGAATGACAACCGAGGCAGGATAAGGAAAACACAATTTTTTCTGGCAGGGACATATTTCTACAGCTCCACGGCGGTCAACATGAAAAACGGACGACTGAAAATAACCTGAGCCATCGTTCTGACGGCAGGGGAATGAAAAAGTGCTTCAAACCGCAGAGCCCCAGTGTTACATTAGAACGCACATCCTTCTACCTTAAGCAACACTTAAACCCTTCTGCAATTTGCTGGAGAAACAAAGTGTTTTCCTGGAGCTGCTGCCACACCAGGCCTCTCTTCAAAAGCCTGACCAGGGAATTATTTATGAATAATTCATCCAGTCTCTCTAAAGTCCATTAAGTCGGCTGTGGCCAGGCAGCCGTGTGCAGGCCCTGAGGGAAATGGTCGGACCTGAGGAAGCCGCAGAACACAAACCATTACAGACGGCACGGAGAACAGCAGTTACACAAGCGGTCAACTGTTTTCCACACGTGCAGCGAGTAAACGAATCGCACACTGCTCTTTTACAACACTGCAGGTCCTTATCTCATTCCTCTGCCTTCATGGATACCATTGCTGTCAGAAAAAAACACTCCTTGCATCTCCTTCTTTGTTGCTGTTGTTTTAGACACTTAATAGGTGCACGTGCTGCTGTCGGTCACCGTGTAAAACCTGAAGTAGTCAGTTGAAAGTCAGATGTGTGGGGTCAGCGGTTTTGGGAGGATGGTTCCTCTTTATGAGTCTTGGTTCCTCTCGGTTTTCTTCCTCATGCCCTGAAGGAGTATGTCCTTGCCACAATCACCCTTGGTTTGCTCATACAAGGCTTGGACCTGGATCTCTGTAAAGCTGCTTTGTGGCAATTTTCTGATGTGAAAAGTGATATATAAATAAAGCATTTTTAACCATTTCCTATTAACGTCACCCACACGGATCATAGAAGAGCTGTATAGTGAACTGGGTGCATGGTGAGTTGAAAAACAGTCACAAGTATAAAGTATAATGAACATAATACTGATAAACATATGACAAACGGAAATAAATCACAATAATCCTTTAACAATGAGAACAAATAAATCCAACACACTCAATTCATCAGATTAATCCACATTAGGATGGGCCCGCAGTACATTCCAGGTTAGAATACATGTTATCAGTCTTTCCCCTAATTCCGGCCACTGCTGTATATGGTGCAATTCCGCTCTCTCTCTTCGCCAGTCGCATTGGGTAAAACAATAAAACATAACATCAAGCCCTAGTAGGGCATTTAAACATCAGTCTTGCAACAAAATCACACATCTAAACAATATTTAAGTATCTCTGACAGTGTTGTAATTCTTTGTGTGCAAAACTGCATGTAAAACACAACACATTTCCATTTTGCGACAGATATTTCCCTCAGTGTAAAAGTTAGCTTAGCGGTTAGCTTCCTTTTCTCTGAGGGGAAAATCTACCGCCATTTTAATCCTTACATGTAGAGTACGGATACCAACACAGGACAAACATAAACTCATTGTAAACCTAAATGTGGTAGTAACTGTCTCGATTGACTGTCACAAGCAGGGGAGGTGGCCGAAGATAGGGGGCGCTAATAATCTTAGCAGTATTAGCACCTACTTAAACAAAAGCGTTTTTATCTAAAAACACATTTTCTTTCAAAGTCAAGCAAGTCTTGGACATTAATCTACACACATTTGACTCCTGAAAAATATTGATTTGAGAGAGTAAAGTACTTCTATTTATTTACAGTTAGCTAAGATTTCGAATATTGTAATTAAAGTGGCCGGAACTTGGGGTAATTACGCTACATAGTGCAGGTTTAGTTTTTAAATATTTCTGTTAAAGGTTCTTTTTTTTTTTTTTTTAGATAGTCCTACTGGATTTGCACATATAGATTGTATACATAATTGTACACCTTTCAAATTTTCTTCCTTTTCTTCCATTTCTTTCAAAAAAGGTAATCAGAAGCAGTTGTCATTTTTTAATGTGTCTGGAAAGAAAAGGTTAAAACCCCACAACCCCAATAACAACAGTGTTACAGCCTCTTTGCAGGGACTCACCACTCATTGCAGGGACTGACTGTAACCAAGTTACTCTTTTGATCACGAGACTGAATAATCTTGATTTGACTGCTGCTGTGTTGTTCTTTTATTTACAATAGTTTAGTTATAGTTTTATAGTGTGTCAAATTATTTAAAAAGTTACAAATAGCTTAAGTCATCGGAACCCAAACACTACTCAGACTGGAGTGGACAACCTGCCAGACTCACTTTCTTGGAAATGTTTTAGTCACTGGAACAAAAACAATGAATCCATCACATACTTCAGTTTTAATAACATTAATGCATAACAGTCTTAAAAGAAACATTGAGGGTTAAGGTAAGCATTGTTTTGTTTCTGACATCACTCTTCTATCTGAGGTGCAAAACGACATTCTTTCTTAGTTTAAGCCCTGAAAAACCTCACTGTAAGGTTTAATACAGTCCTATGTTTTAAAATGAAATGTACATGATGTGCACATACAGTGGTAACTGTGAAACAGTGTAAAATAAGCAGGTTCACGACAGTGTTCACATATCATAGTAGACCTATAACATTGTTATAGATAACATAAACATATGCTTTTCAGCAGGATAATGATGACATGTTGGTTATTGCTGTATGTGTCCTGAGAGAGAATGATTAAACACAACTAGGCTACATCTTGGAGACATTACAAAACAATGTAATACTCACTGAGCTCATGAGTGACGTGGTGTGTTCCATATGTAATTTCCCCTTTGACATGGGGCTCATCTGTAACGACTGTAGACCAGCAGGCAAGGTTAAAGGTTTGCATACAAATATAAATACACATGGCTGAGTGAGTAAATGTCTTCCTATATTTGTAACAATGTTTAAGAGATCATCCCGTCTCGACTAATCCTTCAGTGTACGCGGCTAAATCTGCAGCTAAACGCTCCCACAGACAGCGTCCACAGCTTTTATATCGTATTGCTGTCAAGTCCTTTAACACGAATGAAATGTGCCCCGTCAGTGGCTCCTATGAGGGCAAACTGAAACGTTCCTCTAACGTTTTGTGCAGTAACTGACCCGCATTTTGTGTCCAGCACTGCATCTTCACTTCTTCTGCTGCTCAGCAGCACAGAACGGCTACTAATGTGTTCATTTACTCCTGTTAAAAACCTCACATTCCAAGGGGACGTTGTCTCCACTACAACAATAAATAAGTGCCAGAGCTTGCATAGTCTTCAGGTGACCAGTGCAGGAAAAGCTGTCCTTTCAACCTCAGTTACCTGTGAACAGACAGTGTGTGAGTGTAGGGTTATTAAGATTAAACAACTGACATGCATCATTATTTATCCATTTTGGTCCCTGCTCATTGTAGCACTAGCTTTGTGCTTCATGTCTGAGCAGGAAACAACACTGACAGTCCACTTGGAGGACAGTCTGAATGAATACTTATATTATATTAGCTCTATCCCTGTTCTTAACGAATCAAACCAGGTTTCACTGAGTAAATGAAAAGAAAAAAGCATCTGAAATGTATGGAGAAGACTCCTGGGTTAAAGTTAAAGTGCTACCCCTCACCTCTCTTGCAGGGGGAGAGCTGTGTTGCTGTTAAGGAAAGAGAGCTGCTGTTCCAGGCTACACACACGGAAAGCCAGGTAACAAGAGGACAAGATGAGGAGGATGATTCTGTAGAGAAAGACAGCATGGTGTAACACATACAGCAGTGAGGGATTGGTGAAATCAAGAATTCAAATGTGCTGAAACCTGTGTAACATTGTAATGAAAAGGTTATTCAGACACTGAGTGTCGTGATGTAGTGAAATAGTGAAAGAAATGGTTACAAATTGTTTCTGGTTTATAATATATAACATTAACATTAAGTTAAGTGAAGTTACCCATTGTGTGCACTAGAGGGCAGTATTGAAAGACACTGCTTCTAACGTGTTCTTGCTGTGTTCTACCCGGGTTTATTCAGAGCTGCATTAAAAGCCTGTGGAGTATTGTGCGACTGTCAGAAATAATTGCTTGCATCGCTGTAAAGCATAATTTTCTATGAGGCATAATGTGTGATCAGGTGTTTGGGAAGTACTGTATATCTGTTAAAACGGATGACAAAAGCCTCATAATTACTTAGAGTAGACACAAACACAAAATGGCTGAGCCAAACTCACAGCAGGATGAAAAACTTCAGCAGCTGGTACTCCATCTGGCCCAGTTCAGGTACAGGCTCCGTTAGGAGGATCTTCTCGGCCTCTAGACCTCTCTCTACACAAGGTAACGGCACAGATGAAACCTAATCAGCACTCGTTCTCTCAACCTGTCAGTTCATATAGCACCTATATAAAAATATGTATCTCAGACCTTTAAATTGTTTTACTATTTCCTTCACAATCTGTTCTTCTGAAAGTTGTAGCCAACCACTGTAATTTTGGAGTAGTTTTATTTATCTCCTGGTCTTGAGTGTGTGGTTGTGGAATAAACAGACTTTGTAGTGTTATTGAGTTGTGTTTGTTGTCTCCTTTTCCACCACTGTCAGAAGTCTTATCACCTATTGCTACCTCCCCTAGCTGCATGTGTGAGGGGGTATTAACAGTTACTGTTTATAAAACCCAATCATGTAACTAACTTGTTGCTAATTAAGCGAACTTATTTATTGTCGTTTCTTTATGAAAATTGTTACTCGTATCAAATTCAAAACACAGCAACATTTCTCAGTTTCAACATTTTAAATGCTGTCTTTGTATTCTTTTAATTAAACATTGGGTTCACATTATTTGCACATCATTGCATTGAGGTTTAATATACATTTTTTTTTGAGCACCGGGCGGCACGGTGGAGCAGCAGGTAGTGTCGCAGTCACAGCTCCAGGGACCTGGAGTTTGTGGGTTCGATTCCCGCTCCGGGTGACTGTGTGTGAGGTGTGGTGTGTTCTCCCTGTGTCTGTGTGGGTTTCCTCCGGGTGACTGTCTGTGAGGAGTGTGGTGTGTTCTCCCCGTGTCCGCGTGGGTTTCCTCCGGGTGACTGTCTGTGAGGAGTGTGGTGTGTTCTCCCCGTGTCCGCGTGGGTTTCCTCCGGGTGCTCCGGTTTCCTCCCACAGTCCCAAAAACACGTTGGTAGGTGGATTGGTGACTCAAAAGTGTCCGTAGGTGTGATTGAATGTGTGTGTGTCTGTGTTGCCCTGTGAAGGACTGGTGCCCCCTCCAGGGTGTATTCCCGCCTTGCGCCCAATGATTCCAGGTAGGCACTGGACCCACCGTGACCCTGAACTGGATAAGCGCTTACAGATAATGGATGAATGGATTTGAGCACCTTTCACCTGAATTACAAAACCATTTTTATCTAATGTTTTATGTTTTTTATGAGAAGCAGGCAATAAATGAAGCATCAGTGTAAATTTATGCAACAGTTTAAACCCAGGAAAGCAGAGTTCTTGTTTTAAGGAGCTAACCCAGGATTCTGAAATCACTCTCTGTTTAATCCCACATTGCATAAGTGAGCTCAACCAAATGAGGCCAGCCCAGCTCTGTTCCCCAACAGGCTGCGGATTTATACAAGCTCACATGTGTATCAAGCACCCATCAGCTGATGACTAATCACTTCAGCACAGAAAAAAAGCTTTCCATTATTTAATCATCATGTCATGGATGTTTAAGCATCAGTCCTTGTGATGGTCAAATAATTTATAACCATGGGAAAGGAAAACATGTTCAATGGCGACAAGCCAACAGACCGCCCCCTTCTGGACATTGTTGGTAGAAAAATGTATTAAACATCAGTAACTTAAATGTTTGTGTGTAAAATAAATGTATATATATTTTTCTATATTCATCTAGACACTGAAATGGAGAATGTCTGGTAATATTCCATAAGATTTATATGAAAATTGTGGATAAAGCTCTATAGAGGTGTAGTTTTTCTTGGGCAAAGTGTTTATTAAATATCAGTTAATGTTAGTCTTATTTTCTTAAAGCAGATCAAAGGCTTGTTTCAATGTGCAGATCAATGTGTTCTCCCTGTGTCTGTGTGGGTTTCTTCCCACAGTCCAAAAGCAGACATTAGTAGGTGGATTGGCCACTCAAAAGTGTTCATAGGACTGTATGAGTGAATGTGTGTATGTGTGTTGCCCTGTGAAGGACTGGTGTCCCCTCCAGGGTGTATTCCTGCCTTGTGCCCAATGATTCCAGGTAGACTCCGGACCCACCACAACCCTGAAGTGGATAAGCGCTTACAGATAATGAATGAATTCAAGAAATTCAGCAAAATTGCCAAAAAGCAGTGCTGTGTCACTGAGGAAAGTATTCGATCGCTGTTACTGTGTGGTAGAGTGACACGCAAATGTTGCTTTAAAACTCTGCACGCGCTGAAAAGCCATGCATGAATTTAACCACTCCCAAAGACCTCAACTTGCTCTCGTTTTTGCACTGCACCTGCAACAATAAAAGAAACCCTAAACCTTAACCTCAATTTTGCTTCCACTGAAAAGGGAACAATCTCTCCTCGTGAAGCAGAAACACACTTGTGTTCACATATCAAATACATGTAATTAATCTCCTATTAGAAAATACCTTCATAGGTGTATTTAGGAAAGATTAAATGTTGAGAGTCAGGCTTTTTCAATTTAACAATTTGATTGAGTCCAATAATGTTTCAATTAAAAAAATCCAAATCCACTCATCCCTTGCTGCATTTACAACAGCTAGTAGTAATACTAAAGACTATAACCTCAGTAGATGAAAACTCCCAGCAATGGAAGCATAATCAAAAAACACAGATTAATAACTCACATGTGGAATTCAATTTATATTAAATTAACATTTCAGAAGGATAAGATAAGAGTGTTTTTAATAAATCTAGATGTATTATATATGTATAATAAATGAAATGTAAAGTTTTCCATATTCTGTATTGTACGTGTTGCCCAGCACCACCTCCAATAAAATTACCATAAAAAATGTCGCTTTTCCTTTTCCAAATATGAGTCATAGAAATAGCGACTATATTAAGAAAAGTATAAAAGGAAAATCACATCGCAACATAAATTATCACAATAACATATCATCAAATTTTCCCACTTCTATTTATATATGTTTTGTTGCCATATTGCTCACCCTCCAGAGGCTCATCAGGCTGGAAGGGTGTGTCCACCGCGCTGAGGCTGCTGGTGGAGTTGCCCAGTAGGTCGGGCAGGGAGGAGGAGACGGAGGCCACCGAGGGCTTCCTCCTCCATTTCAGCACTGGAGTAAACTCATCTACAGTCACGGGGTACTCATCAGGGACAGGAAACTCATCCTGGACAAGGGTCAGAGTGGAGACACACAGACACACAGTGGAATTAACGAGACAGGACTAACCTGAGACATTGTTTTATTTACTTGAACCTAGGAAGAGTCATCCACAGCTGCACAGCAGATCAGCTTTTCACGATTGATTAGAAACTTATTAATAATTACTTCCATAAGCACAATCCAAATTGCTTTCAGCTTTCCAAATTTGAACTAATAACCTGACCTGGATTCATTCAATCTATGGAAGTGCTGTAATATAAGAGATGACACATTTATTCTGGACTAAATGATCTTCTATAAATCATAGAAATCAGAGTTTCCTCAGTAACAGCAGTCCACATCAAACTCAGTAATAGGAACAGCTCTACTTCTGTTTGACTTCAGTTTCGGATTAACTGCAGAGCACAGATGAGTCAACATGCCTACACTTTACTGTAGGAAAAGGCCACTGCGTGGCAAGGCTGTTTGGTGTATGTATCTATTAACAAAGAACTGCCAGCTCAACCGCGGAGTGCGAAGGCTTACCAAAGATAAAGAGGTGGGCTCTTCCATGTACTGTTTGAGGCCGAGGCTCTTCTTGCCATTGACCTTAATGAGGTAGGACACCAGAAATGTTGAAAAGCAAAACAAGCAAACCAGACACTGTTTACTGCACACAAAACCCACGTCTGTCACTCTGAGGAGTGTATACAATATGCTGTATAATATTGATTGTGTCGGTTGGTGAACAGTGGAGGAAAGGGGGGGTCTTCTCACCTGTAGGTGTGTGCAGATTCGCCTCAGCACATCATACACACTGTCTCTGGACAGCAAAGACACAAACACATACTGAGGAAACAAAAGAGAAGGGGCATTAGTACTATTGTCAGACATAGACAGGTAGATATCAGATCTCACACACAATGAATGCTATCTCTACATTTGTATTATGTATATGTTTGATACAATTTTAACAATATAATATGAATTGTGTTTTTCACTTTGAAACAAGTTTATACAGTGGAACCTCTACTAACGAACTTTCCAAGATACGAACCGGGCATTTGAATATTTTTTGCCTCCACCAATGAACCATGACTCTAGAAACGAACCCGAGCCTTCTCCAAGTCGGCGGCTGGAAATGGCCACTGACCCCAATAGGCGAGTCTCCCAGCGCCCAGACTGGAGTGAGCTTTTAAGATTAGCAAATTGTAGCTTTAGCAATTTAGCATTAGCGTAAATAGCAGACATCGAAATTCGTGCTAAGTTAAGCCGTATCTACGCTTCGTCTCCCCACATTCACCCACCTACTCTCCGTTATTCCACCCACCACCCACCTCCCGTCATACAGCCAGTGCCTGTGTTACTCCTCCAGCCAGTCGTCACGTCTTCAAGGTAGCGATGTGTAACCACTTAAAACTTTTTTATTTCTTTTTTATTACTGTTACCACTGTATTTCTCTTTTATTTTTAGTAACGCTACATGTATTTTTTTTACTAATTTGAGAGTGTTGTAAAAATATATCAGTGCAAAAAGGGTGACTTTCGGGGCGGGGGCTGGAACGTATTAATTGCTTTTCCATTATTTTAAATGGGGAAAATTGACTCGAGAAACGAACTTTTTCACTTACGAACCGGGTCACTGAACGGATCAAGTTCGTAGGTAGGGGTTCCACTGTACTATAAATGTCAAATGTACATAAAAAAAGACTGCAGTGCCTGGCAAAAACATAATTAACAGAAACAAGCTACTTTAAAAATAAATAAATTAATACAAATTAATGCATATAACACATTACTATTAGCCTGTGATGAGCAAATATTTACTTGAAACTTAAAAACTGCAACCGTGAAATCCCTATCAACGTCACATGACAATGTGCAAAACGAACTTGGTACTAATTAATGTGTCATAACACCCATAATAAACAAATAGATAATAATTATATACGGATAATATCAATCCCAAATACGAGAGCAAGACTCCAGTTTAGTCGATCATAGTCTACACTGCAGCTTTTAATAATTTTATTACTAGGAAATTATATTTCCAGTGACTATGCTGAACGGATGGTCTAGCCTCGCGAAAAGTCTGAGGCTTAAAAGATTTTAAAAAATAGAGCAAGCCATATTTCGCTTTTAATACTGAGCCCTAATCTACTCTTTCCCCTTTCTTTAGCTTTCACAATAACTGATTCTCTCAAGACTTCTCCAGTGTGCGTGCGAGGAACTGTTAAGGTCTTCATTTTATGAACCAGATCTCTCCCAAGCAATCCAGGTTTACTAAAGGTGTAAGACATGTAAATCCAATAATGCTGCAGGTGCAAGGTATATCTGCTAATCTGGAGAGAATAGAGAGAAAAGAGACAGCATTTTTGGGTAAAGGCTGGAGCACTGGAAAACAGCCAGCCAGAATAAATGACTCATCACTTAAATCCTGCTATCATTTTCATAAATAGTGCCATGTAGCTACTTGGCTTTGGCTAGTCTCTTGCTAAGAGGGAAGCACAAAAAAGTCAAACTGAGTCCACTCAATAACCTTCAGGTTTCCATGGGTGGCAATGGAGTCCTGCACTCAAACGAGTGGAGTGCACATGCATGCTGATAGAGTCCTATTCCCCCAAGCTTTACACTGACCTGCAGAAGTGACCCACCTTTTGGCTGCTATCCGTAGTAATTGCCAGGCCATTAGGGACCAGACCTGCGGTCTTGTGCTTCTTTACCAGCCACACAGAAACTACTGGGATAGCAACCTTCATAAGTATAGACCAAAGTGGATGTTCATTTAGGAAAGAAGAGAAGAGAAGAAGAGAAAAGGAGAGGAGAAGAGAAGGCAGAGGTCAGAAGTATAAAGTTACTGACTGCGTGCTTGCTAATCGAGCCTTACACAGCTCTAGTCATGCCACTTTTCTCTCAGCCATAGAGAATGAGACGAAAACAAAGAGGGAAAAGTATGTTACAATTAGTTCTGCATTGTAATGCAATCCTGATCAACTAACTCTAATTTCAATTAAAAAAAAGGATCATATAGTATTACCTGTGTTTAAAAGAGCAGAACAAAAACATACGGTGAAAGAAGAAATTAGATTTTAAACCACTGATTAAACTGCAATGATTAAAGGTGAAAGAAAGGCCCAAATGGCAAGTCAATGTGCTGCTTTTAAAAATTAATTACAGAACTTAGAAGAAAACCTCCAGGCTCCTGGATGACTCATTGAGAAACTGTGTGCACTCTTGTCAGGATGGTTCCCTTTTAACCCCATTACTTTTCAGCCAACCTGCCAATTAGCATCTGTTAGCTACCTTAACATAACTGGGAACTTAGGGTCCTTTACCAACTTGCATTAGTGGCAGTTTGTAAAAGACGCCCTAGCTTCAGAGCTCAAGACCCCCACCAAGAAAACCTTCTATTGATTTAGAATGCCCAAGTTAGCATAATATTTCAGGTAGCTGGGGTACAAGTTCTTCAAATATTGGTTGTTTCCAAATGATAAAAACCTACAGTCCGACTACAGATCACACAAGTTTGTTTGGCCATGCTCACAGTTGGCAGCAATGAGGCTTGTGGTGTTCTTCAAGTATGTTGGTTAACATGGTCAAGTTTGTGCAGCACTACAAGCCATCAACTGGGGCTCCTGCAGCTCACCTTAATGTCCTTCCCAAAGAGGTTGGCGTAGAAGCACAGCCAATTTCTGGAGATGTAGAGTCGACCTTGCAGGAGAATGTCTCGGAGCAAAGCGCAGGAGTACACTGAGAGATCAGGAAGAGGGTGCTTAACAAGTGATCTAACACAAGATGAGTAGCCAGACTTTCAAGTGAGAGTTATCAGAAAAAGCTCCGCTAGTGCTTTTAGCCTTGGGTGAAACTTGTACAGCAGAGTGAGAAGATGAGCTGCAGTTCTAAAAAAAAAAATATCAGATCTAATACTTTGATACAGTTAAGCATCTGAAATATTATGAGAGTCTCACAGTGCAGCACAGTTAAGACATAATCAAAGACCAACAAAAGAAATACCAGAGTTGCTAGCTGTATTATTCAGATTCCTTATAATGCAGTAGGTACTTTGGCTTAATTAGTTTTCTACGGTCCAAAGAACTCGAAATGTGTTGTGAACAGAGAGGGTGTAGCTCATAGTGTAAATGACATGTAAAACTTTAAACATTGCTGTAGTATTATTTTCCTGTGGCTTGGTGTGAACCTCCTTGAACCGATTTGCTTTGGAGCTCCCAGTTTAAATAATCTAACTGACAAACACCCGTACACTAACTGAAACAACACAACAAACCATACTGATTATCTGGCAGGGGGGGGGGGGTTGGTGGTCTACCAGCTCATAGACAGTTGTGCGCTACATGTTTTTGAAGTAGTCTTTTTAAATCTTGTTGTTTAAACTATTTTCCTGAAAAAGGAATGTATTTAATAGTCTTTTTAACCAAAAACGAACAAAACAAAACATCTTGTCACCTAGGAATTGTCCTGCACATTCCCTAAATTCATGGCCGTGAGCATAAATAAATCTACATCAATGACATGAACAAGCTAACACTCACCCTTCATGAGGATCTCTTCTTTGGGCACATTCTGAAACAGTTTGTGGAACTGTGCGTTGTATTTGCTGACAGTCTGTGAAGAGGAAGCAGTAGATGGTAGAGAGATGAGTTCCTGCCCACAGCTCGCCGACAGCCTGCTTTTCTCTCGGAGAGGACGCGAGCTCTGCACCAAGCTCAGCATGCTGACACAACACTAACACCCGACTCACACTGAGCCGAGCCTCATGCAAGTGTGTGTGTGTGTGTGTGTGTGTGTGTGTGAGAGAAAGAGAGAGTTTGTTACAGGTACCCAGTATCTCTGTCCTCTGTCCCGGGCCTAACCGTGCTCTATTTTGTTCCTGTGAACTGATCCCTTCTGCTCTTACTTTGGTTTCACAAGAGTACTTCAAAGCACTCTCTCTCTCTCTCTCCCTCTCTCTCTCTTTCTCTCTCTCTCTGCTTCAGACCTGCTGCAGACCCTCCCACTGCACCTTAAGAGAAAAAAAACCCTTGCAAGCTTGCTCACTACCCACGCCGAGACTTGCACTTCTGCTTCCTGCTGTCTAATACTCTAGTGATGCACGCCACTGCTCGCTTTTTTGTTTTTTTTGTTACAATTTTCATAATCTAAATGGGCTGAGCCAGTCGACAGAGCACTCTGTTAATGATTAACCTTGCAGTTGCACAACTGATATCCATATTCCATATTTTATGTACAACACAGGTTTATGGGCAGTAATCAAAGATTAAGGTTAACACGTATCATGCTTTAGTTTGGAAGTCTTTTCACAGTTTATTTCCTACTCTGGCCTTGACCAATGTTTTAATTGTTTCCTGAGTATACTACTGTGTATCATCAGGTCCGGTAAATGACCCTTTTTCTGGATATGAAGTAAACTCATATGACTTTCATTTTTAAGGCATATGAGCAGAGCAAGCCCTTTAAGAAAAGGGACGCCTTAACACTGTGGGGCTAAAATGCCATGTTTATAGTGGGGAAATGCACAGAAAAAGGCAAAATACGCTACAAATAAAAGAGGATAATACTTACAGAAACTCGGTAGCATTTCTTGACATCCTCATAGGACAGATCATCGATCAGCTGAAGCCTATGAAAAAGTTCACACATGAAACATGGTTACAACATGAGTTTACACCTCTGATAATACAACAAACTAACTGAGACCCATTTTAAAGTGTCATTCCATAATGTATCAAAGTTGAAGGTTTACACACTCATGGGACAGATAAAATATACTTGTTGATGTGTTTTAATTTGTTACGTTGAAGCAAGTACAAGTACAGAAAGTAGAAAAACATGGCACATTATGGGTCTTACAAATAATCTCAGCTATAACTTTGTGGCTGGTACAATAACATATGGGCGGCACGGTGGCGCAACAGGTAGCGTCACTGTCACACAGCTCCAGGGTCCTCCCATGGTCAAAAACGCATTGGTAGGTGGATTAGCTACTCAAAGTTGTCCATTCACACACAGATGTGATTGAATGTGAGAGTGTGTGTCACCCTGCGAAGGACTGGCGCCCCCTCCAGGCTGTGTTCCTGTCTTGCGCCCAGTGAGGCAGGAACAGGAAGTCTCCGGACCCAGTGTGTAACCTGTGTTTATTGGAGCTCGTGTTTTGTCTGTGGTCAGAGGAGCCCAGCTAAGTATTGACAGCTAGGAAGGAAGGAAAGAGAGCTAATCAAAAGATCTGACTGTAATAGTTGCATACCCGAAACAAAAATGAGAGTGTGTGTTTATATATATTTATACACTGAGAATAACTGACCTAAATTCTGTAACCACAACAGCCCAAAAATATCCAAAAATAACCACAAATACTTTGCTAGCCATCATTATTTTTAATTATACAGTCTCCCCCTGACCATTTCATGCGATGCCATGTTGGTGGATAGAGTTGAAGAGTGCTGTGTTTATAAATACAGGTTCGGATATAAATTAGATGTGCTAAAAGCACTCATGCTGCAGACTGCTATTAAAAAATAGAGTCACAGTCCAGTGTATTGTTGGAGAAAATGTGAGAAAATTGTGCAAATCATACTTAATAAGGCCGGGCATTTTAGTTCACACGTGTAGGTTGATGCCGCAGAGTGCAGGACTGTTCAGGGACATGTGCACAAACATCATAAACATTCCCAGAGCAAAATAGCCTAAAGACAGACTCTACCTTGCAATAAACACAAAGGCTGCAAAAACCTGGTTGTTTGCTGAGGATGGAAAAACTGGACCCTCGGCAAAGCACAGGGGGAGAGACATTTTCCTCAGAATCCTTAATGGTATTGGATTTCTTCTGAACGTCATCAGTCATTCTGTTCATGTACGCACATGAACGCACGCACGCACACACACACACACAGATCCCTCCATAGCCCCTCAGAGAGGACTAAAAAGGACAGGCGTTCCTGGCAGCGAGCCAGGAGCAGAGCCAGCATGTCTATTGCCTTAAAGAGTGTATCGCTGTCTTTCACTGTCCTCGCTATATGACCTTACTTTTGCTGACAGGAAGCAAGTGCAGGTGGCAAGGTCCTGCTCCATTAGTCACACTCTTTTATCAATCTAATACAGCTCTTCACAAACACGCCTATGTACAGTAACTCCTCTGGGAAGGTTAATTAAATTGAATATGACAAAATGTTCCACAATCGGAGTTTGATTTAAATCTACATCATTAAAGTGAAAAATACACAAACCTTTGTTTTATTCGCAATAAACAAAAGCAGACTTTTTTTTTAAGATACTACCTCCTCCAATAAGAAGAGAGAAGGGTGGTGTATCCTGTGGATGTTTTGTGTATTGTGTAATAAGACAGTTTACCTCATGAGAATGTGTTCTGTTCATACACCTTGCTGACTCCCAGCTAAAGCTATTGAAGTGTATGTCATTACTTGGTCATTACTATAGGAGAAAAAAATATCTTGGTGTAGGGGGAGATTTATAATTCTAAATATGATGGTAAAGGAGTCTTCTGTTTCTATACGTAAAGTCTGTTGTGGTTTCTTCTCTGGTGAAGGGAATGTCCTAAAGCTGAAGTTAGCTTGACGAGGCATGGCTGTGTAAAGTCATTTAAAAAGATAAAGGCTGATTCATATTTGAATTTTTTTGCCTCCACCAATGAACCACGACTCTAGAAACGAACCCGAGCCTCCGCCGAGTCGGCGGCTGGAAATGGCCACTGACCCCAATAGGCGAGTCTCCCAGCGCCCCCAGACTTGAGTGAGCTTTTAAGATTAGCAAATTGTAGCTTTAGCAATTTAGCATTAGTGTAAATAGCAGACATCGAAATTCGTGCTAAGTTAAGCCGTATCTACGCTTCGTCTCCCCACATTCACCCGCCTACTCTCCGTTATTCCACCCACCCCCCACCTCCCGTCATACAGCCAGTGCCTGTGTTACCCCTCCAGCCAGTCGTCACGTCTTCAAGGTATCGATGTGTAACCACTTACAACTTTATTATTTCTTTTTTATTTTGAGTAACGCTACATGTATTTTTTTACTAATTTGAGAGTGTTGTAAACACATATCAGTGCAAAAAGAGTGACTTTCGGGGGTGGGGGGCTGGAACACATTAATTGATTTTCCATTATTTTAAATGGGGAAAACTGACTCGAGAAACGAACTTTTCCACTTACGAACCGGGTCACGGAACGGATCAAGTTTGTAGGTAGAGGTTCCACTGTACATCATTTTTTTGCACCACACTCAGAGGAGTATGAAAAATAATAAAACTTTATTTAGCCATGTTGGTTAGCAAGTTTAGTTAGTACATTAAATTAATGTCAACCTTAACTGAAACAGCATTACTTCAAATCAGTCAGAATTTCATTCAGATTGGACTGGATTTTAAATCAATTGACCTCAGCAGTTATGTAAATATTAGGCCAACTTGACCAGGAAAACTAACCCAGTTTAGATTTGGTCATGCGAACAAGCTGGAGCTGGTCTCCAGGCTGGGGTTGGAAAACAATATGCTGCTTTCTGGGACCTTCTCTGTAACGAAGAATCGAGGCAGCAGAGTCACATGCTCTCCATGAACAGCCAGTGCCTTGGGTGCACAGCTAAGCCTACAGGGAGATGGCCTGTCTCTCTCTTGAACGTGACTGCAGTTTCTGACTCAGAGGGCATGGTTCGGTGGGCAAAAATACAGCGTAGTGCCATGACAAAAACGTTACATGGTTCTGTGAGGTAAAAGATATTCACTGTCTATTGGTGGCATTACTGACGATATCTGATTCAAATTTCTAAACTATTTCTGCTGATTATTAAGGCACACTCTACAAAACAAACTAATTACAAACGAATAATACATTTTGAAACTGTTGGTGCATAAAAAGAAAAAATCCCCCTCTCCCTTTTGAATTGACAAAAGCAACCCTTACATAAATAGTTTTATACAGAAATAACCTTATAGTTGTAGCAAAGGACTGTGCCTTTTTTATAAATAGCACTGCAGCTTGAGTCTCATGATACAAGCAAAATATTTTTCTTGAAAAGCTTTTATTGTCTCCTGGGATACTTTTATCTGTTATTGCTTCACTGATACACAGGCCACAGGCTACCTTTTGAGAGCTTAACACAGTACAGCACTTTGGTAGAAATGAACGAAAACTAGAAAGTAATTAGAATTCTGGAGACCAACAATAACTTAGAAAGTATTTACTAGTATTAGCTTTTGCCAACTTCAACGTTTAGTGTGCTACCTCACCCACTGGTCTCTGCATTTGTTTGTAAGTTCCTGGCAACGCTGGAGAAACCTGTGAAGTTACCAAGCAGGCAGGGTCCAGTGCAGCAAAGCACCAGAACCAAAACTCACTGAAAGCTAGAAAGGAAATCCATCCCTGGAGCAGTAAACAAAAGAGTACTGTCAATAATTCATCTGGAGCGAGGACGAAAAGGCCAAAGAGCATCAAACTGGCATATTTACAGGCGACACAAGATCCAACCCGATAAAGTAAGATACAGGCTTGGCCTGCCTTTAGCGTCCTCAACAGCACACTCATGTTAGAAACTAATGTAGGTTGATTGTTAATGCAGAAAAATATTAGTGCTATTATTATTATTATAATAAAGCTATTTTTGATATATGAAATCATCCAATCACAACTATTTATTGTGCAACAATAACTTATTTCCCCTGAGGTCCACATGTATAATGTGTGTGCTTACTGTCCAAAGACAGTCATTAAATAATAAATTTTACAGCCATGTTTCTCTGTATGGACCACACTGATAAATGAGAGGGAAGTTTCTACTGAATTGTTTACAATACGTTGTATATGATAATCGGTCATTTACCATGATATGAGCCCTTTACAATTAACAATGAAGAGATGACAACACTGATTTTGCTCAAAAGCACTGTGCCATGCAGTGACGATGACCTGGTGCTGCAGTCTCCGTTGAAAGCTCACTGCAGTTCAGAAAGTGCCAGCAGCAGGGCCCTCTGCCAAAACTGGAGCAGGAGCATGTTCCTGCAGATTACGCTCTACCACAGAGCAGCCTTATGCAAGAGCGCTCAGCTGGTATAATGTAAGCCACTGCCACACATGGACTTGCATTATAAACTAAGCCCATACTAGACTCAGAGGCATGGTCCGTTCCAGCAAAATGATGAATACTTGTGAAGCTGTGGGAATTCAGATTGTCTGGTTTGCCTAAAACATTTTTTTTTAAATGCCACAGGCTTTGCATTTTAGTGCACCTTGCACCCACAGCCATCAGCCGATAGAGAATTTCAGATCCTGAATATTGATACAGGCAACAATTTAGAGAAGGCCACATTCCTCAAACTGCAAAGGTTTTGCTGGTTTGGACTGGAGATGAGGTTCATTCCTGTGCAGTAAATCCCTTTAGGGGACCCTGATGAATTATTACTCTTGTAAGAACAATGCAGTTATTTGTGCATAATAAATCTATGCAGCAATCCTACAATTTCCTGTAATGTATTACAGTGCACCCAGTTCCACTCTCCAATTATAGAAACAGCTAGATAATACGGACCATACATTAGCACTCTATTGTCATTTACTCTAACTGTATTATATTACAATACAATAAAAACACATTGATGAATCAATGATATGACACTGTTAATTAACTCGAGCAAAACATTTTTACAGATGGTCTGTGCCTTGATATATCAACCCTCCTATAACACACAACACTGCTTTACTTGGAAGATAAGAGGTAACTGGAATGCTTAATTACATTTTTGTAACAAATGCTCATTATCTATATATTATTTGCATATTATAGACTTCTGCAGCATCAGAATTACAAACACCAAAATGGCAATAACAGTTAACAGCGATGTTTTGTGCAGCTTTCACATGAACGGAAAATTGTCACAACTTGCCTGAAGTGTGGAGGACTATTAGGGTCTTCCTCCTTTGGGATCTCTGACAGGTCCTGATGTGTTATCAGGCCAACATCTTCAGCATGCTCCTGGGGCTCACTCATGGTCTTGGGTCTGCACGAAAACAAACAGCCATGTATTGTTTATGTGTTCTCATTCTCACACTCTCTCTCTCTCTCTCTCAAACACACACACACACACAAGCACAAACCTTCCTTTCTTTCCCCTGTGGAGCATGCACAGCACATGCTATAGCCACGCTCATTTAAAAAGGTAAAAAGGTGTGACAAACCTCCTCCTGTTTGTGTCGGGAACATTGCACCGGTTCAGCAATTAACACAGCATGCTCTCCTCATCTTCCCTTCCCTTCTTAACTCTAATTGGGAAGCTTCATTAGACCTCACATGGAGCACTTGCTGTGTGCAATGACAGGCCGCTTCCTGTTTTTGAAGGTCAAACATGATTTGCTGCCTAACGCTCCCGAGAGACGCAGCACACTGCTGCATAGTAAACAGCTCGAATGATGTGGAGCAAAGAGGGAGGTGTGGTTTATCTGGGAAATGCCCAGTTAGCCTTTTTTCCAATGACATGTTTCCATTTGCAGTTAAAACATTTAGGTTGAAAACTGCTAAACGAATGAGAGGAAGGCACAGGGGGCTTCAAATTCTGTACCTTAATAAGAGCAGGACTGTCACTAACGGGTAATATTAGTTTCTGAGTAATCTACAGATTAATTTGAGGTTTATTCAACGGGTGGGGGCTGCATCATTCAGCTGTACTAAGGCTGTTCCTATGTGAATGATCCTTCATATATTGACAAGGTATGCCCCCTTCTTTCAAGGAACTTTGTAGGACACCTCCAAAGTTTTTAGACCGAAATTTGGCTTAAAAATATAATTATTACAATTTTAAAGCAGTGTTCTCTTTAAAACAGCTTCTCCCTTATAAAGTTCTAGGTTGAAGTGGATTGTATCTGCTGTGGGATGTCAACACAGAGCCCAGAGCCATGTTAGACTGGTTCTATTTGATAAAGCTGTAAGCTCCTAAAGAAGTATCTTCTCAGAACTGTCCTTCCAAGATTCCAACTGAGAGCTCTGAGATTGCAGCTCGTCTTTGTTTTTGATGAATACTTGAAGTTGCTTTCAGACAAAATACTGAATAAATGTAACAATATTAAAACTTTTTAAAATTTAAACTGTTGTTTAAAATGAAAAATGAGTGAAGATATGTGGTGCGTCTTTTCTCAGACATTAGCACAACACTGATTATTCATTCATTATCTGTAAGCGCTTATCCAGTTCAGGGTCACGGTGGGTCCAGAGCCTACCTGGAATCATAGGGCGCAAGGCAGGAATACACCCTGGAGGGGGCGCCAGTCCTTCACAGGTCAACACAGACACACACACATTCACTCACACACTCACACCTACGGACACTTTTGTGTCGCCAATCCACCTACCAACGTGTGTTTTTGGACTGTGGGAGGAAACCGGAGCACCCGGAGGAAACCCATGCAGACACAGGGAGAGCACACCAACTCCTCACAGACAGTCACCCGGAGGAATCCCATGCAGACACAGGGAGAACACACCACACTCCTCACAGACAGTCACCTGGAGGAAACCCACGCAGACACAGGGAGAACACACCACACTCCTCACAGACAGTCACCCGGAGGAAACCCATGTGGACACAGGGAGAACACACCACACTCCTCACAGACAGTCACCCGGAGGAAACCCACGCAGACACAAGGAGAACACACCAACTCCTCACAGACAGTCACCCGGAGGAAACCCACGCAGACACAGGGAGAACACACCACACTCCTCACAGACAGTCACCCGGAGGAAACCCACGCAGACACAGGGAGAACACACCACACTCCTCACAGACAGTCACCCGGAGGAAACCCACGCAGACACAGGGAGAACACACCACACTCCTCTCAGACAGTCACCTGGAGGAAACCCACGCAGACACAGGGAGAACACACCACACTCCTCACAGACAGTCACCCGGAGGAAACCCAGGCAGACACAGGGAGAACACACCACACTCCTCACAGACAGTCACCCGGAGCCCACAACCTCCAGGTCCCTGGAGCTGTGCGACTGCGACACTAACCTGCTGCACCACCGCGCCGCCCACAACACTGATTAAAATATCTGATTATGTTATCTGAAATGACTTAACTGTTGTGCCATGTGTTATTTAAGCTGTGTAACATTGTCTAAGTGAAAATGTTCAGTAAGTATAGTAATAAATCCATTCAGATGAATCTCACTGTGTTCACTCATGTCTATAAATCCACTTATTTTAAAAAGGTAAATCTATAATTGAGGGTCAAATCTGAGCAAATAAAACAATAGTTAATAGTAATTAAACACATTATTTAATGTGATTAATCACAATTAATTTGTATAAATCTGTCAGCATCCATCTGTTTCTCACTATAAAGTAATATTAATAAAGTATTAATATTGAATAAGCACCTAAAGCAAAAATCTGGCAAGGAAAGCTAGCAAAGACAAATTTAGCTAAAGTTATTAAAGGTATTAACTCCTTAAACCCAAGGGTGGGAATGTGGGCCAATGGTTTATGCCCAACTTTTGTATGAATTTAACTTTGATATTACTTTTACTGTTCTTACAGAATAATTAATATTACCTAGTGAACCAAAAGCCTTAAGAATAATATGTCTAGGATTCAATAAATGGGATTGAATAAATTAATAATATAGGACAAAATGAGCCTATCAAAAACATACTGTCTCTGGATCAGTAGAGCTAAACCGTCAAAGGACACAGACAACATGTCTTTGAGCTTATTCATGATGACAGAAGATCTGTCCTAATAGTGAAGGTTAATCATCACTCAGCCCCTCCTCCTCTATATTAGAGCATGTTTACCAGGCAACATCACAGGACGACAGCTAATCCATTTACCCTAATCAACTTAAGCGCCACAGCTGCTAGAACCTTCTTTAAAGACACAAAGCACCTTTTAAAAATGACCTTCCCGACATTTTGCACTTTTCATGGGCCGTAGCTTGACTCAGAAACAAGAAGCGAAACAAGGAAACCAGGTTTTCTTTTGGAGTGTTTGTGTTGTGTCTGGTTTGAGTCCAGACTAAACAAAGCCAGTTTAGTAAGACAGAAAAGGTCTTTTTGCACGTCCTATGTTTTCATCACTTTCCTCTCAACAAAACAGCGGATGTATAATTGTTTTATCTAATATGAAAAGAAATATGGGAGTGCAAGCCCTAAAGCCAAACTAAGGCCTAAACAATTTAAACCACTTGGCAACGTTGATTACAAGCTTGGCAGAAACAGATCAAGGGAGATGGAATTAAGTCCTTTGGTCAAAGACTGAGAGGATGATGGAAAAATAAGAGAGTAAGATGATATGCCAAAAACACTGACAGTTAAAGAGCATACCATGTTTAACGTTAAAACCTCAGCTGGGAATGTTTAATGTTACGGCTACACACTTTCTGAATCTTGTGAGTAATGGCTGCTTTCCACTTCCTTCAACCCTCAGATGTAGACTGTTTACATGTTATTTTGGAAAAGAAAAGGATGACTATTCCTTTAAGAACATCACACACAAATCCCCAAAGAGCACAGCTATATCTGTAATGTCCTACCTGGGAATGCACCACCAGGGAAACTGATGAAAATATCATAAAGTCTGCCATTTTCTAAACTTAGAGGTGCAGTGTTATGGGAATTCTACACTGATCCTTCTAATGCCTCTCGGTCCTGATACCAATGCAATCGGTGACACATATTAAACACCAATACAATAAATATCTGGCACTAGAACCACCAGACTGTGCCTTATGGTAAATGTAACATACAGGGTAATAAAACTGTCCTACATGCAGTCATTCTTTATCTGTAATCGATCCTAGTCTGAATCATTGGGTGCAAGGCATGAGGTCACCTCCAGGTCATTGCAGGGCTATGGTTTTTCTATATTGAACATTAATATATACCTTTAATAAAGACAGTATTTATCTATTTTTACAAGTATTTCTAATGCTAAACAACGGTTTACTGGCAAAGTACATGTTTCAAATGATTTTCAAAGCTACCTGATGGTTTTGCGCAGTGCTGTGTATCGCCAAAGTGACTCGCGCTATTGTTTAAAGCAGTAAAGCCTCTGATTTCTCTAAAGTGCTCTTTAGGAAAGCCTAATGTCTGCCTTTTCTCTCTCTCTCCCTCTTTCAGAGCAACAGGCTGAGAACAGCAGCGATTACTACAGGAGGCTAATGGCTCCATTCAGAATGAACATCTGCAAACAAACAACTCCAAGCCCCACATCTGCAGCAGAAAGGGTTCCTCTCTGATGGATAAGCCTTAATGGCCCATTTCCATCTGGAATATGTGGTACAAGCAGGTGAACGTATTTGCCCACACCTCTGCGTTGTGTGCTGTTTCAGCAGGGGCTTTGTTGTGCCAGGTGCTGGAGGATAAAAAAAAAAAACACAAAACACACACACACACAAAAAGGACTTTGTTCTGAAGGATGTCAACAATGCTTTGTTCAACCCTGTAAATGCTGGAGTGACTTCAAAAGCCTTTTTTAATGGTTATCTGTGCTGCATCAAGCTCTGGGACAAATGCTTTTGTATGATGATGAAAGATTTATTAGCATAGTGAGAGATAAACCCTATTTAGTTGCTTTAATGAAACACTGCTACTGTGCTGTTAAAAACACAATTGTTTCAGAACTTGTGGAGTTTACTGTTTGTGCTGAGGACGTCCCCAAAACGCCAATGACTGAAACATCTCATAAAACTAACTTTACACCAGTTATTTCACTTTTCCTTCAACTTAATATATGTATGACATTCTGTGCAGTATTGCGCGTATATTATAGGGACATACGAATGCCTCCAAAAGCTACCTCTCGGCTTATTACAAAGAGATATAAATATCTAGGGTGTTGAATGTTTAACCAGAGCATTTCAGACTGTTGTCATCATTCTGTAACTAAGCACAATGCTAATGTGCAGTCAAATGTAGCCCATAATAACCGAGGTTCCATGTGAAGACCTACTTTACAGAATTTTAATGAAAACCATGTCGCACTCCAGATATTTAACACAGGTCAGATATTTAAAGATAGGTTTAATGAAGTTTAATGGTGATTCATTATATCCACAGTTTTTCTATTTAGACCAATAGAGCTGCACCTGTCTGTTTATTTACATTGAAGTACAGAAAAAAGCAATACTCTAATTTTTTGTTCTTATCAAATGCTCCTGCTGCTTTAAGACTGCACCTCGCTGTAGAAAACACAACAATTTCAAGCTCCAGCTCAACGCTCGTGCCGTGACGTCATTAGGAGCGGGGTCTCTAGGCTGGGAGCGCGCGGAGCAGGAGACTGAGACTGAACCGACTCTAGATGATAAATATATATATATATATATATATGTGTGTGTGTGTGTTAAACACTACGCTACACTGTGAGGCACTCAGTACCGCGAGTTTAAATCCGCAGCAGCCCTCAGACCCCGCGGAGTTAACGAAGTTGAAACGTTACCTCAGGCACGGACACGTCTCTATTCCGCACAGGTCACGAACTCCGCGGATGTATGTCTGTAAAACAGCGGCGCTTCCACACGGTAACGGCACGCGGGAGTCGTTTTCGGCCAGCCGTGCCACATGCCGCTGGGCCGCGGAGGAGGCCGCCAGCGGGCAGTGCGTCTGCGGTAATCCCGGAGCGCTCCAGTGTTTACTGTCCACCGCTCGGAAAATCTGAGGCGCCATCTGCGCCCCTTAGCGGCTCGAGACACCTTCTTCCCGCGCTCAGCGCGTTCTGCGCTCCAATTGGTCAGAGCTGTCCCGCCTCCCGCGTTCTGATTGACTAATATATTTCACAATCTCGGATAATAAGCCAATTATCTCTGTCTATCAACAAGACCACATGAAGACAAGTAAAACCGCAAGGGCCCTGTTGTTTTTAATCTATGACAAGTAAATATTTTCCTAGTATACACCAGAAATGTTCCCATAAACATGACATAAAATAAGTATTTTCCGTTACATTTTTTTTTGTTCTTTGTTTTACCATTCCGCTGTGTGGCTGTGGACTCCAGCAGATTGATTGAGAGCGTCAGTTTCAAACACCAAACTAAAGCCAAAATAGGTAATTTGTCATAAAAACGGTTTAATGCTCTTTACATCACAGTAAAAAGCAGTAACTAAAACTCTGTAATGACATCAAGAAAGAGCCATTTTCTATAAAGGCAACCAGAGTGTAAAAACCTTGTCAAATCATTTTATTCGGACTGAACAAAATTATTGGATAGCTTACCTGTCTGTACCTCCCTACATTAAATGAAAATTCAAAATGAACCTTTACAACAAACGTTATGTCCAGGTCAACTATGCTAGGTGTTTTCTAACATGTGAATGAGACATGAGTTAAGTGGATAATGTTTGATATTGTCATACTGCACGCCTCTATTCAAAGCCGCTCTGACAGTATACGAATAGTCCACAATTTAGATATAATTTTATGCACTTTGCACTTTCCAAATAATTCTGGAGTAGCTGAAGTATGAGGATATCTGATACTTCATATGAGTGCATCGCTCCTTAGAGTACTTTTTTCCTCCTGTGGTTTCAAAGTAAATTCTGATGACACACACACACATATATTGAGGTAGAACATATATATATATGTGTATTTTGAAGGTAATTTGGTTAGATATGCGTTCATTCATTCATCTTCTGTACCAACGTCATCCTGTTCAGGGTTGTGGTGGAAGGTACAGAGCCTTTTTGACACATTCACCCAGTCACTCAACTGTGGACAATTTCACACGGCCAGCCCATGTACCTATGTGGTGTTGGACTGTGGGAGGAAACCCGCATAGCCACAGTGAGACCCAACAACCTGAGAACCCTGAAGCTCTGTGGCATCGACACTAATTGTTGCACTAGGGTCCTACTCCATTCAGCCGGATATTTACATTTAAAAATACACGTGTTTTAGAAACAAAAGCTATAGTACATTATTATGAATATTCAAAATCAAATGAAAACCTTTGATGTGAATGTGTTGGAGCAGCTTTTATGATAGTAATATAATGCATTGAGTCAGTTGTCCTGCTGCTTTCTTTCATAGTAAATATAGCCTGGTTGGACACTAATTTGTTATCAATTTTATTTCATTATTTATAGCACCTAGTTATTCTATCTAATCTATAAAAGCTGTGCCTGGTTTATTACTGAGGACCAGTTTTGTTGTAGGCCCATTTCAACAACTTTGCTCTACACGATCACTTCTTAAAAAACATCAAGAGATCAGTTCATTTCTATTACAGGCCTAAATTTAACGTTGGTGTGAGGCATGGTGGAGGTGCTGGGGGTCTCACCGTCTGCGTGCATGTGAGGTCCGGGAGCTGAGGTCATGGGGACGTCTCCGTGCGTCTGTCCCCTCTGCTGGAGCCTCAGGGCTGGCTGCGTATATAGTGCATCCCATTAAACCCCGGGAATCTCTACGGCCAAGCCGGAGCACAGCGAGCCGAAGAGTGTCCTTTCACGCCATTGAAGATCCAGAGCAGAAAAGCCATTGCCTCAGCACTTCTTTCCCTCAACCCTCTCTCCCTCCCCCACTCAGGCATAATCAGATTTCACATCGACTTCTCCACAAATTCATCCCCCTACATAATCTCTCCACAGCTGCACACAAACAGCTCCTATTCACAAGCAGGGAGGCAGAGATAGAGAGGGGGGGGGGGTGTAGAGGGAGGAGACAGAGGCAAACAGTGAGAGAGGAGAAGGAGAGCCAGACAGAGAGAGAGAGAGAGAGAGAGAGAGAGAGAGAGAGAGAGAGAGAGAGAGAGAGGAAAGGGACAGGGTGCCTATTACACAACCCGAATGGGCTCTGAGACTACAGCTGTGCACATGGCTCAGGCACTGACCCAACAATGAAAAACAATTACCCTATCAAAGATACGACTGCTGTCATGCGCCACTCCCCTCAGTGTAATAGCGACAGCCTGCTACGAACGAGCAGAAAAGCCCCGGGCTCAATTTATGAGTGAAATATGAAAGGATCTGCCTTATTTCCAATAATTCAATTATTCATGGCCTATTGCAACACTGAACCAAGCTCAGTTACATTTCTGCTCCTGGTGATGTGCAACGGGTGAGAGATTAAAGGATAAGTGCATGAAGATAACATGCAGCAGACAGAGGATAATGGCTTGAGACTGAGGCAGTGTGAGGGTGGCCTGTAGCTATGAATGGATCCGTCACTCTTAAGTTACACAATGGTCTTTATAAGCCAATGCTCCAGACTAAAACAAAGAGACTCGTAGACACCCCTTATAGGTAGTGAGTTTAGATACAGCAGCTAAATGTAGCAGAGTCCCAACATCAATACACAGGCTCCAATGTTCTTATGAATGCCATCAGATCCTCACTAAGATGTTGCAACTGGTTGCCATCCCAGAACAGAAGCTGTTACTGAAGGAAATTAAGGACATTTAATATAAGTGTGTGTGTCATCTGTATTATGCATGTCCTATGACAATGACAAGACTATAGAAGTCTAATGGGCAGGTGGTGTATTATAGCACTGCTTTGTGTCAATGGTTTTTCGGTGGAACGTGACATATGTTACAGATACAGTAGGCAGAAAAGGTTGAACAATGCTGGAAGACGTCTTTAAAAACACTCTAGAAACGGTAAGAATGTCTGGATTTTTAATTACAGTGTTATTCCAAAACCACCAGGTTTTCTGCTGCTAAAGAAGGAAGAGAGCCACACAAGGACAGATGTGATTGTCTCATAAAAAGATTTATTTTTTTTGCCTAAATGTACAAAGGCAAGTTACAGTATTGTATAAAAAGAAATATGGTAATGTACACTTTACATATAAGGACAGTCCAGGAGGGAGCAGGAGCATTTGAGCGATTGACGGCCGAGGAATTATTTCAAAACTAAACCATAAAAAATGTAAACATCCTTTAGTACCAGTGACTGATACTTTGTGGGGAGGGCGGGAGGGGGGACTGTCATTTGGACCGAGACGGGGTGGGATTTGGGTTGGGAAGTCCAGTGTGAAGAATGATGCAAACCATGCAGAAGTGCACAGCTTCTACTGCAGAGATATCAAAGGATGTCGGTCAAGCACCATCTGAGAAGATTCATGGAGTACAGTGGAGACAAACCTGATGGGATCCAACCTCTTAGTCAGGAAATCATCTGAACTCGGAGGATTAGAATGAAGATTCAGAGTCCGATTTTGGTTTCATGTTCTTGCATTGTGAGTTAAAAGAAGCCAGTGCAGGGTTCACAGACACGGAGAATGAAGACCTAAAAATTCTTATGATAGCTTAAGGGTGGGTTTCATATTGCATTTCCCACTCCTGACATGTACCTTGGTGTCCTTCAGCCGAGGGCTTTTTGCTGCTGAAGATGAAAGCGGCGCTGAATGATTTCTCATATGAGACTGATGACGCGGGCCAAGTCATAAAAATCCTTCAGATACATCATCACCCGCAAACCCTTCTTTCACATTCGTGTGACCAACTAAAGGATTTGGGAATCACTTTTCTTTTGTGTGGCGCCATAATATTTGGGTGGTGTTCTGATATCAATTCGAATAGAATCCGGAGTGGCCCCATTGAGTTTCCCAATATAAAAAAATAAATAAAACAATTCAAAAATAAAAGAGTTACACTGACATCTGTACAGAGGTACAGTGAAGAGGTTAGAGGACAATCAGGACAAAAATAACAAAACCCTTAGGAATCGTATTATAACATGTTTAAAACTAGCACTGAAACACCATAAAAGCTGATGGTTCTCCAGTCGCATTGTTAAAATAATTCCTCTGTACATCATATACAGACACCATAGCATGTGTGCAGAGCAAGACAGCAATACAATAGCAAAAAAGGTGTAGGTTCAAAGCTCGATTCGCCTGAGGAGACACCACCACATTTCTAGTGCTATAGTACACCATGCTGACCAACGTGACACAAACCTGCTAAGAAAAAAACAAGGTGGCCTAAGAGGAGGGGGAGAAATAAAATAAAATAAAATCAGGAAAACAAAAACAAAAATCGAGAGCTCGCTTTTGTGGAGCAGCACATCACGATAAGTATCCAGGAAGAGAAGGCCCCATGCAAGTAACCGCAGAGCAAACTGAAATACTGGGCCTCTTCTGGTGTGTGCCCCCCCCGCCCCCAGCCAACAGGTACATGACACAACACAGGCCACACTCACTGCTCTATTAACAACAGCCTGTCGCTCAGTAACCCCTAGGTCCTGTCACATCGCTGACTACTCACTTGAGGGAAGGGGGCGGTATAGAGAGCAAATCTGGCACTGCAAACCACAGGGTGAGGAAATATTCGAAACCAAGCCACAAAGAAGCTGACCTGAGACCAGTCCATTTGCCCACTGTCAGTGATACGCTACCTAAGATGCCTCTGCTAGAACGCTGCAGTGGAGTGAGATGTTTCATTGGGTCCAATTACTCAGCATGACATCCGCTGATAGTCACGTCAGTGGATGAGTAGCACGGCTTGTAAAAGACTAGATGCGCACCAGCCCAACAACAGTGCGGCTGAAAGAGCATAATGTTTGTCAAAAACAGTGATGCAGCCCGACAGCTACTTCAATAAATACGTGAACAAAAACAGAACCACCCGAATCCAGGAACAAAACAATGAAACGTAATCATTGAAAAACATGGATACTGGCTTTTTTTTTTTTTTCCTGTGTAAATATTCATGAAAAAAACGATGGAAACAGATGCTGACCCTCCGGACAATGCTGGGGGAGAGGGAAGAAATAGAAGAGAAAAACAAAAATAAAAATGCAGCCGTGACAGTTACGTTTATGAGACAATGTCAAAAAGAACCAAGAATTTGCACCCCTCACTCTTGTGGATCTAGAACACAACCATCGTGGACATGAGGATGCGAGTTTGAGAAAACAAACCAAAAAAAAATTGCATCATGATAAACTATATTCAGTCTTTATTTCTTTTCACCCACCAGTCTGCGCCTGTCCAGCCACACTCCGCTGCATGTGGGGGGTTAAGCAGTTGGCCATTGGCTTTTGTAGGGATTCTCTTAACGGTTTTATTCTCCTTTTCTCCGTACAAAGACTCTTCGCTTGCTCCTTTTTCACGAGTTCACAGACAGAGTTCAGTGTCTGGCCGGGAGGGGCGGGGCAGGATGGCTTTAAACCTGGTCTCACAGTCCTCAGTGGGGTACGAGGTACGGATGCTAAGAAAACATTGGTCTGCCACACATTCCGGCAGAAAGTAAAAAAAAACAAAACAAAAAAAAAACTAAAAATATAGAAACACCATTCAACTGATGTCTAAATGAGCTCCATAAACTTCCCCATGTGATCCAGTCACATGTGTATTTGTAAAGATGTGGCGAGGCAATCAGGGTTCCCTAGAAGGAAAGAAACACAAACGTGTGTAAACATACTGAGTTTTGAGGCAAGGAAATGCGTGCAATAATTCAATGAATTAAGGCCAATCTTCCATTACAATGTTCCACTGATTCATAAGAGGACGCTGCTCAATCAATGGGCAAGAGCTTCAGATCCTGTCCTTTGGCTTCCATTGTAAGTGTACTATGCATAAAGCAGATACTGCCATGTCCTTGCAAGTGATGGTCAATGATGACTGATCACGTAACAGAGATGCAGCAGACAGAAACAAGGCTGAAAGAGAAAGCGAACGGAAGACATCTGCTTCCGTTCCTCACAGCTGTGAACAACCCTCACTCTACGTTCCCCCAGAAAGGAGAACTGAACATTAATCCAGTCAGAGTGACGGCTCCAAACCAAATATTTAATGAGAAATTGGTCGAGACGTGTGAAATTTCCCTTAAATCAAGTCTCGGACGCCTGCAATATTTTTATTAACCACCAGGGGTTAGCACAAGTCCTCATTATAAAGCCACAGACTTAAACACTTGAGGCTTGAGAGCTGAAAATCTACTGCTGTCCTGAAAAGACCAGCCTCAGTCAGGGGACCTTTAAATAATCATGATGCTTCAGAACAGATGGAGGATTGTGAAAGGCTGAGCGTGTGTCAGAAAGCTTTTTAGTGAGGGGCCTCTGAGCTGGTACAGCAAGTACAGGGACCTCTCATTAAGCTCAGATATCAGAAATACCAGGCCGTCCGTTTCACGGTCTCAGAATAAAACCCAGCTAAAGTGACACCAGAGCCTTCTGTCATGCAAAGGAGTCTTTGCCGATTGTGCTGTGGTTATTGAGGCTGAAATCAAAGGGAAATTCTCAAGAGCTCCCCCATTTCACACAATCTCATGTTTCCTGCTTGCTGAACTGTCTTGTTATCTAGTTGTTTGTCTTACCATTCTCACCTCCGTGCTGGTGGATAAAGGGAGGGGGCTGCGGCTTGCTGACTGGCAACAATAGCTGACGATGACAGGCCTGTAAGTGAGAAGAGGAGGGGGGGGGGGTAAAAATCACATCATTTTGTCATCACCGAGTATAAATATTTCAAATAGTTTAGGAACGCAATTAGGCCAAAATTTATAACTCATTTCTTAGTTTTGTCTATATGATGTAATTCTAATATTGATATGAGCAATAATAAAAACAACAAAGATGACATCATTGACAAATATAAACCTCTTGGCTTTGTCAATAATAATATTTTTAAACTACTTTTAATATTGAGTGTAACGAACAGACGGCAGCGCCCTGTGATAGATGCTGTAAATAACGTAAACTGAAATATTAAAAATGTGTTAAAAAATCATAATTAATCCTGAAACATTTTATATTGTGATATATATTGATATTGAATTATTGTCCAGCCCTAAGCACAATGCAGGTATTTTAAAGGCTAAGCACCAGCGATATGAAAGTGTCAAACAAATAAATACAGTGGAGTTTGAGTTCCTAACTTGTGTTTATTGATAGTCAGAAAACTATCAGTTATTTCTTACTAATTGAAGGAATAAGGTTTAAAAGTCCACTTTAAACGGGCACTTTGGAAAGGACCATCCGCTCACTCCGTTATCTGTAGCTCATTTCACTGGCGCTGTTCCAACAATATGGGCATGTAAGGACACCAACGAAAGGTGTTCAAGAGCCTCTGTAACATGGAGGTAAACAGGGTTAGGACACTCACTTCGCCTGTTTTAGTTGGTGTTAGTTAACGTTAGCTTGACTCACTAAACTCGGTGGCTCAGATTATACTCGGCTACGTAGCTGCATTACGGAGGTTTATAGTGTCGGATGAATTCGAGTTCGACTTCGATCACATTTACAAGAATAACGGTACCTCTACATTTGAGTTTAGCTTATTGCTAGGCTATTGTCATGAATAATGTTGGTTATTTAGCTAGATACTGTCATAACAGTCAGTCATAACGGTGTTTTACCGCGACGCTGTTCAGCTGTTGTCCACCAGTGACGTCACGGTTGCGTTCAAGAATTTCCGTAGCGAGCTCTGGTTTTTTCCGTCAATTTAATAAAATTGTCAGTTTTAAAGCTAAATAAGCTGATATTTTGATTTTAATTCATACTTATATCTGTCAGTAACTAAAATAATGTGAAATATTCATGGAGGTCCATTAAGTGGTGCTTAGCCTTTAAACATCCTCACACAGGGGCCCCCAATCCTGATCCTGGGGCGTGTTACGTATTTCAGTGTTCGCACTGCTTAAAGAAACCTGATACAACTGATAAGCTAATTAGAGGACTAATGCAGCCTAATCTATAATCCACATCTGTAGCATGCCATGATTAATCACAGATGACAATTTAAAGCAATCTGTTTAATCACACTCCCCTTTCAATTGAATCCAATGGACAGGTGCTTCAGCAGTAGATCATTTATAAGTACAGGGAATGAGTGTCTGTGATAACTACATGCTACATATACATTCTGTTAATAAAAGCTCACAGAAATGCAAGATGATTCAGGACCAGGATTCAGAGCCACGTTTTAAATGTAAGAGCGAGGCTGACCTGTGGCATATGACAGATCATACTGGCTAGGCACAAGAGGATAGCCCAGGTGGTGATGAGATGGCATGAGTCGCTGAGAAGGGGACGACCGAGGCCGATCCATGTCTCTTTCCCTCTCCCGCTCTCTTTCCCTCTCCCGTTCCCTGTCCCTCTCCCGTTCCCCTCCTCCACGTTCTCTCTCGTGGGCTGACTTCTCGCTCACTGTGGGGGATTTGCTCTTGTACTGGTTGGCGTGTTGGTGCAGGATGTCCAGGGCTTTGGCCTCCGAGGCGGCCTTGCTGCTTACCGTGGGGCTGCAGCGAGATTTCTCACCCTCCTCCCCACCACCCATCTTGCCACCATAAGGCGAGAACGGGTAACCAGCAGGGATGTAGGAACCTGAAGAAGAAAGTGATAGCATAGGTGTGTGTGTGTTGCATGCCACTCTGTTTAGAACACACTCGCCAAAAGCAAATGTGTACTGGGAAGAAAAGGCAGCAGAAAGGTAATACAAATGTACAGGGTGTTTATATTAAAAACACGTCATTAAAAGCCAGTTTAGGATTTCTGAAACACATCAACTACAAAAGAATAAAAATACAACAAAGATAACTAGCACTTGATATGACACAAAAAGGGGAAGGAAGTTCACTCATGTTTTAATTCATAGACAGAACTTGCAGCACCTCGAGATACTGTACACTATTTATTTTAAGACTTCTGCTTAAAACAATTCTCTTAACTCACTTATGGACTTGCTGTCAATGCCTTTAACAAAGGAAATAAAAAGCAGACAAGCTTTCTCACAGACTCGACACAGAAATGGAATAACTGTCGATATGCTCTAAATCCATGGAGCCTGGCATTAAACTAACAGCTGATAAATGTGTTGCTACAGAGTTATTTCTGCTAGCTTGACTTCACACTTTGCCTTACTGCCAACATCTTTGCAGCACAGTAATGTATATGTAACAACAAAAAAAATCTAGGTTATACTACTGAGTGAGAAATAACTGTCAAATGGCAATTACTATATACCCTTATGGGCACGGATGTTGTGGGAGGCCATGTGGCAGTGAATTTAATTTTAACAACCTGAGCTAGGTGTCAAAGAACTAACCGCTTCATCCTGTGGTTTACAAACACGCGTTTCTCTTATTAAAAACTATAATTCTAAATAGGGTGGTGTTTTTTAACGTGCAGCCTGTCTGATGTGTTGGGGGTGGCTTAGACACACAGAGTAACAAGACTATCCAGTCAAGACTTGGCCAGTTATTACACATTTTTTTCAAATATTTAATAAATTAAGAGGCAAAAGATCCTAAGGCAACAGCAGTTGAGATGCACCGATTTAAATGGACACAGCTCATAAATCTGTGCAATATTTGGTAGCTATGTAAATTGCAAATGTGGTCAGAGCAGAGGGCGAAGTGCGAAAAACTCGACAAGCCATTT
This sequence comes from Hoplias malabaricus, assembly GCF_029633855.1. Classification (NCBI taxonomy): domain Eukaryota; kingdom Metazoa; phylum Chordata; class Actinopteri; order Characiformes; family Erythrinidae; genus Hoplias; species Hoplias malabaricus. The sequence goes on along the minus strand of NC_089815.1, from coordinate 6,018,158 downwards.
GTCATAAGCTAAAGCAAAGATGCTCTTTAATTGCTGCTGATTTTGAACTCTTTCTGTTGACTAGGTTCCACATATTGTTTATTCATGACTTCAAATGTGCACAGAGTGTGATGTGTTATTCAAACAGCTAGTGATGGGTTTTCTAAAAATGATTTTACTGCGATTGAGATCTGTACAAGTTCCAGAGAGTAACCCTGAAATAAATTAGTAAGACAAATGTATTTTGCAATTAATAATTTGCAAGTATTACTTTCATGAGCAACTACCTCACAAATATGACTATACCTGCGTAGTTCTGCATCATGACCGAAGGCATTCCCCTGTATCCAGGATGATTGGGGTCGTAGCCTTGCCCGTAGGGGTAGCCGTGCATGTAGTGCATGTATGGTTGTTGCTGTGCCAGGGCAGAGGAGAAAGGCATATGAGGGTTTGCCCGAGGGTCTTTCCCTACTCCCCTGTAGTCCTCAGAGGAAAGGGCAGATGAACGGTCAGCAGCTTCTTTGTTCTCCTCTTTCGAGCCAGTGTCTTTAGGCCGAGGCCGCTCATCTTTGCTCTTCCTCTCGCGATCCCGCTCTCGCTCTTCATCGACCTGCCTCTGGCTCTCAGGATACTGAAAAACATGGCCATGAAGCTATGATTTATAATCCTGAGTGGGGATAAAATAACTTCACCCTTCATACAGAGGTAAAGCTGTAAATGAGATAAAACTTGGACATATAGTTATCAGAGTTAATTTGGGTGGCCCAAGTTGGTATTAGGTTTTCACTGGAGCTATTAAGCAAAGCAAGTTAAAATCTTGGAATTCTTATACCTTGCCTGTTAGCAATAGCTGCAATATAAGCCTAAATAACACCACATATTTATGATTCCATTACGTAAGTGAAAATAGAAAGAAAAACTAACATTATTTGGTGCCTGGCTTAATTTTGGGATTTTTTTATATATTAAACATGCCAACCAGAAGGGTGCCTTACTTGTCTATACCACATGGCCTGCTCCATGCCTGTCCTGGCAGACTCGAGTCCCGTTTTGGAGTCCTCTTTGCTGCCATGATGACCACCTTCACTGAGCTTCACCTTTAGACCCTCAGCTTGCTGGGGCTGGAGCTTAGCTTCCTCTCCTTTGGGGATGATTACAGACTTGGTTGGCTCAGAAGATGGATCTCTTTGCTTGCTGGGTGCCTGTGGCTTCCCGAGGTCTGAGAGACTGGGGGCTTTTGTGAGTCCTGGGGGTAGAGGACCCTTCTGCTTCCAGTCCTCTTTCATGGAGCCTTCCCTGTCCTTCATATTTCCATCAGCCTTTTTCTCAGCCACCCTGTGCTGCTCAGCCATCAACCTCTGTCGCTCCTCATACTGCTGTCTGTAAGCCGGGTTAGTGTTCATGAGGTGGTTGTGATAGACCTGATCGGGGTAGCTGTAGGGGGGGACGTAGTACTGGCTATAGTACAGAGGCTGCATGTACATGTTGGAGCGTTGCTGTATGACCGAGGCCTGCTGCTGCTGCTGCTGCTGTTGTTGCTGTTGATGTTGTTGTTGTTGCTGTTGTTGATGAGGAGGGCAAGATGCGGTTTCTGTTTTGCGTTCCTCCTGAGGCTCTAGCTTCAACTTCTCCTCACTTGGCTCCGATTCTTCTTCTTTCTTCACCTTTACGACTTGGCCCTCTGTAAGGGGACCACCAGTGCTAGCACTTCCAGGGCTGGGATGGGCATAGTTTGGAGAGTAGTAGTTATCATAGCTAGCGTAATAAGGTGACTCTTTATTGGGTGCCTGTGAGGGAAAGAGAGCCTTTTTGGCTCCTTCCCTAACAGAAGAGTCTTCTACCTTAGACTTTACACCTTCTACTTTACCCTCACCATCCTCGCCAGCGTCTGAGATATCGGAGTACGCAGGGCTGTTTGTCTTCACTGAAGAGTTATCTGCCCCATTTTGAGTGACTACATGGAGAGGCGTGAGCGGCTGTCCACTGCTGTCCATACGGCTTGCTACTCCAATGGACGGACTCGGAGCATTGTCTGTAAAGCTGTAGATCTTGTCTGCCTCTGCTTTAATGCTGGCCAGACGACTCTGGTGAAGATCTGAAGAGCCATTTAGGTGGCCTTCGCTTCTGCTTCCAGGATCAGAGGACTCAGAGTAAGGGCTTTTCCCGTCTTCCGCTTTCCCTCCTTTACCCGGAGGCTTGGGGCTGTCTGCGTCCTTACCGGGATCCTTCTTTTTCTTGTCTTTTTTTTTTTTGTCCTTGGAGGTCCCCAGAACAGGGTTCATTGGCGAGGACTCTCCAGGCACACCCGGCTTTGGCTGAATGCCTTTTAGCTGGGGGCTCTTGGGAATGCCTTGCATCATCGAGCTCATTGCAGGAGGATGGCTAGGGCTCCCTGCGCTGAACTGTGTTTGCTGTAGAGAATACATCTGTTGCGATGCTATGGCTGGCGGCATCGGCCTGGAAGGCTTCATATTCTTCTGTGACAGCTTTTCAGGCTTTGTACTGTTGCTGGACTTTTTGGACTTCTTGTCCTCCAAGCCATCATTGCTGGCATCGTCAGTGAGGGAAGGCCCATCCTCACAGCCATCCATGGGAATACCACAAGCTTCAGCATCCGCTTCTCCATTCTTCTTTTTAGACTTGGAGCCAAACTTCCCAGGAGAAGGGGATGAGCTCTGGGCATCAAACCCTCTTCCTTTAGGAGTGAGCGAACGTGCAGGAGAAAGAGATCCTTTCTGCGAGACCGAGGCTCCGTTGCAGCTCCCCGGTTCCGGGTGGAGAGACGACTCCTCCCCATACTCGCTGTCCCCGTCCATGTCCAGCTTGATGTCATCGTCATTATGAGCACGGGCCTGATGATACTTCAGGCCATTGATGTGCTTGTACTTCTTGTTGCAGTTGGGGTACGGACAGTCGATAAGTACTGGTGAGGGGCAGCTGCGATCTAGGGGAGGAGGAAGACACTCCGTCTTAATGGTGGGAATAGTGAGGCCAGAAGGGGTCACTGCATTGCTAGAGTTAGTTCGCATGCGCTTGTTGCCTTTAGTGTCCTCGGAACTGGAGTTGGGCTCCATATCAGAAGCAGGCTTGTTCTTGCGCTTGCTGGCTGAGGATGGGCTGGCTTTCACATCCTCTGTGTTACTATTGGGCGGGGTCCTCCTCTCAGAGGAGTTCTGACTACCACGCCGACCCTTGCTGTTGGAGCCCGCTCTGGTCTTGCTATTGTTACTGGCCTTATTGTCAGAGGAGTTGCTATTCTCGTTGACCGGGGTGTTGCTGTTGGGACGCATTCTTTTACCTCGGCCACGGCCATTCCTCATCTCCAGGTCACTTGTAGGGGATTCACAGAACCTGTGAATTGGCAGGGAATGTGCAATTTGAATATTATTATAATAGGAAATTAATCATATCCCAACATAGCAAATTAATAAACAGCGAAACCAGAACAAAAAATTTCCAGTCACTAAATCTTCAAATCAAATAAAAACATTGGAGGCACCAGAGATTTACACAGACCATATCTCAGTATCAAAGGATCAGCGGATCAAGAGTGCTTTAATCTGCCTAACAGCAACCGTTTCAAGACGTGTCATTTGAAAGTATTAATAAGAACTGGAAATGAAGCCCCATCTTCTGTAGGCCAAGACTAATTATTCAACAGTTTTAAGCACAGTGGTTGACCTATTCATATTTGTCAGGCTATGAAAAGATCATGATGCATGTCAAATGGATTTTAAAACTTGCAGTCAACCATGTTCAAATGAATAAATCATCATAATCCTCTTTGATGTCAAGCAATTACTGAGTACACCATCAACACTATGTTAATATGCCTCATCACTCAAGGGTGAAAATGGATTGGTACAATATTTGGATTTCTGTCTCCAGCTAGAGAGAGTGTTCTATTCTTATCCCTTCCTGTTAGGCTCAGAGCAGACTGTGTCTGGCCTCCTCCCTGAGGCTTAAGATGAAGTGTGGGGGATACACCTGGCTTACTGATGCTCCCGAGGGGGGTGGGGGGGGGGGCATGTCTAAGGAGAGCTGACAGACAGGCACAGGTTGTGTCTCTGAGAGCTGATAGGGAGCAGTGCAGCAGAGCCAAGGATCTAATCATGCTCCACAGCAGCCCTTGTCACAGTTGGACCAGATTAACTAGCATGGATGGACGGATTGAATAAACGGGATTAGATTATTTTTTATTGTAGCTGCATCTATTCAAAATGTTAACAACATTCTGTGTAATTGAAAGACTTTGCATGAGGAGGTCTTCGATAAACCCTTCCTGCGCCTGCCATGTTTTTTCAAAGGGTTTCATTTTAACGTGAACATAAGAACGCATTATATCGTTATACGTACCTAGGGGGAGCCCAGTCATGACGGGTACAGTCCAGCAGGGTGCCCACGTACGTCTTGTTCCGCCATGTCACATTAACCACCAGCATCCCTATAAAAGATGAAAAGAGGATTCTCATTATAGCAAGAGAACAAGTCCTCTCTCTTTGTCATCTCTACAAAGGCTCAATGGCACAATTATACAGTAGAGTTCTTCCTTCAACCTTGTGAGTCATTCATGAACAGCCACTCTCTCTCCCTCCCTTTCTGTATTCCTCGCACAGCCACCGCAGATGCACCATTCCCATTTAAAACAGATCAAATGGATGTTTCTGAGGGCAGCACTCTCAAAGCAGTCCTCCTATTTTTACTGCCTGCTTCATGATTACAGCAGCTAAGAGGCTGCAAGGTGCACGGTGAGTCATTTCTGGGGGAAAATTGTTTGATGGTGTCCTCCATCTGACTTTGCAGCACTGAGCAGTCCCTGCCTCCACTTCCAGTAGAGGTGTAGTTATTGCGCGAGAACAGCTGAAGCAAATAAAAGGGCATGTGCATGGCAAGGGATCAAAAAGCTCCACTAGACAGGCTTGTTTGGGTGAGACGAGGGCATCACTATGATTTTGTGCTTCCTTCAGAGCGGTAATAATCAACCTGGCCGACAATATATTTATGCACCCTTAGCAGTTCAAAAGACCAAACGGGGCTGTGCTGTGGTGTTCCTTTCAGCACATAATGGTTAATAAACTGCGTGTGGCAGATCTATCCCAGGAACATAGCCTTACAATTACGTCAAGGACTCAAAACACTTCAGCACAACGTCTTAACAGTAGTGCACTCCAAGTGAAACACACACTACCCCAGCTTCCAATTAATCACTTAAACCGTCTCATTTAGACATACCTTAATGAAGCAGAGAGATGTTTATACAAAAGTCAAAGTGATATAAAAACCAGGAGAGGAGTACGTACGTTACTCTTATGGGCACAAACTATTGGTTAAAACGTTGTATTTGTTAAACATCTGAAGACAGATTGAGACATTTACCTCCCTTTACACTCGATCCGAGCCCCACTCACTGCCAAATGTAGCAAATGCAGTCATCCCTTCACTGCTAACGCCGATAAACACCCTCCAACAAAAGCTATAACGTCCTCATAAGTAACGAAACATGTTTTTCTAAAACATACCACGTGTAACACTTTCCACTCCCCTCGTGTCACACAGCCTTCAAGAATGCGAAAGCGAAGCTTACTGCCGCTCCTTTGAAAAATGTCAATGGGGTCACTGGAGGAGCACATTAGCAGAGGCCCCCTCCTCTTTCACCCAGAGTCATTAGTGTTCCTCCGGCCACCTGTCTGAACCCGAGGGCTAACTCGGGGTGAATGGCCAATCATTTCACCTCTCGTGCCCTTCAAAGGCCTCGGCGGAACCAACAGAAGCTTGGCATGCGTCCTCCCCGCGCTCTTACACTCCATTAATAAATACCTCTAAAGCAGTTAAGGGGTTGAGCTCCGGGTCCTTCACGGATCACCAGCACTGCAGTCTTCCAGTTGGACTTTTTATTGTAACACAGCAGTGTTCACAGACAGTGTGTGATTATGCTCACATAAAAAGCCTTGCTCAATTATTGTTTTTGTTTTCTCAGATCCACTCTCTTCTCTTACGAGGTGCTTGCAAGTGACCCATATCTGTCTTTAGGTGCAACCACAACCTGGCCTCGAAAGAACGCACATTTACTGCAAAAATACATTTAATAAAGCAGATCTGGCTCATATTCACAGGAAATCAAAACATTTGCACAGCCTCCACCTTGTAAAAAGAAGCCATGCCTTTCCAAGACTCTCTGCACCAAGGTCACCCGTAGCACACCAGCTCATGCCATGTGTAAAAACGTAAACTGCAGGATTAAACATGGAACGACAGAGCATAAAAAAAATAAAGCTCATGTGGATGTGAGAAATGCGTGGAAGGTACAGCGCGTAAAGGGGGTGACATCAGTATGCTGGCAGACGAGCCGTGGGTCTGGCCTTGTTCTCTGGCACCGGGCCCTTCGCCCATCTCTGAGCACAGGGCTTTCTGGGCTTCGCTTCAAGAGCAATAAACTTTGTGAAGATTTAGGGCTGACATTTCGAGGCATCAGCATGCGCGGCTTGTGAAGGCGGACGCCGCACCACTGCGACCCTGGTGCGCATCAAGCTCCCCGCCAAGAGGATTTGTGTCAGAGTGATGTCTTGAAACATCGCCCGAAATATCTGCCTCTAGCCGTCACATCATAAACTGAAAGCTGTCCTCCCCCCGGTTTATTTAATTTCATATACAAACTCGAGCCAGAGCAAATCGAAAATTAATAAATGAATCTGTGGTTCTTGGTTCTCAAAACTAAACAAATGGATAAAATAAGATACAAAAACTAAGAACGTATTAAAAGAGCTGTTGTTGATATGGAAATACACAACCGTACTTGAGTGATTTAATTAAACACGCTTATTCTTAAGCCTGGGAGATTCATTGAGTTGATGCCAATGGATTATATTGCAAATGGAATCATGCTAATCGATAGCTCCTACCTTCTACAGCCAAGTTCCCCCCGTTCATACGTTGTGATATTTTCACTCTCAGCTAGAGAGGCAGCGTTTATCTCAAATGTCTCTCTTGAATAAATCAGAATTTGAAAAGCTTTGATGATCCACAGGTTCGTGAGCAAAAGCCAGCTTTGCTGATAACTTGAACGTTAGGCAGTGAAAGGAGTATTTGGCATACACAGTCAGGAGCCTTTCAGAAACTCTTTGAATCGGTATCCAAGTTCAAAGCCATACAAAAGAAAGTAAAAATAATGGAAAACACCACTCAAGCACAAGCTGTTCTTATACAAGGTACATCTTGTTCCAGCCATTGCACATTTGAAGCATATTCACCTACCACTGAGGTGCGATTTTAAGGTTTACCACTCATACCTTTAAAAGGCTACCTGTCCTAATGCTCGATTCGTCATCCAGACTCCACCTTCTCCATCAATGACAACACCACAGGACACAAGAAATGGCCAGATTCTATTCGGGTGTCGGACCATTTAATACCAAGCGGTGACTATGGGTCTCTCGTTTTCAAAGAATCAGAAGCCTACCCTGTTGTATATTTGGAAACCAACTAGCCTAGGTATTTTTTTTCTCAAACATCAGCAAGAAAATGAGTTGAGAGACACTGCCATTTACTACAGCAAAGCAGGTAGCACCAGGACATAACGATTCAAGCTTGTGAAAGATGTGGGCAGATAGACGGAGACATCCTTAAGGGAGACGAGCTCAACCGAAAGCCATCTCAAAGTGCTTGAAAGACGTTTTCTCTGCCACAGGATCTTGCTGCTCCACTTTCCACCCACACAACATGTCACCAAGATACAGATCTGCCCGCTTCCGCAACGAGAGAGAGAGAGAGAGAGAGAGAGCGAGCCTAAGACTTCAAAAAGACAGAGGAACCCTGGTGGACCAAGCGCTCCCTCATCCAGAGAAAGACGATCAAATCCAGCACCTGCAGAGCAGACGGCCTCCCCTCCCACACGCTTTCCACAGGAGGAGCAGATGAGAGGAGCCTGGGACCAGCAAGCCCCCTGCCTGCCTCCCTCCAGTAGATTAAGCAGGTGGAGGGCTTTAGTGGCCTGGGGCAGGGATTGTGTACAGCCTCCTCTTTTTTTGGTCACTCCTGAAGCCCTTAAATGTACTGACAGGGCCCTCATGCACACGCTGAGCTATACACTATTTTTGTTTTTAGGAGGACGATCTATCACATGTGCACAAAAATCACTATCATAAAGGATCTTTAGGGGTGTCAGCACTGAAAACAGCACTTTCACTGTTTTGCTGAAAGAGACAAACGGCTGAATATTTTTTGACCAAAGTGACAACACTTTAACCTTTAAATAATAACACTAAGAAATAAGAAACTGATTGTGTGAAACTGATGTTGCAGAAAACATACTGTAGACCACACTATGTTTTGCGTTTATTCAATAGTTTCTCTCATTTATTTGGTTTTAAATTTTAGTGCTGCATTTCACAAGTGAAATTACCAAAGATTGGATTCACAGATAGCTGCCCAAACACACAAGCCACTAATTTACAAGTCAGCTTATTGCACTTTCACTGCATCTGAATGCTACCTCTGCACGTACACCAAAATGCCATAACACACTTGTGTGCGATTTGTTGTGCTATGAATATAAAATGTCATTTTTACTAATTAAAAACAGCAACAAATGTTATTTATATTCTGACATGGGATCGTAGAAAATGCTAGACATATCCTTGTGTGCTGCTGCTCAGTTAACCCACAGTTGGCGCTCTTGGTTATAAACGTAGAATAAATTTGCCCAGTTCAGTAGAGATCAAAAGTGTCCTTTAAAATTGGTGAATGGTGCAGAACTGAATAGCTACGCTGACTGAGCCACCAACAGCACAGCAAACAACAGCAAGTAGGTCAGAATTAGACTAGTATTCTTCGACACAAAGTATCCCCCCCCCCCCCCCCCCCCGAGTAGATTACGTGCAGACATATCTCGCTGAGGTAACATTAAGAACAGATGTTCTTTTGGTTTTTTTTCACAGCAATCCAACAATTTCTTGCCATGCCACTGACAATACTTGGCAAAGTGCTTACAATGTGTTTCAACAACAATTTAGAGTATATCTGATCACATTTATCTTGCAGCAACCTTAATTTTTAAGAAGGTCGCATGCTCCTTTCACTGATTTTGCAAATCTTAAGAATAACAGCACTGTGGAAATGTAAGAACATAAATATTTCCCTATGCCCAAAATATTTTTAATTGCCGGTGTGTGTCACTGCACAGCCCTGACATGTGTATTCAAAAACACAGGCACACATATACACACACACAAGCAAGAGTGGCCTAAAGAGGTGCAGGGTGAATCAGAGACAGTGTGCCCACGGCAGGAGAGAAAGCAAACACTTAAGCGACCAGCACACTCTGAATGCTGATGAGGTGGCTCCTTTATGTGCCGCTGCTTGGAGGATACCGGCAGGCACAGTGTGGGCGGTTTCCACCCGCCGTCTATGCCCACTGTGTGTGTGCGCGCTCTCATTTACGGATTCGATGCTTTTGTGTTCAGTACATGATTCTGCTGCATAACTGGGGCTTTGATGATAAAAAAAATAAAGTGGAAAAAGAACATTGCAGAATCCAAACTTTACACCACCGCTACCAGGAATCCATTAATGCTGTAATTAACTCAGAAGTGGCTTTAAGATAAGAACAGACTGACAATAGCAGCAAAGCAGGACTTTGGATGTCTCTGATTACAACAAAATGTGCAAAATATTGTATTTAAAGCAATACTCCACAAAACAATAAGCAAAACCAAACAGAATTATGCAACCATCAGAGCTGTGTGACCACATACTGCAACGTGAGTCATTAGTTGCTGTCAGATATTTATGTGGTTTGTGAAACTGGATGCAACATTGTTACCAAAATATTGCAGACAAACTTCACTAATAATTGTAAAAATGACTTATTACTAGGGGAGTTTGTTAAAATAATTAATAATTAAATCATTTTGTGTCAGTAATAGCTTTTGGTTAACGGACATCTGTGAAAACATGTTAATGACATAAAAAAAAAAATTATTCTAAAAACCTACGGAACTAACATGTTATTACCATATAAAATATTAACTTTGACACAACTACATACAATGTTCCGAAGTGTTCCAAATACGTACAAATCGAGTTACGAGTAGAGGTGTGAGCAAAATTTCTGATCCAGTTACGAATGTTTTCCCGAGTTACGAAGAGCTGATCGGGATCCGACCGATCGTTGGCGTGGTGTTCGTTCACAAACTCCTCTCGCATGCAGCCACCACGTTCTTCTCACATGTGACCACACAGTATCAAGTCGTATCTCGTTCGCTATGACGTTTTAAGTGGTTTTTGCAAACTTTGTGCACCATGGCCTCCAAAAAAGCCACACAAAAAAAAACGCAATCAAAAGTGCTAAAACAATCCAATTTCCGTTCTTTTAAACGGGGAAAATTCGTTCCAGTTACGAACATTTCCAGGAACAAATTAAATTCGTAACTTGAGGTCCCACTGTACTACTAAATGTAATGCAGCCTGATAACAAAGAAGCACATTATCAGAATTGCATCAGACAAAAACAAATGGTGGGTATGGCACAATGTGAATAATTTAATCTATGTTGTGTTTATCTCCAACATTTCATAAATATTTCAGCCCTGGTCACCCCTTCAGTTTATTTATTTTAAAGAAAAAAAAACCCCTCAACATTCAAAGGCTCCCAATTCACATGCAGAAGCATACGACACAAAAACAGGGCTATTTTCACAGAAAGCAGGACGCCACTCTTCAAAAGCAAAACTAAAGAAACGATCTTCAAACACCAAACCTGTCTTGGCAGACTGACAGCAGCTGAAAATGGTATTATTTTGACTTGATTACTTTATGAAATGACTGCAGTGAAACCACAAGGGCATGGTGGTTGTCATCAGGCTCCAAAAATAATGTCCAGAATTCTTACCGTCCTCTGTCTCCTGCCACACGATGCCCTCCAGGTTGACGCTGGTGCCCGGCTCGCAGGGCCCCAGGCACTCAGGCTCCGTGGCCAAGGCCACATCAGACGTGTTGACAGCCACAGAGCGCGTCCGCACCATGAGCTGCTCACATGGAGAGGCTATGTCAGAGTTTCCCACTGAGGCCAGGAGGTGAAGTGGGGGAGGTGCTGGGGTGGAGACTGGAGACTCCATCTGCAGAAACAAAGACAAAAGCTGTAAATCTCTGGCCTCAGAACAATTTGATTCAAGGAAATGATTAATTACACCATGAAATCTCCATATTTTACCATGAATACATTAATGTTTTTCTACAGAATGAGTATAAACATACAATGAACATATAGATGGTTGGGGAATGCAGAGAATTTATTTGATATATTTCAAAAATCAATTTGAATATACCATCTGCTGTTTGCATTGGGTCCAAATCTCAAAAATTTTTTTATATATATCATCTCCTTTAAAATGTGCTGTTTTGGAGATACCAGGGTGTGTTTAGTCAGCAACAATATGTATATCTGCAGGAAGTCCCTGAATTCCGGTGAGCATCAACAAATTATACCACCATTAGCTTGCACTGATGCCTTTTTATCCCTCTCATTTGTAACAGAGCTCCCAGAGACTGAAGCAAACATTGAGAAGTACCAAGTGAAAAAAAAAAGTTCATGCTCCAGATTCTGGCCCTGACCTGCCCCTCACCGACTGGACCTCATTAGGACGAAGAGGTGCCCTGAGTAACTTAAGCTGTACTTCAGGGAAAGGCTGGGAGCATCTCACAGTGTGAACTTAGTCTAAGTCGTTTAATTGAGAGCCAGGCGGTGGTGGGAAAGAGCACTAGAACCGAGAGTGATTGATTCTACCTGAACTGTACAACCGCCAATATTAACAGACAGGAAACCAGACAGGCAGAGTCTGGAAGGCAAACTCATCTTAGAACTACAAGGTGCAAGTACACAAAGCTTTGAACTCCATACAGCCTGGCAGCAAAGGAGAAATATAAAGGCTTCAGTGTAAAGGACATACTTTAGCAGATGACAAAAGGCATGAAAGTTGAGTTGGAATCCAGGCTCGAATAAAGAGAAAAAAAACATCAAGAGAGGTTTTTCTTTCACGGAAAGAAAGTGAGGCTTGATACAGCCTTGGAGAAGTCCAACAGCATAATTATCACATTCAAGTGAGATCATAACAGGCTCAGAATTTCCATTACTTTTCTTTGCGCTCCCGTGTGAAACTTAACACCAGAGAGAAAATCTAATGTCATCTAAACCACTATGTGATTTATGATAACGCACGACTTGCCAAAGTGGTGGCTGGTGTGTGAACAGAACAGACAAGTCATCGTCCAGCTGTCAGCTTTTACAGAAAATATCCATGATTACACATGCCACAGACCTTCTTCTGAAAGGAGATGCTTCAATCTAGATTATTTTGAGCACTTACACCCTTGCTCCATTAAAATTTCTAAATGGAGAGACTTTTGGCCTACTTATGGGATAGAAAATGAATTTAGTTCACTACTCATTTTTAAGGAGAAACAGAGGCCAACAGAGACATTCACATTAAACAACGCATGTTTCTCAGTCATACATGGCTTATCTAGTCACACAGCTATTATCAGCCCCAATATCTACTCTACCACATGAGGTCATTAGCCATGTAATTCGTGGATAATGAGATCCTAACTTGATAAAAGATCTCAACAACACTATACAATGACACAGAAGGGATCTGAATGAAACGATATCCAAGAGTCCACAAGAGATAATGAGCCATGTTCACTGCGAATATTAAATTATTGTAAAAAAGACATTTCCACACAAATTAACCTCTTATTTATTTAGAGAAAGAGTAGACAATTACGGCTCGCTGTCAAGAACGGTTACAACTGACCATTTACCAGTGATAAATATTAAGGATGTTCATACTTGGTTAATACTGTATCATAAATTAGAGCTTCTTTATGTGACATTTATATTCATGCTAATGACTGTGTATGTTACGTTATTGAGTATGTATGTTTAACAAAAATGGCAAGGACCCTGGTTGGTTTATATTCATCATGATCAGCATGCCTTATAAAGTCAGCAGGTGAGTATATGCTAACAGAGGTTTGATGGTGATTCATAAGCCCTAGTGTTTTCTACTGAATAATTAACCAAAGCAACAGCGTCATTTCTTGTAGTACACAATTTAATTCAGAAAGAGCTTCTTTAAACTACTGTATCCAGTCAGATGTGTTTTTTCAGCCAAACTACACTGATTATTCTGCATACAACCGAGTCTCTGGCAATCTACAAATGCTAAACAAACGACAGCACCACTTTCAATGATTTATGAGAGAAATAAGACCCAAGAAGACCTAAGAAATCAGATAATACTCAATCTTTGTTCCACCCCGGGGTTGCAGAATGTGCCTGGACTTAGTTCAGAGACCTGCTGCACAGCTTTCCCTGGCCCTGTGACTAGTCAGTAAAAATTGCTTTTAGCACTGAAGGGTTGAGCAAAAGTCCAAACAGACCTGGATAACACACTGAAGGATGAAATACAATCTGGTTTCTGCAGGCTGGGAGAGGAGGGAACACTCAAAGCTGAGGATCGCAGATGGCAGCTGGATTCCCCTGCATATACTTAACAGTTCAAAGCCCAACTCCATTTCGCTTGCTGAGAGAAACGTGTCAAAGCAAAAACGTGTTGAGAAAGAGGTAGAGCACTAAGTCCACATGAGAAGGTACAGCTCAACAGGACTTCAGTGAAAGACATCAAATGTCGTCAGGTAGAATACACTGATTTTAAGAAGTAGTAAATTGTACTGAAACACATACTTCACGTTCAACTTGAGGGCCATATGCTCAGGTAGTATGTGCCAAAGACATAATATTTCCTTGTAGGTGAATTCAGTTTTATTTCAGCACTATAGCACACTTTATAAAGCACTTTGCAACTTCTTTATTGACACACAACATTGCTGACTAAAGCAGAAATGAGTGTATTAGAACAATGCAATAAAAGTGGTGTCCAAGAACTTCTCTGTTTACCCTGGAAGTGCTGGTATTAATAACAATACATTAATACTGAATATTGCCACTGCTCAAGGGAGAAGGAATATCAAACTCCCAAAACAGGCAGGAAATCTATACCCACCCTAACAGCCCGTGGGCTACATATCAAACGCTATTCAAATCTTGTGATCTTGTAACAATTTCAAATCTTGTGACTGATGTAACAAGTCGTTGTCCATTAGAGAGGGCTCCAGCTTTTTTAAATGTCCTAAAACAACAAATAATGGCTAAACATTAGGCCTCTTAACAGTCAGCAACTGCTTGAACAACTTCAGAACTGCCTTGTTATAATTAAAATGTGTGTTCATGTGGTATTGTGGTAAGAAATTTCTGGTTGGTTCATTCATATCTAAAAACACATTGGAGTAACAGAAGAGTCATTGATTTGTGAGCTACAAAAGACTGATTTCTACAAAAAATGGCTCTTACCCGATACCCTGTACTGGCCAATTTCTCATTAAAAAGCACAAATCAGCTGCATGAATGAATCAGCAACAGGACCTTGACAGAAGTTAATGCCTCTCTAATTGTACATAGCAAAAGAAACAGAAGAGGAACTGTGCAGAACACTGACTTGTTAACAGCTTAGAAAATTGCAGAAAAAGAAGACAAAAGGAAAGGCTTAATGGGACTAATGCTCTAAAAAATAGATCGTCAAATGGCACTAACATCCTGCTAAGATGTTTTCTATTGGCCTAGCTCAGAGAACATAATGCGAGCACCGTTTAACAAGGGTCAGAAACACAGAAGCGAACGATCCACACGATAAAGACATTCCTCAATGTGAGTGAAATCTTTCAGAAAGAGATGAATTCTCTTTCATCTGGGGCCCTTAGCAACAGCTTCTGGTTGTTCACCTGTTGCCAAGAAGACACACATTCAACATTTCCCACTAGACATCTTTAGAGGAAATAACGTGGAGAGAATAAAACAATTGCCTCTCGTTGCGACAAGCAAAACAGCATCAATCAATCTGGGAATAATAGATGCGCCTGGGGCGGTGATCCACAGACACAATCAATGCGGCCTAATAAGCAGAGAATATGCAAATCGAGTTGAAAAGGTGAAATCACTTGAGGTAGCGGAGGAAAGCTGTTGTGGGTGGTATTGATTAAGTTCGATATTAGGAAAATTTCCGAGTACATCCTGGCACCACGGTAGACGCCATTATTAAAGCTAATGGACCCATGCCTCCAGACTACTGGAGCTGCACGCTAAATGAATGTGTTATATATATAGCTTGTTTTGATTGTTTATGTTCTCCTTTTCTTAACAAAAGAACACTAAAACAAAACTGAAACCACTGACCAAACAAAAAACGAATGTAAATGTTTATTTTCATACTCACTGACCACCTGCTCTTATACAAAGCAACTTACTGTTAAATTATTTATTATTTATTTGTGGAGGGAAAAAAATTTAAATTGAAAGATTCAGAATTTAGTTTGGAGCTGATTAGCAATGACCCAATATGTGGTCCTTTTGTAACAATTGTGAATATAAAAAGAATTATGAATAAATGTAAGGAGGTAATAAAAGGCCCTACTTAAAATGGAGGTCCTACTGAAAGAAAATTGTAATGCTTTAAAATGCTTTAGAATGAATCCCTTGAAATAATACCAGTGTTTCGCAGGTACTACTTCAGGACTGATTTGTTATCGTTTTATGATTAGATACTTCACTGCTTCCTGATATCTAATCCAGCATTTTCTGGGGGCTTCACTAGTGTCACCAATATTTGTACAAATGACTTAACTGCACTCTAACGGAAACTAATGAAATCTGAGATTTCTAACAGATTTGATCAAGAAAAGCCACAAAGAAAAATTAAATGCAGATTTTTGTAATTACAGGATTTCATTGTGTTCTTAAAATCAAAAATGCTAACATCTGGTAGGAATTTGGATAAGTAACTTGAACGCAGGAAGAAAAAAAAACAAACAACAACAAATCTAAGGGCTGTAATTCATTTGGAAATTCGAAAAGAAACAGGGAACATAAGCCACATCCTAACGGAAGTCAGCTAAACATCAGCATGGAAATCTATTGGGTCGTGCCTTTAAGAAGTAATCTGTCCGCTCTACTTTACGGCTCCTTTGCTTGCAAAGATAACAGACCTGAACTGATCAAATTACTTATTTCAAGCCCTTCAAACGAGGCCATTGTTCTTAAGCATGTGTTATTCTGTTTTTTTTCCCCCTTTAACAAGAGTATCTGCTGAGCACCGACATTCAATCAGACATGACGCTTGAGTAAATTCTCCTGCTCTATCTCACCCCCCTCTCTCTCCCACCCTGCTTCACAAACACAAGTAGCAGTGCCAAATCACAACTGATAATCTTTAACACTCCAGACGCTCTCAGACCCAGAAAGCAGCCCAAGCACTAAAGGAAGGGCCTGAAGGCATCAATATACAGCTTCAGAACCGCTGCAGAATCCACATCTGAACCAAAACACTTGAACCGCAGAGATCTGCAGTATTCCCAGATCAGAAATACGAGCCGAAGCAATTGAAGCCAAGTGTGCTCCACCTGCGAAGACGGATTTGATCCAATGTCATAATTATCATGAGATTTGATGGGAGGGGGGAAAAGAGAGGGAGAAGAAAGAAAAAAAAAATTCAACTAACAGTCTGAATCTTCATTGATAGTGAGCTCTGCCTCCCTCTGCTCTGACACTTCTGCCTAAGGTCAAACACAATCTAATCAACATGAGGTGAAAACAGACAACTGCTTTCTGAATGTGGAGTAGATTTACAATTGTATGTTGTTGCAGTGGGTAGCTTAAGGGTCATGCTTCAGATCAACTGTCAAGTATTACAGCAAATTAACTTTAATACTGATTCATATTCTCTGGTCTGACTTCTGAGCAGAGGATATTCATTATTAATATTAAGCTTTAAAATTGGTCAATAAACCCAATCCGAGTTATTTGAATAAAGCCATGAATTCGGTCCAAAATGCAAGATACGTTAGGCTTCTACAGTAGAATGACAAAAGGCTTAAATTTTACTTTAAATTGACATTTTATACTTTACCGAACTAACTGATTTGAGTATTTGGCTACAAGTAACATTAAAACCAGACGTCATATCTAGAAATAAAAAATTTCAAGGGCATTTTCACATTCATTTCGGGATCTGGAACCTACCGACCCAAAAGGAAAGAAAAAAGTGACATGTAAAACAACCTACTTCTTTCATTCATTTTTGAACTCTGCATCACACTTATGTTTTAAACCAGTAGTGGTACATTATGACTGGTCAAGCAGTGTTTTCCCACAGAGCTTTCATTTTTACTCTATTCATGAACCACAACCAAAAACGTCACAGTCTTTATCTGTATTCTTCAGAATGTTTATTAAAAGATGCTTTCATTTTCCACTTTAAACAAAGCCTAATTTTGCCCAAAATAACTTCAGAACATCTTACATTTGAGGCATCACTCACAGCAGTAGGGATAGAGTGAGAAGATAATGTTTGAAAATGTATTTCTGATTTATGAATTAAACGTATTTTTGCAACAACAAATTTAGCAATATTTTTTTTTTTATCTTGAACACAGCAGTCAAAGATGCAAATGCATCAGCAATACATCACCCACAAATTCCACTTCACTGATATGTGAGAAGTCTGTGTGACTGGGGGTTTTGTGAAGGTTCAGTGATTGACAGATGTGAGAAGACTTGGTGAAGGGTTAAATGAGGTTTATCACTCTGGCAGCTTTTTTTTTCCTCCTGGGAAGTGCATGTACTTCACCTTTAGCCTTACTGACGTAAAATACCAGAGGTTTTGAATTTCATTTGAATGGAACCTGAGAATCTCGGAAACTTCTCTCTAACCTTATCTCTAATTTTATCCCTAAAATGTCATTGAGGTGAATTTAATTAAAGATGAATCATACCATTTTAATGTCAGATTTAAAGATCCCACCTCTCTAAACCGGTGTATTATATGGAATACAATGTATGTCACTACAATTCCCTGACTTTAAACTGAACATAAACTGGGACATTTGATGTGTAATTGGCTGATATTTATAATGCATTTAGCTGAAAACATATTGGACTCAAAAATATGGAGAGAAGAAAGAAGGAATTCCTGAAGGCACAGTAAAAATTATGCTAACCACAGGCTAAATTAGCCGATGCTGTTGTAAACACGCGTTGTTTGGCGCGGCTGTGGAAAATGCACATGACATTTCAGACAAAAAGTATGCGTTTTAGCCAGAACTAAATCTCAACAACCCATTCCAACTTAAAGGGTGCAGCAACTTTCATTTCTGTGCTCCGTTCCACCTCATCTTCCACCTCAGAAGATGTTCCAAGTCTCTTTCTATCTTAAAAGGTGCTTGTTAATATCAAGTCCCTCCTTAATTTTGCTTTGTTTTCAGCATAATTTAATAACAGCATAAGCATACAGGATCATTTTAGCCGCTATAACCGTGATGTAGAATTTAATACCGTTTCATGTCTAGTTGTCACCATTAAAAATTCCTATTTCTCCATGCAAACATCAGTGCATTCCCATTCCTTTTCATACATAATTACAGGGAAGAGATGAGAAGAAAAAATGAAAAATGAATAAATAATTAAAAACTAAATTAGTGCAGAACACATTTTTAACGTTTATGTTCTGTTTGCGTGTTATTTTATAATTTATATTCACGTGTTCTCTATAGAGGATGTGTATTTATTTTTAGAAATCGTCATTTGACCCGTGGCACCCGAAGAGCTTTAAGAGCTCAAGGCAATCTGCACTGCATTTAAGAAGGCACTCTGAGCATTAATTAACGCATCATCCTACTGACATCAAGACCTAAACACTGATCCAAAACAAACATGCTGAGATTGAGCAATTCATTAGTATCCATAACTAAAGTGATGAGAAGAGTAAAAAAAACAAAGATGATGTTCAATTCTCTGTGTAATGAATTTAAATTTATTTGGTGGGCTGAAGTGGCAAAGTTTGTGGGGGAGGTTATTTGCAGTAAATTTGCCAAGGCTGAATATTTGGCAGCTAGAAACACCTTGGTTATCTCATTTTGAGTCCCCCCCCCCCCTCTTTGGGAATGCTAAATAGCCCATTATCATGTCAACTTTCCCAGTACAGAAGCATCAATCATCAGATGAAAACATGCACACTCCTCTGTTCTGTACCTAAAGGAAAAATCTTGGCAGTGTGGGTCTGCACAGCTTGGAACAGATAAGCTAAATTCCAATTTGCTAACACAAACAGTCATGGTGGAGCGGCTGACTGCCATGTTCCTTCCACTCTGATCTTTTGGCCGGCTAGTGGGCTGGCTCCCACCCAGCAGGTGCTTGGAGCGCCATTCTCTGACTCGATCCTGTCTGACCCCTCCCCCATCCGGCCTCTCTCTCTCTCTAGTTCTCTCTGTCCTTGGTGCAGCTGGCTGGCTCGCCCTATATTGTTTACTGCCTTGGGGGAGGCGGATGGAGGCCCCTGAACTGCCCTCTTTCCTTCAGCAAAAAAAGGGGCGACCTGCATTCCTCACGGTTGCTGTCTGAGAATGAAAATGAAAGCCTGTAAAAAAAAAATAATAATAAAAAATAAAAGGAGAGGGAGGTGCTATCAATTTTTCACTGCAAGCGCTGCTACTCATTGTCCAAAACTAGATAGACAACCGGGCTGCTTTCACGCTTGTTAGCATGGCAGAGAGAGGACAGTGCATGTTTTAATGATGAGAGATGTTGTCATTTAACTGGAGGGATGCTTTTGTGTGAACACGGGCCAAACCTAAATTTTGTTTCTGTTCTTGTCTTTGACACGCAGAAAAGCCAGCCAATTTTACACTGCTTTGACTGTTCTGTCAGACCACGTCTTTGCCTTTTCTTATATGCAAACGAGGAGAGGGTGGAAAGGGGGGCTTTGTAAGACAAAGAAATCATCCAGATGTCAAGCAGAGCATTGACGAGATGCAGCACACGAAGCAGAGACAGCAGAGCAGAGAAAAGAAAGAGAGAGAGATGGGGAAGGGGCAAATTCTCCCCCTCCTCTACACCCCCACCTCCCAGTGTGACTGCTAGTCATTCACCAACAACAGTATCTATTACAATAATAATCCACATTCTTGTCAAGGTCACCCTCTTGAGAAGAAGAGGAGGAGGTTGGGCTGCAGAGGAAATCCAGATAAGCAGCTAAAGAAGAAGAGAGGATTCCTCCCTCTTTAGCCCAATGCTTACTCATGCACCTTATCTTGGACCAAAGAGGTCCACACGTCTAAATCAGTAAGCTTCAGCAATCAACAGTTTCTAAACACCACCGCATCCTCTTAAAACTGCAGCTCTTAAATCCTGCTTAACCAAGCCACCTCACACATTGAGATAAGCAAACAAAACAGCCTCATTCATCAACACAACGTCACTTTCACAACAAAATTCAGTAAGGAACCATGGTATTGATTACATATTGATGGCAAGAGAAAGTCCTGACTTTATCCTGAAAAGACTATGAAGACAGACCTGATTCATAAACAAAACACCATTGGCAATAACACTCATTTCATGAACCATGACTTTTTCAGAAAACAAATATTACCATTTTCTTCAACGACAGATGAACCTTTGTAAGCCCGCCATTCAAGGCAGGTTGTTATTCAGCCAGTGAGACTTCCCTAGAGACCCCAGCCTCCAAACTATTTATAGAAGTCATGCATTTGCTGCTTCCTCTAAACAGAGGCAAGCCTCCATGTGGGTGGTACTACCTCCAACAGACACAACATATGTGGGTTGCAGCAAGGAAACATCTTTGTTAAGTTTTTAAGGAGAATTTCATACACCGCTTTCACACAAAACATCAGCCTGAGGGTAAAACCGTCAAACCACTTCTAAAATTACCAGGGACGTAGCTTATCATTGAAATGCCACTCGTGTTCATTACGTTATTTGAGGCGATTTGCTCACACGCACACCAAAGAGAGCGGAGTTGTGCTACAACTAGATTTGCTCTTGGAACCTGATCTTATGTCTTGCTCAGAGTGGGTGTGAAGTTTTTACAAAAGCTTCTCGACACCTACTCCAAGGAAAGAGTAACCTTACAGCAGAACACGTTCCTTCCATGTTTCTTAGTAACTGAGACGTTATAAATACAGGTTCCGCTCACTGGTGTCAGAACCTCCGCTTCCATGATTCATGAAATGGAACCGATGTTGCACTCAACAGAACTTTCAACCCACAGACAGTAATTCATTAGGTGTTGGCACTTTTCAGCTGTCACTCACCATGCAACTGCGTTTATTCATTAGCATTTAGTGATTATAATTAATTAACAACAGGGGTAGCCAACTGTTTTTTTGGAGGCCAAAGTGTAATTGTTTCTAGTGGGCTGAGACCTGGAAAGTCAATAACTATATTCTGTTTTTGACTACTATATTAATATGCATTGCTTACATAAGCTACATCTTGATTATAATCTTTGAACAGGCGTGAAAAAAAGTTGCTGATGATCAGTAACACGGAACAAAACCAGCCTAATCAGTGTTTGCTCATATTTCACTTAATTTTAAAAATAGCTTTGCTGAATCATGTGATGAACATTACTATCCGGCTTTGGAGTAAAGTCCACATCTGTTAGCTATGCAGCCACGCTGATTCTCACCAGGCTAATTCACAGGGCCACCCAGTAGCGAGGGAAAACAGGACATGTCTGAGAGCACTCAACACATGCTGCTCTACAAGAGCCACCGGCTCGCCCATGACCTTTGAGAACTTAACTAAATTGCTATGTTAAGAACACCCATTTGTTTTTAATTATTTGCCATCAGACACATTTCTAACTGTCCATAACAGCTTCCACAGGTGATCATGAATATAGGACACGTCTCCTTAAGAGGCACTGTGCTCACTATTTCATTTTTCTCAGTAGCATAATCTCCTTCTAGAAGCCTTTGTAGGTTGAATTAGGGAGGC
Organism: Hoplias malabaricus; assembly: GCF_029633855.1. NCBI lineage: Eukaryota > Metazoa > Chordata > Actinopteri > Characiformes > Erythrinidae > Hoplias > Hoplias malabaricus. The sequence continues at coordinate 5,996,275 of NC_089815.1, read as the reverse complement.
CTCACATTCAACATGAGAGGAGGGGGCGGTAACCAGCACAAGGGCCCGTTTGATGCGGATTATCATAGGAAATAAAATCCCTTCATCTAACCCTGTAACGTTTTACACAGAATCTGAGCTTACACACAGAGGAGCACTCATTTTAGACTATGATTCATAACTGGGTTTCACTTCATGGCAGGTTGTGAAAGTTTACTGAAGATGTGCCAATATGAAAAATTCCAACACATTCACACCTGAGTTCACTGTGGTTTTTTTTGTATGTTGGTGAAAGAGCATGCATTTTACTAGGGCTGAGGAAACATTCTGTGGACAGTGGGTTCAAGAGCATGTAACACTACGCTTATTAAAACACGCCTCACGATAAAGGCACCTTGCTAATGTCATGCGAGCAGTACCATTACACACAATAATTTATATACAAGAGCGCATTCATTTAGGCATATACTTCCAGGATCATAACTGACGACATGACCAGGAACAACTGTACAGATGTTCATATCACAGTTTAACATGCTGTAAATAACTGATTATATACATCAGACCTGTGTTTCTGTGTTTGCTTGGGTTGGGCACTGTGGCCCTAAAATAATAATCACAACATTTCAGGTTATTTTGCTGATAAAGATATTCTTGGCGATATGACAAAACATTGAAAAATACTTTTTATTAATTCCAAGAACAAACTATTGCAACAAAAGAAATGTTATATTTATATATACAGGAGGTCCTTGGGTTACGTCAGTCCCGAGTTACGACGTTTCGTGGTTACGACACATCTCCCATTTACTGTATAAAGCCTTGTTTCGACTTAAGTGGTTTTGCGTCGTAAACGTTGTAACTCAAACTTCCTGTTTGGTGTGCGTGGCGGAAGAATACACGGTTTACGTGGCTCGGGACCGAGGAGGATAAATGGTAGGATAGGATAAGTGCTTACAGTATGTTATTTACGTACAGTATGTTCCGACTTACACCGAAAATCGGTTTACGACGCGACATAGGAACGGATCAACGTCGTAAGTCGAGGACCCCCTGTAGTTGTATTAATATAAATATATTTTAATAATAAAAGGCAACTTACATTTTTTACATAATACCATGGTTTATTGTACATCTGATATTTTGCAGCCAAACCACCTCTCTGTCACTCTCCACCTCAGAGCCACTTTCCACCGTAGTTAACTGTGCCTAAAAGACTCATGTAAAGAACGTATGCCAAATTATGGGTAACTGTATGATGTCACTAAGTAAACAAGTCAGAATATTACCATTATCAGGATACTGATCTTTTTAAAATCTATTTTTTTTAATTATGACAATATTACTGCGACTGATACAATATGGCACAGCGCGTGTTCATGTATTTTCTTGCTTCTTTTACAGTGGATCTTTTGTCTATTTTTGTACTTTATATAATTGTTACTTTAACATCTTACATTCTTTGAATTCTGCAAACAGTCAAGTACACCTACCTCTATTTAAGGTACAATAAACATGGTATTAATGTAGGAGATTACATCATCAATCATATGCTTTAATACACTATTATTATGTTTTAATTTGGTGGTAAATTAGTTTTTTTTTTTTTTAACAGTCACTTGATGCTGTTGCCGCGGTAACACAGACATAGTGGCACCTCAATTTGAGCAGGCTGAAGTGTGCAAGAATAGGCTACTGTCTTAGTTGACAGGTACACGCTGATATTTACTCAAATCTTTGTGGAAGATGTTGGCCAAATTGAATTAACCCTCACAATACCTTTGGAGTGCCGACAAATTAATCAAATGTCTGTTAAATTAAAATGGACCATGATGCGTTGGGCCAGGTTTCCTCCAAATGCAAACACCACAGGCAGCCAGAATTCAACCCAATTAGCGTAACCTGAAGAGTGGCACCATCTGAATATGGGCCATTTACAACAACACAGCATAAAGGATAAAACGCAAAGGAATAGCAGAATAATCAGTTTACTGAAAACACGTTTCTTGTAACAGAACTATTTCGTTTCTTCTTATTATTGTCTGTTTACCAAGAGACACACTCATAAAAAAATAAAGAGTCTCTGCTAAATCAGAGCATCTTGCTTCATGGTCACGTTTGATCTGTCACAAACCATGCTGAGCTACCAGCGAGTCACGCATCTTGAGAGAAAGCCTGCATGGGAGCCGGTTTGTAAATGTTGCGTCAAACATGCAAATCCTCTGCTGACAGCACATGTATGCTTCAGGATAAAATCCCAGTGCGTACCTTTCCTTGAATTCAATCACAGCTTAAGTAACCCTACTGTTTATTATTTCTATTTTATCTGGTACAGAACTGCTCCAAATCCAGGCTGAGAAAAACATACAAATTAAACAGATACCTAGAATGCGCTAAAACTGTAGCCATGATCTAAAAGGCTTTTACAAAAGGCGCTGCCATTCTGATTCTGAAATCTTCCACAGTAGCGTCTAATCTTCTTAAAGGAATCTTTACTGTGACACTAACCTCATTAGGCAAAGAGTAATTCAATCCTCAGCACAAAGATGTCAAACAGCAAAAGACTTGTTAACTTTCAGCTCTTTTATCAGTTAATGTTTTGACGGAAATGAGACCTGGAGGAAGACTGAAAGGGGGTTCAAGTTGACTCAAATCAAGCCATATGTGGTTTCTCACATGAGGATGGTGTGATTGGAAATATATATATACACATAAAAAAAGTGGGCCCACACTAAAGATTGTATATATTTTTTTGTAATTTTGAGGGGAAAAAAAATAAAAAGAACATTTTAATATTAAAACGTAACCATGACCACATATTGCTAGTAATGACTTATAATTCAATTTATGTGGTCAAGGAATTTGTGAAGATAAAACCACGGTTGTTTAAAATCTGAAACTACATTTTACACTTTAAAGAATATAAATTAACACCTAAAATGAGGAAGCTTATGATTCCTATTTTCCAGAAGATAAAACAGTTCACTGGGTCTTAATTAAATATCTACTATGTGCTAAGACATCATAGTTTAAACATTGGTAGGCTCAATACATCTAAATTAATGTGCAAATTCATTCATTTAATCAATCATTGTCTGAAATCCAATCCAATTCAACACTGGAGTCCTTCACAGGGCGACACACACCCACACATTCATTCATACACTCACACCTATGGACACTTTTGAGCGGCCAATTCACCTCCCAGTGTGTGTTTTGGACCATGGGAGAAAACCCATGCAGACATGGGGAGAATGCACCCAACCCCAGCGACACTACCTGCAGCGCCACCGTTTCACCGTAATGTGCAAATTCACTGACAAATATTTTATTATTTGATAATTTTTCCACTTGTAAAATTTAGATAGGTTTCTTTTTCAATAGCCCTATTCAGATATAGTTAGTTCAGCCTATGGAAATGGGGTATTCGTGTCCAAACGACTTATTTTCTGAAATCCATATCCCAGGGTAAAGGAGTATTTCTTGGGTTTGTTAAGAATGGATGTGCTGGAGGAGGCGTTTAGTGATGCATAGTATGGCACAAATCATATGAGTCATTCAAGCCTCTTAAAATAAGGCTTCCCAGGCAGACTGATTATTAACCATTTGTTTGAAACTGTTTGAAAGCTATCTTCATCCCAAATTGATATGTTGCACTGGTTTGTGCCACGTTTCATTCACATCTCTTATTTAATCCAAGATTTTTCATCCAGTGTGAAACCATCTTAGATGTTACTGATGTCCTCTAGTAAAACAACATCACCCAAGCTTTCCACATAAGCGCACTGCTTCCTGTTTCCTATCAATATTGTCCATCTTTTGTCACTCTCTTAAACTGTGATCCCAAAAAAGGGAAAAGGGAAATTCTTCCCTTCCCAAGATTCAAAAAGGGTTCTCTCTGAATCTTGGCCATTGGTGGGGAACACTGAAATTCCAGCTAAAACACTTAAAAGGCTTAAAATGTCCAAACTCTTTCCAAAAGCTAGATTTGCCAGCTTTTGATTGAATGAGAAGTCATTAAAAAGACAATTCCCCCTGGCTTTCAGTCCTATTCCTGAGTAACACATGAACCGCACCAAGAGCTATTATCAGGTCTGAATACGGTGTGTTAGAAAAGCGAAAATGCACAAACACGCAGTGCGCTGGAGACTCGGATTAAGGACCACTGGTCTATTTCATCGGCTTTCTCCCTGCCTGCCCTCTCTGATTTCACCAGCTCAATGAAGCCAGGCCCTGACAAGCTATTCAGTGTAGGAGGTTAAATACTTCATCCATTCACAATGCTATCCCCCTGCTCTCGCCTCTTCCATTTTGTCTGCTCGTTTTCCCTCACTCATCCCTCTAGCCCTGAAGTGCCCTCTTCTCTCAACAGAAGAGAGAAGAGCTTCCAACCCCACGGGGGTGTGGGGGGGGGGCTAAGGAACGGAAGGTAGAGGGAAAGCACACTATGTCTAGATTCATGGTTTATTACTAGCGAACTGACCAGACATCCTCCTCATCCATCCAACTCCTATTTAGAAAAGCAGCAACTTGCAGCATTCAACAGTTTTGGCCTTCTTTCATTTATCAGTCTTTGTTTGTTTATCCCCCTGCTTTGCCCTCTAGCTTTCTCGCTGCTCGCACTGAAAGGTGAAATGAGGCATGCTGGAAATTTGCTGGCCGACAATGGAAGACAGCTGCTCTTGCTACTCGAGCCTTTCATGAGCTGAATTAGCAGTGCAAGCTCCACGCTTGCCCTTCCCCCCACCGCACAGTGCTTGCTGCAACGCTGATCCAGACACACTCACGCTTGCCTTACAAAGCTTGGAGAGCAGGGAGGGGAGAAGCACGCCTGAAAGGGCTTTGTTCCCCCCGAACTGTGATCGCTTTGACAGGCAATGCCAAGATGTTTCACAACCATGTAGAGTTTTTCCTCCACGTTCATAGGGGAATTGTTTAGTGGATTGACAAGAACCAGTTCATATGTTCAACGTACAAAACACAACCTTAGAAAACCAAAACTACAATGCATTTAGTCAAAACAGGTTTTGTAAAAGCGGACATTAACTAACATTTAACTAATCAAATCAAAATTATTCACCAGAGCCTCGGGAGCACAGTGGGATTTATGTTTACAGCCTTAACATAGCAGAGATTTCACACTTTGGACGGTGGAATGCAGGTTGAAAAGGTCACCGTGGAGTCAGCGTTGAGCTCTCAAAATGGCACCATAATGACACGAGTCAGACTCGGAGCCAGGAGCTCAAACCTTTCATGACAGGACTATATCAACCTGACAGTTCTAGACACTAGGACACGGAACCAGCACTGCAGTAAACAATTATTTCAGCAATCCTGTCATCCATCTATCAGTAACAGCCAGGTCATGGGTAAAGATTCAACTCCAAGTTCTCCATTCAGTAAAATGCATTCAAGTTTAGTTGCTGTTTGCGTTTATAAAGCTTTGAAATCTGATAAACGTCCACACTCAGCACTGAACAGAGGAAGTGAAAGGCTTCATTTAAAAACCTTACTAAGCACTCTCATTTTTTTTTCCATGATTCAACATATACACATACATACATATACACACACTACACTTCTCTTTACCATTTTTAAATCTCATTTCAGAGATACAGCTACTACGGCATTTCAGAATTAATCTCAATACTAGGGCTAGTTCGCAAGAAACTAAATTAAATTTCTTACCTGTCCTTTAACAAAAAATAAAAAATTCCTTGACTCAGCTCATTGAAACAAGCACAAACTGTCTAAATGTGAAGTCATTTAAAGTAATTTTCAATCATTCTTCCATGTATACATCCAACATGGCCGCTGACTTAATATAACGAAATATATTCCTGCATTTTTTAGCCACACAGCCCAGCATCGCTTATAATCTGCTGTTCTGTAGTCCAATAAATTCATCAACAAAGGTTAGAGTAGCGGTCAAACCCAAACATCTGTCTGTGCAATCTTTGTACACAGAGTTACAGTGTATCACTCATCTGACTTCAACAAATTTTGTCATGTATATTTCACTTAATCAAGTTATTTTATTTGAAAAAATGTGAAGGACAAGAGATAAAGACAGAAATACCAAGGTTGTCGTTCTCAGCCAAAATCAAACCCATACCTGATATCTCTTGCCTTCACATTCCAAGCCCTGAAGGGCACTCCTCCTCGCCAACACAAAACCAAGGGACAGAAGTACACTCTTGCAAGGCAGCTCAGATCTATCTTCGATGTCTGACAGCTCCAGATCACAGTGTGATCTTAAGGTAAGATTAGAGTGAGTTGCCAACCCAGTGCCTCAGTATTAGAGTGGAGTTTTCCACTTCTGTCTAGAAGAGTCATCTTCTCTCTTATGACCAATAATCCTGATCTGCATGTCTTCACTGCCATTACAAAACCTTCCGAAACTGTAACATTAGGGCAAAAGAAAAACAATGTAGAAATGACTAAAGATTTTCCTACAGAGGTTTACATAGTTCTGTTTTGTCTGCTATTCTATAATTACTTCCCTAATTAGCCAACAGCCAGAAAAGGTGTCTGTCAATATAAAAGAGAGGGAAAAAAACAGCATTAAAGTAGGTCTCCATTATAGTGGCATTTTATTAATGCAAAAACAACACTGTAAGCACAAGATGCTTATTTCACTGCAGCAGATATGACCAAAGCTTGTCAAGAAATGTGTAAACCTGAATAAAGGCCAGGTCCATTCACATGATTGATTGCACTGACAAGTGAAAAGCACTTCACACAGAAAACCCACTTTACATAAGACCCAGTTCATATTTCTTTAAAGAGAAACCTATAAGCAACTGAAAGAGGGGTGGGGGGGGGGAAGGACTTTCATTGTAGTGCTTCTCTGCAACTCAAAACATCAGTGCTGCAATAAAACACTCTTCTCCCAATGACAAATGAGTGGCATGTACTTACCTTTTCATTTTTCACCTTCTTCAATGCTCGGCACTCGCCATTTTCCAGCTCCTCGGGTTCCGATTTAATGGCCAAGGGCACTATTCCTACAGATTCCAAGGCATTATTCCCATGTGGCTCTGTCACAGCCATGTCTGCATTTTGTGCATTGTCAAAAGAGGTGCTACGTGTATTGTTCCCAAGTGCTTGAGCATTAGAAGCTACCTCTTTCTCTATAGCGACCACTGCGACAGGTCCTTCGCTTTTCTCTTTCTTGTTTTTCCCACTTGATACTTCCTTCTCCTTTTTGCTATTTGGTATGCTACGGGAGGCTTTCCCACCCTTCTCAATGCCTTTGCCAGGTGTGGAGTTGCCAGTGCCTCCTGAACTACCTGTTGTGCCAGTAACATCCCCTTGGGTTCGTCCCTGATGCTCTTTTTTCGCTCCATCTCCTGCTGGAGACTTGTTACTATTGTCTTTAGAATTCTTGTTGCGCTTGGATTTAGATTTGCTCTCTTTGCCTTGGGGGGCACCAACGGGGCTGACAAACTTGATATTGTCTGGCAGCGCTGCGACGGCACTAGGTGGTGCTGCCATTCCCCCTGCCTCCTTTGAGCCAGACATCTCGAGTTTGTCCTTCTCTAAGTCAGCGTCAAGGTCGATAATCAGATTTCCAACACCAATATCCCACTCATCACCGCTGTCGTAAGTGTCCACCGCATTCGAGTCCACACCTTTCCCGCCTGCAGTGCCACCACTTAGGGACATTTTAGTGCCAGCTCCCCGAGTCTGTCACTGTGATGTCTGATTTCTCAGACTTCCAGGGTGCGGGGAGAAGGGGGAAGAGTAGCCTCAACGTATCGATCTCAATTTCCCAATCACCCACATCTTGCCCTAAAAAGGAGGACAGAAAAGTGTTATAAAATGAAACTTAAAGGGTTAATATGTTCAACTTAGCAAAGCAAATCCATACAAAAAGTACAGAGTTGAGACACATTGTGACTGAGACTTTATGTATTTTTTTTTACAGACAAATCAATATGACGATTAACTGAACATTTTGCCTCGACTGTAATTAATGAACAATTATATTGATTTTTTTGCCCTGTTCGCTGACGTGGCTGGTACTGTAAATATCCTCAAGCTTTTTTTCTGATGATGCTGGGAGCTTGTCAGTCTCTCTTTTGGAGCCATGCACTGTTCATATTTGGTGATGTAATTGTGTTTCAAATGTTGAAAGCGACTGGTGGTATTAACTGGTGGTTGCTAAAACTGTTTGTCAGTGTACGTTTGACTTCTTTACGTTCAGTGTTATCTTCATTAAAAGTCAAAACATGTTCAAATGACAGACACAGCATTTTGCTTTGAAAGTACTTGCTCGGTTGGCCTTAGAGTTGAGGTTCTCCTTCATGTTGCTTCCATGTTATAGATTCGACGAGACAGAATCCTTTGACTATGCACGTAGTACCATGGTTTTAAGTGTTGAGTACATGAACACACCAGGGAAATAAATAATACAGTGGAACCTCTCCCTACGAACTTGATCCGTTCCATGACCTGGTTCGTAAGTGCAAAAGTTTGTTTCTCGAGTCAATTTTCCCCATTTAAAATAATGGAAAAGCAATTAATGCGTTCCAGCCCCCGCCCCGAAAGTCACACTTTTTGCACTGATATATGTTTACAACACTCTCAAATTAGTAAAAAATACATGTAGCGTTACTAAAAATAAAAGAGAAATACAGTGGTAACAGTAATAAAAAAAGAAATAAAGTTGTAAGTGGTTACACATCGCTACCTTGAAGACGTGACGACTGGCTGGAGGAGTAACACAGGCACTGGCTGTACGACGGGAGGTGGGGGTGGGTGGAGTAGGCGGGTGAATGTGGGGAGACGAAGCGTAGATACGGCTTAACTTAGCACGAATTTCGATGTCTGCTATTTACACTAATGCTAAATTGCTAAAGCTACAATGTGCTAATCTTAAAAGCTCACTCAAGTCTGGGCGCTCTGGGAGACTCGCCTATTGGGGTCAGTGGCCATTTCCAGCCGCCGGCTCGGCAGAGGCTTGGGTTCGTTTCTAGAGTCATTGTTCGTGGGTGGAAGCAAAAAATATTCAAATGCCCGGTTCGTATCTTGAAAAGTTCGTTAGTAGAGGTCCCACTGTATAAATAAAAAGGATGAACAGAATTAAAAATATGTTAATAAGATTTTGAAATATCGATTTAACCTACAAAATAAATATTAAAGGTCCAGTTACAACCAAAACCAGAATAGCATGACAGATCAAAACTATGAGCATGCCCTATTCAGACATGAATAAAAGTACAGTTAGAATGGGGTGTGGACAATATGACAACACATTTTCAAATGTTAACTAGACCACATTAGAAAAGCACATTGTGACAAAACAAATATAGTAAAAATAAAATATTAAAGTTTATATCTTGCAAATCCTTGTACCCAGGTTCCAGTTTAACGAATGTATGAAAAGAATATATACATCATGATGCACGCAAGGAAATTTCTTGAAGTATCAGGATGTAGTATTTTTTCCTTCATCACTTTTCATTAGAACTGATATGATTACATAAAGAGAAAAATGTGTGGGTGGGGCAGTAATGCAGTCTGCTGAAACTAGAGCTTAGTCAGAGGCTGATGCTCATAAACTAATTGAGTTGGCCATGCTCTTTCACAGGCCAGTAAGCTCAGGGTGGCTTAGCAGGGTAAAGCCTGAAAGGCTAAAACTAGTCATAGGAGCATACCCTTTGACCCCACTCATTGTAAATAATTAACACTGACATCTGCAGCGTTTGTCCTGGGTAGACTGCAAGGGCAAATAAGAGTTGGAAAAAAGACTCCCAAAACAAGGGTTCTGATCGATACAGATTTACATCGCTAAGATGGCCAATGATCAGCTGAATTACAACATCTTTGTCGACTCTCATTGCATAAACGAAAGGTTTCCGCAGGGCATCTTAACAGCTTGGACATATTATACACTTCGTTTTTTGATCTTTACTGCAGTGCATCAGATGGCCACAGAAACTAGCTGGGAGTGTAAGAGCCATAATTTATCAGTCACACAATCACCAGTTTTAGTTCTGCATTCAGGCAGGTTCACATAAAGGACTCTTAGGCAGAAGTGAAATGTCTGCATTGCTGAGTTGCACAAATAGAGGACGGAGATATTCTCTCGCATTTAAAAAACTACGCATTCAATGTTTTAAGTGAATGTCTGCTGATACTAATATAAATTTAATATCCCAGTGCAGCCCCATGTGACATCAAGTATTCGCTGTTTTTTTAAATAGCCTACAATTCCTGCTATATAATAATCATATGTAACTCTATATCCCCAATACGGTATTTTATGTATATCACAGGGCTGAACTTATCCTTAATAAATATCATTACTTCTATCGCAGCCTTCTCCCTATGGAGAACACGGTTGGTATCGCCCACAGCGTCAGCAGTTACTGGATAACTGGTCACCAAATACAAGACATAAAATCTCAGACCGATAAACTAAAAAGCTAAACTCCACCGAGGAACTGTCATCTAATCACTCACAGATGGTCACCCCTTCAAAGTGGATGAAGCTAAAAACAGCAGCTGCCTTTTTTGAGCAGTGAAGGGAGGTCAGTCTGTAACATCTGGAGTCGTGCTGTGGTGTAGCGAAGCTTTATTAGCCCACTATCAGACTCTGACACTTACTGAATCCCCAGAGCTTCCATCTAAAATGTCATGAACAGTGCTGAAAGAGTAAGATGTGGAAAAACGAAATCGGAGTGTCACTGGTTGCTCAAATGGATAGATAGATGATTGGAGACGTAGAAGAGAAAAACAACACCTTGGTGTATAAAGAACAGAAAGACAGACTGTAAGGGCTAATGCATTTAACAGGCTGTTAGACCTAAACTAATCTTGGGAATAAAAAACTGATTTCTTTGCAAAGGTGCTAATGAACGTTTACTAGTAGCACATAAGGAGAAAGGAGATCGGATCCCCCCCTTAGCACATATCAAGGCTCTTCAGTTCGGTTCAGTTGTATGTTCTAACCTGCAAAAGGCATTACTTTCATTGGCTTACTGATTTCCCAGAGGTTGCCCTAACACACGATTGGGAAATGTTCATTGATAATCAGCAATGAGTCAGTTCCACAAAAACAGTAAGAACCAAGGAGGGAAACCTTGACAGAAGCTTTCCAAGTGAAAATAAAGAGGGAGGTAGGCACAACATATTTAACCCTGCCAACAGCACCACAGGAAACACACTGAGCCAGAGCACCTGAAAGACAAACAATCAGCCTGAGATGGAAGACAAAGATCAATGGTGCAACTGCTATTGGTTTACTGCCTGCCAATTCACGGCCCACATAATTGACCAAACAAAACAACTGACAGAGCGCCACACTTTGCATCTTTCCACACATTCAAATCTGACTGAGCTTCGTACCCAAGAAGCATGGCTGCATAATTGTGAAAAACTATCCCTATCTATTAAAACATCAGGCTGATTCTGTGCAGAACACCAGGAGAGAAATTCCAACTGCACTAAAACTACTATAGAGAACAGCTGGAAATGTCATTCTGTGGCTGTTTTTCTTACAGCTGCATTGGTGAGCTTGGGTTCAATAAAGGGATCATGGTCTCAGAAAGTGTATAAAACATTTTGGACGTAAAAAATTCAAAGAAACCACTAAAATGATTAGTCACACTGGTGCTCTTCTGAAAGTATAGTTTGCTTAAAAAAATGAGTTTTGGATTACAGTCAACAATCAATTCCAAACTGGGTACTAGCCGAATTAACTACATGCATATTTATATAAGGTAAGATGTCTACTGCGTTAAGAGAAATAAGGCAAGGAGGGTCGGTGCGTGAGCATATGTTAGTAGCCAGCAAATGCAATGGTCATAAAAAAAAAAGCCCATTATCCTGGCCTCAGAGCATCACCATTATGGTAGAAACCCAATCTACCAGTTCAAGTATGATGTTACGAATACACATTTTCCAATTCAAAGCATTTGAGTATCATTTAGCACGATATAGAGTACAACTGAAAACAACATGGGTTTAATCCACAGATACTAATCAATCTCTCGTGCTGATTGTTTAACAATATCATATTACAGAGATCAGTACATTGAATTGGGCTTGGTTGGTTTCTGACTGAAGCAGCAGCAGCAATATCTTCAAATATCATCTACTTACACAAGGAACGTATCAAACTAAGATTATTGTTAACAGAAAGGTTTGCTACTCAGATTCCAACAAATTGCAGATATAAGCAAGGCTAATCAATAGAACAAACATCAGAAATACGAAGATCAAGCCAATAATTGGCTTGACTCTACTGTTCAGACGTAGTTGGGTCAGAACTATCCTTAGGAAATTGTTAAAGAGGCACCCGGGCCAGTGGATTGCGGCAGTGTAAGAGGACTGTGTAAACGTGTCTGAAGATAGAAACTGTCGGACACTTGTGCCAATGGAAAGCCTGACACATCTGTGAACAAAGTTAGAGTTGACTTGCCAAATCCGATTGGGAACGGATTAAAAGTTTTAAAGTTTAAACCTGCACACTGACTTCTGATCTTGCCCTGAGAACTGACTGTGAATGCACTTTACAACCAGGTGTAAATGGGGTGTAATATTTCAACCTCAACTTAGCAGTGAGCGATTAATCATATAATAGCCTAATGGTTTCCACAGTGCTGGCCTCTGTAATTTGCTAATCAGAGAAGGTCACAATTAGGCTAATGCATTTCGTTTAGTAACTGCATCAAAATCAAGCATTCCTAATTACAGTTTGTGCAATACTAAGCAAATAGCACTCTAATGAAGCATAGAAATTTCAGCTGAGCGCAACATAACCGCACTGACCAAAGCTTAATGTTCTCACATCGCATTATGAGAGTGATGCAGGTAAACAGGCGGAGTGTGCCTAATCTCTAACTGCATTATCATCTCTGTCATGATTAGGGGGACCAGGTCTGCCAGGGCTTTGTGTGCTTCAGGAGAACGGACGCGTTTAAAAGTCCACTGAATTAGATTCCCCCAGGAATTTGCTTTTATTGCCATTGTAATGGGTTTAAGAGTGAATGCTTGAGTTTGGACAAGCTATTTTGCCAATTTAGCGTGCATCGAGTGTTTTAAGCAAATTCATTTGAAGATTTTATTTATTTGAAGTATTTCTCTAGGGACAAACAGGCTGTTATTGTAAATAAGAATATGTTCATAACATAAACATAAACACCTAGATGATACATGATAACACCAGATTCACATCTGTAGGTAAAAAATACAGTATCAGCTTTAGACAGATGTTTAAGTGACCCATGTTTCAGAGGTGATGTACATATTGTACTTTGGGAAAGCAGAATGATGATGGATTCTATGTCATTTGTTAACATTTAATTAAATATTAAATGTACTCCAAATAGATTTAATATCACTTTACACATTTTTTTTAATGTTTATTAGAATCAAAAGCACACAAAACATTAGATATCTGCCATTGGTGCAGTCTTACAAATATCACAGTCTACTAAACCTTTTTTTGATAAGTCTTTGATAATGAAGTCTTTTGATAATGAATGAAATGTTATGTAATTGTCGTAACGGCTCAAATCCACCAAATTCTGTAGCAGATGTGATACGTATTATAAACACCTGGGTGTATTTATTTAAAAACACTGCATTGAAAGTAATTTTAGGCCAATTATATTGATATGTACATCATGAAATACCCAGTAGTTAAGTTTCTAAAGGAAGACTAACTGCAGTGACAATACAGCGACAGGCAAAAACTATGGTCTTCATTCTAAAAACACATCTAGACCGCCAGAAAACCACACATCTATTCACCCAAGTCCATACACACCGTTTTAAGCTACTTTACATATTTTCCAAAATATTCAGCCCATGGAAGTCATAATAGAAAATGTAGGATATATGGAAAATACGGCTTGTTATCCCTGCAACTATCACATCTATGCAAAAGAAGATCAATGCCTGTCTGTATCTGGCCGTATTCAAATTATATGATGTAATTACTGAAATAAAGCATAAAATGGGAATGACTGCTATATGAACTGTGAATTAAAATTAGCTAAATGTATCACTGAACCATTCACATAGAGAGATTTGCCATCATACTTAGTCTAGCTTACATAGAGGCAGTGAAAGACCCTATTAGGCCTTCATGAACGCAACGTCCTACAGGCAAGGTCTAATTTTCTCTCTCTAAATCACTGCATTTCAAAAATAAGAGATTGCAAAAATGTCCATCTTGAGCTAGACCCTGCATTGATCTGTCATTATCTCAATAGAGCTGTTCATTCTGCCGTCTGGGGATGGTGAACTGATAATGTCAGAGTTCTTTAGACCGACATTTTCAACGTGAAGTGTTAACAAAAGCTTTTTCTCCCTGAACTATTAACAAAGGCAGGAAAATAATCATAGGCTGTTGTTTATGTCACAGAGCAGTAAATGCATTTTACTGCCCACAAAGATGACTACAGACAAGGTTTAAAAACTAAATGCCAGTGAACAACCATTTTAACATTTCCCCCCAAAAAATTGACAAACCACAGAATCACACAGCTGTCTGAGGGTTTGGTAAAACTACACCCAGCGAATCATGTAAAGCCTCACCATAAAAGACAAACACAAACATGTCTGTAACGCAGTCGTAGGATTTAGCTTAGTAACAGAATTTATCACAAACAAACAAACACAAATGTTATTTAGATAAAACTTGATTTACAGGTTTACTTTACAGTCATAATATTTAACAGGAAATTAGTTTGAGAGGATTTTTTACTTGGTTTATAGGTTACAGACTTTGAGGAAATATTCCATACAAACTGGCAGTCCATGGTGCTTCTAATGTTATTGTGGTTAGTCCATCGAGCTTCAAAGTAATAACCGTTTTACGGATATTTCTTACAAAAAGCTGTGTAGACTTCAACTGATGTTTGTGTTCAACAAACTATTAAAACTGAACAAATATTGGGAATCTAATGTATATTTTTTCCTCAGTTTTGACAGTGTGCTCATGTTTGAGGTTAACGCTTACGGGTAGCCATAAAATTGGCTAAAATTGATTTAAACTCTGTGAAATCGTTAATATCCTCATTGATTAGTATTAATCAAGGAGTTGTGGTTAACTCTTCGTCGTAAACAAAGTTGCCCCAAAGTCAGCTAACGAGCTAGCTACACATTATTGTTGTAGCAGCGGGTCTCCCAGCAGGCGAGTGCTATTCAATAAACCGCAAAATACTACATAAATATAGTGTTTTTCTCACAGTTTCCAGTTAGCTAACTTGTGTATTTACATTTGTGCTTAACAATAGCCTCCCACAACTTTTATTATCCCCAAAAACAAGTCCGAAATCCGGATACTTTCCCAGACCGAAACCGATGGGTAACATGTGCCCGCAATTGTATTAACACACACAGACGGTTAGCGGTGCTAGCTAGCAGGCAACCTAGCTTTCTAAAGTACCACATTTGTCGATAGTAAGAGCTATCGAGAGCAAGTACACTTAATCAGAGTCACAAAAATAACTGGTGAAATTCACAAGGCTGAAGTTTTCCCCTCATTCGCCAGCTTCGAATTCCAATTTTCCATTCCACCTTAAAGAGTGCAGCACTTGCATTCTGGTCCCTGAGCTGCCAGGGCATAACTGCTGCACCATTTAAGGTGGACCGGAGAATTTGAATAAGAAGCTTGCGAACAAAGTGCGGAATTCAGACTTAACTCACCCCGCTCGCGAACTCCTATACGGGGAGCATTTATGTACATTCCATAGATGAAGGTGGGCGACGTTTTGTGAAAAATCCCCCCAAAAACACCAACCACACGATACTCCAAAGACATCCAGCAACTAGAGAAAGGGAAGGCCAGCAATTCGCTGGACCGCAGCCATCACACACTCTAGGATCCCGTTCAAAAATGGAAACGCTGGCTGAGAAAAAAAAAACCTCACGCTGGAATCACACGCTTCTTTTCCCGACTCCGACCAGAACATAGATCCAACATCGTGCCCTCTTTTCCCCTTCTTCCTCTCGAGGTATTAAAACAATTTCTTTAAAATATATCTGTATTTTTTCCTTTCAGTCTCTTCAGAGTCTCGTCTCGGCTCCGTCCCTTTCAGCAACTGTCTGTGGGGATACAATGTAGCTAAACGGCGGCGTGGAGCGCCATGAAATCCAGGAGATTAATCCATGTGGATCGGAGGAGGGTGAGCGGTAAGAGGCGGACACTGGACTATTCCACTCCGTGCCTTCTCCAAACCTTGGCTTCTGCCCACCATCCAACGTCTCTTCTGAAATCGAGGGCATTAACGTGGACTTTTCCCCCTTTTTGCTGCATTAACAGCTTCTGCCTTTCTCACAAGAACGTACTGTAGACGTTGCAACATTTCTGTCAGGGTTTGATTACAAATCAGCCACGTCAGTATCAGTGAGGAAATGTATGATGATTAGTTCTGGATCAGCTCCATCACTCAAAATAGTCTATTTTGGCATTGGGCAAGTTGACCTTAAACCTGTGTTTGTGGCTGCTCCAGAACATCAATTTATACAAGCAAAGCTTTTCAGTGACATTAATACAGTGTACACCTGTGTCCACAACGAGAGCACATTAAAGGGTTATTCAAATATCATTTTATTTGTGTTTTTCAACATTCACTCAACCCTGTGACATGAACATATTCGCTGTGGTACTTTGATGTATTGGTATAAAACCTCCATAAGAGTTGGATCCCAAACCCCAAACAATGTACTTAATTTTATTAAAGTAATTTAAATACTTTTAATAATCCATAATCGTTTCGTCCTGATCCGTTGTTTAAGGCAAAATACTTTTTATTAAACTCAAATAGTAACAAACATCTTGATTCTTTTAATGTGTTTACATTTTGACAGTAACAAATAAACAAACAAGTAAACATCAGTGAAAATGTGCTGTCACTAAACTAAAACAACATCTGTGTGAAGTCATTTTTCATCTTCTTTTACATATGAATTACTGTACATATGCTTTAACTTCCCATTACCAGCCCACACCCATCCCCTCCCCCCACCTCATGCATGTGAGGCCAAATTTCCACATCTCTTTAACTGAATTTTGGATACTATGAGTTGGCTTCATTTTCAATGCGTCTTGACATTTGATAGATGTTAGACATTACTGTAGGTCAGTGTTCATAAGGCGACTTGACATTTGCCTAAACGTTTTATTTAATCATTCGTCCTTCCACTCCTTCAGCTTCTGGAACAACCGCTTTCGTCATGTCTGAGGCCCACCTGGAATCACTCTAAAAAAATCTCCGTTAGACAACTGCACACAAGAAAGTGGAGACAATTACCTCTTGATGGAATAAGCCGTTATACATATTCATGCCTGTTGTTACAAATAGACTCTGTGCACTGACCTGCGGTGAAGTGTTACCGTGGGTCCTTGTCTTGACTGATTTCTAAGTAGCAACTATATAGATGTGTCCCATGCTTTTAACCTTTAAATCCTCTCTTTTTCTCATTTTGTTTTCTCTTGTGTTCATCAGGGAGCTGTGAATCACAAGAGGCTTTCACTGAAACAGCAATCGGAGGTAACTGGTTTGAGAACACCAACTGCCAATTTTCTTGTGAAGTGGAACGATTTAATCTTTAGCTTTCGATGAATGAGATTCCAACCTATAATTGAAGGCACTCTCAGTATAGCCACTGTACGCGGGTTCTTGTTATACGCTTCAGGTGCGAAGGAGGAAGAAAAACGACTTCAGTCGGTCTGAATGGAGATTCGTGCCGCTCTATCACAACACTTGACATATGGTCCCATAGATAACCTCGCTTGTTCTCCAGGTAAGTGTGCAGAGTAAGTTGACAAAACAGTGATTTTCCGTTCTGGTTTCCACGGCAACCCGGATACGATAATGTTACCGTTTTGAGTCGACTGGAATGAATCATTTGGTAACAAACAGAGGTGGAGGGGCTTGGACTGGCTGGAGGAACCGAAAGGCTTGTGTTCCCACAGAGATCTCCAACAAGGCAGAGCTCTTTTCACATACATGAGAAGAATCGGGTTGGCAATTTGATCCCAGGAACACCCCTAAAAGTCATCAGCCAACAGAGCTGAGAGCTTGAGGCAGTAGATCATTTCTTATCAGGTGGAGATCACTCAAGCTTCCTTTTATAAACAGAGAGTTGATTACACAAACTCATAAAAGCCTATGTAAACTACCTCAGAAGCACCAATCCAAGATGTCGCCAAATGTGGTGTATCACTCTACGGCGCAGGCCTAGGGTGTAGTATGAATGGCAGCACTTACTCACCTCTGCTAGCTCAGCTGGAAGTTAATGGCTACTTTCAGCCATTAGGTGCAAAATAAGCCACCCAGCAGGACCTACAGGAACTTAAATAGGAACGGGACTGTCCATTTATTTAGATCTGTAAAGACTAGTGAAATGAACTCGGATTTAAACGTGTCAGAACTACTCTGGATCCACGTGAACAAGCTTCACAAAGAGTACAGAATTGTTGTAATGGATACGAGAAGCAATGTGTGAGGCGTTGGAAAAACTCCCATGAACCTGGGTCTGAATGCAGTTAGTTCTACTGTGGTCAATTTCAACAGAAACAGATTGACATTTATTGCCTGTAACTTTGCCTAAGGGCTCTGCTGGTTAGGTGTGGAAATAGATGATTTATATACTTGGCGGATGTAATCAGCTCAGGTCAGAGTCAAATCTTGGTTGCGCTTTTAATGATTGCTCACATAGACTTACAAACAAGACCATAATCCACCCGTTTTCACCAAGTCGAAGGACACATGACCCGAACCTATCCCTACAACAAAAGTCGCAGGGTGTGTCGAAGGTAGAGTGTTGTACGGAGTGTGTTCTTTCTACTCCCAGGCGGCCTGCCCAGCAGCCTCTTGTCTATAGCCACAGGTAAACCCCTCATTTGCACTCACTTTTATTCAGGGTTAACAGACTGAAGCATGTAGAGCAGCAGGCGCGAGGGGGGAAATGCCTGCAAGGGAACTGCTGACTAAGAACAGGAAGACCTGCCGCTGCTATTTCATCCACAGCCTCGACCTTTCTCTAACTGCCTCTTCATTCAGATGCAAAAAGCAGGCCTTTTCATGAGCTAGTTAGATCCTTCACACAGTTGAATCGCGCATTTAATGGCCTGTGCTGTTTGTTTAAACAAGCGGAAGAATGTGTTGATTAAAAAAAAAAAAAAAAGAAAGTGGCACAGCAGTGAATTCGACTTTAATACCTGGCCTGAGGATTTGATGAGTAGCTGTAGGAAAGCACACCCACGGCTCTTGGCATTGGTGTCAACGGCTTTGTGGGACAGAATTTTGCAAGCTACTTTGCACGCATCTGTAAAAGGGCCTTTTGTATTAGAACACAAAGAAGTGCTCCTGCACACTGTAGGTGTTTGGTGCTGATGACTGGCTCTGATTAGGTGGTCTCTGGCTTCAGGCAAGGGAGGGTTTTTTTCTCATTTGTTTAAATCTAAAGTAGGATCCAGGTTTGTAAAAGGTAACAGCATATTACTGTATGAACATTTAACATGCATTGTTTTTCCTGCGACTGTAGTATATCATTTGATGGTGCTTACTTATTGTACTTAATATAAACAGTGGCAGAAGTGAACACAGTTCTAATGGAGATTTAATGAAATGTGTGACATGATTCGGTCAAAAGACTACAAGGATCAAACAGCTCTGTTCAGAGCGCCTGGGATCAGTGCCTGTTTCTTTAAATGAGAATGAGCCGCACGCAGTCGACCCAGAGCTCACGCAGTGAGAAGCAGACGCGAGAAGCAAAGCACACCACATTTGATTTTCTGCTTGTATGGACTGGTTTTGCACAGTGTTCTCTTTTCTCCGTTCTTGTTTTGGCTCAGTTTTTTTGATGTCTCCACTTTGGTCATGCCTGTTTTACATGGTTCCTCCCCTGTGTTTGTTCTTGGGTCCAGTGCTGTGATTGGAGATGCTCTGGGGGGGTTGGTGTATGTGCCTGCATTCTACATAAGGAGTAGCATGAGGACATTGAGATTCCTTTTATTCCTCGTTTACTGATTTGGACAAACCATAAAAATGACTGCCACCACCCCAACAAAACAGAGCGGGGATTGGCAGAATCCAGATGCCCAAATAAATGCACATGCACTAAAAAGTTTCATAGTATGCCCTCTTCAATAAAAATAAAAAAAATAAATGGAAAAAAAATAAAAAAAACAATAGCTCCCTAAAGACTCATCGACCAAAACTGCTTCTTCTATGGCATTGTTCCAAAGAACATTTTTGGGCACTTTTACCTTCCTTCATGTGGTTCCTTCATTTGCGATGGCAGAATATTTTTATTACTTATTGTTTTACTACTCATTTATCAGTGTGTTTAAAAAGATTTAATGCACATTTATATTCAATGAGCTGAATTAGCAAACAACAGATGTTAAATCTGACTGTTTATTAGAGTGTAGACATTCTGCCACTTGGTACAACATGTAGGTCGGGGAGTTAAGACATTTTTACAAGAAAAACTTAATTATTGATGCTTTTTGGGCCTTTGTGGTTGAAAGGAAAAATCACTCACGGCTTGGGCTTTTGTGCCATTGTTCCCGTCCTGAAGCCAGCCATTACAGGGAGTCATTTGGCACAGTTGTTTGCTCTTTCTGGTGCAGGGATGCTTGTGTCACGAAGAGGCTCCTCAATCACTTTAAGGGAGGGGATGGGGTGGGTGGGGGGCTTGTCCAAAACCTGAGTGTCTCTGCCTCTGACAGCCATTGTGGTCCAAATCACAAGGGCAGCTCCAATATGGCTCTGCAGCACAATCAGGTCTTTAGAAAAGCAGGACATTCCATGCTCAGTCAAGCGGCTCCCGCTCAGTTCACCAGCTTTTTCACGCAGAAGTCTGCTGTGAGTTTTTAGGTGTGTTGTAGTCAAGCCCTTAGAAATCCTGCATGAAATGATGTGAATAACTACAATGAAATCTCTAAAATATAGGTTATAATCTACAATTTCTCTCATGTGTAAACAAACAAAGAATGCAGAATGAGCCCAAATGTTTTATTCCAGAACAAATGCGGTTATAGCTCAACAGAATCATAGAATAAACCCAGAAAATCCAGCAGCTGCCAGAACTCTTTTCAGTTCCTGTTCAGAGATTTATGACTGTCACCATGTCCCAAGAGGAGCAGTGTTCCATGCTGAATCTCACTGTTGCATGACATGGCCGACATAAGGCTTCCATTGGCTTGAAACTATGTTCCTCTAGCCTCTTGCCCCACATGGCTTTGCTGAGGTCAGGTTGGCTGCATTAACCCCTTCTTGGCACTTTGGTGAATCTGATTCTCCAGCTTCCCTGCGTGAGAGAATGTGTGAGACAGGCAGAGGTTAGTGATGGTTCAATGCTCAGCGTGTCCAACAAAAAGCTGCCCAGCCACAGGAGAAGGCTACGAACAGGAAGAAAGAGCAACATGAATATAGAATGAGAATAACGATGAGCCTCTGTAATCAAATGAGCTGAGGTCAACTGTCAGCAATTTTTAACGCTGATCATTTAGAATAATAACGAGATGAGCTAATAATACAGGCTCTTGAGTCAAAACCAATTTTCCTACAACTGACAAAAATTGGCTACATAATTCACATGCTAATGTAATATTAACACATCACAAGCATTAATAATGGACAGAAGCAAACCATTCCTTCAGGAACAAACAACTTGGAATTTGGCAGCCAAAGGATAAATTCAGAATTTCAAAACCTGCGGATGTCCGTGCCCCACCTGGTAGACCACTGAAACAGTGACCATCAGATAAACAGAACACAAAGAACTTTCATCTTTGACAAATTTCCTCTCGCCTCAAATACAAAGGAAATTCAGAGTTATTTTTGTTAATCCTTCAACTGTGGGGCATTGACCCAAATGTTACGGGTCTAAAAAGAAACTTCTAGTGTTTTCTCAAACAATAGACTGGCTGCTCCAGACTTCAATATCAACATGTGTGTTTGGGATTCCTTGAATTATAGGAACCTGAAACGGCAGCCAAGTCCTAAGAAGGAAATCTGAAGGTGTTTACAAGAAGTGTGACCGATATCCTCACAGATTCTTGAGGAGAAGCGTCCCCCAAAAAGAATGGAAATCGTATTCAAAACAAAGGCGAGGCTAGTTAAATTCTCCATTCCCAAATTGTCAAGATACAACGATTTACACTGCTGATAAAGCTATATACGAGGTCCACAGGCAGACCAACTATTGAGATGATAAGTGTTGAAGAAATTCAGCTCAACAGCAGTAGCCTGGGGAGCCCAAATTTTTGCAGACCGAAACATAAGATGCTTTTACTGCGCAGATTGATCCCAGCCACAGATAAAGAGCTCCAATTTTCCAATATCCAGCTGTGCCAAACAAACAAGCTTTCCATATGTTTACTCACACCTATCAAATCCTGAAATGTAATTAACCGCAAAAGTACAGGGTTGTTATCTAGCTGTTAACCTTAAGGGCCCTGGAGGCATTTCTGCTCCAGAGCACAAAGGCCAGCTAATGCGATCCGTGCTGGGATCCTCAGATGTCGTCAGGCAGTCAGCTTCAACCGAGCGAGCCGTCTGGCCTGCAGGGTTTTTCGAAAGCTGCACAATGGTGGCCCAGAGCGGCCCGCGCCATCGCTTCAACAACAGCCTCTATCTCTCCGACTGCGGGGACCCAATCAATAACAAGGGTTATGAGCCTGATCTAGCAAGCATCAGCATCTCTATTCCGGAGCAGCCGACTCTCAATTCCACCTTCAATTTCCAACCGGCTGCCTTCACAGAGAAGGGCTCGGCGAGCGGGCGCTCAATTTACGGCCAAGCACATCCAGCCACCTCTGGCTTCAAAGGAAACGTTAGCATTGATGGCGGTGATTAGCTGGTCAAGACTGGAGTCTGAGAGCATGATGTAAGTTAAATGCAGCAGTGCTCATCAGTTGTTTTCTTTTTATCTGTCTCATCTCATTAAGGCTGAGCTGGGGGCTTCTGGCGAAGAGAACGTAAACAAGCTGTCTGCGAGCACTTTCCTCCGACCACTCCGTCACAATTTTCAAAGCGAAGCATGCTGGCGAGACACAGGCTTCTGAGGAGAGAAACTCACGCTGCCAGACATGACAGGATAAATCAGATATGTTTGCAGAGCAAACAAATCAGGAGGGCGCGTTCAAGGAATCTGTCCTTCCAGATGTACACAGCCTCGATAGAAGCAACTATATAAAAAAAAAGCCAGTTTCCTACTTGGTGCTGAGCCAAGCCTGAGCACAAACAATTCTTTTCAATTTGGCTCAACCCTGTGTGCTTGGGGAGAGATAAAAGACAATGCCGGTGGATGCAATAAACATCCAATATGAGCGGGGTGACAAGAGCTTGCTACAAATGAGTGCTAAAGAGGCGGGCTGCATGGACACGAGCTGATTGCGAGCGAACAGCAGATGCAGGCTTGCTGAGGCTGGCGCTGAGCTGCTGAGTCCCAGCATTCTGCATTGGCTGCCGAGGCAACTTCTAAGAGCCCAGACATCGATCTGGCAAGATAATTTCCCATTGATTGCTGCTCTGTTTGGGGGCTGCTGTGGAGCAGTTTATTACCCATACTGCAGCTAGGGAGCCAGCCCAATAATGGGCGCAGTGTGTCCACAGTACTGCTGGTACTTCATCATAGGCCCCACCTGCCCCTCCCCCCTCAAACAGCCAGCAAGCAGTTCACACACAGGACTCGAGCCTCCATACACTGCTCCCCACACGTACAAGGACAACACAGTGTAAGACTATAACGCTCTTTAACCAGCTGGAGGATGGACAGGCGAGTGGCCTTTTTGCATTTGAAAATTAAGGCACTTGCTCGTGCAGACACGTCGATAAAATCAAACGATCCCACATCAAGAATGTCACGGTGATGTAAATGAGAATGTAAATGTAGTTCTACGCGTACAATGCACTCAGTGTATAATGAGTAATCCACCCTCATCCCCTCGATTACATGCATCCTCAAAATGCAATAATTAATTAAGGTAAAAGAAGAATGAACATTTTTTTAAAGCTAAATTATAGTTAACATGCTGATTGGATTTGTACAATGACGGTCACAATTCATTAGGCTAAGCATGTAAATAAGATACTAAAGATCTGCTTTTTCTGGGCTAGCAATGTGCATAAATTAAGGTGTCATAAAATGTTATAAAACCTTGTCAAAGTCGCATGTACTCTCAGATGATTCAAACATACATTGTGATCTTAGCCGTAAATAAAGGGATTGGTATGTACCTAAGGCAAACCTAGACAGGTGCTGCATCTGTCTCTCCAAACAAATACAGTGGAACCTCTACCTACGAACTTGATCCGTTCCGTGACCCGGTCGTAAGTAGAAAAGTTAGTTTCTCGAGTCAATTTTCCCCATTTAAAATAATGGAAAAGCAATTAATGTGTTCCAGCCCCCACCCCGAAAGTCACACTTTTTGCACTGATCTATGTTTACAACACTCTCAAATTAGTAAAAAAATATATGTAGCGTTACTAAAAATAAAAGATAAATACAGTGGTAACAGTAATAAAAAAGAAATAATAAAGTTTTAAGTGGTTACACATCGCTACCTAGAAGACAAGACGACTGGCTGGAGGAGTAACACAGGCACTGGCTCTATGACGGGAGGTGGGGGGTGGGGGAATAACGGAGAGTAGGTGGGTGAATGTGGGAAGACGAAGCGTAGATACGGCTTAACTTAGCACGAATGTCGATGTCTGCTATTTACACTAATGCTAAATTGCTAAAGCTACAATTTGCTAATCTTAAAAGCTAACTCAAGTCTGGGCGCGCTGGGAGACTCGCCTATTGGGGTCAGTGGCCATTTCCAGCCGCCGGAGGGTTCGTTTCTAGAGTCGTGGTTCGTTGGTGGAGGCAAAAAATATTTAAATGCCTGGTTTGTATCTTGGAAAGTTCGTTAGTGTAGGCATTCGTTAGTAGAGATTCCACTGTATAGGATTTTCAGTGAAGTCAGTAAAAACATAATGGTATCATTATGTTAGCCAGCTCCAGATCCACTTTGGTGCTCGCTTTGTAGCTTGGTGTTACAACAAGAGTGTTACAATTCTTATATAAAACATTTAAAATGTGTATTCAATCTTCAAGCCGTATTCTAGAGAAATCCAGACTACTATTTGTTCCATTCTTCTTGGTAATATAGCTAACATAACGCAAGCTTAGCTAATGTTATGATGTCTTTTCATGGTTGACCCCCTCCCCCATGATAATGTCTCAGTGCCCAGTATTCATTAACCCAGATCCCTGAAGGACAGCAGAGAAGAAAGTCCCGTCCAACCCTGCACACACCGTATCACTGTTTAAAAACATTCACAGTATGAAACCATAAATCCTGTCACTGTGGTTCACCGTTAAACTGTAACACTCCCATCCATAATTCAAGTATACATTCACAATATAAAGGAGCACTTGAATTCACACGCAAAGAAAGATTCCTTCCATATGTCTCAGAGAGATTTGAGAGTCGTGGTATAAGGTTTTGCAGGGATAAGATCCAATAGTTGCGCTCAAGGCGAGTACAGTTTCCAGTTTTTATTGCATTGTCACATCGTGTCAGTTTGCAAAAGGCAGTTTTGGCAGACATTAGCAGTGAAGGACAGAGGAAGGAGAGAGACACTGAGGCACACACAGTCTGAGGCCGTAATACACCCAGACAGCTGGAGACCCATGATTAGGTTTGAGTGGTATTAGCCATGTTAATGAGTTAAGTTGGGCTTGAACAAATGACTGGGAATTATTAACGTAATAAGAACACAGAGAATGAGCGCGGCAGAGAAAGGATTTGCTGAGATTACTGCATTTGTACAACGGTGGGGTGTAACTATTGACAAACGGAATGCCTCGAAGCAAACAGATGAATCTGACACGGATGCTTCGTTCAACATTCAGCAGAGCAACGGTAGAGTGAACGGCCGTTGAGGGCTGTGTGGTTTTTATCTTACTGTAAGATGAGAGTGTTGCTGGTGGATATTCATTGCCCCTTGCATGCAGAAAGGTCAGCGACAGACACTGGGTAAAAAGTATGATCAAATTATACATCATTTGCACAGGAATATAATGCCATGTTGCCAAACAGTATCAGACTTACCACGTAAAATTCAGAGACTGACCATGTTTATTTAGGATGCTTTTCCACTGCATGGGATTGGCT
The DNA here is from genome assembly GCF_029633855.1 of Hoplias malabaricus. Classification (NCBI taxonomy): domain Eukaryota; kingdom Metazoa; phylum Chordata; class Actinopteri; order Characiformes; family Erythrinidae; genus Hoplias; species Hoplias malabaricus. The sequence goes on along the minus strand of NC_089815.1, from coordinate 5,970,156 downwards.
CGACTCGACTCGGCTCAGTTCAACTCGCTTCTTCATTTAGCACAGCTCCCCCGTGAAATGGAGCCGGTGACGTCGTAAAAACCCAGTCTCTAAAGGGGACCGCATGCTCACGACCGCGGTACAGTTAGCCGCTGTTTACTCTCGTTCTTGTTTTTTGGACTGAACACGACTCCATGCCCCAGTTTTCAAAGATCAGTATTTCTTGTTGCACATTTGGCATTCGGTGGAGATCTTTGTCTGCGATCGACGCAGGGAGCGTTTGAACCCCTTTAAAACACCTCGGGGTAATGTTATGAGTTACCTTTGTGAATCGGATGAAAGCAAATGCGAAAGCTGCTGGAACTTCAGAAACTTTACAAGCGGCGGGTTTGTGCTGGAGCTATGCCTTTTGTGGTGATTGACAGGTCTCTCAGGCCAATCAGTGCTCTGCAAGGTTTACACATCCCACTTTAATACCTACCCAGCTCAGTTGGAACCGTAAGCGAGCAAAGACTAAAAAAGAAGCAGGTACCAGTGGAAAAGTTGGCCGGTGGAAAAGCAAAGAGTCGATTCATGTAGGTTCCATGCAGTGGGAAAGCGCCATTAATCCATCAATCTGCAGCCGAAATGGCTTTTCTTTGTTTCAAGTGTAAAAAGAAGAAGAAAATGGGTGGTCTCTGACTTTCGCACAGTACACAAAAACACGCATACCAGGAAGTGGTAATCAGAATTTTCAACTTCTTAAAACTGCGCTCTATTGGTGACAAACTTTTCCCATCGGTCAGGCTTTAATAGGATGTGAGAGTCTTGGCTGGTTTAGTCATGCTGGATTCCTACTTTTGCTGCAGGGCTCGACTGAAACGAAAGCTCTGAGGCTTCCCACAGGCTGTTTTTGCAGAGACCTGAACCACCTAAACAAGTCCTAGTATACTCACATTTTTAGGCGCACCCCCCTTTCTCTCACACACACACACGTCCGACCAGGCATGCAAGAGCAACAGCAGTGCTTGGACCTTTGAAACAGGGACACTGTGGGTTTACAGCACTGTCCCTAATACACTATGACATTAATCAATTCCACCTGCCACACAGAGTTTGGGGCTTGCTGATGCAGCTGGCTGAGGACGGGAATTTTCCACCGAGACCGAAAGGAAGCCCTCAATGTCCACCAGCCTAGGAACCTGTCTTGACTCTTGCTGGGAAGGCTCCGCACAAGGAAGAAAAATCTCTCAGCCATCAGGGTCGCCCATACTAATGGGCCAAACAGAGAAAACAGATTAATCCTGTGGCCATTAATAATTCCTGCAACTGTTCCCTCTGAGACAATTAATCACCCTGCCTCTCTGTCAGAGAGAGAGCCTGAAGCGAAACAGGGATCCGGGGCTACTGTCGGAGCCATGACTGGCTTTATACTGAAGAACCACTGAGCTTTCACAGCTCCCCAAAGCCACAAAGACATTATTTAAAAAAAAAAAAAAAAAGCCAAAACACTAAGATAACGGAAGTGGTGGAACAAACCGTGAGCTCAACACTATGAGCAGGTGGACAATGTTTCCTCTGTCTAATCAATCTCTGCTTGGAAAAGAACAACAACAACCCTCTGCGCCATTTAAACAAGTGTTAACAAACTGGAAACGGAGGTGGGAAAACGAGAATTTCAGACGGCAATCTGCAGACGGTTTTCAACAAGGGTTGCTGGAGTTTTAGATCATGCAGATCCTCAGCGAGAACAGTGAAGCACAATTAGTCACAGCCCTCTTTACATGAGATATGATGGCTCCATTATCATTCATTAATGAGAACACTCGAGTACATGGCCGCTCCCCCACACTCACACACTGGTTAGCTCTTTATTCTATTCTTCCCCCTCTGAGGGGGAGGCAGGAGGAGAAAATCTTCATTAGCAGCAGAGCCAGGAACATTGGCGGCTTAGAGAGGGGGTGAGAGAGAGAGAGGGAGAGGGAGAGGCAGACCGAGTGAATGAGAGAGCACAAGAGAGAGGCAGAGGAATAAATTGAGGCTGATCTAGTGTGCTGCATTTTGAAGAGGCCAGATTTGCATATCTGTGCAGCAGAGCAGAGGGAGAAATGTGTCAGTGCTGACAGCTCGATGAGAATCTTAAAGCTTCAGTGCTGTGTCTCTCGCTCTCTTTCTATCTCTCCCTCTCTCTCCGTCTCCCGGGCGTTTGCCCTGCTCCCGGGGCTAAAGGGTCACGAGCCGCTCCTTTGTGCTGGGCCCCTCTCACGGCAGCGCTGCAGAGGCTTGTTTAACGGTCAGCTCAAGTGCAAAGCTGTTCTCTGGGGGGAAGGCCAGTTGAAGCTTCCCTGCTGCAAGGGCAAATGGAGACATCTGCGAGTGCGCGTTTGCGGGCGAGTGTGTGCGTGCCTGAATGAGTAAGCAAGCAAAGCGTCCACCAGAGTAGTAAAGTGGACGAGGAAATGAGCCAGATACGGCAGCGCGGAGGAAAGAAACACAAGGCGTGCCTGCCAATGCTTACATGGAAATATGGATTGTACACAGAGTAACTGTTTATGAAGTCTGTGTGTGCAGGCTCAAAACAGAGCAGGCGTGTTGGGTTTTTGCCTTCTAAACACACTCTCACTGTGCTCTCTGTCTGGGAGTGGACTCCAGCACACTTAGCATTCAGCAGTCAGCAACAACAGTAGCAAGCTGCAGCATCCCTCCTCCGTCTCAGGAGAGAGCCTGTGATGTCTCTGCCCGCCGCTGGCTGTTAACTCACGGAGCTCGCTAAAACCGGCACCGTTTGATCTGAGGGCTGCAGCTCTAGTTGGACACGGCGGAGGGAATCACTAGAGATGGGCTCCGACAGCGCTGTGGTGTAGTCTGTGTGGGTATACCGTGACTAGTTAAGGCTCAACCGCATCCCCTGAAACGTATACAGAACCACTAGTAAAAGATGTGTAACATAATCAACAATATAAAAGCTCAAAGTTACCACTGTGGTGACACAAAAACTGGAAGTAGTGCGAAGGTTACTACATTTATTTATTTTTTCATATAGAAGCACTAGGTATGTTTTTAATACTTGCTCACTCTTGGCTGCATGCTAGCTGAGGGACTAAACCGTTGTGTGACTTTTCAGAGGAGCCATGATAGTGGAATATGAACCAGAAAGCAAATAGGGCCAAGTACATTTGAATAGTATAAGCACCAGGGAGTGGAAAAGCGCCCTTAATCAGGAGTCCAAAGCAGCATAATTGGCTTCGCTCTTGTTGGGTATAGGGTGTAGAATGACCTTTCCACCTTTCCTCTAAAAAGTGCACAACCAAGTCTTACAAGCAAACAGAAAAGCTACAAATAATTAACTGGGAGGGGAGACAATGCTAGACCCAAGTGTTATAGTTTGTTGTAACAATATAAATACATTAGGGCTGTCGAAGTTAACACGATTAACACGACTTGAAATAGTGCTGTTAACTCAAATTCTATTTGGCCCTGCGAGTCATCCGTCATTCATGTTGAGACCTGACTGTAATACCCCTTTCACACATGCACAATAATCCAGAAAGTGTTTCCCTACCCAGAAGAGCTGTATGTGTGAACGCGACCACCCGCAACATTCGTCCTGGACCCAGACTTTATCCTCCTCGAGCCCTAATAAACATTCTGGGGTAAAGTCAGAGTCAGCGCATGTGAGAACAGAGCGGAAAATGTTCCGGAGTTTCTCCTGCACGCACTGTATAAGCGCTGTGCGCCACGCCTAAATCACGTGTTTCATCTCCCGTTGCGAGAGCGTGTCTAAGGCAGAAAATCTCCCACTTAGCGCTGCATGTGTGAACGACCGCACCGGTACAGCTCCAGACCCGATACTCCGGAGTTTCTCTAGAAATACTCCGGAGTTCATGCGTGAAAGGGGCAACTAGTAGAGGAGTGTATGAGTGATGGAGAAAGGTCTGTTAAACAGGAAGTTTCGTTTAAAAAGTTTTCCGGATGGCTCACTTCACAAAACAAAGGCTGTTTGCAGTTATTGTCAGGCTGAGTTTAGCTATTGAGTTTAATGGAGTGGGTTTTTGTGTGCTATTTGCATTAAGTGAGATTTCAATATGCTGTAGCACTGTGGTATGACACGACATGTCTTTAATGAAGTTCAACTTTTGTTTGCGCAGTACTGTGAAGTCCTATAGGCAGTGACTGAAACATACTGCAGCACAATTGAAGTTTTATTTAGTTTTCATTTTCTTTTGTTACACATATCTGAACTAATACACACTAGTATAAAACATGTCATTTTTGAGACTACAGCTCACTAATCTATTACAAATCCAATTTTGTGTATTGTAGGTTCAGTATTACTGCCTAGTGTGTGAGTGAATAAAACTCCCTAAAGTACATTTAGCATAAAATATGTTCACCATTTTAACTGTAACAAAGAAAACAAGGATTTTTAAGTGGAATAACATTTACACAGATAAAAAAAAAAAAAAGCGATTAATTGCGATTAATTGGATAAAATTCTGAGATTACTCGCAATTACATTTTTTTATCGTTTGACAGCCCCAAAATATATATTTATATAAACATACTAATATCAACTCCAACAGGTTTTCCATTTGCTGTGATATTGCGGCATATACGAAGTCAGATTTCCTACTATGGCTGCCCACTTATCAAGAATGCATAAAAGTAGTAGTATCTTCTATCTACTTGTGTCTCATTGAATCTCACTGAATACACACTGTACTGTTGAAATGCTATATGCGAGCATGCTTCCATGGTGTTTGGACATGTAAATATCACATAATGAGCTGTTAACAACTGGTATTGCTAACAAGGCTAATAGGGAACAACTGAATAAGGAAAACCTAGGGCACAGGGCTTAATGAATGCTTAAACAGCTCGCGTGTGATTCCCAGCTCTGACATCCAACTTATGAGGTAAATGGAACGAAGCATGAGACCAGTATTTGTAGAACACCTTAAATTTTGCTTTCACTTAGTCAGTCTGCCTGTGTAGGAATAAAGGAGCATTTTACAGCTGCTCAGAATTTGATTTCAATGTACATTTTTATCAATATTCCTGAGAATCTAATACACATTACTGATTCGTATGTGGGTATATGACAGAGCAATATTATTTCCTACTTGGAATAGAGCACACACACCTACATATTACATAGACGACACCTTTGGGCTTCTCTGGCAATTCAGGCTGCTCCCCGGCATACTCATCAAAAACAGCTGGGGACGAATGCTTGTTTTTTTTTTTTCTCCCACTGCTTTCCTCCCTGGTTCTTTCTCAGTGCTGAGCTTTCTGGGAAGAATTAGAAGGTACAGTAGAATAAGCCGAGCATTAGCGCAAGAATTCTATGAACGAGCTTACCACTGAGAGCTAGAGCTCCAGAGTGCTTTAAGCACCGGAGAAGAAAAAAAAACTGCTCTACATTGTAGCATTTGACAAACACTGCTTTTCCTGTGATAAGAGGCTGGGAAGGATAGACAGCGACAAGAAGCAGCCCTCAGTTTAGTACTCCCCCTGGGCTCAGGCAGTGGAGGGAAGGGCAGGATGCGGTTAAGCGCATGCTCACGCACACTTCTTGGCATGCTGGAGGGAGAGTGACATTGATCCACCAGCTCCCGTCCATCCGTCTCCCTGACAGAGGTAACAGGATTGTTAATAAAAATGGAAATTGAGCCGTGACTCCCCTCCACCCCCTCCACCAATTCCCCTGCCAAACACATGCACAGCCTGTAACCATGAGCAGGACCCAAGTGCGGTTGGCCAGTTCTGCTTGTAGCCCAGCCATAGCTTCATGCCTCAGATCCAGCATTCTCCTGAGCCAGCCACACACTCGTGGAGCTAAACACCTGATAGAGAGGTGGAGGAGGCAGCGCGCCAGTGATAAATGGCTGGCTGTCGTGACACGCGCTGAAACATTAAGGTTTACAATCCAATCCCAAATCCTTTCGTAGAAGTATCAACAGGGAATCGCTGAGTAGGTGCCCACATTGTGCAGTCTCACCCGCTGACAGTCTTTGGCCTACAGGGGGATAAGGTGCTTCAGAGCACACCGGCCTGTGCAATCATAAAGCCACATTAATGGCAAGACTCGGGTGGCTGCAATCCAAGCTCAGATTACGAGTGCGAACGCACAAAACTGTCATCAAACCTTTTATCTTCTCGCAGCCGCAGCAGGGGGAAAGCTCATAGCAAAGGCTGGAATGCGAGATTCTTAGGGCTCAAGGAGCTGTCTGGTAACAGATCCTCCGTTCAGAAAATTAAAAGCCTTTAAATCTACGAGCTACTCATCTCCCTCTGTAAATTACCGGCACCCGAGTCTGCCCGGCCGAGGCCTGCCCAGAGTGATTGCCACCTCAAAAAAGAGAGAACGGCAGAAGTAAGCAGTTTGACTCCCGGAATCCATCATCTGTAAAAGCGGCTGATGCTTAATCAATTATCCCACCCCAACTCCAATTTCCCAGCTCGCAGCCACAATGGGAACTACCTATCGGCCATCAGGATGGATTGATTTTTTTTTTTTTTTGTAGGTAATGCTGCAAATGTTCAGGGCTGCTGGAGGCTTTTATGGAGGTCTATGTCATTACAGGGCATATGTGTGAGAAGGACAGGGATATTAGTTACGTTGGGAAAATGTGTCCTACAAAGTAGAGGCAAGTAATGGCTTTAAAAGCTTCTCCAAAAGCGATTGTGCATTAGCTGCTCTGTGCAGTGTTTTAGCGGTGAAATTAGCGATCTGGACCGGTGCCTTTCATGAGTATATATGAGAGGCTACTCTGAACAATTTCAATAAGTGGGGAAGGCTGCTTTGTTAACGCGGTGTACGCATACTGATTTTATGCTATAGGCTAATCAGCTTCAAGGATTAGTATATTCGCACAGAAATGAGACTTAAATGCGACTTCCATTCAAAGACAAACTACTCTGTTGATTTAAAAACACTTTTCTCCCTTCTCAGTGCATCCAAGGACAGAACACAGTAGGCAGTTTGCTAACAAGGCATAACAAAGACCAAGGGTACATGGTTTTAGACTATGGAGTCACTCTGAATGTGGGCTCACACAGAAACTAGGTCAGCTTGGCTCCTGGAGGGCTCAGAGCACAGAAAGCGGAATTAAATGCTGCTCTCGATAATTATCAAAATGGGTGCCAGGGTGGAAGGCTAAGCGGTTTGGGGAAGGGGGGACTGAGTGAGGGTTGGGGGGTGGGGGGTGACCAGTGACTGAAGGCGCGGCGTGGGGAGTGAGAGAGGCTCAGCTGGGGTCGGGGCTAGCGCGCTTTCCAGAAGCTCAGGTGCTCCACTGGAGTGTGGAGAAGAATAAACACTGTGACGTGAGGCAGAGAGCGAGCCGGGCAGACCAGGCGCTGCCTCGCTGAGCAGCTCTGGACGTCTGCCAATCTCACGCCACACAGCATTAACACTCACAGACTCCATCTGTAGAGCCGTAGAGTGCACCACACACCTCAACGTGGCCACCACTTCCATGGGTAAATGTGTCAAAAACGCTTAGGGTGTTCTGAAAAAGTGCAGTCGAGGAAAACACAGAGCCGAAGAGGGATAGAAATGTAAGGGGGGTGTTGCCATGGAGATTGGGTTAGCTCCTTATTTATCCATTTCATGCTACCAAACCATGACCCAAAGGAAAGCTTTATCTCTTCATCTAAAAATCGGTTTCCAGGACATGCGGCGGTTTTAATGAACTCCAATGCAAAACCAGTGTTATTTTACGACTGTACGACTCGTATTTAATGCCTTTTCTTGTTTGAATTTACAGTGCACAGAGGACAGATCTGGCATAAGCACAAGCTCACAGGGCCTCTCCAGCCAAGTGAAGACTAGTCCATACATGGGGAAAGAGAAGCACAGGAGCTTGAGTGGGGCATTTGTAAGCGCTTGGCCCATCCCCCACCTCACTCCGCATGGCACAAAGACAGCAGAGCTGGCTGCTCTGCAGGGAGTGAGCAGATCAGACTGGAGATTATCCCACTGAGAGGTCTGACCCTCAGCTGAGGTGGCTATGCACAGCACTCCAAGTGTAAATAGTAAATACACCTCTTCGAAAAACACAACCACCAGCTTAGAAAGAGCTCTGGGAAAAATATGAGTTTAAAAAAAAAAGAAAAACCCACACTAAGCGCAGAGCCTGGGCTAATTATTCCACAGGCTTAAACAGAGCCACCCCACACAATGAGGCATTCAGGAGATTTGTATGGCTTTTCCATGGTTTTTATCTCCAATCTCTCGAGGGCAAGAGATACTGGGCTAAATATTACACATAAAGATAAGGATCTGACAAATACCACATTGAAGTGAATATGTATGCATAACCCGAGTGAGCCAGAGCTTTCTCCACAGAGGGTGTTGGGAACTCACTTATAACACAACGTAATAGGGCTGGCCCCGCAACGTTTTACTTGTCAGTGTTTCCGAATTGAATACAAATATCCTCTTTTTCAATTAGGGTTGGGCGGTAGAACCATAAATATGTATATGATTGATATTACTCATAACAGTAGTACACACAACTTATTAAGGTTTAACATCAATGGCATGACGTATTATAATGTTAATATATAATAATTGTATGTAAATTTTAGGTTGCCTAACAATCACAAAAACAACACATTTTAAAAACTTCAAGCCACATTGAATACAGGGATCTAGACTGCAACTAAAACTGCCACAAATATTTATTTGCGAGTAATATACAGTGGAACCTCTACCTACGAACTGGATCCGTTCAGTGACCCGGTTCGTAAGTGGAAAAGTTCATTTCTCGAGTCAATTTTCCCCATTTAAAATAATGGAAAAGCAATTAATGTGTTTCAGCCCCCCACCCCCGAAAGTCACCCTTTGTGCACTGATATGTGTTTACAACACTCTCAAATTAGTAAAAAAATACATGTAGCGTTACTCAAAATAAAAGAGAAATACAGTGGAAGCAGTAATAAAAAAGAAATAAAAGTTTTAAGTGGTTACACATCGCTACCTTGAAGACGTGACGACTGGCTGGAAGAGTAACACAGGCACTGGCTGTATGACGGGAGGTGGGGGTGGGTGGAATAACGGAGAGTAGGCAGCTGAATGTGGGGAGACAAAGCGTAGATACGGCTTAACTTAGCACGAATTTCGATGTCTGCTATTTACACTAATGCTAAATTGCTAAAACTACAATTTGCTAATCTTAAAAGCTCACTCAAGTCTGGGGGCGCTGGGAGACTCGCCTATTGGGGTCAGTGGCCATTTCCAGCTGCCGACTTGGAGAAGGCTCGGGTTCGTTTCTAGAGTCATTGTTCGTTGGTGGAGGCAAAAAATATTCAAATGCCCGGTTCGTATCTTGGAAAGTTCGTTAGTAGAGGTTCCACTGTATTTAAGTCGCCAGTGGCTACAGATGGCAACGTTGAGTTTTTTTTTTTATTACTTTTTACCACGAAAGTTACATGATATAACGTGAAACGCCCGATCACATGGACATGTCCAGCTATCAAAAAACAGCTGCATGCTCGCAGGATTTTGACCAGAAAAGTGACAACCAAAGCAGTAGCTAAGCAGTGAACGGTGGCTTGTAGAACATGGCAGATCCAAAAATAGCAGATATTTTCATACAATCTACATCTCTGTGTGACCTAAAGAGGTCAATATGCTCAACCCCAGCCTGACACCTTTGCACCAGTGGAATACTGGAAGACACAGAGAAACCTCAAAAACCCGCTGTCCACCTCAAGAAAAAGTACTACAGAGAAACGTTTCAAAACTTCGACTTCAGGAATCTGTGTGACTCCTGTACGATAACGTAAAGGGGATTATGTACTGTGAATTCTGTTTGAAAGCAAGAAAAATATATCGCTAGAAAACAGACGTCATAACAAAAGAAAGCACACATTTCACAGTCTATTATTATGCATATTATAATTTGCCACTTAAAAAAAAGCTATTGGAGCCTTGTTTTTTATTCATTTTTATTCATTTAGGAGTCACTGGCTTCTTAAGCTATATTTTTAGCTGGAATAGCTACATACACAAGCTCAATGTGTCAAGGAAACAAGATGCCTGCTCTGGTAAATATATTGCTTACATTGATAAAGGAATCTTCTGCTCAATAATGGCCCTGGCAGCTGATGGCTTATGGTACCACAGGGGCTATATGGATCCCACCGGAGCCTCATTTCAACATCAAAGAAACATCTTTAATGAAGATTAAGCCACAAATTGTACATTGCTTAGTAACCAGGGTTTCACATCTAGCTACACTCTTACATGTGGCTCTGTCAAAATACTGAGTTGGACTTGCATCATAAGGCTTTTAATCAGGTTATCAGCTTGCAGGTGAGTAAACGGGCCCCCCTCCAGCAACAAGCAGAAACATATTTTCAAACATAAATGTAACGGTCCTGTAATTACTGCAGTCGCAATCTAGGGCTGCATCTTAGGTTCAAAACACGGTTAGACTGCTTAACTAAGACACAAGTTCAGCCTCTCTCTGCAGCCATGTTGTAGTTGCGAGGCTGAAGTGGATTTCTCTTTGATGGCGAGAGCATAATTAGAGAAAGACATCGGCTGCCACGCCAGTCCTGATTGCCACAGACTTCGGGGGAAATTCCTGCCATATCTGAAGCCTCACACAAAGCAACACATCCCTTTAACAGACCAGGCTTTTGGCTGTCATCCAAACAAGCAAGGAGGGAGGGAGAGAGAGAGAGAGAAAAAAAATAAGAGAGAGAGAACGATGGTACGGAAATCAGGACGGGGCCTCAGCTAACCTCCCCCATCAACAGCTTCGCCAGTTCCCCAACTGTTGTGCTGCGGTTTTCCAGAGCACCTCCCTCGACCACGGCTTTTCTGCTAAGAAACAGCACCGGCCATCGTGTCTAACAAATGATGTCAGGAGAGATTACAATATAATAAACAGAGAGGCAGCAGATTGTAGGCTACTCGCCTGACTCTCGAGTGAAAGAGTGCTCCCTAAGGAGATGTTCTGCCATCCAGGCAATGGAGTGCACTGCGAGCAGAAGTGTCCGCAGCGAAGAGATAAGTACGTGGCAGCTGAGTGCACATTACCCGCTGGTAATAGACAGAAAATTGCCATGTAATAAAAGACTGTGGAGAAGTTAAGCAGCCAAAACCCAGCTCGTCAGGAGGCGGGAGGCTTGATCTCGGGAGTCAGGGGTCCGGTCACAACCCTGCATTCGCTGTAATGAGTGAGAAGCAATGAAAATCGATCGGCCTGTGCTGACATCACTCATCTTGTTTAATCGTGTCGGCCGAATATCATTAACGTCTCATAAACGAAACCTGGGAAGGGAACTGAAGCCTCCGAAGGCTTCCGCAGAGAAGCTTAAGCAAACCTCTTTCTGCAGCTGTGGGTTTTGCCTGATGCGGTGTGTACAACTTTCTCAGGGTTTGAAATCCTTTAAAATGAGGTCATGTCAAACTGAAATTCTACATGAGTTTCTGTTTTCTTCTCTCCAAGTCGAACTTCCTGCCACGACGTATTAACATCACCCTGGGCTTGCAGTGATACGTAGCGTAATGTAAAAAAAATCAGTGCAATCTGCTAACGTCACAGCATCCTGCCAGAGTTAGTGTACATTATATAGGCTTGTTGTTGCTGGCAGGTAACGAGGCTGGCAGCTGCTAAACGATGCACAGACACAGTGCATGAAAGCCTCTCATTGCATGCCGAGCGCGCTCACAGCAGGAGCGAGCCTGCTCTGGCTGCATATGGTGGGGAATGTGTTAATGCAATATTCATGGCGTGCATGGAGAGAGTGGAGAGCAACACAACACAGCTTTGAGGACTCTCTAAAGGCCCTTTCACACCCGCCAGAACAGGAAAAGTAGCGTGAAGCGAAAAAAGTCCGCGTGAGGCTCCGCTCGCCGCCATTCACGTCGGCGATTCATCCCACCGATTTCACACAATGCCGCAGTTCACACGCACACCAGGCAGCTTTGCTACAGATGTGACCTCTGCTTCACACATTCAGTCCATCAATGAGAGATCATTTGTTATTGAATTCCTTCTAAGGAGGCGAGGACAATGGCCCACAAAATCTTAGCGACTCTTCTCACCGCCGCTTTTGTGGAGAAGGCGAGGGTTTGGTTGAAGGCTAAGTCGAGGCAAGTCACGGCTCCGGTCTGCTTTCATTACAGAGTAAACAAGGCCTGTCAGCCGAGCTTAGTACTCGCTCATTTGAAAAAGTAAAACCTCATAACACTTCTGGCTGCTCTTAAAATTACAGTAGTGTGCGACTTCAAAAGGCTTTGGCTGAGAACGCTACGAGGACTGTTTACTTCTGTTTACGGTACATTCTCATCCTTATTTTAGAATCTTTCAACAAGCTCAAACTACAGCAAAACACACAGAAAACAGCAAGCAAGCAGCCCATAAAAGAGGCAACCGACATGCCGCGCCGCTATCGATATCATATGTGCTCAGGTTTATCCCTCTGCTAGTAACACACACAGCCCCATCATGCCATGTACTTCCTCAAAAGCTCAGTGTAAACAGGCTTTAAGTGAAACCAGAGCCCTAGAGCCAAGCTCCATGTGTACTCATACTCTTCCCACCGCATAATCACCATCCCCCACCCTCCTCCTCTATCTGCCTCTCTCTCACTCAAGCATTAATTTTTAATCAGGGCTTAAGTGGCCATCTTGGCAGAGTCTGAGGGGCACAGAGTCAAGGGCCCTTGCTTCCAGTAACAAAGTAGGAAATATTTTTAAAGAGCAATGAGCCTAAGAACAAATATAGACACTGGGAGGGGAGGGGGGGGGTGCTCCAAAAGCTAAAGACATCTCTATCTGTGTTATCATGCTGCTACCTCGTAATTGGAATTCAAACACTTTCATCTAGACTTTTCATTCTGCCTCATCTATGGAAATTAGGATCAAATTAGCATACAGAAGTGGAGCTTTTTGTCTGTGTATCATTATTCGCATGAGTCACAACAGGAGAATTAAGTCGCAGATAGCATAAGAAAACACAGAGGCAGCTGGCATCTAACACACACACACACACACAGAGAGCCTGGCAGAGAAGCGCCTCTATTTACAGATACAAGCCAATGCTCTCTCTGCATACATCCCTCATTACTGCTAATGAATGGAAGCCCACCTCATGTCACGCCAAAGCTCCGACACCCGAGAACTGAGAGATGTCGCCACTCAAGGTCTCCGTGCTTTATTTATTTACGTACTCCGGTGGTCTGACCCATTCTTGTAATGAGGAGCTAAGTCATGGTCTGCTTCAATTCACAGCAAAATGTCAACCACATTCTTGGAGCGCTGCTCGACCACACAAGACTGCCACCGCTTTATATGCTTCAAGTTCTCCTCTGCTGTAAAACTCTGCCTTTCACACTCCTGACATCTCCGCCGTCTACACAGAGCTCTCTCTCTCTCTGTTTATAGCGAGTTTGCTCGTAAGGCCCTCAGCACTGAGTCACACGAAAGCCGTTGAAGCTGCTGGATGATACCTTTATCAGGTGTCGTAAAGTGGCTCCATATGACAGAACCATTGGTGGAGCTCTGGAAAAGTGCTTAGCAATTAAAGCCGTCCTGGATTGCTTTTTCAAGGGCAAAGCTTGTGGAAGCTTTTGGATGTGGATCACAATCATCTTAAGATGAATACGCCATGAGCAGAGAACCTCGTCAAATGAATTGAGAAAACAGCTCTAAATCAATCTCCAATCCTATCATGCAAATTTCCTGAATCTGCTCACTGGGTCATGGTGTTCAGGGTCCCAGAAGCCTTTGCAAACACCCCCCCCCCCTTCAATCCTAGAATCTGGTGATGGTGTAAAGGATGAAGCAGGAGGAAGCCCTTCTCCTGCATGCCTCTTTTCCACATTAGAGGGCCAGCCTGCATCTGGCTGCCCATTAGCTGTGTGACACATCTGTAATAAACACAGCCTGTCACCTCTGAAGCCTGCTGCACATTTCCTGGGTAATATATAAAGCCCACCCCTCCCCTCCCTCCTCTGCCACTAGGCTCAATAGAGCTGAAACCTGATTTCTGTCGAGCAGCCCAGCAGCTGCTAGAGCAAAAAATTCCCCTGCACCAGATAGCCCTGGAAAATACATGAATATAAAAAAGGAATCCATGAATAAATCAAAAGCAGTCTTTTTATTTTTTTGCTCTCCCTACGGATGAGTTTTGGGGGTGGGGGGTGGTAGAGGGAAAGAAACAAGGCCAGTGCAAAAAAGTGGGGGGTGGTACGGCTGAAATGGTCAACATGCTCCGCTTCGCTCCTGTCCTCGGGCTCTGGCAAACCTCCACAGTGAGGTAAGCGGCAGGTGATCGTGTAGACGGGAGTTACGGAGACAAATTTGTACATGGCTCCAGCAGGCATACTAAAACAATTCCATGTGTCCTCTAACAGCAAACACGCATGCATTTTTCATAGCCCTTTGATTTTCTTTCGCAAAGTCGTGGGCTTTGGTTGCAACAGCAAGTGCCGGGAACACAGAGCACCTAACTGACAAATTGACTTGGCGAGTTACTCACTCGTAAAGAGCATCCCAGTGGATTTAGCCAATCCCGTACAACAGACATAAAGGATATACTGATTATAGAACACAATAACTGTATTATTGTGTTTTTGAACAACACACAGAAATGTAAGCGGTCTACGTTCAGCCTCGCGACGGAAACGCAGCAGCTGTGCTCCAGATGCCGGGGACGGGCATCATGTCGTAAGTGCATACGCAAGCTCACAGGCCATGCTTGTTTGGACACCGGAGCGATATTGATTCGAATGAAGGAGGAAGGGGGGAAGACAACCTTTAGCCTTTGAAGGGCTAGCGTGCTACAGAATCGCTGACTTGAACCTGCAATATTCACACTTGGCTGAAGCCACTTGTCAGGGATGTCTGCGATAGCTGCGAACGGCCGGGGTGACCTTCAGCTCGCAGATGAGATGACAGAATAAAAGAGATACGAGAACCTCATAAGCAAAAAGCCCCAGCACACAGGCTGCCTTTAATAGGCTCTTATTAGCCGCTGAATGGGAATTTCATTACGGTAGGACGACAGAGCCCTGGTCGTTCACACTTCTAAATGTCAACGGTTCAACCAGTGGAGAGAGGGTGCCTAATGGATTTCCGCTGTGGACTTGCTGAAGGGATTTTCATGTAGAACCCTTTCAATAATATTCCTGCCCTTGCTCGAAAACCATAAGGAGCCAGCTTTGATTGCCAATCCATACTTCCTGCCCTCTGCGCTCTCGGAGGGGAAAAGGAGGACACTCGAAAAGGGTTTGGCGTTTTATGAGCTCAAGAAGCAGGCCCGAGTTAGGCTGGCGGCAGGGATAACATCTTGACCCTGATGTTGGCTAAACGGAGGAGGAGGCAGTAGGCAGACAAAGGGCAGGACACTTCCATGGTTCCTGCCTGCTCTGAACCGACCTGCCAGGTTATCGCCGCACATCTTCTCCCCCCACACATCCCGGGAGAGGTTCAGAGAGGTCACGTCTCTGGAGAACACAGAGAGCTTAGGAGAGAATGAGAATGAATGAGGAGAACCAGGCTAGACACAAGGTCAAAATGGATATAGAAATCCCCATTAGGATATGAAAGCTGCTGGAAAATGGAGAGCGCTTCCTGTGTCAGAGGGGATGATTGCTTTGAGGCTGTGTTTGAGGGCCCAGCTTTGTGTAAAATGAAAACAGCACACCGTCAGCATTCTAGAAACACTAGGCATTGCGTACGGTGTAAGTGCAGTCCTTTAGTAAGCACAGCTTGCTTGTAATGAACGATGATCTGGTTGTTTAAAAAAAACATGGTGGAATTTGCCATTGCTTTGAAAATGTTTAAATCTAGAACAGTTTCTTAATGGCATTAAATCTGACAAAGCTCACAGTGGTAACACTGATCTTTAACTAGTATACACAATGAACACTTAGCAAGAAAACGTAAACTAAAAGAAGACATAAATCCATTGATTTAACCTAGTTGTGCATAGCTCCAAAAAAAAAAAAAAAACAATTGTCTACTGCATCTTTTTCATTAACTTTTTCATCGATTCACATAACATGTCTGTACTATTATATAATGTAGCTGAAATTGAATTACAGATGTCACTTGCAAGGCCGGTCACCCAGGAGTGGCTTTGGATTAAGTGCCTTGCTGAAGGGCACAATGGCTGTAATAATTTGGTTCACAGCCAAGTTCTCTCTCCACTGAGCTTTCACCACTTTCTTCTGAGTGGCCAATAGAGCAGTTCAGCAATAAATGAACATCAATGTTTACTGTATGTTCATCGTTTTATAACCCAGGAAGGCTATCAGACCCCTAGATGTAACGTAAAGATATAAAGAAAGGGGAAAAAATACAAATATAAATGGTGATTCTTTGTTTTATCAAATGACTACAATACAGGCCACAAAACGTCACAGCACACAGTTAGTTGAAATTTACATTCAATCTTAAATAATAACTATAATAATAATAAAAGTATATTACACGTCCAGCTGTAACTAGGTCCAGTTACATTTATCTTCTACACTCTAAACATAAACGCTACAGTAAATATTGGGTATCGTCGAGTGTGATACATTCCTGACACAACACTGAACACCAACAACAATCTGCTTGAGTCTTAGATTTCTACTAAATGTAGCCTTAGCATTTTCCATTTTAATACAATACAGATTGGAGGGATATCTGGAATTGTTACATTTTACAGGGCGTTAAATATGAAATATGAAATCATGTCAAGTGGTAATAAAGTCAAACGGTACATTTTCTTGACACACAAACGTAAACTTGGACTGGAATGCCCATTGTGACTGGAGATAAAACACCCTGGAGCAGTACTGTAGCTGTGTGCACTATATATAGTAATGAATTATCACTGACATGACACATTCCACTGTACGTAAATATACATTCAGCCGAACTGTCATTCACATGATAACGGAAGTGTTTTATAGCTCCCAGCTTTCAAAATACTCGGAAAGAACACAAGTGTGCGATGTAATGTGGGGAAGATGTCATTCAATATTAAAGGGTGTTTAATTTAAACAACGTTTGCGATGTTTCAATAACGGCTCCACGTTGTGTACCCGCTGGTAGAGCAATTTGCACGCACTGAGCTGTCATGTGAATTTCTCTGACATTCCTCCGCAGTGTTTGTTGTGGTTACAATACATCCTGAGAAAACTGCGGCTAAACCTTCCCTGATCCCCTGGGCAGTCCCTCGGCAGTATCTTACATTAACAGATGGAGCTTGCAAAGCTCTCCCATCTTGTGTGTATGAGTGTGTGTGTGTGTGTGTGTGTGTGTGTGAGAGAGAGAGAGCATATCTGTGCATATTTAGTTGCGTCTGAACAGAGGACAAAATTGCTTCTAGGACACAAGCACGAACAACTACTAGAGCCATCAAATGAAAAGACATGGACAAGACTTACAGATCTTGTGTTTTCCTTTAATGGGGAATTTCACCAGCAGCTCCTGGGGGTTGGTGCAAATGAAGACAAATGGAGAGGCGGACTCCTCGCTGATCTGGGGATACTGCAAAGAACAAGGAAAGGGGAAACAATGAGCTGCCTAGGCACAGAAACCTTTTTCGGCGTCGTAATTGATAGAAAGGACACGAGAGAGTCGAAATTGACTGACACTTTCATGAAAAAGGTGACATCTATCTAATCTGTCAGGGGAATGGCATGGGTCATCTTATTTCCTCTCCACCATCAGAGTGCCATGATTGCGCCTCAGCAGCCAGGAAGCACAGGGTTTTCACAACACTTTCTTTCTTTTTTTTTCTTCTCTTTCTTTATCCGTCTGCAGAGCAGAAAAAGGATTGACACTTTCAAGGTTTTAAAAGCCCAGCCAGTGCAGCTACTAGATATACTCACAACAGCCTGCTGTATCTGACAGAAAGGCTTTGAAAGGCTTTGATCACAACACAGGGACATTAGTGTTGTTGTTACTAGGAGTCTGACATTGAAGCTCACAGTAAGTGTTAAGTGTGTAGATACATGGTTAAAAATCTGTAGACTCTTCATAGATAATTCAACATTTAAATACATTTAATTCAGCTACTTTAAGATGTGCTAAATGTGGATTTTCAATTGACTCAACACTGTTGTGGCTGAACGCCATATAATCATATAACTTCAGCTGGCACTGACGTTCAGAAATGTCACACAGATACTTCTACTACTACTTTCATGATTTATGTTGTTAGAGTTAAAATCATACACCATGGGAAACACCTCATGGAACAGATTTGAAACATACACCACATGGTGCTTTTACAGCTATATATTTATATATTTATAGGGCTGGACGATATGGCCAATATTTATATCACAATGTATTTCTTAGTTTTGGTTTATGAACAGTGTTAAATCAACTGACAAACATACAAATAACAAACAATAAACATGACTATTCACTATTAAACAAACTACTGGCTTTGTAAATATACTATTTTTATACTTAACTGAACTGTCGCTAAACTAACGACAATGTTGTAAATATATTTATCAATCACAGTGTTTGTTAGATAATCTAGATAATCCATGCCTTGGCTGATTAAATGATTGACTGAGGAAAACTACATTAAAAAACATTCCTTTAACCCAGTAGTTTTCAATATGTTTACAGCACATTATTTATTAATGTTTACATAAAATAAAATATTTTCCTTCCTGAATTCAGAGCACATGACTGATTATGAACGTCACAACTGCATGCTGCTGATTCTAATGTGTAATGTGTAAAATTAACATAACTACACCGCTAGGCTTGCACACGCAGTAAGTACGGCCTACAAAATGAGATGGTTTCATTTAAAACATATTTGCAGGCGCTAATGCGAATGTTGGGAATATGATATATTCCTGCTAAGAGTTTCAATGGGGTGAGTCTGGGGTGACAGCAGACCACAGAGCTATTCTCAGATGTACATGCTCAGTGACCAACTTGTTCCTCTGCTTGAGCTGGGCCATAGTAGAGACTCTGCTTTCACAAGACTAGGCGGTGCTGAATGGTAGATCTTTGAGTGTGTGAGTAGCGAGGGACAGACACTCAGCTATCACATTGTTGCACCAGATCTGGGGGGGGGGCAGGGGTTGCTTCACTGAATTTCTTTTGATCAACTGACGACAAGAAAGCTCCACCCCGATTATCTTTGTTGTTTGGCAAAGTGACGCTTTCCATGTCCATTCTTACACTCTCTGAAAAAACGATATGGTAGAGGTACATCTTTGGTCACTAAAGGCACACACAGTGTAAATGAACCTTTAAAAAGTACAGCAGGGCTGTTAATGTCTAGTTGTGTTCCCTAAAGGTACACTGCATTCTCTTCTTGAGAGGGTGAGCGGAATATTTTTAAGATTTAATTATTAAACTGAGCAAAATAAAACTATGGATATGGGAATACAGCACCTGAAACTACGGACACTGGAAGCCTGTGCTAGCATTTCTCCTGTGGTGTTGGTATCAGTGTGTGAAGAGTGGGAGAAGAGGGTTGCATTGACAATCCAACACAATGGGCAGCACTTTGAACACATTTTATAAGTGGTCAGAAACTTGTAAATAACTCGTGAAAGAATAAAGTTACGTTAAAAGCAACTACACCATTGTTTTTCTTGTGAAATTCCCAATGAGTTTGATGTGTCACATGACCCTCTCCCCATTGAAAAAACAAAAGTTGGATCCAAAATGTCCGACTTCAAAATGGCCACCATGGTCACCACCCATCTTGAAAAATTTTCCCCCTCCCATATACTAATGTGCCACAAACAGGAAGTTAATATCACCAACCATTCATATTTTATTAAGGTGTATCCATATAAATGGCCCACCCTGTAGAATAAGGTACAATTATGTTCCCTAACTAAAGATACTGAATATGTACCCTTGAGGGTACCCCCACGGTTTCTGAGAGTGCAGGAGTCACATATCCAGTGATAGTCTCTATTTCTCTGGGAAGCGGTAGTGAAACCGAGCCTGTAGTTTAGGGAGACATGCTGTGAAACTTATTCCAAGTCATTTTTGGCCGCTGCATCCAGGTCTAGTGCTCCATGAGCTGTTGGGATCACATGACCCAACACTTCCAGCCATTTAAAACAAGCCTGCAAATAAGACCATGAAACCTTGCTTTAACCATGGCAGCTTTAATGGTTAATTAACAAGCTCACATTAAATGTTAATATGTTTTTTTAAATAAAACATAGCAGTCAGAGGAATTATCTTTAGTGGAATTGGTGTCTTCTACATTCTGTCTATATTTCTAGATTTTTCCTTGGCTTTAGATAAGCAAGCAATGTAAGACTCTAGTGTGTGATAAGGTTAATCAGAGCTAGCAGAAATTCTGAGGAAAGGCAGAACAAAAGTACACTATGTGTGTGTGTGGGCTAAGGCCTATTTAAAGGGTGACAGACTGCTTGATGGCTCACTGAGAATAATGGGGCATCAGGCTCTAACAACAGAGATTGGCTACTCTTTTATAGCCCCCAATTTATTGGACTTGGTGGCTCAGCCTTACTCCCCTCATTTGCAATAAACCACTGACTTGATTGATGCTTCGTATTAATCTCAAATCAAAATGCAATTAATATTAGAGGAGGAGGGGATCCTTAACTATGCAGGGCTAAATATTTGGCTAAAGATTCACAACATAATGAAGGAAAAGGCTCCCAGAGCTGAATATCTGGACCAAAGGCTGGATTCTACTTTAAATGCTGTCCTTTCCAACCTCCCCTGGATAATTAGGATTTTAAGCCTTAATCCCCATCCCCATGTGATTGTTCCAATGTCATGTTAATTGAAAAGTCATGTAATATCTAAATTAATTCACTACAGACCCTCTGTAGAACTGCACAGGGGCAAAATACAACATTGCAATTATACTGCGACATACCACAGTGGTGATACATCTCACGATATGTTACAACAAAATGGAGGCCCTTTGATGTCCCATCATTACAGACCCATTTGTATTATTTTGTCCAGCTTTGTTTATTGGTTTATTGGTTGTGTAAGTGCTTTCATTTATCAGAACCTCATATGGATTATCTCTTTTTTTGTTTCTACTGAGAACAATGCTTCTGTCAGTGGTGGTGTATCTGGGAAGGGTTGAAAAGCATAATGGATAACAATCACTGGCATATTGTTTATTCTGTGTGTTAAAGGCTTAAATACATTTCTCTTCCTTTGTAAGTCTCTGTGCACTGTCAGCTAAATAAGTAAATGTAGAAACAAGAGAAAATGCTGTAAATAGGATGAACAAAATATAAACTTTTGGAGGTCATTTATGGTCGAACAAATAAAATTATGATGTTCATTCATTCATTCATTATCTGTAAGCACTTATCCAGTTCACGGTCGCGGTGGATCCAGAGCCTACCTGGAATCATTGGCGCAAGGCAGGAATACACCCTGGAGGGGGCGCCAGTCCTTCACAGGGCAACACAGACACACTCACACATTCACTCACACCTACGGACACTTTAGAATCGCTAATCCACCTACCAACGTGTGTTTTTGGACTGTGGGAGGAAACCGGAGCACCCCGAGGAAACCCACGCGGACACAGAGAGAACACACCAACTCCTCATAGACAGTCACCCAGAGCGGGAATTGAACCCACAACCTCCAGGCCCCTGGTTGAATATGTGTAAAGGACTCAGCTTCCAAATCTGTAGGTGGACTATATTATTTAGCGATTTAAAAACATTGAAACACTGAAATTTTGAACAATATTTATATCCATTGTAAAACTGTAATTCCATAAACGGGATGAAACTGTACAGTACTGTTGTGGTTTTTAAAGAACAAGTCATTGTGGCTCAAGTATCGTCATGACGATGTATCATGAGGCTCCTAACCCTATTGGTGACAAACTCGAGCAAAATGTGCAGCCACAACAATCTGCTGACAAGGTGCCAGATAAGTGAAAGGACCTTATTTTTCAGCAGGCTGGGACACTGCCAGCATGTCACAGCAATAAGCGCTGCGATGAGAGATTCATATTGTCCGCGGTGAAGGGCGGCAGAGGGAGAGTGACCCTTTGCCAGGGAGCATTACAGAGAGTGGAGAGCAGACAGAGTGCGTAGCAGCCCACCCGCACCCCCAGCCCCCACCCAACCCCCCGAACAAAGGCGGCCCTGAGCTTTAACCAGCCAGCGGAGCAATGAATCTGAGGCTGGCTGCCCGCTCCCTCCGCAGAGCCACAGCTTTTCAGCTGCTGTCCACAATTAGGAGGCCGAGACAAGCAATCTCCCGCGCCGCAGCGCAGCGGTAATAGGGCTGTGTGGCGGCCTGGCCCGCTTGGCTGCACTCAATCTCAGCCAAATAAAAGGGCTTCATTGGCACAGACTTCCTGATTCAGAACGAGCACGGCAGAGGAGGCCCTTAAAGAGAGAGAGAGAGAAAGAGAGAAAGAGAAAGGGGTGGGGGGGTTGGGAGCTTGAGCTAAAAACAAAAAGGGCTCAGTCAGTAAGTTGCTCGCAGTGGGAAAGAGAAAGCAGATCAGCTCCTCTTACTCAAGTCGACAGGAGGCTTTTTAAGACAGCTTCTCCGCTGACCTAAACATACAGCTATGCTGAGCGCTGCCATGCCAGGAAAATAAAGGAACAAATATCAGCTTCCAAAGTCAGGTTCTTTTCAATCGTATGACCATCCGGGACATCAGGGTTAATCCATTTTCTCAGTGTTATAATTATGTATTATGTAGACACACTCATAACATTTATATCCACTATATGTCCAAACTATTTTTATTATCCCCTGGCAACTGTGGCTACACTAAGGTGCAAAACTGTGGACCAGGAATGTATAGTCTATTAAAGCAATGCTCTGAAACAGCTGCACGAGTTTAAGGTCACAATGCCCTGCGCCAAGCGTAGGCTAGAGATGTGTGTATTTAAATAAAGACCCCCAGCATAAGGCTGTAAAGATGTGGAACTGCATTTTCTGGAGTACTGGACCTCACTCTTCTTTCCAGCATCTACTCTAAAGATGTACATACACGAACTGTGCAAAGTGTTGCATACTAAACTCTAACAGCCTTTCAACACGGGCCAGCAACATTTAAATAAAGTTAATGTATTAAGATATAAACATGAATATGTTAAAAGCTCTTTATGGTGATGCGGAGGTTGTTGTAACAGTAGATATCACTGGCTTAGAGATTGCTCCACACAACTCTGATAGGAGGTAAGGGCTCTGATATTACAGAGAGACGTGTGTACTATCGAAATGGGAATAAACATACAAAAAAAAAAAAAAACATACTTTGTAGCAAATAGCTAACTGAATAATTGGAAATATAAAAATGAAAGAAAAAACTGATATCCTGCAAAATATTTAATAAATAAAAGGGGCATATTGAAGCTGAAGTGGAGGGAAAGAGATGGGCTGGCCATTATTCCAGCTGGGTCACTTAATAATGAACAAGAAATTGCGACTGGATATACGACCTCGCTTTCTGCCACTACTCCCTCGGCAACCATCCAGTCTTTTACCTTCAAAACTAGGTTTATTTTTAGTTGTTGCTTCTTTTTAATATTTTAACAACATTTATCACTAATGTTAATGTTAGTTATGTAAGAGGAAGGACGTTTTTTCTTTGAAATTATAATATCTATACAAACTTGTATAATAAAAAAAATCCATGGAACTTACGATCATTAATTTTCATGGGTTCTGAAATAGCATGCGAGTTTTTCCAGCGTAAAAGCTGGGCAGCAATTAATATTTCAAGCTATTCCTTCACATACAGAAACAACTGGTGTCAAGTTGGAGTGCAGATTAATTATACAACACTGTCCAACACTGGCACTGGTGATTTTACATAATTTATTCCTCAGCCATGAGGAAATACATGTCCAGCTATTACAGCCTTACAGGCTGCCACAGTGTCAGTCAATCTGACTGCAAAAGCTCGCCTTAATGCATACTGAACAGGTAATGTACCCACAGAGGCAACCATGCAAAACTTCCAGCCGCAGCTGGACAGTAGCCTGGAGGGAAGAATTCAGCGCTCTAATGCGCTCATTGGCCTCATTTATGAAGAGTCACTGAATCTGGTCTGTGCTGTAAAAAGCCATAAGTGAAATGAAACACTTGAAGAGTGAAATGTGCGGGCTGAAGCCTTCGCATTAGTGTTCCACAAGCCTGCAGTCACAGAGGATCATGGTTTAGAGCAAAAGGAAAATGCTGTTTCACAGGATGGTGATAGATTTTATGAGGTCATTTGTTTTGGCGGTGAGATTTATACATGCCAAATGTTTTTGCTCGGGTCCAGCCCCCGGCCTTTAGCATATGACCTCACATCCGAACACGCCACAGAGCAGCAAACAAAACTGCTTCAGAGGCAGCCAGATGCACAAGTTAGACACAACCACCTACTGTACCTCTGGAACTCTCTTCCATCTCCCATATGGTTCTGTCGGTCTTGCAGAGCGATCCCTCTGTGTGGAATGCCTGTTAAAGTTAATCTGGTGTTCAGCCATGCACTTAACAGGAGTAGCATGTTAACAATCAATGAAAGTCAATGTTCCTGCCTAAGCCTCTTTGTGTAAAATTTATGTGGCTTTCCGTTCAAGTGGATTATGATTTATATCACACTGAGCGAAACTAACAAAATTGACTAAACATAACATGTAAAAGAAAGGCTGGCTGCTATCTGTAAAACTCACCACAAAGAAAAGTCTTTTAAAGAGCTAGCTGCTGAAAATCACAGGCCGGGCCGCTCCCTTGGGGATTATCAAAGGGTATGATTTCCATCTGTGTATCAAAGCCTTTCCCGGAAGCCTTGCATTTGAACTTAATGTATGTTTCCAAATAAATCTTATCAGCTGCACAAATCTTGCCCTGTCTTTCAATGAGTCCCCAGTCAATAAATATTGAACAAAAACACATCAGCCAAGTGAGAGACCATTTCATCACTGGGTTTCACCCTGAACCCCCGATGCGAAATGAGAGCTATGTTTACGAGTGTGTCGGTGGGCCAAAGTGAATGTTTGCTTTGATTGTGGCCCTGGAACACAGCCCATCTGTGTTCATTCAGCTTAGCTGGAAGCTGCTGCCCCCCAGTGAACTGCCGGTCGCTCCCACAAAGCCCTACACAAGAGAGAGTGAGCGGCCGGGGCAGGATGCCTTCCATCCACATCTCCCCCCGACCCCTCTTCACCTCATTAAGGGGAACAAGGCTGGGAGCAAGGCAAAAACTAGGGAAGTTCTGGTATCCACCCAAAAACAGTTTTCCCTACAAATACAGGGGTGTAAATCTCTGACCTCACAGTAATTTGCAGCAATTTCAAACATCTGCTCAAATTTCACCACCGCTTACTTTGATTATTTGGCTACAATTCATATATATTTTAAAAGGAACCTGACTGCAACCAAAATGTGTCCTAATCTCCTTCCTTATTAGCATTGGAATATGCTACAGTAGTGAACTAATCTGGCTCAGTATTCTCCAGTTGAGTAAACAAACCAATAAAAAAAGAATCAACTCTTGAGCAATAATGAAGCTACATATTTGCACACATTTTATTCTAATTTCAAAAGCAGGAGACAAGGACCAGAAAACATATAAAACTGCCCTTATATGTGTTAGATTTCAAGTACAAGACAGCAGTTACAGCAAACAAATATCTGAATACATAATATCTTAGTTTTTAAATGTAGAGTTGAGTATTTTAACAGTGTCGCTGGAGTAGTTTGTTCGGCTTCTTCTTATTCATTCGTTCCTTCTCCTTGTGTAACCAATTCATCTTGATCAGTGTCAAGGTGGTTCTGAACTCACCCAGAACCATTGGGCCCAAGGCAGGAGCAAGCCCCTGGACAGGTCGCCAGTTCATTGATGGGCATCACATATTAACCCAGTCACTCTCATTTGTTTTAATGACTATTTTTGCGAGTTGAGATACAGTAGAGTCATTTATGCCATATTATCAGAAATATTTTTCTATATACACCAATGTCAGCACTAGCTGATGTCATCGGTCATCCAATAAATCGATAAGGCACTAATATACAGAACTGTGCAAAATTGTAGGCACATGCAAAAAACATTGGAAAGTAAGGAAGGCCTGAAAAATAATGGAATTAATTCTTTATTAGTTGAAAGAAAAAGAAAACAACGTGTAGTAAAAATTAATAAACGAAAGAAAGTCAGTATTGTATGTGACGACCATTTGCTTTTTTATTTCTTAAATATTAGAGTCCTAGGTACATTTTATAAACTTTAATAAAGAAATTAGATGGTAGTTTTACTCAGCGTCTTGGATATTTTGCCACATTTGTTTTAAGAAAATGGATTGTCACACTTCATTTTTCAGACAAAAACTCAGGAACTTTCCTTATGATTTTTTTTTAATTGAAAGTAACCTCTTTTTTAATAAGTTGCGTTCCTTACAGACAAAAAAAATATTATTTTATAACATTATTATTATTATTATTTGTAAAGTAAATCTAATAAGTTTTTGTACTGACTCAATAATGTAGAATTCATAAAATAATTATCTATAACAGAATTTCTACTCAAAAAAGTCTAAAACCTTTGCACAGTACTGTATATCAGACACTGGAACAAAACTTTGCATCTCCAGCTGTAACTCAAGCTGCCATTTACGTTGTGTGCGAATTTCATAACGATCAATAGAATCAATAGAAATGACTCGGACTGAAGCTCTGTTTAAATGAACTCACTGGAAATTGAGAATGAATTGTCCATTTCCTAAATAGTTAGGATTACGTAGATAAAATGGACGTTATTCAGCGAGCCCAAACTATGGGGTGCGCTCACAAAGGACTCTTTCATTTTTCCAATGGAGTAGTAGTACCTCAGATGCCTGTGGTATCCGAAAAGGCGTCTTTTAAAAAGCCGAGCCGGTTGATATCTCGGTCAAGGAGTGACGGGGAAGATGAAAGCGGAGCCGAGTCTGTGATCTGCGAGTGTGGACTCGCCCAGGAGGGACATGAGGATGTAGAGAAACACAATTGAGTTTGTACACTGTGGCCCCAGCAGGGCTGTGTGCTGGGCTGTCAGGAAGACGGATGCCTGCGGAGGAGCCGTGCCGCACTCGGCTGACAAGGTGAGCCCCCTCACAGCCTGTTCCCTCTGAGCTGACTGACAGCTCCAGACTCCCTACAGCAAGCAATGCCAGCCAGGACGAGCACACGGTAACAATGTGAGCGCGTTCAGTAGCAGCAGCAACCTCCTGCCACTAATGATGGAGCTGTGGAGTGGAAGACAGGGCCACAGTGGTCCAACACTTCTGCAATTCAACAGCATTCCCGAAACACCTGCTGAACTCCACACTGCCTCCATTCATTAGACCCAAGCAAAACAGCTCGTGACTCGCCAGAGCAGCAGGAGGTAGAGGACTGTTGAGCGGAATGTATTCACAGTAGTCAAATACATGTTCAAGACAGTCCCAAGGCCGAGCGATACGACGATACAATCACAACATTGCCTCAACGAGATTTGAGTGTAGTGTTGGTCAGCAGTTGGTCATAATTACTGCTTGTAAAATTTTAGATATGGATTGTGCAAAAAGTAAAAGAACATTTTTGCTTAAATAAATATTTATATTTTCCCCAAAATAGAAATTTTGCATATTGTTTCATTTAGAGGATGTGGCATCTTCTAACTCCACTATACAACAAAAAACCTAAGTGTAGCACTATCACATTAATATTTCAATGATGCCACTCACATATTTAAGGAAATTCATTTTTCTAGACCTAGTTATTAGGTGACAACCCAATGCACCAAACACTATGATCCTAAAACTATGAAAACAATGTTTTCCCACTTTTTAACAGTAAAAAAAAAAATACTGTTCCAATTCGTCTGTTCCAAATGATCAAATATGCAAATATCCCAAGATATGTCATGAGTCATGAAAAAGATTCGGCCTATAACTAGAGCAGAAAAGCTTCGGAGGAGAAACTGTAAAACATAGTGCCTTCTATTTTAAGAGCTTCTATTCACTTCAGTGAGTCATTCAACAGTTTAACCCACTGCGAGAATAAAGTGTGGGCTGTTACTATGACTTTTTATACAAGCACCCTCTCTTCATTCAAACACACATACACACACACACACTCTTGTGAGAAAACCTGCGTAATTTGCAATTATATGTGCTAAATTGTACAAAAAGCCATGTACGTAATTGGAAAGAAGTGGGCATTTAGTAAATCACCATGGCCTTGATAACACATTCCTTAACTGAAGAGCACTGACAGACTATTGTTCAAACCAATGAAACAAAGACACTGATGATGTCAAGAACATTAAAGCTGCTATTAAAACTAGTGATCTGTAGCTTTATTACGAGTTCAGTGAGAAACACGGGGATAACCCTCCCACATCAAGGGAATTGAAAGAATTCTCCACACTTTGAATTCACAAGCACCCCTAGGGTTGGATAACAATCTAATATCAACATATATCACAATATAAAATGTTTCTAAACTCATTTTAAAATGGGTTTAAAATATAAATATCGACCAAATTAAAGCCATAAAAACAAGAGGTTTATGTTTGATGGGGCTCTCATGTTTCTTGTTTGTTTTTGGCAGTTTTTCTGTGACTTTTACATTGTTTAAATCGATATCGGAAATATATCGTATCGACCAAAATTAACTAATTTATTGTGATGTATGATTTGACCATATCTTCCAGCCCTAAGCACACCCTTTAAGGTCTGTACTGTATGTTTTAGGATAAACATTATCATGCTTCTTTGAGGCTGAATCACTGTGAATTTGGACTTATTTGATAAAATGATCAATGGGAATATCCAGCTACACTCTTTACACAAACAACTTAACCCTGTACATTGTAGTAAAGCCTCCTGGACCATTCATGGGCCAATGAGAGATAATATTTTTAGATGTTGTACCACATACGCCTTTCACATTGCATCATGTTTTCTTAATACGTTATTTTTAGAATTGGAACACGGTGACCTTAAACTCAATTTATTTACGTGCTCTTCTCTGTTCACCATTGGGTGCAGCTGAATTCACTAAAAATAAAAGTGTGTGTCTACAACCTTTTAGGCAAGTAGTGTGTTTGAGCAATGACCGCTGACGTACGAACCTCATGTGACTTCTGCATTTCTGCAGTAAAAATTCTCCATTCAAACATGCAGAAATCTGTTTAACCTTCTACATTCCTACTGACGTTCGTGGTCAATTACAGCTGGGATGTGCTGCCATTAACATATTTTAAAAGTATTACAAGACACCAAATCATGTCTAATACCTAGAAATGTGTATAGATGCATTCTTTATCGTAGCTTTTGGCTACTAAGTAAATGTACCACACAATCATATGATTTTCATGCTGGGTAATTGTAGGCACAAGAGGCCATTTATGAATGATGAACAGCCCCTTACTGCTGCAGTCAAAAGATGCCATTTGTAGCGCATGACAAGCCATGTAGCTCTGAACAGCGGCCTTTAACAGCCACAAAAGCGTACGTGAGGCAGAGTGGCAGTTTCCAACGCATGACAGGATTGAGAGCAAGTGCTGCAGTCATGTAGTCTGGCAGATGGCCTTATTTATTTTTCAAGCACACTGACGACCTGTAGCTGGCTCGGCTTGTCACTCAGTGCGTCAGTGCCCCGCTGGCTGCATTCTACACAGGGCTGCAGAATCACATGCTGTCTGACCTCTCCATCATGGCAAAACGCCCGGCACAAAAAACAGGGGAGAGCGTGTGTGAGTGTGTGTTGGTTTTTGTACATTTTCAGGTCCCGTAGAAAGATAAAAAACCCCAATACAAGAAATCTAAAGTGTAATCAATGTTGTATCATATCTAATTCTGAAATTAGATGTTGCAATGCAAAACTTTGGCAAGTTGCACCACAGAGATATGACGATGCACTGTGGAAACCGGATGTTCTCTAATCACTATGTATTTATCAGAAATTATGGCTTAAGTAACATGATTTGCCATCATCCAGCACCAATCAATTACTCACACAGCTCACTTACACCGCACTCCTGCCATTTCCCAGCTCTGTTCTCAAGAGATGTACAACAATATGAGCACAGTCATCGTGTGGCTGATAATATAGCGGGTATACTCACTAGCGAACCTAAAATCCAGAATCAAATCAACAGCCAAGTGTACGGATACATCTATTTTAATAAACAATAATTTGTTGGCTGCATCTTCCGTGCCCTGAACACAACAAATAATGAAGGCAGCTCCTAGAGATTTTGAATTCCTAACAACCAGATCCTCACACACTGTGCTTGAAAAACAAGAACCGTGGGGTGGGGGGTGGTGAAAAGAGGAAAAAGAGGGAGAGAGAGAGCGGAAGTCAGCCAGTCCGAACGATTCGCCCGCAAGAGTGTGAGAAGAAAGAGAAAACAGTGCTCTCTCAGCTTGGCGGGGAGCCAGCATGGCCACTCGGTGTCTCTCTCTCTCTGGAGGGAGGCTTTTCAGCATATAAATATCACATTACCACACAAGGAAACACAGACATCAGCTGGCCTTTTAACCCGCACTAACAAGGGCAGCCACCCTCTGCTAATCTGGCCACTGTGTCTGCTGGAGAGAGGATTCCGACTGTTTGGTTCTGCTGGAGTCCAAACATAAAAAAGCTCTCTCCACTGAAGCAGAAGGCTGACTGGGGGAAAAAAAAAAAGTGCTGCTCCCACGACACACACAAGCTAAAAAAAAAAAATGTAGAACCAGGGAGAGCTGGACAATTAAAAAAAAAACCAACAACAAATGATGCACTGAATTTACACTTGAATATGTAGATTTTCATATGAATAAAATCTACGACAAGAGAATCCTGTCCTTTCAGGTATTTACTTTAGGCAGCAACTGCGTTGATGTATTTGATGAATGCAGTGGATTAGTAGCCAACAATATTACAATTATTTAAATATTTTTATTGTTCCTTTTAATTATAAGGATTATGAAAATATAATGCAGCAGTCACACAGCTCCAGGGACCTGGAGGTTGTGAGTTCAAGTCCCGCTCCAGGTGACTCTGTGAGGAGTGTGGTGTGTTCTCCCTGTGTCTGCATGGGTTTCCACCGGGTGACTGTCTGTGAGGAGTGTGGTGTGTTCTCCCTGTGTCTGCATGGGTTTCCACCGGGTAACTGTCTGTGAGGAGTGTGGTGTGTTCTCTCTGTGTCTGCGTGGGTTTCCTCCGGGTGACTGTCTGTGAGGAGTGTGGTGTGTTCTCCCTGTGTCTGCGTGGGTTTCCTCCGGGTGACTGTCTGTGAGGAGTGTGGTGTGTTCTCCCTGTGTCTGCGTGGGTTTCCTCCGGGTGACTGTCTGTGAGGAGTGTGGTGTGTTCTCTCTGTGTCTGCTTGGGTTTCCTCCAGGTGCTCCAGTTTCCTCACACAGTCCAAAAACACATGTTGGTAGGTGGACTGGTGACTCAAAAGTGTCTGTAGGTGTGAGTGTGTGTCGCCCTGCGAAGAACTGGTGCCCCCTCCAGGGTGTGTTCCTGCCTTGCGCCCAGTGATTCCGGGTATGATCCGGCCCCTCCACGACCCTGAACTGGATAGTCGGTTAAAGACAATGAATGAATAAAAAAAAGAAAATATAAAGACCACTTTTGCCGTAGCTCAATCTCTCCACAATCTTGTAGACGCTCAAAACTGTCCTCATGAGACAAGAGTACACAAAGCTTTCAACTTCTCAAGTGCATCTCAACACTGTGGGTCTGAAAGGAGGCTTAGCTCTTCAGGAAAAAAAGAACATTTGCAAGTCAAGCACTGATACTACCGGTGTTCTCCAAACCCAGAGTCTCTATCTCTGCATAGCTTTGTGTCTCAAAGTATGAGAGTACTTGGAAAGTGAGAAAGAGCAAATTCAACCAACTCCTATGAATACATACCCTAACTATAAATCAATGTGTACCACAGTTTCCATGTATTGTTACAGCAAGCTTCTACACTGTGTTGCTCAGTATCATCTTCTGTACTCCGTTGTTAGATTTTTTTTTTAAAAGGCATTCACACACACCCACTCATAAACCACAAGTTATACAGCCAACTACAAGACATCCTGGCCCAACGGCCTTCACATGAATAGTCAATACAGATCAATACAGCACTCAGCTACAGTGGAAGTGGGAAATGGGCCCTTATTTCCCCCACTCATATTGGGCTGACTAAAAAAAAAGAGCATGTTGACAGACAAATGGACGTGTCTGTAATCACCCTGACATGACGAGTCTGCAGAATGGCTTTAGACTGACAAAGATACGAAGGCTCCATTCTAGGTCTGGATCAATACAATCAGCCGCAGCCGACCAGGCAGTAAGAGAAGTGAGGATGGATGGCTCTTCCAGAAAGAGAAGAAGAAGCCCTGCTGCTGGGGCTTCATTTGTGGTGGGGGAGTGGAGGGCGGTGGGCTCTGGATTATCTGGAGCTTGGCAGACAGACAGCCTGTTTGCTTTGTACTGGAAGTATTTGACAGTCAACAATATTTCCTATCACATGACTAATGTGAGTTCATGGGGTAAAATCAAGCAGAAAAAGAAGAAGAAAAAAAAGGTCTCTAGCCATGTCTCTGCACCATTTCCATTGTTAAGATTCATGTAATTGACTCAAATGGACTAATGGCCCTCCACTGCAAGTTTTTCCCCATTGTTGCTCTGAGCCATTAGAGGATTAAAAAGTGCACTGTTCTGAAGTGCTGCATTGAACAACCTGCTTTTGATAATAAGACTAATCTGTATTCTTTATATCCTTTCTGAATGCTATTAAGAGACACGTTTGATGTTATTGGCGTTGTGAGATACGCAAATACATCTGGCTTGAGCTGTACCAAAACTCTACTGTACGCTGCTTTGTAAAGTAGTGGAGGATAACAAATCATGAAAGCAATGAGGAACACAATACACATGAAAATTACATATAAATGTGACCCTAATGTTCCAAATGTCAGACGTTAGAAAATAAAAATGTAAACATACTGTTGAAGTAATGAGGCTACTGCTAGTTCTTGAATGCATGTTAATATGAGGAGAAATCTAATTAAAACAAGTATTATTCAGTGTTTTTCATATTGTTCACCACTAAATCAATGCCAAGTAGTACTTTTAATCTTTTAATCTGGAGGTTGTGGGTTCGATTCCCGCTCCGGGTGACTGTCTGTGAGGAGTTGGTGTGTTCTCCCCGTGTCCGCGTGGGTTTCCTCCGGGTGCTCCGGTTTCCTCCCACAGTCCAAAAACACACGTTGGTAGGTGGATTGGCGACTCAAAAGTGTCCGTAGGTGTGAGTGTGTGTGTTGCCCTGTGAAGGACTGGCGCCCCCTCCAGGGTGTATTCCCGCCTTGCGCCCAATGATTCCAGGTAGGCTCTGGACCCACTGCGACCCTGAATTGGATAAGCGCTTACAGATAATGAATGAATGAACACTGTAATTAAGTTAAATTATTTATTTAGTTCTTAAATGCTCTAAAATTACAGCAAAAGCTGTGATAAATTTGCCATCGGTGCCATGCTGAGATCTTTACATCATCCCATCACTGAAAGCTGTGGCCGAATCAATTTTCAAAGGAGTGAGGAAAATGAGATTAGGCATCTCAGGTAATATTGGCTGTATTCACAGAATCAAACAGGCTAAGTGAACCACACAAAGCCATTATTTGATTTCATTACTCGGAGCACGCTAGCTTGTATATCTAATAAGGAAAGAAAAGACAAGAGGACAGATGATGGAGTCTTCCCACTAATCCTGGGCATGGAGGGGCAGATCAATATCTTTTGCACTCAGTAATAAATGCGGCAAGACTGTTAAAGCACCTCTAAACAGATGGGATGTGGTGTGTGTTTGTGTGTGCCTCCGTGTGTGTGCGTGTCTAAGCCATCCCAAAAACCCCTAGCTTCCCCTCCTCCTTCCCAGAGGGGCTATGCACTTCTGTTCTCGCTCAGCCCTGCCTTTTTTCTTTGAGTGGGTGGGAGAGTGAGTCCCTCATTCTCATTCAGAAAGGGAGATGGGGGAGGGGGGGTGGGGGATGGAGGACGACAGGATGGAGGGATCCACACTCCTCGTCGAGGCTTTATGGAAGCCTTTATTTATGCCCTGCTTCTTTCAGCCCCCCCCAAACCCCAAGTAACACCCCCCTTCCTCTCCATTCCACCCGCCTCTCAGACTGGATTTAGGGCTGGCCTCTGAGCTGCCAGCACTCCAGCAGCGGATAAAAGGGCGCGCGGCAGCCTGCACCTTCACACCGGCTTTTATGACCCTCCAAAGGATCAGCGGAGAGAAAAGCCCGAGGATAGATAGAGAGAAAAAAGAAAGGGAAAAAAAAGCAGCCACTGAGAAAACAAGGCAAACACAAGCAAAGAGGATTCCAGTTCAGATTCCACTGTTATTAACCAGAGCCAGACAACACAGGCCCATGGGATGAAAAGTGGTTACGAGCTTGAGAGAGATTCCTCCCCCCTCTCTGGCCAGGAAAATCTGAAAAGAACAAGTGCAATGAAAATGAAACAAGAAAGAAAGGAAGAATAAAAGAAAAAAAAATGCTCGGCTCTCCCCGGCACTGTCATTGTGTAATCACCCTCTGAGTGATATAAAAGAGAGCAATTACATTTCATCAGTGCTATTTATACATCAGCAGAAAATGAGTGTACATAATTTAGACAACAGTGTCTATGTCAATATCTCATTAAAGCTAATGTGACTAAGAGGGTGTGGGAAACGCTGGCAGTGGCACTCACAGATGTTTGCACATGCCGATTTCGGCTCCCCCCCCCCAATAAAACAAACAGCAAGACAAAAGGGCTGTTTCTGTGTCCCCCGTACAAGGCGCTTAATCCATGTGTAAACAACAAGACGACGTTCAGATAGAAACAAAGACACACAACATTTCCAATCCACCTTTGTGATGTGATCCGGATTTACGAATTCTGACCAAGAGCAGACGTCTCTCAGGTCTGCTTTTTCGGAGAGAGTCGCTCTGTCAAGGTTTGGGTGACCAGAAAGACAGAGACACCTCGACATTTACGCTGGATGAAAGGGAAAACATTAGAGGCCTTGGAGCTCCACTGGACTTCATTGATTTATAATTAATCAAGGACAGAGCTGGGCTGCCATATTGCACCCAGATATAATCTCCTTTAAATGCTCTGTTTGACAGCGTGGACACAATAAGGAGGAGTGTTTGCCAAGAATCTCAGGAAATCCGTGGAGGAAAAGTGGCTGTGCTCAAAATGTGTTGATGCAACGAGCCTGCTTTGAAATATTTAGACTGGTTGCTTCAGCGTGACTGCAGTCAAAATGGCAGACGGGAATTCTTGAAGTGAGCTGGGGATGGTGCTCTGCGCCCTCTGGTGGCTCAGCAGGGAGCAACAGCGGGTTTTAGCTGAAGTTCAAAGCTTAGAATGACAGCACTGAAGAAGCTTGAAGAGGGTAGCGTCAACAAAAGCCATCAGCATTATTATTCCAAAGGATTCTGTGATCAAGCAAAGACATGGGGGCTCAGAAAAACAAAGGCGGACAAGTCATTATCTTCAGGCCAGCGTTTCTAAACAGGTAGGTCTTGACACAAAAGTGGGTCATGGTGTAATAAAATAAATATGTTTAGTTATCTGATCTGCAGAATAGCCATGGCCCTGAGGGGCAGCTGTAGACTTAAGGGTAGGAGGTGGGTTTGGGATTAGAATATTGCCCGTTCTAAAACAGGACCACAGGAAAATGGGGGAGGGAGGGTGAAGGAACTGTGCTTTCTCCTCCCTCTATATTCACAGCTGATATGCCCTTGAGCAAGATGCCTAACCAATAAGCTGCTCTCTGAGCACTATCGCTGGGAGTCTGCTGCTTCCAGTTGTATGTGTGTGTGTGTGTGTAAGAGCTAAAAATGGCTTATTACTTGTGTGTTCATTACCACAAAGAAGTTAAATGCATAGATTTGATTTCTTATTTTCATTCCTACCTGTGTTTACACACAAAATAGATACAGCAGAAGGTAAGGGCTGTTTTCACTTCACAGACATTTGTGGAAGCTAATGAGATGCGTGTTACTCTTGACAAGAGTGGCTGCTTCTCTGTACGAGTATTTGCATCTTGTTCCAACATCAGCTTCCACTGCCTAACATGATTTGACGAGCTCGGTTTGAGTTCTATCAACACGGGTTGCGACATAATGACCATCAGTAAATATGGATCCCAAGGCAAGACCAGTGGAGAAACCACTGCTTTAGGCCATTTCCAACGGGAGCGGGAGTGTGAGACAGAGAGATGGATAGATGGGAAACAGACGGAGACAGAGATGGCTCATTCGGATGCCGAGCGCAAGAACAGCAGCGGCAATTACACCTCCATTTCACACAGGGAGAGCAGGAAATGAGGCAGGAAGTGTGCTGCAGGCTACGCAAGAAGACAGCAGGGGGAGCAAAGGCAGACAGAGTGGGAATGTTTGTGTGAGCCTTCAAGCCGCTGCACAGTGCTTAGTTCAAGTGCTGTCACTGTTCATGTTTATGCCTGAGCTTCAGAATGACTGAGCGGATTGTGTGGAGAGGAAGGTGGGTGGGAGGAGGATAAATATATGTGAAGAGGCAGTATAGAGGCTTTATTTAAAACACACAGCTGTAGGGTTAGAGTTAGACGTACAGAAAAGCATGAGAGGGAGATGGCATTCGAGAGTAATAGAGGGAGAGAAAGCCATAAGGCAAACAGACAGAAAGGCACTAACCTGCTCTCTGAACTGTTCCTGTGAGAGACAGTCCATCATGTTGACACAGCCAAGGAGGCAGCCGGTGGGGTAGTCTTTAGGAAACTGCAGGTCTGGTTAATCAGAAAGAAAACTACAATTAATCAGAACTCCTTAATATTCAGACCTCTGTTTCTCACACATGTCACATATAAGTGTTGTTTTCACTGCTGTTCATGTAGTAACTGAATATTCAGCCTTAGGTTTTGACCTTACAAGATTCTTATTTTAGTCGTATAGGGACCTGGAGGTTGTGGGTTCAAGTCCCGCTCCAAGTGACTGTCTGGGAGGAGTTTGGTGTGTTCTCCCTGTGTCCGCATGGGTTTCTTCCCAAAGTCAAGAAACACACGTCGGTAGATGGATTGGTGACTCAAAAAAAAGTGTCCCTAGGTGTGAGTGTGAAGAACTGGCGCCCCCTTCAGGGTGTGTTCCTGTCTCGCGCCCAGTGATTCCGGGTAGTCTCCGGACCCACCACGACCCTGAACTTGATAAGCGGTTACAGACAATGAATGAATGAATGAATTAAATTTACGACAATAATTATGGTGATGTCATACATTTTATTAATCTGAAAATAATGTTTACATTTGAGCAAAATCCCTGCAACACTTTGCTTTACTTCAGTGCACACTTTCAGTTTTCTGCCACCAAGCTAAACCAGAATGTCACAATGCTATAGTTGTAAGATTTTTGGGCTTGTCAGAATAACAGGTATCCACACAGCTGTCTTGAGCTCCACAAGTCTGACTGGATATTATGCAATTTCCCTATGGTGTTTGGAGAGGATCTGACTGGCAGCATTCATTACACTGCACTTGTCACAACTCTGTATGCCTTGAATGACACAAAATCATACCTTTGTTATAAATCTGCCGATACATCGCCTCCACCTGGGCTGTG
This sequence comes from Hoplias malabaricus, assembly GCF_029633855.1. Lineage (NCBI taxonomy): Eukaryota > Metazoa > Chordata > Actinopteri > Characiformes > Erythrinidae > Hoplias > Hoplias malabaricus. Next base: position 5,932,635 of record NC_089815.1, on the reverse strand, counting down.
TCCTGAGGACTGGGCTTTTTGGCTGCAGCAGCGATCCACAAGCGTCCTCTATGTGAGCTGTACCACGTTCTACCTTCAACTCTACACATGCACAGAAAGACACTGTGTTGACATATTTTATTTAAAAGCTGTTACACATTACAAACAATTCGTTTAAAGAAACAAATATTAAAAGAAAATCTAAATATACATCCACATTTTAGATAGTATTTATGTTAGTTGTGTTAGAGGAACGGGGGCAGATCACCTCTTTATGCCACAGATGAGGAGAGAGGCCCATGGCTGATGCATGCTGAGACACCAGCCCCCGTCTGCCATCTCCAGCAGCTCTCTGTCCTGCAGACGCAGCCGAGAGCGCTCAGCCTTCTGCTCGCCTCCTGCTGCCTTCACTGGAGGCCTGCGAGTGGCTTCACCACCTCCAACATCCACCCACTAGTCAATATGCAACCACAATAAAAACCGAGATAACCACTGGCCGCAGGAAAACAGTGTATAATTTTGGATTCATTAGACTTTGGTCTCATGAGCTATTCTCTTTTGTGCGCTGCAGCATATTGACCTCATACATTGTGAGTTATTTACATTTTGTTCATTCTATTTGAATTGCTATGAGCTTAAAATGGCATATCACCATGATTACTATTTTGATAACGGCCTGCAAATGGTTTTGAAATGTCTTTTCTATTTACAGTCAGTAAATCTAGTCCATAGAGGCTCACCTGTGGTGCAGCTTGTACAATGCTGGGGTTGACCAGCTCTCTGAGGTGTTGACGAGTAGCTGGGCCTCGTGAGTTCTTTGGGGTCTGGACCAGAGTTCCAGTATTAATGGCCTTGACCGTCTCATCAAACCTAATGCAATCAAACAATAATAAATAATAAACAGGGGTTGACAAAACTCATAAGCGTCTGTTGGAAACATAAAAAAAAGCAGAGACAAACAAGTAAACATTCAATAATAAAGTTCATTGTGATCTTGCACCCTTGGTCCATCACCAACAGTTAGACCTCAAATCAGACTCCAAATGGCAGACCTTGGACCAGACCTGGACAAAGTGATGGTGGCATCCAGATACGTGGGTAATTTGTAATAAACTAATGAGACTAAATAATAACGTCCATAATATTTTCTTCTGGATAATCATGGTAATAGAAAACAGGTGTAGGTACTCCAGTTAATACAGCACCAACTTCACTCAGCCGAGCCAGTTAAATTGATTGTTTACCATGCACCACCTGTTCAACTGAGAGCAGGAGGCATGTGAAAGCATGGTTTTCTCCATTATAAGAAAGGTTTATGTAGAAAACTGAATTTTTAAAGATGAACGGACAGAGTTTAAGGTTATTCTTCCTGCCTAAAAAAAATGGGGGCAAGCAAAATCAGCTCAAAAATGGCTGAAGGCCCAGAGGATTAATGAAGTGTGTTGTAATCCTGTGTCAAGCGCATTAAGTCTGCAATAAAACTTAGCAGAATCAGAAAGTAATAAACTTAATATAAAAAAGAGACTCAGGGAGAGCCTGACATGTCCAGAAGTCATACTTGTTGTAATACTGAGTCAGGTTTTCTTCTTCATCCAGCACTCGTCTGCCTGCAAAGTCCAGTGTGATCTTTCGGTCTTTGCGAGAGGCGTGACGAAGATCTCTGAGCTCCTCTTCACGCTTCTTCAGCAACTCCCGCTCACCCGGAGCGAGCCACTGGTTGGAGTCAGTGGCAAAATAGTCTGATTCATCATCCAAGACTTGGGTTCGACGAACACTGGCAAAAAAAAAAAAAAAGATAAATTCTGGTTAAATGATTGCCCTCAGTCTCTATTCTTAAACATAAAACTAAATATTACTGCAATTCAATGTTAGCAACAGTAGCATAGTAATTTGGTGTTGGAGGTGAACTTGAGTCCATGACATTCACCCATTCATTATCTGTAAGCGCTTATCCAGTTCAGGGTCGCGGTGGGTCCAGAGCCTACCTGGAATCATTGAGCGCAAGGCAGGAATACACCCTGGAGGGGGCGCCAGTCCTTCACAGGGCAACACACACACACACATACGGATACTTTTGAGTCACCAATCCACCTACCAACGTGTGTTTTTGGTCTGTGGGAGGAAACTGGAGCACCCGGAGGAAACCCACGCAGACACAGGGAGAACACACCACACTCCTCACAGACAGTCACCCGGAGGAAACCCACGCAGACACAGGGAGAACACACAACAATCACCCAGTCACCCGGAGCAGGAATCAAACCCACAACCTCCAGGCCCCTGGAGCTGTGTGACTGCGACACTACCTGCTGCGCCACCGTACCGCCCCCATGACACTCAATTTATAAAAAAAAATTCAGTGGATGAAATTTAAGTGGAGTCTTAATGTTTTCCCCATACCCAGGACAAAACTGGTAGTTGTTTTTTGTTTTAACCTCAGAACTATATTTAACATAGGTGAAATCAGACAGTTAGGAGTAGCCTACCTGTTCTTGTCAAACTCTAGCAGTTTATCTTTGTGTTGAATAGCCTTCTCCAAACCTGCCTTAATCCTAGCCTCCTGGTGTGGTAGGTAGTCTTTGTCTGATCCTTCAGATGCAATGTAATCTGTCAATTTATCAGAGACGTTGTAAATTAAGGGAAGAGGAAAGAAGCACACAGCTCAGACTCCAGCTCATTTTAAACCATTCTCATTCCTTTTCTCACCTCCCATCAGTTTCTTTCTGAGTTTCTGACTCTTATTTGAGTCCCGCTGTAAGATCTCCTGCTCCTCTTTAGTGCACACCTGACATGAAAATACCAAAATATTAATATATTAGTGTTTAATACTATATTTTATTACAACGTAATATGTTTTACAGCCATTTTAATAAGAACATTTCCCATGAATGCACTTTTGTTTTAAAAAACAGGGAGCAAGTCCACAGTCTGTTTGGTAAGTCCCATACGTACTAAACTGCCGCAGAAGAAGCATGGACCAGAGCCCTCCTGTTCGCACACAATCCGGCCACAGGTCATGCAGTTGTTGATAAGTTTATGTTTCTGAGCCAGGCAGTCACAGGAATGGCGTCCAGGCAGTAAGACAGTGAGCCTGTCCTGACCCTCTTTAGCGTACAAATTCACAAACTTCTTCTTCTTCGTTGAGGAAGAGCTGCTGTTCTCTTGTGCCTAAATAAAATAAACACAGACTTCAAATGTATGGTGTGTTTCTGTATCTGCTGAGTTGCCTTGTCGTCGACATGGCCTACATCAAGCAGCTAGTTTAAGTCACTTTAATGAGGCCCACCTCCTGCTAACATTCCTGTACAAACGAGTGAAAATATTAAATTATTCTGCTGGTTTGTTAAATAAACAGCTTGAGGTGGCCGTGCTGGCTAACATGCTAATCTACAAACAACATAATGAAACTGCTTCCACACCATGTACCTTCAGCAAATCTATTGGAGTTTTCACAACCTCTGGCTCAGGCTCCGCTTGACTGAAGGTCATGACCTCTTGTTTGTTTCTTCCTTTTCGTTTGGACTTTTTCTGGGTGTCTTTTGAAACATCTGGACCTTCTGTGGTAGCACAGTCACAGTTGCAAGTGAGTCAAGAGATAAGGCATCGCAAGAAAGGCCTTTGCAACCAATTTTAGTGCAGAAATCTGTGCACACCTTCTAAAAGTCACACAAGCTTTAAAAAACAAAATGCAGTCATTACCCATCACCGCCTCCTTCATGAGAACCAACCCTGGTCCACCATCAGTCTGTTTTCGACACAGCTGCCACCTCTCCAGCAGCTCATCAATGAACTGTTTCTTCTTCCCCTCAGTTCCTTGCAGGAGATCCCCAACATACTCCGCAATTTCATCAGCATTATTGATGGACAAAATATACCTAGCACATAACAAACTGTCACTGTTTGTCTATCTATATATAGTTTATCATATGGACTGGTATACGGGAAGTCATTGTTCATAAGCCCTTAATGACAGCTGACACAAACCTACATACACTTCTGTAAAGGCCTTCCCACCAGCGTCAGGTGAACAGCACTGCTTTAATATCAACATTAATGCAAAAACAAGCTATGACGGCTAATATTAACACTGGTTGGATTAAGCCGGTTAATGTCAGTTATAATAAGACGTGTAAAGTGTCGTGTGGCTTTAGAAGTGAACTCCTGAAGTAGAATTGTACACCAACACTGTGCATAAGCTAAATAACTTATCACTAAGTGGAAATGACTTCAGGGCTCTGATTCATCAAAAACGCCTGAACTGGAGAATTGTGTTGGATTAAAGAACACTACAGAACCCTCACCGCACTCACAGCTTCTTATTTAGCGTTATTAATGTTAATGGATTCTACCGGCGGCCGTTATTTAACACAAAACCGACGGCGGCTGGATTTTTGTGGAGAGATAACTGTAGCCGGTTGTGTTAGCTTCAGCTCCGAGACAGAAACATTACTCACTGGACAATGTCATCACTCGCTTCCAGTCCAAAACTCTTATTCAACTGCTCCACACACCAGCGAAGCAGAGACTCCGACATGGTGCAGCACACACTACCTCAGCAGACCCTTCAGAGAGAGAGTGGGGGGGGGGAGGAACGGCGTTTCCACAGAGAAACTACACCGAGCAACGTACATTCAGCTAACAGCACACACCGTAGTCTACACGTAGCTGTGTTCAAAATAAAAGTCCCCAAACAAACGGACACTAAAGCAGATACAAATACACACCACTAGAGCAGCTATACCAATGTCTTCGCTGTAGACTAAACGTCGGGTTTATTAAATTTTATCTTTTAAATGTATTTAATGAAGCTCAGAGAGACATGGATTAATTAAAATTTCGTGATATTATGTTTGCTAATACAGCCATAAATCTGGTCCCATTTTATATATATATATTTTGACGTTTCTCTTAATTTTATTTAACAATATTCATTTTTTATTTTTAATTGTAATAATATTTTTAATGATATTCAAATTTCATTTTATATTTTTTCTCTTCAGGGTAGACTTTGCACAGTGTAGCTAGGCTAATCACGCTAGTAGTGCTTTTGCTAATAGAATTATGTGCTAACCATGAATAATAAAACCAGTCTAATTCTAACAAGCTATTTTATATATACTGTATATTGTAAATAAACTATTTAAAAAATTACATGTATTAATATAAATCCTAATACATTCTACACTATGATTCTTTCTTGTAGTAATGCTGATGTCAGTCACCAGGGGGCAATGTCGTAGTTTTACTGAGGGACTGCAATGTTGTACAGCACAAACTTGTCTGCCCTTTACTGTGACTAATACTTTTCAAAATATACATATATATTTGTATATGGTAAAATGTTTGCGAACAGCTCCTCCTCCATATTTTCCCTGTCTAAAATACCATAATAATGAACAACAAACAATCTCTACTCCTCTGAAAACGCTCTGTACTAGAGATTGGAACATTGCTGTGAGGATTTGATGACATTTACCAATGAGAACATTAGTGAAGTCAAGTACTGATGTTAAATGATCAGCTCTGGATTACAAACACCACTCCAGTTTATCCCATTGATAATTATTAAGGTATTGAATTAAGGTCCATCACCCAAGATAATAAGGTTCCACCATTCAATGGTTCAAACCTTAGGAGGTTTAATCTTCTCTGGCCAACACTTCAAGCTCTTGTACAGAAAAAGAAAACTGTGCTTTTCTGCAACTTAATTTCTGTGTCCATAGTCGGGATGCATGGCCTGAGATGGACTGGTGCCCTGTGCAGAGTGTGTAACTACCGTATGCAGAGTGATTTCGGGTAATGAAAATAAATGACTGAATTAATGAAGTATGTATATAATAAAAGAAAATAAAGAAATACTAAGAATTCAAGAGTCAGCTGCTGGGAAATGCAAAACAACACAAGCAAAGAAAAAACAAAATCCCAGCCTGAATCAAGAGCAGAGAAGGCAGAGAGATGAACCAGACCCCTTTAAGATATAGAAAAATATGTTTATTTGTAACAATACATCATAAAGTCACTCTGAAGAAAATTAAAAATAAATCTCAGACCTGCAGCTTGATGATGACAAATATCTGCTTCCCCAACTCTCACGCTGGGGTTAAGGCCTGTAGTAACATGTACTATGATACAGAAACTACAATAATAGTGTTCACATTATTGTGGATATATATAATAATATAATATAAAATAGCCATGGTGAACTTCCTCTATTTTACCCTATAAATAAAAACATTTAAAACAACCGGTATGATTTATCACTAATTAAAATGTGTTTATCATGTTACAGTCCAACAATGATGTATACACTAGTGATCATAATTATGCCGTATATTCACTTATATAAACGGACAGAAACTCATTGTCATTGAACTAAAAACTGCAGAGAAGTGGTTGCTTTAACAGTTCAGTAACAAAGATATTCAACTTATTTATGTAAGGTTTACTGCATAATTAACAGGTTAAGAAGTACACAAAGTTATTCAGAGTGATGTTGATATAAGATGCTTTTGTAGGCACACAGCCTAAATACTAACACGTTTTCATTGTTCACTGATGATAGGAACCAGACGTCTCAAGTGTTCAATGCCTCTAAAAGCTCAGTTATATATAAAAAAAGATTACATTAAATGCTCATGGCTCTCACCTGATGCCTGAGACAGTTTGATGTTAGCTAAAGTTAGGTGTTTTTAAAATCCATTCGTGGCAATTAGGGGCATGCAGGGTGTTGACAGGCAATGTTGTAGGGGAACCCACACCACGGAACCCACAGCTAACTCAGAGGAACATGGTGGCCTTGCCCTTTAAGCAAGGGGAGGCTTCGCACCCTTAAAAACCAAACGTGCAAGAGACTTCGAGAGACTACCATCAACTAAACGGAACTCAACTGGCCTGGTAGGTTTCAGGCTCCGCAGGGTTTCACACATCTTTTTTGCTTAAAAGGAATTAAGCCCTGTTCCTCCAGTTCGGACTTACCCCTTGCTATGGGGTCTCCATCTTTCATGAGCGTTCCTCAGTGGGGTCTATGGTAGCACAGATAGAACAGTGGCTCTCCTGTCACAGGCAAACTTATTATAACATTCTGACATTAAAAACGTCATAAAAGCACATCTAGGTTCATGGGCTGTTTAGGACAGTAACCCTGGTTCCTATTACCATAAAGAAAATTAAGTCTGTGTCTTTTCAGTACAATAACATTCTGAATATTAAGAAATTAGGAGAATCGGTGAAATTCCCTTTTAAAGGAGCAGCTCAGTCAGATTTACTCTTCTGACGAATAGAACAGAATCTAGTAACCACCAGCTTTGGTGGCTATTTACTTAAATGGAACAGCTTTACAGGTTTAGATAATCTGGATAGCAGTGGAAGCTAATTAGCAACAGTTAGTATCATGTATCTACAGATTTACAAGTGCATCTCAAAATAAAAAAAGAGAATATCATGAAAAAGTTCATTTTTGTTCATAATTTAATTAAAAAATGTAAGCAATATTATACTGCATATTGTAGCTATTTATTACACGGCCAGTGACTTATTTCAAGCCTTTTCACTTTTAAAACTGCTTTAAAAGTTACATTAAGCTGCTTAAATGTTTAGAATATTTCATAAAATCAAACAGAAGAGGATGTGTAATAGAGAAATGTTCATCCTCTGAGAATTTTGTTCATTTATATTCCTTTAACACGAATTACACAATTTATTTTTGAAGACCCTCATCTGGACAATAATCAAGTCAGCAGCCTTCCCCGTAATTGTGGCTGTGTGCGCTGAAATAGACTGAGAGATACATAGGATTTATATTGTGTGAATATTAATGGAACTGAAATAATAAAGGGCGATACGGTAGCGCAGCAGGTAGTGTCGCAGTCACACAGCTCCAGGGACCTGGAGGTTGTGGGTTTGATTCATCACGCTCCGGGTGACTGTCTGTGAGGAGTTGGTGTGTTCTCCCCGTGTCCGCGTGGGTTTCCTCCGGGTGCTCCGGTTTCCTCCCACAGTCCAAAAACACACGTTGGTAGGTGGATTGGCGACTCAAAAGTGTCTGTGTGAGTGAATGTGTGTATGTGTTGCCCTGTGAAGGACTGGCGCCCCCTCCAGGGTGTATACCCACCTTGCGCCCAATGATTCCAGGTAGGCTCTGGACCCACCGCGACCCTGAACTGGATAAGGGTTACAGATAATGAATGAATGAAATAATATAATAATATTAATAAGATTCTGAATGTCTGATTTTCATGAGCTATAAGCCAAACTGATCAAAAGAAGAATAAAAAAAGGCTTGAAATATGTCACTTACATGTAATTTACCTTTTTGAATTAAATTATGTGAAAATGAACTTCCATTTTTGAGATGTATGTGTATAGTGGTCTTTCACTTTCATTCAGCATTAGTAATATTTGAATATTGACTGATCCTTTAAAGCATTAACATTAACACTTAATGCATATGTCATATGCTTAAAAGAAAGGGTAAAAAAAATCAGGAGCTTTTCAGGTAAAGAAGTCTTTGGAAATGGCCTCCACAAAATTGGGGGCGGACATCAGGATGCCGATGGTACAGAGGATGGTGAACATAGAGAAGGCCATGAGGCAGAGGCGGTCGATGACAGAGGCAGCAAACTTCCACTCATTACAGAGGGTCTCTTCCTCGTCCTGGTCACGGAACCGCTTGGCGATGTAACGCACCTCTTCCAGGATCTTGCTCAGCTCCGTTTCTCCATGGCCTACGCTGCTGACCGACGGGGCCTGGTTACTGGGCAGTAACACGTCTTCCTCCCCAGCACCCACCAGCCGGCCACAGATGACCCCTGAGTCCGGTGACGTGGCGTAGGGCGCACTTTCCATGCCTCTGAAACCAATGTATAGCATGTTTCCATTGGTGGACTGTGGCACTCCTGTGCTGTTCAGCTCCACGCTGGAGATGCTGCTGCGCGGCTCCTTGTTGTGGCAGGCTGAGCGCACACGGTCCTCTCCAGGCCTCTTCATCCGCAAGAACCATGCACACCAGTTCAGCAGCACCACACGCACCTGAGGACACAGAAGACACACTCTCACTGTTGTATATGCCAGAATATTAATTATTAGCTTTTATTAAACTGGTCAGAAATATATTTTACAGGAGCGTCCTGGCCAAGAAGACAGCTACACACTTCACAATCCACCCTTACAGACACATAACACAATTCCTCCAGTACTCTGTTGGTAGCTCATCCTGTTTACTCTAGTCTCCCAAACCAAGGTTTTTAGGTTCAAATCCACCCCTGGGTGAGCTGCTACATTACATAAAATTGTCTGTGTTGTCTCTCGTGGTGCGTGTCTGTTAGGTGCCGAAGCATGGTTGCTTCCCCGCCTCCTTGGTTGAGCATCGTCTCTGATTGGTCTACAGCAGGGGTGCCCAACTCCAGTCCTGGAGGGCCGGTATCCAGCAAAGTTTGGTGATTGCTCTGCTAAAACACACCCCTTAAACCTGGCAATTAACAGATGAGTTGACTCAGGTGTGTGTGAGCAGAGGTTTAACCAAAATTGCTGGATACCGGCCCTTCAGGACTGGAGTTGGGCACCCCTGGTCTACAGACTGGATGGAGATGGAGGTAAAAGCTGAGAGCCCAAGCTACACAGCAATAGCAGAGATCCAAATTTTTTTTAATTTGTTGTACTCTACACAAACAAGATGAGGATTACTAACGAGTGGATTGATGGAAAGAAAAATGTACATAGCTAACATGGTAAATCCTTTGTGCGTGTTTGTGGGCTCTTCAGGCTTCGTGGTGCCACAGTGTTGTTTGGGTTGGGTTTTTTTGGGGGTTTTTATTGCAAGCACGATACCTCATGTATGAAATAACGATTTCTTTTGATTTTAATTCAGTAGTCGTACATTTTATTGTAGTGACTTACATTATCGGTGTTCCGAGAGTCTGCACATTCGACTGATGTGTGATATGTACACAATACGTAAACAACTTAAGCACTGCAGCGGATTGTATGTGTATTAGCACGATTCAATGATCTCCTTATGATGGTGTATTGTGGACCAATTCTTAATGTTCACGATCTGATATCGTCACATCGCACGCCCCTATTAGAGGCAATGGCATTTTTAACAACTGCTATTCATTTAGTGCCAGTGATTTAGTAATCACTGTACAATAGTCTACTTATTTGAAGAAGCATCTTGGAAAAGAAACTAAGTGTGGAAGATGTCCTCTGATGTGTGGAGTATGTCTGTAGAAAGTCATGCAGACACATGAATATGAACTGCTTACCCATGTTGGCATTTTCCCTCCATCTGGATCATGGTAGTGGTACTGTAAGACCCATACTGTGGCAATGACAGACAGTCCAACAATGACCATGGTAGTGGCAAAATATTGGGCTGGATAGAGAGGAAAACAGTGTTCTTTTTAAGAATCTCTTTTTCACATTCTGTACTTCTCAATTTTCCAAATGCAAAGATCCAATCTGTCAAACATAATGCCTATTAGAAACTCAAATCTCCACCAAACCTCTTACCAATTAAAGGCACTGAGTCCGAGGTTGCAGGCATTATCTCTGCTACTAAGAGCATGAAGACTGTCAGTGAGAGCAGCACTGTGATCCCTGTGAACAGAGCCAGTCATTACACACTAGAATGATCTAATATTACAACAGAAACCATGGTAGTTTATTAAATATATCTCCATAGTACCAGCACGACTATTATTATGGACTGTATTAAAAAAAAAAGCACATTAAACTTTAAATTAAACTTAGAAACCCCAAAATAATCCAATGCCCCACAGACTCACTAATGCATCTGGACACATTTAAGATAAATTAGACCTCTAGTTCAGACACACTACTCATTTAAGTCCTGAAACTCCCTATATTGATTCTGGAATGATGCCGAGCCATTGCCAGTGAATTGCTCTGTGTGAGAGATGATTCTGGCAGACGAACCACACACTAATACCATTTAAGGTTGAAAGAATGAAAAAATAAATTAACCTCAACTGCAACTACATGCTCAGCCTCAGCCCTCTGCAGGTCTCCACAGCAACAGTGGCTCTAAATTGGCTTGGCTTGAAAATAAAAGCGTTTGGCACAGAACAAATTTCTACCTGCATCAATCACAGAGCAGATCTCGGGCCGGCCATCAATCCCTCGGCCGACCGTTTATCTCAGCCTGCATGGCCGAGTGCATAAATTGCCTTGTGCTCAGATAGCTTCGGTGGCCATTTCACATGATGTCGCTTGCCGTATTTATAGAGTATACTCATGTCAGCAGAAAGCAGCATTGGTGCACTGAAGTGAGCAGATTAAAATTAAGATCAAAAATAAAGGGTAACACCATGAAATAAAAGGATTGCAGGTGTCACGTAGCCCTATGATTAAAACACCTATAGTGTTAGTAAGTAAAGTTATAATAAAATTTGATATATGACATATTCAAGTGAGGCAAAATGGGGCATTTGAACTTGCATTACATAAACTGTGTATATATTTCATATGGCATCACATGCTTCAACAAAAAGAGAATCAGCTACGCACTGAAGTGAGCAGGCTATAAAAAAATTGTGTTTCTGCACTGAGTAACTGAAAAGTTTGTAGCATAAACTGTTACATGCATCTAATGAATAATCTTAAAGGAACACCTATGAATACATATTCTTGGCCTGAGTGCACATTGCTTAAAATACAAACGTAATTTGTAGCAGTTCCATGGCTCTAGATCAGCAAGTGATGACTAAGCCACTCTGCAGTGGGCGATAGTGATGACTGCGCAGATTCAACTTACCGAGGGAGATCTTCTCTCCTGAGTCAGCGGGCAGGAGGAAGACCAGCAGGGCTAGTGTGGAGATGAGCACGCAAGGGATGAGCAGGTTCAGGCCATAGTACAGTGTCCGTCTGCGCATCACCACTGTAAACACTACATCTGGGTATGGCTCGTTACAGCAGCTGTAGATCTTCTCATTCCTCCGGCCAAGAACCTCTACATAAAAATAAGGATACATTTATGGCCAAATAAATCTAGATGTAGAAGTGCATTACTGTAGACGTGGTAAAATTAGGTCAATCAATAAAAATCGATTACGATATTTTTTCAACAGCCCAGAAACCACCAAATGAAGGGCTGTCTCTGGCTTTTACTACACAAGTTCCCTTCTGAGTCTCTTGTGTACAAATGAAGTGTTGGTGGCAGAGGCTAGGCTTAGGTACTGCTCATCAAATAGTTGGTCAGGCTGAAATTTCACATTTGAGACCCAGCAATGTGGAAAAAAATCAACAAATTATATCACCTTACCCACAAGGTCCCATTCTCCATTGGCAGTATATCCTGTAATGTCAGCCTCGATCATTTTCAGGTCCAGAGACCAGCCCCCATATGTCCACGAGCCGAACTTCAAATCACAGCGCTGGACATCAAAGGGAAACCATCTTACATCAATGTAACAGGTGCTCTTAAAGATCCCTGTAAACAAAAAAACACCGATTAAACACATGGTAACGACTGCATTACAGAACTCTCACTGAAATGTCTTGGTTTTTGTAAACAAACCACACAAATAGCCAAAAAACAAAAAAAATGTTGGTACAATTTGCCATTTTGCAAGTGGAATTTTTGCCCATTCTTGCTTTAAACAAAACTTGAGCTGCTCAACACTATGTGGTCACCATGGTCTCCTCCTCGTTTCTCCTCATCGTTTTCAATAGGAGACATATCTGGACTGCCGGGAGTCTAGTAAAGCGCACACAAACACGGTCTACAACGATGTTGTAACTCCTGTAGAATGAAGCCTACCATTGTCCCACTGACATGCCGATTCCTGGGAATAGAAGGGAATAGACTTGATGGCAGCATACGTCTGTCCAAAATACCAATATAAGTATTTTGATTAAGATTAAGTGACAATGATTTTTCCAAAGTACATCTGAGCCCACATGGCTTCGTCCATCTCTGTAGCATAATGCCCTTTCAAACCAAGATACTTTAGAGCTCAATGGTCATGCCCATTCACCGGCGGTTTCCACCCTTGTCTTTTACACACTTTTTCCCCTGACTCCCTGAATCTTTATATCTACCCTGCAGTTGGTTAATCTAGGGGATGTTTAGTTTTGTGATGTTTAGATTTGCGCAGCTATAATAGAGGGGCTGGACTAAGTGTCAGTGTAGGCTCATCTCATTTCAGAGCAGACAGGTCTGCGGCCAGATAAAATGGTTCAGAGATGAGAAGATGCATCAGAGAGCTGCAGTGTGTGTGACAGATCTGGGTCAGGGACAGCTGGAGACACAGACAACAGAACTGCTTTTTTTAAACACTTCATTTACAGGGCAGTGTAAAACACAGCATTCCATGAAATTAGTCATTTAGTGCTGGGATTTCAAAGTGATCTGCTGAGCACAGCTGTGAATACACACTGGATGACAAAACATGGCTTCTTAAGTCCTACAGTAAACCTGAATAAGTTACCGTTGCATTAACAGTTTTAAGTTCATAAACCCAAATATCAGAAGTATTCATACACATTTACTTTAAGGGTCTACTATTTATTGTTTTGGGCGGCACGGTGATGCAGCAGGTAGGTGTCGCAGTCACACAGCTCCAGGGGCCTGGAGGTTGTGGGTTCGATTCCCGCTCCGGGTGACTGTCTGTGAGGAGTGTGGTTTGTTCTCCCTGTGCCTGCGTGGGTTTCCTCCGGGTGCTTCGGTTTCCTCCCACAGTCCAAAAAACACACGTTGGTAGGTGGATTGGCGATTCAAAAAGTGTCCGCAGGTGTGAGTGTGTGTGTGAATGTGTGTGTGTGTCTGTGTTGCCCTGTGAAGGACTGGCGCCCCCTCCAGGGTGTATTCCCGCCTTGCGCTCAATGATTCCAGGTAGGCTGGATAAGTGGTTACAGATAATGAATGAATGAATATTTATTGTTTTATTGCAACAGTGAGGCAGAATTGAAACATCACTATTTATACTTGTCTTAGGCTTTTTTAGGTATGAAAACACATTCTGGCAAGTGTGTTTGACACATACTTCAGTGAACAGCTGGAGTAGAATAAGATGTGTCGTACCTGGGGGTATGTAATTACAGGCGCCGTTAGAGCTGACCAGAATGTTGGTGTGAAATGTGGCATCAAACCTCTCATCAGCACTGTGGGAAATATATAATAAACGTAGTACAGTTTTACAGCCGTTCAATCTTATTTATTAGAGATGTGTTTTTGGCACAAATACACACACGTCCAAGACAAAAGGCTCTACTTTCTTTCTCCTGTCTCTTTCATGCATCAAGATGCCTTGTTCATACTGCTCTCCCTGGTTTTGGTTCCTCTAGAACCAGGTTTCTTCCTCTAGAGCTGTGGGAGTTTTTGTGGCCTTGGCTTACTCATAGGAGGCTTGGACATTAATCTCTGTAAAGCTGCTTTGTGACTTTCTGTTGTTAGGGTTAGCACTATACTAATAAAATTGATTGATTGCACTTCTCAATGCTAATGCAGCTAGATGTAGTCTCAATTTCTACAGTTCAGGAAGTGTTAATGTATTGGATATCTGCTCTGTTTCCTTCCCACTGCTCACTCCAATCCACTCAGTGCTGAAGGATTTACACCTTTCTGGAAGGCTCTTGGTGCTGCTCATATGCTCATGTGCAGCTGCTCCTTTCTGCATATGACCTACAGATCTTAGTTTACTATATATTAGTTTTATATTGTGTGTGTGTGTGTGTATTAAGCTGACATATTGCCCCTGTCAATTTTCTAAGTGGTGGATACACACACACTCCTTCAGGGTTTGTAATGATTAACCAAACCATCACATTTCCTGTCACACATTATAGTTTTTCCCTCTACAACACTCTAAGGGGAATGTGATTACTGAAAAACAAGCAAAGCACACGGACCTCTGCCGCTATTCTCTGGTTTTCACCATTCAAAATTAATTGCCAAGGGCCTCAAAAATACAGCATAATGGTAAAGCTCAATTTTCAGCAACTCTGTACCACAGGGAGCACACTAATGTAACATAATGAACTGTGTAAGGGAAGATATCTTGGGAAAGTCAGCTACAAATAATGCTCAAACCTTGTTTTCTTACACTCTCTCTCTCTCCTCTTTGTTACAAGCACTTTTTCCAGGCAATTTACCAGCATCCTCCATAAACTCTGACACAAACCTGGGAGGCCTGCTCTCAAAGACAGCACAGATATAAACAAGCAGCCTGTGTTATTTTTGGAAGAATGCCGTGTTTCACATACCTGTTATACAGCAAGATGTCAGGCTTCCAAATCTGATTATCCGGAAATCTCACACTTGTCACACCGGGATAGTCTGAGATGTTCCATTTAAGGTAATGATCATACCAGTACTGCAACATAAGAGCATGTTCATCGTTATACCAAAGCTGAGCTTAAAAGGGTTGAATTGTATTAGTAGGAGAGATAAGGGTAGAGGCGGCACGGTGGTGGTGCCGCAGGTAGTGTCGCAGTCACACAGCTCCAGGGGCCTGGAGGTTGTGGGTTTGATTCCCGCTCCGGGTGACTGTCTGTGAGGAGTGTGGTGTGTTCGCCCTGTGTCTGTGTGGGTTTCCTCTGGGTGACTGTCTGTGAGGAGTGTGGTGTGTTCTCTCTGTGTCTGCGTGGGTTTCCTCCGGGTGACTGTCTGTGAGGA
Source organism: Hoplias malabaricus (assembly GCF_029633855.1). NCBI lineage: Eukaryota > Metazoa > Chordata > Actinopteri > Characiformes > Erythrinidae > Hoplias > Hoplias malabaricus. The sequence goes on along the minus strand of NC_089815.1, from coordinate 5,917,022 downwards.
GTGTGGTGTGTTCTCCCTGTGTCTGCGTGGGTTTCCTCCGGGTGACTGTCTGTGAGGAGTGTGGTTTGTTCTCCCTGTGTCTGCGTGGGTTTCCTCCGGGTGACTGTCTGTGAGGAGTGTGGTGTGTTCTCCCTGTGTCTGCGTGGGTTTCCTCCGGGTGACTGTCTGTGAGGAGTGTGGTGTGTTCTCCCTGTGTCTGTGTGGGTTTCCTCTGGGTGACTGTCTGTGAGGAGTTGGTGTGTTCTCCCTGTGTCTGCGTGGGTTTCCTCCGGGTGCTCCAGTTTCCTCCCACAGTCCAAAACACACGTTGGTAGGTGGATTGGTGACACAAAAGTGTCCGTAGGTGTGAGTGTGTGAGTGAATGTGTGTGTGTCTGTGTTGCCCTGTGAAGGACTGGTGCCCCCTCCAGGGTGTATTCCCACCTTGCGCCCAATGATTCCAGGTAGGCTCTGGACCCATCGCGACCCTGAACTGGATAAGCGCTTACAGATAATGAATGAATGAATGATAAGGGTAGAGTGAAGGTATTGGATGAACACTATAAAGCTATAAACTACAGAATGCCTGTGTAGAACCTAAGGGCAACTGTATGTACATTAATTCACTATGGTATATGATGTCTAGTGAATTTTTTATTTATTTATTTATTTATTAAACACAAAAAAGAACCATGTCTGTACTTAGAATGTACCATTTGCAGGCAACATAATTTATGACAATGGCAGTAAACACAACAAACAGATATACATGCTGTGCACCTTGCACACTATTATCAGTGCACAGTAATCCTCCGTAGGCTCTAAAATGTGATATACGAGGCTTTCTTAAATACGATGATCATTCTGTATTTATTGAAGTCTGAATAAAAATTTATGCGCTACTTAATATTCTTAATGTGCATGTCCAAGTCCAGCACTAAAAGCAAAGGCAGGACATTATACAGTTTACTTGGACAAGACTTAAGCTCAACTATAAAGTCAATGTGTTATCCATTACTTGGACCAAATATTCTTTGAGTTCAAGCACCCATCAAAATAACACTCAAACATGAGTGAGAAAGTGCAGGAGGTGTTAGAAACATACAATAGCAGCATACAGCGACTAAGCTTCATGTCTCTCAAAAAGAAAATCTTCAACTGCATAAAAAACATCTCACCAGCTGGAGCCATATGTTCGTTGTGAGAACTTGATTCTTCTCATCCTGTGTTCAAAAAGAAACAACTTTCAAAACAAATCTCTAGAACAAGCCTCTGGATGCAAAGCATTTAAGAACTAGCTACAAACAGACTAATGAATTTAATAAATGTTTTAGGCGTGACCTTTAGATACAAGCACAACTTAACTGTCATATATCAGGTAGATTGTTACAAAATATTTATATTTTACAGGTGTATAAAGCATGGCATCTGTATTTCTAGGACACATACTGAATCAACTGCATATTAACTGCAGTTTAAATTAAACATGTTAAATTGGAATTAGCTCAACACAGGATGTGATATACCCTTTATCATGAAAAATATTTGAAGTAACATTGTATTTTTTGCCATAGAGCTCACCACTAAAACCATAAGCACTTTTGAAACTTTCTTCATAGGTGTTGTTAGCATTCGATATGACGCTGAAGCAGAGCTCTGGGACGATCTACAGAAGGATGTGGGTTATATCCAGATTCTTATGATTTAAATGATCTGACAGGGTCATTTCCAATTGCTAAAGGCTCTGTAGAATTCCCTGAATGTGGACAGATGTTAAATCTGTTATCCACTGAAGCTGGTCTTTAACTGTGCCAAGTGCATGCCGCCAAAATGCATACAGAATCCAAGGTGTAACAAGCCAGATATCCTTAGTGCAATGACCAATTATGTGCATATATATATATATATATATATATATATATATATATATATATATATGTATATATATACACAGGGGTTGGACAATGAAAGTGAAACACCTGGTTTTAGACCACGGTAATTTATTAGTATGGTGTAGGGCCTTCTTTTTTTGGCCAATACAGCGTCAATTCGTCTTGGGAATGACATATACAAGTCCTGCACAGTGGTCAGAGGGATTTGAAGCCATTCTTCTTGCAGGATAGTGGCCAGGTCTCTACGTGATGCTGGTGGAGGAAAACGTTTCCTGACTCGCTCCTCCAAAACACCCCAAAGTGGCTCAATAATATTTAGATCTGGTGACTGTGCAGGCCATGGGAGATGTTCAACTTCACTTTCATGTTCATCAAACCAATCTTTCACCAGTCTCGCTGTGTGTATTGGTGCATTGTCGTCCTGATACACGGCACCGCCTTCAGGACACAATGTTTGAACCATTGGATGCACATGGTCTTACTGGTGCAATGTGCAGTTAATGAAGATTGTCCACCAGGCTGCTCCAATTTAGCCATGAAACCTCCCACACTAAAATGACAGGTGTTTCAGTTTCATTGTCTAACCCCTGTATGTATGTATATATATATATATATATAACAAGTAGCCCTAGGACCCACAAGTGAGTAGTTTTTGATTACTCTGTATTAGCTCCTTCTGGCACTTATTCACACATACATTTTCTTTGTAATTTAAGTGGGTATTGGTATTGTTTAAAATTGTACAATGGACAAAGCCCAGACCTAATCAAGGTGTTCACAGTACACAGTAAAATTAGCATTTGGTTAAAGGTTCTGTTCTACATTAAAGCCTTTTATGGCATAAATACTGTAAAGCCTAATAATGCAGTAACAATGATCAAAACACAGTCCCAATTGTCCCCATGAATATGCATTCTGATATAAAAAGTAGGATGTGATAACTTTCAGATTGGTTGCCAGTAAACATCTACACTTTTTAAAAGCTAAAGTGCAATCCTGCAATCTCTCCTCCCACCTAATAAGGAACATTGATTGTTTACAAGGTTAACTCACCACATCCATGATCTGCATCAAGCTTAAGCTGAAATTTACAGTGAGGGTGTGTGTGTCGTTAAACACGGGGCGCTCCAGCGGATTGTAATCTTTCATTAGATCTCGGTACAGCCTCCTTTGATGCTCTCCTTGTAAGGAAACTGTGCGGAGAGAATTAAGGGTAGACTTATTATTGTAGTTTCCTACATTATTTACATTTAACATCACATATTAATTATAGTTGTAAACCATTAAATGTTAAAATTGAGTTTTTATTACCTTCATTCCCTCATGGCTTTAATTAGTATTTCAAATACTAATGACAATAAAAATAACCCATATACAATCATTGAACTCAGCTAATGTAAGGTGCAATCAGTGTGGACACAGATGTGCATGAGCTCAACTTCACCAATGGCAAGTGCAAGATAGAGGTTTATAAGCCCCCAGCATTTGGACTGTGGAACAGTGATACTTCATTTTCCGGAGTGATGGAGCAACATCTGATACTTCTGGGAAGACTTGGAGTGGCATTTATGATCCAGAATTAATTATCCAACATAAACAGAACCTGACCTCTCTAATGGTCTCATGGCTCAATGGTATCAAAATATCACAGATATGTTCCTACTGTAAGGTCTTCTTAGAAGAACAGAGGCAGTTACTACATCCAGAAACCATTGACTATTTAATGAATCTCCTCTTTTACTCACAATAAACATGGCATCAAAAAAAGCTCCAGTAGCATCAGTAGAATCTTCATTTACCACTGTATCATTTTGACTGTTTCAATGAACTTTAAACAACAAATAAATATACTAAATCTAAAAAGAGCCATTTCAAGTCTTCTGCACCATGTAGGAGGTTAATTACCCAAGGCAGTGTAACTTGATTTTCTCTTGGAGTAGCTGAGTTTCACCCTGAGACAAGCAATCAAGGGCTGCAAAGTGCAAGAGGAAAAAGTCTTTAGCACAGGGAAAAGTGAATGAGAAGCTAAAAGTACTGTTTGTAAATCAGTTGGAGGAGCTTGTCCAGCTTATTTGGATGTAAGCCTATTGATTCAGAACTCTCATCAGTGACTTTCTGCTATGTTTTGGAGCTTAAAGCTCTGCCACTCTCAGACCAGACCATAACTCTACACCAGCTGTTGTAACTTCTGTATGTAGTGCACTTCAATAAATGCAAATACAGTCCTTGGTGCTGCTGGGGGGTTGTTTCCAGGAACACTGCAGATACCAAATGCTCAAGTCTCACATATAATCCTTTGGTTGGATTTGGAGTGGTTCCTGTGATCAGAACTAATCTTGCACCATCAGTACCTGATCTCACTAATGTTTTCAATGCTAATGGTTCCACAACATTTGGCACAGTGTGATTATGCAAATCCTACTGGTGAGGCAGTTTGTGTCCTTTTTTCCTTATATGCACAGAAGTAGTGCACCTGTAATTAGATAAGTCCAGGATTATTTCACTAGAAGTTCATGTGTCTGTTCCTTACTCATCAGTCCTTTCACTTTCAGACTCTCTTGGGCTCTCTGGAGGGTCTGAGATGAAGGCTTTCTTTGTGTGACTAAAGTCCCTTAAGATCACAACTATTCATAATCAAATTTCGCTCAGACCATTCACTAGATTACATCAGACATTTGTATTATTCAAAGCCAGTCCTTGTGATTCATCCCTTCCAAAGAAAATAAAGCGAGAAAGAAATCGATGGAGAAAGATGAGGAGAGAGAAAGAGAGAGTGAGAGAAAGAAAGAAAGAAAAATGTATTCCCTCTGGGGTCTCTACATGAAGACAAAGCATCCAGTGTTAAATTAAATGTATGGGTCCACTTATGCCAATAAATTAGAGAAAAATGGACTGTGGTCCATGTTGCTATGAAAAACTAATTAAGCTTTGTGAATAAAGACTCCATAACAGAGCGCTCGATTAAGGATAAAAGCAGTCACAGAACAAGAAACATCTGATTTAAAGACTATGGATCTGCAGTAGCTTAAAGGAAGCTTTTAAACAGTGCGGATGGGGATACAGGGCACTGCTGCATTTATTTAAATACCAAAGCACAGTTTTATTTGTACTTTGGTGACTGCCTGGGGTCTTAAAAGAATAATGGCAACATTGAGACATCAATATTCACTGAGTCTGGAAATTAGCGATGGGCTGTTCAATGGAAATGAATCAATGCTGTGGTAAGTTTCAAAGCACTGTTTCAAAACTGAAGTCTGTCACTGAAACTAGGACATTCATTCATCTGCAATCAGACCACACAAGGACCCAAGTTCAATACTAGGAATTTAATCTTAACTTAAATTTTTTTAAATAAAATTTGAGGTGAAGTGAATCTCTTTTCTGTATTATTCGTGAAGTCCAGCACTAACTTACCGAATAATATATTTGGCTCTTGAACTGCACCCTTACAATCCTGAGCAGGTCTGTGTCCATGGAGACTGTGTGGTGTAAAATGGTTTCTAAAGGAAACTGAGGTACCTCTAAACACCATGTGCTCTATCTTATATTGAAAGCCCTAAAGTGAGTGGGCTTCTGAGCTGAAATATCATAATACTATTGACTTCATTGGATGGTAATTTGCAGGTTCGATTCCCGCTCCGGGTGACTGTCTGTGAGGAGTTGGTGTGTTCTCCCTGTGTCCGCGTGGGTTTCCTCCGGGTGCTCCGGTTTCCTCCGGGTGCTCCGGTTTCCTCCCACAGTCCAAAAACACACGATGGTAGGTGGATTGGTGACTCAAAAGTGTCCGTAGGTGTGTGTGTGTGTTGCCCTGTGAAGGACTGGCGCCCCCTCCAGAGTGTATTCCTGGCTTGCACCCAATGATTCCAGGCAGGCTCTGGACACACCTTGATCCTGAACTAGATAAGCAGTTACAGATAATGGATGGATGGATGGTAACTACAGAAATATATGGTACACTTCTCTACAGTGCCAATCCAGGTGGATATATTCCCAGTGGGCATTTTGTAAACAAAATATGTATCGACTTAGAGGTGGTCCTGTGGGGTCTGGATCACTGGCAAATGGGTTAAAAGAAGGCAAATATATTGCTAAGTGCAGTAGAACTACTGTACAACTACAGAATGTGCCAATATGGTAGGAGTTGATAAAACAGACAAATGGTAGGCTATAGACAGTAATAAAATGTATAGTGGCTGGTGAATGTAAATTATGCTTTAAAGCAACACTACATATGATTTGGTGATTTTGCTCCTGGGCTCATTGGTTGGTTGGTTGTAACCGATTATTAAGTGTAATCATTTTAACAGTACTGTCCTGAAATCAGGAGAGAGGGGGAACTGGGTGGTTTCCCACCGTCCTCTAAAAGATACATAGTGTAGTTTCTGCTGTGCTGAGGCAATACTACCAACAACAGGGGCTCTGTTCTCCCTATTACAGCTCAATAAACACCACAATTATTTTAAAGCTGTTATTTTAAAGGCTAAGCACCAGCTCTATGAATGTGTCAAACAAATAAATACAGTGGAATTTGAGTTCATAACTTGTGTTTATTGAGAGTCAGAAAACATGTTATTTCTTCCCCAACGGTGTTTGGAAACTCTAATAGGCGTCTTGCCTGTGACGTAGATGGTGGACCACAACTCTAGAAGTTGCACTTAATTTAATGCAAAATGACGAAAAGGTGTGTTGTTTTTGGCTGCAATCATTCAATATACAGTGGAACATCTGTGCACAAATGGCCCAAAGATCTCAAAATATCCAGAAAATGGACTAAATTTGTCCACTTTAAACGGGCACTTTGGAAAGGACCATCCGCTCACTCCGTTATCTGTAGCTCATTTCACTGGCGCTTTTCCAACAATATGGGCATGTAAGGACACCAACGAAAGGTGTTCAAGAGCCTCTGTGACATGGAGGTAAACAGGGTAAGGACACTCACTTCGCCTGTTTTACGTTGGTGTTAGTTAACGTTAGCTTGACTCGCTAAACTCGGTGGCTCAGATTATACTCGGCTACGTAGCTGCATTAAGGAGGTTTATAGTGTCGGATGAATTCGAGTTCGACTTCGATCACATTTACAAGAATAACGGTACCTCTAAATTTGAGTTTAGCTTATTGCTAGGCTATTGTCATGAATAATGTTGGTTATTTAGCTAGCTAGATACTGTCATAACAGTCAGTCATAACGGTGTTTTACCGTGGCGTTGTTCAGCTGTTGTCCACCAGTGACGTCACGGTTGCGTTCAAGAATTTCCGTAGTGAGCTCAGGTTTTTCCGTCAATTTAATAAAATTGTCAGTTTTAAAGCAAATTAAGCTGCTATTTTCATTTTAATTCATACTTATATCTGTCAGTAACTACAATAATGTGAAATATTCATGGAGGTCCATTGAGTGCTGCTTAGCCTTTACGGTCAAAATATTACCTAGTGTTGCTTTAATAAAGGCAAATGCTGATGTGCCTCCAAACAGCTTTACCTAGAGCTACCCAATATGGCCAAAAGACACCTGTTTGTCCAATGCTTCATCTGAAATCAAGGGTATCAATGGGGTTTATCTCCTTAGCACTAGAGATGTGTGGATGTTTCTGTGTGGATCTTACTGCAAATGAGTAAGCTTCTTCCACAGCCCAATGCTGAGGTCTTTACACTCCTCTAGCACACACTTGGCATTTGTACAATGAACTTAGACTCAAATGTGGCTTTTCCACAGCATCCCATTGTATTGACAATATTTACTGAATATTTTACAAGCCGTGTGTGCACATTTGAACACATTTTTCAGCAATGGGTGCACATTATTATTTATTATAAGGTGTACATTAATTTATCTATTACAATGTCTGTATACACATTTGGAGTATAATGTTTATCTAAATTCTCAGCAAATCTCAACATAAAACCAATAAAAGCAAAGCAAAAGCTATGCCTGTGACCGCTGTACAGCTGAGAGCTGAAAGAATACAGCCAGAGAATGAAATGTTTGCTTGATACAGCCTAGCGTTTTATTTAATTCAGTTTTTTATCACACAAATAACTCAAGTTGCCAGCTAAATTTAAAGTCCAGCTAAAGCAATCAGACATAAGTGCTTCTATGCAAGTGAAGGCTAATGAAAAACGAAGAGCCGGCCAAACTGCACTGAATACATCCTCACAGCATTTTTTTCAGCATTTTGTAGAATTATTTTGTAGTTTTTCACTATCCATATTAAATCAAAGCTCATAAGTAAGCAGTTTTTGCCACTTGAATTAAGATTTCCAATTTTTCCAATATGTCTTAGGATCTCATTACGTTAAAATAACTTTCCATAATTATGAATGTTTCATCAATGATTTACAATCTAATAGTAAACTAAGTTTCTCAAAATGACTCTTTGAAATTAATAATTTCACCATTAATAATGATTTAGAATCTCGTGATTATGAAGTGGTAACTCACAATTATGTCTTAGTCATGATTTGTTATCTCATATTACTAAGATCATAGTCATTAGTATGACTAGGTATCTCATAATCACAATATTGACGCCCCCTTTCATAAGTATGACTAAATATCTCACAGTTAGGCCCAGCTATCTCATACTATTAAGATCCTATCTCACAATTGTGACTTTAATATCTTGTGATTATGACAATTATGACATCACAATTATGACAAGCTAGCTCATAGTCATGAGATCTTCTTTCTCATTCTACTGACACAATAAAGTAATACTGAGAAATGAAGTCACAGTAATGAGAAAGAGAGGTCATTAGCTACACTGAAGAGACGTTGAATTTATTAATATTTTTACATGAAAGGGCTGTATGAAATTAAATCTAGCTACATCCAGATATAAAATGTAAGAATGGATACATGTTAGTACAATTGTATATATATGATTTAACACTTTAACATAAAAATATTAAGTATATACAAAGTCTCATTTATTTCAGTGTAGTAAATCATATTCTGAGAAGTCTTAATTCAACTTCTCTTAAGTTATACTGGTGTATATTGTTTTATTAATAGCAAAGCCCTGACTGAGGGCTTCAGTTCACAGAAACGCTTTAAATTACAGTTCCCAGCAAAAGAGAAAACCTTTTAAACCTCTGTAAACTCTGATATTAGGCTACTCCACAGTCTTACTCTATAATGAGTTGTTGAGCTGTTTGAAATATCTCCACAGAGGAACAATAATCCCCTAATGATTCGAATCAACAGCTGCTGCTCCACTGAAATTCACAGGAATTTTCTGCAACAGACAAAACAAGCGTTTTACTCACCACACCATAAAGAGGCTGTGACTGCGAGACAGAGAGCAACATCACAAATTCCCATTTTGCTGAGGAAACAGGGGTTGAAAAGCCCTCAGAACTGCTCTAAAAGCTGATGTCCTCAGGTCAATTCAGTGAAGTGCTCTATGCTGAGGGGAATATGCGGGTCTGTGAACACGGAGCCGTTAAGCTACAGAGGCCCCGCCCCTTTCTGTTTGGCGCCAATACTCATCTGGTAGACCTCAGACTGCATGGTAAATAGTTGCACTGCATTACAGTCGCTCCAGTAGTTACCTGTGAAGTGGACAGCACAATGAGCGTCTTAAAGGGGCAAGCTGATGTTTAATACACCCTCTAGTATAAAATGACGTTTAATACTTTGGTAATAAGTCATTATTTTTTTTATACACTAAAATGCTGTGTGTGAAATATGCGGTCTGTGTGATGGCTGAGCAAACTGCAGCGTTCCAAAGACAATCTCAAATGGGCAGATTTGGACAGCCAAGGTTTCTTGTGTCACAATCCTAAGGACCATTCCTGTCAGTTTGGGTGTGGCTTTCAAGCTGCAGGTGTTCAGTGGGTGCAGACAGAGGCAGGCACTAATCATATTTCCATAGTTTGTACACTCAGTCCTTGTTTCTCCCCAATAATTCTAAGTAAGATCCGGATCCACCACAACCCTGATCAAAGTGAAGTGTCTACAGAAAATGAATGAATGAAACTTCTTAGAATTAAATAGCAAGCCAATGTAACGCTATATCAGAGCTTTTAGGAATGCCCTCCTTTTGGAATTGTGCATAGTTCTCCCTGTGTAAACAAACTGACAAATATATGGCCTCTTCACACTGATGACTTTAACATCCCTGTTGCAATACAGATGTGTGTGTATTTCCTCTGCGACACAGGATATAGCCCCCTGGCAATACATCACTGTATTTCACAATCACACTAATGTCATTCCATATGGAACACATTTTACATCATATATAATGTTGCATAACTGAAATCTTTCACAAGAAAAACAACAAAGATTTCAACCCTGCGATTACTTGGGACTCTATCGCTTTTAAAGGGGTTCTGCTGGGTCTCTTGCAGTTCATGTCCTGTGTGATGGAGCTGGAGCTGATGGAGAGCTGGCGTTCAGCCCAGCAGGCAGCACAGCTCTGTGTCCAGCTCAGCGTCCGGCTTAGCGCCACCTGGAGAGCAGGTCAGAACAAACCCGATCATTTCTCACACTAGCAGCTGTCAAAACATCTGGCACATGTCAACAGACTAAGAGCGGCTGCAGGGAAATCAATTACCGAACAGTCATGGGTTTTTGCCTTGTTCTGTACAGATACTATTTTGGAGATCATCTGGACATTGTCTTCTGTACTTAGCAACAAAGATTTGGTGAGATTCCTGGACACAGATCTAGCCTAGAGTCCTAGACAACACTGTTTTCAACTCCTGTAGCTGGTCACCCAGCAGGGTGATGTTTCTTGTGCACCATGCCAGTATCACAGTCCAATCACAACACATGCGGTATTGGTGATGATCACACAATCCTTTGTTGGTGATCAGCAGGAATACAACATATGCCAGTTTTGCAGGTACTTTTTTCCCCCTTTCTTTTTCAGCAGGGAAACATCAAAATGATGAAGAGGACAACTGGTGAGCGGATATGCAATTCATGTGATGTAGGCAATAAAAAAACAAGACACATTTTCATGAAAAATATGAATCATTTATTCATTCATTATCTGTAACCCTTATCCAGTTCAGGGTCGCGGTGGGTCCAGAGCCTACCTGGAATCATTTGGCACAAGGCCAGAATACAACCTGGAGGGGGCGCCAGTCCTTCACAGGGCAACACATACACACACACATTCACTCACACACTCACACCTACGGACGCTTTTGAGTTGCCAATCCACCTACCAACGTGTGTTTTTGGACGGTGGGAGGAAACCGGAGCACCCGGAGGAAACCCACGCGGACACAGGGAGAACACACCACACTCCTCACAGACAGTCACCCGGAGGAAACCCATGCATACGCAGGGAGAACACACCACACTCCTCACAGACAGTCACCCGGAGGAAACCCACGCAGACGCAGGGAAAACATACCATACTCCTCACAGACAATCACCCGGAGGAAACCCACGCAGACGCAGGGAGAACACACCACAGTCCTCACAGACAGTCACCCGGAGTGGCAATCGAACCCAAAACCTCCAGGTCCCTAGAGCTGTGTGACTGCGACACTACCTGCTGCCATTAATTCATTTATATATTACCTTATATATTTTTTCTTCCTCCATACCACAGCCCGCAGGCTTAACAGGCAAATCCAGTGTACACTCTGGTTAGATGCCAGCTAGGATGAGATGGACATTACATGGACAGTCTTAAATGTATTGTCCATAAATTCAGTCAGGTGACCAACTCTGCTCAGTGGAGTGCACAGACTCTGCTGCATTTAAAGTGCATTCTGCCACCTGGTGGGAGTGGACACAACCTCAAGGCTTCAGTAATTTCATGGAGCAGTAAATTATACCATTATTCTAAACGTTTTTATTTTACTATTTATTTAAAACTCTTTATTCATTTATTTTTATTATTATTATTATTTACTACTGATTTACTATTTCTACAGTTTTATTATAAAATGTAACTTACCAAAGAAGGAATAAAATATAAATACTTTATAGTCAATGGGTGAACCAGTTAAACAGCAGGTTTAATACCGAATTAATAGATATATGTAGTCAGGATATTTGGTGTTGGCAAAATGGCCGTTTTATAAATTGAACAAGATTCTTTGGAGAAAATATTACACATTTCAAACACTCTTCCACGGCACTTTCAGTCTAAACTGGAATAAAATCAGTTCATATTGTTTAATAATGCATGATAAATCTTGGAGCTGGATGTACATTTTAAAGTCTTTTGGGTGAGGGCTCTTTGATTTTGTTCCTCCACTCTCGATGAATTATTCCTTCATCCAAGATTTAATACTGACACCACAGAGGTCAGTGGTTTTGTAGAACTTTGCAGCAATTGCCATTTGTTTAGTGGAGTTAGTATAATGTGTGCTGGTGTTGTAGTGAAAGAACACTGATAGATGAAATCCAATAACAATAATAATAAATTAAAACCAGTTTAAGGTAGTTGCTGTACTTACAAATAGATAATATGACTCCGCATACTCCACAACTCCAGCAGAGGAAAGGGGTGGAGATACCTTCTGATGTCCTGACAGGTCCGGCCATTTACTGTGCTGTCCACCTCCTCATCCTGCTGTACACACTTCAGTGACCTCTGAGAGTGGCACCTAATCAGAGCCTGACAGCTCAATGCCCCAGTGCTGAGAAAGTGAAGGGAGGACAGATCTATACTCCACCAGGCAATGTCAACTTCACCTTGTATTCACTCGAAATCAAAGGTACATGGGGATTGCAGGAAATACACAGTACATATTACAAAGTAAATCAGAGGGTTCTAAATTGACGGCTGTGGCGATGCTGTAGCAGACTACAGAGACATTTCTGAACTGGCATCTCTACCTGTTTCTATTTGCTTTAGATGTTTACCCTGTGATATTTCCTCCCCATTAACTTTATCTCCCCCCAGTTACACAATGCTACTAAGCTACGAGGGTGAACGATCTAGCATGTGAAGCGCAAAGGCATTTTATTTAACTGCTGAAATTAGCTCAACACGCAAGGAGGAGAATGCTAATTGACAGTTCTGTTAACTGTGATGGTTCTCCATTAGGAGGGAGTATTATAGCCTAATGTAAAATTGGGGAGGAATGACGGAACAGCACTGTCTCCTCCTTCAATATCCACAGGTGAGATGCTTTTGGGCAAAGCCCAGAGCCCCCAACTGCGTCCCAGATGCTGGGGATGGCTGCCCGGTGCTTTGTGTGTGTTTGCTCACTGCCAGTTGTCTATAGTATGTGTGTGTTCATTGCTAGACATTGGATAAATGCAGAATAATGTGTGTTGTATCACGTTATTAAATCTAAAACTATCCTGTATATATCCTTGTATTTAATCTCTATAGAAAAGCATTGCCAACTGAACGAGACTCTCTGGAGCAGTCACATGACGCTAAGGTAACCATGCTCAGTTCTAGGCATCAACTTGAAGGGTATAAAACCCCTGCAGATTTTGCCTGTGGAGTTATGGAGCTGCAATTTCTTTAGTAACAATGTTACGCGTACACTTGGGGTCTGCGGTGTTGTGTTTCTCTAATTTACCCAGCCTGGAACGAGGTGGTTTAGAAAGTGAAGTAATACATACTGTCCAGCAGGGGGCACTCTTTAACTTCTCCTGCCAGAAGATTCCTAAAATGCTCCAACAGAAGTTTATATCAGGGGAAACAGCCTCAGGGTCAAAAGGACCCCAGTCCTTCTGTGATAATTAGCGAGGCCTTTATAAACTGAATGTTGAGAGTCAGACCAGAGACAACACTAATCAGCAGGTAATCCAGGGCCTTAGTCTTTGATTGTAGTTAAAGCTGCGAGTCCTTTGGTGGGTTGAATCAATAGCAACTAAGTTTTAAGAAAGGTTTATTATGAAAAAAAAATAATCTACCAACCCACACACTATGAAACAAAACAACCCCGTCAGTTTTTGTTATCTGCCTAAGTCTAAAAACATGGATGTTATGAGTCATTCTGATTTTGTGCTATATCCTCAGTAGATTATAGACCCTAGAGTTGTCCTGCCTTCATCTGAGTATCTCCAATTACAGCACAGTTTAAGTGAGCGCGCAAAATTGGGTTTAACCAGAGAAAAACAAAAAGAGCACGTGTAGAAAATAAGAGCACTGAGTAAGTGTGGAGAAAATGAGACGAGAGAAGAAATAGAACTGATTGAAAATGGCTATAATTCAGAGATTCTGCTCCTCACTCCCGGGCTCCCGAGCTATGGCTTGTTCTAATTTAAAGGAACAGGTGCTGAATTCAGACCGAGGGAGAATGGTGCTGTGGTGTAAGGTCCTTGTGGTATTGTGTCCAAAGCATGTAAGACCCCAGATGTGTGTTCACTTGTGGAAAATGGGTAAAACATATCCACTTTAAGACTGAATTCATTATAGAACTAGCTTTGAACCTAGTTATACCCAGGGTGTGAAGTCATTCATTACAAGTATTCAGTTACATGTATCTAGGTTTCAATTCCCGAGTGATCCTTGGCACTGGGCATGGCGACTTTAGTGAATTTGGACTGCATTTGCTAAATAGTGAATGTGGTCAATATGACTTAGTGATTACCTATGTATTTTTAAAAAGGTTGAATGTGTTTGGACATCTTTTCCTCATAAACAAAAAGGCAGATTATTATAAACAGCCCCCGACAGTGTCGGAGATAGCAGCCTTGCCTCTCACACTCATGTTTCTTATAAGAAAACTGTCTGTGAAACTGCCTTCAGGAAATCTGGCTCCGTACATCACAGAGTAGATGAAAGCAAGTGTAGCTTTAATGGACAATATACACCCCGCACCCTCACCACCCCTGCTTCAAAAACGTGATATTGAGGAAGGGGTAGCCTTGAAAGCCTTGAAGTGAAGATGAAAACCCTGGGAACTTACATAAAGCCTCAATTCTGCCTCAATATACCCGAATACCTGCTGCCCACATAGAATCAGACCCACCACATCATGCAATAACTCTTATATAACACTCTTGAGTAGCTCCTGTTGTTAAGCAACGAGTTTCAAATCCCCCTAAAAGCCAATATCAGGAAATTACATAGGGGACATTCCCACTGATTCTCCAGAATGATTTCCATTATGTGCCTCGTTTATCCTAAGAGACATTTTCATTCCAATTTGGAGCCAAAATACAACACATTTTGATTTCACTGGAAGTATAAATAACTTTGAAATGGTAAGTGTGGCTCATAGAGTCTGTGAATGCTGGGTCCACCATTCTACACCATTCTAGTCCACACCATGCATTGCTCTCTGTATTGTCCTATTGTAATGTTTTGTTTATAATGTTTGTTTTGTTAAAATGATGTAAATGTTTGAAATATTCATTGTCTGAAACCGCTCATCCACTTTAGGGTCACGGTGGGTCCAGAGCCTACCCAGAAACGCTGGGCGAGAGGCAGGAACACACCCTGGAGGGGGCGCCAGTCCATTTTTTTGGTCTGTGGGAGGAAACCGGAACACCAGGAGGAAATCCACGAGGACACAGAGAGAACACACCAAAGTCCTCAGACAGTCACCAGGAGCAGGTCCCTGGGGATGTGTGACTGCGACACTACCTGCTGCGCCACCATGTTTGAAACAGGGAAATAAAACTAGGCACAAATTAAAATTTAATTTAGGAAGGATTTAATCAATGTGATATGCAATGTAATATGTTACCAAAAGAAAGTAAGAAAGAAAAAGCTTAGCAACAGTCTACTGCAGTCATGAGATTTTGGCCCTTCCCACTGCTAAAGGTGAAAGAGGCTTAAACACCCAGAATATGCTGTAATCTGTACCAATAGAATGAATGAAAATATCTCAGTATGACATGATAAAAGATAAATTACACCCTTACTAAAACGGCATGTTGTACAATCACATTTAACTAACCAAAAAAGAGCAAGCTTAATGGGTCCCAGTCCCAATAATATATTCTCAGTTGGTCTAAGATAATCTTATCTCAGTGCAGACAGACAAACAATGCCTTCAAAAATGAACGTGTGTACACTTTTTTGCTTACATTAATCAAATAAGTCAACAATAAGCTATAACTTAACAGAGTAATGAAGATGGTGTGTTGTGTCAGTTTTGAAAAAAGTGTCATTTCGCTCTCTGGGGGATCTCAGCATGACCTAGAACTTGATAAGGCCATCAGAACATCTCAAAGGTCACTCTGGACTTGAGTTTCAAAATGACACATACAAATTTAAAGATCCCAAAAATACCACTACATTGAAGAGCACTGATCATGAATCTTGCTCAAGAAAGTGCTGAGAAGCTGTTGATCCCAGGTTCTTTGGTGGAAGAAGAACAGTGGAGAAACCGTAAACATTTTTTATGCAAATTTTTGGGTGAATGGTAGTACAATTTGGACAGATCTACATGTTTGAAGCAGAACACTAACTGTAAAGCAAATTACACCAGCTCATAGATAACAGTGGTGGATAGCCTTGCACTGACTGATGGCTGGAAAAAGAGGTCTCCTTGGACTCTTGCACTGTGACTTGGCACATACACTATTCAAAACATGCTACTACCAAATAGTAAAACAAATGACACATGATCCCATTTAATAACCAACACAGACACCAGACCAAATGCCTCAGAAGAAAATCTAATTGATATTTACAAGCTCTCTTACACTAATGTAATTAATCAGCGGACATATTTGCTGTCCAAAGTAGCACTTTATGAGACTCACATTGGTAACAAATGCTAGATGTCAACAGTTACCCAAATTTGATCTTAAATGCAGACTTTTCTCTGCACACAGGTCTTCACTGAAGTCACAATGACTTGTCAGTGAGGTTCAGAGCACAGTACAAATACAAAAAATGTCCACCAGGTGTGCACTTCCCAGTGCATTTTACTTCATGGCTTGGCTCTGCACACAGCATGGGCGTTTCTCTTTCATCATGGAAATGAAATAATAAAGTGGTCCTTGAGAGATCAGGAAATTTTGTCTGCTCAAACCTGATTGGCTAAACACAACGCAGCGGCTGCCTTTCTCTGCAGAAATGCTACTGCATTTATAACTCAATTTGTGCTGTGTTCTAAATGACTTTTTTAAATGTATTTATAGAAAAGATTTTGGTGACTTCTGACTTTGTTTGTTACCAAAGTTAGGCTCCAATGCTAAACTGTGTTTAACAGTGCTTCAGTTGTGCAATCTGTCAACACACAGTACTCATAAAGCAGTATGAGCGCTCTGGGAAGAGCGGAAAACTGTGTAAATTAGATTTTTCTCTGAACCGTTTGTTTAACAGATGTTTAATTAAAACACATTCATACTGAACAGAATTCAAGTAGACAAAGACACTGACCTGCCAACCTCTGAAGTGAGGAAGTGAGGCACAAAGCTGCCGCTAGCACCATATTATTTCTGCAGCACCATTTCCTGTAGATTTCCTCTAGCTTTGTATTATGCTTAGATACAAACTGTAAGAGACAGAGCTCAAAAAGCTCATCTTATTAACAACGAATTTACTAATCTGCTAATCTACGATCTCCATAAAAACGTATGGCTTGGTAAAAACTGGAAACAAACATATATTTACCTGTTTTAAATGTGAAAGTTACAAATGCAATACAAAGTTGACATGGATATATTCAGCCCTGAAATAACAACATATATTTTGGAGTTGAACAGTCAACTCTGGTCAGTTTGTGATTGCTGTAAGCCAAACAATGCACTGTTGTCCTGTGAGGAAAGTTAAAATTGAGTGGTATTTGAAGTCGTCTGAGTACATTGCTGTGTTTGTACCACTTAAGTGTGTTTCAGAGCAATAACAGACGGCAAAGCACCTTTTCATGAGGCTTTGTAGAATCCTGTAGATCAGTGGAAGCAACAAGCCAAAGCCAGTCCTTGATTGCCTTGGCATTTTGAATGTGAAGATGTGTGTGTGTGTGTGTGAAAGAGAGATAATATCCCTGGTTGAAAACAGTTGCTCATTAAATACCCTTCTCCGTCAGCGGCGTGAAGCACGGTGGTTGCCTCGGTGATGCTGCTCACAGGTTTTGCAGCACTGGGAGCGGAGAGATGGCTGGTTACATTGTCCAAGCCACTGGAGAGACTGACAGATACGAAATGCCAGACGATCACGTAAACACACCTGACCTGGAAAACACAGACAAACCATTCAACCACAATCAGGATAAACACCGCAGAGATAATATGCCTTGACAGGAGAAATCTTCTTAAACCTAGTGCATATGTCAAATATTTAACATCTAATACACGCTATCAATCTTATCTTCAAAATTAGTATTCGGTGAGATGATTCGGACAAATTTAATTAAAACAATGAAAACATCTCTGGAATCTAGAAAGAATTCAAAATAATCGTAAAACACACTTAAAATGAGAAATATTTGATTCATTTTATTGATTTAAGATCTCAATGCCAAGATATTTTTGAGGTATTCTGCCAATAAATGTGCTCTGTTCTGACAGAGCCTCCAGGCTAACCTTCAGGCAGAGGTTTGGATAAGGTTTAATTTGCTAAGAAATGCAATCAATATGAAAGTGGGATCAATTGCCCCACAGTAAAATTAAGCCCAGAGCACACCAACTTATCATTCTCCAACACCAGTCTTATCATTCTGACAAGTGTGTGTTCTTATACTAACCTAGGATACGAACAGAGAGGCACAATAAAACAGTGTGTACGGGGAATATTCTAAAACAGGAGCATTTTGTCTTATTCTGTTTGTACGGCAGAAAATACACAACTCCAAATGAGTAAAATACTAAATAATATTCCATCCATCCATCCATTATCTGTAACCGCTTATCCAATTTAGGGTCGCGGGGGGTCCAGAGCCTACCTGGAATCATCGGGCGCAAGGCAGGAATACACCCTGGAGGGGACGCCAGTCCTTCACAGGGCAACACAGACACACACACACATTCACTCACACACTCACACCTACGGACACTTTCGAGTCGCCAATCCACCTGCAACGTGTGTTTTTGGACTGTGGGAGGAAACCGGAGCACCCGGAGGAAACCCACACGAACACGGGGAGAACACACCAACTCCTCACAGACAGTCACCCGGAGCTGGAATCGAACCCACAACCTCCAGGCCCCTGGAGCTGTGTGACTGCGACACTACCTGCTGCCGTGCCGCCCCCACTAAATAATATTTTTACCCAATTTTCTATTTAATTCTACTTATATGCTACGTCTCCCCAAACCACATAATGCTACCAGGCTGGGAGGTTGAAGGCTTGAATCTACCCACCCAAACAGTGCTATGACACCTCTGCTCTCGCTGATTCCTGGCTACTCCTGGTAGCTGAGGCATCACTGGGAATCAAACTCACAATCTCCTGATGATAGCTATCAATGGTCAGCAGTGGTCAACAATTAGGGAGCTGAACGCTTAATTTTCTAAGCGCACCAAACTGCATGCTGTGAGTCAAGTGTGGCTTGGATAGAAAGTTTCTGACCTATATTTCAGGTCAGATTAAAGCCCTAGGTCCAGAGTTGCACTTCGGAGTGCCGAGGTATAAGGTGAGATTGCGGATTTGCCACATTAGCGTCATGCCCCACTGCTTTCAGTGCGTGGGCAGAATCATGTCAACTGTGAGAAAACCATAAACACATCACTGGTTTCATGTCAAAAGGCTAAAGGAAGTTCCCAGAACCAACTTTAATGGGTATGCTGCCAGATTTACTCAGTAATTATGCAATAATTACCTGCAAGATGAGCTGACAAGCTTGTCATAAGCAAGACTCTGTGACTTTCAGACTTAGTACCTGCCACAGTTCATCGTGCTTACGTCTGCAAACATTTAGAAAAGTCTGCCATTATAAGCAGGCAGAGACCTCAGCCTCTGACGAGGGAGATGGAAGAAGAAATTATAGCTTTAATGTCTGTCTATAGCAGAGCAGGGCAACCGAGGGCAGGGATGACTCATGATTCCGTTTTCCTTACAAACCTGAAAAAGATCTTTAATCGGTGACTATAAAACTGAATATGAAAATTGAACAAATAATTTTCCCATTATCTGTGAACCTTCAGGAAAAACATAATGTCAATACGGTCCTTCAGATTAAAGTGTTTCAGGCCATTAAAGGTAATAAAGCTCATCAAATTACTTGCAAATACTTGTATTGCTTTCTTAATTCTTGTCTAGCTTTAAAAGTACACGATAATCTCATGATCTGTTTCATCACAATGTCCAGACGTATACAACCACTACTAAGCTGGATACTGCTTTGCTGTTCTATTCAATTCTCAGGATTACTTTCCAACTGTTTTCTAGGAGAGGCTAACGCTTTAATCACACCAGTTTAAAAGAAGCTTTGATCAGTTGACACACACTGATCAAGAGTGTTACCAATGTTAGCTAGCTACCTTTAAAACATTTTACAATGCAGAAGAAACACACAGATGTTGAAACTGACTTAAAACGTTTGAGCTAAGGTAACTTACATTAAAGCAGGCTAGTAGCTAGCTAAATGTAGCTTGGTAGCTAGCCTGACAACAGACTTACAACTAACCTGAAAACAGCTTGGTAGCTATCCTTTAACAACTTCAAAACAACTCCAGAAATATGTTTTTTGTGATTTATAAAACGTTGTTTGAATGAATATGTTGAAAGCCTAAATTTGACTAAAAAACTATAAACCCCAAGCACTTGGAACTGCATTCTCTGTCACCATCCACTATATTTTGGATGAGCTGAAGTACCGTTTGTGACCCAGAACAAATCCTTCAACCTCATTACCTGATCTCACCAATGGCAAAGTGTGCTAAAACTACTACATTTCAGAAGAGATGTTGGATGAGAAAGTGTCCACCAACACTTAGGTTGGGACACATATTTTAGCTAAGAAGAGGAGCCAGCATAATATGATTATGATAAGCTCTTTGTTGGAATGAGTGAATAAGAAATCATATGGGAGTATAATTGTAATTGCTGTGGGTTGATTGAGAGGGTGGCCAGAATGGAGAATGAGCAATCAGCAACAGATTATTAATCTGCTCTCGTTGGTAATGTCTCAAAATGGCTGTGAAGAAAGAGATTTGTGAAGATAAATCCTACAACCCCAGGCAAGGGAGAAAAGAGCTTATTTTCAGTGATTACAGACAAACAGCAGCTAACACGTACCATTCCGAACATGCAAATTATGCCATTTCGAAGATCTAATCTATCAGTTGTAGACCCTGTGCTGAGCTGCATGGAATGTAAAACACTGGGCTTACACAACATCCGTGTCATCTGAGTCCCGATGGGTTTCCAAATAGTGTGAAAGCTCTAGCAGCTTGTAAACAGATCAATAGTTATTCAATGGTGGCCTATGACTAGCTTTAAGTAGGGGCAACATTTATTGAAATATATTTAATGAGATTTGAAGGGTTTGGTAAAAACATTACTCTTTTTATTTATAGATGCATTGTATGATCATAATCCAGGGTGTGTTCCTTCCTTGCACCCAGTGATTCTGGGTAGGCTCCGGACCCACCGCGACCCTGGGTAAGTGGTTACAGACAATGAACGTATGATCAGCCATACATAAAAATGGCCTCAGCGCAATAGGGTCAGTTTTAGGGTCACTTAGAGACAGTAATCCACTGGTTACTCTAGGATACTTTGTTATTCTCCTGACACCTTGGTCTTATATGAGCAGGCCCCCACAGGACCATCAAAGAGGTATTATCTTAGGTATTATAAGGGTGGTGGATAATTCTTAGCACTGCAGTGGCACAAACAAAAGGCTATGAGTGAATCAGTCTGTAGAGTGTTTGTGTTTGTTTTTGTTAGTATTGATTGTATGTAACAATTTTGAACTGTTTTGTGATTATATAATATTAGGTTGCCTTTTTAAGAGCTGGCCAGGGACTACAGATGAAAATTAGCCTTTTTGGCTAATTCTGGCTTATTTACAGAACTTCTGTGTTGATTAATGAGCATTGTCCCTGTCCAAATAAATAAAGAAAGAAAGAAAAGAAAGAAAATGACATGTACCTCATGTATCTCAACCCCTCTTCATAGCCTCATAACTCTGGATGTAAGTCACGTACAGTCCACATCAGATGGATTCAAAAGGGCAGACTCGACATATTCAGGAAATGTTTGACCCATATTTCTGTGCTGTATTATCACATAGATATTAATAAAAACATTGGTAAACATGGGACATAGTCATTGACCAAAGAAGGTTAAACATTAATGAGCTTGCATTGCACAGTTGATTAAAAATAGACTAAATAAATAAATAAACCTTTTTAAAATTTAGATTTCAGTGTTCCAGCTGTTTTGGAATTGAGTTGATATTTTAATTTCATTAATTTCATTACATACATGAGTAATTTCCATACATCACATTACAAAAAACTTGAGTTTAAGGGGTTAAACTTTGGACGGAAAGATTCATTCATGTCAAGTCTTGAAACTGTCAGTGCAGCAAAATTTTCCCATGTTGCCAGGTCACGCAGTATAATGACATGGCCAGGCCTTGGGTCACAGCTGCATTGGCTCCCACGCTACACCCCTTCTGACCAGAGGCTCAATAAACCCACACTGACCCAAACACACACACACACACACAGGGAGACGTGGCCTCCTGTGGCCAGGACATCTCTATTGTGGTCATTTGCTGCAGTGCTATTTCAGTAAACAATGACGAAATTTGCAGGATGCAGTGATATGAAACAGAACTGGGTTATGAGTAATGTCTCTGAGGACCAGTCTCATACAAACAAATGGATGCAGCGAAAAGTGCTGCCCGTCACAATTTTTTAAACCTCAATCTATTTTAAACTGGACTGTCAAAGTTGATCATAAAAAGAAAGAAACTGATCTGGTTAGAATTTTCCGAACATCTTTAGTAGTGCAGGCAGACACAGCTGCTCATGCACTGTATATTGTAAGATAAAATCTGTAATTGTTATCTTCAAAACAATAAATACTCTCTTGTGTAAACAACCTTATCCTCCCCCCCTCTCCTCACATTGCTCACTAGCAGCTCAACGTAACATAGCACAGCACACTTCACATACAGAGAGCCGGCAGTGTTAGCCAGCACATGATAATTTTGTATTCGTTCATGCGAGTAAATACCTGATGTTAATAACAGATTCATCTTCAAACTTTGATGTGAAAGTTTGATGTCCAGACGGCCTTAAATAATACATAAAAACACCAGAACGCAGCAACGTACTCCTGAGAATGCACACACGGGTACGACAGGAAAAATCAATATACCACCTTCTTCGGTATGCAGCCGTTTATGCACAGTTCAAGTTAAGTGGTTCTTGTGGGACTAGTACCTGTAAGTAACAGAAACACAAGGTATTTCCGCAAGGTTGGAGGATTCGGTCTGGACACCAACCCTTCAGGGCACTTCATTAACAACTTGTCAAAGCTGTCTTCTTCTGTCAGAAATCTCCATTCATTAATCAGCAGGTTCTTCCACTGATATCTTTTAATGTGTCCAGTGGATGACACTGCTCCTGTCCATGTGGCAGACTGGGAATCAATTCAAACTAATTCAGAAAAGGATAGATCCTTGATATGAACGGTTTTATAAAACAAAATAATAATAATATAAAAAGAATAAAGAACACAAACACACAGAGGACACAGGACATACCTACTTCCTGCTTTTGCATAATTTATTCCGCTCTGAGAAAGGATAAAGTTTTGAGAAGCTCAGTCAGTGTGCCTGGGAGCTTTTTTCTCTGCTCCACCATCCCTTAACCTTCCATACACACAGAAAACAGCACATACACCCTCACACTTCCTGTAGAAACAAGAGTAGATAAACCGGATATAGGAAATGCCTCCTGTTTATTCTCAAGCTTATAGGCCATTACAATGCACTGACAAAAAACAATATTAATTATTAATAACAGGGTGTTACGAGGCATGTTGCTTCTCTTTGCAAGAGCAATATCACCTACTCTTCTGTAATGGCTTTACACTACATGTTTGATGTTTTGATTGTGAGCTTGGGCTCATGTAGTAGCTTCTTATCTTCTCATTTCTTAAAGGATTATATAAAAACGAATAATATACTGTACCATTAAATGTCTGTATTCACAAAGGGTGCTCCTCAAAGTGCTTGAAATCAACAACTGTAAGGGTAAGTGTCCGCAAACTTCTGGACATATAGTTTATGGTTATCCGGTGTGTTGTGAACCTGAAACACATTCCAAATTCAGCAGAATCCAGTTAAGCTGCTCTTACTGCATTGATGCAAATCTCATTTAGAAGCACGGAGTGACTGTGTTTCTATTTGTTATGTGGAGATAGTGATTCCCAGTGAAACCCACTTTTGTGGACTGTGAGAGACAGATGTATGCTGAATACAAACCAAATCTGTGTGTTTTTCCATGGGAATGGTTATTAAAATGGTCTTTTTCTAAAGTCAGGGTCATACTGTGTTCTAAATGTGAACCAATATTAATCGATATTGTTTGCAGGTTATCTAAGCTAACACAAACAAGCTCAAATATGGTGTCCTTCTGCAGCTTTGAGACACCCAAGCTTGCCTGAAATGTTCAGGATTCAAAATGCTATGGTAGCATTAAGCTTGGGGTGCACATGCACATTGTTAACACACAAAGCTATAGTCATTTCCATTTATGGCATTTGGTGGACGTCCGTACCCTGAGTGACTTCCAGTTCGAATCATGTTACAGATTTCCTAAATGTGAGGAATTTAGCCGTAGGACTCTTTTTGGTGTGAGGGGTGTGTATATATATTATAATTCACATATTTCCTTCCTTTGTATGCTACTGTTTTACAAATATATAAAAGTCCTGCATATTTGCTGTGCTGGGTAACAATGCTCATAATGCAAACATAAAAATCTGTGTTAGCCACCATGCTAATTTTGCTAGCCCTCCTTTAGGTTTTGCAATGTTATTGCAGAGACTAGCTCTAAGATTACAGATGTGCTACTGCAAACTGTAACGTGCTGTTTTGTGTTCTGTTTCATATTGTTTCTGTTCTGTGCTCCCCTGATCCCAGTCATGTGACTGTTTCTCCGTCTTGTGTCTGCTTCCTGATTGTTTCTGTGTTTCTAGAAGTCATGTGTCTTAATTAGCACCCAGGTGTTTCTTGTTGGTGTTGTCTTTATATAGTCCTTGTCAGTGTTTCGTTTGTGGGTTATTGTATGAATGTTTGGTTGTTGGTCATGGTCCTTAGCCTTGTTCTATGTTTAACGATCTGTGTTTAGTCCTTGTTTTATGTTTCGATTCCTTGTTTAGTGGTAAGCCTTGTTTAATGCTTAGCTGTGTTTAGCTTTGTTTAGTGTTTAGCATTTAGCCCCTTAGTTCTATATAGTCCTTGTTTAGTGTTTATCCCTGTTTATAATTTTGCCCTTGTGTTTAGTGTCCCTCTGTATAGTTTCCTTTAAGTTATATTAATAAAGCCTCCTGCACTTACCTCCTTCCCTTACTCCTTCACCCACATTATTACACAAACATTGTCTGCAATCACTTTCTTACAACAGAAGGTGTCCAAATCACCATATGTAGTGTTAATTGCCATTTCAGTTTTTGAGATGTACAGTTTTTGACTGTAAAAACAACTGTAGAAACAACTTAAACATCATCAAGTAACTACCACAATGACAGCGCTTTCAACTTAAAAAATAAAATACAAATTGAAGAAAGGAGAGTACAGTGCCTTAAGGATGAGATGTTTAAGGAAGGAAGAAAGGGTCGAGCAGTCACAAAGTCACAAAGAATTTGAGGCAGAAACTTTTAAAGTCTGGCCCAGTACTGAATGACTTGCTGACCAGTGAGAGATTATAGTATGTGAGACCGAAGTCTAGAAGATCTAAGAGAATGAGGGCACCATAAAGCTGGAGGAATAGCTGGGATGGAGCAGCGAGACCACAGAGGGCTTTAGTGAGGAGTTAGGAGTTGTATGTGATTGATTTTAGGATATACTGGAAGCTTCCATATAGAGGCGACGTGTGCAGTGTGTTTTCTAACTGACTGGACTCTGGCTGCTCAAATGTTTACTGACATCTGTGTAATTAGTGAATCCAGCCACTGCAGGGTGCACGCACTGGTTCCTAAAGTGCACCTCTTTAAAGTCCCTGTGGCCTTCAAATCCTCACATCAATGTTCCACAGTCTAACCTAACCAGAAGAGTAGAGAAAAGAAATGACTGCAGCAAAGAGCAATGCTTATCAATAGAACCTGATTTCAGGTATAAATGTTGGACATGTCCAAAAGCTTTAGACTGTAAAGCTTGGTTATACAAATAGATGAAGAGCACCAGCTCTTTGCCTTGGCCTCAGAAAAAAAAAACATTCCTGCTACAGATCCCCAGTCATGAATGAACACCTACAGTGATGAATTAACACCCACAGCTTTCGTTTAAATCCAACTGGCAACAAAAACACTGTATGAATTGACTGCAGACCAGAGCTTTTGTGGCGTGACGTCTGTCATGAACTGATTGTGAAGGAGGTTCTGCGGGGATGAGTTAAAGCGTTTGCATGCAACACAAAAAGCCTTTTAAAAAACCTATTTCTGGTGTATGTCGAGGGTTAGCATAAAAATATTTTACTCAGGCACTTATGTAAAACTCCTCTTCCATTAGGAAAAGATTTCAAATGAGTTCCGTAGAATACCATCCATGAGAAGAAAAGAGAAACTATGCGAGGAAAACACTGGCTGTAGATCAGGAATAAATTGGAAGTGGAAATATACAGCACACACTCATTGAGAATTCATAGAAAGAAAATAGCCCCGAAGCAGATGCACAAAACAAAGAGGGTTTGCATCACACCAGGAAATTAGAAAATAATGCATAAGTCATTTTGAATCTCTTCTCTAACCGCAGATCCCTCTGTAAACCCTACAGCTGGCCCATAACTTGGAGTCATACTTCTAAACAGTGCTGAAAATCAGCTTAAAATGAGCACCCAATATCTGTTTAATTGTCCAATAAACTACAAATTTAAAACTATATATTTAGCCCACATTCAGTTTTCAGACCTGTGAAATGTTCAGAAACATGGTTATGCAATCAACCACTTTGTTTTTAAGAGCACAAGTGGGTTTGGTCACGCCACTTTGCCAAATAGTGTGCTAGTGGATAATCCAAAAGTTTGAGTGCAGTGAAGGGTGTGCAGGCACTATATGTATTTCACTCTCTACAGCACATAGTATCATCAGAAGATCCAGGGAAGCAGGAGCAACATAAGACAACGAAGGCCCAGCACAGAAGGGCATCAGAAAAGTTCATCTTCCAAAACCTGGATCAGATGGCGTCTTCAGTCTCCAAATATTTATTAAGTGTTGACGAAAGGAAAGGTGATGTAACACAGTAGTAAACACGCTCCTGCCTCAAGTATTTTAATGTGTTGCAGACATCAAATTTGGAACAAGTGTATATTTACAAAAAGTTTCATAAGTAAAAGCATCAAATGCAGTGTTTTTGGAATTAAACAGAATTTATGAATCACTGCTTTCTATTTTCACTACTGCGTTCACTAGTGGAAATGGGATTTGTACAACAAACAGTTCCTCTGAAGAAAGTACTAGGATGATGATGACGAAACACCGCAACATCGCAAAGCTGACGTGTCTGAGGACAAGACTTGCCCAAATCTGCTGCTGTATCTGAGACAGCGCCGTCTGTCTCATATCATGCCTGGTTCATCTAAACACGCAGTGCCAAAATTACCCAGTTAAGTAAGTTGCCTCAGGGCAGATGAGCTTCAAAAGGTTTCCCTGTTTAACCCCATAATCTCCGTGGCCTAGTCAGCAGGCACAGACTTAAGTTCCTCACTCCCACCATCACACAATAGGCGACGAAATCAAAAAAGGGAGATGTTAAAGTTTTTGCCATTACATGAATGAGATAAATGATTATTAAGCTTATTACAGCACTATCTGAGGAATGTGAATCTATAGTCTATAATATAGGCAGTAGATCACTGTTCTATTCCGTCTTTGCCCCTCTACTCTTCTGTGTTGTGAGGATTTGAATGGACTGATGTTGAACGATTAGTACAAGCCTCCAACTCATCCCAAGTCTAGTAAACGTTGCTCCATCACACCAGAGAATACACAGAGACAATGGGCTGGCAGGCTTTACACCCTGTCACTGGGCATAGTGAAATAAGGCTCATATACATCCCATTACCATTCGTGCTTTTTAACCAAAATCACACACACATTCGTGCCAACAATGACTTACCTTATTTTAGAGGGTGCCTACAATCTTCTGAACAACTAGTGCATGTTACACATTCCTTACAAAAGTACATAGCGCAGTGTTTCATACCAGAAACCTATAGTTAGAAACCTTTTGTCAGGGCAACAGCCAGACTGAGTTGGGCCATGACCCTGGCTTTGAGATCGTTATCAGAGTCTGATCAGACAAAGATCAAGCTGACCATTTATGAAGCTACTTGGTCAGTCACTGGGGTTGGGAAAAGCAGGCCAGGACACAGTCCAGACAGGACAGATCTTTCCTTCCTCCAACCCAGCAGGAGACCAGTCTCTGGGGGGGGGCGGGCTACGGTAAGACAGACACATTTGGTCAAAGAAATACTGTGGAAACTTGAACAGGCGGTCTGCTTGTCTATTCCAGAGATATGTGTTTCTGTTAACTAAAATACATCTACCAAAGCCTACAAAGATCATCTCCTCTTGTTTTGATCAGCAATATCCAGAAAACCAACAACAATAACGGGTGAATACGTGTGATATAGGATAAGAAGAAAAGCACAGGTCATAAGAGGAATAAAGACCATTAGCCTCTTTACCAACTACGCCAAGTTATTTCAATCAACTCCTTTTTAAAACCCTTTGAAATGATTCATGAGGAGGAAGGTTATGGATGTTGCTGATATTCATTAACTCAAATCTCTTTGAATTTGCCAGGTTTAGAAGTTTACATCAATTTATTTATGAACGAAATATAACTCATAACAGCTTTGAGGCATAGGCCATTAGAAATCTGTTCAACGGTGTGATGGCACACACACACACACACACACACTTTTTTTGCTGCTAAACTCTGGACTGCATAGACACTTTACACTTTACTGTGGATACGCATCAGAACGCTTAAGAAGTCTTCCAGCTCTTAGTCAACCACTATATTTTTACTTTATAAGCTTAATACAGCTTACCTCATTCGTATATAATCTACTCTTCCAGTTCATTTTTATCTCCTGCTTCCTCCTGGTTCTATATTTATATACTTGTTATATTCGTTTATTTCTTAGCCAGAACAGCAAGCGTGAAAGATAACAATGTCATTTTTCAGTGGAGGTGTACTGAGGTGTACTGCACATGACGATAAAACTACTGAACACTGGATCTTGATATTTTACACCAAAGTAATGTTCTGGAAATAATTCTCAATTTTCTCGGCACTAAACCTTTAGATCCAAATTAACTGAGGAACAGCAGGAAAATATCCTTTTGTGAATGTATCCATAGATATAAGCATTAAACATGCGACTTCCCCCCTACATACCATTCAAACTTTACTGTAATTAACACAACGAGCCAGGGCACTATTCCCAGACCCTCAGAAATGACATCCGCTCTCTGCTTGTTGTAAAGAAGCAGTGGGGTAATTACATTCTGTCAGATGAGCTTGCAGATGAGTTCTGAGAGAGTGCAAGTGAGTAGGCGAGTGATTGAGCGTGAGAGAGAGAGAGAGAGAGAGAGAGAGAACTGAGGTTGTGATTGGAACACTTTGTAAACACTTTAAGGGGCTGGCTGAAATGCACTATTTAATTTGGTCCACAATTAGTCATTTGCAATTTCACGCTAAATGCTACCACCCTGAAAGTGTGAAATCTCACACAGGCTTCTTCCAAGAGTTTTAAACAATCAATGCTTTTTGACCTGCCACAAACACCTCATTAAATCACTCAGCACACTTTGAGAATAAATTGCCCAGAACTTACATACACTAATAGATGCTCACATTGTCCATTTTTATGTGCTGTGCTAAGTGATGGTGGTCGGGGGGTGAGGGGGGGCATCCTGAATGTGATCTCACTTTAGTTCTGAACTCTATAAACTTTAATGTGATGTATGGTGATTACTGGGGTGGCACGGTGGTGCAGCAGGTAGTGTCGCAGTCACACAGCTCCTGGGACCTGGAGGTTGTAGGTTCGATTCCCGCTCCGGGTGACTGTCTGTGAGGAGTTGGTGTGTTCTCCCCGTGTCCGCATGGGTTTCCTCCAGGTGCTCCGGTTTCCTCCCACAGTCCAAAAACACAGGTTGGTAGGTGAATTGGTGACTCAGAAGTGTGTGAGTGTGTGTGTTGCCCTGTGAAGGACTGGCGCCCTCTCCAGGATGTATTCCCGCCTTGCGCCCAATGATTCCAGGTAGGCTCTGGACCTGCCGCGACCCTGAATTGGATAAGGGTTACAGATAATGAATGGTAATTATTTCAATTTTAACATTTTGATTTTCCTCATTTATTTGTGATGCGTTTTTGTTATATTCCTGTAGATACGAATCTTTTTCCTGTGACAACAGTTGTCCCTGCACATCCATGTGGACATGATTAGCAGTGTTTAGGCACAGGGCACCACGCTCCACTGACCCAGGAGTGAAGAGCAAAAGGGCACAGAGGGGTCAGAGATAGACACACACCCTGAGGAACTCAGTGTTATTTAAAGTCCAGTTGCTGCAGCGCACTGTGGTGGAAAGTGTTTTCTGTCGGGGCAGTTCCGCTGCAGTGGAATTCAAGCGGAACTGTTGCAAGGCATCATTAGACCAACTTCAGTGGAAGTATACACACAGCGTTACACAAATCACTGATTAAAGTTTCTTTAAAGCACATTTTATGTGTGGACTATTTACATAATATTTAATAAGAGTTGAGAACATGGACGATAACACATCGGTTATTTTAAAGGAAATAGTGGAGGAGGGATGCCTACAAATGCATGGGCATGCTGTATTTATGACGACAAAGAATCAGCAGATGCAGCAGTGCAACACTCACCGGAGGAGGTGCTGTCACACTCTTGTAGGTTACACTGGCGCATGTTCTCTGGCCAGGGCTCGTGGTCACACTGGACCTGTTCCTCTTCCTCCTCCTCCTCCTGCTCTGCCTTGGTGTTGACACACTTGACCAGCCGGCGCTGCACCCCACCGCCACAGGACACCGAACACTGCCAACAAACACATGGCACAAATGCCTGAGAACTACTCACACCACCTGCAAGACGTCCACTCTCAGCCAGCTGGACCGGACATTCCTCGAATAAACTCACCAGACCCTTCAGTTCTTTCTGTGGAGAAAATTACAGGACTGTGCCCAATAATCAAATAATCCGTAGTAGATTTGTTTTACACTTTACTCCCTGGGCATAGCTAATCTGTATATGTGAAGCTCAACAGACTGCAACCCTGGATCTGTATTATTGATATATATTTTTATTGTATTTTTGTGTATATTTTAGATATATATTAGTAAATAATTTGGATTTTTTTCTGTGTATTTTGTATATTTTATGTTACATATCCATATATACTGTAAATAATATTCACTGTACTTCATCACTTTTTTTGCCCAATGATAATATTTGCAGTGCTGAAAAATGCTAACTGCATGTCATTGCCTTTTATTTTTATTAAAAGCAACATACTTGTAAACTACTTTTCTTACAGCAAAACAAACTTGGTTTTCAGCTCCATCACTCAAAGCTCCACACATATTAAGGTGGTAAGGTATATTTGAGCACGAAGCTGACTATAGCTTGTCATTTGTAACTCAAGCTGGTTAGATTTGTAGCACTTTCAGTATGCGTTTACTTTCATGCAGTTAGCAGTCTCCTATATTTGCAGTCAGTTCCACCTTAAGTAATTCTTATTATGTGGAACAGTATGTATGAGTCAGAAAGGGACTGTAGATTTTAAAGATTAACTTGCCACACACACAAATGCAGGTAGTCAATTCACCTACCAGCATGTTTTGGGGCTATGGGAGGACCCTGGAGCTGTGTGGCAGTGATGCTATCTGGCACCATGTTCTGTATTGCATCATTCTACATTTAAACTGATTATGTTCAGCAGGCTCTTTTACAGAATGATTTACAATGTTAATAGTGTAGCGAAATGTTAAACGTGTAGACAAACAGCTGTCTGAGCTGGAAACTAAGCTCTAATCTACCATCTGACCGTGATATGATGTGCATATATCAAAACACAGAGAAGGTTAGTAGCATTAGTAAATGCATATAGAGGATATCTATATGCATTTACTAATGCTACTAACCTTCTCTGTGTTTTGGTTGACCAACAAAGTTCTCTGTCTGGGAGAGTGCAATTCATTCATTCATTCATTCATTCATTATCTGTAAGCGCTTATCCAGTTCAGGGTCGCGGTGGGTCCAGAGCCTACCTGGAATCATTGGGCGCAAGGCGAGAATACACTCTGGAGGGGGCGCCAACACAGACACACACTCACACCTATGGACACTTTTGAGTCACCAATCCACCTACCAACGTGTGTTTTTGGACTGTGGGAGGAAACCGGAGCACGCGGAGGAAACCCACGCAGACACAGAACACACCACACTCCTCACAGACAGTCACCCGGAGGAAACCGACGCAGACACAGGGAGAACACACCACACTCCTCACAGACAGTCACCCGGAGGAAACCCATGCAGACACAGGGAGAACACACCACACTCTTCACAGACAGTCACCCGGAGGAAACCTACACAGACACAGGGAGAACACACCACACTCCTCACAGACAGTCACCCAGAGGAAACCCACGCAGACACAGGGAGAACACACCACACTCCTCACAGACAGTCACCCTGAGGAAACCCACGCAGACACAGGGAGAACACACCACACTCCTCACAGACAGTCACCCGGAGGAAACCCACGCAGACACAGGGAGAACACATCACACTCATCAAAGACACCTGGAGCGGGAATCGAACCCACAACCTCCAGGTCCCTGGAGCTGTGTGACTGCGACACTACCTGCTGCGCCACCGTGCCGCCCAGAGAGTGTAATAAGCTTTTATATTTCCTTATGTGGGTCATTACACGTGACCACATGTGCTGAAAGATAAAAGCACGTTGAATCTTTATGCATGTTCCACATTTGTCAGAGTAGTGTAAATTCAGAAAAGTTTCTTTGAGGCTGGATTTGTGTCTTTATCAAAGAGGGACTTTAATTAAAAGGTAAAGTGCATTCAGCCGGTGCAGGTACACAACCTGGCCCCCGCTGAGTGCTGCACGGGCTCAACATGGGTTTAGAGTAGGAGAACACAAAGGCTCCCTGGTGGCATGATGCTCTATTGACGTGGAGAAGGATTAAAGGCGGCTTTTATATATCAAAGCCTGGTTCTGCTGCACAGGGCACAGTGTAGCCGTCATGAGTCACAAAATTGTTGGACGAGTAATGTGAGCTCAGATTTGAGCTCAGAGTAATTGCTGGATTTGGGT
Source organism: Hoplias malabaricus (assembly GCF_029633855.1). Lineage (NCBI taxonomy): Eukaryota > Metazoa > Chordata > Actinopteri > Characiformes > Erythrinidae > Hoplias > Hoplias malabaricus. Next base: position 5,883,778 of record NC_089815.1, on the reverse strand, counting down.
GCCTCCTTCTTGGCCTCCTTGCTTTCTTTGAGATTGAAATATAAGTTTGTAAGTCGCTAAGTTTATTCCAGCACACACTTCAAAACATCTGTACATTCAGGACTTTAAACAACCGTATAAAACGGTTTCCCCATGGCTAAAATTTGGTGTTATTTGCTCTGCAAGAAAGGAAAACGACAAACCACACAAAGAAAATTTCCGCGTAACTACTACATCCACCATTCACAAAGAACTACCACCATTATGGCATTCAGAGTCCTGTCAATCACACAAGAGCACTGTGCTCAATTAAGAAGCGAGAGAAGAAGCCACAATAAATCTATATATTGATTACAATGTATAAACCTTGCACCAAATCAGCCTTCAAGCTATAAACATAAAAACATACCATTGAAAATCCCAAGCTCTGGGAAGCAAACATGTCTTGGTCGATCAAGAATACATTTTAATCTTGGATTCCCAAACCAATTCTTTAATTGTAACACTGCATGATAAAATATAGCCTTAGATGACCACAGAGTAGAAGTGGGGAATAGAAAGTCTGCAACATTCTCTACAGAAGTCTAATGTTAATTTATATTTGCTGAATATTAAGGTCCCCACTGACAACTCAAATTGTTATGCATGAAGGAAGAGCAAGTAATACTACCCAGTGTTAAAGAGCTAGACTCCCTAGAGGCCCATGGCCTTCTATGTTTTCAAAATTTCTTCAGGGAAACGTGAGACAAAAGGCCCTGAACACAGTGTCAAGGGCTGCATGATCTCTCTATACACCCTACACCACACCGTGTGCCAAAAAAAACAACATAACTTAAGAACTAAATCATCTATTCATGGTGGAAAGTGGATTACACTCTCAGGGAACAATGAAGGACATCGTCTTATAACATTCTACACCAATAGCGCGTTTACCTACAAGGGGTTAATTTGCCTGTAGCACATTCGGTAGCTTTTTGAAACTAGGAACTTTCTTCCTCAGTCATCCCTTTGTGATCCCAGCCAATGAAATATGTGCACAGCCATGTTCCTGAGCTAGTCAACAGTAATAAATAAACTACATTCATTAAAATATAAATTATTTCCACAGTGGTTACTATGGATCTTGAGGACTATGATTGAAAAGCAAAATAAATAAGTAGAAGTTCAGAGGTCTTTTTCTGGAAAAGCATGCAAAGCATTTCGGTATTCATTAAAATCAGCTTGGGGCCTTCAAATAAATCTCAGCAGCTTCAAAAACCCAACGCATATTTACAAATGAGCCCTGACGCAATCCTCACCTGACCCCAGGATCCGGTCACCCACTGGGCACAAGGCTGAGTATTGCAGGGTTGAACGTTGCTAGGCTTCAGCTCCTCATCACATCTCCCATCCTCGGGGCAGGTGACCAGCCTCTGCTGCTCTCCGCCTCCACACAGCTCCGAACACTGCAGGCACAAATGAGATAGTAGCAACGGGGTGGGAGAGGGGGGGGGGGAGCCATTACTATTGATGTCAGCAGGCTCCATCTGAAGAGGAACTGAAGTGCTGTGGCTTCTGAAAGCTGGCAGATTGTAGAAGACAAAGGACAAAAACGTGACTGGAGGATCTCACCTCTCCCCAAGAAGAGGAGTACCAGTCAAGGCAGAGCTGGGTGTTGCAGGACTGCTGGGCTGAAGGTCTGGCGGATATGGCCTGGCAGTGAAATGGCCGCAGCGGCCTCTGGTCCCGCAGGTCGTAACACTGGATCTCTCGCAGCTCCATGCCTCCCCCACAGTTCTTCGAGCACTGTCAAAAGAAGAGAAAGCATGGTTTCACACAACAAAAAAACATCAGTGCACAGCAGGCTATATCTCATCCTCAGTCAGCTACAGCTAGATCTGTGATTTACTGCCTGTGATGTCTTCTATCTAGCTCTTTTTTTTATTTTTGCAGATTTTGTAAACGCCACACTGACAGAAACTGTTATCTCTGAATGACAGGCCAGAGCCAATGGGTTGTGATAGGTCGTTTTTGAATCACTCTCTTCTTTCAACACCGTAGGCGTCTGTAATCTGGTATTTATGGCATTACACCAATGTTTGAAGGATTACATAATGGGGTTCACAACAAGCCTCCTTCAGATGAAAGAAGTAGTCAAAGAAAAGTGGTGATAAACAAGTTTGCAAAAAAATATTGTTATCTATCAAATGTACAGAAGGCGGCTTACAAGAGATTCTTTAAAAGCCTGATTTAAGTAGACCATCTGAGCAACGTCATCAGATATCAGCAAGGATTAACAAGTAAACGGATGTGTTATACGCTAAACAGATATAAGAATATTGTAAATAGTTTTGGTTTAAACAACTTGTATTATCTCAAAATTTAAGATGTTAAACTCAGTTTGTGGACTAATGTGTTGTTTAATGACAGTGCCCCAGAAACAAAAAGTTGTTTGTGTCTAGCACATTCTACGTTGCACATCTGCTCAATCTGTTTCAGATCCTGTCTCTGTTCTAGTAGACTTAGGCAACCCGTTTTGTAAGGCTGCAACATATGGCACTGAGACGTGTGTCTCTCAGTTCTCAAATAACTTCCATCTCCTCTCTTCCTTTTGATGCTATAAAGACAATCTACAAAAAATGATTTTTATTTTTGTACATGAGAATGTTTTACGAACTGTTATTATATTTTGCCTGCACATATTTCTGAGTACGTGAAACACTGGATACATTAATTTGATCACTTTAGTAAACAGTAAGCAGCATGGTGGCCCAACAGGTAGTTGTGAGGACTTTGGTGTATTCTCCCTGTGTCTGTGTGGGTTTCCTCCAGGTTCTCAGTTTTCCTCCCACAGTCCAAAAACAGGGTGGATTGACTGTTCAAGTGTATCTATAGCAGAGGCGATTGCTCTAAGGCTGCAAGGGAAGCTCAGCTTCCCCTAAAATGTCAAAAAATAAGTGATCAAATATATACTGTTGTGTGTACATGTCATTGAATAAATATGCACTACAACACACTCAACTTTTGTTCAGAATCAGCTTCTTATCACTGGTAAAGACACGGCTTTCCTCTCAATCATTCCCACAGCTTCACAGTGCTTTAAACAGTTCAATAGAGAAGCAGAAGTGCAGCGAAACGAGACGAGTCATTGGATAAATGCTGAGCTTTGTCCCGCCCATCGGACGCTCAGCGTCTCTGGGGGTCTACGGGGCAGTGGGCTGGCCTCAGCTGGCCCGGACGCTCAGCTTCTGCTTGATGATTGGATGATCTGTCTGAGGCTGAATCCCTTTTTGATTGAAAGCGAAATGAGCGAATCAGTGATCCTTTGGTGTAAAGATCCGTGGGAGCATGACATTTTCATTCTGTTCTGAGTTGAACCGGAGAGTTTCTTAATCCTTTTAGCGACATTTTCTTTGTTAAAAACGACTAGTGATAAATCGAGTTTCTATTTCTGGTGGGTTTTTTGTAGCTGCTTGTGTTTGGAGACAGACTTCTATCAGTCTTTCTGAATTCTATCGCAGTTTCTAGCGGGTGCCGCTGAGCCCCTCCACCGTCACAAAGCACTCACAGGAGGACACACTTCACATGGGCCAAGGCCGTTTAAGCCTAGCTCTGCTGGCCATTGAGAGGACACTAGTCAAGTCCCTGGAAAAGACGCCTTTTCTTGAAAAGGAATGGAGGGTAGAATTTACGTATAAATAAACCGAAACATTTTATGATGTAGGCCGAAATTGAGCTTCCCCTCCTTGAAAGACCAGCATCCGCCACTGGTCTATAGGTGAGTAGCCTCAGCCACATACGCTCCGGCCACGTTGACAGAGAGTCTGATACTTTCAGTGCACTAACCTGGCCTCACTCTCAGGATTCTGCCAGTTGCATTCTGACTGTGTCCCTGTACATCTGTGTACACGCACTTCCGTGTATTTTTTTATACTGGCATTGGTCCAATGTGAATCGTCTCCTTCTACACATTATGCCAAAATAGAAGACCAGTGATTGATCCTTTTAAATGTCAGTCAGATATCTTTCCCTGCAATTGTAGGCCATTCTTGGCCATTAAGTGGCGAAAAGCACCAGAATCTCCTAAAAGGGTCTGACCATGCAAGACTACACTACTAGGTGAGTGACTTTGTGAGTGTGTGGTGCACTGTAAAGGACTGGTGACCTGTCCATGGTGTTTTCCTGCCTTGCACCCACCAGGACCCTGAGTTGGATCGAGTGTTTAGAAAAAATGAATGATCCTATGAGTGAATGAATTCATTCACAGACTGACGTTGTTCTCTATAGAGTAAGTGACCTCACCTTGCTCCAATTACCGATCCTCCATTCAGAACATGGCCGTAGGTAGCAGCGGCGAGCCGGTGCTGGCCTTTTAGCCATATCACAGTCTGAGTCATTCCCAGTGCTGCAGTACACTGACCTCCAAATGGCACCGAGCCCACAGCTAGTCGAGCACTACAAAAATGAAAACATCCATGTGGATATTGAACTAAAGTCAATGTTAAATTCATTTCTACATTATTTAAAGCAAAGAAATGAGACTTATGGAGGTTTAAACATCTACACTCAACCATGATCATAACTGGAGTCAAAATATTATGAACTATGTATAGCACCTCATCTCAAAAACAGTAATAAAGAGGCAGGTATACAGAGGTATATATTATAGGCATATATTCATTACATGGGTTTGGTTTCAAACCTGTAATAATGATTTTCAGCTAAATTCACTCACAGCACTCCAGTTGCTGGTGCCCCAGAAGGCAGTGGGGGATGGTGTATGGGAAAAGGATATGTCAGGCTCAGCAGTGTCTAAATGCTGACGTATAAGACCCTCAGATGGTCTGGGTTCAGGGGAAGAAGTGCTTCTGAACCTTAAAGACTGTGAAACGATGACTTTGTTGATGTCCGTCTCTGTCCAGGCAAGTGAAGGAGCTAAAGATGTCCGCTGCTGTCTGTCAGGCCCCGTATGTCCAGGTCTTAGAGTAACAGCTGGGCTAATGGTGCCAGGAAGTTGGCTCTTAGCAACTGGCATGATGAGGGTTGGAAGTTCTCCTGAAACCCAAGATGGGGGCTGCAAATCACCATGTGATTCCACATGAGGTAGAGACTCGGGTCCAGCGGATGATGTCATGCTACTTTTATTTTCTGCTGGCGGAGATGGAGTCTCCTCAGAGAGTTTATCTAAGTTCACAGAGTGTTCACTAGCTTTAGTTTTAGTGATACTGTATATTTCAGTATCTCCATGTACACCTGGGTATGCTGTTGTGCTTTCTGGTGCCTTGCGTGAGGCTGTAGAAGGGGTAATGCTAGGACCAATGTAATAGTCCTTATAGGTATCAGAATGTAACTCAGCACTTGGCGGAGGAGGAGAGTAATGTACAAGCCTTTCCCAGTTGGTTTCACCCCCAGGAATGTCTTCATCAAACTGCTCCTCCGTCTCCACCACAATGTCTTCAACCTTCTTTGATATAGAGAGGTTAGTTGAATTATCAGTCTGAATCTCTCCATAATATACACTGTCTTCCCTAAGATACGTACGAGGCTCATGCGTCATGTAACCATCTGGAACAACACCATTTTGTGTTGTGCCTTTGCCCTCAGAAGGCAGTTCTTCTGTTGGTAATGGGCTTTTAAGAGTGCTGATGTCCTGAGTTGGGCTAAGAACACCGAGTTCCTTGAATCTCTGAGAGAATTTGGTGATAGAAGAGCGAGGGCTGGCTGTTGTAACAATAGGCAAAAAATAGTCCTCAAAAATCGCATCATCTTCTGAAACTTTCTGATCCGCCTGGTTGTAACGAGGACTCTGTTGCTCTTCATTGGAAAAAGAAGTCGAGGCAGGAAGTGTGGTAACAGTGGAGGTCGTGAATGAGGTAGTTGTGGAAGGATCCGGTCCTTGCTCATAAACTGTGGAAGCACCAAGTGTGGGATCATGCTTTTGGTCAACACCTGGGTAATCAGACATGCCAGTCCCTTCCTTGTCAAAATCATATGACAGATCCTCATGAAACTTTATGAAGTTGTAGTCATAGTAAAAGTCATCAACTTGGATGTTGTTCTTGACCGAGTTATCCAATTCAATATGATTGAAATAAGAGTCCCCGTTGATGAAGTTATTTTGACCTTCGCTGTCTCGTGGCTGTGCCCTAGTTGTCCCAATGGCAAACTCTGGCAAGTGGTTGTCATCGGGTATTGAGTTTATCTCATTGAAATCCTCTTTACTTGAAGAGCCACTCCCAGACCAGTCAATATCTACATTCACTGGGCATTCCTGAGTGTTGCACGGGACGCTGGAAGTGGGCTTAGCCTGAGGGTCGCAAACCACCCCAGTGTTCCAGCTGCATGTCACTTCCCGTGTCTGCACACCACCGGCACAGCTCACCGAGCACTGTGGAGAGAGAGACAGAGACGGTTAGAGCTGCCAAAGCCGAAACTCCCCTCATCAGACGAAATCAAAGAGGAAGAGCAATACACAGAGCTGCGATGCAATCTGCTGTACACAGAGGAAATAAATGCCTCTTGTAATATCTCTCAGTATTGATTCGGAACATGCTACACACTTTCAAAATGAATGACAAAAAGTTTCACTATTTTCTCACTTTAATTTGCACTTGTCAAGGATCTTGGTAGAAGTTATCCCCTCATTAAAACTTGGGTTGCCTAATTTAACTAGGACTACGGGGAACTGAGAGCTTACACACACATGTCAATCAGTGCTCTGTGTGCGCTTAACAATTACAGAGAAAAACAAGGTGAAACAGAGTGTGCTTTGCATGGGTTGCGCATCAGCCTGATGAATCCTGTGTTGACAGAATACCAACGACAAATCTGTTACCAATGATAGGGCAAAGACATGCAGTTTAATCAAATGCTACAGACAGTGTACTCACTTTATTTAATGTTCCCCTTTATTGACTTTGTTTCTGTGTAAACCCTTATTGATATTCAGGTATGTTTCAGGTACTACTAATTATACAGATAGCAGTTTAAAACAATAAAAGCCCCGCACAATAATGCAAATCTTTCTGTATATACAGTTAGTCTACTCCTCTCCTTTAACATGTTGTCATTGTTTTCATTCGATGGTAAAGAATGTGATCTATCCATGCCAAAAAAAGAGATAGGATTACTATTGTCGGCATTAAAGTAAATAATAATAAATGTTTAATGTGTTGTTGGGCGGCATGGTAGCGCAGCAGGTAGTGTCGCAGTCACACAGCTCCAGGGGCCTGGAGGTTGTGGGTTTGATTCCCGCTCCAGGTGACTGTCTGTGAGGAGTTGGTGTGTTCTCCCTGTGTCCGCGTGGGTTTGCTCCGGTTTCCTCCCACAGTCCAAAAAACACACGTTGGTAGGTGGATTGGCGACTCAAAAAAGTGTCCGTAGGTTTGAGTGTGTGAGTGAATGTAGGTGTGAATGTGTGTGTTGCCCTGTGAAGGACTGGCGCCCCCTCCAGGGTGTATTCCCACTTCGCGCCCAATGATTCCAGGTAGGCTCTGGATCCACCGCAACCCTGAACTGGATAAGGTTTACAGATAATGAATGAATGTATAATGTGTTGTTTTTGAATGTTTATTTGTTTGTGTCAAAATCTCAATACACTTTGAGGAGTTGGTGTGTTCTCCCTGTGTTCGCATGGGTTTCCTCCGGGTGACTGTCTGTGAGGAGTGTGGTGTGTTCTCTCTGTGTTCGTGTGGGTTTCCTCCAGGTGCTCCGGTTTCCCCCCACAGTCCAAAAAAACACGTCGGTAGGTGGATTGGTGAGTCTAAAGTGTCCGTAGGTGTGAGTGTGTGTGGTGCCCAGTGAAGGACTGGCGCCCCCTGCAGGGTGTATTCCCGCCTTGCGCCCTATGATTCCAGGTAGGCTCTGGACCCACTGCAACCCTGAACTGGATAAGCGCTTACAGATAATGAATGAAAACCTCCATACATACTACAATTTACAATGCATCTAATAATGCAGACAGCCTTGTTCATCTTTAAAATAGTGACAGAAAACATGGAAACACATTGTGCATACGTTTCAAGCAGCTAAGTTCCATGGAGTTAATCTAATTCTGGAAAACTGGCTTAGTGCAGTTCGCTAAGGATTAGTTCTTTCTTTAAGCTGCTGCCTACTTGCCTCTCTCCAGTCGCCAATGCTCCAGTCAGCAGGGCAGGGGATGCCTGTGTTGCAGCGGGTCAGTGGGTCAGGTCTGGGCAGGTGCTGACACTCAGAGGGCTGCAGGGCTTCTTGCTCATCATGCCCCAAGCTCCTTATACACACTACTGTCCTCTTACTCAAGCCCCATTCCCCACAGCTGGATGAGCACTTCTGCCACTCGCCTGCCCACCATCTGCAAATCAAAACACAAAACAAATTAAGAGTCCTTGAAATATTTGTCCATTTCAGAAAAACATATTTTCTAATATTTATTGCTGGCTTGGTTTGGGTTCAAATTTCACATTTGAGTTTCTCATAGATCAATACTTATGGGATTCTCTCTGTCTGATTCACATTTAATAGCCTCAACAGAATTGTATTTTGTTGTAGTAATAGGGAGATATTTTATTAGGGTTATATTTATGGTCATATTTGCACTGGGAGAACTCAGACAGGGGCGGCACGGTGGCGCAGCAGGTAGGTGTCGCAGTCACACAGCTCCAGGGACCTGGAGGTAGTGGGTTTGATTCTCGCTCCGGGTGACTGTCTGTGAGAAGTTGGTGTGTTCTCCCCGTGTCTGCGTGGGTTTCCTCCAGGTGCTCCGGTTTCCTCCCACAGTCCAAAAACACACGTTGATTGGCGACTCAAAAGTGACCGTAGGTGTGAATGAATGTGTGTGTTGCCCTGTGAAGGACTGGCGCCCCCTCAAGGGTGTATTCCTGCCTTGTGCCCAATGATTCCAGGTAGGCTCTGGACCCACCGTTGCCCTGAATTGGATAAGCGCTTACAGATAATGGATGGATGGATGGAACTCAGACAGGGTTTTATGAACCTGTTTGAAGTGAAGGGTCCACGGAGGTAGAGGAACAAGTGTGTTTTCCATTCAAACTGGAATATATTTAAACTATCATCCCTCCTGTTGTACCACTTCAAAAACCTTGACCCAGGCACATTTATATCTCTTGTAATTTAAATAAGATTAATAAAATGTGGCACGAATGTAGAGGCCCTAGTGCAAATTCAGGTTCTGGCCTTTCTCAAACTCAACCTCTCCAAAACACCATTCAGAAGTTCGGTCGTAGGCGCAGAGGCAATGTAGACAAGGAGCAGGTGGAATGCACAGATGGGTGAACATTGCTTTGTCGGTGTATTGGACACTCACACGGCTGGGCATGATCCCACGCTGCAGCGCACTCGCTTATCATCCGGGCGAGTGGACGGGTCACAGTAGTGGTCCTCCACTATCCCAGACATCCACTCCACACAGTGCACGGTCTGTCTCTTCACACCTGAAAGAGTGAGGGGAAATCTGTCAACTACAATTCATTTGTTCAGAATCATCATGGAATTCATGGTACCCATTAAATAAAAGGGCAGCCATGATGAACCCTGGAACGTCCATGATCCAGAACCTACTGCTAGGTCTGAGGTTACATTACACATCTACAATTTTTTAGAAGGAAACTATAGATATTTTCAAAATGTCTGCATAATTTAACAATCAAGTCAGCGGGGTTTTATTTCAAACTGCTGCTAACACAACCCCAACAGACAGCTCAACACACTTGGACATAGTGATGGGGGAGAAAGAAGGCCAACCTTCCAATGAATCACTTTTCCAATGAAAAATGATGTGTAATCTTGACAGTCTTTCAATAATCTATACTTAAAAATACTTAATATCAAATCAGCAGAGCATTACGATTTAACTATAAATATCACCAGCTATTAAGAAATATTTGCAAAGTATTATCATGAGGGTCCTTAAAGCAGCTATAAATAATGTCAGTGATTAGTGATGAGGAAAGGTGCATGTGAAGTGAAAGTGATGAACGTTAACTAAAAAGGCTGAGGAGTTTTGCAGTAGATGATCGCCACAGAGGAGCCACCTGATCAAATACATCAGTAGACGAGCTCCTCAACTTTATTTCACACTCTGTTCTCAAGTCTGGAGTGCTTCTTCCTTCTCCTCATTCCTCACTCTTACACTCTCTGACAGCTAGCCTCTCTAGCCAGCTACAGTTCTACCGGCCCCAACGAGTGTCAAACTACAGAAGAGTCCAGATGTGTGCTTGATCTGGGTTCGGGTGTAGTCAGTGGTGGGTTCAGAAGCGTCACTGTTGGGGGCTATAATATTAGTGCTGCAGATGGTGTGTAACCCATAAATCCTTGTGTCAGTCAGCGCTGATTGGTGTGACTCATGCTGTGGCCGTAGGTGACGGGGGGAACTAGCTGGAGAATCTGAATTCCCATAACCCCTTATTACATTTTCCATCTCACAGTTGGGTGTCTGTATTTATTGTCAGGTGCTAATTTACAACAAATACTAGAGCTTCTCAAACTCAGGCCTCAGTCCAACCAATGTGAAAGAACATCAGTTGAGAAGTTGAAACAAGCAGCGGGGTGTAGCTAGCCCTCCAGCCGTAGTCTGAAGATGACTGCAGTGGAGTTTCTCTGAGTCTTTCTTTGAACTTAACAGAGAATCTCTGCCCCAAAACATAAGAGATGTTCTATGGTGGTTTTTTGTTGATAGATATGGGAACATATGTTAGAGAGCTATCCTAATCCAACACTAAAATTCCTTGTTACCATACTAATCACATCTGTTAATGTTTATGGCTATTCAAATATTAAAAAGTCAATACATCCATATTGAACAGATTCAATGAACACAGTTAGACGTTGCTTTCTTCCACTGAAACTAAATGGGCAGTAGTATATACGCAGAATGGCCACAAATACAGATCCAGTAAACCTTTAAAGGCATTCTGAAAAAAACGCAGTGCAGATTTGCAGCATGTGGAGAAAGTGGGTCATACAGATAAGTTGCTTAAAGTCACATGAACATCAAGAAAGGCAGTCGGAAATTTGAGCCCATATACTGCAGGAGCCAGCCTTCGCCTACAGTCAAATACTACTGATTTGCAATGCTTCATCATTCATCCAGCACATTAAATTACTGTGGAGAAAGCTAAATAAGGTCAATGTAGATAAACAGCAATGGCCAAAGGTAGAATTTGATATTTCTTCTCCTAGACTCCCCTTACAGCTGCAGAGTGTAATTCACATTTACAGCACTGCCCTGAAATCAAGGGTGAGGGGAGTGGATTTCTACCCTCCTTAAAAAGTTACATAGTGCAGTTTCTGCAGTGCTAAGCCTAGGCTCTGTTCTACCTTTTCAAGGTCAGATGAAGCCTCACAATGATTTTGAAGCTGTATCTAGTGTTCCTTTAAAGAACATTGTCAGCTAGAAACATTTAGTGCAATTAATAGAAATAAAAAACACTAATCAGTAAGTAATTGCTGCTTTATCAACAGTCATATTCAGATTCACACACAATACAGATACACAAACTGCTTCACTGATGTACAGGAATTCCAATTCTACTCCAAGACACTGAAATTGAGTGCCATTTTGTAGTTGCGTCATGGCTATATTAGAAATTCAGTATCAAACCGAATTCACGTACGTATAATGATACATATATGTGAGAACTGACATTGATTTTCAAAAACTGCCACAGTCAAGTACTAACAAAATGCCCATTGTGCTATGTACATTTTTTTTTACTAAATGTCACATGATAATTTGAATTATGAGTTGTTTTGTCTGTAAAAATGTGAACAATGCTACATCCAAGCCACTAATTTTGCACTGCTACATGTTTAACTGAAATCAGAGTAGAGTGATATCACTTTTGAGCAAAGCAGTACTACAATACTACAATATTCAAATACTCAATACAACAATACACTCAAAGCAAACGATATTCTACCACCACCAGAGCACTTTAATCTCCACACTGGACAAAGCTTGCTTGTGTGAGGGGGTTATTTGCACAACACTGGAGAATGTATTTTTTTCAGGATGGTCATAAGGCATCTGTAGTCTGCAGAAAAGAAAGATTAATGGTTGAACAGGAAACCAACGTCTTTCCCCAAAGGCTAGAATAGATGTAGTTCAAGATATGGTAATGGTCTAACCTAACAAGCCACTGCCTTATACAGTTTCTTTTTGCTCATGTGTTAAATGAAGTGAGCAAGAGTAATTAAAGCGTCTATATTTGAAGCTGAAAGCTTATATTAAAACATTGTAGCGTTTATAGAAGTAAAGTAGTAAGCAGACATTGACAATACAAGTACAACATAGACAATGGGCTATTTTGAATATCTTCTCACTTTGAATTTTCCAAATTAATGCATTTCAGGGTTATGGTGGGAATAGAGCGAGCAAAGACTAGGAAGTGGCTCCAGGGCAGACCCAGGACTTGAGTGATTGTTTCTCCAAGCTGTCCTGGGAAGGCCTGCGATCCCCCAGGAGAAACTAGAGGAAGCAGGGGGGCAGCAATGCCTTTTACCTCAATTACAGTGAAATGCTGTACATTGAAACTGATGATAAAAACATATAACATTTTACAGAGGCTAGTGTAGCTTTAAGATTCTTGCCCAAGCACATGTTTTGGTAAAACAGTGTCTCTACTCAAGCTGGGAACCAAACCCTAGCCTGCTGTGTGGAGTGCAGCAGTTGTACACATTATCCTTTATAAACCACCACAGACAGAGAGACAGGTCAAACCACTCTGCTGTCAGTAATGGATTTTGCTGCTCTGCAGAAGCAATTGATTCAAAATCTATAAACCAAACATATAAACACACTTGTGTCAGAGGAATGCTCCAAGTAGAACACTTGAGACACAGATTCTGTAGCTAATTAGCTTCGATCAGATACCTGCAATCCAGTTTCTGTAAGATGATGACAGTATGATAAAACAAGATCCATCAGGTTGTGTAACCACAGTGGTAGCAGGTAGCCATGTAAACACAGTGCTTTTTGGTTGATCTATATCATAACATTCTGTCTTTCTTTTGAAAAAAAGCTTTGACTACACCCCTCTCCTTTCAGAAAAACAAGTACACAGCACATTCTCCAGTGTGATATCAACACTATTAGTGCTAACACTGAGAGTGCTAAATTATTACGCTAACTGTGTTAATGTAACACTAATACACTTAGTGTAAAGACACTACAGATGTACCACAGCAATTAACTTTGTACTTTAGAGCGTTCCGTTTCATAAACTAGTTTCATAAACACAATATAGGAATACATTTTATGTTTCTTAACTTAAGGCACTAACAATGAACCCTTGAGTGTCCCATGTTAATTAAATAAATGCTACTACAAAAGTAAATGTTTGCTACGGTTTTTAAGAGCACACGTGTGACATCTCAGATTTACGGAGGTCTGATTCACCCAACTTTTAACGAGCACCTGTTTTTGTTATCAGGCGCAGCGTGGACAGCTATAAAAGCTGGGTGAGACTTAGGGTCCAAACCTGTCAAGAACACATACACACTGGAGACGAGTGAAAGTTTAATAAAGAGAAGTGTTCAAAACAAAGTTATATTCCAGAAAACACTCCAAGGGTTAAGAATCTGTAAAAAACAAGATATACTATACAACACTCAGACTCATTCAGGAGCTACAAACAATCAAGACCTCACAAGGACCCTAAGTCTCACCCAGCTTTTATAGCTGTCCACACTGTGCCTGATAACAATAACAGGTGCGTGTGGGGGGGATCAGACCACTGTAAACCTGAGGCAATCCTGCCTATATTACAATGACATGTCAATATAAAGCACTCAATGAGCGGAAACTAGAGATGCAAGAATAAACCTAGGAATCTTCCTCGAACACTGAGATAAGACCGGATAACTTCAGCACCCAGCTAATGAGGAATCAATCCCTGATTTATCCAGCACTGCATTAATTATCACAGGCTGAAAACACCAAAAGAGAAGGCTCAGTATATTAAGGCAAGGTTTTAAACTATAGTATCTGAAGCCTGCTTTGTCCTTGTTTGCCCCCCTTGAAAAGAATGAAGTGTCAACGGCTCCTTGCATGGCTGCTCAGGAACAGGAGGCAGACTCAAAATAAAATCGCCCCTATTACCAGCATGATCCCTTCTACACAGTGCTTTTGTTGTCACCCTAGTGTCTTTCACTCTATAATTATAATTCCACCAACTAATAAGTTTACTCTTTTATTAAGCCTCCCTCAGTCACTCACACATATGGAGGTAATATATAAATATATATTTAAGAGGAAATATCCTTCTCCAAAGTTTAAAATGGAAAATGGGTATGAGAATATTTTGTTATTAATCCTAGTCTTTTGTTGTAAATCCTAGGCTTTAAGCAGCAATCAGTCATTTCCTTCAATGATTCCTCTTAATGTTAGGTATTAATGTATTAGTGCCCTTGTGTTTCACTTCATTTATATTTGCTGTTCGTCACTCGGCAGTAACACATCTTGTGCCTTGTAAAAACCTTTCTTACCTTTTCCAGGAAGAAAATTGCATAATTTACATAAAACAGAAAAATTGAAAGCTGTTTGTGGCAAAGATTCAGCCAGTGTGACAAGATCACTAATGCCCACAAAGAAATGGAAAACAAATCACAAAAAGTCCCAAAACTACAAGAGGAAATCATGTGAGATTTGCAAATGTTCAACATCCAGCCCAGAGCAATGAGGCGGTTCTGTGAAAACTGTTTTCTAATGTCTGTGTATACGTATCCACACAGTCACACTACTACTCTTTCCCCATGGCTCACTTTCATACATCTGTTGTAACATCTGGCTCAATCAACATTTATTGTCAGTGATGTTCATCTGACTGAATGCAAATCAACAGCAGTACAATAATCTGATTTGCACACCCAGGGAAATAAGACTGTGGTTAATATGAAACTGTTGTTCATTATTAAGTGAGTGCAAAAGAAGCATGAGAACTTTTGCAGTGTAATGTTCATTGTTTTTTGGTTATCAGAAAGAATGAATACAATTTCTGGCGTTGCAGCATTTTCTCTGTGTAGAAAAATGATTGCCCACGTAGGACAATGTTGAACAATGTTGCATAGAAACAGTGATCAGACAGGGAGATGTGGAAATATGAATTTAATCAGTTAAAGATGCAATAACCATGCTATGGGATGGGCCCACACTGTATGCTTATAAAAATAACCAAGAGACATTTGGGAATGGCCTGCTCGGTTAATAACAGACCTGACCTATTTTTCAGAGTATCACTATTCCTTAATGACTATTAATCTTCCAGGGGATTTTGTTTTTTCACCCCTCCTTGACTGCTAGGCTAGTCCTAACACTGACATGATGCTAACAAGTTGAGCGGGTGAACTAGCATACGTTTGAGATGCTAACACCATGGCAACAACTTCAGAAACCTCAGCATGTTTGGAGGAGACCACTAAGTTCCAGTTCTATTAAGCGAGCTACACTTAAAGCTACATTGCTTAGAACTGTATGAATGATAGAGAAGGAGGATAAACGTTCTAATAAAAAAAAAGAGACAGGTCACTGTTTACAGGTCATTTGTTTACAGGAGAAGTTCCACCCTGTAATGAAAGAGCCAATCAGCTTGCGCGCAGGAAACCCCCCCGTCAAACTATTTTTGTCAACTTTTACTAGTGATTTTACGTTGGCTTTTAGTGTAGTGTTTATAGGTCTGTCATAGGGCTTGCAAAATACCATCTGAACTAGCTAAATGACCTGTTAGCACAAGCTGCTCTTACCGGGATTATAGCCTCTTACCTGTCCCACATGTGGCACTGCACTCCGTCCAAGCTCCATGCTCCCACTGGAAATCAGAGGCCAAGGTGCTATAGATGGACTCCTGCAGGCTCTCTCTGTTGATGGTGTATTCATATCGCACCCCTGGGTTCGTCTCCTGGAAGAGCAGCTGGAGCACAGAGACAGCAGATTAGGCCGAGCCAAAGTACACACAAACACAGACACTCGCATACACATTACACAACAATGTAAACAACGGGCATTCCTTCTCTGCCACACATGTGGAGGAGGTCTGGGGAGGATGCTGTAGAAGGTTGAAACCACAACAAACATGCTTCAGTGTAAGCTACAACATATCGGAACTCTCTGTAATGAATGTTCAAAGCTTGGAATCAATTCTGAAGAGAGAGAAAGCAGCGGTTACATAAAAAACAAATGAGTGTTAATCATCTCCGTACTTCTTACATTCTCACTGCTCTGGAACAATGAAACCTGGTCAAACATAACAAACAGTATTCATTGCTAATTATATCATATTGCAATGCTTGGGGAACAAAAGGTTGATCCATAGCACTTACATGCAAATGTTCATGTTTACTTGACATATTTGAATATTTTTACTGAAATGTTCAACAGATCCATGGCTTCTTGGCAACTGAAATGCCACATACACTCAGAAAGAGGTACATTATCAGTCACTAAACATACAAACAGTGTAAATGGACCCTATAAAGGCCCAACAGTGGTTTTAAAATCCAGTTGTGTTCCCTAAAGGTACATCACTCCAAATATTTAAGTCTAATTTAGTTTTCCTGTGGTCAGTTTACAACTCCAGGAGTCAAACCACTTTTGCATTTAAGTGCTGGGGGGTGGGGTAGTGGGACGATAGAAGCATTAAAGAGCACAACATGCAGTTAAACAGAGCATGTCATGAAATATGCTGGCTAGCATAATTTCCTTATAATAACTAAGACTATAAAAGTTAGAACCAAAATTTGATTTATTTCCGAGGCCGTTGGAAAGCCGCCAAACTAAGGAGGGCCCTGTGTAGGCTGGTCCATTATTATCCGGTGTCTGACACCCCTGCCTATAAAAAAGTATGAATCGGCAGTACCTATATTCAAAGGGAACATAAACGGAACAGTGCACTGGGACATTGTAGAGGAGAATTTCATTCCAGTGGCCAATACACTCAGTCTGAGGGGAAGATGGATGTTTTAACAAGACAATACCCCCATACACGCAGCCAAAATTACTCAGGACTGCTTATTAAAAACAGAAAGCGTACTTGCATGGCCTGACTTGAATCCCACTCAAAATTAAGGCAGAGTCATCAGTCAGACAAGTGTAATTCAGAAGTAAACCCGGAGCTTTGGGGGAGAAGTTTTCTCCCAGTACAGGTCATAAACCCGTCTAACAAACCACCCCAACACAAAGCCCATTGGACATCACCTGAGTAGTGAGGCTGCACTGAAGCAGCTGGGACCCTTGAGCCTAGAGAGGAGTAACGAACCTCATTACAGAGGAATTAGAGTCTCCTGTCTCAGGAGAACACTCTCCTCCCCCACCCACATGAGTGCTGCTTGCCAACAGGCCGTGGATCCCTCTGTGGGAGGAGAACCTTTATCTGCGGCTCCCCCTGCCTGCTCTAAATCACTAATGAATCCTGCCAGCGCTTTCATGTGGCTGGAGCACCGAGCTGCCACATAAATTAAAGGCGTGTTTGACACTTACCTATTTTCTATAATTCATCAAGGGAGGATAATTTAACCCCTTAGACTACACCCAACAAATGCCGACTTCCTACATAATGTACACATTGGTATTACTTTACGTACGGCTTGTATTTAGCACCAATTAACTTCATAAATAATATTCAGGACTTTAAACAAACGACTCAAGGATAAACAGAAGCGTTGTCAGTCTCTGAGTCTCTAAGCTTAGTTCAGAGCTTTGGGGCTGTGATGAAGTCTCCTCATTCATTTATTAGCGGCTGGATCTCACTGCTGCTCCTGGAGGTTTAAATGCAATCAAATCATACATAAACTTGCATAAAAGTTTCCAGAGGCTGCATCTGTCTTACAAAACACTCCCAAAAATCATTGTACGTTTTCTGAACATCAATCTGCTGCAAAGAAACTAAAAAAACCCAACAACAACAAAGCAAACAAAAACAACATGAGAAAATAAACATCATTAAGACAAATTCCAGAAGACCATGAGCACACCGGAGGCAACGGACGGTCTGTCTTTGATTTGATTCACCTTGAAAGATAAAGATTTAATTTCTCAGTTGAGTCACGTATTTCTTCAGGTCGACTGAGGGAAGCGAGGCTTTGAAAGTTGAAGGAGACACAGCTCATCTGCTGATGTTCCATTATTATTATATACACAGACTGCACCTCTCCACATCCTAGAGAACCAGATCAGTAACAGCGAGGAGATATATTCATGTCATTCACTTCCATATCTGGTGATGGCCAGAGGAAATTTGATTTTTATTTCGAGTGTTGGAGCATGGGCCATCGAAATACACAATATGTCCAGAAGTTCCCAACACTCTCGTTGTACACAAAGAGCTTTTTTATCTCAACAGACAAGCCCTGCGAATACAACAGGGCACTAGAGCAGGGTACGATGACTGGATTTTCGCTTGGTTTGATACATAAGTTTGAGGAGTGGCTCTGCTCCTTGAGGAAGGCCGTGACCTTCTGCCGAACTGAGATTATTCTCAAGGGAAACGTGTCATATCGTGATGAATCTTGCTTTTATATTATCTACGATTACAGAAATGTACAGGTGCCTTGAATTATAAACACATATCTAATTAAACCGATACCAACCAACAGCAATTCAGTCTTCATTGGAAGCTGTATTTCTTTAAACTTCAGTTTGCTAAGCCAAGGAAAGTAGCATTTGGCACTGCACATTCCCAACAGATCCACAGCTAGCCTACTTAACTCCTACTACTCAGGAGGACAGGAAACACAGCTGTCTCATTCATAAATCAGACACACTGTTACTTAATCTTTGAGCGTAGGCAAACAAATGTGAGAATAATGATGATGAGAAATGAGCACATTCTTTTTACGCATATTGCAGACCACTGCATTCCAGAATACCTTCAATTAAAAAGGGGTACCCAGGTGGTCTTCCCAAGGGACGGTAAATACTGTGGTCGAATTTATACAAAAGGTAAATAAAAAAAGGGAAAAAGCTGAGAATTTGGAGATTTATACAGGTACTGTGTCCAGATTGTGTACCTGAATCCACACTGGCTCCATTGTGGGGCCTGGGGATGTGAGGTTCTCCAGCTGTCCACTCCGCTCGTAGGTGAACACTGTCCCTGCTGCCTTATACTCTCCATTCCACTGAATTGTCCAGTCCCCATTGAGGAAATACTTTTCTGGGTCGTTGCTCCTTAAAGCCAGAAAGTTCCCAGCCTCCGCCACCTCCTCAATACGGATGTCCCGTGCTCCTTCTGGAATCAGACCAATGTCCACATAACCTGGCAGAAAAAAAACCCCTGCTTATTATTAAGGCTTAAACTCAGCACTAAAGCATTCTGGGACATTCCAGCCATAATGGATTAGTAATATGTAAAAAAATAGACACTGCAAATATAAATGACTAACTTGCAAACTTCAAGAACACATTTTTCAATCATTGATGTAGAGCACTGAATAGAGCCCCTTGTGGTGAGTGAGTGAGTGAGTGAGTGAGTAAGTGAGTGAGTGAGTGAGTAAATGAGTGAGTGTGTAAGTGAGTGAGTGAGTGAGTGAGTAAGTGAGTGAGTGAGTGAGTGAGTGAGTAAATGAGTGAGTGAGTGAGTAAGTGAGTGAGTGAGTAAGTGAGTGAGTGAGTAACTGAGTGAGTGAGTGAGTGAGTGAATAAGTGAGTGAGTGAGTAAGTGAGTGAGTAAGTGAGTGAGTGAGTAAGTGAGTGAGTGAGTGAATAAGTGAGTGAGTGAGTGAGTGAGTAAGTGAGTGAGTGAGTGAGTGAGTAAGTGAGTGAGTAAGTGAGTGAGTGTGTAAGTGAGTGAGTGAGTGAGTGAGTAAGCGAGTGAGTGAGTGAGTAAGTGAGTGAGTGAGTGAGTGAGTGAGTAAGTGAGTGAGTGAGTGAGTGAGTGAGTAAGTGAGTGAGTGAGTAAGTGAGTGAGTAACTGAGTGAGTGAGTAAGTGAGTGAGTGAGTGAGTAAGTGAGTGAGTGAGTGAGTAAGTGAATAAGTGAGTGAGTAAGTGAGTGAGTGAGTAAGTGAGTGAGTGAGTGAATAAGTGAGTGAGTGAGTGAGTGAGTAAGTGAGTGAGTAAGTGAGTGAGTGAGTGAGTGAGTGAGTAAGTGAGTGAGTAAGTGAGTGAGTGAGTGAGTAAGTGAGTAAGTGAGTGAGTGAGTGAGTAAGTGAGTGAGTGAGTGAGTAAGTGAGTGAGTAAGTGAGTGAGTGAGTGAGTAAGTGAGTGAGTGAGTGAGTGAGTGAGTAAGTGAGTAAGTGAGTGAGTGAGTAAGTGAGTGAGTGAGTGAGTGAGTAAGTGAGTAAGTGAGTGAGTGAGTAAGTGAGTGAGTGAGTGAGTAAGTGAGTGAGTGAGTAAGTGAGTGAGTGAGTGAGTGAGTGAGTAAGTGAGTGAGTGAGTGAGTAAGTGAGTGAGTAAGTGAGTGAGTGAGTGAGTAAATGAGTGAGTGAGTGAGTAAATGAGTGAGTGAGTGAGTGAGTGAGTAAATGAGTGAGTGAGTGAGTGAGTAAATGAGTGAGTAAGTGAGTGAGTAAGTAAGTGAGTGAGTGAGTGAGTGAGTAAGTGAGTGAGTGAGTGAGTGAGTGAGTAAATGAGTGAGTGAGTGAGTAAGTGAGTGAGTGAGTGAGTGAGTGAGTAAGTGAGTGAGTGAGTGAGTGAGTAAATGAGTGAGTGAGTGAGTAAGTGAGTGAGTAAGTGAGTGAGTAAGTGAGTGAGTGAGTAAATGAGTGAGTGAGTGAGTAAGTGAGTGAGTGAGTGAGTGAGTGAGTAAGTGAGTGAGTGAGTGAGTGAGTGAGTGAGTAAATGAGTGAGTGAGTGAGTAAGTGAGTGAGTAAGTGAGTGAGTAAGTGAGTGAGTGAGTAAATGAGTGAGTGAGTGAGTGAGTGAGTGAGTAAATGAGTGAGTGAGTGAGTAAATGAGTGAGTGAGTGAGTGAGTGAGTGAGTGAGTGAGTGAGTGAGTAAATGAGTGAGTGAGTGAGTAAATGAGTGAGTGAGTAAGTGAGTGAGTGAGTGAGTGAGTGAGTGAGTGAGTGAGTAAGTGAGTGAGTGAGTAAATGAGTGAGTGAGTGAGTAAGTGAGTGAGTGAGTGAGTGAGTGAGTAAATGTGTAATGAAATGAGTGAGTAAATGAATCATTGAATAAGTGACAAGCCATGAGTGCTTTGCATCTAAAAATGTAAAACATACCCAGGCCCTCTGTCTCCTCAAAGGTTTTCTTCACAGTTTCACAAGTGGATCCATTACCACTGCACACTCCACACCGGTCCTCAACTGCATTCGAGTCAATCTCATAATCACAGCCAATATTCTACAACACACAGGTCACACACAACATGCAATATTCGTAAATAGGTTATAAGCAATGCTTTAAACCTCTAGAGTCTGGCACATTAAGAATTCACCTCAACTCTCCCCAGTGCACAGCGTCCACCAGCAGCCAACCTGAGGCAACAAACACACCCAGGACATAGCGCAAGTCCATCACAGGACTCACACATCACAGTCACACACATAACCCCACCTGTGGACAATGTTCAGACAGCCAAGCCTCCTACCAACATGTGTTTTTGAACTGAAGGAAACCAGAGCACCCCAAGAAAACCCACGCAGACCCAGGGAACACACCACTCTCCACACAGACAGTGACCTGAGGCAAGGGTCACACTCAAGACCCAAGATTCTGAAGCTGTGTGGTGAACTGTGTGTTGCTCTACTGTGATGCCTGAAGTCAACAATTAACATATCACAGAACAGTACCGTACTGACCTAAAAATGTACGTTTTTTGCTGCAGATCTATTGCATATTCTCTGAGATCAAAAGTCAGTCATGATTTGATTCGCATGACTGGAGTGCCTCTGATAGCCAGCACTGGGGTCATAAAGCACTGTTTGAATAAAAGCTTTAGAACTCAAAAAGCCTGTATCCAGAAAAAAAAAGAAAAAAAGAAAGCAAGTATTAATGGCAAAAACCTTGAGTGCCTGTATATGGAAATGGAATTCAGTTTGGGCCGAGTCCTTCAGAGCGCATGTGTTCTCTTATGTATAAATGCATTGCCTCCTCCTCTGTATCACTCTTATAATGCAGCCAATTTGTCACCGAGGAGACTCTCAGCAGAATGTGATACAAATGCAGGCCATTCCAGAAAAATAACATGTGGGCCTGCAACCTGAGTAAACAGCTGAACCCATGCTATAGCCAAGCTCACATCCAACACAAACAGGCTCCAACACTGACTGTTGGCTGTGCTTGATTTAGAACTGAGGCAAAATCCTCTGGGACAGATTTCTACTAAGGGTGTGAAGTTGTTACTGGGTAAACCTACGTGACCCCGTACGACAGAGTGTTTTTGACAGTTAAAAATACATATTTTAAGGAGCTAAAACTTCTAATCACCAACATCATCAGCCAAAATACATTCACAACTCTACTTCCTTCTTATTTTTTTTGTCATTTTATACATTGCCAGTTCTATTCAGTACATTAAATAAATATTAATATTATTGCTAAGCTCATGTTTTTAGTCACCTTCAGCTAAGTAAAGCTAGAACTCTGCAGCAGTGGTGGATTTAGACTGCGTACACATTTTCCTACAAACAGAACCATGTGCATGTGGATGGGTTGGCTCAGGTCATGCATGGACTGGACAGTGACTTCACCCCAGACTGAAAAACACCTGGAGGAGTAGAACCAAAGCAGACAGTATTGTGAAAGGCAGCCTGCTGAGATTTTAAAAGCCAGTTGAGAAGCTATTTCTCAACAGCTATTTCTTGCACTTGCTGGCCCCTTGTAATCTTTTCTTGTATGCTGTGACTGCAATTACTCCCATCCACTCTTCTACCAGAGACTGTAGAGAGAGACTCTGCGGGAGGGATGAGGTGGTCAGAAATATCACTGACCTTACAGATGCCGTTAATGCACATGTCTCGGCTCTGGCTGCCCTCGTAGCAACGCGTCCCGTCTATTACAGCGTCCACCATTTTCTCAGAGAAATGCTCGTTTATCGGGCGGCAGTGCAGCTCACAGGGGTTGACTGAAAAGTAGAACGCATTTCTGTTATTCTGAGCTAGTATTCGAAAAGACTCTACAATAAAAGTGAATCTACAATAGTCGTTATCTGTATCAGTACAATCGTTTACCATCTCATATCCTGCCCTGATAAAATATCACCTTTCTAGGCCTGTTTAAAGATGCTTACGTTGGTTATTGACGTTCACCCATTTGTAGAACTTGCCCTTGTAAGGCACAGTGTTGAACTTGGTGCACTGGATTAGTCTGAAGCTGGGCTGGTCTGGAGGACAAGGCTCACGTTTACAGATTTTGTGCCTGAGGCGCTCCCCGAGGCAGTATTTCCCTCCATTCCTCGGCCTGGAAGAGAGAAAAACAGAAATCACTGTGTTTCTGTATTTTAAAGCAGAGAAAGACGTGACAGGAAGGGTGAGCTTTTGAAAACAGGAGCTTGTTCCAGAATCCTAACCAAGGAACCGAGAATGCAATCAATATTTGGCTGGTTACAGCCATCACTGAATGAGGTAATCTTCCACAGAGGCGCTAACACTATGATAACAACCAAATTTTTTCCTATTTTTAATCTTGGACTTTGTTTCTGAGCCATGATTTAACACAAAGGTGAAACTCAAAAAAGGAGCACAGATACAGATGCACATATATTTTATCTATCAGTATCTCACAGGACATTTCTTGGGGTGGATTTGGACCTACGTTCCATAAACACGGTGGTCTTAAAGATCCGTGGGGCAGATAGTCCATTGTTGTTGTGTTTTTTTTACTAGGCCTCTTGACCACTATGCATCCTTTCAGACCCATAACTCAAACAGTTCCTGGAATTTGAAATGATTGTTCTTAATGGTTGTTTTGGCTGGAAATTAAATATAAGAACTGCATTGTCTGTTTTTTTTCACAGTACCCTTTGTGCAGTGTGCCTGCACATTCATATTACCAACCTCAAAAACATGTTGTTTCAGTTAGAGCCAGCCTGCAAGGCTATGCTTACTGTAACCTATAGATAGCAGCGGTGACCTAAATATTTGGCATCAGTGTGAGTCTTCAGGGCTATTTATCATTGTGGGAGATTATGGAGAAATGGGAAGACAAATTTGTTAAATATATTTGGCTTTGTGTATTTTGGCAATCCATTCTTCAGGCCATAATTACCACACATTAACACTCACAAACCCCCACCTGGAATCATTGGGCACAAGGCGGGAATACACCCTGGAGGGGGCGCCAGTCCTACACAGGGCAACACACACACAGTCACTCACACACTTTTGAGTCGCCAATCCACCTACCAACGTGTGTTTTTGGACTGTGGGAGGAAACCGGAGCACCCGGAGGAAACCCACGCAGACACAGGGAGAACACACCACACTCCTCACAAACAGTCACCCGGAGGAAACCCACGCAGACACAGGGAGAACACACCAACTCCTCACAGACAGTCACCCAGAGGAAACCCACGCAGACACAGGGAGAACACACCAACTCCTCACAGACAGTCACCTGGAGCGGGACTCGAACCCACAACCTCCAGGCCCCTGGAGCTGTGTGACGCTACCCAGTGCGCCACCGTGCTGCCCAATAATGTATTATTCTGAATTTATTTGTACATTATTTGTACAATATTAAATGTATGAAATATTACTTAAATATTATTTTTCCCCAACAGTTTGTAAGTGGCAATGTAATTATAAATTCTTTTCAAACCTTAATTAGGAGCAAACAGTTACTGAACATGAATAAATTAATTAATTAATTAATGACCAGTGATATTAACTAGAAAGTTAAAAATGGCATATTTTGCTTTCAGATTGACTTTATGATGGGCTATCTTACAACTAAATGATTCTTAAATTAGTATTTCAGCATGACCACTAACCACTTTGAGCTATTTCCTAAAGGTTTCATGGGGACAAAACAAGGCCTTTCATAAAGTGTTGGTCCCCATTGTCCCCAGTCTAAACGCTAATCCCAAAAGCAAGTTTATGTGTCCATAACATGTCCTGTGAATGAGTGCTTTAGTGAAGCGTTGTAAATCAGAGTGGCTCACTTACACTGGACTGTTACAGTCTCTCTGGGCATTCTGCACTCCTGCACCACATGTCCTGGTGCACACTGACCACTCACTCCATGGCCCCCAACCACCTTCTACTTTCTCCGGTGGATACCCTGCTGTCACACACTGACCGTCCAAACACCACTGACAACACAAAGGAAAGAAAAGGTCAAATCTATACAACAAGATCAGAGTGAAAAACGAAGGAGAGTCTGCCTGCTTTACCTTTCCCTCGCCGCACTTGGTGCCGTCTACTGCTCCATCCAACCTTGAGTGGCAGGTGGAATCCACAGTGCACCACAATGTACTGCAGACATTCTAAATGAATCAGAAATATATATAAATGGTAGTTCCTGTAGCAAGCGAAAATGGGTTTAATGTCATCACACTCAATGGTAATAGAGCACCATACAATACCTTTGGAATGGACTTTTATGACCCAGAACATGCCACATCAGTACTTGACAACACTAATGCTCTCATTCATGAATTAAAAATCACTCACTCCCTCACTCATGTACATACTCACTCACCTTTAGGAAATGTTCCACAAGGGGGCGATATTCAGTGCGTATGGCACAATGTGTTCTCGTTTCAAATTATCCAGCCCTACTCTAGTGACCTGTACCAGGTCCTCGACTGTCTTTGCCCGTTATCCCAACTCAGAAAGCTCTGTGCTTATGATGTAGGACGACTTTTGATATTTTCTTAAATGTCTGTAGGACAACAGGGCTTTTTCCTCAACACTCACCAGATGCCACCTTATCACAAAGCATTACTGCAACCAAACAATTTCCTCCAGGGTCAATCCTTTGAGCCCAAGCTCTGATAAGAGAGATGGGGTCAGGAAAATCTGGGGAAGGAGGACAGAAGAGATAAAAATCCTTCTGCTGTCTGTCTGTGACATTTTGGACAGTGATTGGAGGACACACATTATATGCCAAGAGAATAATCAGCAAGGGCCATCGTGCTGTCACAAAAGCTGCCATGGGTTTCATCTCACTTTTCCCTAATGACGAATGGCACCATCGTAAACAACAACTGAGATATGATGACATACTGTTTGCTGTTGTGTAACCAGCAAGAAGCCCCAGATGTTTGCAATTCTCCAACCAGCATGAAGACCCAGTACACAGTGCCTGGGAATATTTCCACATTATTAAACCTAATCTGTGTTACACATGTCACATCATCGATCAAACATTTGCTTAATTTCCCTTTACTCACATGCTACACTTTCAGAAAATCTGTCACAATGGTGGTACCCTCAAGGTTAAAAATTCAGTACCTGTAGGGAACATAATTGTACTTTATTCTATTATAAAGGTTGTTGGTTTGAATCCCACGACCAGCAGAAAAATTGTCCTCCTCCCTCAACCCATGGCTCTGAGGTGCTTTAGTGACAAATAATGCACCTGTACCATAATTCTGTTTCTGAGAGTGTGGTATAGATTGAATAAACAATAAGCATTGGACATTGGATGCTAATTCTTAAATTAGGGGCTAATATCTGGCCTTTCAGGAGGCCTCTAGCAATGCCACAGCCTCTCATCTTCACCCAGTACGATGCTAGTCAACACAGGTGTTTTTTAGCTGATGTAACAGAATTGGCAAAACATGTTGAAGTTTTCCAGTGATGCCTTCTTTTTTTGCCTTCACTCAGCACAATAAATACTAGTCTTCGGGCGGCACGGTGGCTTAGTGGTTAGCACGTTCGCCTCCCAGCGCTGGGATCTTGGGTTCAAGTCCCCTCTGGGTGGCGTTTCCATGTTCTCACCGTGTCTGCGTGGGTTTCCTTCGGGGGCTTCGGGTTCCTCCCACAGTCCAAAAAACATAGAGGGTAGGTGAATTGGCTTCTTTAATAACTGTCCTGGTGTGTGAGAGACTGAGTGTGTATGTGCATGAATGTCTATATGTGTGTGAGCCCAGATATGGATTGGCGCTCTGTCCTGGGTGAAATCCTAGTGCTCGATGCAGTCCTCCAGGTGGACGGTTGTTCCTGGTCGAGAGTATGCTGTGCGCGTTTGGCTGCCACTTCTCACCAGTGTGTGTGTTGAGCGTTCTGAGCAGTGTGGATTGTAAAGCGTCCTTGGGTGTCTAGAAAGGCGCTATATAAGTGTAATGATACATACATAGTCTGTACAAGTGTCTGTTAGTCAATCTAACAATTTGGCAGGTAGTGTTCTCCTCCAAGTGTGTTTAAGCTCTCTAAAGACATGTTTGTGGCAGTTTGAAATGATACAGTGGTGCATCAGAGTGAGCAAAACGGGGCCCTTAAAACCCCAGCTTATATATAACTAAGCTGCAATGTGATATATGCTTAGCTGATGTATTTTGGATAAACGCTGGGAAATAGTTGGTATCAGTAAATGGAAGCAGAGACTTCCTGTGAGGCAGAAAAGACGTGTGTGGTCCAGTCCCCTTTGTATTCCTGCTAACCCTGAGACTTGCCAAATCTTCCTCCTTCAAATCGCTGAAAAAAAAAGGGCTGCCCTATTCCCTCCTCATTAGTACAGTGAGTAAGAGCTGAAACCAGGGCAGGGGGGAACGGTGGCTTATTCACTGGATCTCTGCTTAATGACTGAAACCCAGGGCTCTGCAAGCAGCAGGACGTCCTAATTCATCTCAAACTCCCTCAGGTCCTCGTCACCCTTGTCCAGCATTAACTAAAAGTGCGTTTTGTTCACTCGCAGTTTTCAGGGTAAACAGAGTCAATGCAGTGCCAGTGGGTGATAAACGACCGCACGTTGGGTCACCTTTGTTGTGTTGGATTTCCTCTTGAGCACACAAAGAAAAACTCCATCTTCCTAGATTGACTTTGCAGAACGGGCTATTCAAACAAATCACTCCATTAGTGTCACCCACTTGCGCATTGTGGCTACTCACATTCTGTCAAAATGTGTTACTGTGAAGGTGCCTAAAAAAAACAAAGCCTGTGGGGCTGTGTAATGGGATATGAGTCAGTGACTTGAAAGACATCACCTGCCTCTGTGTATAAACACAGCCGTTGACTGACAGATCGCAGTGTGATTTCCTTCTCTTCATTTTTGGAACAGTTTTTTCCCTGTTTGCTGCTAATTAAAGCCCATTAACTCTGCAGTGGGTCCATCTGTTTTCCATGAAAACCAGAGTTATTCCTTTAAACACTTTCAGGACTGTTGCACCCCACAAGTGTGAATCTCTTACCTGACTGATTAAGTTAGAAATATTTATTATTTATATATATATATATAAAACCCCATTAAAGGTGCATTTTATGTGGTTTTATTATTTAATTATGTATGTAGTACACATTAAGTGTAAACAAAACAGTGGAACAAGTGCAGAGAGGGTTTTTGGATTTAGTCACATAAAGATTAGTGACATCACATACTGATATTGAATGATTAGTTCTGGGTGAGAAAACAGAATCTATAATTTGGAAGCATTAAAAATGCTTACACAATATTGTTCATTCATTCATTCATTATCTGTAACCCTTATCCAATTCAGGGTCGCGGTGGGTCCAGAGCCTACCTGGAATCATTGGGCGCAAGGCAGGAATACACCCTGGAGGGGGCGCCAGTCCTTCACAGGGCAACACAGACACACAGATACACACACACTCACACCTACGGACACTTTTGAGTTGCCAATCCACCTACCAACGTGTGTTTTTGGACTGTGGGAGGAAACCCAAGCACCTGGAGGAAACCCCACGCGGACACAGGGAAAACACACCAACTCCTCACAGACAGTCACCCGGAGCGGGAATTGAACCCACAACATCCAGGTCCCTGGAGCTGTGTGACTGCGACACTACCTGCTGCACCACCGTGCCGCCCACAATATTGTTCAATATCACGGTAAGATCATGTAAATAATAATGAAGAAACCATTTTCATTTTAGGCACTGAAACCATATCCACTGCCTACAGTGACTAGAGGAATTTTTTGTGCAGCAGCAGATACTGGTTTTCGGTCTGTGTTATGTATCAGAACAGTACGGGGGCAGTGTGAGGAACATGTGGGAGTGAGGAGTGTAATGGTGCGGATGTCTTACGTCCACGTCGTCACACAGCAGGGAGCTGGAGCCGTACTGGAGCTGGCACTGGTGGGCAGCACTGTACAGCACGCCGGGCAGCACCAAGTGACTGGAGAGCTCGTTCCTGCTGGGAGGGTCGTCCAGACACCAGCCCCAACCTCGGCTGTCAAACACACACACACACACACATTAAAAGGAAACACACATACATTTTTTTTTTCTTCAGAGGTCTCCCTACAGTTTGAGAGTGTATTTCATTTTAACAGCTCTGTTCTGAAATCAAGAGTTGAGTTTGGGGGATATCTACCCTCTCTCAATAGTTACATAGTGCAGTTTAGCCCAGAGTAGCAATAACAGAGTCTCTTTTTTTCCTATTGTAGGTAAATGGAGCATCACAGTGATTTTGAAGCTGCAATTTTGAGGCAAAAAATACTATATAATGTTCCTTTAAGTAGAGGCTTGGACAAAAAAATGAACATCTCCATCTGCAGATCAATGTATCCCTGTACACCAATGCACTTTTATAATCGAAGAAAGAAGACATGAACACATGGTTCTGAGGTTGTGGGAGCCAAGCCAAAGCCTTGCTCTGAATATATTTGGACAGAATCAAAGCCAGCTATAATGTAACAGAGGGGAAGAGAGGCCACAGGGTATAATTGCTGCTCTTTCTTCAAGAGGAGATCTTGACTCAAGATTAAGAACCTGGTTCCAAATTACATAAGCCAGCCCCAATTAATCAGGCGAGACCTTAAAGCCATCACGATCCATTCCCCCCAGCAAGCTTTAAAGCTCTCTCTTCAGACTAATTAAATCGACTTAGACTTGCATCCATTTTCATTAAGGATTTTTATAAATCCTTATATTTATAAAATGATATTTTGGAAGGGCAAAATAAGCCACATTGAAATCACCACCTTGTTTCTACACTCACTGCTCATTTCATCAGGCTCCATTATAAAATGGGTGCTCCGGTTTCCTCCCACAGTCCAAAAACACACGTTGGTAGGTGGATTGGCGACTCAAAAGTGTCCGTAGGTGTGAGTGTGTGAGTGAATGTATGTGTGTGTGTGTGTGTGTTGCGCTGTGAAGGACTGGCGCCCCCTCCAGGGTGTATTCCCGCCTTGCGCCCAATGATTCCAGGTAGGCTCTGGACCCACCGCGACCCTGAACTGGATAAGCGCTTACTGATAATGAATGAATGAATGAATGAATGTTGCTTTCACCCTGTCCTTCAATGATCAAGACACCCCCGGGTCCACAACAGGGCAGAACTTACAAGAGACTGGAGTCAAAGGGGATCTCTATGGTAAGTGTGGCTGATAAACTGGACCCTCTGAATGTAGAAACAAGGAATGTAGAAAAGTATGGTTAATTTTTTTCATATTCCATGTGGTGAATTCAGTTAAACAGAGGTGCAACAGAGGTGGAAACAGATGTTCTGAATGCACATTAGCTTTTGGAACTACTGAAGCGTTTTGTCTGGAGTGACGCACAATATTGTGGCTGCTCTCCATCAAATCCTCACATAAATATTCCAACAACTAGTCTAAGTCTTCCTGTCAGAAGATTATATTGGAATAAGAAGCCAGGACAAAAACCCATAAATCCCTTTCATTGCAGTAGAAATGTTTGAATTCTGAGACTGTAGCAGGTTCTTTGGTTGCATTTAAGAATTTCTTGCTACTGAGCATGGCCAAGGTACCAGCAGCTTCGAGAAAACACAGCCTTAAAGACTATTCTTTAGAGCACACAGCAAAGAGAACAAGGAGTGAAGAGTTCACTTGAAATTCTCTGAAAAAACACCTGGAAATCCACTAAGAAGGAAGGTCAACTGTGAGCTCTGATCATCTGGAAAAGCCATACTGAGATCAGAGGCAGAGCAAAAATCCCCAGCTTTTTTACATCACACTCTCATATCAGACCTTCATAACCACTTCTTATACAATCTTAAGATTTATGGAATATATTCTCCATTTTGTTATGACAGCAATACAATACACTTCTCTGAGGAGATCAGTAAACATCTAAACATTTCTACCATCCTCCAGAAGTTACATAGTGCAGTTTCTGCAGGGCTGAGCCTGGAGTAGAATTTCGCCTAGCTTACAAAATGTTTGGAAATTGTGTTTATATTACATTGGTAATACATTTATGAATGTCAGGGAGTGTCTCTGATATATTTGAACATATTTGATGATAGATGAAGAGGAATGTCATCAAACCTCAGCATGTTTCAGAGGCAAAACGTCACAATCCTTCAACTGAAATGAGTTCTCTATATGATACAGTCTATTGCGTTCAATGCTAGTAGCTTCTGGCTGCCAGTGTTGTTCTTATCCCTGTCTCTGCTCAGAGTTACAGGTCACTCCCATTATCTTCTCAGCTCCACAGCAGTGAGAAGCTGTGTCTGGACATATGCCATCTGTCTGCAATTCATCACAAGCCCAGAGTGTCCAGCCTCATCTCACCATTTCATGCAACACATTCCACCTCTGAGAAATGCCAGCGTGTACAGTAACCAAAGTGCAAACGAGTGAGCTACAAAGGCACATTGTGCTCATGCTGTTCTTTCTGCTGGAGAGTGGGGGGAGGAGTGAAGGCTTCATCAGATATCCTGCTGCACAGGGGAGGAAGTGGACCCATTCCAGTCTACTGCAGAAGCCTTCAGACTGGGCCGACCACTGGGGGATATACCAAAGCTAGGGGAATCTTCGCTTACTAAAACTGCAGCGACAATGCGATAAACAGCTTATAATCAGCCATAACTAATACATAACTCTTCCCATGGTCAGTTTCAGCTGGGAACTGGGTCAGTGTTTATGGAGGTGTTTAAGTGATTATCAAGTAGTTGACCTCTTTTTCAGGATCTTGGACTTTTAAGTTATTCTCTAATGAGAATGAAGAACGAATAAAATTTTGATAACTTCAACAGGAAAGTAAATCAAATCGGTGCCAAGTGTTAGCTAAAGGCACAGAGGGGTTGTGTTCTCTGGTATGACTGAGCTCTATTTTGTACCTTTAGGATAAAGTGGAGTGGTGTTTGTGAGCAAGAACTAGACATCCATCGTCTAAAGCTCACCTGCTTCGATGCCATCAAATCCCCACAGAAATGTTCCATCCAGGTAACCTTTAATTCTAAAGAAATTGCTTCAAATCACCCTTGGTTTCTGCATGGTCATTCATTATGATGGGCTCCATTATTAATGGGAAACGGCAATGAGAATTTGTGAATTTAGGGCTTCTCAATATAAGTGGACTAACATTTTGTGTTTATGAAAACAATGTGGAATAACTTACTCACATATATTTGCCTTGGAAATTCATAGCACACGCCCATACACTCCCTGTACCTCATGAGGGTTGGCCATTTCTAAGACAAGCATTAATTAACTAAAGTCAATTCAACACTGCCAATCTGTAACCTTCATCACAGCTACATAAACAATGAGCTCAGTTACTTTCACAGTGAACTCCTTCTCCACAGAGAGCACCACAACACAGAGCCCCAATCCTGCTTCAGACAGGGGCCATAGAGACCTCCAGTCAGGTGCTAATGCTTCTGTCATTTCATATCCTTCAGTGTAAATACTAAGCTGCGAAAACATTTACATAGTTACTTAAGAAAACAGATGATACATTTACATTTAATTTGGCAAAGAAAATTAGAAAATGTAAAACAACAAACAACATTCATCTCATTAAAGTTTACATAAATATACCATCGTCCATGCACTCGTTTAAATATAAAATAAATAAACAGAATTTCTCCATTTGTTTCAGTGAACCACAAGTAAGATGCAGTATTTATTAGAATCATCAACACAATCATATTCTGACTCTATTGGAAATTATATACTGTTCATAAAGCGTGATGCATTTACATTTTAAATTTCAAATATATCCATTTATTTTGTAACATATTACTTACAAACTATAGTTTATACGTTTAAAGCACCATAGCAAATTACTTATAAACATAATCTGGATGCATACATTTATATAAATATTGGTGGCGCAGCAGGTAGTGTCGCAGTCACACAGCTCCAGGGACCTGGAGGTTGTGGGTTTGATTCCCGCTCCGGGTGACTGTCTGTGAGGAGTGTGGTGTGTTCTCTCTGTGTCTGCGTGGGTTTCCTCCGGGTGACTGTCTGTGAGGAGTGTGGTGTGTTCTCCCTGTGTCTGTGTGGGTTTCCTCCGGGTGACTGTCTGTGAGGAGTGTGGTGTGTTCTCCCTGTGTCTGCGTGGGTTTCCTCCGGGTGACTGTCTGTGAGGAGTGTGGTGTGTTCTCCCTGTGTCTGTGTGGGTTTCCTCCGGGTGACTGTCTGTGAGGAGTGTGGTGTGTTCTCTCTGTGTCTGCGTGGGTTTCCTCCAGGTGCTCCGGTTTCCTCCCACAGTCCAAAAACACACGTTGGTAGGTGAATTGGCGACTCAAACCCGTGTCCGTATGTGTGAGTGTGTGTGTTGCCCTGTGAAGGACTGGTGCCCCCTCCAAGGTGTATTCCTGCCTTGTGCCCAATGATTCCAGGTAGGCTCTGGACCCACCGCGACCCTGAACTGGATAAGCGCTTACAGATAATGAATGAGTGAGAATAATTTGTCCCCAAATTATTATATAATTTGTCACACTATTAAATATAGATATTACTTATAAGTTATATACAAATACTAATTTTTCTGGAAACTATGGGTCCTGTCTGCTAAACTGGTCTTGCTTTAATGAATGCTATGAAATCTAATGTTCTAAAATGTATGTGGTTAATCTGCATTCGGTCAGTAATCATCCGTCTGCATGGCACTCGTAATTGCTAAAAAAAATGACACAATGAGTTTCTTGTCACCAGGGATATGTGAAACTTACGAAGGAATTTACTCCTGCTCCTGGACAGCCAGTCCGGCCTCTGTTTAATTATCTCGACAGGCTCAGCCCCAAGCTGCTGACTGCTGTTTAACAGGGTCCCATGGGTATCCCACTGTCCCCCCCACACTCCTAGGTCCATCCTGAGGTCATTCTGTAGCACCATGCTTAATGCGCTCCAGCTGCTGAGACACAGAACTGGGGCAACTTTGACAAGAGAAGCTGCTGCTGGGAAATCACAGCCGTTCACACAGCTTTTGGCAGCACACACAAACGCACCGCAGGGCAGGGGCAAACTCACCCAGGAGTTACAATCACAACATTGCAGTCTCACTGACGAGATGAGAAAATGAACCTCATTTCCCTCCTACACTCATTCCACATAAGAAGCTCTTTTAATTAAAATGACGTTTTAAAGAACCATCCACTGAACAGAAAAACAGTTGTGAAATAGTGAGACCCTCTTGGATTGAATACAATGAGGAAACACACAATATGTGCAAAAGCCTGTGCACACCAGCTTAACATTTCTATGTGAAAAAGAAGCCATATGCCTTTTCAGCCAAGCAGTGTTTCAAACCCCATCCTGCCGCACTGAGAGCTCGAAGCTACACCTCTCACCACTTCATTTATGATCGCATAATCCCGTATATACAGAAATATAACAAGTCTTAATAAGGGATGCTCCTTCAGACAGTTCCTTTGAGAAGATTTTTTTTTTAATTTAATGTTTAACCCTTCATTATTCAGTTATAATTTTAACAGAAATTGTTGTGACTGTAGAGTTTTTTGTAAGACTGAATATCATGGCCATAAGAATAAAATATTATCTCAATTTTTCAAGCATTAGATGTCCTCTACATTCACACATTATCTCTAAGCACTTATCTCTAAAACACAGGAAGAACACACCAAACTCCTCACAGACAGTCACCCGGAGGAAACCCACGCGGACACAGGGAGAACACACCACACTCCTCACAGACAGTCACCCGGAGGAAACCCACGCAGACACAGGGAGAACACACCACACTCCTCACAGACAGTCACCCGGAGGAAACCCACGCAGACACAGGGAAAACACACCACACTCCTCACAGACAGTCACCCGGAGGAAACCCACGCAGACACAGGAAGAACACACCACACTCCTCACAGACAGTCACCCGGAGGAAACCCATGTAGATACAGGGAGAACACACCACACTCCTCACAGACAGTCACCCGGAGGAAACACACACAGACACAGGGAAAACACACCACACTCCTCACAGACAGTCACCCAGAGGAAACCCACGCAGACACAGGAAGAACACACCACACTCCTCACAGACAGTCACCCGGAGGAAACCCACACAGACACAGGGAAAACACACCACACTCCTCACAGACAGTCACCCGGAGGAAACCCACGCAGACACAGGGAGAACACACCACACTCCTCACAGACAGTCACCCGGAGGAAACCCATGTAGATACAGGGAGAACACACCACACTCCTCACAGACAGTCACCCGGAGGAAACCCACGCAGACACAGGGAGAACACACCAACTCCTCACAGACAGTCACCCGGAGAAAACCCACACAGACACTAGGAGAACACACCACACTCCTCACAGACAGTCACCCGGAGGAAACCCACGCAGACACAGGAAGAACACACCACACTCCTCACAGACAGTCACCCGGAGGAAACCCACGCAGACACAGGAAGAACACACCACACTCCTCACAGACAGTAACCCGGAGCGGGACTCGAACCCACAACCTCCAGGTGCATGGAGCTGTCTGACTGCGACACTGTGCCTTGTCCTCTACATTCCATTAAAATTTCATTATGACTAGGCCAATTGAAATGCTTTGAAATGACTTTGGAACAAATCCCTGTTCCATTAGCTTCAATGCGTTAAGAGGATTTTCCCCCAATAGAGCTCTATAAGAAGAACTGAAATAAATTACCCTCCAGTAATGTCAATTGAGCAAAAGAGGACAGGAAAAAATATTTGTAACTGGCATTTACCAGACCAAACACACAGGAAGTGCGTTTACAAGGTAACAACCAGTAATTTGGTCATCTGAACTGATAATTAGTGCCTACAGTGGGGATGATCACTACTGTCTTTCATAAGGGAAAGAGAGGGGAGTGGAAAAACTGACAAACACATAAAGAGCGAGACAGAGACAGACAGAGAGAGAGATTGAATATAAGGAGTATGGGATCAGAGAGAGAGATCGAGAGAGAGAAAGAGGGAGAGAGAGAGAGAGAGAGAGAGAGAGAGAGAGAGAGAGAGAGAGAGTGAGGGAGAGAGAGCGAGAGAGAGAGAGAGAGAGAGAGTGAGGGAGAGAGAGCGAGAGAGAGAGAGAGAGAGAGAGAGAGAGAGGGAGAGAGAGTGAGAGAGAGAGAGAGAGAGAGAGAGAGAGAGAGAGAGAGAGGAGAGAGAGCGAGAGAGAGAGAGAGAGAGAGAGGGAGAGAGAGCGAGAGAGAGAGAGAGAGAGAGAGAGAGAGGGAGAGAGAGAGAGGGAGAGGAGAGAGAGAGAGAGAGAGAGAGAGAGAGAGAGAGAGAGAGAGAGAGAGAGAGAGAGAGAGAAAATGACAGCAATACGGCACTCACTCGAGGAAGCGTGTGATGTACTGGCGGCTGCAGCGAGACCAGTTGGGTGGAGAGGTCCCATACAGGAGCTGTGGAGACATGATGAACGGCCGTTTCCCAATGGGCTCACAGTCATTCCCGTTTCCATCGTGCTGAATCCCAAAACTGCAACACAAGAGCACAGCGAGAAAGAAAACAGTTGAACTAACCACATCAAAGGGATGGGCAAAGAAGAAGGCTTATATGCCCTCCCCCCTCCACCCACCCATCTACAATTTAACATACGTTTAAACACAAGAGTCCTGTAAGGCATAAACATGTGACCACATCAGCAGCAGTTGTACACAACACAGCCCACAGTAGAAAGCTTTGTCACAAATCGGCCAATATCTTGGGTGTTGGTGGTGCAATCGTAACCATTTCATGTGATATTTTTTATGCAGGAGACTTCTGGATACTCTTTAGATATCTGGTTCCTATCAACACTGCTGTGAACAAGCCTTGCTTGAGCATTGCACATCAAACTACGAAACTATGAAAGACTATTTTTACATATGAATTATTTTCACTGATATTTTACTGTGCACACACACCTTATACAACCTCCATAGAAAAGCACTGCTGATCAAATGGAACTATCACCTGCCGATTCATTATCTGTAACCCTTATCTCAGGGTCGTGGTGGGTCCAGAGCCTACCTGGAATCACTGGGCGCAAGGCAGGAGTACACCCTGGAGGGGGCGCCAGTACTTCACAGGGCAACACACACACACACAGTCACTCACACCCTCACACCTACGGACAGTTTTGAGTCGGCAATCCACCTACCAACGTGTGTTTTTGGACTGTGGGAGGAAACCCACGCAGACACAGGGAGAACACACCACACTCCTCACAGACCGGAGTCACCCAGAGTGGGAATCGAACCCACAACCTCCAGGTCCCTGGAGCTGTGTGACTACGACACTAGGGACCTGGAGGTTGTGGGTTCAAGTCCCGCTCTGGGTGACTGTCTGTGAGGAGTGTGGTGTGTTCTCCCTGTGTCGGCGTGGGTTTCCTCCGGGTGCTCTGGTTTCCTCCCACAGTAGAAAAACACACGTTGGTAGTTGCCCTGTGAAGGACTGGTGCCCCCTCCAGGGTGTATTCCTACCCACCGCAACCCTGAACTGGATAAGCGGTTACAGATAATGAATGAATGAATGAATGAATGAATGAAGCTAAGCACCCTAGAGAATTAGAGGCCCTTGAGATGCAGTTCCTAACAAAACGTCAGTAAGTACGTGATTGAATGTGTGAGGTGTGAGCTATGTATCTAAAAAAAACACGCAAAGCCACACAGGAGAATACACATATCATTCAGCTTCGCACCCACAGCCAATAAAGCCTTTTCCACACAAAAGGAGCACTGGGTCTTTGCTTTTTAAAGCTGGCTCATTTGTGTCCCCCTCGTTACTCCTCACTGTGATGTAGATACTGGGATTGGGAAAGAAACCTCAGTGTGGGGGATGGAGCGTGCAGATAAAAGAGCTCTGTGTCTGAGTGTAATAGATACCAGAGTAGAATTCCCTGCTGATAAGATGTGAATTATGAATCATCTGGTAGATGTTTGCATCTCTTGACAGCTAAGTCGCCTTGATCTCCTTTTAAATTAATGCACTATTGCTTGCCATTTAAATCTACTGTAATAATACAGTAACACCATTCAGATGTGTGGTGTGGGTGAAGGCCTTTTGTGTGGGTGAGATTTGCTCACTGGCTTGGCAGTGGTGAGGAATGATAACTAGACTACGTTTTTCAGAGGCTTTTAAAAGCCACTGGAAGCTCATCAACCCAAGATAAACACATGGCCATCATACTTCAGCAGCATGCTCATGACCAGAGACTGTACACTACAACTGCACTGCTTAGGGGTCACATTACCATCACAATCCAGCTTATTTTAAGTATTCTGTTACCTGCTAAAAGCTCAAAACCATCTCTTGATACCCTTAGGTTTTTGGCGTTTGACAAACACATATATTCAGGCTGACCTAAGCTGGTAATCGAACACTCGTTTGTTTCATCGGTTATAGTTATGTTGCCCACTACACTGTTTCTACACTGTACACAGGTGCTGTAAGGCGTAATGTAATGTGAGGATGAACTGAACAGATCTTACTTGTGTCCCAGCTCATGCGCTACAGTGAAAGCCAGGGGCAGGCCTGTATCTTCATTGATGCTGCAGCTGCGATGGGGCTGACACATTCCTGCCACATGTGACAAGCCCAGAGTCTCACACGGCTTGTTGATGGCAGCACAGATGTCTTTCCTGCATCAGACAGAAGTGTTAGCCCTGCCCATTTGCCAAAATAGAAGTCAGTATGCCATGAAAATGTACATGTAAATGTGTCACATTTTACAGCCTCTTGCTGTAAACCATAGACTGACTCCAGAAAACCTCAGTGAAAACAACAGTAACCAGATCTGCTTTTATTAACGTGTTGGTCTCATGGTCAAAATCGGTCATAACAGATTCATTCACTTTTAGAAGGTCTGTAATGGTCGAGCCTAAAGGTTTTTACATATCACTATCATATTCATGGGCGGCACGGTGGCGCAGCAGGTAGTGTCACAGGTTTCCTCCGGGTGACTGTCTGAGGAGTGTGGTGTGTTCTCCCTGTGTCTGCGTGGGTTTCCTCCGCGTGACTGTCTGTGAGGAGTTGGTGTGTTCTCCCTGTGTCTGTGTGGGTTTCCTCCGGGTGACTGTCTGTGAGGATTGTGGTGTTCTCCCTGTGTCTGTGTGGGTTTCCTCCGGGTGACTGTCTGTGAGGAGTTGATGTGTTCTCTCTGTGTTCGCGTGGGTTTCCTCCGGGTTCTTCGGTTTCCTCCCACGGCCCAAAAACACACGTTGGTAGGTGGATTGGCGACTCAAAAGTGTCTGTAGGTGTGAGTGTGTGAGTGAATGTGTGAGTGTGTGTGTTGCCCTGTGAAGGACTGGCGCCCCCTCCAGGGTGTATTCCCGCCTTGCGCCCAATGATTCCAGGTATGCTCTGGACCCACCGCGACCCTGAACTGGATAAGCGCTTACTGATAATGAATGAATGTCACATTCATAGATTTCAGCGTCCATCCTGTGGCTTCTATCAGAAACTACCTTTCTGTTACTGTCAAAGAGCTGGGTAGCAAAGTGCTGGAAATATTTCTTCAGTGTAATTAACATTATACTATATGCTACTCCAGCATCAACACTGAACAGGGCCCTCTTTTCAATAAGAGATAACCATAAAGTGTACTTCAGACACAAAAATGCCTATCCATTAGATAAACTCACAGCACAATGAGGCTGACATACGCATTGTGTCACCTATAATTTTACAGCTATTGTGTTTGTCAAAATGATTTGCAGAAACACAAACATGCAGAAATTGGCCAGGTGCGATTTGGGCAGGCACTCACTAGCAGAAACAACGAGCCTTATAGAAACAAAGCCCTTAAAGCAAAGTCACCTTGGCAACATCCAACCAGACAAGACCAGGATCCTTTGTCTTTGAATAGGTATAACCCAGAACCCCAGAAAACCCAAAGCCACAGTAATGTTTCAACAAAGTATTTGAAATTTCAGGATGAATCTAAGCAATATACCATAGTTTGAAGTGTTTGGCTCAAATGACCCAGTTAATTTTCATTCCCCATTAATCCGTCTCCATCCTTATAATGTCTCTTACTTCACTTGTTAAGGTGGATTTAACGCTTTATGTAACCTGATAAAACTAATAATAGCCAATGTTTCATACCTAGAGACAAACGACCAAATACGCACCTTGTAAGTAGGACAGCCACATCGTGATGGACTGGGTGGTCATCTCCCTTCATATTGAGGTGTTTCTGCCATTTGCAGAAGCTGTTGAGACTGTTGTCTGCATGGTGAGTGATCTTCAGGTCGTCCTGCCAGTGTAAGACGATAGTGTCAATCACTTCACCTGTCAGTGGGTTTTATTCTTGTGGCTGATAGGTGTATAATATGAAAAGACTTAAGATTGCTTAAAATCCAGCAAACAATACTTAACAGAATGATTAACTGAGAGAAAAAGCACATTATTAGAGCCACGTCATGCTCTTTTATGAGAGCTTCTATTTGTGTTTCTGTTTAAATTCAGTCTGATTCAGATTATCCACGTGATATTTTTCACATTGGTTCCTTTTACCTCGTCCTTTTCCAACAGAATGAGGCGCACCACCACAATATTGATGGCATTTCCAATGCTGGTGTCATGAAACAACCCTGAGACCTGTAAAAACAACAAAGTGTTAGGTGCTTATGTGATATTTAATGCATCCATTTGCAATTACACTAGTGTAGTAAAAAGTACACAGTAAACAACACTGACTGGTTCAAGTACTTATTTGCAGTTCTTCAAAGGGCAAAATCGGTGAACTTCCGTAGACATATTTTGGCTACAGTCTGTTCCTATGGTTCAGGAATTCAAACATTCATTAATCAATCAACAGTCCATCTGTAAAACCAATGTCCTATGAGAAAACATGACATACGGTCCTGAAACATTTAAGACTTGAAGCGATGTCAGCAGTCGCTTCTCGGAAAAGATCTTCAGTGAGAAACAGGCATTGTACATATGTATTAAAAAGAAATAGTTCAGAGCTGTAAGGTAAACACTGCTAATAATGCTAACGCAAATATTACAGAACACCCCATCCTGAGCTAACAACTAGCCCTCTGCAGTTGGGGTCGGTGTCCTCCAACTGCTTTACCTCTGCTGCACCATGTAGAAATCCTTGAGAATACACGAGGCTTTACTATGCAAGTGCTCTAGTAAATTAATGAGCACCTTTGCTGCTCTTCTGTCTACTTCATGGACAGGAACTTTGACTTCAGCTGAAGATAAGAGTTGACCTTTTGTAGAGTTCTGTCCTGCTGAAAAACTGTTAAAAAAAAGTATGACTGTTGGAGCTAATTACCTTTAGGACGTCTAAAAAAACACATCAAGGACTGCTGATGGACACTGACTTAATCAAATATAATTCTGCCTCTCGTCCACATCAGAAGGGCACTGCTTGGAAGTGACCCTGACCTTCACTGGACTAATATGCATAGCTTTGAACACTTAAATTCTCAGCATTAACACAGTAGCACATGTGTCCTCAGAGAT
Organism: Hoplias malabaricus; assembly: GCF_029633855.1. Lineage (NCBI taxonomy): Eukaryota > Metazoa > Chordata > Actinopteri > Characiformes > Erythrinidae > Hoplias > Hoplias malabaricus. The sequence goes on along the minus strand of NC_089815.1, from coordinate 5,842,163 downwards.
GTGTAAAGACGAACACTTTATAGTTTACGGACCATTATTTAACGATTCAACATGTTTGGAGGAGAACACTAATTGCTCCCAGTTATGGAAGGCTGTGGTTTCACTGTGAAGAAAGCCAAAGCTCAGGAGCCTCAAAAACAACAATTCTGATGTTGCTGACAGGAATTTGACCGCACAAGCAATAAGAATGAATTGCTCCCTTAATAAGATAGACATGCTTCTTATTTGAGGTGCCTAAACCACTATCTTGTCTGAATTCCAAGGAATTCTCTCCAATCACAAGGAATCCTTGCAGAGCTTTTGTCTAGCTCACTTAGACCAGCTCATTCTCTAAGCGCAGTATAAAGGCCCTCATTCATTTTGGTCTTCACAAACTTTCTGAGCTGCAAAAGAGGAGGTCTTTCTGAATAAAAAAAAGATGAAACACATTGCTGAGCAAATAGTGCAAAGAATGTCAAATAGGCTTGGTGCCCCATTCACTCATAAGCTTCTGCTACCTGGGATAAACACTTGCTTTTTCCACATGGTTAAGCATCTTGGACAAGATTTCAATCCCATAGAAACATTGTGCAGCTCCAAAAATCTAAGCTGTCAAATCATAGTCTCAACCACTCAGTCGAGAAGCTGTCCATTTATGCAGGAACAGGAGCATCCTTAGGGAACTTTTGAGGAAGAAAGATTTCATAAAAGTGCCCTCAAGCTTGATGGGCATCCATCCATGTAAAAGATCGAAAGTCAGGACTGCTTGGAATTCAAAGTTGACCTTCTGCATCGATTTTCTAATTTGCATTTTCAGTACAAGTCAACAGTATACAGTTGAATTTCAGCTTAACTTTTGATTATATCTTTCTTCTCCTGAAATTATTCTAGTAAACTGTTGAGTGATTAATTTTATTTCCAATGTGAGGTGGCATCTGTCAGAAAAAAGAAACAGAAGTGTTTCCAGCCGAGACTAAAATCACCAGAGCATTTTTGAGAACTTTAAAAATTTAAATGCACTATGTTGACTGCAGATTTCAGTATACCCTGACCAGTTTTTATCATACAGAGAAAAAAGGGAGAAAAAAACCAAAAGCTTCAGCGGAAACTCTGGATAATGGAATATTTCCTCTTTACATTATATCTCTCAGATCCAACTACATGCCTGCAATGGAAATCTTTTTTCTGCCTTTCCTTTACATGCCCTGCAGTGGTAGCAGCCAATGCACAGCAACAGACTGGCGGAGAGTATTTTGGAAAATGTGTCTAACAGCCTGCAGCTGTATTACAGAGAGGTCAGCTGACTTGGATCCAGCTCAGTGGAATGAATGTTGCCCTCAAAGGGTTCTGCAGCCGGTGAAGAAAAGCTAGAGCCAGGGAGTTACACAAGGAAACAATGGTAACTTGAAACATCACCACAGACAAAGGAAGGAGTGTTCATGTGGAAATCCCACTTTGGAGGGATATTCTGAAAAATAAGGTGTGGAGACTGGTCTGTGTAGTAGAATTAGTGTCTGTTAAGTGCATTGGGTGCACTCAAATTCTCTCTACTGTGTAAAAATTCCAAAAATCTTAAAAAGTAACCATGACTGTTCAGACATTCATTCATTAATTTTCTGTAACCAATTCTGTTAAGAGTTATGGTGGGTCTGGAACCTACCCTAACTGTCTTAAGCCCTATTTGGCCGGGAGTAGTTTTACATGGGGAGCTGGGGTAATGTAATTTTCCCACAGGATGTCAGTAATGTTTATGGTGGATTCGCACTGGGTAAGAAATCACAGTGAATATAACAGAGATGTAAGGTGCTACACGATTAACACACTGTTGTCACAGTGTGGATCAGACACAGCAGAGCTATTGGAGTTTTTAGACTGCCATAACTGTTCTGAGATCAGCCCTCCCATCAAAAACATACAGCCGTAAACAACATTATCTTCTAGTCCTTCATAACAGATAACGGGCGATAACTTTACTAATCCTTCACACAGTTATTATAACTGATGTCATAAACCATTTAATGGTAACAACACATGTTCATAACACGTATGGAAGCTACTAGTGTTCACAAAACATACCTAGAGGTTGTTTTGTGGATTTGAGAGTGGTGCATGGTGACCTTTTACTTAAACCGTACAGTCCCTCCATTCTCGAGAAAACTAACATTCTCTGGGATATGACACAACATTACCCCGTATTTCAATTCGAACAGGATTAATATAATCTGGGGTCATTTTAACTGCTCGTTTTACTGTGGATAAAAGGCTCTGGAATCTTTCCTGAAACAGGAGGGTAAAGCTAATTTGAATAGGGCGTTATACTATTAAACTTTATTGGACAAAAATACAAATCAAATTGTTCCTATCAACAAAGAGACTAAATATCTCTTCTACTATATTGTCAAATATACACTAATGGCCTGTAGAGAGCAGCCTTGTCTATGTAGCAGCCTCTACTTATCTGAGAAGAACACATTTCCACTTCTATACAGCTCTATAACCCTAGCCTCTAGCTGAAGTGTGACAATGGCCAATACCTAATCCGACTCATGCACGGTCCCATTCTATCAGTAATGCTTTTCTATATAAACTGTACAAACTACATGCACACAGTTGAAGGACTGTGTCATCCACTCAGAACTGATTCTTGATACTGATTGGCTACGTGGTATTTATAAAGCTGGGTTAAAAACGTTTGAAAAACAAGAAGAGGTTGTGAAACTGAACACATTATAGTTACACTCACAATGTTCATGACTGCTAGAACATAGCTCTCCACGCCGATCTTGCCGTGGTATTCCACCATTTTTGGGTCAGCCACCACCAGCGTCTCCACCCACTTCTCCCTGCTGATAGAGCGCTGTCTTCTGCGGTGCTGGTGTCTCTCCCAGCGCTCCCGCTGTCTCTCCACCCTAATGGCTCCTCCGCGAGGATCTGCCACAGAAAACACCTCACTCAGCAAAAATGTTATTCAGTAAAATCTCCATTCAGCGAAATGCTCCTCGTTCTGTATCCCCCTCATTCAGTAAACCCCTCAATCAGTAAACTCCTAATTCTGTAAAGCACTCAGTAAGTAAACCCCTCATTCAGTAATCCCCTTGTTCGGTAATCATCTCCTTCAGTAAACCACTCATTTATCATTATAGGTCCTGTAGGGAAGCTTTGCCTGTATTGTTGTTTTTCTCTTATGTCATTCAATTTTGGTTGAAAATAAAAGAATATCGTTCTTGAAATGCCAGAAGAAGTTTAAACTTATATTTGGTGGTGCTCTCATTGCTTGTATTCCCTTATTCTGAATAAGTGCTTAATTGAACTCTGTACATCTGTACATCAATAGTACAATAGTACATCTGAGAAATGCAGTTTTGTGCAATCTGAAGTCATTAAAACTCCTTTAATAAATAATGTACCTGTAAGGGTACTCTAAGTTACTAAGAGATTACAGGCAAAAAATTGCTATGATGAGATTGCAGGCAAAAAGAGATTACTGTGTGACTCATGTAGACTCAGCCTTTTCTTAATATCAGGTTGCCAAAGTGTTTATAAACTTGTTGAACGGTTTATTATTGTAATCTGATTTTCTGAAGACACCAGATTATGTGTGGGGGAAGTGACATTAAAGCAGTCATCAGTGCCCTCATATACTGGTCTTTCACCTTTCACCCCGCAGGTCCCGTTGGATGGGTTTCCCTCAAATAAAGGCTGCAGCAGCTGGCGGTTTGCTTGAGAAGTGTCTCGTTTATACACAACGTGGGCCTGTGGCTCTGCTCTGTGCGGCTGCTCCAGCGGCTTGATGAAGAATTCCTCCTCAGAGAGTTTAAATAGTCCCGTCTACAGAAAACAGAAGCGCAGGCTAATTACAAGGCTCACAAAACCACAGCACATACGTTATGCTCCTTATTTGGACGGCTATATAAAGCACCTGAGGGAGAGATATAGAGATACAGCCATCCAGCTACTAGGAGAAGAACTTGGAGGAAATGTTTTGGGATTTTGGAGTATGTTTAAGAAGAAATGGACAGTGGATGATTTATCGTACATTTACATCGTAAAAAATTAACACAATGCAAAGAGTAACTGGAGATGTTAAATCATAAAAAACTTCACAAACTCCACAACAGCATGAACTCCTGAAGTGCCTCCCCTTCTTTAAAGTTAAGGATATACAGAATCAGAATACCCTCCATCACGTCAGAGCAAGCTAACAACTCACCAGACCATCACAGGTGCTCACAGCTGCTGGACCCTTGGTGTCTGTATTGCTCCACACTTCTCCAAGGAAGTAGCACAGAGAAAGACCATGGGAACGTAGCGTGGACCCCTGAAGACCTCCGGACCTCCGCTCTGTGACAAAACCAGGCGCTAGCAGATGAGGGTTTAGCGTGAGATTAAAATGCAGGTCCTGACCACCATACTGCAGGCTGTAGAAGACATGGTTTCGAATTTCTGTGCTTTCCACGGTCTGCCTCCGATGAACTCGATTCACCCGATGAGATATGAGGTTTGAGAGAAAATGTCCAGTTGAATCCACTCTCTGAGGATAAACCACCTCATACTGGAGAAGCCCTTCCAGAGAGATGTCTGCAGAGAGATTCAAAGAAATATACCTCAGCAAAGAAAGCCAGATCTAAATATGTACTGCCATTTTTTTCAGACTAATATTGCCACTGGGATTAGCAGTATTCAGCTGTTGCATCTTTGGGTGGTGTTTGTAATGTTAAAGCAAATAGGTGTTTGGCTACTTCTGACTGGTCTAAATATCCCTCTGGGATTAATAAAGTAATCTATCTGTGTAAGCATAGTAGGTCTCGTGTAACTTTAAAAGCATTGGTTTGTGCCTAGGAACCATATGAAACATCATGTTTATTCATGTCCTTCTCCACAGACTCGACAGTCAGAAGCTACTATTGTGTATGAGGCAAGCTTTCAACTGAGAGCATTGTTCAAACTTTGGTCCAGATGTCATTAGCCAGAAGAGGGCAACAGGGGACAAAAAAGACCACTTCCAAACAAACTGAACTAAACCTCTCCACAGAGCAGAGGCTATGGCAGTTTGCAGTGTTCTAATATTGAAAAAAATAGTATGTATTACAAAGAAAGAGACAGGCCTAGCAGTTTCCTGTTAGTGTACTGGCAGCGGTGACAATAAAACAAAGAAAGGATGGAGCAGCATGTAATGCACTTGACAGAACTGCTCCAGAATAGTTTGATGAACACAATGGAACTAAGAATAGTGATTCTGCAGAATGGGTTCTTAGGCATGACACAGTTGGATTTTTTCCAGTCCAGTGAGCTAGGTCTGTTTGTGATTATATCAGCATGTCACTAGTATTAAAATAGAAGTACCGCAATAGCGTTTAAAACATTACTCAATCATTTTCACCATTTGGCCAATTGTTTTCCTCAGAGACCAATCCCATTTTAGTCTTCTTTCCTGAGAAGGCTTTAGACAGGACGTTGGAACATTTCTGCAGGAATCTGAGGACATCCAGCTATGAGAACATTGGGGAACACATCCCAAAAGTCCTGGATGGAGCTCTATCACTGAGGAGAATGTGGGTTCTTCACTACCCAGTGCTGGGGGGTTTATATCCATCTCGCTCACTTTAGGCATTGACCATGGTGAACTTAAGCTGAGGTACAGCTTCATTTTGATTTCATGCGTTTCTGTGAATGTTATACAATCTGTCCACAGTGGATTCCCTTATAGCAGATGTTTGGGCATACAGTGGACATCTGGGGTGGGAATAAAAATAAAACATTCTCTGATGCACATCAATGGACTAATGAGTTTAAAAGTGCTGGTTTGCATGAGAAGTGAAAAAGTGCAGCTCAGAACTGGAACAGAGCTTGAAACTCACCTGTGAGCTGTTTGTTTGCTTTGGCCGCCTCCAGAATGGACCAAGCTGTGGCTAGGAGGTAAAGGAGAGAAAAGGCTGACCCTAACACGCGCAGTCCACGGTCCTCGGAAAGCATCATATTGGAGCTGGTTCAGCTTGATATATCCAGGGTCATTTTTAAAGCCTTACATCCTTACATTTTTTATTTTGCTTGCACAGAGAACCGCTGGCTGTGGCAGCCCTGTTCAGTTCTACAGATACTTCAACCCTCATAAGGAAAGCGTGATGGGTCAGTCTTCTTTCCGAACGCTTCTGTGAGGGATCCACGGAAGCCTCTCCTCTGGGCTGCAGCCTTCAGCCTCCAGCCCAGGAACAAAACTTTCTTCCCCGAATAAAACTCCGGAGCCCCGCCTCCTCTCTGGAGGAGGGGGTCGAGAAGACAAAAGAGGCGAGCCCAACTCCTCCGTACTCTGCATGCTAAGGAGCAATTCATTCTTCCCTCAGCAGCAGCAGCTTTCTTAATGTAATATGACGTTCACTTTTTAACCAGTGTTTCAGTAACACGTTGCTACATGTCTAAGGTTGTTGACACACCCTAATGACACATTAGGGATACCCCCTCCACACACACGCACACAAGCATTTGACTATGTAGCATAGAAACTGCGTTCTCTGGAATGATGAATTAAACCAATTTCAGGACTGCAAATTATTTTGAGTGGCGTTTGTGAACCCAGAAATTGATAATCCAACAGCAGCTCCTGATTTTTCCCATTTAAACTCTTCCCATGAAGCTGTTGCTGCAGTAAAAGGGACAGCGACCCATTGACACCGTTCATTAGATAGAATTGTGGGTGTCCACAAACCTTTGGCCATATCGGAGATAGTTAGCTACCGCTGCTACTTGTTAGCATTCCTGCTAGCAACAAAATTTGCAGCGAGGAACTTTATTTTAATGTTAGTTTATGACTAGGCTAATAATGTTTAAGACCCAATATATACTACACTGACGTTATTTGACATTCACCATAAAAAACGTCGTGTTTACACACTGAATGGTTCCCCTCAAAACAAATAACAAACGTCAGCCATGTTGTACGCTTTTTTTTAAAGTATTTCCTGCACGACGTGAATTTGCCACTTTCAGTGCTGAGAATTAATTGGACATTTTTGTGTTTAATTAAATAATGACCAAGGCTGAAAAGGAGGTCAAAGTTAAACGTACCAGAAGATTAATTTGAAGATAAAAAAAATATGGCTAAAACCCAAGCTAGTATCACAAGCTAGTATTTTCTAAAACAAGAAGTCATTTTTACTGACGGTGGTTCAAGGCAGGGGCCAAAAAGAGTGTCAGCTTTAAAAGGTTCTGAACCTTGCTGTATAATTTGTACAATATTAATAAACAACTTAAAATGAATGGGTAAAATAAAATACACCACACCACCTTCTTTTCAGCTCTATGATTTGATCATATTTTTTAGATCATATTTTTAATTTATCTTTTGTTTTTGTTCAATGTTGTCAAGAACATTATCAAGGTGTTCTGTGTAGGGTTATTATACAGTAAGGTTAATGTTTAAAACATCCCGCTTAAACACTGAAACACTGCTTAGGTGTAGTGCCTTGTAAAATGTATGCAAGATTGAACTAGCCATGGCCTGAATAAACCTTTGTTCACATAAAGCATTTGTCAGATACTATTATCCAAAACAACCTCCAGTGTTAATCATGTCACATATAACCAGCAGCCGTAACAATAACATCACCTCATTGTTTCTACAATCTCTGTTCATTTACTCGGCTCCACTGACCAAAGAGGAGCACTGTGAAGTTCTACAAACACAGAATGAAGTCCATCCGTTGCTCTGTATACATTTTAGCCCATTTTCATTCTGTTCATCATAGTCAGGACCTCCACAGAGAAGTATTATTTGGATGGTGGATCATTCTCAGTTCTGCTGTGGTTATTTTGTCACATTCTGGTCGCTGATAAAATAGTTTATGTTACAAAGAGTGGGTCCCCAACTTGGAGCAGCCATTTTTCAAATGTTTCAACTTTAACACAGAATCTCTTACACCTCCAGACCTACAAGTGTCAGTATAAAGGCTGATGCAAAACAAGAAGAGGAAACACAGCAGAAAATGTATGTATGTAAATATATTTTATTGTTGCAAAAGATGGGAATATAATATATATTATTATATAATATATAATATTTGCTCAGGAACTAGTTGCCCTTATGCTAATGAGCCATTTTATAGGTTCTTCCTAAAATAATCATTACAAGAATTTAAAAAGCAAAGGATGGTTTTAAAACCTTAGAGCAAAGTACTGCATTTAATTCCCTGTTTTGACATTCATACATACACAAAAGACAGAAGGGATTGTATACACACCTACTCTCTGATCCACAAAAGCGTTTTATTCTCGGAGGCTGCTAAATCATAGGGAGTAATTAACTTGCAAGAAATTTTTTCCTGGAACTACAAAGGTCTTTATATTCGTCGCCTGCCGCTTAGTGGACAAAGAAGTGTAGGGCACAGAGTGGAATTTAATTTGCTACAGCCAGAAATTTGTATGAAATGCTGTGATCTTTTTTAAAATGTATTTTTATTTATTTTTTCTGGATTTTCTTACTTGCTGGAGTAGCAGGGTTTACTCCAGACAATGGAACATCGCTGTGAGGATTTGACTGAAGTCACAAAGTAATTACACTGATGTTGGATGATAAATCCTGGATCATAAACACCACTCCCATTTATCCCAGATATAATGGATGGAGATGTAAGGCTATACTTCTTAAGCGAGCGCTTGGCATTGGACACGGTGACCTAGGGTCACGTGTGGCTGCTCCAGGGCTTCTATCTCTATTTTATACTATGGGGATTATACAAATTGTGTGTGCACAACTGATGACTATCAGTAACTGGATCGCTGGACACTTAGGACCTTAATACGTTGTAACCACACGTTATTTTTGATGAAGAATGACCGTCAGTAAACGACTTCCTTACAAAAAGTATTTAAAGGTGAATTATGAATTTATTATGGTTATTGTTCACTGACAACTGTCAGTCAAAATGTTTCACCCAATCCTCGCTGCTAGTGGGCGTGGCTTTGAGTGCCGTATGTCTTAAAAAGCAGCTCGTGCTTTCCATCAGTTAACCCTGAGAAGAAGATGCTCTATGTCCAGTGTGCGTAAAAGTGAACGCGCTTATCCTCGCGCTGCAATGCAGTCAGTGGACACGCCGGTGCTGTCCCACGCGCCCTCCGCGCCGCTCTTTCCGGACAGGTTGACCGTGCACATGACGGACAGCGTGAACGTGAGCGCGTGGACGCGGTCGAACCGGAGCCTGCGCGAGTTCAGCAGTCTGGAGGATATCGAGGTTTCGGCGGACGGCAGTCCCGCTCTGCGCCTCTTCATCTCGGCCGTGTACTCGGCAGTGTGTGCCGCGGGTCTCGTGGGTAACTTGCTGGTGCTCGCGCTGATGCGCGCCAAGCAGGGCCGCGCGACCAACGCGGTGAACTATTTCGTGTTGAACCTGGCCGTGACGGACCTGCAGTTCGTGCTGACTCTGCCTTTCTGGGCCGTGGACAACGCGCTGGACTTCAGCTGGCCGTTCGGAGACGCCATGTGCAAAATCATCCTGTCGGTGACGGTGATGAACATGTACGCGAGCGTCTTCTTCCTCACGGCCATGAGCATCACGCGCTACTGGGCCGTGGCCTCCGGACTGAAGCGGCGACGGCGGCGGATTTGCGCGCGATGGTGCACGCTTTCGGTCAGGTGCGTCGCAGCCGCGCTCTGGGTCTTGGCCACGGCGGCCACGGCACCCACGACCGTGTTCTCTGCGGTGACGGTGGTCGCGGGGGAGAAGCTGTGCCTCCTTCGTTTCCCCGAGGGCCACCGCTGGCTCGCGCTTTACCACCTCCAGAAGATCCTGGTTGCCTTCGTCCTGCCCATGACCGTCCTCTCCATCTGCTACCTGCTGCTCCTGCGTTTCATCCGCCGGCGAAGCATGAAGCGCAGTAGCCGGCCGAAGAGCGCGCGCTCTTCCGTGACCCGGTCGGTGACGGTGGTGGTCCTCTCATTCTTCGTCTGCTGGATGCCCAACCACGCCATCACACTGTGGGGGGTCCTGGTGAAGCTGAACGCGGTCTACTGGGACCGGAGCTACTACACGGTGCACACCTATGTGTTCCCGCTCACCGTGTGCCTCGCGCACGCCAACAGCTGCCTGAACCCGGTGCTGTACTGCCTCATGCGCAGGGAATTCAGGAACACGCTCAAGAAGCTTTTCTGGCGCTTTTCGTCCTCCTCTGCCTCTTCCCCCCCACCGAACGCCAACGGAGGAGCGACGAGCCTCAACTTCAACAACAGCAGCGCGCCTCAGATCCCTTTAAACCACATCCACACAGAGATCTGCCACATCTCCGCTCCCCTGACCCAGTAATCACACAGTAATTATACACCAGGCGACCTGTAAATACTCTGTAATTATAACGTCATCTTAACGGTGGGACCCCGTCACAAGTTCAGTCCGCGCGCACTAACTCTGTCGACCCCATTGGTCCGTTACACCACCGCGCGCTCTGCCGGAAGTTTTCATCCAATCAGCTCGCAACATAAAACTGATCATACGGTTTATATGTATTTATTTATTTATTTATTTAAAAAATTAATTTAAATTTAAATCTAACACCTGATTGGCTGAGGGCCTATACGTTTTGGGGACTGTATTTATTTATTTGTTTGTTTATTTCCATCAGACCTTAAAGTTGATAAGTGGCCTATTGGGGAAAATAATAATGCACGTAACTTAATTTAAAAAAAAGGAAACCTGAGCAAATCTGAAAATACAAACAAGCAGGACACTGAAAAAAACGTGGAATATAGAGTAGGAAAAAAACAACAACAGTGAACTGATGCGGCGATAAATAAACCCTCACACAAATACAAGACCAGACCAAGGAACACTGAAACCAAAGGGATACACTTATATACACAGGAGCTCACACAAGGAACAAGTCCATATCTGCTTGTAAATATAAATACAGAAATAATGTGCATCACATATTTCAGTGTTGTGCTTGAGTGGCATCTGAAATGTACCGAACTAAACACTACGCTGAACACTGAAGAGAAAATTGAACAAACTACTGAAATAAATACAGACTGAAATTCCTGAAAATGACGTTTTCTGGATGTTCTTCTCGTGTGTCATACTTCAGTCCTTTATCGTGTGTGTGTGTGTGTGAGAGAGAGAGAGAGTATGCAATGTATAGCTTTGATTAAGCAAAAATTTAAAATAAAAAATCTCTTAAAAATGCAGTAGAAGAAACCTTAATTAAAAAAATATGTTATCACCCTTTGCTTTTTTTTACATAGATTTTAAGCTATACTTAGTTTGTAAACTGTTCAGACTCTTTGAGACGTCTTCAAAATTATTCTGAAGGTTTTGGCTGTCTCGTTTACTCATATCAAACCTTGTATTTAACCTCAGACTATACATGATGTCAAAGTCAGTGCTCTGTTTGGGCCCTATCCTCTGCTGTAGAACTCACGACTTTACGACTTTGGCCATGTATTTAAGTTTTTTTGCCGTCATTTAGCCGTTGATTCAACGTTGAAATAACGTAAGGACTGCCGTCTAATCAACGTTCTCTTAAGGTTGAAAATGAAAGTTGAAAAGACGTCCAAACACAGACATTGAAAAGACGACTATTAGACGTATTTTGGACGTCCATTGACGTTATTAATTGGTCCCGAAATAAATTACTTGTATAAAATGCATTTTGGACATCCACTGACGTTATCGATTGGTCACCACTTAACTAAGTTGGATTTTGGACGTCCATTGACGTTTAAAATATGTCCTTGGCGGAAAGACTACTTTTAGACCTATTTCGAACGTCCAGGGACGTTCCTTGTTTACCGGCATTCCTATGGGATAGAGGTAAGTGTAGACTTCCTTATTCTTTATTCTGTTTTTTTTATGGTAAAAATATTTAGAGGGTGTTTAGATATAAAAAGCTGAGCTGTGTAAATGACATCATCACACAACATCCTTTGACCACTGATGAAGAAAGGTGTTTGACTTTACATCTACATGGTGGACTAACAAGGTAGGTGCCTCTAATAGAGTGGACGGTGAGTCAGCACAGTGTTTTAAAACTCCAGGAGCACCGCTGAGTCTGATCCACCTGCACAAGGATGAACGGGGCATCTCTCTTTTCTGACAGGTTTTTTACTAGGTCTCCTCGTTTGATCCTCATTTCGGCGACTGGAACCTAAACACTGTGAGCGATGTGGTTAGGAAGAGACAAAGGCCAGGCTACTCATTAAGACATGCTATATATTGCTGCCAATATTTACATCACTAAAACACAATCACATATTCAACCCACCTTGCGTCTCACAGCACGGTCAGGAACAGAGAGAAAAGAGAGAAACGAGGAACTTGGGTTAGAAGCTAATTAGCATTAGCATGTTTTATAAAACCAATAATTCCAATTCCAATTATAAAACCAATTCAACTGATATTCTAAAGCAGTGACACATTTAAACGTACAAGCGTCCATCAGTAAATACAATGAAGTAAAAAGATATTACAAATGTTTAAACATATCATAACTGCTAACACCTCAAAATAACTATAACATAATAACACAACAATAATAACATCAATATGTCATTTACATTTTAAAGGATTTAAAGATAGGGAGGGTAGGCAAAGAAGGGTGGGACAGTGGGGTAGGGAGGGGTGTAACTCAGTGCTTGTCCTGAGGTAGCCCTGTCCCACACATTTCTCTGCTCAAACACAGCAGACTCAAAACATCAGGTCTTTAAGGAGGCCTTCATACACTGAATACGGTGCACTGAGGAGGAGAGAACACCCAGCTGCTCAGAGCAGAGGAACTCTAGAGGAAATTTAGGACCAGGTCTGAGAAACGAGGGAGTTCTAGAAGTCCTCAAGCCTGTCCAGGAGCTGCTGGGTGTGGTGTTCAATATACTCCCACACTGCAGAGTTCAGGGTCCCGGGATTCTCATACACACGCTCCTCCAGGGCAAAGACCTCATCCAGGAGGTATGTTTTCTATATGTGGCTACTGAGAACATATAGGGAACGAGCGCTGGCTCAAATCCCAGAACTTCAGGTAATTTATCTTTTGAACTATGTGACTGCAATGCAATTTAAACCCATGACTGGATATTATTAAGATCGACAGTTGACCTTGAGTCTATTCAGACCCACATACTCACGTATGCCAGAAAGAGTTCTGCGTTTAGCTCACCAGCATTTGAGGCCAGAACCATCTTGCAGCACTTGACTATAACTACCACAAGGACTTACCAGTCCGGACAAAACCTGATGGAAGCTAACAGGCCATTCTTATTGAATACTTATTGAATTTTGTATTTTTCTTTTATTGTTGTTTAACTGTAACCATGCTGATAACGGCTGAAATCTATGCAGGGTTTTATGAGGACAATTCATCAAGATTTTGGATGTTTACATGTAAGTATTTACAAGTGAACTTGGTTGGGCAGAAGGGGCTTTTGCTCTGTCTGGCTAACTTTTCCTTCTCTCTCCTCTTCTCTAAGTCACTAATATACTTCTCTGCTTTCTGGTCTTTCCTTGCTATGTAGTGCAAACAAATATAACGACATCTGTTACAGATTTAATTAAAAATATATTCATTCATTCATTATCTGTACACGCTTATCCAGTTCAGGGTCGTGGTAGGTCCAGAGCCTACCTGGAATCATTGGGCACAATGTGGGAATACACCCTGGAGGGGGCGCCAGTCCTTCACATGGCAACGCACACTCACAACTACGGACACTTTTGAGTCGCCAATCCACCTACCAACGTGTGTTTTTTGGACTGTGGGAGGAAATCGGAGCACCCAGAGGAAACCCACGCAGACACAGGGAGAACACACCACACTCCTCACAGACAGTGACCCAGAGGAAACCCACGCAGACACAGGAAGAACACACCAAACTCCTCACAGACAGTCACCTGAAGGAAACCCACGCAGACACAGGGAGAACACACCACACTCCTCACAGACAGTGACCCAGAGGAAACCCACGCAGACACAGGGAGAACACACCACACACCTCACAGACAGTGACCCAGAGGAAACCCACGCAGACACAGGAAGAACACACCACACTCCTCACAGACAGTGACCCGGAGGAAACCCACGCAGACACAGGGAGAACACACCACACTCCTCACAGACAGTCACCCGGAGGAAACCCTCGCAGACACAGGAAGAACACACCAAACTCCTCACAGACAGTCACCCGAAGGAAACCCACACAGACACAGGGAGAACACACCACACTCCTCACAGACAGTCACCCGGAGGAAACCCACGCAGACACAGGGAGAACACACCACACTCCTCACAGACAGTCACCCGGAGGAAACCCACGCAGACACAGGGAGAACACACCACACTCCTCACAGACAGTCACCCGGAGAAAAAACCCTCGCAGACACAGGAAGAACACACCAAACTCCTCACGGACAGTCACCCGGAGGAAACCCACGCAGACACAGGGAGAACACACCACACTCCTCACAGACAGTCACCCGGAGGAAACCCACGCAGACACAGGGAGAACACACCACACTCCTCACAGACAGTCACCCAGAGAAAAAACCCTCGCAGACACAGGGAGAACACACCACACTCCTCACGGACAGTCACCCGGAGCGGGAATCAAACCCACAACCTCCAGGACCCTGGAGCCGTGTGACTCCAACACTACCTGCTGCGCCACAGTGCCGCCCATTTAAAATATATATCTCTCACTATTTTCATGTAAAGGAGGCTGCACAAGAACACCAGAAAATACAGTCTCTACAGTGTCAAGACCGAGAAAACGTATGGCCACATCCCAGACCTGCAGGCTCATATTCTTGAGATGGGACTGACTGGCAAGGGAATGCCCAGAAAATCGCCTAAATAAACTTTGACCTGCTTCAACCTGCACTGGCACCAAAACCTAGACATACACAAGCAAGCGCAAGTCAGGAGAGACTCTGATAGGTTGAAAACACCTGTTTTTGATGGTATTTTTCTTGGCTAAAAAACACACACTTGAGGCTTGAGCAAATGTATGACATCAGTTGATGCCCTGATATATATTTTCATTTCTTTTTTGTCATGTTTTGCTAAAGACCTAGTCCAAAATACAGTAATCCATCATTATACTGACTTATTTGTAAATGTTGATTTTGTTTTTTAAATGAACATTAATTCAAATCTCTATCGATATACGTTTTGCCCAACATTAATTTTCATATAAGGTTGTTGCACTGCTATGAGTTTTATACTGACCTTAGCATTCTAGTCTCTTCTGTACATAGTATATTACTATAGTTCTAATATATGACGTATCAGAACTATAAAATCACAACCATTTTAAAACAAATTTGTAACAATAGCATTGTTATTTTCTTGTCCTCTGTCCTTATTGTTCTGTGTTTAGTAAATTCATGCACAGTGGTGCAACAGGTAGTGTCACAGTCACACAGCTCCAGAGGCCTGGATGTTGTGGGTTCGATTCCTGCTCCAGGTGTCTGTGAGGAGTGTGGTGTGTTCTCCCTGTGTCCACATGGGTTTCCTCCGGGTGCTCCGGTTTCCTCCCACAGTCCAAAAACACACGTTGGTAGGTGGATTGGCGACTCAAAAAAGTGTGTGTGTTGCCCTGTGAAGGACTGGCGCCCCCTCCAGGGTGTATTCACGCCTTGCGCCCAATGATTCCAGGTAGGCTCTGGACCCACCGTGACCCTGAACTGGATAAGGGTTACAGATAATGAATGAATGAATGAATGAATGAATTTCAATCTTGTCTTTTTTTAATCAACTTGTAACTGTGAACTTTATCGATTAATGTGTCATTTGTAAAGAAATAATTATTACAAATATATTTTTCATAAATACACAAATACGCTGTATAAAATTGCTTATATATTTTAAAAAATGAAGTGTAGACAGACCGGAATAAACTTGTGCAAAATAATAGCAATCAAAATGAGGTAATATGGTGAGGTTTATTACAAATAAAAATAAAAGACCTTGATGTCGCCAGAGGGAGAGGGTTTGATTTTAAAGGTGAGGGACAAAAACCAGTGTGACCTGAGGATCAGCTCAGACTCCCTGAAAGGGAAAGAGCTAAACTGCCCAGAGGTCCACCTCACTTGATGAATGAGTGTGTAGTTAAACAAATCACAGATGCAACCACATTAGGCTAATATTTTACTTCATACACTCATCATAGAAAGTCATACTGACATTTTATATTTAAATTTCACATAGATATTTTGTGCAGTGTATTGGACACAAGATCTAGGAAAATACAAATCTTTGAACCCTTTTCAATTTGGAGAAGCCTCCTCTGAATTTCTGGCACTTGTAACCCTGTTTCACCTGCCAACACCTCTCTCACCAGGCCCTCCACTGCACTCATTTCTCCTCTATACATGCTTCCTTTAGCGTGTGGTCTCCGTTCTCTGCCTCTCCTATTACCCGCATCTGAACAGCCCTAACACCGGAACCACAGTCTGCTAACCAGTTTACTTGTGGCAGAAGTGAAACTCTCCTAAAAGCTCTGCTCCAGGTGAGGCTCGAACTCACAACCTCGGCATTGCTTCAGTCGTACTGCTTTATAAGTACCGCGCGCTGACCGATTGCGCCACTGGAGCTCGTGAGGGCTAGTTGATTGTTTGGCTTTTCATGGGTCACTGATTAAATGGCGGCTGTGGAAAACCTGCTGAGCTGCTCCTCTCGCCTTATTAACGGCAACAGCTTCGCGAACCGTTGTTGTCTTGTTTGTTTACGTTCAGGAGCCGAAAGGCTACCTCACTTTTTCCACATACAACACTTCAAAAACCAAACGTACTATTGTTAGTTGTGTAGAAAATTTCTAACCCAGTAAACAATTAGCCGTTGATTCAACGTTGAAATAACGTAATGACTGCCGTCTAATCAACTTTCTCTTAAGGTTGAAAATGAAAGTTGAAAAGACGTCCAAACACAGACATTGAAAAGACGACTATTAGACGTATTGGTCACCATTAACTAACTTATTAAGATGGATTTTGGACGTCCATTGACGTTTAAAATATGTCCTTGACGGACACACTACTTTTAGACCTATTTTGAACGTTCAGGGACGTTCCTTGTTTCCTGGGAAACCTTTCTTCCTTGCTAAGATAAATACTTGGGAACTTTGGGGGATAAAACACCAGAGGGCGTCATATAGCTATATTTGATGTGATGTATTCTCAGTAGAAGGCAGTGTTCAGGACAAAGTTTTTGTCTTTTTTTTTTTTTGTCTGCTCATGTTTTGATAAAAATGAATCTCATTTAATTTGAAAGCAAAGTAGAAGGCTTTTCTTTATTCTTCATTGTACATAACATTTTCACATTCATATAAAATATTCTTAGGATCTTCATTTGATTCACATAATGTTATTCACAAACATCACTGAAATTGAACTAAGCAGGAAATATAAATCCTATTAAACTGGTCTTCAAATGAATTAATAGTTTGAATCAAAAGAGGAACGAGTGTTATGGTGTCAATCCAACCCTTTGTGTGATTGTTAATTTATCATTTTATATTTGGGTTTATTTAATGACAATAAAATCTTAAGTTAACATCTAAAATATGGCTTTTTATTTTTTTAGCATTTCAGCAAAGGTTCAGTGCCATATAAAACAGGATACAGGATGCATCTCTAAGGCTGTCATTAGTAATTAATTAGTAATATTTGATGATAAAGTGGTTTTTTATAAGGGCAAAACTCAATTAATAAAAAAGTGACAAACCATTTATACATTTTTTAGGTTTTCAAAATATTTTGTTGTGAAAAAACAACCCAAAAATCCTCAAAAGATGAATATGAAAGAATTATAAAATTAAACGGTAAATGGTAAAAAAAAAAAAAGAATTAAATTTAATTATGCCTTACCATGAAAAACCAGCTAATTATTTTATTGCATTTTTAAAAATGATTGTTTTTAAATTTAATTTAATTTTGTTTTATTAATTTAATCATGACTGCATTAAGCATCTCCAAATATTTTTTTGCAACTTTTCTGTCACAGAATATGTTGTAAAATCTGTGGAAAGTAAATAAACCCTAAAGAAGTACGGTTGTGCTGAAACACTGGATATCTGAGAAGTGGAGTATGGTTTTAAGGTCTACATTTTTAAGTGGTATTACTAAGCTTGTTAGAAGCAAAGTATGAACACAACTTCTAAGACTAAACTTTTCAATTTGGTGTGGACAAGTATCAATGCAGATTTTCTAAAAATCTAAAAGCAAAAGGAAGCTATAACAAAGACGTAGAGTGGACACAATAAACACAGAAAATCCTGACATTTCTAGACGTTACATAAATGAAATATAGGGTCCCTGCCATGTGCACAATATTGTATTTTATATCCTATCAATACCTGGATATATCTCTCTGAATTTAGTCAAGATCCCCGTGGTTCAGAAACTTGGTCCTGTTATTAATTAAATTAACTCATTAGCTGGAACCAATCATGGATTGCATGTGAATGAAAGGGGTCTCCAGGACCAGGGTTGAAAAGCAGTGCCCTTATTTTCAGTGTTCTGTTTTCTCTGGATCTAGATGTTCTCTTCGATCAGAAATGGTTGCATCCTGGTCATTCAAGTCCTTGATATTCACCATAGTCAACTCTCCCAGTTCCATGTCACTTGCCTTAGAAGCTGGAGAAGCAGAGTCCTCCACAAAGTCCTCCAGGTCCTCCTCTGGCCTGAGTCCAATGTTGTCAGGGATGATCTCCACCTCAATGTCTGAGGAGTCCTCACTCTCCTTGAACCAGACGGTTTTGTGCTTGCCCTGCCGCCTCCTCTCTTTGGTCAGAATGGACTTAACCTGGTCTTTGGACCCCCGGGCTTTGGGATGGCCAGCTGGGCTGCTGCGGTGGACGTGGTTTGTGTGAACTCGCATGCCGCATATATTGCAGTGTCTTTGCCTCTCACGTGGAATCACTCTCAGTCTTCCTGCTGGAGCTACTTCCAGCTTCCGCTCTCTCCTTTCTGCTCGTCTGGATCCTGAGCGGTTCATGTCACCTTCATTCAGGAAGCCATCGTTGGTGAACTGAAGGCTGTCTCTGGGCCTTGGTCTGTTACTGGGCCGATCACGCCGCAAGCATGGACCTAAACACTGAACAGGGGCATAAGATCAATCCCACTTTTTGTTAAATGAGCTCGGTTTTACCAAACACCATTATTGAATCCCACTTTTAATTAGAGCCGGACTCACAGAGCTTTGATGAGAAGTTGCTGACCTCAGATAACTTGAGCGTATCGGGGTTTTCTTTCTTCAGACGTGAGATTAGGTACCCAATCACAATGAGGCAGAGCACCAGCAGGGCAGCCATTACAAACCCCAGCAAAGCCATGTCCCCGGCACGATATCCTTCTGAGGGTGACTGGACTCCTACAGCTATGGTGGAGATCACGGATTGTAAGCACTGAAATGTATGTTTTACTCAACCTGAGTTTAATGACTTCAAAATGGCCGCTGCTCATGTTATAAGCTATCCAATTTCTAGTTATTTCACCCATTATCTAGGACTCCACAAATCATACAGTACCTCTAAAAAGGGAGGGTCAGGCGAGGACACATCCCACCAATTCTTTTTTGAAAAGCTGCTAATACAAATATTTTGAACATTTGACTAAGCCACGATGATAAACACATGGATTTAAGCTTCATAGCGTCATAGCTCTATTGCAAAACTAAGAACTCAAACTTATCAAATGTATTCAATAACTTTTATATGTGGTTTATGTGGAAAATGATATGAATATTATATTGGAATCACTGTTTGATCAGCAGTGATATTTGACCAGTTTGAGAACTCACGTGGTAAAACATGCACTGAAAGAGCTGCTGTCCCGGATTCTCCAGTGGAAATGTCAACTGCTTTGACCTGCAAACGACCCAATACATTTCAGACTGCTACAATGACGTGGCATTATTTTGGTGAATAATTACTGCAATCTTTTTCATGGGATATAATAATGGCATCTCAGTTTAGATTTGAAACGTATAAGTTCCATGTGCTCACCTGCAAAGCGAAGGATTCGGTCCGAACTGCTTTTTTCAGCAGTACAAATCCATCTGTGGTTATGTTGACATAACTGCTGTATTGAACTTCATATTTTATGTCTGGATTTATTCCCTGCCATTACAAACACAGTTTATTATTGAACTCATATTTAATAGCTTTGATATTTAGACTCTTTTTTAAACGAAGTTGCACCACAGTGTAACTTCTACCATAAATCTATTAAAAGAGCAATCAGACCTTTTCATATTTTCTACATCTAACTAAATCTCACATGAGATAATGGAACAAACGGCTTCGTAGACCTTAAATGAACTTATGCTCCACAGAGTGGGTCCCAGACATGGGGGCAGCCATGTTTAAAATAGGTTTAGTGCAGAATCTCTGATACCTCCAGGATAATAGGTAATTAATAAATATAATGTTTTGAATTTTTTTTTCTTTTTGTGAGAAGACTAACTGTAGAGAATGGCTGATTGCTCTTTTAAGGAATGGTACTATACCGCAACCTACATTTGCAAAGTCATCATCCCTGGCTCTGACTCTAAACGGCCTGTTTGAGGTCCTGTCTCTCAGCACCATGTTCTCAGGGCCTGAGTTGCTGTAAACGTATGCCTCATATCGTTCCCTCTCAAATTTCGGTGGGTTCCTGCTCTTTTTCATCACCTCAATGTTGACTGAGGTGGCTGCAAACTGGTCTCTGTTTGAAACCTGTGAGGCCTGTAAAATAAATAAATAAATTTAGCATAAGTGGAAATCTATTGATATATCTGTAATTAAGATTAGAATTTCAAAATGTTAATTCAGAGTGGTTTTAATGTGAAATGCTTCTTTCTACACTGTAAAAAAATTGCTGTAAATTTACAGTCTGCAGTCTTACAAGTTTACAGTCTGCTACAGTATTTTATTGTAATACTCAATTACAATAATATGCTGCAAATTTGAAATACAGTAGTGTTTCTGTAAAAATACAGTAAATGCCTGGGAACTCTGCTGCCAGTATTTTACTGTAAATCACAGTATTTACAGTAAATTATTGTATTATTCAATTACAGTAATATGCTGTAAATTTGAAATACAGTAGTGTTCCTGTAAAAATACAGTAAATGGCTGGGAACTCTGCTGCCAGTATTTTACAGTAAATCATAGTATTTACAGTAAATTATTGTATTATACAATTACAGTAATATGCTGTAAATTTGAAATACAGTAGTGTTCCTGTAAAAATACGGTAAATGGCTGGGAACTCTGCTGCCAGTATTTTACTGTAAATCACAGTATTTACAGTAAATTATTGTATTATTCAATTACAGTAATATGCTGTAAATTTGAAATACAGTAGTGTTCCTGTAAAAATACAGTAAATGGCTGGGAACTCTGCTGCCAGTATTTTACAGTAAATCACAGTATTTACAGTAAATTATTGTATTATTCAATTACAGTAATATGCTGTAAATTTGAAATACAGTAGTGTTCCTGTAAAAATACAGTAAATGGCTGGGAACTCTGCTGCCAGTATTTTACTGTAAAACTTACAATAAATTTTTTACAGTGTAAAGTAAACTTGGAGACCCGGAATTAATTTGGTGATTATAACCAAGTCATAACAAAAGCAATCTTTCAAATTTAAAATATGAGAAATAAACGACCGGATGCCTGAGACATTTTTACAAAAGGTGTGGACCTTGATTTACCACTATTTTACCATTGAAAACATCATGTCAATTCAGAGGACACAAATTTCACTGATCATTTTGGATATCAAAAGTAATTTCTCTCATTTTCTCAATAATAGACCCCTTCATATCAGACTATACATGACTTGATTAATACCTCAATTTTGGTTTATTCAAAAATAAACAAATAAAATAAAAAAATTAAGTAATTCAATTTAAGTAAGAGGCATTCTCTAAAAGGACCTGTTTAAGGATTAAATTAAAACATATTACTTACCAAAACTGTGAGCGATATTGGGCCTGCAATATCAGCTGGTTTTAACATAGTTATATTTCCAGTGGTTTCATCTATTTGAAAAATACTGTCTTCATTCCCTAGATAAGAAAAATCAGTAAACACAACTATAACATACAGATAAACAATAAACTTGATATCTTAACTCCAGCATTAAAGGTGCAAAAGGCAAAATCATTCATTAAGTAGTACAATTAATCTAAAATATGAAGCATATGATATAAATAATAGCTTATTTTTAATCATGGCATCAGCAAAGGTCAATTCTGTGCCAGAGAAAACCTGTTTGGAAAACAACTCATCCACGTTGGATGGCCTCTTTATGTTGTTGTGGTTTGCCTGCTTGGCCAGTGGAGGTAAACTTTACTAAAATGTGGTCTGGATTAGGGATAGGTGAACCCTGGTGGCTAGATAGAAGAACTACAATAACATACGGGTGCTAGAGAGAAATTGACTAATGTACCTTTAAAGGACCAATTAGTCATTTTCAACACTGATTCTTCTTCACGTTATAAAACAGCAATTATTCATACACCTGGTGGCCTGGATGAATCAGATATTCTGTACTAAGCCTATTTTAAGCACGGCCTTCCCCCTGTGGGAGCCCTGATCTATGGAGCATAAGCTGGTTCATTTAGGGACAACAAAGCATCTCTTTCCTTCTCATGTGTATTGCATTTTGCATAAAAAACTGAACAAAGCTGTAAATGACTTTTATTAATAATGTTTGCTACATTGTGATAGAAGAAATATCCAGTTTCTACCATTACCTCGAACAATTTTGTAACTTATCTCCTCATTTCTGCTTTTGTCTCCATCTCTGGCATAGACTGGACCTGGCTGCAACTGTAAGGGACCTTCCTAGGGGTCAACAGACGTCATGTGATTATACTTCTTTTCATCCACCTTTTCAAAAACACTGTGTATTATAAAAATAAATGCATTTCATGAACAAAGACAAAAAGTGGGGTTAATTTGCCTGTTTTTCTGTGAGGTTCACTCTGCCCTTATACCCGAGACTCAGGCAGATTTTGGCAGTGCCGAGATTGGTCCGTGTACACGGCTGGAACCAGGGTGGACGATTGTCTATGTCTTTTATGTTGACTTTTATAGTTGTAGAAGCTGTGAAGGAGAGCTGGTCAGATGGTGGAGGTGATGGAGTGTCCTGTCAAAATAAAGAGATCACTGTATGAAGTGCAGGACCACCAGGTGAACAGATGTTCAGTTGTGAACATACAGCTTGCACTGTCTAACCTCCAGTGACAAGCACCTAAAGGAATGGGGGACTCTGGAGCAGTATCTGGTCTCACTAATATATACTTGCAGCTAAATGCAAGTATATGCTAAATGTTTAATTAAAGAGCAGCAGCTGTTACTGCAGCAATGAGGGCAAACAAGCTATTAAGAACTAAAGTAAGTTGGATTAAATGGTGTCACCAATCCACCTACCAACGTGTTTTTGGACTGTGGGAGGAAACCGGAGCACACGAAGGAAACCCACACAGACACAGGTAAAACACACCAAACTCCCACAGACAGTCACCTGGAGGAAACCCATGCAAAAACGGGGAGAACACACCAATCTCCGCACAGACAGTCACCCGTAGGAAACCCACGCAGACACAGGGAGAACACACCAAACTCCTCACAGACAGTCACCTGGAGGAAACCCACACGGACACAGGGAGAACACACCACACTCCTCACAGACAGTCACCCGGAGGAAACCCACGCAGACACAGGGAGAACCTCCAGGTCCCTGGAGCTGTGTGACTCCTACACTACCTGCTGCGCCACCGTGCCACCTTCTCAACAGTTTTAAACCTGAAAATTGTACTCACCTGCACATATAAGGTCAATATCACCTGCTGGATGACATCATAATCCAAAATCTTGTTCATGAGGATGTTTGGTTTGTATGTGCTCTCCAATCTGAAATACATGTTCTGTAGAAATAGAAAGGTTATTCTAGTTTACTTATTCATTCATTGTCTGTAACCACTTTTCCAGTTCAGGGTCGTGGTGGGTCCGGAGCCTACACAGAGTCACTGCGCACAAGGCAGAAACCCACACACACACACATTCACTCACACCTATGGACACGTTTGAGTCGCCAATCCACCTACCAAACTGTGTTTTTGGGCCATGAGAGGAAACCAAAGCACCCGGAGGAAACCCACACATACACAGGGAAAACACACCACACTCCTCACAGACAGTCACCCGGAGCGGGACTTGAACCCACAACCTCCAGGTCCCTGGAGCTGTGTGACTGTGACACTACCTGCTGCACCACCATGCTTTCTCTAGTTTGCTTATTTTAATGAAAAAAAAACATTTAAATTGTTACTTACCACAACTGGCTCCAGGGTGTAATACAACACTCCAGAGTCGTCGTCTTTGGCTTCGATCAGGGCAACACTGGTGTTAACAGGTGTGAGCTGAGAAAGAATGATTTATTTGTTTATGGTTTTACTGTCCTGTCAAAATGGCCATTAAGTAGACATTCGTTTTTCAGTCAGAAATAATATCAGAAAATTAGACCGAAGCATTCAGCACTGAGTACAACAATAAACGTTTACTATGTAATGTGTACACCCTTTGTAAGGGCTTCCATTCCTTTTAGTATTTCAAAGAAATCCTCAGGAATACATTCCCAAAACTCTAAAACTCAGTTTTAGAATTTGGTTGCAGTTTTTTTTCTTGTCACAATCCAAGAAATCCTAATTACAAATCCACATCTGTTTTCCATGTCCAGTTTCGGTTTTCTTTTGCTAGTGTTCTTCTTTTGTATCTGTTTCCTTTTTACACAAATGGCTTCTTGATAGCTACACAACCCTTCAGGCCCCGAATGTTGAGTTGCATTCTTACAGTGGAAGGATGGACACATTCATTCTTTCTTTCTTTCTTTCTTTCTTTCTTTCTTTCATTCATATATCCATTCGTTTTCCATTCATTATACAGGGCATAATTACAGGTGAAAGTGGCCTAACAGAGGCAAAATATATTCTCACCTCATTAACATTTATCTCATATTCACTCTTGGCAAATGAAGGAGGGTTGTCGTTGATATTCTCCACCTGGACAAGGACAGTCAGAGTGACCTGTGAACAGTGAAAAATATTAAACTAATATCAAATCGGATTTCCTGTATGATATACTTTTATATAGACAAAACTGTGGACACCAATGGGGCTTTTAATAAGTAGTCTGTTACCCTTTTGTGGCCATAACAGAGTCTGCCCTTCCAGGAAGGCTTTACACTAGATTCAGGAACATTGCAAATGAGGTCAGCTACAGATGATGGATGATTAGTTCTGGACTCTGCCCTGCAGTTCAGTTCTATCTGAAAAGTGACCATCTTATTTTAATATAGCTCTATGGAGATTATATAAGCTCTCCATGCAACATTGGGCTACTCATTTCAAAACGGGTGCATGTTAGATCAGCTGAATGCACTGTTAGAATGTTTTTTTCTTTTAATATTTGTGAAAAAGAAATGTATATGTAAATATATTACTTCAGACTCCCAGCCTATAATTTAAAATCAAGTTGTTTGGAGTTCTTCCTCCAAATTCGTTAGCATTAGCATTAGCATTAATATGGTAGAAGTGTAACTTGAGTGGGAGACTTACACTTTTGAAGCCTGTTTTATTGCAGCGGACCTGAACTGCCAGTGCCTCTGGATTTAATATTGCCTGAAAAATGAAATATAAGCATTAACACCACGTACACAAGCGTACCATTTCAGTATTGATATCAATATTAAATCATGCTCAAAATATCAGACCAAACACCAATTGTAATATCAGTATTAGCCCATTCTCAGGGTTTCAGTACAAGTACTTGTCCATAGTTACCGTTTTAATATCAGTACTGAAGTCATTAATGTCAGCCCATACTCAGGGTTATTTCTACTGATATCAGTATTGACCCATGCTCAGGGCTGCAATACTCAGACATCAGAACAAATGATAATTTTAATATAGATAATTTTAATATAAGAATTGGCCTATACTCAAGGCTCCCATATAAGTACTGGCACATGTTAAAGTTATTCATTCATTCATTCATTCATTAT
This sequence comes from Hoplias malabaricus, assembly GCF_029633855.1. Taxonomy (NCBI): domain Eukaryota; kingdom Metazoa; phylum Chordata; class Actinopteri; order Characiformes; family Erythrinidae; genus Hoplias; species Hoplias malabaricus. The sequence continues at coordinate 5,816,157 of NC_089815.1, read as the reverse complement.
CTGTAACCCTTATCCAGTTCAGGGTCGCGGTGGGTCCAGAGCCTACCTGGAATAATTGGGCACAAGGCGGAGTGTGTGAGTGAATGTGTGCGTGTCTGTGTTGCCCTGTGGAAGGACTGGCTAAAGTTATCAGTATCAATATTGGTCCATATTCAAGGTTTCAACATCGTTGTAAGGCCTTAGTTAAGTATTCAGTATCATTATCAATATCAAACTGTATTTAAAGCTTCAATGTTGTATAAGTATCAGCCCATACTCATTAATTTAGGTTTGCTCTCATTACTGAAAATGAAACAATGGATTCACTCCATCTCTCCTCATTTCCACGATAAACGTACCTCAAAGTCCAGCCGTTTCTTCACTATCAAAAAGGAGCCCTTCAGATCAAAGGCATCTTCTGGGTTTGCTATGAGAGTTAGTGTCACATCCTTTGTTGTTGTGTTAATCTGGGCAACAACGGTGTCAATTGTGTTGTTCTCTTTAATGGTCACAGGCTCTGAGGGAACTGAACAAACTGAAGAGAGAAGACAAACATGCGTGTGCTTAATGAACTGTACCAGCGGATATAAAAGCTAGCAGCATCCAATCATAACATTATTCGTATGGTGAATATAAGTGTATGAACTATGTACTGGAATACGTATCAGTGCTGACTGTTACAGCAGGTTATATTTATTCTGGGACTCACATACAGGTGGGTTTCTGAATATTTGAGCTGTCTTTTAAGGAAAGGCACAAATTCTATGGCTAATGAAAGCTATAGAAAAGAATTCTAAGTTTGATAGCAATGTCCAAGTTAAAACTGACAACTGTACAGTATGAGTAGGGAAATTATTATGTGTCATCCACTCATCAGCACAGATCAAGGGTTATTGGTTGATTTCCAGAAGCTAATAGCAAATGTACCACCCCTGACAAAAACAAACATCACTTATCCATTTCCAACAATTCCTTAAAGCTGAACCTATGAAAAAGTCTTACTTACTTTTGTCAGTCAGGCACAGTTTATGAAGAAAGCACACTAACACACATCTGAAGGCAATTTTTACAGATTTTGGTCGATATTTCCTTTCCATGTCCCAATATCTGCGAAACACAAATAAGTATGGAGGACTCCGGGGCCGTGGCACCAGCTGGTACTTCTCCACATAAAGCACTGTCTGTGTTAGCCCATGAGTGGGAGTTGACTCCAGTCGCAATGTTTGTGACTTCATCTTACGGTCATATATTGCCTAAAGAGCTTGCCAACACTGGACTGCTCCCTCCTACAAAAATACTTGCATCTGTTTTCAGGGGTCATTTCGTACTAGTGCTGATGCTCCCTCGCAAAGAAACAGCACAAGAATGTACCTGCAGAATGGAGGGCTTTTAACATCTTGCCTCTGAGATATAGTAGAACTGGAGTCTATGTTTTTTAGACATTTCAGAAACAAGAGACGAAATCTGGCCATCTGTTTTCTGATCCCAGACTAGGCCAAGACTAACAGATCTCTTTGGACTGTGTTAATCAGTTCTGTCTGGGTAAGTAAATCATAAAACTTGAGAACAGTCCCTTTGGTTTCTTGCTCAAAAGCAGAAAAAAATTCAAATATCTAACACCTACCAAGTCAATCTCCTGGACAGCCTTTATGTCTGTATTAGTATTTACTAGAGGTTTTCAAGTTTAAACTACACTTTGAAAAATGAAGGTAGCAAAAGGAGTTATTTGAAGAAGCAAGCATTCATTTTCTCAAATGATTCTTACGCAACATTTTGAAACAGCAAATATACTAGTATAATATTTATTTATATGTACCTTCATGGTCTCTAGCCCACAAGCTCTAGCCACTAGCACACACAGCCATGACGCACTGGTATTATTAGTATTCTACATGTTTGGAGACAAGCAGAGCTTCATCAAGCTGGCTGCCACCTCTGCAACTCCCCTACACACCCACCACCCCTCACTCCTCACTGCTGCTGTGTGGGGGAACAACAGGCACACAGTGCCCAATGAAGCAGACACATTGTGCAGCCATGTAGATGCCTGCTAACGTCATGTGTTCAGAGCCCTGCGCAGCTGCAGAATGAATCTTGAAACAGGGGTTCTAGTAGTTTTGATTTGAATAAAACACAATATGATGGGAACCGGAATAAAGCTGAACAATTCGAGGAATGTACCAAATTCTGACCAAGACGACCACTACTTCCTGGTACTGGTTTGCAATTTATTCACTCAGGTTTTGCCCTTTTTGCGGGCTTGAAGCTTTAAAACTTAAAAAAAAAAAGCTTTAGAAAAATGTAAAGTTATGGCTCCCCCTACATTTACAGAGTCATTCGTTATCTGTAAGTGCTTATCCAATCCAAGTTCCTACCTGGAATCATTGGGTGGGAATACAACCTGGAGGTGGTGCCATTCCTTCACAGGGCAACACAGACACGGGGAGGACACACCAACTCCTCACAGACAGTCACCCGGGGCGGGAATCGAACCCACAACCTCCAGGTCCTTGGAGCTGTGTGACACTACCTGCTGCGCCACCGTGCCGCCCCCCTCCCTACAGACGCGGGAGGTGGTTTTCTACTCACCTCCAAAAAGTACATAATGCAGTTTCTGCCGTTCTGAGCTCGAAGTAGCAACAACAGAGACACTATTCTCCCTATTACAGGTCAGTGTAGCATAACAATAGTTCTAAAGCTGTAATTTTAAGGTACAAATATTATCTTTATTTTAGTGTTGCTTTAAAATAGTTCTGCCAGTTTTGAAACTTTATCCATGTCTACATTAAAAGCACTAAAATTAGGATGACCAGATCTGAGATGGTGAAAAAGAGGACACGTATCTGGGGGGGGACTACTGACGTGCAGACTGACCAATTAAATGTTTACAGAGAAGGTTATCGACCAATAACGGTAGCTCTACAGTCAGACCGTCCAATCAGAAGATTTTAGGCTACTTCACAACGCCCCCTTCTCACCAAACGGAGTAGGGGAGGGCGGGAGTAGTTTGTGAACGAAACATCTCGAAGTTCTATGTTAAGCTCTAGAAAAACTAAATGTCGGACGTTTGTTAAAATCCGCCGGACATTTTTTAAGTCTAAAAAAGAGGACATGTCCGGGTAAAAGAGGACGTCTGGTCACCCTACTAAAATAAACATTATTTTACATTGTACATGCTCTTTCAGTAAAAAGGTAATTGTAGATTTGATCCAGTACAAAGAGACAATAATCAAAATACATACTAGAGTTTGCTCAAGGTTAGTGGCTCAAAAAGTAACATGGCTCATGGACCTCAAAGCAAAACAACTATAATTCGTATTCATTCTTATTTTCTCATTCATTTAGGCAAACAAATGCCTTTGGGTGTATAGGAAGTGAAAATGAGCTGTAGCTAAGTGGCTCTGCATCATTCACTATGTATGGTAGAAAGGACGTTTCCTCAATCAGCTTTGGACTTAGAGTTATACCTGCAGTATGAATGTCCAACAGCCAGAGGGCAGCAGTGTACAGGCCAAGCAAGAGGAAGTTGCCCAATAGAGTGGGCCCAGTGTTTAATCATTGCTGTGCCTGATCCACTTGTAACAGGGCAACACATGCTAAAATGCCACCACTACGTCAATGTCACAGCAGCACTTTGTAACATTTGCTCTGTAAGGTCCTGGGTAGGGTCTTGACTGCTGAAGAACATGTTGAAGCTTATAAAATAAGTGAAGAATTAAGGATGCTTAGCATATGTATGCATTATGTACTGCCAGTCAGAACAGAGCTTATTTAGTCTTAAAGGCACAGTATTAAAAAGGTTGGAAATAGTCAATACAATTATGAATATTTTGGGTCAAAAAATTTACAGAAGTGGCGTCTTAGGGAAAAAAACGTGGTAATATTTTGGCTATCAGCACTTTAGATCACCAGTGAACTTTGCTCAAACCTGCTTAGAGCTCACTGGAGTTCTTCCAACAGCACATAAATACTACAGGAGCTCATTGTTAACACTGTTCTAAATATTTATATCTACTATATGGAATAGTTCATAGTGGAGCAATTGGTCATGGTCTAGATTAAACGTGAGCTGTTATATTCATCTGTGAGGTCAGACCAATAGCAAAATGTTTTCTGGCCCATGTTCCCCATTGTTATTCTGTCCACTTGCCACTTGGATTGATGGCACTTGGGTGGTCTTCTGGCTGCCAGATAGGGGCCACATACATCACAGATATTCACCAGAGCTGGACCTTACATGGCAAAAGATCACAGCACAAGAGTGGGTAGTTACTAGTCATTTGCAGCTATAATCAAACCATATATAAGCCATATTGCCATGACTCCATCACAGATGGTCCAGAAAATGAATTGCTACTTACTTTAGAGGAGTCCTGTTAGGTGAAAATACAAGTAAATTGCCTGTTTTAGGTCAGCTGCTATATTAAGATCACAATTCTAACCTCCTTATGTTTCATTAAATTCTAGCTGCTCCTCACTGTTCTCTCAAGTTACAAACATCAGCAAAAGCCAGAGATCGCCCTTTGTTTAATTCCCAGTGAAAACTGGCTTGAAATAATAATTATTCATTTTCAGGAGCTTTGTGTGAGGACATTAGACACAAGAGACAGCTGGAGTTCTCGTTTGATTAAAAAATACAGAGGAAATGGGAAGTGCATCAAAACTTTAGATAACAATTTGAGAAACAGGGGAAATCAAGTGCCACAGAAAAGGACATAAACAAAAAAGAAGAATACTTGCAAATTACACAAAGAAGCTGCTGATGTACTCAGAGCATTGGACTGGTCGCACCCGGAGCCCTGACCTCAACATCATTAAATGTGTTTGAAGTTACTTGGATGATATATTTAATACAGTTAGCAATTTTAATTGATGAAATAGATAACAGACATGGTAGATAACATGATAGATAACATGTCCTGTACAGGCACACTTTTGCTGTCTAAAGGTACACAGTGTTTCAAGGTCCTTTCAAATGTGCCCTTAAAGTCCAGTTGTGTACACTGAAGGTAGATTACATTTTCTTCTCTGTTAGGAAGGTTAAATAAAGCATATGTACATTTTCATAACAGACCTCTTTTAAATAGAATAATAAATTTGAATAAATTGAAAGTTGGGATTTGGGAGAAACCATTTCCACTCAATCACATAATCTACAATTACATTAAAATATGGTATAATTATGTTCCCAAATAAAAGGCAGTAATACGTACAATTGAGGGTCCCACAACAGTGAGAGTGAACAATACCAACACAGAGACAGTTGAACATTTTCCAGTAAAACAATGTCAGTTTCATCCTGAAAGACAGGTGGTTCAGTGTCTGTACAGAAAAGATGTTTAATAATGCGCAAGGTGCACTGAGTAGAAGATTTCGATGTGTAGGCTAGGGGATCAAGTGGAAAGGGGAAAAGAGGGCGTATAGGGTCAAACAAATAAAAGGCCTCGTCTTTTCAATATGCTTCAGCTGTGTTCTGTAGAAGCGAGTTTCCCCTGGAGCTTCTCTGAGAGTGAGTGAGGATTTGTGTATGTTATTAAAGAGGAAATATTTGGAAAACCTATTCTTGGTTTGGTTCCAAAAAGACGTTTATAGTCCAAAATGATGCTGATAACTGATGCCACCATATATTTGAGATACCAGGGTATTGGGTTCCTGGGTTCTTTCCTCACCTTGGGTCACAGTCTGTGACAAGTTTTCCCTGTGAATATACAGGTTGCTTCTAGGTGCTCTGGTTTTGTCCCACAGTCAAAACACACGTTGGTCGGTGGATCGGCTGTGTGAAAGTGTCCACAAGTTTGAGTGCACTTGTGTGTGACTAGGTGAGGTTGTTATGAGAGCTGGCTGGTGCCCTGCCCCGAGGTGTTTTCCTGTTTTGCAGAAAATGATTCCAGAGAAGTTCTGGACACACCTTGACCCTGATCAGAATGAAGTGATTACAGAAGATGAATGAATGAACGAATGGTGCGGCACGGCATGTAGTGTCGCAGTCACACAGCTCCTGGAGGTTGTGGGTTCAAGTCCCACTCTGGGTGACTATCTTTGGTGTGTTCTCTCTGTGTCTGCATGGGTTTCCTCCGGGTGCTCTGATTTCCTCCCACGGTTCAAAAACACACGTTGGTAGGTGGATTGGTAACACAAAAAAAGTGTCCCTAGGTGTGAGTGTGTGTCGCCCTGTGAAGGACTGGCGCCCCCTCCAGGGTGTGTTCTGGCTTTGTGCCCAGTGATTCTGGGTAGGCTCCGGACCCACCGCGACCCTGAACTGGATAAGCGCTTATAGACTATGAATGAATTTGAGACACTAGCATGAAAAAGCATGATTAATAACAGCAGAATAGGGAATACAGAGAAAACAAAAATGATCGTATGTAGTTCTGTTTGTTATAAAAGTATATGTAAATGTATGTCTAATTCATTTAGTTCAATATCAGACTAATTTTATATGATATAAAAACACCTAATTAACTCCATATTTCCATTGTGTTTTTCCACTGACGCAATGCCAGGTTTGCTTTAATCACGAAGCTGTGAAAGATTTATATTCTCTTTGGAGACTAAGTACTGTGGCACTGTGCTCAGATGTCTTCCCATTAGCTCCTAGATAAAAGCCCCTACGTACTCCTTCTGAAGCTGCCCATGTGTAAAAACTCTGAATATGCTGAAATATCTTTAAAAAAGGAAACTCCTCCTGTCCCAATCTTTTTAAATCTAACCCAAATGTCAAGATGTTCTGCTCATATAGCGTTAGCATGCATACTATTAAAATAACATTAGCTAAATTGGAAGTCTAACACATAACATACACCACCCCCCGCCACCCCCCCACCAAAAATGCCCGGAGTGAGGACCTTGTAGAGAAGCATCTGCTGGTTCCCGAAGCAAACCGAAAAGAAGTCCAAATGCAAATGAACAATAGCAAAGATGTTCAGCTGATACAGCTCTGTGAGTCTGGAGTGGGCTTAAGAGAACTGCAGAATGAAATCCCAAGCATTTGTTGGCGTTTTTTGCAGTTTCCAGTGAGCGAACCGAATCTTGACAAAAGCATTTGAACATAAATGGCCAATTTGGGCAATGTATGGAGTTCTGTCAGGATGCAGGAGCAAAGATTATTCTATTACAAGACTGTGATGCTTGAATATGGTCCACAACGCGTAAAATATTGACTACATGTTTAGACACCACTTACAAATAATGCATCTAGTTAATTAAGTTAGGAACCAGTGATGTTCAATTGCAAACACATTTTGCGTAAGTATTGACCAATTACACATTAGAGCAGTGGCACACAAGCCAAAGGTCACCATGTCCAATGGAAGGGGTCTACTAGAAGGGTATAAATCCCTCAGACGTTGTCTTTGGAGCAGTTGAACTCCGATCTTGCAGAAAGTCCTGACTAACAACTTTGCATGGAAAACCCAGGAGTCTCAGCTTTGAATAATAAATGACAATGTGTGATTAGTATGCGACTGAAATAAGGGAACAGAACCATGAATAATGAATATAAATGGAAACGTTTAGGAACAGAAATCAGAAACTGAAGCTTTAAAGACTTTATACATACCACTGATTAATCATATGAGAGATAGCAAATGAGAGAGACTGAGTCACAGAGATATAGACAGTGATTAATGCACAAACAGCTACTTCAATATACAAACACTGATGTATATTCGTGACTCAAGATTTATTTTTATATAATGACTATATTATGTGGAAAGTTGTGAAAGACCTGGTCACCATGATTACTGTAAGAGCAGATGTTTAGCGGGCAGTCAAATTTAATATTTATTATTATTATCATTTATTCATTAATTCTGTCAAGAAGTCACATCTGCCCAAACCAGTTCTCCTCCACACCAACAGAGGTCGTTGTCTTCTGTGTATTATAATGTGAGAAGGGTTGTCTAAGCATTGTTGTATTTGTTTAAATATGCCTCCTTGGTAGTTTCCGGCTCTGGTTCATGTATTTGCACGGTCATGTTTGATTCTGTTTTTGAATATGATGCATGTATTTGTTTAATAAAATTGCATGTCATTCAATCGTTAATTCACTAAGTTTCTGTAACTGCTTCATCCTGCTTTTGTATCTGTGGGTAACTGTGCTATCTCAGTATTTTGATATACCATCTCATTATTTTGCGATACTAAGTCAATATATTGAGATTGTATACTATCTTATTATTTAGCGATACTAAGTCAATATATTGAGATACTATCTCATTATTTAGCGATACTAAGTCAATATATTGAGATACTATCCCATTATTTAGCAATGCTAAGTCAATATATTGTGATACTATCTCATTATTTAGCGATACTAAGTCAAAATATTGAGATACTATCTCATTATTTAGTGATGCTAAGTCAATATATTGTGATACTGTCTCATTATTTAGCGATACTAAGTCAATATATTGAGATACTATCTCATTATTTAGCGATACTAAGTTAATATATTGAGATACTATCTCATTATTTAGCGATACTAAGTTAATATATTGAGATACTATCTCATTATTTAGTGATGCTAAGTCAATATATTGTGATACTATCTCATTATTTAGCGATATTAAGTCAATATATTGAGATACTAAGTCAATATATTGAGATACTATCTCATTATTTTGAGATAAGTCAATATATAATGAGATAGCATCACAATATATTGACTTAGTATCTCAAATAATGAGATAGTATATGGAAATATTGAGATAGCAACTTCCATATTTAGAAATACAATTAGGCTAAAATAAATAAATAAATATAAAGACCCCTCTCTCTGGGAGACCCAGCAAAATGTTTTTTTTTTCACAACTAGAAAGCAGTTTAATTATTTAACTTGTGAGTTGCACTGTCATAATTTGCAAGTTTTTTCAAAATACACAAAATTATATTTAAGTGAGAAATTAAGGTGTGCAGGCGCACTGTTGACGTTTCTGGAATGTTCTTCAGTCTTTCCTAGGTTCTGTGTAATTCCCACGTAGAAAATTATCCAGTTTAAAGCTTGTTACAGAATTATATCTCGGCCGGAAACTCTGCTCTAGGTGAGGCTCGAACTCACAACCTCGGCATTGCTTCAGTCGTACTGCTTTATAAGTACCGTACACTGACTGATTGCACCACTGGAGCACATGAAGCGTTATCCGTATCCTCATGAAAGACACTTCAAAAGGCAAACCTCTCACTGAAAGAATAATCACTTGGCCACTCACTGACCCGTTGTCTGAAAGGTTCTTTACCCTTGATTGGGCTTTGTGTTACCGGATCCAAACACAGTTAGCTGGTTTAATACTTGAGTGAGAAAGGAACCTCTGCTAAATGCTCTGCTTTCAGGTGAGGCTTGAACTCACAACCTCAGCAGTGCTTCAGTCGTACTGCTTCATAAGCACTGTGTGTTGACCGATTGTGACACTGGAGCACGGGCATATCAGACTTGTTTAGTACATGTGAAGCACAATTTCGCATCTACAAGTTTTAATTGCAGTTTAACTAATCACAAAACATTAATACCTGTCCTAATTAATGTTATGATTGAAAGCAATCAAATTCGCACAGCAATGTTGCCAAATACCATTCATGTAAGATCAGGTGGAAGAGTGTCCATAGTGTGGACATAACGTGTATATAAGGGGTCCAATAAAGATTTTAACAGGCTTTTTCACTGCTATACTGGCTCCAGTGCCATTGCCCCTTCCTACACCATATGAATATGGAATTCAGTGGAATATGCTGTTCATTAGTGAATAAGGTATTTTATTTAACTATACACAAAGTAAAAACTATAAAACGTGGATGATGAAAAGAATGACCAGACAGAGCCTTGACCCAGACACACTTCATAACAAAAATGGCCAGCCATGTGGAAGCTAACAGCTGGGACGAGTTGATGGCTCAAGTTCCTTTTTGTGCACCCCAAAAATGTGCTCTCTAATTTCGGCTTTATACCATGAATAGAATATGTTATTACACCTGATTTACCACAAGAAAGTAATACCGCCCTTGGTCTACTGTAATTGACCAACACAGACTCAAATCTTTAGAAAGATGGAGCACAGCTTTTCATATTTTCTGCATAATTCAGTCTGAATATGTAAATACTGACATTTGTTTTGATGTGAAAGAAAATATAAATAAAACGTGTATAAAATACAAAATAAAGTTTATAGAAACACACTCTGATTACTTTATATTGGTGATGGAATGAGAAAGTGCAATTTTCCATTCATTTCTTATGTGTTTACAGCTAGAGTTCCAGGGGCATCCAAGAATGCGTATTTGGTTTGTGCTAAAGAGAATTTTTGAAAACTGGATGGAATGCTTCTTTAATAACGTTAATTTTAGTGAAGACCAGAACATTCAATATTTCCAGCAGAATTATAATTTATCATCACTACCAACATCACCCTGTGCATATGCTGCAGTGGGTAACACTCTTGCCCTCTCAGCAGCAGGGTTTGATGCTTGCTTCCACGGTAAGAACCCCTGGGGACACTGGATAAGAGCATCTGTAAATTCCTCAAGAATAGTGAAACCCCACCCTGCACACAGACGACCCACCTACAGCAGACCACCTGAGAGATGAGAGTCACAGGGCAAATTTCTCCTCAGAGCCATTCCCGAAAAAACCTTCAGAACCTATCAGTCTCTCTCTCTCTCTCTCTCTCTCTCTCTCTCTCTCTCTCTCTCACACACAGGAGGCTGGAGTTTATATCAGCGTCAAGAACAAGGCGTCATAAACTCAGCTGGAGTTGTTGAGTCCACAGGATTAACAGAGACTTAAACACAGACACGACTCATTTACAAGGCGTAGGAGGAGGAGGAGATGGACGACAGCCCCGAGCCCTCAAACCGCTAACGGAGAGATGGAGACGATTTTTTTGTTTCAGAAAGAAAGCCGTGAAGATGTCTCGTAACGGATTTATCAGAGGAAGATGAAGTTTGGCTGAAGAAGAGAAGGAGGCTGGCGGTGCTGAGAGAAAAGTTCGCCCTCAGTCATGTCGACCAACAGCAGCGACTTCAGCAGCCCTCAGTACAACTTCCCCGCTCTAGTCTTCGGCATTTTACTCATTACAGCCATCATCTGCGGGAATGTGCTCGTTTGCCTCAGCGTTTACAAAGAAAAAGCCCTAAAAACCACTACCAATTACTTCATCGTCAGCCTGGCTGTGGCGGACCTCCTGCTGGCTGTGCTAGTTTTGCCGCTTTATGTCTTTGCTGAGGTAAAATAAGGTCTTGACCGTTAAAATGACGTAAGATATTATTTACCCGCCAAACTGTCGATTGGACTTGGAGTATCAATAATATTCGATTAAAAACCTTAATTAAAAACTGTCCTTGAGGTCATAAGCTCGTTTTATTGCAATGTTTCAGAAATTAGAGAGGTACCTGTCTACAAAGCAAATAAAATGAGTAGTTATTAAATTATTTTTTATAATAATTTATTATTATTATATTTTATTTTAAAATATTGTTTATTATATTTATTAAAACAATACACAAAAATTAAAAGTCAGTTACACATTGTCTTGGAAATAAGGTTCTTTAGAGGAACTGCCAGTGTACACGTTGTGTTTTTTGTATTATACACGTTGTGCCATCATTTTATTTTATTTTTTTCCAATATGTTGAATTGAGCACTAAATCTTGCAGAGACATTTTGTGTGTAAACTCACTGCATAGGCTGTAATCATTTATTTGCCTTTAGAAAATAAACCGTGTGTTTATTTTGACCAAGGGTAGATAAAACTATATTTGAATGACAGAAGAGGGAGGGGGAAAAAGCATGACTGCCCATCTGGATCCTCCTGTGTGTAATCAGTCCTCCTGATTTAGGCCACTTATCCAATCCTGTTAGCCTCAAGTTACCAGCACAGGTTTAATCTGTCCAGCCTGCTGCCCATCAGCATTGTCTAATGGAGCTTGAAGGGGACTGTAAGTCTCTGGGTCCTGAAAGTCAACCTCGTACTGAAGGTGTAGGGTGAAGACCTTAGACTCCTTTCACTTCACACCTTATTCACATTTCTTTCCGATTATGGGTGTGCAGCCCAAACCAAAGGAAATCTCTGAAATAGGGCAGGGATAAGCCGATTGACCTTCAGCCCGTTTGTGGTGGTGGCGTTGCTTTATTCATTTACTATGCAACGTGGTGCAGGCAAAACATGAAGCTGTAAATAAGTAGAAATCAAAATGTTTAACGTCACACTATTCTCTGTCTAGTTTCAAGGGGGCGTCTGGTCCTTGAACATGGTCGTCTGTGACTGGCTGATGGCTATGGATGTGATGCTTTGTACAGCCTCTATTTTTAACCTGTGTGCCATCAGCATCGACAGGTTTGCATTTCCATCATAATCATTTTTCTATTAGTTCAGCACAATATTTCATGTTGTTTATATACAGAGTTGAAGAATGTGTACTAAAATTGATGTGTGTCATCTGGTGTCACTGGAGGTCACAGTGAATTCAATGCCAAACATCTGTAAACTGAAATATAAAATTGAGCATTAGGGATGTTGGACAAAATTGCAACTAATAATAAAATATTAAGTGTGTTGTATGTAAAGGTAAGTAAGAGATCATTAAATCTGAACGTTTTGGACCCTACTGTAGTTAATTGTACTGCACACATGTCTTAGAAAACCTGGTGTTCCTTGCTGTTATTTTTTTTTGATGAAATGTTTTGATATAAAATGTGAACTTGGTTAAAGTTCCAAAACCTACCATTACACTGTATCAATGTCTTAAAGACACAGTCACACAAATATAGCTTCTTTAATTCTTAGTTATAATAGGAGGTTGGACAATGGTCATGTCAAATGAACTGAGAAGTTAATAAATGGAAGAATAGTAAAATATAAGAAAGGTTCTTGAAAGTGGTTTATAGTGCATTTAGTAATGATAACTACGAAAGGTTGGGGAATTTAAATAACTGAGATTTGAACAGTATTGAATATGTTGTATTTGTAATAGTTTTACTTCCTTCTTCCCCACTAACAGATTCATAGCAGTGTCCATACCGCTCAACTATAATCGAAAACATGTCGACCATCGTCAGATTATCTTGCTCTCTGGCACATGGCTCCTGGCACTGGCTGTGGCCTCCCCTATAATCTTCGGCATCAATGACATCCCGCACAGGGACCCGACTGTATGCAAACTAGAGGACAACAACTACGTGGTGTACTCGTCCGTGTGTTCCTTCTTCATCCCCTGCCCCATCATGCTGCTGTTGTACTGTGGCATGTTCCACGGCCTGCGCAGGTGGGAAGAGGCGCGTAAGGCCAAGCTGAGGAGCAGTATCCAAGCCTGTCGGAAACTGCAGCAAGCTGCTGCCGCCGCAGCTCTGCCACCCCTGACCGGCCTGCCGACCTCACTGCCCAGAGTCATCCAGCAGGACCTCGCTCAGTCCAGCGTGGACGACCTGGATGATGACATGCAGCCGAGCTGCCCTCTGCCACCAGAGTACAACAACAGCCCCATTCAGACTGTGGCCTACACAGAGTTTCAGAACAGAGGCCAGAGGAAAAAGAGGGCCAAGATCAATGGCAGGGAGAGGAAGGCCATGAGGGTCCTGCCTGTGGTAGTTGGTGAGTGTTTAAATTAAGTAAGGATAATTCATTTGTGGAAGTATAGCACAGTTACTGATTATCTTTCTTGTTGTTTAGATGATCTTAACATGCTTTAATGTGGCTTAAAATGTTAAAGGTTTCCTTTACAATGTTAATGATATGTTCACACAGTCAGAAGTGTAAGTAGTTTAAAACAAGAGCAAAGAGAATCTAGGCAATCCTACTTTAGCCGGAAAGTCAGTAACGGTGAGATGTGTCCGTGTTTTCGTGTCGTTATAGGGACAGACAAGATGACTTTCTGTTTGTCAAATATTTAGTAGAAAACAAAAGGCTGGGTCACAGAAACATTCTCCAAACATAAAGAAGGGACTATGATAAATATTACCTCAACAACGTTCAACACATTTCTGTTCGAGGCTCCAGTAAAACACTGAGCTGCTCTCCGATAGTGGATTGTGGACCTACAGCGCTGAAGCGGCGAGGGTGTGTACCAGTTCAGCTCTCAACTCTCTGACCCCTTGAACACTTGAACACGCATTTTTTAGGTCCCAGAAAGAGCACTTGTCCAGGGAAAAGAGGACCTCTGGTCACCGCCGAACGGTTCCAAATTTAGTTCATGAACTGGAATGTGAAATATGGCTGAACTAGGGTGACCAGATCTGAGATGTATGCTTAGCTGAACCTATGTGTGCTTTTAATTCCTTTACACCTTTGTTTTCTACATCAAACATGGGAATTTCTTTTTTAATTCATCCGAGAACTTACATTTATGTTTCGGCATAGCTGCTCGAGATGAGGGTAGGTACATGAGCTTTTTTCTGACATAAACAAGGACTACTGACGTGCAGACTGACCAATTAAATGTTTACAGAGAAGGTTATCAACCAATAACGGTAGCTCTACAGTTAGACCATCCAATCAGAAGATTTTAGGCTACTTCACCACGCCCCCTTCTCACTCAAGCGAACCAATCGGAGTAGGGGAGGGCGGGACTAGTTTGTGAACGAAACTTCTCCAAATTCTATGTAAGCTCTAGAAAAAACAAAATCTCGGACGTTTGTGAAATTCCGCCCGGACATTTTTTTAAGTCTAAAAAAGAGGACATGTCCGTGTGAAAGAGGACGTCTGGTCACCCTAGCTGAACTAACAACAGACGTTGTAGTGGTGCCACCTTAATTTCTCTATGTGAAATTCAGTTGTGCGTTTCAACATTAGGTGTCAGTCAGTCAGCGCATATGCCTCTTTTAGGCCAGACCGGCAAAAATATGGATGTATAAAAATTCAGACAAAATTAGTCTGGATTAACATTCTGGATCAACGTAATACATGTTTGTAGAGGTTTACTAATAAAAAAGTAATAAAATAGACATTTTAGTTTAGAACCCCTCTCTAAATAATCTGCACAATAAAGACATCATCAAATACTGTTTTGAGATATTGGTAAATTAAAAAGAAATATGATTATTTAAAGCAAATATCTGCCAATAACAAAATGATTTTCATAACCGAAGATAATAGAAATGAGTTTTTCTTTCGAGATCCACATTTTTCTCCAAACTGTCTTAGGAGTGATAAAAATATCAGACTCTGTTCAGTGTGGGGCCAGAAATGTTTCCCCTTCGTTTACAAAATTTACCTAGGACCTTTGAAACACCCGCATAAATAATTTGAGTCATTTTTTCTACGTCAGGAGATAGATTAAATTTTTTATGAATACTGTTTTGAGTGGTTTTGGCCATGAGGATATCAGTCTGGAGCAGAAAAACACTGCATATCAGCAAAAAATTTGACCTGGCCAATGTGCACATTGTTCTCTATTTGTAAAATGCACAATATTGCTACCTGCAGAAGTCTAATATAAAGTAAAATATGCAGTGGCCCAAAGGATTCTCTTCTCCCGTAGCTTTTATCTTGATGGAAAATTTGGAGAAAATCCAGTTTGATTCATTTCAAAAAAGGGCAGTGGGGACCAATTTGAATTGTGTTCAAGAAGAGGAAGCTGCACAGGTTGCAATCTGCACTGTGAAGTGTATTAAAAGGAATTTCTTTACATGATATAATATGATATCAATATGATGGTTTGGACAAAGAAACAAATTAATTAAAGAGGTTAAATCAAATAAACACTGGACCAGCTGCTGGATTAACCTAAAAACCCAGAAGCTCCCAGAGGTTTTTTCAGCCTTTGAACCAACATTACTCCACTGGCCAATTTTCTGTCACAAAAAAGGATTATTTAAATAAGAATAAAAAAAAATAATTACATTTTCTGCCCCCTCCAGGGTGTATTCCCGCCTTGCGCCCAATGATTCCAGGTAGGCTCTGGACCCACCGCGACCCTGAACTGGATAAGGGTTACAGATAATGAATGAATGAATGAAAATTACATTTTCTTCCACACAAGCCATAGAAATTATATTCTTGTTAACGGAAATACACGACAAGGGTGCTGTTGTGGACTAAATGTTTGTCTTTGCAGATTGTGATTATAGCATCTACGCAATGACAACGCTGTCACATGAGCTTCTGCACTGTGCATGTGTGTACTCCTAAATGACTAACAATAAGGCTAAATCCCTAAATCCAATTGCTATGTAATGTTTTCATGGTGTCTTAAGCTGATTTCTGTGCTCGTTACTGCATAGACATTCAGACATGGTCAAACCGTGACGTCAGTGCAGCAAACGTTTTCACTGCATGAAAACACTTGTCACACTGTCAGATACACTGACGGATTATGCAAGCGCATAATCACACGGATCAGACCACTTTAGGCATGCAGTGTGGTATTCTGTTCATGAGAAAGTAAACGAGATCAGCAGTCAGGTCTTAATTACTGGGCTTTCAGTCATTAGCTTATTGCAGGTCATGCCTGAAAAACATAATTTTATTGGGAATGGGAAAATATCAGGGAAAAGGCCTTAAAGCGTTTGCCAACACAGAAACGTTTACTTGTGTTTCTAGTTTCCATTTAGTTTTAAACACTACACTGCAAATTCTGAGATTAGCCTTCTTAATAAAATACTCCGCATGCATTAATAAGGGAAAAATCTAAAGAAAACAACCAAACAGATTTTTTTTCAATTTGTGAAAAGCAGGTATTTCCACACTTTGCTTAACAACTGTTTCCTGAGAAGAATGTAGGGCATCACTATGTTGGAACATGTACTGTCACTGCCTGACAGGTCCAGGGTCATGAGATTTTGGGTCACTGACTACATGGACTTTGGTGTGTTTCCCCAGTCTCTGTGGGTTTCCTCCCAAAATCAATCCTATATTGTTTGTAGGTAGATTGGCTGTGGCAAATTGTCCATAATGAGAGTGTGCGAATGATTGGTTGAATGTGAAGCCCTGTGATGAACTTGCACCATGTCCAGGCTGTGACTCTGCTTTGCACTCATTGAATATATGTTGGCTTCAAATCAGCAATCAGAAATATATTTGCGGCACGGTGGCGCAGCAGGTAGTGTCGCAGTCACACAGCTCCAGAGACCTGGAGGTTGTGGGTTCGATTCCCGCTCCGGGTGACTGTCTGTGAGGAGTTGGTGTGTTCTCCCTGTGTCTTCGTGGGTTTCCTCCAGGTGACTGTCTGTGACGAGTGTGGTGTGTTCTCCCTGTGTCTGCGTGGGTTTCCTCCGGGTGACTGTCTGTGAGGAGTGTGGTGTGTTCTACCTGTGTTTGCGTGGGTTTCCTCCGGGTGACTGTCTGTGAGGAGTTGGTGTGTTCTCCCTGTGTCTTCGTGGGTTTCCTCCAGGTGACTGTCTGTGAGGAGTGTGGTGTGTTCTCCCTGTGTCTGCGTGGGTTTCCTCCGGGTGACTGTCTGTGAGGAGTGTGGTGTGTTCTCCCTGTGTCTTCGTGGGTTTCCTCCAGGTGACTGTCTGTGAGGAGTGTGGTGTGTTCTCCCTGTGTCTGCGTGGGTTTCCTCCGGGTGACTGTCTGTGAGGAGTGTGGTGTGTTCTACCTGTGTCTGCGTGGGTTTCCTCCGGGTGAGTGTGGTGTGTTCTCCCTGTGTCTGCGTGGGTTTCCTCCGGGTGACTGTCTGTGAGGAGTGTGGTGTGTTCTCCCTGTGTCTGCGTGGGTTTCCTCCGGGTGCTCCGGTTTCCTCTCACAGTCCAAAAACACACGTTAGTAGGTGGATTGGCAACTCAAAAGTGTCCGTAGGTGTGAGTGAATGTGTCTGGGTTGCCCTGTGAAGGACTGGCGCCCCCTCCAGGGTGTAATCTCGCCTTGTGCCCAATGATTCCAGGTAGGCCGTGACCCTGAATTGGATAAGCGCGTACAGATAATGAATGAAAGATATTTTTTGTTCATACTTCTGTGAAATGTTTTTTTCCAGTAATTATAAAATTAACTTGTACTGTACAGTGAAATGTAAATAAATGAGTGGTTAACTCAGACATTTACTCAGTACTGTGTATGTCCACCGTGAAAAAGATAAAGTGCCATAAGTTCATGTCTTAATCTTGAAGAACATTTTTCTAAAAGCGTGTTTCATTTTTTCTTCCAGAGTTCTGCTCCCTCAGAGGATATTTATAGAAATCCCATCTTCATTTTTTGAATAATTTAAGATGCTGTAGATAAAACACATTGAAGCAGTTTATACAGTCAGCTGATGGTGTTCATTACATTATTTGTATTGGCACTCTAACATCATTTTCACAATGGACTCAAATGGCCAGGGTTACATAATTCAGAATTAATAACCGTGACCCCGACGGCATTACTGAATTACCCAAAGCTTTTTGTGTGACCTGGCTACCTTTCTGTAATTCTGGCTAATTCTCAGATCCAGTTTCTGCATCTTTTGTAAGAAGGGGAGAGGAATATTTTCCCAGATCATACTGCCTTCTCAGAGACTCTGTCCCTTTTTGAAAATCAGTTGTTACATTGTGATTAAAATGTGTAATGTATTGCAGGTAAGTCAAAGGAACTAAAGTGGGACCTGAACATAATCGCAGGTTCTGATTTTAAAATGATTGTTTAATAATAAGCTATAACCTAATTTGGCATGATTTAATCATTTAGATGCACTTCATTTAGAAAAAAACTGTTCAAAATTTTTGCAGACCCCTGCTCCTAGTGTTTTTTGATATCATTAGACATTGTCATGAATGTTGCTCCCTGCCTCAAACCCGTGGCAGAAACAAAACAAGCAAGATTCTGATCTCAAATGTTAGTTGGTGAATTGCCTGTGGTTTAAGCAGACGTTATTAAAGTCATTCAGAAGCAGGGGACATTAGACAGGACACACTTTTATACACGGGTCCATGTGCATTTTATTAGTTTAATTCTTAGACTGAACCTAGAATGAGAGAAACGAAAAAACAGCTCATTTATTCGTTTTTCATTTGAACACACGACAGAAACGAGAATTCAGTCAATTATTTTCATTCGGAAGGGTGGGCGGGCTTAAAGCAATACTTTCACGTCATTGGTCCGTCTGAGGGATGACCTGTTCTTTAGCGGCTCTCCACAGTTAAAATAAAAGTCCCAAACTCTTAGACGTCAGGGGCTCTGTGCGCAGACCCACACGTGTTTTTGCTATTAGTTTATTCATTTTTGTCTTATCGAATAAACAAGCTGTTTTTTTTCTCTCATTCTACATTCAGTCTAAGAATCAAACTAATAAAATGTACATGTTCAAAAATGTGAGTTAAAAGAAAATCTAATAATGGTTTAAGAGAACAAGAATCGTTCTTTTGCTCTTTTATCTTTTTAATTATAAGTTCATTTAACTCAGACATTTAAAGTGGCTTGGTAAATAAACTAGTGCCGTATTATTATTTCAATTAAACTGCATTCCTTCCTGTGTCTGCAGGTGCTTTCCTCTTCTGCTGGACTCCATTCTTTGTGGTTCACACAACACGGGCCCTGTGTGAATCATGTGACATTTCCCCCCACTTAATGAGCACAGTGACTTGGCTGGGTTACGTGAACAGTGCACTGAACCCTATCATCTACACTGTCTTCAACACAGAGTTCCGCAGGTTCTTCCGCAAATTCCTGCACAGCTGCTGCTGACACCAGCACCAAGCCAGAACATGTAATGCCATAAACAATCAAAAATAACGAGTGCGTATTAAATCTCAGAACAAAACCTTGTATCTCCACTGTTGTCATTGAAATTTAATGTAATTCAAAAGCATCAGTTGCCATTTGCACTGCATCAAAATAAAATTGTAAACAGACCAATAGAAAAGGACTGTGAGGACAGTAAAAAGTAACATGCATTAATAACAACGTTTCTTTCTGAAGATACAAGGTGTTGTTTTGACAACGACAATTTTGAAAATTGTTGCTTGGATCTCCATTTTTTGTGCTTTTCTTTTTATATAATTTGAAGACTTCAGCCACTGTTTGTGTGATCGTTTTCTAATGAACAGACCAATTCAAATGGTCCTAAAAGTCTTTGAAAAAAGTATTTTATTTTAGCGTCCGTTATATGTTAGGAATGTTCACTCCTTTTGCTGGAGCTTATTATCTGAGTGACAATATATCAACATACAGTATGTAAAACATTTGTATTAACTATATTGTTTGACTACTGCCAAGACTGTATCTGCCTGCGACAGCAAAATGTATGTTTGGCAACTGATTGTGCCTAGCATTTAATTCATCCACGTTTTATGTGGAGAATGTTTTAAGTAAAAACTACCAACTGTACAATGCTTATAATGTTCTTGGTACATTTTTGCTTTGTATTTTTGTATTTGTGAGAATGTACAGGTTCTTCAGCATTGCACTGGGACACCAGCTGGTGCGCTGACCAATATCCTGCTGCTCCTACCTCCTTCACAGATATTACATGAAACTTAACTTAGTGCTTACAACAACATGAGCTCAAAGTACAGAGCTTTACAGAGCGGACCAACTTTAATATTACAACAAAATCCAGGTAATAAGCGCAGCATTTTATTTTAACTCCATTTTGCTATTGTTTTTATATCCTCCAAAATCAATATGCCCAGTTTGCACTTGTGATTAGTTCCAAGCCACAACTGAGTACTTAAATCTCTACCTTTATTATTCAGTTATTAACTTTAAGACTTAATATCCAGTAGCTACTCTGAAGTTCTAAAGAATGTAGAAGAACGTCTGGACACACCATAAGGTTTATTGTAAACTGTACAAAATGTAAAACATCTGGGTTAAACAGCTGGTTTGAGTGTCTAAAATAATGGGAGTCTGCACAAAACCCCCAATCCACAGCTCTGTAAAATCATCCGTGGCCTGCCGAATCCCATACTGAAAGGTGGGAGCGCTCTAGATGGATAAAATGACTATTTTCACTCCTTTGATTGGCCAAAACTGTAATTCTCTTTAATCAGCTAGGCAATAAAATTAAAAGGCTCTCAAAGTTAATGAGGTTTGAAATTGGGGAAAGATGGAGAAGGCTACACATACATCACAGAGGCACCAACACATCAGAAAGTGTCTAATTAACTATCCTCAGAGCCCCAAAGGGTTTTTATTAGATTTAAAGTCTTGACATATTCCCTGGGGAATGCATTAAATGACATAGCACATTCTCATCCGAGCGCTGTGTGAGCGTCGGTAAAGGAATGGGCACCTGCGCCGAAGCCCTGTTTTTTTTTCTTTTCTGGTTAAATAATAGATAAAATGTCTACATGATCAAGTGAATCCCTGCCAGTCTACTGAACCGAGGCGTTTCTGGGGGGAATCGTGGAGAAAATATGACCTTGAACCTTGTTTCACGGTTCCCTGCAAAGTGAGGGGCTAGCACTGATCTAAAGAGACACTATAAATTTAAAAAAAAGGTACATTTCATGTTTTATTTCAACTGAAAAGCGCATGTTAAACTAAATTGTTCAGTCATGTCATTATATGTTTTCATCAGCCACCTTATTTCCGGACATTACACAACACTTCATTTTAGGCTGGTTTTAACCGGGTGAAGCATCCTCAAAGATGCTGGTGTTTTAAATGATGAACAAGGGCATAACGGAACATTTAAAGTGCCTTTCTGGCTTAAAATTTGAGTTTATTGCATGATTTGTCTTGTTGTATAATGCCTCAGTTCATGTGTATGTTTTATAGGGCATTGATTCCATATTTTATTTATGTTTTAGCCCTTGTAACCGTGCAGACTTTGAGGTTTCTAGTGGCAGCTGTGTGGAGGCCTTTAGATACTACTTCATCCATATGGCTTCATAAATCTAAATGGATACCTAGTGACTGAGACATGTTAAAGGTTAAGGAATGTGTAAAATCATACCACAACTAAGTGTATCTTTATCACACATCATCAATGAATAGTTTTTATTATTAATTTTTATTCATAGCACTACGGTATCCTACCTCCACAATGTCTGCATCGCTGTTCCAAACTCAGAGGCTACCCCTCATCAATTCCATTCAAAACAGGCACTTAGTACATGCTATTCATATTTCAGCAGGTTAGATAATCCATTTTCAAAAGGAAGGGTGAATTCAGGAAGATAAGTAGATAAAACTGAACTTAAAAACTGGAGTTCCAAAAAACGATTAGAAGTTACAGAGGAAATGGGATCTCGAGTTCTGACTCTGAAACCTCAGATGAACTACAGCTCTCACTTTCAAACCTAAGCTTGGGTTCTTCATACTCTTTTAGCTGATACATGACACTGAGCACAGTAACCTAAGTTCGTATGCAGTTGGTCCTGAGCGTGCCATTTCTTTTCTTTGCAGTTTATACAAGCTGAGGATGCACAAATTAAACTCATCTTTGTCCACAGTGGGTGCACCTTGAGATGACTTCTGGGCCTACAATGCATGTGTAAGAATTCATAGGCACTGTGGAGATTTTGTAATGACACAGCAGACAGTGAATTGTCAGAGAGTTCAGCACAACTTCCTCACTCATTCCAGACGTCACAGCAGAATAACGAGCTGCTGGATTTCTTTGCCGAGCAATTTGACCTAAAGGAGAGCTTTTTTCTCCATGCTGCACAAATCTCTGAATGACGCTTTTCTTGCAGCTGACGGCCACAGTGTTCCTGGCATCTTATAATTTCTTCCCCTCTGAATCTGGACGTGTCAAGATAACAGCAACAATGGTGTTCTATTAGATGAGAGGAAATATTCTTCTTTCATACCAAAGCCCAGTTTTGAGTGGAAGGTCTTCAAAAACCAGTTTTATTTCGTGTTGGAGGTTATTTTACAGAATTCAGACCACCTTTCATTTACATTCCATGAGCAAATATTTCTAGATGCCCCCTTTGTAAGGTGTGAATCCAGCGACTGTGAAGTGCACACATTGTAAACATTGATGTTCTGTTGATCAACCACAGCTACAATACTCTCCATAAAAAAGTCCATAAGCAGCTGCACATGAGCCACAGGCCACATGCTTAATGGCAAGTGCCAACTAGAGGGCTGTGAAACAACCAATCAACCTACAGATATCCATTTGTGCATCAGCACGAGGGTCCTGGGGTTGTGGGTTTGAGCCCCACTCTGGGTGACTGTCTGTGAGGAGTGTGGTGTGTTCTCCCTGTGTCTGTGTGGGTTTCCTCCGGGTGACTCTGTGAGGAGAGTGGTGTGTTCTCCCTGTGTCTGCGTGGGTTCCCTCCGGGTGACTGTCTGTGAGGAATGTGGTGTGTTCTCCCTGTGTCAGTGTGGGTTCCCTCCGGGTGACTGTCTGTGAGGAATGTGGTGTGTTCTCCCTGTGTCAGTGTGGGTTCTATCTGGGTGACTGTCTGTGAGGAGTGTGGTGTGTTCTCCTTGTGTCTGTGTGGGTTTCCTCCGGGTGACTGTCTGTGAGGAGTGTAGTGTGTTCTCCCTGTGTCAGTGTGGGTTTCCTCTGGGTGCTCCGGTTTCCTCCCACCGCCCAAAAAGGAAAAAAATATTTGCCTCATCATGTCACTTTGCTACACTATGTAGCTCCATCTAGTGACACAAGTAGCTCACGTTGGTTTATTTTAGTTTTTAGGCCAGTGCTTACTGCTCTCTAGCTTCTTTTCTTAGTCCAACCTAATTATGGGCACAGAAAAGGACATGGAAACAAAGAACGGAAAAGTACAAGATAAGGACAACATTCCTCTATTTTATTATCAAGGTACGATTTACTTTGTTAAATCACCTAAATAAAACATCTTACTCAAATCCTTTTGTTGTTTCTGGGTCTGTTGGGAGCTGCTTTATGAAAAGGACAAAACTAGGGTTTCGCAACACACATTGCAAACATAATCTGTCTCGTGCGTACACCTATATAATGTGAAACGAAGGGGAGACTGAAATCCAAACACAACATCCTTGTTTTCTCAAATGGCTAACCACTATGTTCTGCTACACAGTAAAGTTTAGTTTTTCTATATTCTATGATATCAGTAATATATCATAGACACAACTTCAGACAGACTTTCACTGTATTAAATATTTAAATAAATTAAGATATTTATCTTATAATCTGAAGTTAAGTGAAATTCATAAGACATTTACAGAACCAAGAAGCGATTCAAGAAGTTAAACCAACGCAAACCTTAAAGCTGTACACCTCTGGCTCCCTGGGCTGGTTACCTGAGTGGCTTAGAGGGCTGACTTGTACGCACTGAAAGTGAGTGAATGTTTGATTGCATTTACTTAAAACTTATGCTCTATTCTTTGACACAAATCTCACTACCTAATATAAAAATACATCTCCATTAAGTTCTGGCTGAGTTTCTTTTTAAATTCCCCTTTAGTGTGAATGTGATTGCAATCATCACAGGATTCCACTGGAGGAAACAACCCACTTTACACAATGTATTTCATCAGCAATTACACATTTCCACCAGAGAGGTCACCAATTCACCAAACTTGTCACAACTACATTGTGAAGCTTTAAAAAACATTCTTTAACAAATTTGAGTTGAGTGAAGTTAATACACTATAATATGTTTATAGAATGAAAGATATTGATGCTAAACATTCCACTCACATTTCAACATGGAATTATAACTAGCTTTTAAGATAAAATATCATTTTTAAAGTGCACAAAGCTTTAGCGACAAGTGCTAAAATAGGCCTCACAAAAGGCTATAGAGTCAAACTTCAGGGGAACACAATGTAATTTGTCCAAATGCCTGATTCCTGAATAATCTCCAGAAAATCTGAAAAAGAAAACCCGCTAAAACAATGAAAAGAGAGCTGCAGTAAGATGAGCATCCCAGCACTGTGAAGACTGTGGTCTACAGAGTATAGCTTAATGCAGTCCCACAGCTACATACTGCCCATTACAGACCCATGAGTGTCCTGCCTGAGTTCTGGCTCTTGACTGAGCCGAAACATCACAGGGTAGAGCAGCAAATGACTCAGAGGTCACAAGGAAAGGAGTTCTTCACATGTCTGGACAGTCATTCCTCTCTCTCCTTTGAAGCCTGCAGAAGGAATAGAAAAAAAAAATACCCTAAAAACAAAATACAGGAACAAAACACTGAAAACCACTGCACACTCCCTGATGTGACCTTCTGATTTTACTCCATTTTGACTGAGAACAGAGATGATTTGCAGCTTTCATCCTGTTCCTACACAACACTGAGAACACACTAAACAGAGCATTTACCTTTATGCACTTTCAGTCAAGTTTGACATTCAATTTTACTACAACATTAATCAATTAATTAAAGGCTAGCTTGGTTAGTCAGGCTGTGAAAACTAGGATGACCAGACGTACTCTTTTTTTTAGACTTTTAGAGTAATTTCACAAACGTCCGGCATTTTGTTTTTCTAGAGCTTACATAGAACTTCGAGAAGCGTTTCGTTCACAAACTAGTCCCGCCCTCCCCTACTCCGATTGGTTCACTTGAGTGAGAAGGGGGCGTGGTGAAGTAGCCTAAAATCTTCTGATTGGACGGTCTGACTGTAGAGCTACCGTTATTGGTCGATAACCTTCTCTGTAAACATTTAATGGGTCAATCTGTACGTCAGAAGTCGTCCACTCCCTCCCCACCACCCACCCCTGGGAAAGATGTCCTCTTTTTCACCATCTCAGATCTGGTCACCATAGTGAAAACACACTCAATTTTTTTCCTTATTCAGATATCTGGTATTTTAATGTGATTGTGTAACAGAAGAAAAGCTGATTTGCTTTTAATTAATCAATGTGTACAGTTGACGAAAACCAGAAAACAGCAATATATGTTCTTCTTAATCAACATGACTTCAACTTCACTAACCTTCTGACCCTCAGCAGCCATCAGAGCGTCCAGTTCTGGCATCCAGCCCATAGCCCCAGCCAGCTTCCTCACGCCACTGACCACATCCCCCACCTCTGCCACGTCATTGTGCCGTGGAAGCCCCCAGACAAAAGGCCCCACCAGATCCCGGTTTAACAACAGGCGGGACACAGACCCTCTAACAGCTCCAGCCAAGCTCGCAAATGGCTCCACCTACAGACCACCAGACAGAACATTCCAGCTACAACTGACCCAAGAGTGACCTCTGTTGGTGAAATTTGTTTCATATACTACAGGCTTATTCAACATTTCTCCTGCAATAAAGGGTAATCTCCTTTTCTGAATTAAAGGCTTCTACACTTCTGTGAAGGGATGGTTTTGATGGTATTCAATCACAAGAGCATTAAGGACATGCTAAGTCCCATGCTAATCCCAAAATTACAGTATGGTGTGCTGTCACTCCAGGGAGCACTGCTCTCCATTTCCTTCAATGTTATTCATAATGAACCCCGTGGACTGGACGATGTTTTATAACTACATAAGGTTTAAAAACTCATTAATTCAGATTTTCACCACTTGTATTGCCACTTGATGCAAACTCCTGTGTAGCTGAGAAGTTACTACAATCACAATGAGACAAGGAGAGATCTCACATTCATTCATACTTCATATGACAGAACATCCCCCTCACCTCTAAAGAGGTTCCCATTACAATGAGCAAGTCTGCCATCGGGAAGTCTGTGAGGTAGTGGAAAAAATGCTGAGGCATCTCTTCACCGAAGAACACGATGTCCGGCTTAATTACGCCTTTACAGTGAGGGCAGTTAGGCACTTTTCCTGCCATTATATCATCCTAAGATAGAGAACGATGTAAGGGAATAAAGCATTAGTTACAAACAACATAATTCAGCACGAAATAAGCAGTTTCAGCTCTAGCCAGCTTCTCTCAATCACACTTCTACAGGACACAGACACTTGCCCGCAGTTCCTCTCCCTTGTAGTCTGCACGGCAAACTGTACAGGTGGCTGTGGAAAATGTCCCATGTGCCTCCACCAACAGCTTAGGAGGAATCCCTGCCACTTGAATACAAAACAAGTGCAATCAAAGATCCAAAAAGGGACCACAAATAACATAAATAATACTGGGTGAAAGTTAGAATTGACCCCTCCTTTAGTAGATTTCCAGTCAAAATGCCGAGTATGTACATGCTACCAGCTACTGGACAGCTACACATCCTTTCATACCCACTGTGTTTCATCTTACACTAGACGAATTGACAAAAACAGCTGTGGGTTTTTTCTGACCTAAAGTAAGAAAGAAGCTTGATATTCTCCAGATTTAAGCTTTAAGTTTTTTATGACCATTTTGGTGCAACACTATGTCTTTTTAGGCATCCCACTTATTTTCCTTTGTTGTACAATATCTGCTCATTATTTTAATTTTGACTGGAAATTAAATATTTTCTGTTTCTATGAACGCTAGATTTTATTAAGTAACAAAGTAGAGACTCACATCGTTCCAGTCCATCGATATTTTGTGTATACATCCGCAGTAGCTGACCCTTTTCGTGAAGTAGCCGGATGAAGTAATGGGCCAGATTTGGCCGGTAATTCCCAGGATACAACTCTTTTGCCAAGGCAAAGAAAGGCTTAGGGTTGTAATGGAAATAGTTGATTTCGAATATGGCCTCGGCATAAGGCAGGTCGTACTGCTGCAGGTTGTCATACAGACCGCTTCCAGGAGATCTGAGAGGGAGGCACACGCAGGTATTATACCAATACAATCTTAACAAAACCCCAAAAAGCTTTTACTACCTGAAATCTGGAATTCCGCTAGGAGTACTGATTCCTGCTCCAGCCATCACAACAATTCTTCTGTACTCTCGCTCTTTTATGCTTCTTGCAATATCTTCCAGAGTCTGCTGCTGGGCACTGCCACAGCCCGCACCAAACAATCCACTGTTTCCACCGGATCTGTGAAATGCTCGCCTGTGTTGAGTAAGGAGAAGGAAATGTAAGGGTTGTGGTCTTATATCTGGTGTTTTTCTTGCATTCGACAGATGTTAAGTCATGATTAAACTATATTGGTTTCACTTCTGAATAAGTCATTGCCACAAATAAACTATCTCTATTCGTTACTTTACTAAGTTGTGGCCATGATTTGTGTAAGAAAAGAAACGTTGGCTTACTGCGAACCAAGAATATTTGATGGTGAAAACACCCACAGTTTCTCAGCAGATGCAGAGTCCTTCTGAATGACAAATGTCCTCGAAAGACCTGCAAGGTACTTCCTGTGAGAATTTGACCATGTTCCAGGAATACTAATTTAATATAAAAAGTAGTAATACAAACTATTGCAATATTATAGAGACTGACCACTTAATAACTGATTTAGTATTAAGACCCAAAACAAAAACACTTTCGACCAATTACTGATATAACCCTGAGAGCAAGGAGACGGCGGACCACTGTTGACCCACTGAGGGCAAAATTGGAGGTCCACTATAGTGTTTTACTCAGCGTTTTCTGGGCGGACCGCTGGTGATTGAACAGAATTTTAGACAAAATGTCACATTTTAGCACTTTTTCATTCACAATTGAATTTACATTTTTTCCCTTCATGCTGTTCTTTTTTATCTTTTATAAATAAGATTAGTAAATAAACATAATCCAGCACAGTGTCAACATTTTCAGCATTTAATCATTTTATATCAGGCTTATACTCATTAATATAGCTCTCATAGTTGTTGGTAATATCTGTATTAGTTTGTTTTCCAGAATAAAAGTCTCTGTGAATTTAAAATATGTTTGACGAGATTTTAAATGAGTTATATCCTGTACAGGACAGTAATCTGAGTGGTCCGATGGTGGACCAGCAGGTCTACAGTCAGTGGTGTGCCAGCCTTTTTATGCCATTGGACCGATATATGGAAGATATTGATCTTTTCCTTAAGATTAAAAACAGACAACTGAACGTCAAATAAATCGCCATTACCTTTTCCCAGGCAAAACGATATTGCTCTGGTACTGTTGCTATTTAAAGTAAAGAAACGCCTGTATAAAATCCGCATTGACGTCATATTGTTGTTGTTCTAAACGAGCAAATGGTGACTGATTTAATCTGAGGTAAACCCAGACGATTAAACACTCAGAATCTGAGTTCTAAACTAATTCACCGTCATTTCAGGCCCCAGTGTAAACAATAACACAACACCATGCGGCTCCCGTCCCTAGCGTCATTCAGTCACGTGTGCTGCTGTAATACCGTAAAAATCCAACATGATCGCCTCTAAATTTCACAAAGTAAATGTAACAGCAATCCCAATTCCTTAGTTAAATTTTAATCGTATCGTTTCTTTGTTGATAAATATGAATTATGAATTGTTAACCGGAAATGATGTACCAAAACCTGCATCAACACAAAACCCTGTAAACATTTAGCCGTTGATTCAACGTTGAAATAACGTAATGACTGCCGTCTATTCAACGTTCTCTTAAGGTTGAAAATGAATGTTGAAAAGACGTCCAAACACAGACATTGAAAAGACGACAATTAGACGTATTTTGGACGTCCATTGACGTTATTAATTGGTCCCGAAATAAATTACTTGTATAAAACGCATTTTGGACGTCCACTGACGTTATCGATTGGTCACCACTTAACTAACTTATTAAGATGGATTTGGGACGTCCATTGACGTTCAAAATATGTCCTTGATGGACAGACTACTTTTAGACCTATTTTGAACGTCCAGGGACGTTCCTTGTTTACTGGGAAGCAGCCGTAGACCAGCACTTAAAACTACAGTGATATTCAAAAACGGCTAAAGACACACAGCCTATTTGAAGTATTTAGTTAATATTTTTTTAGTAATGTTATAACTATAAAATTGTTTAATAATTTAAAAAAGCAAGTATTTATACTTATATTTATAAGTATAAGTATTTATAAAAATTATATTTACTATAGGAGATCACTGCATTCACTCATTTACGTGCGCTGTTTTAATTATACTTACGGTAAAACTTTCTAACTAAATGTAACCGTTGTTGTTTTTACAGTAAAATAACGAATAGTTTTTATGGGACCTTTACCAAGTTGGGCGTTGAAACTAAACATAAATAAGTACAGAAACAAAAATATCGACGTTTCGTCCTTCTATCCATATTTTATAGGGGTGGCTATGTCAAAAGTCAAAGTTTTCTGTCTGTAGTGGAGAACAAAGTTAATATCAAGCACAAAATATTGGAATGAAAAAAAAAAAAACAATTTCTTAATGTATTTTAATGTTTATATTCTGCGGTACGTTTCATCGTACGGGGACTTTTATTGTAGATTGTAGGCTAAGCGGGTACGTTAGAGTGGAGCAGTGGGCTCAGTGCGGAGAGTTGAGGAACGGTGTTCGGAGCTGTGTCTTCATCAGTTTGCCCGGTTTTCTCGTCGTGAGGAAGGCCGTTCCCGTTGAGGATGAAGGATGTTGGTGGCTATCTGTCTCTGCAGCAGAGGGAGAGCTCTTCCCCTGCGGCGGCGACTCAGTGGCATGAACTTGAGCAGCTCTACAACAAGAAGTGAACCCAGCCCTTCACTGCTTTACTAACAGCAGCCAAGTTTATAACGGAGAGATTTTATTCAGATTAGTTCTAGAAATTTTGTCTGTAGTCTTCTATTTGACAGACATTTAAGCTTTGTTAATCTCGAATTAAACTTTATTACTTTTTAAAAATACTGTCTGTTATTTGTGCTACAAAATATCAACCAAATATTTAGGTATGTCTTCGTGTATCACTGTTTTATGGCATTTATATATTTTGTTCCTCAGGTTGTGGCATCAGCTGACTGTGAAGTTGACAGAGTTTGTCAAAGATCCCTACTTCAACACTGCTGGTACTCTTATACAGGTGAGGTGTTTGGATAGCCACATTTTAAAATAACCTATTTTCTACACACATTTTCCATTGGTTCAGTTCCTTTGACTATACAGATTCCCTTTGTAGTTCTACAGTTGCAAACCGTGCTGGTACGAATGGATGAGATACAGCAGTGCTGCTAGAGTTTTTAAACAGTTATATGTCACTACTGGTTGGGGAATTGTCCACCACATAAATATATACCATTTAAGAACGGGGTGAAAGGGGTTAAAAAAGTATGCACAGCCACATGTGCACTGCCGTCTGTATTAGAATTGCAAAGTTGATAAAATGGACAGCACCCGTATTGATCCTCGAAGAAAATTGCAGCGTCACAGTACCACACATTGAATAAGCCCAATCTGACGTAAAGTATGAAAGCGAAAGTGTTACAGCAGGTTCAGTATCAAGTTATTGCGTATACACACACACACACACACACACACACCATGGCAATGACCAAAGTTTATCATGACACATGCTTGTTCACCATTTTCTCTGAAATCAACAGAAAGATAATTAACTGCCTATTCTCATCTAGGAATGCTTTAGGCTTTATATAGGAACATTGCTGTGGGGACTGATTGCATTCAGCCACAAGGAATGTGCATAGTTAAATGTCTCATTCAGTTCACTCATTATGAGGAATATCCTTCATATGGTGTTCAAATTATTCAAAATAAATCATGTCGGTTTCATGCCTGATGTTTTTCTCTGTCCAGCTTTATGACAACTTCATCTGTGATTTTGAGCACAGGTAGGTTGAGCATTTTTGTTTAAGTATTTTAAATGAATATTTAACAATAAAGCAAATCTTAAAAATAATTTTTTTTCTTTGTCTGCCAATGTTTGCTTATTTCCAGAATCAACCCCCTTTCCTTGGTGGAAATTACTCTCTATGTTGTCAGACAAATATCAGGTAAGAATAATGTTTATAAACAGTACTCTAGCGCTAACCTTCGCTAGGCATGGATCATGGTGACCTTAGGGTCATATGCAGCTGCTCCATAGAATTTAATTTCATTCATTTTAATTTCAGTTAAAAATGGATTAAAATGTGTTAATCAGGTTGTAAATACAGGGTCAATATAAACACTACACATCACAGTAAACACTACCCATCACAGTAAACACTACACATCACATTAACCATTACACATCACAGTAAACACTACACATTACAGTAAACACTACACATCACATTAACCATTACACATCACAGTAAACACTACACATCACATTAACCATTACACATCACAGTAAACACTACACGTGACAGTAAACACTACACATCACAGTAAACACTACACATCACAGTAACCATTACACATCACAGTAACCATTACACATCACAGTAACCATTACACATCACAGTAAACACTACACATCACATTAACCATTACACATCACAGTAACCATTACACATCACATTAACCATTACACATCACATTAACCATTACACATCACATTAACCATTACACATCACATTAACCATTACACATCACAGTAAACACTACACATCACAGTAAACACTACACATCACAGTAACCATTACACATCACATTAACCATTACACATCACAGTAAACACCACACATCACAGTAAACACCACACATCACATTAACCATTACACATCACAGTAAACACTACACGTGACAGTAAACACTACACATCACAGTAAACACTACACATCACATTAAACATTACACATCACAGTAACCATTACACATCACAGTAAACACTACACATCACAGTAACCATTACACATCACATTAACCATTACACATCACAGTAAACACCACACATCACATTAAACATTACACATCACAGTAACCATTACACATCACAGTAACCATTACACATCACAGTAACCATTACACATCACATTAACCATTACACATCACAGTAAACACTACACATCACAGTAAACACTACACATCACATTAACCATTACACATCACATTAACCATTACACATCACAGTAACCATTACACATCACAGTAACCATTACACATCACATTAACCATTACACATCACAGTAACCATTACACATCACATTAACCACTACACATCACATTAACCACTACACATCACATTAACCATTACACATCACAGTAAACACTACACATCACATTAACCATTACACATCACAGTAAACACTACACATCACAGTAAACACTACACATCACATTAACCATTACACATCACAGTAAACACTACACATTACAGTAAACACTACACATCACAGTAAACACCACACATCACAGTAAACACTACACATCACATTAACCATTACACATCACAGTAAACACTACACGTGACAGTAAACACTACACGTGACAGTAAACACTACACATCACAGTAACCATTACACATCACAGTAACCATTACACATCACAGTAACCATTACACATCACAGTAACCATTACACATCACAGTAAACACCACACATCACAGTAAACACTACACATCACATTAACCATTACACATCACAGTAAACACCACACATCACAGTAAACACTACACATCACATTAACCATTACACATCACAGTAAACACTACACGTGACAGTAAACACTACACGTGACAGTAAACACTACACATCACAGTAAACACTACACGTGACAGTAAACACTACACGTGACAGTAACCATTACACATCACAGTAACCACTACACGTGACAGTAACCACTACACGTGACAGTAACCATTACACGTGACAGTAACCATTACACGTGACAGTAACCATTACACATCACAGTAACCATTACACATCACAGTAAACACTACACATCACAGTAACCATTACACATCACAGTAAACACTACACATCACAGTAAACACTACACATCACAGTAACCATTACACATCACAGTAACCATTACACATCACAGTAACCATTACACATCACAGTAAACACTACACATCACAGTAAACACTACACATCACATTAACCATTACACATCACAGTAAACACTACACGTGACAGTAAACACTACACGTGACAGTAAACACTACACGTGACAGTAAACACTACACGTGACAGTAACCATTACACATCACAGTAACCACTACACGTGACAGTAACCACTACACGTGACAGTAACCATTACACGTGACAGTAACCATTACACGTGACAGTAACCATTACACATCACAGTAACCATTACACATCACAGTAAACACTACACATCACAGTAACCATTACACATCACAGTAAACACTACACATCACAGTAAACACTACACATCACAGTAACCATTACACATCACAGTAACCATTACACATCACAGTAACCATTACACATCACAGTAAACACTACACATCACATTAACCATTACACATCACAGTAAACACTACACATCACAGTAAACACTACACATCACATTAACCATTACACGTCACAGTAAACACTACACATCACAGTAAACACTACACATCACAGTAAACATATCTGTAAATGTGCCCTTATTAACTTGGTCTTTGGAGACGCATAAAATAAACAAATGCAAGACACAAAAATATTCCATCATACATAAATGAGGGGTGTATTAATACTATCTGTCTCTTGCTAATGGAAGAAGACAACACTAAATTGTAGATTTTACCCATCTGAAATGTTTAGTGTTTTTTTTTAATCACAGCTATAAAACAGGTCAAATAAGTTTAAAAATAGATGAATCATGTTGTCTCATCATTGCATTATATTACATTCTCTGGCAGACCCGAATGATGCGATTAATTTCCTTGAGAAGACTAAAGAAAAGGTAAGCTACTGTATAATATTCTCTTAGAGGACTGTAGCATTATTAACATATTCATAACTAATAATTTATTATTGTGGGAACAGGTGAAGAGCAGTGAGGAGGCTTTAATCTTGTGCAAAACAGCCATTGGAAGTCTGAAATTACAGATCAATGATCTTACTGCAACAAAGGTAACACTGGATAATATGTGTTTATAAAATTTGTAAGTCTGCCATTAACGTTTATTATTTAAGTTGTTATATATTAGTAATGAAGTGATCAGTTCTGACACACAGTACTACTAAGGATCGTCCTGCTTATACATGGACATTTAAAGCATTTTGTCACTGTCCAGTGACAATCATTCATTCATCCATTCATTATCTGTAAGCGCTTATCAAGTTCAGGGTCGCGGTGGGTCCAGAGCCTACCTGGAATCATTGGGCGCAAGGCGGGAACAAACCCTGGAGGGGGCGCCAGTCCTTTACAGGGCAACACACACACTCACACATTCACTCACACCTATGGACACTTTTTTTGAGTCGCCAATCCACCTAAAAACGTGTGTTTTTGGACTGTGGGAGGAAACCCACGCGGACACAGGGAGAACACACCAAACTAGCGACAATCATGTATCTCCAAAATAGCAACTTTACAGGAGAAGCAAAAACCTTCTTACTTTAAACGGAAGACTGGGTAAAAAGCAATTATTCCAAGGAATTTTGGAGATTTTCTATTGGTCCATTCATCAAAAACATTCACACAATGTGAAGGACATCTGCTGTGTTCACATAACCTAGTAAACTAAGAACTGACAAATATGAAGATACATGTTTTTCATTGGAGAGTGCTTATTTGAAGCTTAAAACAAACATTCAGGAAGAGCTGGTCAGCTTGTTACCTGGTTGCTGAGCTGTTTAGTCAGGGTTTCATTCACACCACACGCATTACGCTTGTAACATTCAGTTTTTCTTTACATACATGATATTTGCAACTATTAATTAAATCTTTTCTTGAATGTAACTTGCCCCCCTTGTGGAAAATATGATGACCCTGATGATGACCCTGTTTATTGTTCAAATTATAAAAGAAATATAGTGCCGAATTTGTTTTGAATAATTGTAATATATTAAATATTTAGCTGATTCAAGATATTGTGACAATGATAAAAAATTTGGGTGTCATTTTGTAGTTTATTGTTTTTCTCTTTGAGTCCGACACAAGGGCATTCAACAACAAAATTGGTCTGTTTTTTTTTTTCCGATTTCCTTGATGCTAATACCACACAGTCCTCAACAGTGAAGAAAAGATTAGAGAAAGGAATGGAATGGATTAGATGCTGGTGAATAAATTGATGAATTGATTGTTCAGGGGCCCAAACCTTAATGAGTATCGATTTTCATTAACTTTTAGGATGTCTAGGTTTAATGAATGAACTGTTTTTCACTTATTTTCTTTTGATTTCCTCTTTCTTTGCAAGCTAACACTCCTTTTATCTCCTGTCACTGGAAACATCTCCTTGATTCAATGATTTGTAATTAATGGCCTTTATAAAGATCAGTCGTGTTCATGGTAAAATAAAATGAATACACAACTGAGAAGACATTTGAGCTTGACTTTTGTAAAATAATGTTGAAATTTTACAGTCACTCTGATGTGTTTTTATATTTTCTGCTGCACAGAAGCTGACAGAGGAGATTGAGGAGATGCTGAATAATTTGCCAGGTGTAACGTCAGTGCATGGACGGTTCTATGATCTTTCCAGCAAATATTATCGATTTATGGGGAACCATGCTTTGTACTACAGAGATGCCTTGCGCTATCTAGGATGTGTGGATGTGAAGGAGCTGTCTGGTAAATCGTGTAGTCGTTTTTTTATGTTCCTTGTAACTCCTTGTAACTCAACTGTAAATCAGTCCAAGCAGGTTTCATTTGGACAATTTTCCTTTGGTCCATTTGTGGTCTGTTTTGAACAAAGTATGAAAACAGTGAGAGGGATAGCAGTGATGTATTTGTTCATGCATCTGCAGCTAACTGGTAACACTTTAAACATTAATGTCAAATCTGTATAAAATTCCGTTCCCCTGTTGCTCCAGTATTTTTATTATTTTTTTGTGCAGTACATCAGTTGGATAAGAATAGTTTGTTTTCCTGTTGTCAGAAACAGAAAAACAGGAGCGTGCGTTCACCCTGGGCCTCGCAGGACTGCTGGGAGAGGGAGTTTATAATTTCGGAGAACTGGTGAGTCTCTCGGGCCTTCTCACTATGCCTCTATTCCAGGGAGGACGATCATTAACTACTACTTTTTTGTTATATCGGCGTATGATGTAAGTTTGTTTCTTTCTCAGCTAATGCACCCAGTTTTGGAGACTTTGAGAAACACAGACAAGCAGTGGCTTATAGACACGTTGTATGCCTTCAACAGTGGCAATGTGGTCCAGTTCCAGGCTTTGAAATCAGCGTGGGGTCAGCAGGTAAGACACACAGGAAGAGCACTGATGAATTTTGTAGGATATGTGCTTCACAATATGGTAATATTACAATGACTATTACTAGAGTGCTCTTTACTTAGCCTTCAGTAGATCTTGCTGTATATTACATAGCACCAGTGAAACCAAAATATGAGAATTGGTCTGCAACCGACATACAATCCCTGCGTTATAGTATATATGATCAAAGCCAATTTCATTTTCTATATTCTTATTCTACCAGAAGTTCAGGTGTTTACATTCAAAGCTGATAATATGCTAGTACATTGCTATCAGCTGCAATCAAAACTGTCTACAATAATAACCAAGACCTAAACATCATCAGACAACATCTGACGTCTGGGGTCCGTTTAGAAAAATGTAGTATATTCTACTATATGTATATATGCTTTCAAGCACAAAGTAAATTAAAGCGTATCACAGCACTAACCCAGTGGTAAGCTAATATAGGAACATAGCTTCCTTACTTATTGTAATATGAGTATTTACAGCATGAGAATCTGGTTCATGTTGATGCCTAAAAACAAGGAGCCCCCTTCTGGAAACACTGATGAAAGCCATAGGTGTATTGCCTATTTTTCCAATATGTTACAGCCAGATCTTGCAGCCCATGAGTCCAAACTGATGCAGAAGATACAGCTCCTGTGTGTGATGGAGGTTAATTTATTTATATTTATTTTTCTGAGTGCATTTTTGTTTGTTTCTCAGTTTGTTGCATACCACAGTGACCTGCCTAATGAGACCGTTCTTTGTTCTAGATGACTTTTACACGTCCCACAAATAACAGACAGCTGACATTCCAAGAAATAGCCCAGACTGCCCAGCTCCCAGCCAATGAGGTGATCGCTGAGCTCTCCACGTGGCAGATTCCGGGTTCATTTGTTTGTAAAAAGTGCTGACGTTGGCTGTGTTCTGTTGTGTTCCGCTGCACATTTCAGGTGGAGTTGCTGGTGATGAAGGCCCTCTCTGTGGGTCTGATCAAAGGCAGCATTGACGAAGTGGATCAGACAGTTCAGATGACCTGGGTTCAACCAAGAGTTCTGGATTTAAAGCAGGTATAACACTGTAACTAATCCATAGGTGTGCACATCTCTGACATGAGATTCATTTGGGTTAAGCTTTTTAGGAAAGAGTTCTGGTATAATTTTGAGATGTGTTATTAAAAATGTACTGAATATGCTTGGTAAAGGCTGATTCTTCACTGATCTAATGTTGCTGTGTTCAGATTAAGGGCATGAAAGGTCGTCTGGAGCTATGGTGTGAAAATGTGAAGGACATGGCTGTGTTAGAAGAGGAGAAAGCCCATGACATCCTCACCTGAAACACCTCAGAAATCCACCATTCCACAATCTCTGCCAAGTATCTGACCTGGGTACTGACGTGATGCTTATTGTTTACATTTTCATCCTGAAATGCTCTTTTTTTTTGCCATTAATGCCAGTTGTGTTTTGTATATGAGGGTCTTCTTCACTGGTTTGTTTTGTGTTTTCTATAAAAGTGCAATGCCAAAATGTCATTTGACAGATGCTGACCACATATCTTAAGTTCCCTCTTTCTTGAAAATACAGTCAGTAAGTTGGACACCCTTTAATGACCTTCACTTTTGTGAAAATAAGTTAAATCCACAAAAATAAACACCCTTCATTGTGGCATTTATCTGCAAGATTCTTTTTATTTGTTGAATTTAACTGAAATATATATTAAAAATACCATTTCTTTTGCTCAGGCCACACTTGATGTTTTATGACTTTTTTGCAGTATTATAAATAATTATATTAAACGTATTTGTGTGTTAAAATTAACAGTAGAAAGATTATAGAACGATAATCAGAGCATGGGAACCCAGCCAACTGTATTTAATTCTTCTAGACTGGGGAACTATTAGGTGTATTTATATATATCACTGGAAATGTATAGCTAATATATTTAAAACAAACTTTCCATATATAGAAGCACCCCTGGGTGACCTGCATCATATCAAATAGTGTTGGACAAATAAGTCTGTTTATTAGTGTAAAGATACGCATCAAAATGTCTTGAATTGCAATGTTTTGAGTTTCCCAGGCTTTAGCGCTGATTGTGGCTTTGTCTTTCACTTACATGTGTTTATTTCATGTATCTAGTGGTGTATTCTCTGAACAATCCGACTCGTAGATGAGGATGATTGTCTAAATGGAACAAATTTATTGAATGTATTATTTTTGTCGCTTGCTGTGTGGGGTGCAAAAACAGTACCAAATTGAATGTTATCACTATACCTTCTGTATCAATGTTTTGTGGAATGGAAAGGAATAGCCAATCAAAGTCAAGCAAAAAAAAAACCACGTGCCGCATGGTTACGTTTAGTGTGAGTGTTGTGCAGCTGAGGAATTGTGGCCTTGCACACAGTGTGGCTTCTAGTGGGGGTAACGTGCTTATTAAACCACACTTTGGTGAAGGCTATTACCTACAATCTCTGTGATCTTGTGTTGTTTCCCACAGAAACCATTGAGAAAAAAGGACCATGCAGTCTTTTCATATCTTTCTTTGTCAAGAATGAGTAAAAAGGTTTTGAGGGTCATGTGTTTCCAAGAGCTGAAGAAAACAACATCAGGAATATGGGCACTTCAAAGAAGGCATCGGAGCTTATGGCAACAAATGAGGCAAAGCTATACAACTAGCAGTATGGCTGTACTCTCTGCTATTTTCACCTTATTTATTTATCTATCACAGAAGTATTACCTCAACAAAGCTATAGTTAAAAAACCTAAATTGTTCATGAAATTATTTTTAGTCTTTAGCATAATTTAAATTTTGTCGCCCATGAATTTAACTCACATTATTTTCTGTCGTTTTCCAACATTAAATCTTAAACATATGCATTTATTCATTAAAAACGTCTCAAGAACTGAAAATGGATAACACCTGGAACTACACTGTGTATAAGAATGTTACACAATGTCTGTTAAAACCTCAGACTTTCCTGCACCGCTGCTCCCCATGATGTGGGATAATTCCTTCATCCATTTCTATGTCATTAACGACAAAGACGCTGTTTTCTCACCTCGACCTGCTTCAGTTTCCACCAAAGTTCAAGCTTGAGTTGGATGTATCTTTGGTGACCTGCTCATGCACCTGCTCCACAGTGTCCCATTTTATCATATGCTTTGATGTGGAGACTATACAAGTGGCGTGTGGACAACTGAACATCTGTTTTCTCTTTGGATGTGGCTGAAAGCCACTTACTAATAATACGCAGTGTCTACTGTCATCTTGTGTAATGACAATAA
The DNA here is from genome assembly GCF_029633855.1 of Hoplias malabaricus. Classification (NCBI taxonomy): domain Eukaryota; kingdom Metazoa; phylum Chordata; class Actinopteri; order Characiformes; family Erythrinidae; genus Hoplias; species Hoplias malabaricus. Next base: position 5,776,049 of record NC_089815.1, on the reverse strand, counting down.
AGATAATTTATACAGTTCTAACTGTATGAAACCCACTTTGGTGGTTGCCATCATCTTGCTCCAAGTGTTTGGGGGTAAAATCACCAAAAAAATCAAACTAAACAAAAAGAAAAACACCCTTTCTTATTTTAACACAGAAACAAGGTCAACTCATGAAGTAACACACCATTTAAAACCACATTAACAAATCAAACATGGCATTAATGTCATTTATCATTGCATATGATGTTCAGGAGAAAGATTAGAAAGGACCACAGACCCCCTGCTGCATTTGTTGGACCCCTTTTACAAGTAATTACCCTAATTCTCAAAGGTATCTAACATAATAACATTTTAAAATGTAGCCTACATTAGAGCACCTTCTTGTTTCAGACACAGCAAACACAGTCAGACAAGCAACCTATTGTCATCTCTTCATACCTATTAATAATACAAAGTAATATGTGTATAGAGGGTGTTTATTTTAGAACAAGGCTCTGAAATATACTAGTTACGCCACTGAGTGTTTTCTCAACCTCTATCCCTTTAAGAACAAGGACAAGAAGAGCATGAGGTGGGGGAGGGGTATTGGCTGGGGTGGAACAGTCCAGTAATGAGCACATTCTGAGCATCATATGGCTGAAGACAGAATAGGATCAATTTCTTTGGACGTTTGTATTTAAATCCGAAAGAAGAGGGGGCTGGGAAGGGGGCTGGATTATTTGGATTTTTCTGCTGGGTGTTTTTTCCGTCTTTTTTTTTTTTTAAACAGTCTTCCAGGGAAAGGAGCTACACCTCTACATCACAGCAGGAGCACGGAAAAGGGAACATAGAGAGAAGCAGGAGCAATGGGAGGAATGCTGTGCCAAATAGGTCTTATACGGTGCGTGACTGGAGAAATGCTGCAATTTTTTATGTAGAGCATGCTTTAGACGGGAGGCCTTGATCTCGTCCACAGTCTCAGGCATCAGTGGATGGTCTACTATTGCTCTCCATCCGTTTTTTGTGTGCCGGTGCGGCACATTTGATGGGGGGGGGCCCAGCGATGTAATGTCTGATTGAGCGTATCAATGCTGCTGTGTGGATCTGGGAGAGGGAAAAAAAAACAGGCCTTGTTTGCGTCCTGATCCCCACGTAGAGGAAAACGGAGCACGGATGGGAGCTTATGACTACTGGGGCTGTACAGGGAACGCAGAAGAAGCAAACCATCTGCATGCCCATGGGAAGAAGCAGGCGTAATATAGGCATCCATTAACCCAGGCCTGGCGCAGACACAGAGGAGCTCTATCATTGGAACAACACGTTGACAAGACTGTTATTTTGATCGTTTTGACTGGGACTTGCCTATTTCATAGATAATCTGCTGTAGCATTTTCTAACAGGCCTTCCTCCCCTCTGTTATCACTCTGAAGAGCTAAACTTCAAGAGGAATATGTAAAATCCCTTTAACTTTTACCTGTAATCAGCCTTTCCCCTCTTTCTTACTACAGCGAAAGGCTCTGAGGTTAAACCTTTCTTCAACATTCCCTTTAACGGACCCTCGTCCCCGAGCTAAACTTGAAGGCCAGGAGACCAAACTGCCGCTTTAACATTTCCTGTATTCCTCTATCTCGGTCTTCCTTCACTGCTTCTTCTCTTGGGATTCCTTGACATTCTTGGATTTGCCAAATCCTGTTTCATGCATGTCCACTGGAGGCAGGTTTGACTTTGATGATGGGGGGTCGTACTGTGGAGGGTGGGAACAGGGCAAGGCCCACGGCCGAGGGGTCTGTACGGGCCCCCAGGGCCAGGGGGAGTATGCCGGGGCCTGGAGCCATGGATTTGAGGTTCTCGGAGTGTACACCTGGCCCAGCGGGAACAGTTACCAGGGAACGTGGGCGCAGGGCAAGAGGCACGGCATCGGCGTGGAGACCAAAGGCAGGTGGGAGTACAAGGGGGAGTGGACGCAAGGGTTCAAGGGGCGCTATGGGCGGCTGGAGAGCACCAGCAGCGGGGCGCGGTATGAAGGAACCTGGAGCAATGGCCTACAGGACGGATATGGGTCTGAGACCTACTCTGATGGAGGTGAGAATATTAAGTTTGGAAATACATGCCACGAATGATGCGTGAATGGTGTAGTGGAGTGGGTTATACACTCTCTTCACAACAGCAGCATACAACACTACACAGTTAAGAGTTCTTGGGCAAGACTCCCAATGCTACAGGCGTCTAGGTCTGGCTGTAAATTGTAAATCACACTGGACAAGTGTTTTTGGCGATTGCCATAAATGTAAATGCTAAAAAGTTCCATCGGATTCAGAATACGAAAAAACACATAATAACGCTTTAGGTTTTAATAGGCTCCAAAGTCAACACTACTTTAATTAGACAACTTTCAAACCTTTTGGGACGTTTGACATTATATTCATGGTTAATGACATGGCTTTGTGTTTCCAAATTAGCTATTGTACAAGAGAAGCTAATTACAATATTGCACTATTTTAATTAGTCCATTCAATGTGAAATTTTGACTGTGTAGAAATAACCAAAGAACAAAAACAGATAGAAGGTTCTGTGCAGAAAGTGATGATATCCTACTTAACTCAGCTGAAGCTGGAGGACCGGGCCATGAGTCAGTGAGTCAGTGGATTATTTGATGGTGTGTAGGTCTACATTAAGTGCGTGGTAAGGTAGTAAAAAAGCGCTCCTGGCAATTATGTAACCCTGCAGTGTGAATGGTTACAGTGTAGACTCGCTGCATTAGGTTTTGTAATAAGAAACGAGTTCTCTGCCCAGTTAAACTGACCCTGTTTACACAGCCTGGAATGACTGAAAGCGCCACTATCCCCACTCCACCATCTCAGTCCATTTCTCCATCCACTCCCTCCATTCTCTCACGCCTCGGTACAGTAGATCTCCATGGAAACCCAAAGACACCGGGTCAATGTGTCACCAGAGACTCTTGTGTTCTCAGAGCTGATTGGATGTCACGTTTTAGGGATACGTGCATGCGTTTAACATCGACCAGGATTATGCACAAAACAGCCCAATAATAATACAGACATACTACAGCCCGGGTTACGTCAGGACACGGACGAGCCACGAAAACGTCCCTGTGGAACTGCACCCCGTTTGTGTTTACGAAACACGAGCCAAGGACGGGTGTTTCACCAAGCGCTCGATCGGGCATAAATCGATCTAAAACAATGGCGAATACGGAACGATACGAGTGTTTGTTAAATCTATTGTCTGTTCAAAGCACGACTGAAGCAGGGTGGATGCCTTTTGTGATTGTGTGGTTTCAGCACCGCGGACAGTGACTGAACATATCCCACCGCGGGCAGCGACTGAAAAATCGCTAGTGGTTTATGTCTTAAACAGGAGCCAGCCCTAGTTCGCCTTTGTTTCACTCGGTGGCTCCCAGCGCTTATTTATCGACTGGCCAGCTAAAGCAACGGCTCGAAAAAGATCAATGCGTTGAAAACGCAAGCTATCGATTACTAAGGTTCATCATTTCGCCTTCTACCAGGTCCATAGCTTTCGCTGTACACTCCGGCTGTGCTTGATTTTACTTGCACTAACCCGGAGGAGCAGATGTGGGCATTACAACTATTATTTAGTAGCTCTTCCCCCTTTGCAGCATTAACAGTTTGTATTTTATTTTATGGTGGAACATTGCTGTGAGGGTCTGATAGTGGCTTCCAGTCACATACACATTTACTGTGGTCATATACCGATGGTGGATGATTAGTTATGGATCACAGACACACATCCAGCTCACCCTGATGATATACGACTGTGCTCCATCACTACGTCCCACTATCCCATAGCCAGGTGGGGGGCGGGTGATACCCCTCTGGGGATGAACTATAGCTCACGTGCCGCTGTTCCAGAGCGTCCTATTACATTTCTGGTGTTTCTATGAAGATATCAAGCTCTGTGCGCACAACCGGACGCAGCTGAAAGGATTTATTTAGAATGAAACGTTGGGACATTATAATACATTTTAAAATGGAAGCCATTTTCAGCTATTTTTCTAAAAGAAACCCGTGCTTTTATTCTGAAAAATAACGATTTACTCTGAATGTAATCAATCGCATGGGACATAATTATGTTTATTGTTGTGTGTGTGTGTGTACGTGTTGGTGAGGGGCGCTAAAGCTACTGTTCCCGGCATGCCCTACGCCCCAGATGAAATATAACATATTGGTTTTGTGTTTGTGTGGGTTCTTTTCATGATTTATTAATTGAGAATTCGTTTTACAGTATTATACATTGATATGCAGTATTTGTAAACACCAGAGGCCATTACATAATTACCATTGTCTTATTTATTTCACTTCAGGATTTGAACTGATTTTTTTTAGTAACAAACATATGCAACTGAGTATAATAATATTTATATAATATTTATAATCTAAAAAGCTAAACGTGAACTTATTTAATAATCTAAGATTTCTAACGTCCTCTGACGACTTTTTTGACAGAGAATAAATAAAACTGTGGTCATTGAAAAGATCCCATTTGTGTGTCTTGGAGTGCTTTCACTTGGAGTATATTCAATACATGTTTAAAAAATTCCTTCCAAATGTTTTTAAAAAGAAACATGTGATTCCTTACTGTAACATTATTAACAACAAGAAAGAATGATTCTATTGTTGTCCTGTCTGATTAACTCTATTGTGTCTTTTTACAAGGTACCTACCAGGGACAGTGGTTGAGTGGCATGCGTCATGGCTATGGGGTGCGACAGAGTGTGCCTTATGGCATGGCTGCCATCATCTTTTCCCCTCTGCGCACCTCCATAAACTCCCTGCGCTCTGAACACAGCGAGGGAGCCCCGACACCGGATGATAGTTCTGCTGTGAGTGGAGTGGCTGGGAGTCCTGTGGGCCGTGGAGGTTTTGTGCTTTGCGCCCCAAGCGATGCAGACAGGCAGCGGAAACGGAAAGGACGCTTCCGGCAGTCTATTCTGAGTGGCCTGAAGCTGCGTCGGTCAGAGTCTAAGAGCTCCTTGGCCAGTCAGCTAAGCAAACAGAGCTCCTTCTGTAGCGAGGCTGGCATGAGCACGGTCAGCTCGGCCGCCTCTGACATCCACTCCAACGTCAGCCTGGGTGAGGTGGAGATGGGAGGCAGTGTGGATGCCACTGTCACTGAGGCCTATGTGGGGGAATGGAGGAACGACATGCGAACAGGTTGGGGCATCAGCCATCGCTCTGACGGCCTTCGCTATGAGGGTGAGTGGTTTGGCAACAAGCGGCATGGCTACGGCTGCACCACCTTCCCTGATGGGACCAAGGAGGAAGGCAAGTACAAACAGAATGTTCTGGTGAGCGGCAAGCGGAAGAACCTCATACCACTGCGCACCAGCAAAATCCGGGAGAAGGTGGACCGTGCTGTGGAAGCTGCTGAGAAAGCTGCAGAAATCGCCAAGCAGAAGGCTGAAATTGCACTGTCGAGGTAAGCTCAATAGGGACTAATTCATGAAGGCTTGGTTTTCTGTTGATAGTGCTGTTCACCTACAATACACTTTCTTTAAATCTGGACCTACAGGGCTACACCCTGCCCTGCCAAATAAGTATAAGGAGAAGGAGCTTTGGATGCGATCCTTTACCATCAAGTTGTTTCATAACTCCATTTTGAGGTAGACATTAAGTAAAAATAATGAAGTACATTATATGGTGAATGCCGTCTGTTCCAGGACGAGCCATGCCCGAGGAAAAGCTGAAGCTGCTGAGGGAGTTGCACAGAGGGCCCTGGAGGAGTGTCATCTGGCCCGGATCATTGCCAAAGAACTCTCACCTTCCTTCCATCATTATGGAAATGGTCAGTCAAAAAAAAGTACCTCCTTGACAAAGCATTGTTTAATGTGTGTGCCATTGTGTTGTGTTATCCTGATAGGCCCTGCCTTTTTAGTATTTCCTCCCTTCAGTTCTCCTCATACAGCAAATTTAGAGGCTTTTCCTTTGCTGTTAGAGTAGAGGAATACGAAACAGTGTAGCAGGGGTTCTCCAGGCCCAAGACTAATGACGACTATCGTAAAGTATGGACAATTTTCACCATAAAACCATCAACATGACTAACAATGCTTTTCCTTCATCAGGGCTGGAATGCCAGCGACCAAAGCGTCAAGACAGAAAGGAGAAAGACATGGAGGTGATATCAACTGGGACAGACAGCCCCGAGCTCTGCACGCCAGACACAACTCCCCCAGCCCAGACCCCAGACTTAAGCCCAGCCCTTAGCAGCCCCTCCTCACCCCCCTGTACCCCACCATCGCACCGCGCCAGAAGCGCGTGTTTCATGCGTCAGAGCGCTGTGGACGAACAGGGAGGGGCTGAGATTCAGGTTCTGGTGGAAGGAAGAGGCACGGACAATGGAAGAGGTGGTGCCAACAGCTGGACTGCCGACGTGTATCCCAACCACAGGGGCAGCAAGGGAGAAAGTAGCCGCTCCACAACCCCATCTCTGTTGGAGGAGGACATTGGTCACATCAATGGACATGAGCAAAACTCTCAACATTCGACTCACCATGCATGGGAGAACGGCTCTTCCAATCACAAGTCCATTGAGCATGTCGACTCCGATAAATCGTGGGACCACGTGTCCTCCAATCCAAAACCCTGGAAGCATGCATCCTCCCATCACAAGGCCAGGGAATATGCAATGTCCAATCATAGAGAATGGGAGCATATTCCACCCAGTCATAACTCTGTGGACAAATCTTCCAAGCTCAAACCACAGGTGCACACATATTCCAATCACAAGTCATTGGGTCATACCTCGTCCAATCACAAAACCCATGAGCATTCTTCCTCCAATCACAAGCCAAAGGAGTATATCTCCACACATGCAAAACCCCAAGACCGTGTATCCCCTCATTACAACCCTCGCGAGCATGTTTCTTCCTATCGCAAACCACACGAGCATGTTCACTCCAATCACAAACCAAGCCAGTCCTTTACCAACCATACGGTTGGTGAATCTAGCTTGAATGACTACCAGCCACCAGAGCATGGAGCCAATAGCTCCTCTCTGGGATGGACTGTTGAGAACACTTCCCAGTGGGTCCCCTGCCACTCACAGCTGCCAGAGAAAGAGGAAGAAAAGCTGGATGACTACCGGGTGGAAATGAGGTTCCAGCCCTTAGACTCCATTCCCCAGCAGCACTTCGGCTCAGGCACGGAATGTCCGAGTCTCCAAGGGCACAATTCGCAAAGACTGCGTCAGCGGAACCACGAAGGCAAAGAGTGGAGCCTCGCGGCTAGGGAAGGGTCCATGGACTCTGTGCAGATGCTGGACAGCCTGAATGTCGGGGTGGATCTGGAAGAATGGCCGTTGCACAGAGATGTCACCCTGTCACCCCCTTTAACATCCTCTCCGATCACACTGGAACACGATGGAGAACATCTGAACCTTATTAAAACGAGCTCAGTAAGTACAGAGTCATATAAGGACTGAAGTTTACATTTGCCTTTATCTGGGGCACGTATTATCAATGTGTTTAATTACTACTGCTAACATATGTTGATTAACACATATACGTAGTTAAGAATACTGAAGCACTGGCAGCTGTTTTCTTGACATAAGCCAAACGTAACTCCATGGGAAATGCTAATTCTGAGTGTCTCCTCTTGTTTCTTCCTGCAGGGTTCCAGCTCTCTCCTGGTGGTCATGGTGATTTTACTCAACATTGGTGTAGCCATTTTGTTCATTCATTTCTTTATTTAAACATAAAGGCCTAGAGAATGTTAATAACAGCACTTACTATTATCAAAAAGTAAGATATGCACACGATGCACACTTAGCACCACGTCTTTATGTAAGGAACCCTGAATTTACCTTTGCCAGGTCCATGTACGTTGAACAAGTCCATATAAACTGTAAGTTGATTTTATGGTTCCATTTATGATATATTTCCATTATTATCCATTAGGTATATTTGCTTACTTTCTTCCTTATCCATAATAAAGGCCAATTCACAGTATACTTTAGGACTACAAGTACTGCACACAGTTAGTTTACAAAGATACAATATTACCTGATATTATTTACCATGCCTTTTAGTCATTTCTTTCTGTTAAACTGCCCGTTTCCTTTGGTTTTCTGAGCAGTGTAGTTTAGTGAGACGGTCTTGTGGTTTCATGTACAAAGATGTTGTAGCGCATGTGAGGTGGTCGGCTGCAGAAGGCAGTGACATGTAACTAGCCAGTCGAAAAACCCACACACCCCCATAAATATCCCAGGGTACAGCCCTATAGGACCGCTGCAACCGCTCATATGTCCATTCGTCTTCATCCCCAGATTTTGCATTCTCTGTAATGTCTGAGGTAAGAGCTATCTTTAAAGGGCTTCATCATGATATGATTTCGCTTGAATCCCAACACACACTCACACACACACACACGCATAGAGATTTGGGTAAGCCTGCAGCGTTCTTCCTTCACAGATTCAATCCCCCTTTACCCTCATCACTGAATGTCAGCACAATTCAGTCCGTCGCTTCGTTTGTTTTTCTTCACGGTAAACACGTTCACTTGCTATACACAACTATGCCGAAGTCGCTACTAAAGAAAGTAAGTTGTTCCTTTGTAAAACCATGTCATTACTTGCTATTATATGACATGAACCACGACAGAGGTGCATCAGTGGTTGAGTATTTTGGCTCATGCTCTGTAAAGTTTGAGACTGTTACCTTTTGACCACTGCTTTCAATATATATATACATATATATATTTATTCTATATTATTGAACAGTTAGTATCTTTTAACAGTTTGCAAGATATCATTGACAATGCTGAGTGCCTTTTTAATTGAAAAATCATCCCAGCAAGCGGGCTTCGTATAGGTGAAGACACATAACGAGGCATGGAAGAGTCTGGGTCTATCCCAACCCACGTCTGAACTGAAGGAGTTGGCTTTAGAACACTGAGCCTGTGGAGATTTTTACAGCATGTTTGTTGGCCTGTTTTCTTCTGCTGTTCTTCTGTGTGAATTTCTGCCTGTCTCTCTGTCCAGCAACTTTAGGTGACAATAGGGACTGAAAGCAGTGAAAAAAAATATGCCAGCTTATGTTTCTCAGTGGGACCTGACTGAAAAATCATCTAAATAAATGAATGATAAACTGCTACTGTATATTTTATACTACTCATCCAGTGACATCATTATGTTGTGAAATCATTGCATGCCCAAGCATGCCCTTTCTTACGCATTGATTTATGAGATTGTTTCCAAATTATGTGGAAAATTAATAAAATGTTTGGGGTTATGATGCTCCTTGTCATCTTCATTTGTGAACGGAATGTGTGTATTATACTGACAACAACACGGTCACGTTTACTGCCGGCTATAACGTTTCTTTACACTAGAAAGTGGAACATTTCTGTGAGGACAATGTTTATTGAGCTCAAGGACTGGTGTGGGATCATTAGTTCTGGGTCCTGAACACCACTCCTAGTCCTGCCAGTGCTGATGGAGCTCACATCACTGCAGGGAACACAGTTCCGCTGTTCCTCAGCCCAAAGCAATATGGTTCTGTCACTGTGTAAATAGTAGGACAGCGGCTCTGAGAGGCTACAGCTCCCTCTGCAACTTAACATATAAACTCTCACATCAACACCGAGGAAAGCGGTGTCTTAATCCGCGGCTCTGTAAACGGAACTGATGAAGACGTCAGCTGCGAGACAGATAAAGCAGATCTGAATGAATTGTGTGTATTTAAACCTGTTCTTTTTCCATGAAGGGAGCTGCATGTTTCCCGTTATGGACACGCCGTTGAGACCTGGTCAGTGTCTCCGGTTTAGGTTTAGACTCGTTTTTAATGGCGCTCCTCGGCGCGATGCCTGAAGAGAGCGAGCATGAAAGGAAGACTTGGTGTTATTTTTCGGGGGGAAATCGGATCCGGTTATTTTTCCCCTCTTGCCTTTTGAGTCCGCCCCTCTGATTTGGGTGGCAGCCTTGCTCGGGGGGGCTGCACACCGAGGTCCGATGCGTCACATTTATTTGGGCCTTCTGCACCCCACCGGCGGCGGATCGTCTGAGTCGGGTTTATTCTCCTCTACCGACACCGCGATTGCTTGGTCGGATCTCGCTGAAAATTAAGGTACTGGGTCGGGCGCGACGTGGGGAATTAGCTACCGCCGCTTTAGCCTCCGCGGAGTGATTATCCGCGGGTTGTTTTGGGTGTTTCTCCGCGGTGGAATGGAGTTAGCTGCACAGCGGAGGGACTGGGCTTTGGCCATTCGGCCGTTTCTCTTCTCAGATTGCCATTGTGCAGAGGCTTTGTGAATCTTTCACGCTCCATTCCGCTGTTTTCTGCCTCTCCCCTCCCTCCGTTTCTGCAGTTTTTTTGGCGTTAGCCGTTTTCCACACGGCGAAAGGAAAAAGGGCATTAGCCGAGCTAGCGTTAGATGGAGAAGCTAGCAGTGGGGAAAATGGCTAGGTAGCTAGCCCGAGTTGGCGTTAATAAGCTGAAGAAATGCTATATTTTATGAGTTTACTCGGTATTTTGCAGCACAAAGCAGACATGCCTGCAGCTGTTAGATTTATCGACTGTGTTTTCGTTGTTTTGTGCAATAACCAATGCCTAGGCTGCGAGGGGAAACAAAATAATACATTTGTTTTCCGTTGGCTACAGTGGCTAACAGGCGCTTTTAAACACTTAACCCTGTATTTCCATTGCAGTAACTGACATGAAGATTTTCAGTTGCAGACTATTTTGTCTCACATTTGCAGTGTTTATATTTTTCATGTAATTAATTTTTTTTAAAGCTGGACATTTCTCGGAATCTCGTGTCAGTGCTGTGTGTACATTGCAAATAAGTTTACAGTTGATACTAAAATCTAATAATTTGACGTTAATACGTTTGGAAAGAACCAAATTAAATTTAAGCTAGGCTAAAATACTAAATGTTTTCATCTGTGAATCATTCTATGTGTGTAATTAAGTTACCATAATTACATATATTGTTTATGCAAATATTTTTAATTGTTTAATTATTATTATTATATTTTTTTGCTGTTTGTGTTATAGGACAGTATATTTGCAACAAGTGACAGACATGAACAAACATCCACTGAGAGAATAACACTTAACATGCTTTCAAGTAAATTTGTGTTCTCTCTCTCTCTCTCTCTCTCTCTCTCTCTCTCTCTCTCTCTCTCTCTCTCTCTCTCTCTCTCTCTCTCCACAGGCACACTGCTGCATTACAAATGGTGTGAGCCTATATGGGACTTAATAAAATGTAACTGGAGTGATACTCGTCCAGAAAATCAGCCCCATACCAGACAGACACTTTTTTTACTTTTCTGGTGAACTGCTCATCTCGCCTGCCCCTGTGTATCCTGTTGTGTATCCATAGTGAATCTATACATGTACAGCGGAAGGATGACCGAGGCATGGCAGCAGCAGCATGCAGTGGCCCCCCCTCCTATTGCTCATCCCCTCCTTCAAGGGGCTGAAAATCCTCTGGGCAGTGCCGTGTATGGCATCGTGCTGCCAGCCGACCCTGCCTTACAGCAGTCCCAACACGGTCAGCACGCCCAGCAGCACCCTGTGCCTGCTCAACAACCCTCTCTGCAAGTCGGGAGTGAAGGTGGCCACAAATGCGGAGCTTGTGGTCATGATATATCTCACCTGGCGAACCCACACGAGCATCAGTGCATGGTAAGCCAGGATCGCTCTTTTCAGTGCACCCAGTGCATGAAGATATTCAATCAGGCCACTGACCTGCTAGAGCATCAGTGCGTCCAAGTGGAACAGAAGCCGTTTGTCTGTGGCGTGTGTAAAATGGGATTCTCACTTCTCACCTCTTTGGCACAACATCACAATGAGCATCAGAATGGAAACAACCCCATGAAGTGCTCAATTTGTGAGAAAACCTACAGGCCTGGTTCTGCCTCTTCCAACCCCCAGCAGGCATCCACTGGAGAGTCCTCCAGTAGTGGAGCAGCTATGGGTTCCTCTTCCTCCAGTGCTTTCCAGGGCTCTGACAGGCCTTACAAGTGCTCTGTGTGCTCCAAAGCTTTCCGCCACCTGTCCGAACTGTCTCGCCATGAGCGTGTGCACACAGGCGAGAAGCCCTACAAGTGCAACACCTGTGATAAGAGTTTCAGCCAGGCATCTCATCTAGCGCACCACCAGCGTACTCACAGTGCTGACCGCCCTTACAAGTGTGCTGTCTGTGAGAAATCCTTCAAACACAGGCAGCATCTTGTGCGCCACATGTATGCTCATTCTGGTGAACATCTGTTCAAGTGCAATCTCTGCGAGCTACACTTCAAAGAGTCATCTGAACTCCTGCACCACCAGTGCCAGCCGGCTGGAGAGCGGCCTTTCCGTTGCACGACGTGCGGCAAGACCTTCAAACGTCCATCAGACCTCCGGCAGCATGAGCGTACTCACTCTGAAGACAGGCCCTTCCAATGTGAGGAGTGCCAGATGAGTTTCAAGCAGCAGTACGCACTCGTGCGCCACCGTCGCACACACAAAAACCCTGCAGACCGGCCCTTCAAGTGCAACCAGTGTGACAAGGGCTTCCTTCAGCCGTCTCACCTTCTGTACCACCAGCACGTCCATGGCATTGAGAGCTTGTTCAAGTGTGCTGCTTGCCAGAAGGGGTTCCGACAGTCTGGGGAGCTGCTCAGACACAAGTGTGGAGAGTCCAGCACCACTGCTGTTGAAAAACCGTATAAGTGCGACGTCTGCGGGAAGGGCTATAAAAAGTCGTCGACACTCCAGAGACACCAGAACTCGCACTGCACGGAGAAGCCACTTAAATGTTCTCTATGTGGCCGCCGATTTCAGTCTTCATCTGATTTTGTGCAGCACAGGTGTGACCCGGCTCGCGAGAAACCAATGAAATGCTCGGACTGTGAAAGGCGCTTTAAATATTCTTCGGAGCTTCAGAGACACCGTCGCGTCCACACTGGAGAGAAACCCTTTAAGTGTCCTACCTGTGACAAGGGGTTTAAGCAGAGAGAGCATCTGGCCAAACACGGCATTGTGCATTCACGCGAGGCTCAGTTTAAATGTGTCTGGTGTGGCGAGTGCTTTGGAGAGCTGGGTGCACTGCAGGAGCACACGGTTCAACACACTGCAGAAGGTGGAGGCTATCCAGTAGCACCTTGCATACAGTAGTACCTCTAACCTGGTGTACAACTAGCTTCTCAACTTGTTAATGAAGCCACGTATAGATAGTGCTTAAGTTAGGAATATGACACTTGCTAGTATGCTAATTCTGATAGCGTATGAAGTTTTATTTGAAACAAGTACAAAAGACAAGACTTGTGATTTAGCTTTTTCAGTGTATCCATTTCACAACACAACCAGTATTCCCTCTTCCAGCCAGGCCTTAAGGAGCTTAACCTGGATAGGAAAGTAACTACAAAGCTGCAGCACATGAATGTTCAAGTCATCCTAATGGTTTGAACGACTTTGTTGGTCATGTCTGTGATGTACCCTTACATTGTAAGGAATCTTGCCTCTCATTGTGATTACACATTGCCCACATAGTTGGAATATACATTAATACAAAAAAAAAGAAAACAAACAAACAAAAAAAAACTACAAAAACAAAAACAAAAAAATGTTTGCAAAACGTATTAAGTAGACGTTTAGGTCATGATTTCAAATAGGTCAAAAAGACGGATTAAAACACTCCTTAAGTATAGGTAATATACAAATGTAATCTGAACTACAAGGAGGATGTATTTGTGCTGTTGGTGACACGTTCAGTTTTCTCTATTTTAATATCTGTGAACTTAAAACCATGTGTTTGTCAGACCTTGAAGTACCATAGCCAGCACTGGTCCAGTGCTGTCACCTCCGAGACTGACTGACGAAGTACATGAGAAACTTTTTTTCAAATTGGATTTCACTGGCTGGAACAAATTATCAAGCCCGTTAAGGACAAACTGGTTGCCTTTTGATCTTGTACAACCTCATGCTTTTTACCAGCCATAGTACTTGTATATAAGGCTCAGTATAGTGACTATGTATCTGTAACATATAACTCAAACGCTTAACCCATGATGTAACAGGGTACGTGCATGCATGAATAACCTAATATTTGTATGTTAATATTTTATGTTGTAAACTGTCACTGGTGCATATTTGTATGTTCTCTTACAGGCAACGTAACACTCAGTTGGTTCCTCTGGAAGTGTTTGGAATTGTATGTGATCAGCATAAGTGGTGATTTCATTCCTGTAGCTATCATGGGAGTTTAAACAATTACCAGTAACACTAATGCACTGGTATGCATACAGTTTACAGTAACATGGTGACTTACATTTATTTTTCAGCTGCCCAGCAACAGCATGTCTTATCACAACAACAATCAAGAAGTAAGGTGGTGTTACTGCTCATCAATGCTCTAATATCTGCAATATTGTTCAGAAATGGATGTTTTGTAATGCTATGACTATGAGTACAGTGGTAGAATTTAGTGTCTGTGTATCTGCACCATTCTGTAAACTGTGTTAGTGATCATTCCTCTCTTGAGGACAGGTATTACTCTGTTACAATGGATCTAGTACAGATCTTTCCCTTTTATAAACAGCACCATTTGTTTTTTTTCTGACATGATTTTTCTTTCTTTGCATCCTACTAAAGAATCACCATGCCTTTGAAGAGTGGTTGGTGGATAACATTCCTTTGAAATTGCATCTCTTTACTAAATTAGCAAATATTCAAATGCACCTTGTTTGTATTAAATGATACAAAAAAAGTAACATAAAGACATTTTAGACAAAATTGCACCTTAAATGGTCAGTAGTTGCCCATAATTATTTGGCCTAACTACATAGCAAAAGGTGACATGCTGTCTGTAGGCACAGAGTTGTTTGAAGTAGCATAATTATGTATAAAATTCAGCATTTGTTGACTCCTATTAAATTTTCATTTTAAGGACAAACCTCTTCATTAAATCTCTTCAGTGTCCATTGTCATTTTAATAACTTATGAATGTAATGGATAACCAAAGGGGACACCGCCTCATATGCTACCCAACACAACCATCCTTTTTTCTCTGCTTATCTTTTAAGACGTAAATGTTTTGATGATGGTGAAAGATTGAAGTTTGTAAATATCCCTGTATGTCAAAAACTTTGCCCTATCCATGCACAGTAAGTCTTCACACAAGTGTATCATGACCTTAGACTACATGGCATTAACCAATAAATGTTTTTAAAGACACAAAACGAACCTATGTATTTGTTTTTTTAAATAGGAGGTTGATTTGAATTTGAAAATATAGATAATTTAATGACTACCGCCCCATGTTTAGCCTTCAGAGATGTGTATTGGAAAGGCTGTTTTAGTTTTAACTACAATTAAAAATGTAAATTAAATGAATAATAAAAACTATTATAAGTCTAGGTATGGTGTTAGCATGCGATATCTCCAGTAAGAATCCATTTTCCATCCATCCATCCATTATCTGTAACCGCTTTTCCAATTTTAGGGTCGCGGGGGTCCAGAGCCTACCTGGAATCATTGGGCGCAAGGCGGGAACACACCCTGGAGGGGGCGCCAGTCCTTCACAGGGCAACACAGACACACACATTCACTCACACCTACGGACACTTTCGAGTCGCCAATCCACCTGCAACGTGCGTTTTTGGACTGTGGGAGGAAACCGGAGCACCCGGAGGAAACCCACGCGGACACGGGGAGAACACACCAGGATCCATTTTTCCAGTTTTAACTGAAGGAATATTTTTAAGTAAGAAATATATCGTGATAAATTATCAATTGAAAACCAAGGAAATCAGTTTTAAACTGTACACTTATGCCTTAAAAACGACTTAGATGTAACTTAAACTTACGTTAAATCAGCGCCTAAGGATCTATCTCCATCCACTCCTCCAAACTCACAAGTCAATAGAATTCGTTTCTTTTTTGATATAATTATTATTATGATATAAAAAAACACTGGCTTTCTAAATGTAGCTACCTGTTTCAGACCATAACCGTTTTAAATTGGGAATGCTCATCCATGGTGGTGATGGCTTATTTCTTCTAGCTTAACACAATTTTTTTGTGGTTTTTATGTGATTCACACTGGAGTTGGCCTTTAAATGTGCACATGAACCGATTCTGAAGGTATTTTCGGTTGGACTCTTAAACCTAAACTTAATATTAAAATACTACCAGTAATGCTGTTTAACGCAAGACTAGGCTTAATCCATAATATACACATATGTATTCCTCCTTCCAAACAATAATTGAAAAAGCAATGGGTTTTACTGAGTAGTAAAACATTTGTTAGCTTTAATTTCGATTTAAATTCCATTTTTAAGTAGTACTAATACATTTAAAACATCGCATTTGTTCGGAATGAATGTCTAGTTTAAAAATTAAATCCGGTTTGTCCGGTAACGGCTGTGTCCAAATTGTCTCTGTGCTTCCTACATAGTGCACACTGCGCGGAAGATAAGACTGCGCCTTCTTCACCAAAATAGTGCACCGAATGCTAGCAATTGAGCCGTACTTGTAATAACTGACTATATATCGAGTTTTGTTAGACACATTACGCTATACGTAGGTGTTGATGTCGTTATTTAAGGATTTACACCGTGTACTACACAGTAGTTAAGGACCGATTTGGGACGGAGCCCGTGGTTCACTCATGCTTTTCCTTTGGAAAACCAGACGCTCTGGAAATGCAACAAGGGCTTCCGTTGCTCCGAGTCAGTTCGGCTCCATCCGCGGAGCCTTCGCTTCTGCAGCGCGAAAGGGCGAGCAGTCTTCAGGCGGCGGAGTCGTGGTGTAATTTCCCAGCATCTTCGGGACTAATATTTCGTCACGGGACGATTTCAAGTTGTTTTATGAATTAGTGGCAGTTGGCAGGAGCCTGAAGAGCAGACGCCCTCTTTGAAAATAAAGAGTCCAGTGTCGGCGGTAGACGATAACGTTAAACGTCACTGACGAGCGAAGCAATATTGGAAAGTGTTTGTTAAAGTGGATGTGGTTCGGTTAGTGAGGGTCTAACTGTTACTATGTACCCAGCTATCATTTATTAATGTAGCCAGCCTCCTTATCTCGAAAAACAGCAACCTGCTTGGCCAGCAAATGTATTTTTGCGTTGGTAGGAACGTTAGGCAAGCGCCATTGCAGCCATTACAGTTGTTTCTGCTTAGCTAGCTGCAGCGGAGAACCTGAACCTTATTCTGAATATAGCCTACTTTCCCGACGAAGTTCGAATCCATTCTCCGTTTTGTGGTAAGATCTAACTATTTACCGTTACCTCACGAGTAAGGTTTTAACGTTAGCAAGCTTTATTTCAGGCTTCTGCCTTCACAAATGCTGGTATGTCCGTGAGCTAGCTGCTTATTTCCCCTAGTCCGGCTATGTCGCGTTGTAGTAAAGAACAGACGTTTCTGACTAACGTTAAACGTTAAGACACTGGCTTTCGGCCCACGTTTGTTTTCTTTTCAACTCGGGAGCCGCTTTAAAGCGAGGTCATGGTCCCCGCTGCACTGCGGCCGGTTTTCTCTCAGCAAATCCGCTCCCATCTCCTGCGCTGAACCAGCCTCCTGTTGTAAAACCTCCGAGAATAAACATTGTCATCATCAGCAGCGCTCAGCTCCGCGGGTCTGCGGTGACAGTGCGGTGTTCGGAGCGGTGAAAGCAGCTCTCTCGCCCATGCCCGCCATGCCCGGTCCAGCAGCCAGCAAAGCACGGGTGTATGCTGATGTCAACACTTTGAAGAGCAAGGACTACTGGGATTATGAAGCACACGTGCCTAGCTGGAGGTACCTGTTACCCCTTCATCTACAGCACGAGACACACACCAAAGATCTGCCTTTACTGAATTACAGACGACTCATTTTCAAAAATGTAGTTTTAGAAGTTGTTTGCATTCTCATAATCTAGGTAATACCAGACACATGAGCTCTGGGCTCTGAGGTGTTCTGTCCATCTGTCTGAGAACACCACCAAGTGTTAGTCACTTCCCTTCATTCAGTGCTAGCTTCCTGTCAGACATGTATCCTTTCAGACCCTCAGCATTGCAGTGTCTTATTAAAATGGACGAATGTATAGAAACACAAGGTTTTTCAGGTTTACTGGAGTTGTATGTTTCTGTCTTTCAAAGAGGCAGTTTTTCACTCTGTGTGTGGTGGTGTGATGGTTTTACTGTTGTCTAGAAGGTCTGTTTTGTAAATGAAGGGTCTCACTGTTTTGCACGGTACTCTACAAATACATGATCATGCTTTAGGTGTTTGAACAAACCATTTGGAGTGCTGTATCTCTCTCTCTCTCTGTTTCTCTCGTTAGCAATCAAGATGACTATCAGTTGCTGCGTAAACTTGGGCGAGGCAAATACAGTGAAGTGTTTGAAGCCATTAACATTAACAGCAATGAAAGGGTTGTAGTTAAAATACTCAAGGTGAGTTTTGAGATTTCCTGAGAAGCAAGATGTATTCTGGGAGTATTGCTCTTTTTTTAAAATTGTTTTTATTATTGTTATAATAATTTGGAACCGTTTTCCTGCTTCTGCAGCCTGTAAAGAAAAAGAAGATTAAGCGTGAGATTAAAATCCTGGAAAACCTAAGGGGAGGAACTAATATAATTCGCCTTGCGGACACAGTGAAGGATCCTGTGGTATGCTCCATTACAGTCTGTACAGAGGACTGTTTAAACCTGTTTGTACAATAAATGTATTCAATTAATTCATGGTTTTGGTGTCTTATCAGTACATTAATGATTGTTGTCTGTATTTCCTGCAGTCTAGAACACCAGCCCTTGTCTTTGAATGCATCAATAACACAGATTTTAAGGTACCGGTGTAATGCTACCTTACCATCCTCACATTCAGCAATGGAAATATACAAATAAAAACGATTTCATATCTTGAAATCTTAGACAACAGATTCTCAAACAAAAACCAAATTGAGTTTTTGAGATCTCAGATGTCGTAAATAACCAGGGAGTTTGGTAATTTTTGAAAAAGCAGTGTAATTCTTTTTCTAACCCAATGCAGAGAAACAGGTTTCACATTAACTCAACTGTGGTGAAAGTGGACTCATCTTACATTCTTGTGTTTCTAGGATCTCTACCAGAGATTAACAGATTTTGATATTCGTTTCTACTTGTTTGAACTCCTAAAGGTAAGTATGTTACATTACCACGAAGCTTCAAGGTCATGTTTGTTGTTTTCTTTATCACATGTTAATCCTCTACAGGCCCTGGATTACTCTCATAGCATGGGAATAATGCATCGGGATGTCAAACCACATAATGTCATGATAGATCACCAAATTAGAAAGGTAAATGATCATTGGCATTTTAACACTTTCTTCCAGCCGATCTGAACTGAGAGCCTCGTTAAATTACTCTATGGTTTTGTGTCTTTGTTTTAGTTGCGTCTGATAGATTGGGGCCTTGCGGAGTTCTATCATCCGGCACAGGAATATAACGTAAGGGTGGCCTCTAGATCATACAAGGGACCAGAGCTGCTGGTTGATTATCAGGTAGAGTGGTTCTTCAGTTCTGTATGAAAACAATGCCTTTAGTTCACTGTTCTGTTCCTGATAATTGTTGGTATTTCACAAAGATCATAGTTAAATTCTCCAATTTTTGTTTGCAGATGTATGATTACAGTTTAGACATGTGGAGCTTGGGCTGCATGCTGGCCAGTATGATTTTCCAGAAGGAACCCTTTTTCCATGGCCAGGACAATTATGACCAGGTAACCGCTGTAAGATAATGGCTGCTCAGCCAGTAAAAAGTAAAAGTAATGGGGCTTTCCATGGTTTATTAAAAACTTCAGCATAATTTGGTTGGAAATATACACACACATTTCAAAACATAACCAGGTTTTGAACATTTTAGATCGAAATCTTTTTTCACATTAATAATAAAATGGGGTTTCTCAGCTTATACGTAAACACTTAATATAATTTTCTGTGAGGCATTAAAACCCATTTTTATTAGTGGTTCTTATCACAACTCCTAAGCATGCCGACCCTGAGGGCTCTGGAGTACTTCATTTCACGTTTGCGTGAATCTATTACAGCTTAATGATTTAATTATTCAGATAATTGGCTGAACTCCTTTTGGAATATCTGATGGATTGCTTGTATTTGTTATTCCTCAGTGTAAAATAGCACAATTATCGTTTTTACAGCTTGTCCGTATTGCCAAGGTTCTTGGGACCGAAGAGCTTTACAGCTACTTAAATAAATATCACATTGAACTGGACACACGCTTCAAAGACCTGCTTGGACAGTGAGTTTTAATTCTAGTCCTTCACGGTTATGCTTGAATGGGTGGAATAAATAACTCTTTTGAACATTAAGCATGCAGCAGCTCTAGTTTTAACTGTCATGGCTAATTTGTCAAACCTTTCAGACAAACGCGAAAGCGATGGGAGCACTTTGTGCAGCCAGAGAATCAACACTTGGTGAGCCCAGAGGCTCTAGACTTGCTGGACAAGCTGCTGCGTTATGACCATCAGCAGAGACTGACCGCCCAAGAGGCCATGGAGCACCCCTACTTCTGTGAGTCAGAGGATATCGATACCATATCCTAACCACATTTTTTAATCCACAGTAAAGTGCATTTGTCTTTTTGCTTTGTTAATGACAGGAGCCTAAAAGCTCATTTATAAACTATTCTTAATTTCCTTCATAAATTTGATCTCAATTTCTCAAATAGTACCTACAGCTAAAGATCATCTCTGTGCATTTGGAAAAAAATGGCACCTGGTCTTAAAGCAGTTGCATATGTTTTCTGTAGATCCTGTGCTGAAGGGACAGTCACTCTCAAACTCAGATGGCACCCTGGCAATAAGCAGCTCAACTGCAACATGATAAGCTAAAAGCAGGTAACAGCATTCGTGTACATATTTGGCATATGGCAGAGGTCTAGTGTCGTATCTATGAGGGATTACTAAATCTTGCACATGTATGTGGATTCAAGGTTGAATTTGTTTTTGAAGACCTATGCTACATGGTGTATGGAGGGCTGGACAGTAATTCAGTATCAATATATACCGCAAAATAAAATGTTCCAATAATAATGAGTTTTTAAAGACATATTTCTATATATATTATTTACTGCATCTGTCAGTGACTGACATTCATTACATGGCGCTGCCCTGTTCACTGCCCTCAATTTTAAAGTTAGTTTAAAAATATTAATATTGACAAAGCCAAGAGGTTTTTGTTTGAGCGTGATGTCGTTTCTTGTTTGTTCTGGGCAGTTTTTGTTTATGTTGTTATATCGATATCGGAATTATATCAACTGAAATGTATTGTGATTATAAATATCGGCCGTATCGTCCAGCCCTAAGTGTATAGTATATTATTTGGAATTATTATAATATGGTATAATGTTTGGAAATATGTTGTTTTTAATTATGCCTTTTTTTTCTTTCAGGAAAACCTTTTTACCTCAGTGTTTGGCAGAGACCCTGCGTTTCAGGTGTAAAGCTTCACTTTACTGGAGCAAGAAGTCATTAAATCACACAAGACATGTACAGAATGGACACACAATGGGCTGGCCAATTCCTTCTCCTTCATTCACTTTGTATTAGTGCTGCTTGCCACAGTTACCCAGAGATACCAAAAACTGGTATCCTGTATGTCCCCCCCTCTCTCTCCTTTTAAGTTAAACATCTCTTTAAAAAAAAAAAAAAAAAAGGAAAAAAAAAAAATTATATATATATAAGTAATATGAGTAATATGATATTGTGGTTGGGAAAGAATGCCTGCTCTTTCCCTGTGACTCTCAGGCTCAATACGACTGATGTGGGCTCAGGATCCAAGTTGCATTTTGTGGAAGATGATGGTGTTGATCAGTGACTTGCCCTGCTGTAATGAGTGCAGATTATAAATTATAGTATTATTGGGTATGGAGGCTTTTCTGCAATCTATTGAAAATATGATATATTAAACAAGAGATAATTTTTAACCAGTTTGGAATGCGGGTGTGTATTTTTAACCTCTTCAGTCACTGGTGGTGTTGTGTTTCAAATATAGAAGACAGCTGTGCTAAGGACCTGACTGGTTTCTGGGGCCTAAATTAAGCATAGACTTTGATCTAGAAGGAAACCAAATTTACTGTTTAGTGCTAGGTAAAGTCAACAGAAATTAACAAGAGAATGGGTTTTCAAAACTAGAGAAAGAAATAATGGACTCCTAACAGCCACAGATACACCACACTTGAAGCCCTCAGTAGTGAGAGAATCAGTCTGTTTTGCCAAAAAACAAACAAAACATTTAAAAAAACTGTTGATGATATGGAAGTGTGGAACTATACAACATATAAAACACATTTTTATAAATAATATGCAGACAAAAAGCAACCTCATTAACCACACACAAAACCACAGTGGACACTTCAGTCCGCCATTTTAATAACTGAAGCTCTCAGATTATTTGAGGAACATTAAATGTGCAATATTCGTGCAGTAATAGTTGATGACTACAGTGAGTTGGATATGTCATTTCAAGCATTGTACAAATGGCCACTACAGATGAGTTCTCAACCCATCTAAGGCACATCCACATCACCTCCCCTTATCTCTTCCTGAGTCCATCACACTCCCTTTTTTCAAATTCACAATACTGAGGGAGCGGCAGGCGACTGGCCACTTTCGGCTGATCTGTACAGGCATAGAGAGCAGAGGTTGCAGTGGTCACTGGCCTACACGGGCGGACACGTCACATTAGAGCGGGTAATTAAGTCCACCAAGGGTGCTCCAAAAAGAACAGTCTTTTTTTTCCGTATTTAACTAAATCTAGTGGCCTTTCTAGGTCCAGGCATGATATAAAATAGAGTCTATTAAGACGTTTAAAAGTCAATTGCACTTGGTGTTTTTTGTCTCGTCAAACAATCATAGTTCACGTGGGGCTTTTTGCTGAACATCCTTGGTGTCCTTTTTGAAAGACTAAGGCGTACAAAAACATACTCCGCTACTGGAGATTAATAAAGCTAAATCCAAGAACATTCATTTTTCCTTATGAATACAAGAGGTAAATAAATAAGAATAAATACTTGCATAAATAGTGGGATATTTAACAGTGGTTTAAAAAGCACAAACCATGTTCTAAAATAGCACAGGAACGACAATAAACGCAGTGCTCGTTTGGTGCTGAACACCAGGGGAAAGAAGTGTTTACATATGTCATTGCTGTCCAAAAATCTTTATTTTCCGAATAATTTTAGCGTTCATCTTGTGTGAAATATTAAAGATTGTCTTTAAAATGATTGGTCTCACAGACATAGCTCTAAATTTACAACAAGTTAAATCTCTTTTTAGACTTACAGTAAATAGTCCAGAGATGTGCTGATTTATTTATTCATGTTTTTGGACAGCAATGAAATGCAGTGTGGTCAGATTAAATATCTGAATTAGTGCTTAAATGTTTAAATGTCTAAAATATAATGACACTTAACAAATAAAAAAAAACGTTTGGAAGCCTTTCCAAAGCAGTTTAGATGCCTTTGATAGTTTGTTAGCCTCTGTTAACGAGGCTATGATAGGCATTTATGTTCGTTTATGCCAATACTGTTCATAAACTGTATTTGTACTGAAGATCCAAACCCTTGATAAAAGTAGTGCTCTGAGAAATTGGTAATATGCACTAATTGTAAACAATATTGGTAAAGCCTTATTTGAAAGCTACCTGTAAGTTTATAACACCAGCATATGCATTGAATAGCATGTTTATAGAGCAGTAATTGAAAATAAATTATGTAGATTATGTAATAAAAAAAGAAAATCACAAAATGTGAGTTTCTATTCAGAAGATCTTTAGGTGCAGACTTGACAATGTATTATAAGAACTGAGCTATTATGTCGGTTTAAAGAGAGTAACATGCATATTCATACACACAAGGAAAATTAACGGCAAAATCTTCTATAGCACTTCTAATTAGGCTTCTCCATCTTACTAATGATGCATCATAACCATGTAATTAAACTAATGAGCCCTTATGTAAATACAAGAAAATGTGCTTCACCAAACTATGATTTCTGGCATAAGCTGTTCATGAGTTTTCAAATTATTGCTTCATGTATGTTATTCAATGCTCATGCATGTATCTTGAAGACTTTAGGCAGCCTTCAAATACTGTTACCACATACCCATACTGGCACTTAAAAAGCTTTAACAAAGACCGTAACACTTAAGTGGTATTAACATGATTAAAACTACCGTGAGGTTCTTCCATTGGACACAACTGGCAAGTGGTCAGATCTGTTGATATGGCATTGGCTATGACGATGTTGAAGTTGATGAAGACAATCCAGAATTGGTGGGATTGACAATGATGAATGTGCTCATGAAACCAATGGAAGAGATGTTCAGATCTGACTGAATCTTCAAAATGAGCATCTATGTGACAGTTCATGGGACCAGTTCTTGCAGCTCAGCGTCGTTCAGTTCGTTGACTGTAACAATGTGGTCAAGTTGCTGCAAGTAACGTTCCTGGTCTTGCATGAAATGAGGGATCCTTGTTCTGCCAAGAACTGCATGGGGACGAAGCCTCTCCACATCTTCATAGGAGACCTATGGATGAGATTACTTTGTATTCCTTACTTGTAAAATGTGTAGATTAGGCTAGATGCATATTTATGTAATGCTAGTTACTTAGTAAAAATAATGACTACAATATGAAAAAAGTCTCCTTATGAATGAGTAAAACTGCTTTCTTATTGTGTAACTTATATAAAATGGCAGTGGAACTTGTTAATCCATCTAGTATCTATAAGCAAAGGTACTGAAGCTGCAAAATTCAGTGGTGCGTACAAACAAATTTTACAAAACAAAGAAACTGCACTACAGCAGTTTTTGACTAAACACAGTAGAAGTAATATCTTGATTTGAAAAATACTCATAAAAGTAGAAACCCTTCAGGATTTACACGTACAGTGGAACCTCTACTAACGAACTTTCCAAGATACGAACCGGGCATTTGAATATTTTTTGCCTCCACCAACGAACCATGACTCTAGAAACGAACCCGAGCCTCCGCCGAGCCGGCGGCTGGAAATGGCCACTGACCCCAATAGGCGAGTCTCCCACCGCCCAGACTGGAGTGAGCTTTTAAGATTAGCAAATTGTAGTTTTAGCAATTTAGCATTAGTGTAAATAGCAGACATCGAAATTAGTGCTATGTTAAGCCGTATCTACGCTTCGTCTCCCCACATTCACCGCCTACTCTCCGTTATTCCACCCACCCCCCACCTCCCGTCATACAGCCAACTCAAGGTAGCGATGTGTAACCACTTAAAACTTTTTTTTTAATTTTTTTATTTTTTTATTACTGTTACCACTGTGTTTCTCTTTTATTTTTAGTAACGCTACATGTATTTTTTTACTAATTTGAGAGTGTTGTAAACATATATCAGTGCAAAAAGGGTGACTTTCGGGGTGGGGGCTGGAACACATTAATTGCTTTTCCATTATTTTAAATGGGGAAAATTGACTCGAGAAACGAACTTTTCTACTTACGAACCGGGTCACGGAACGGATCAAGTTCGTAGGTAGAGGTTCCACTGTACTTGATTAAACATAATTTACTACACATGTGATTATGAAAATACTACACATAAAAAATAAACTGGAAATACCTTTCCCAGTGAAGCTAACATCTTGAAATCTATGTCTCTTCTGTGGCGTAAAATCCGAAGGATTCCATCAAGATAAACCTGATCTTTACTGAAGCAGCCTACAAGGAAGAAAGTTATATTATAACTGTATCTAGTTAAACTGGTCGTGAAGTGCCAGAGATTTCACACTAATGCTGCAGATTTATACAAGAACAGAGGCTATGTTGTTAGTTTGCTTGTGTACCTGGTTTGGAGGTATCTGTTTGTCCCCGTTTGGCACGAAGACAGTACTCCCAGCGTACAGCGGGATCTTGGACAAAGCGGCCAATATGGCTGAAGAGCTGGCTGAAGCTCATGTTGGCCGCGTGGTACACAGTGTAATAGAGAAGAGCAGCTCGCCATAAGAATGGCTGCTTCCGCAAAAGCACACTGTGAAGGCTGGCCAGTCCTTCCTCTGTAGGATTTGCTGGCTTCAGTCCAAACTGCTTTCTTCCAACAGTAGTGGCCCAAGGCTGCATGCTGTTATTCACACCCCGTAAGTAATGTGTACCTGAGAGTGCGAGTTAAAACAGCTCAAGAAATATGCAGACTGTTATAAATGTGTTAAGTTTTATACGTGTAACTACCTTTTATTTTAGGTTGAATTTTAGGTTTTTGTCAATTTTTCAGTATGTTATTATCTTTATTATTTGCATACAATTATGAACTATGTTCATATAGTAAATATAATGCCTTTTATTGGACTGGTGTCAAAGAGTGAGTTCCTGCCCTGTGCCTTTGCCCTATGTTTTTTCAGGTAGGTTCTGGGTCCTCCATGACACTGACTGGGATTAAGCAGTCCCAGAAGGTAGAGAAAATAATGACTGAATAATAAGTAGAAAATATAAATAATTCAGGAAACAAGTTTAATTAAACTGTCATGTTTACCTGTTAAACTATTGTAACAGTTTCCGGATCTGTCATGGAATAGTGTATTTACATTTTAGATGCTTAAGAGCAATTATTTTCTTATTTTTACCACGTTCCTTCACTTGGAATAAGGGCCATATCTGAAAGGAATTCTTGAGGAAGCGGAGAATGCCTGCTTTAGTAGCTGTCTACTGCAAGGTAATATTTTTCTACATACCAATCTCATGTCTCAGCATCCCTTCCAGCCAGTGTTGCCTTGCTCCAGACAAGTTGATGGTTAGAGTTGGCCTACAGCTCTCCACCATCATCACAGCCTGGGACAGCAGTTCATCAGAGAGACACACTACTACCTTTAAATGAAACCCAACAGCAATTCAAACTTTTGAAGGTCTGTTTGGAGACACGTCATATGTGTATGCACAAACGCTGAAACAGAAACACCACACACCTCACCCACACAGCCCTCTTTCTGCAAGTACTTGCGTGCTGTTGACCACACTCGACTTTTTGGTAGCACACTTCCTCCTGTGACTTCTTCAAAGTTCTCGTACGTGCCAAACTTCCTCAAAACACACTCCATGATTCCAACTGCCTGAGGGATGTAAAGGGGTAATTGTTTATTCAAAGTTTTGGAACCACTTTGCATATTGACACATTATTTTTATTGTATGTACAGTAGTGTCATATACGACATACAGCACAGTGCAAAAGTTCCAGCCATAAGATCTGAATAGAACAATTAATTACTTGCACAGTTCAATGTCTGACAGCAGTAGATAGGTCTAGATATTCAATATTTAAAGTGCACATATTAAATATTGCTTCCCCACAAATGAACAGTTCTGGAATCTTAAAGATCAGCTTCAGCATCTGTTCCTTAAAATAGCATTGAGCCTCCATTTACTCTAAATGTGATGCAGCAGGTCTGGTTTTTTTTACTCCTACTCCTTTTAACCTAATCTTTGTGCTCTCACATAAATGCACATGCAATGAAAAAGTTATTTTTTTCATGTCCCCTTGGAAGCATATTGGGAACAATAATTAGTTAATGATAAATAATGTAACATAATAATGTAATTATATATTAACAACATCTATTTTATTTTTACAGCTGTACAGAATTATCTGTTGTCTATAGAAACCTATAACTCTGTTCATTGTATAGATTGTGGATATATTTAAAATTTAAGCATTATGTTTTTTGCCAATTACTGCAAGCTGAAAGATGTGATGTGGCACTGGACTAACTTTCATTCATTCATTATCTGTAAGCGCTTATCCAGTTCAGGGTCGCGGTGGGTCCAGAGCCTACCTGGAATCATTGGGCGCAAGGCGGGAATACACCCTGGAGGGGGCACCAGTCCTTCACAGGGCAACACAGACACACACATTCACTCACACCTACGGACACTTTTGAGTCGCCAATCCACCTACCAACGTGTGTTTTTGGACTATGGGAAGAAACCGGAGCACCCGGAGGAAACCCACGTGGACACAGGGAGAACACACCAACTCCTCACAGACAGTCACCCGGAGCGGGAATCGAACCCACAACCTCCAGGCCCCTGGAGCTGTGTGACTGCGACACTATCTGCTGCGCCTGGACTAACTTGCACAATATATAAATGAAAATATTACAGGCATGTGAAAAAGATAGACCTCAGATGTGTGATACCTTCATAAACATACCTGGGAGAGAAAGAGACCTGAGCCATCTTTATACTTCTCCAGCACAGTGCTGGGCTCTGGAGTGGTGTATTCAAACTGAGGCTCGTACTTAAAGTCTGACTGGAAAAAGTTTTCGCGTTCCTGATCAAGATTAATGGGGCGTAGAGCCACCAGCAGGCATGGTCCGCGAGGGGTAGAAGGCGTAGGGAGTGGTGTGGTGCCCATGCCCCTGGCGATGTGTGGTAAGGACGTAGCTGGACGCATTCTGCCCCTGCCTACTCTAGGGGGCGCTGTGGTGTTCATGGCGCATGTGCTCTCACTGCGGCGCATCCAGCCTCCAGGACCCAGGCTAGGACTCGTCAGGCTTCGCACTGGAGGAGAAGGTGCACCGCATCGCCATGGAGGCTGCAGAACCTTCCTTTCAGGCTGAAGATGATTAGCCCTAAGACACTGGGGTTTTATCTCAAGGCTCAGGGGCCTTCGGGGTCCGTCTGAAGATTCAGATCCTCGACTACTACCCCCTGCTGCCCCACACTTTGGCCTTTGCCCTGACTGTGTGTTGGTGGGGGCAGAAACACGAGGCTGAGCTTGAGGCCCATTGTGCAGCAGTCTGTCCCTATGGGTGATGCTACTGGTTCTAGCTCTGGCCCGGACAGGTTTGGGCTTCTCCAGATTGGGCTCCGCCTCTGTATCTATGCCCGAGGCCGCCATGCTCTCGCCATCAGCCCGCTCCATACAGTTCTCCCCCAGGTCGAGCACCATTGCCGCTAGAACGCCCCAGTCAAGCCACACTGCGCACCTGTCCACAACAGAACAAAAGTCTTACCTCTTCGGAAAGCTGCTGAAAGAAAAACAGCAAGAAACACAGAGTAACAGATTAGAAAGAGTGCAAAGTTGTGTTACTTGTTTAAAAGTAGAATATAGTGGCAGTAAATGGTTATTTGTAATGGGTTGATATCTGCAGAACAAGAACACTAGACAGAAGGGGAAAAAGAATAAATGTGTCAAATCCTGTTAACAAATTTTGTCCGATTTGTCATTGATTCGTTGTCAGATGTCTGTTACTTAAGGTTTCGGAAAGCTACGCAGTTTTTAAAGAAATTTCAGAGTTCTGAAATGGGAAAAAGGGCTGAAAGGCTTGTTAATGAATGAGCCCTTTTAAAATGCTGGCTGTTACTAGCTTCAAATATTTATTAATCCAGAACATTTTAGAAACATCAGACCACAAACCTGAGGATAAATAGATTATGGAAACTCAAGTCTCCACAGAAGCTCTAAAACTCATTCTCTTTTAACTCCCTCAATAATGAATCAGTAAGTTATGTATAACATGTTTTATGATGAACCCAGCCTCACCAGATACTAGCCACATAATGTGGGGCATTTTGTAGTCATTTAGACTTTTTTAAAGCTCAAATATAAGGTGCATTCTGCAATGTGAGGGGATTTCTACATCACTACTGTACAGCGCATTAAGGTCTGTGTAGATTAGTGAGTGTGTTCACGGATAAAGCATAAAATAACAGGCTTATGTGTTTAAAACTCAATACGGATACAGTGATGAATAGCCGAGACAGTAAAAAATGAAAGGGATAATAAGCTGATAGCCACAATAAATAGTTAATGAAGGAATTCATATCTTATACAATAATAAATAGCAGTTACAGATACAGTAATAAACTGAGGATAGAAACAGAAATTGTGTTCAGTAGTGAACAGATGATAGAATAAATTAAAAAAGGTAACAGTTATGAATAGCTGACAGCTACACTATAGAATATATTGTACATGGAATATGGTACATTAATGAATAACTGATAGCTACAGTAAGTTTCTATCTACAGTATGAATAACGTTAGCTTACACAGTACTGAATATGTTCTTAGGAACTGAACAGCTGACAGTGGACACATTAATGAAAAGCTGATATATTCATTCACAGCAAGTAACAAGATAATGGCGCGAAATGCTGGTGTTTAGCATGCAGCGGCACTGACTAAAGAGGAAACAAACCATAACCACAGTCAAATCTCGGCTCGGTTCTGTTCTGTGGAGTCGCTTCTCTCCGGACACTAAGGGTTTTTTCTGGCCGGGTTTGGCTCTTTGTTTCGGCGGCTGCTCACATGGCGGGGCCGTTGTCGGTGGCAGTGTGTGAAGCTCCAGAGCTGAAAAAGACTATAAAGGCGGGTTATAGCCGCAAATAGCGGCTCGCGGCTTAGTGCGCTGCGGACGGGGAGGAGCGCGCGCAACGCCGGTGCCTGCGCTGGAACAAATGACGCGCTGCGCCGCCATGACACAAACACGCGCCGACGTCCACCGTACGTGAGCACGCACAGACCCTCAACCCACCGCACTTGCCACGGTTTACACCGTTTTCCACCCGTTTTCCGAATCACTATTGACTGCCTACGGAGCCCCTGAGGGGACGAGGTTAGGGGAAAAAAACATCTGCGGTGAGGGGAGTTTGCCATTTAAGCGCACGTTTTCTTAAACCACGCCCACAATTTCTTTATCTTTATCAAGATGTTGCAAATCATTCAATCCTTTTTTTAAATTATGTATACACTTCAAAGACTTCTTCATTTACTTCATCTTTACGTAATCACGAAAAAACGGGCCTTGAGAAAATACACCATAGTCAGTGGAGCTGATAAAATGGACAAGGAGTGATAACATCATCTTATAAAATAGGGCTGTTACTTTAAAAAAATAAATGAATAAAACTACTGTATGTACTATTAACAAACTTGAGACTGAATAACTGGCTTCCCAGTAAACAAGGAACGTCCCTGGACGTTCAAAATAGGTCTAAAAGTAGTCTGTCCGTCAAGGACATATTTTAAACGTCAATGGACGTCCAAAATCCATCTTAATAAGTTAGTTAAGTGGTGACCAATCGATAACGTCAGTGGACGTCCAAAATGCGTTTAATACAAGTCATTTATTTCGGGACCAATTATTAACGTCAATGGACGTCCAAAATACGTCTAATAGTCGTCTTTTCAATGTCTGTGTTTGAACGTCTTTTTAACTTTCATTTTCAGCCTTAAGAAAACGTTGATTAGACGGCAGTCATTACGTTATTTCAACGTTGAATCAACGGCTAAATGTTTACTGGGTTATTACATTTAATTCTGTGTATTTTACCAAAATAAAAAATCTATAAAAAATTCTCACAAGCACACAATTACCAGGAATATAATTGTTTTATTGCTGAAAGTAAAATTGCATGCATCTGAGTTTATAAAAGGTGATTGGCATTAATAATAATCATATTTCATTCATAATCATATTTCAGTCTCATATCTTCAAACTTTAAGTAGTATTTGCTTTTTTTTTCTCATGTAGAGGAAGGAGGCTTGGTCTGATTGTTTGGTGGCAGTGGTTTACCAAGATGTTGACCAGTAGTGAGACCATAGGGTTTAGAAGCAGATGCCTCTTTCACTTCTGGACGCAGTCGGAACCCTGCCTGAGATGTGAGGTCAAAGAGGTCATTGGGAGCAAAGGCCAGGGGCTTCTCGTCCATCAGCCCTTTCAGTCTGGACTGCCAAGCCTCTAGCATGGCTGTTCTGGCAGAGGGCGAAGCTTGCTGAGGACCCCAGAAGATCTGAGGAGCCAGAATTTGAAAGCCACAGAAGCGCAGAACACCGTTCTGCCCCAGAATATAAAATTATTTTTTTCTGTATGTATTTAGATAAACAGAGTAATGGCAAAACACTTCAGGCTGGGTTGTCTTGTCAATATATATTTTAAAAATGTTTGGATAAAAATCTAAACGTGTTAACTGTATTCTTAAGAAGTACACACAATGTCACTGATGTGAAGCACTGTGGAGCATTTTGTTAAACATGAGTGAGTGAGTGAATCTAGTTTTATTTCACATCTAAAAAATGAAAACAGATATTTATTTCAGCATTTTGTCCAGTAGCAACTAACTCTCCTTTTTAAAATTCGACCACCATCCCAAGGCTTAAATATAAAAAGCACTTGAATGGATGGTAGTTTACAAGTGGAAACAATTCCAATCCTGTAATGTTTTACCTTAACACAAAAGAAAAGTTTACCTGTAATGGCCAGAGCAAAACATTGATGTCCCCATTGATGCCATCAGGGTGGAATTTGGATTCTGCTGCTCCAGTAGTGAATGATAGGACAGCTTTTTTATCCTGAGAGGATTGAGCCAAAGTTCTTATGTTTTAAACTATTCTCCAAACTAAAGGGGCGATAAATCATTTTTACCACCAAAAATAGCAAACATTCATGTTAAATTGCTTCATTATTATATGTTCATTTATTCCATAAAGTGGAATTCTCAATGGAAAAAGAATCACACTTTTGATTGATTGTAGTTCCTGAATTAACCAGCATAGGCACCAAAAAACATGCTCTCCACAAGAGGCAGCCATGTTCCATATTCATTTATACATAATCCCTGACACATCCAGGCCACTAGATGTCATTATAATGGCTTTTTGGAGGCTGATTTCTCCTTTAATAATTAAATAGCCTTCCTTTAGCATTCCAAAAGGTTATTTGAGAATCCATAACTTTGTTTTTAACAGTTCTTTCCCATAAAAATATGTATATTTTTTGTCTAATTATTTAAATGCATTTAACTACTTTGTGCTTTTTTATCACTCCTTTCTATTTTATAATATTTTCGAGTTTCTGGAAAAAAATGACTGGGGATTTCAGACCTTACACAGTCCATTGTCATATGTGTTCTGCAAAGTGTAGGCGAATCCCCGAGTTAGCACTCGCTCCAGCCAGCCTTTCATTATTGCAGGGAAAGAGGACCAATAGAGTGGGAACTGCAATAGATATTTAGAACATAATTAATTGTTATTTAAATTCACAACACAACAATTATTCTCAGGAGCCAGGCATTCAACCAAAAATTTTAAAACATTTAAAGAATGAAGAAAGACAACCATCACCACAAAAATACAAATTTCTACTACTTATACACATCTATACACAGAACAGGTATTGAATGATTATTTGAAACTTGTAACAGCCTATTAACATAAATTATTCCTTGTATGTTGCGGTTTTACAGTGAGACCTTCAGTAATTATCCCTTGCATAGAGCTGCTGCCGCTTTCCATTTAGACTCAAATTTAGAGAAAATGAAAATGTATCAGAGCTATACCCCCCCCCCCCTCTTAGAAACTGGTCCCACCCATTAGATATCAGACCATTATTGCATTAATCTTTTGTCATTTCCTAAATATCTTAGTGCTTAACTATACATAGCACTTTAGAGTTCAGTTGGAATCCTAAGGAATGGGAAAGCTTGCAAGACTATATCTACCTGGATACCAAGAAGAACAATGACATACTCATAGGACCATTTTCCACTAAATATTTCAAGAATTTAAGCCATTTGATTCTAATCTAAATTTAACAATGAAATTCTTGCAGAGTTTAAATACAGAAAACAACATTATTCATTCATTCATTCATTCATTATCTGTAACCGCTTATCCAGTTCAGGGTCGCGGTGGGTCCAGAGCCTACCTGGAATCTTTGGGCGTAAGGCGGGAATACACCCTGGAGGGGGCGCCAGTCCTTCACAGGGCAACACAGACACACACACACACACTCACACCTATGGACACTTTTGAGTCGCCAATCCACCTGCATCGTGTGTTTTTGGACTGTGGGAGGAAACCGGAGCACCCGGAGGAAACCCACGCCGACACAGGGAGAACACACCACACTCCTCACAGACAGTCACCCGGAGCGGGAATCGAACCCACAACCTCCAGGCCCCTGGAGCTGTGTGACTGCGACACTACATTATAATATATTAAATAAAAATATGAATTAAGAAGCTTTTTTTCTTATAATATACCAATAGAAAATTAAACAATGAGCAAAGAACAAAAATATTGAACCTGAAAGATGATAAGATCAGCCTGTGCCACTTTGCGATGCTCTTCGTTGATGTCATCACTCAGCCTTCCCTCTTTCCAGGCAATCCATGTCTCCTCGGCGTACAGAAAGTGTTCAGGGTTTTTCAGTTTACCTGCACAGACATCAACATAGTGGATATGGGCAAGAGTTTTTCATTTTTATTATTATTTTTAAATGTAGGGTAATCTGCATTGACTAACACAGGATGTGGCAGGTTGTGTCCTGTATCCATGAGTAAAATTTGTAAAATACTGCTTTGCGTGTCAGCTACACACAGATAAAAATACATGTCTTTACTTTGTAAGTCTAGTGCAGAACCATGTTACAGACCTTTGATATCTGCAGCTGTTGCTGCGGCACAGAAGTTCATGGCATAGAGATCAGACATGATGACATTATATCCATGTGCAGTGAGAGCCTTCAGCGCCATGTCTTTTGCAGCAGAGTTAAATGATCTTGAACACTGATGAGCATAAACAATCAGGACTGTCTTGGGAGCTGAAACAGTTAAGGAAAAAAAAACTGATCAGAAGTTAAAAATTCAATTATAAATTTACCACAGAAATGACAAAGCACTGCACAATGGACATATATTTTCAGAGGGCACTATCGGTACATTTCATGCTGCAAAACTCATGTAAACAATGACAAATTAGAAACCAGCCTCTGAAAAAAATCATGGTTTTCTATTAAAAAAAGAAAGAAAAAAAACCCCATAATACTAGGGTCTTAGAAAACTCACCCATTGCCTAGTGTTCCAGGTTCTTTACAGTGGAGACCAGAAGTAAAATATATTTTGAAGAATTTCTTGCCTTGGATGAGAAGCACAAGTTGCTGCCACCTATTTCTGAAGTAACTGGAGAGCACATAAAAGATCAGACCTCTTGTACAGGACCCGATTCTACTGAATGCACAGCACCAGGAACAGGAATGAGACTCACGTATTTTAACTTTTAACTTCTGGCACATGCAGCAAAATTGGTTACTGGAAACTAAGTGCTACTTCTGCACTTGTGCAGCCAACAATGATTGTCAACAACCAGGAAAAATTGGGCACGGCCCATAATGCAAAGCACGTGTCCAGTGAGTGGAGCTGGATCTTATCCAGGATTAAATTCGCAGAAAAAAAACTATTTACTAGAATAGTTCATGAGTGTTTTAGAAGTGTATCATTATACACCTAAATGTTTTTAAGCAAGACTTGCCTGTAGACTAGATGTTAGATCATTTAGGTGTAGAGCACTGGTGTCCACCTTAAAATTAAACAAATGCTTTGACAGAGTAATAGGAATTAAATGCACAGGAAGCTTAGACGTTTATGCACGTTTAAGAACATGTGCACAAAGCTTTTGTCATTATGACTCAGCTACAAAAAAAATCATATCTCCAGGACTCAATGAGTTGCTAGGTGTCTTTTGTGAGAGCAGCTCTATGTTGATCACGTGGAGCAGTTTTGCTGTGGAGTCTGGAGGAAGGTGTTGAGCTCTAGTGTGGCCACATCATGGAGAAAAAAAACATTACCACCCTTTCTCTCTCTCTCTCTCTCTCTCTCTAAACTAGTGAAAAACAAAGCTCTAGAGAATTTCACTTCATTGCTTAATTTCCTATAAATATTTACAATAAGCAATGCAGGATAGTATTGCATGATCATTTTTTTTCTGGTGACACTTCGTAAGGAATCAGCACGTTGTCAGCATCCAGCAGGAAGCTTAGAGAGAGCTAGAGAACTAGGGCCAGTTGTCAATAAAACTCCATTTCCCAGAATCCTCTGGGTTAATTAGGCTCACATTTTGAGAGCTGTATTTGAGAGTGGCAAATACTGTAGAGTGACCAGACGTCCTCGTTTACCCGGCCATGTCCTCTTTTTTAGACTTAAAAAATATCCGGGCGGAATTTCACAAACGTCCGGCATTTTGTTTTTCTAGAGCTTAACATAGAACTTCGAGAAGCGTTTCGTTCACAAACTAGTCCCGCCCTCCCCTACTCCGTTTGGTTCGCTTGAGTGAGAAGGGGGCGTGGTGAAGTGGCCTAAAATGTTCTGATTGGACGGTCTGACTGTAGAGCTACCGTTATTGGTCGATAACCTTCTCTGTAAACATTTAATTGGTCAGTCTGCACGTCAGTAGTCGTACACCCCCCCCTTTCTAGAGGGCTGACCAGTGCCTTATTTATGAAAAGAAACAGAGAACCTAACGAAGATTAATAATAATAATAATAAAACCATAATACATAAATAGAGTATTAAGTAAGAGAGCGACAGAGAGAGAGATAATGAATTGCCAAAAAGGGGCCAACAGAGAACATATTACAATGGCTCTAAAAAAAAAAAAAAAAAGAAATTAAGTGGTTTAGTATTGGGAATTTTGACTTTCTTCTTTGTCTCTCCTCTTCCGTCGTTTGGTTAGCCCAGCTTTTCCAGTTAAACGTGTTTTTACTGCCCTCAGTCTGCACGTCGTGGTGGTGCAGCAGTAGCCAACACAGCCCCGGTCCAATCCCACCGTGACTACATGTACACTCAGCAAACTCTATCAGCTTTCTTTAATACTTTCTGCTCCAAACAGAGCCAGAACCTATGGAGACCATAAAAGTGGGTCAGTTTTAATAAATGAAAAATGTTTTTCAACACAATGTTTATATTTATCTGTAAGCACCAGAGCACATAATTGGTGTCTCCAGGGATGCCTTCTTGTATTCTGCTTTTTTGTGTGTTCTGATTCATTTGAACTACAGCACATGAACTTTATGGTCATTTTTAAAAGAGTTAACTCTATATCCAACCTTCACACGACAAGATAAACATTCCAAGCATAAACTGAGAGCAGCAGAATAGACTCTAAAACATGGCATGAGTTGCATCTACTGTGTCAGTTTTTCCAGAGAATAGTGTGAAATGCAGACAACTACCAGTCAAGTACCTTAATGAACGGATCATCAGAGCACAGCAGGCAACAACCCCACAACACACACAAGAAGAAACAGAGGCTCCAAGTACACAACACTGAAGAGAGGCACATGTACAGAATCTGCTTTTGAAAAGGGACAGAGGCCAGGACAAGAACATAAACCATGATTGTCCCACAGTTACATGGACTGTTTTGCATATTCTTGGGCTTGGTTAGTGGGCCTCATTTCTCCCACATTTACCCAAATGCACAAACCACACTTAAAAGGTTCAGGTTCTTGAAGACTCAGTTTGAGGCTCGTTATACTACCCACATCGCTTCATCCATTTCTACTACTACAGTTCAGTTAATACACGAGAATTTAAATTCATTATTAGAGATTTTATAAAATTTAAAGCATTAGAAACCAAACTTGTTTTAGTGCAGACTAGGCTTTATTGTATAGTTTGTGGTGTTAGCAAAAAGCGATCTTCCATTTTGTTGAATGATGTGAAAAAAGATAAAGATTCTCTTCATGGAAAATGTAACATTTGTAATAAAATCTGAATTATGTAACACCCAGAGAAGATTAGGTTTAGATCTGGGTTTTTATGTAAACTTTAAATACCAGAATTTGAAAATGTGGCTCAGTTATGACTCTGTTCCAGAATTATGTCTTCAGGCTTATCGTCAGCTAAGCTCTCGTTTGTGCGGTTGCTACTAACACTGATCACGCAGAAGTAGGAGGCTTGGTCTGGCTGTTTGGAGGGAATGGTTTCCCGAGGTGGTGACCAATGGTGAGACCATAGGGTTTGGAATTATTTGCCTCTTTCACCTCTCGACGCATTCGGAACCCTCCCTGGAAGCTGAGGTCAAACTGCTCAGTGGGAGCAAAGACCAGAGGCTTCTCATCCAGCAGCTTTTTCACCCTGGACTCCCAAGCCTCTAACATGGTTGTTCTCTGTGCAGGAGGAGTGTGTTCAACACCCCAGAAGATCTGAGGAGCCAAGACCTGGAAACCACAGAAGCGCAGGACTCCATTCTGCAACAAGACAGAGATGGTTATATATTTTGAAGTAGATCTATTTTTGGCTATTGGCAAATCTGTTCAACAAAGAAGTGTGTCATTTCACCTGTAAAGGCCACAGCAGAACATTGATGTCTCCATTGATCCCATCAGGGAGGTACATGGACTCTATTCCTCCAGTTGTGAATGAGAGCAAAGCCTTTTTACCCTGTGGAGAACAATGCATAATATTTTTTTAAACAGTTCTGTAAACTTTTATTTTATAGTATTGTGTACTTGTATGTTCCTGTACGTCTCGCTGAGTGTCTAAGTGTGTTCACGCCACGCTTTTTTTTTTTTAAACAGGATAATTTAAAGCATTATTAGGTTATATTTGGGATGTTTGCTCTTGGGCTCCCCCTACATTTGTAGAGTGTAATTAATTTTACAACACTGTCCTGAAATCAAGGGGTAAGTGGAAATATGGGGGATGGTTCCTTACCCTCCTCCAAAAGTTACATAGTGTGGTTTCAGCAGTGCTGAGCCTGTAGTAGCAATAGCACAGGCACTATTTTTCCTTTTTACAGGTTATTTGCCCATCCAATGAAATGAAAAAGAAAAATGCCATCATCCATCCAAATGTTCCACTGGACACCAAAAAATCTCACATATTCAGGGGACCCTCACTCAATCTATGGATGAAGGTGAAAAGGCCCTTTCACAGCAAGATTGCTGAGGCACCCATTTTGTTAAAGGTATGTCATTCCTGCATCCAGCTGTTTGCAGAATCCATGGTCTGAAGGACAAAATATGCACAACACTTCAGTAATTGGAAGTCTGGTCCCTATTCGTCTCAGCCACAGAAGCTCCACCCACAGAGTCTGATATCTCCAGTGCATTCTGATTGTTTATTCTCACTTCTGCTTACATGGCTTTCAGTGCATTTCTTTATACCAGTCTACCCCCTTTTAAAATGGCAGGCTTGTGATTAGACCTTTTATGTGAGTCAAATTGTCTTTTGCTGCACTCTTCTTGGCCACAGTAAGTGGTGTAAAGCACCAACCTTTCCCCTGGGTAGTCTGGCAATGTGAAACTAAGACCTCCCCCACTTCCGAATGCTCAAAAGGAAATTCCTGCACCCAAAGACTTAGCAGAATTGCTATGACTTGATTCTCAAGTGCCCACAAAAAACTATCAATGATTACATAGCTACAAGCCTCTTCTAGTTACAAACCATTTCAGTAAGTAATAAGGTAGTATTATCACACTCTACTTCTAGAGACTTTGGGAACTTGTAGATTGCAGAGTGAAACCTCAGCTCAATCTTGCTGAAGAAAAATGTTGAGTAAACAAAAGTCTTTTAATGATTCACCCCTGATATCTAGATTTAAGTGCTGTAAATGTTACAGGTTTTTGCAGTTATTGTAGATAC
The DNA here is from genome assembly GCF_029633855.1 of Hoplias malabaricus. Lineage (NCBI taxonomy): Eukaryota > Metazoa > Chordata > Actinopteri > Characiformes > Erythrinidae > Hoplias > Hoplias malabaricus. The sequence continues at coordinate 5,736,710 of NC_089815.1, read as the reverse complement.
CATCTAGACTAGTTGGTAGTTATTACACTCTCACTAACTACAGTAAAGTCTCCAGGTGAAGTCCTCAACTTGTAACAATCCTTCCTTCTTTCATTGACATTCCGGGGATAACTCTAAAGAGTTAAAACCTAAAAAAAGGGACAGTGTATAACTCTATAGCTGTGTCTTAATCCTGCTCCTGGAGTCCCATCAAACCACACAAGTTTTTCTACTCCCTTTATCCAGACTGCTAGCCAGAGTTTTTTTTTATTAGCAGTATCGGGTGTGTAAGATACGACATCAACTGAAAGGACAGTGATATTCCTTTGGCAATTTGACTTTTTGTTGAATGTTTCAGACCTTTAACATGCCGTTGTCATATAGGTTCTGCAGACTGAAGGCGAACCCTTGAGTCAGTACTCTGTCAATCCAGCCTTTCATTATCGCAGGGACAGAGAACCAGTAGAGTGGGAACTGTGTAAAACAATCAAAATATTTAGTTATATTCATTTCTAGGTGCAAAAAGTATGCATTATTCTGCAACAGAACAATATATGAATGAATGTGCTTTAACAAACCTCGCACCACCACTTCTACAAAATGCAAGCTGTGCTTTAACTTACATTTTATGAGTGGATCAATACTATTTTACAACACACACACACACACATATATATATATATATATATATATATATATAAATAAAAACAAGGTTTAAAGAACATTATTTAAATACAAGATGTTTGGCAGTGAAAACAAAAAAGGGTCAACTATTAAAATATTAAATATATAACCTGAAAGATGATAAGATCAGCCTGTTCCACTTTGTGATGTTCTTCTTTGATGTCATCACTCAGTCTTCCCTCTTTGAAGGCAATACAAGCCTCGTCATTATAGACAAAGTGTTTAGGGTCCTTCAGTTTACCTGAAAAACAGTAACAAAAAGCATATGTTTGACTCAAAACATTGCATGATATGTCCTTCCCTTTATATCAGTGTCATTACTAATCATTGCCAGTGCCAGCCACTAACCATTTCCCCTCCATCTCACAAGGCCACAAAGCCAGGAGGCTGCGACTAATTCAATGTACTAATTTTGTGCAGTTTGTTATACAGAGTTACAGAGTGAATATAACTTAATACCAATAGAATGTGTATTTTTAAAAATTATTTTCACTGAAAAATTAGTCCTATCCAGTCCCATCCTTTTAGCTAATCTCTGTCACACAATGAGAGTGAGGACAACACTAAGGCTCCCTGAGACGTGATGTCAATCTCTACTTCTTATGTACTTCCATCGCAACCTTACTCTACAGCCCTACTCACTGGAAGAAAATTAGCCAGGCCTATCACACCAGCCGAAAGACGTCCATGTTACCTCGCACCATTCCATGATGTGGGGGAGCAGGTGAGCAGATTGTGCTCTTACGTCTACCATCCTCAGATGGCTGAGGCATTATCATGGATCAAACAGGTGATCTCCCAATGATAAGGCTAAAGCTGAGACCAATTAATTCAATTAATGTTAAGAGACAGAAGTAACTTTCAGTCCGATCACTAACAAGGAAAACCAAACTAAAAAGCCTTTAGTTTGTAAGTTAAATACAGAGCCTTCATACAGACCTTTGATATCAGCCGCTGTTGCCAGGGCACAGAAGTTCATGGCATAGAGGTCAGACACGATGACTTTATATCCCTGTTTAGTGAGAGTCTTCACTGCCACATCTTTCGCAGCAGAGTTAAATGAGCTCGGACACTGATGAGCATAAACAATCAGCACGGTTTTAGGAGCTGAAACAGAAACAAATACACATCAAAAAAGGTACCAATGTACCACAGATTTTGCTGCTGTTTGGAATAGCAAGAAGTCTGTTTTCCCACCAAAAAAAGTATTACCCATGTATTTTATTTTCCTAAAAAGCTCAGGCCAATAAATCGAAGTATGCTGGCTGTTTTTTAACATGAAGAAAAATCACTAAATTCCATTTTCATTCAGTAATGAAATGAACTTTCAGAAGACACAGCTGTGCATGACTGCACAGGATCCTCCTCATGTTGAAGCTCCCTGGAGGTAAGAATGTTTAATGTCTAGGGAAGTCACACCCTGTCCACAAATAAGACCTTTACTTACTTGCTTCTTAAACCCGAGTTTTTTTCCATAGTTGACAGAACTGTATTTAAAAGCTATGCTCCAGGTACTGTTCAAAAGATGGACACTGCTGTTCATTTATAAATATTCTAGTCAGAACGTCTACGCTGAGTGAAGAGATTAGATACCGTGATCATACAAAAGTCAGAGGTCAAAGGGAAATTGCTATACATCTTAGGTTTTTGAATATCTCTTTTAATAAGTGACTTTTGCTATTCAACAGACTTAAAGACACACCATCAGTATCTGATCTTGTAATGGGAGAAGGGCTGTCTAACCACTAGAATGGAGGTGTAGCCAACAGGCAGTCCTCAGCTACCAAATTACCAGCCAGGACCTTGCCTCAGAGTTTAGCAAAGACCCAGCAGTGAGTGACCAGATCCCAGGGTTTATATAGCCCTCGTACAGCTGCTGAAAATCACGCCTAATTGGTAGTGTGCATGTTTCGAGGTCTCCCCCTAGTGTCCGGAAGAGTCCTCACCCTTACCTCAACCTTCCCAGACCTGTTATCTCAGATGCACTCTTAGTTGAGTGCCATCAAATCCTTCCTGCAATGTTACATCCAATAATATAAATGCATAGATGGTGTTACTGCAACAAAACCATTGTTAATAGTTCATATTTCAGAAGAAACTTAAAAGATAGAACAAATTGGGACTCCTAAAAACCACACAAGATCTGTAACCTTCAGGTACTTTTAAGCTTTCATCTTCGAGAACCCAGACCTCAACATCACTGAATGTGTTTGGGGGTATCTACATTAAAAGTAGAAAATGTCACCAACTTTAAAACTGAATGTAGAGTGTTAACGAATGCTTAGAGACATGGAGTACAGTTACTGAAAATAATCCTTCTCCACAATATTTACAGACCTCATAACTAAAACAAAAAGAAAACAGAAAAAAAAATTATTTGACATTTAAAAATGTCAGCTGTGGTTTGCACTTGGTCCAGATTTAATGACAAAAACGTGCCAATTTAAACCTAACAGATTTTTTTTCTAAGATTCCAAGATTAAATTCAGAATCCTGAGAATATTCTCGGAATAATCTGCTGTGTATAATGGAGCAGACACACAGTTGTAACTGTGGAATGCAGTGTGTTGTTTAAGTCGTTCTATGGTATAGATTTCAGGAATAAACTCAGTTTGATATAGTAAACAATATTTCAAACCAAAACAAATGACTACTGAAACAGTTGGGTTGTGGAAAAAGACTCACCCATGTCCTGGGTCCAGGGCTGTGTCTGTGGCAGTAGAGAAGGGCTGAAATGCTCTTGTTGCAAGTTTGCTGTCGTGCCGTGGTTATAAAGCGCGGTCCAATTGTGTGTTACGTAACGCGTCCAGAGTTCAGTCCACTCTTAAAGTAACTGGCGGGGACTGAACGCGGCACGGTTCATTTTCTAAAGCTGCTTAACAGGTTTACTCTCCTTGGTATTTACTAGCATCCTGTATGTGCTGTCAGTGCAGATCAATGGTTTCTTAACCAGAATTCCTTCATATACTGGTGAGGACTATAGTGTTTTCTACGACGGAGTTTTAGGGTCACAGCGATAAAAAAAGAAACAAAAAAATTCCGAGATTAAAGTCAGAATTCCGAGAAAAAAAGTCGGAATAATTCTGAGAAAAAAAGTCGGAATAATTCTGAGAAAAAAAGTCGGAATAATTCTGAGAAAAAATCTCGGAATAATTCTGAGAAAAAAAGTCGGAATAATTGAGAAAAAATCTCGGAAATATTCGCTGAGTGTAATGGAGCAGACACAGTGTAACTGTGGAACGCAATGTGTTGCTTAAGTTATGATATGGTATAGACTTCAGGAATAAACACTCTTCTCTTCCACATCAGGGCCACAGTGTGATTAGTGTTTAAACCCTGAATCAGTGCACGAACCCATGGCATGTAGTTTCACGATACAATTAATGATCACGAAAATGATGGATCCAGAACGAGTAGAACTCCGGCGCCCACGAAGCTCCATCGCGTTACGGCTCGGACTCGTACAAAAAACTAAAGCCTTATGCATGAATTATTTATTAAACGCATTCACAGACATGACGCAGCCCCTGACTGAGATGCATAAAGGCTTTAGTTTTTTGTACGAGTCCGAGCCGTAACACGATGGAGCCTCGTGGGCGCCGGAGTTCTACTCGGTTGCACTGTGTCTGCTCCATTATAAGCAGCGAATTATTCTGAGTTAATTTAACTTATTCTTCTATTTTCTCAGAATTATACTGACTTTTTTTCTCAGAATTAATCCGAGATTTTTTCTCAGAATTATTCCGACTTTTCTTCTCAGAATTATTCCGACTTTTTTCTCAGAATTATTCCGACTTTTTTCCCTCAGAATTATTCCGAGATTTTTTCTCAGAATTCTGACTTTAATCTCGGAATCTTTTTTTTTTTTTTTTTTTTTTTTAACCGCTGTGGCTCTAAAACTCCGTCGTAGTTTTCCTCTCTCTGACCAATATGTTGGAGAGAAAGATATTCAGATATGGATTAGGTTTTTTTTATTAATAATTTGTTCACTGGACTACTTATGCTTCAAATTTGATGCCACTATATTTCAGCAAATTAATTCAACACAAAAACTAGTACAGCTGTAGGACTTGAGCCATTAAAGGCAATGTTCCGTATTGTAATAAAACAAAGACATTTTATAAAATTCGTGATGTTTCTTCACCATTTGCTAAACCTCCTGTCTGTTTGCATGCTCAAAGCAGATTTAAGGTGTTTACGAAATCCCAGTGTTTGTAAAAAGCGAACTATTTCGTTCTGGTATGTTAGGCTTTTACTCTCTCAATGCTCATGGGAGAGGCATCTGTAGATTTTTTAAACAATGGAGATAACTCCATATATTTTTAAAAGCTCAAATCAAGATGGGGATATAGCGCTTATCCGGAGGGTAATACTTATATTAGTTGTTTCAGATCACTTAAGGTGCAAATTAATTTCTGTGGTAATCAAACTGTGAATAAAAACGTACAGACTAGTTAAAAATACACTACACTACAAATACAAACAATAGTAATTTTTTTTAAACCCTCAAACAAGCAATTCCACCTTAAAAGACACTGAGCTTCTGAATGTAAACAACCAGCGAGAACTGTGTTTCCCCACAATCCTAGATGTTCCCTTAAATTGAAACCAAGGTTAAGATATTTTTTTTTGGAAGTGACCTCTAGACTGGACTTCAGACAGCCATGTTGGATTTTTATTTACTGTGGTTTTGTATGCTAATGCTAAAAGGCTATTTGCCCAATGTTTGTTAAAAGCCAATACTAATGTTTATATTAACGTTAATCAATAAGCCCAGTATCAAAGTTAATGTTGATTCTATGGTTAAAAAGGAGCATTGTATTAAAGTTAATATTGACACTGAGGTTAATTGATGAGCCAAATATTTTGGAGACACATAAATCAGTATCAATGTAAACAGTGTGTGAAATTAAGAAGCTAATTTTTAAAGTGGATTATGTGATAAATAAATATTTCAGTGGGTGGTACAGTTAGTCACTCTCACACAGATTTAGGGACCTGCGATTAAAATATGTTCATGCGTTTGGGCATTTTCTGTACAACAATAACCTAGAAAATTTATAAAAGCCTAAACATGCAACAAGACCAGGCAAGCATATGTTTGCCGGACCGTCATTGGCGCAAATCAGTTGTCACGCAAGCATCACTGATGTTTCAGAAATGGATAATCAGCTATTGATGTGGGTCCAAAGGACACATACTCCTCATTAGCAGAAATTGAGGGTAATTTAGATTTGTGAGTAATGTCTTGTGTTTTGAGAAATGGCATAAAGTGTGACCTCATGTTAAATACAACATTTCATGTGACTCTTCCTAATAAAGGACACAGATATTTTCCTTTTGATGATTTTATTATAAACAATGTTTCCAGAAAATTTGGGACACTTTCTAAAAGAAATATTCAGAAGATTTAACAATCAAAATAACATAAAGGTTTTCAGTGTTTGTACATCATTTTGGACAGAGGCTTTTTTGAGCAAGGGAACTGTCTTGGTATATATTTATACCTGCCAGCTTTATTTCAAATAAAATGAACTCTGGTACAACTGCCCTGCTTCTTTTTGACCGCCTGTACACGTGGGTCCCAGGGCATTTCCAAACAAACTGTGGTGTGGTTAGTTTCTAATATGACCACAGTACAAACTAAACACAGGTTTTATTTTTTATTCCAGCTCTGGAAATGTGGTTTATGTGATTACTTCACATAGAACAGACTTATGCTAAGCATTGCAAAAAGTGAAAGAGAAATTATTTTGATTTCTCCAAAATGATTTGTTAATGAATTAAACAATCAAGGTCAGTACTGTAAATATTGGCTTCCATAGAGGCATATTCTGTTCATCTGTGTCCAAGTTCTGTACAGATGCATCTCAATTATAAATATTTAAAAATGCTTTTTGTTAATTATGAGGAGGAGGAAACCCACACAGACACAGGGAGAACACACCAAACTCCTCACAGACAGTCACCCGGAGGGAACCCACGCAGACACAGGGAGAACACACCAAACTCCTCACAGACAGTCACCCGGAGGAAACCCACGCAGACACAGGGAGAACACACCAAACTCCTCACAGACAGTCACCCGGAGGAAACCCACGCAGACACAGGGAGAACACACCACACTCCTCACAGACAGTCACCCAGAGGAAACCCACGCAGACACAGGGAGAACACACCAAACTCCTCACAGACAGACACCCGGAGGAAACCCACGCAGACACAGGGAGAAAACACCAAACTCCTCACAGACAGTCACCCGGAGGAAACCCACGCAGACACAGGGAGAACACACCAAACTCCTCACAGACAGTCACCCGAAGGAAACCCACACAGACACAGGGAGAACACACCACACTCCTCACAGACAGTCACCCAGAGCAGAAATCGAACCCAGAACCTCCAGGCCCCTGGAGCTGTGTGACTGCGACACTACCTGCTGCTCCACTGTGCCGCCCTGTTAATTACATAGTTAAAAAAAAAATATTAACACAAATATCACACAGTGAATGAAACTGACAGAAAAAAAACTAATCTGGTTTACTCACACGTTCAAAATACAACAAGGATCAAACAACACAGCAGTGTTCTCCCTGTCTAAACAGGTTTTTTCAGAATATCAGGTTCGAGCACCTGTTTCTATAAATGAATATGAGCTTCAGTTAACGTCTTAAGGAAGAGCCCAGGAATAAGGAGCGAGGAGCAAAAGCTCTTTTTTTTATTTAGCCATTAGCCATTTTCCCTAATTCTCATTTTCACAATAGATCCAGTGTTGTGTTGGGAGAGACACAGATGAGCTGTGGCCTAATGGTTAGAGAAGAGGGCTTAGGACAGAAAGGTCATTAGTTTGATTCCCACGACCGACAGGAAAATTGGGGACGGTGCAAGTTAAGGAACAGCACTGTTCCCTCCCTCAATCCACGGTTGAGGGGCCCTGGAGCAAGACAAGGAAACCACTACAGCTCTCTAAGTGTCAGGTATGGCTGCCTGCCGCTCTGGGTGTGTGTTCAAAGCCCCTAGGGCACTAGTGTGTGTTCACTTCCGCAGATGGGTTAAATATGGAAGACACATTTCGTTGTACATTGACAAATGATTGCACATTTTTCATTTGATTTCAGAATGAGTTCAGGTGAATTACTCAGCTCACAGACTTTTAAACTTTGCCCTGAATATGGCAGTGGAATATGAATTAAGTAACATGTGTAAATATTGTGAAACAACAGATTTGGCAGAGTCCCTTGATGTTGACAAGTCTGGTGCTAATAGGTTTGGTTTCCAAGTAGTTTTTTTTCTCTGTGTCTGAAATTCAGAGAATTTTTTTCCCTTAAAATAATACACATTCTTTTCCATAAATAATAATCTGTTATAGTTAGCACAATATAGTACATTTGAAATATTAAGAACGGTTTTAAGTAACATAGTATCAAAAGAGAAATCACCACGTTTGCTTCTATTTGCTGCTTAAATTGAACATTTTTGGAAAAATGGATCTTCAAGCGTATAACATTTTATTCCTGAATAATAATAACATCACTAAAGATGGTAAAAAAGAGCATATTCATTTCATTAAAACACATTCATAAAGCCAGAGGGATGTGTATTAAGCTTTAGCTAAAGATTCTTTGTGCAGATCTTGTTTCTATTATAAATAAATTATGATTACTATAGTATTATTAGTGTTATTTATATGTATATTACTATTTATATTAATAATATGCCCTCTCTAGGGTGTGTTCCCCCCTAGCGCCCAGTGATTCCGGGTAGGCTCCGGACCCACCCCGATCCTGAACTGGATAAGCGCTTATAGATAATGAATGAATGAACTAATATTAATTTTATTATTTCATATCCTTGGATAACATTAATTTGCACATTGAGCTGCTTTGACCAGAAGGGGGAAGCACAGTCTGCTGTAATTCATTTTGTAAATACTTACAAATATAAAGTAGACAATTCATATTTGTCTAAAATTGAGCCATTTGTGCGTTGTTCTATAGCACCTCAGAGGTTTGAGGAATTATAAACTTTACACATATGTAATGGATTTACTTCTGCGTTGTGTAAAGATAAAGGATAATGGAAGGGAAGACACCAACACACCAGCTATCTAACATGAAGAGGTATTTATTTCCTCTTCCTGCATTAAGTGCACAAAAGACAAATAAACATTAGTGTTCTTTTCCTCTCTCTCTTGCTCTCACATTCTCTGACAATGGCCCATTTCCAAAGAGTGCACAATTTATTAATTAATTACATATTGACAACAACAATCATTTTTCTAAACTGCACCTGTTAGACACCGTGCACTATTATATCAACACCGTTACACTGCATAACTACAAACGTCTAATCTAGGGTGATCAGATCTGAGATGCAGAAAAAGAGGACACTCGGCCTCTCGCTGCCGTTGTATGCTTTTAGGTCCTTTACACCTTTAATTGCTTCACAAAACATGGAAATTTCTTTTTTAATTCATCCGAGAACTTACATTTACGTTTCGGCATAGCTGCTCGAGATGATGGTAGGTACATGAGCTTTGCCTGACGTAAACAAAGACTACTGACGTGCAGACTGACCAATTAAATGTTTACAGAGAAGGTACTGACCAATAATGGTAGCTCTACAGTCAGACCGTCCAATCAGAAGATTTTAGGCTACTTCACCACGCCCCCTTCTCACTCAAGCGAACCAATCGGAGTAGGGGAGGGCGGGACTAGTTTGTGAACGAAACGCTTCTCGAAATTGTATGTAAACTCTAAAAAAACAAAATCCTGAACGTTTGTGAAATTCCGCCCGGACCATTTTTTAAGTCTAAAAAAGAGGACATGTCCGTGTAAAACAGGACGTCTGGTCACCCTAGTCTAACCAAATCCTAAATTTGTGGAAAAACTTACAGTAGTTCTTTTAAAACAATCACATGCATCTATCTCACTGTTGGTTGAATTCTGTCGTATTTTTTTAATGTCTCCGGAACACTACTTTTCCGACACTTGTCGTAATTAGCATTCCACCTTAAATCCTACCTGCACATAACGAAGGTCCAACAGTGAGTAGCACATATTCAAAACACATAGAACGAGGTTTTACATAGCGTACTGTAGCATAGCGTACTGTAAGGGCTGCTAAAACTATACCCGTATGTAAATTAGTCGGGAAAATCAAACTACTCTTTTATACGTTTCTCAATTTAAATAAATTGCAATAAATAAAAGAAACAATAAAAAACCTACATAAAATAAATAAATAAATAAATAATTTTCTCACGTACTAATCCTGCCATTCTCTTTCCTCTATGAATTGCTTCAGCAATTAAAAGTTCAAGCTGATATCAAAATAAAATCCCATAACATAGTAATCTAGTGTAATAACACCACACTTCTACACATATATAAATGTAAAACGGCAGAAATGTGTTTGGATTTTGGCATCGCTTCTTATGTTCTCCTAAAATTGGAGCACTTCTCTGTGAGCCAAAATTGAATTTTGTTTTCTAATAGTTGAGAAGAAATGATCTACATGAGATAAACCTGGAGCAAACCTGGGGAGAACACTGAAGTGCAAGGAAGGGCCATCTCTCTCCGCCCAAAGAGAGCAATGGTGGGAAGGCTCTAAATGATATATAATTTTTTTGTTAAATCAGATTAATTGCCCTGCAAGTACAAGGATTTATAATTCTGACTTATATGAACTACTGCATACTTTATTTATTCATTCATTCATTGTCTGTAACCGCTTATCCGATTCAGGGTTGCGGTGGGTGCGGAGTCTACCCGTAATCACTGTGCTCATGGTGGGAACACACCCAGTAGGGGGCGCCAATCCTTTGAAGGGTGGGACACATTCATACATTCACACCTACGGACACTTGAGTAGCCCAGTCTCCAGACCCCTTGTGTGAACTGTGTGAGTGCAACACTACCCGCTGTGCCACCGTGCCGCCCTTCAGGTAAAATTTAACTATTTAAGACTTTAGTGCTGTGATTAAACTGTGTCAATCTGAGAATAGTGCACTTCTAAATGGAATTAAAAAATACATTAAATAAAAACCCCTATAAATATATTAATGTAAATTTGAACATTTCTTGTGATATAAAGCAATTGCTTTTTCCATTGCAGCACAATGTGAGTTACAGTTAAGGATAAGAAATTAGAAAAAAGGGTTGGCAGCAATAGTTTATTAAATATTCTTTTGCCCCCAAACAGGTATTCACATACCTTATGCATGGTTGTTGTAGGAACAATACCATGTCTCTCTTTTTCTGGATGTTTTTCAACCAAAAATAGGCCAAATTACTTAAAATGGAATAGGGTTAATTAAAGTCTTTTCCTTCTCTTGTAAATGTGCAAGTTTTGGAGAAACAAGGTACTGATCTGTTCATGTGTTGTTCTTATTTAGTTGTCTCATTATTGGTGTGCAATAAGTAAGTAAGTAAGTAAGTAAATAAATAAATAAAAGTAGTTACAGCAGGAAGGATTTTATAACATTATATACATATGCAATACATTTAATGCCTACAAATGCGATCAATTTGAATTAGAAAACCAACTAACAACACAAAACAAATGACTACTGAATCGGTGGAGAAAGTGTCCCACATGGGGGTGGTCATGTTTATCATTAGAAATGCTACAAACAAAATCAGACACTCTCTCTCTCTGTAAAACATGCCACTTCTTTAAATTGATTGTGTCTTCTTTACATTTAACGACATTTATCTCATGTGTATGTGTGTTTATAAAATTGTAAAAAATTATTATTTATTTTTTTCCTGAATTAATACTTTTTGAATACACATTTGAGGTAATTTATGCTTTGCGACATTCTACTAGAAACATACATTTACTGTACTGGACAGTCCTATACTGTTAATAAATTTGTATAATTCAAAATGCTTAAATCTTTGAAGATGACTGATTTCTGTAAGTGGTCCTGTAAAGGGAAATGTCATTATTAGGTAATTAGATGTTTTTTTTTTAATTTATTAAAAACACTTTTGACAATGACAAATACTGAAAAGTGGACTGTCCCCAGCCAAACTCAAGCGACATCTTTCATAGTTTGGCATTTTTTAGGAAAAACAACACCATACATAATAACTTTAAGTTGTTATTATTTCCATATGTTGATTAAAAACGTTGAATTATTTGTAAATTCTACAAATAAAGAGTATACTGTAACCGTCCCCGGGTTTTTGTCCTGTCACGTTTACATTTAGCCTTAAAGGTTATTACTCAGAGGAGAGTGGTATTATTTGACCAATGACCATGCAGTTTATGAAAATTGAGTTCTCTCATTGAATTGTATGATTTTAAGCTTGTTTTTGTATGTTATTTTTTTTGATGGGGATGAGCTAACGTGTCAGACCCTCTCACGCAAAAACATCCCAGAGTAGAATAAAATGGCTGTAAATCCAAAACATCTAAGAAGGTTCCAGAAATTCCTTGCTGGATTTCTAAAATTTTTTTATGCTAGCATGTTAACAGGCTGAATGATGAATGTCTGCCTTTGAGGCACTGTCACGCTCTGACATAACCCTGTCAAAAGCCTATATGACAGGACCAGACCATGTGAGGAAGTGAGATGTGAGATGAAATGTATTAATGAGTTGAACGAGCGAGTTAAATAAGTATTCAATTAAATGTTAATGAGTTTTAAAAATCTTCTGAGTTGATTGAATTAAAAATATATTTGGTATATTTTAGTCAGAAGCCATATTCTAATGAATTAAGTCCTTGACTAAAGTTTACCATATTAGTCTAACATGGCAATAATATTACAATCATGGTAAGAAAATAAAAATGCGTAATTTAAGCTAAAATAAACCATAAAATATAACTTTCCCTGCATAAACAAACTACAAAAAGTTGGTAACTCTGTGACTACCTCCAACACCAAAATTTTGCTTATGTATCTTTTCGGAATTTCAAAATCATGTTAGAAATATATATACACAGATTTTTCTGTGACAGGACTTGATATTTTAGGAGTGAAGTGATGCTAAAAATGTATTTTATTCAAGAATTAATACATACTGATATTCCAACAAACACAGTTACGTTGTGACAACGTTGTGGGAACGTATTTTTTTGGTGCCCACAACATTGTCTTTTTGGTTGTCACTATGTTGTCACAACGTTGAAATGAAATTCCTCAGAAGGTTGTGACAACGTTGTGTGTTTGCTGGGATGGCACATGATTATCAAGGAACAATTTTTCAGTCTGTATTTGTGAGCTGGAAACTGATCTACTGTGTTTACAAAACACGATCAATAACAATGTGTGACACACATAACGTTCAACCAAAATGGGTCATGTCTACTGAAGCAAATCTGTATCATCAGACTTTGAAATATTACCACCTTTAAATTTGAGTTACAAAAAATTCAGAGTACACATCCGGGATACAAAGGATGATCAATCGATTACGATATTCTCTTTGACCTTAAATGGTGCAGTAGTTGCATTCTGTCGCCGCTAGAGGGCGAAATACGAACACAACTTCCATACCGTGGAAAAACTACACGTTTAGCTTCCTTCCGAGGATATTATCTCTTTATTTTCAAAGTGTCTCAAAAATCTGAAAGGCTCATTGAAGGCACAATATAACAGACTATTAATATCCTGAAGATGAAAAAATTCTACTGTGGAAATCTGATTTCAAAGTCTGCTGAGACAGATTTGCTTCCATACATGTCCCTAAACAGTTCTGCTCGAAGAACAAATTAGTCTAAACTATCAGCAGAGTGTACACAAGCATTATGTTCTGTGCATGCACAGTCCAAATGGGCAGCGGCGTTCCAGAGGAGTCAACAGGGAAAAAAATATCATTGTTAAAGTGATGGAGGTTGACCTTGCTCAGATAAAACCACAGATACTAATGAACATGGCCATTGTTATTGAGGGAGAAGCTAGTTTGTTATACAATAGACTCTCAGTAACAGTAGAATACTTTGGGCTACACCTAATACATTTCGCGGCAACAACAGCTGGGTGCCTGTTTTTTTTTAATAAGTCATAATAAATATATAATGTCTTACCCCTTCAACCAGAATAAAGCCAACACAGCCTCACTTTTGAATCCTTTCAGGTCACAAATTTCAAAATGCCCATCCTTTGTTGCACTTGGTTTTTTGGTTTGCAAGCTCTCTTCACTTATATTCCACTTTTCTTAGGCTTGATAAGGTGTTAATGTGTTAATCAGCAATTAATCAAAATTTACTTGAAACACTTAGCAGCCAAAGGTGCTGGATCCTCTTTCAGACTCTGTGCATGTGACATAAGTACGTAAAGATGTGTATCATAGACAGAAACAAATACCGGTGAAAACCAGTAGCATCCACTGATTTTAAAATAAATATATCAGCCATTGCTGGGATGGTCCCACCTCTACACTGATAGCATTATCATAATACACTCAAAAGTAAAAAGTTAAACCCAAAAGGAAACAACCAACAGGAATGAAACGTGGTGGGTAGGTTTAACGTTAAGTTCGCAAAGGACAAATGGCTTTCAAACCTCAGCACTTAATGTTCTTACGTCAAACTTGGACCTTAGGCTTGTTTAGGAAGAGACCTGTGCGCACCCAATAAGCTTAATTTCTCCAATTTACTTTTGGAGTCACCCTGGTGCTGTAAAGAAGCTGAACTGTCACCTTATACAACAAGGGTGAGTAAAAGATATCTCGGATTACCACACTCACAGCCAGAGTAGGAGAGTTGTCTTGTCTTATATGTGGTCACATGTATTTGTGGAAATGATGCAGGAATAGTTTTATTCCCGGTCAAAAGCCGTAGAATCTGGAAGGATGGCATTTCCTGAGAACCAGGTGCTCCTGGATTTGGGGGAACAGATGAGATTTATGTTTTCAGAGTAGATTTGTTTCTAACCTTTGTCTAAGGAATGGGGGGAAAGTTGAGCTATACTTTCTGGTCATTATGAAAGCAACGGAGTTAGCTTTGGATTTAGGTGTTTCCTATTTCCACCCGTTTCTAGACCAGGGTTCAAGGTGGCGTCCTGGCTCAGGGTTGGATTACAACTTTGTTTAGTTTGGTTTTGTTTTTTGTCTGTAGTTGTGTAGTTTGAAATATTAGCATTTACAATGCAGAAAAACAGCAGAAATTGGTTTTCCAGATGTGTGACTGGTTTCACAACTAACACTACAGAATCCACATATCCACAGTACACAGACTGGTGCATTTGAAGGAAATGATAGATAGATTTTGTCTAAAAACAAAAGCCAAACTGTGTGAAATGTTTAACATCTCTGAACATTCAGAATGGAGTCAGGAACAGTGTTTCATATTCCTAGCTAAATGTGTAAAGAAGAAAATAATGAAGGCTGTGTACAGGATTTCAGGCAGTGGCGTTGTTTTTTAATGACAGAACAGCATTCTAAAATTGAACAGTTAAAAGAGTAATGCTCCCATCATAAACGTGCTGAAACAAATGCTCAGAAAACCTGTGAACACAGCCAGCCATCACTTGTTCTTTTTGAAGCAAAGTTGAGTTGCTAGAGAAGGAGAAAGACAGACTGGCAAGCAACAACACGGTAGCTATTTTGATGCTTTTAAGAGAGACACAGAACAGTCCAGTGGGTCTTCTTTCAGCGACAGTGAAGAAGAGGGTTTTAACCTCTCTGTGCTGGAAGGTGCTCCAGTGGTAATTAAAAAGGTGAAAAACCAAGGGAGGCGAGGAGAAGATAACAGTAAAACACAAGCCTCTATCTCCAGAGCAAATTGATCATCTCTCTAAAGGGTTTAGCCATCCTAAAGTTATGGGATGTGATGATGTACAGTACCTGTGACACATCACCAAGAGAACCCATTATGTATACTTACCTGTACTTACTCACCTGCATACGGGTCATGTGAGAGGGAAAAGAGTACTATCTCTTGATGCTGAGTTTTACTTACCTGGTTGAATCCATTCTCCACAGAGGGAAGGGGGAACTAGCATCTAGAAGAGGGAAAATATATTATCTAATAAATATTGATATTATGAATGAACGTTAAACATGCCATGGCTGTAACTGAATCTTGGTACAGTTGTTAGTTCATTGTTAATTTTTATTGTGTATGAAACTTGTGTCCAAGATACTTTAACTTATACCTCTTCAGGGAATGGTATATTCTAAGGGGCGGGGCTACCTATATATTCCACACAGGGGTAAAAGAGGGAGACTCGGCTAGACCGTAGCGAGAGGAGCATAACTTAAGGGCATAATAAGACTCATGATTTAATTGTCTTTATCCTTTTTGTCTCTGCTTATAGAGAATTTTGTTTTGCTAATTTTTTTGTTCACAAGGAGCGCGCGTGTATATATATTGTAAATAGTAATTTAAAGTCTGGTGTGTAAATAAAGGTGGAAGGGAACCAAAAATCGAACCTCTCGGTGTTATTTCGAGTCGACCTTATAACATCTCGGGCCTCTCGCCCGACTCTACCCATAGAGAACACCTCCCACCATTTCACTTTGCGATGGTGTAGGGGTGAGCTTTATCACAAATGGTGGCAGTGACTACGAACCTGATGACAGCAACCACATATAGTCTACGACAAGAAACGAGAGAAAGGTACGACATCGAAAGCAGAGGAGCGTTGTGTAACTCCAATAATAACCACTAGGAGAAGATGGCTCCCACGAAACCACCAGTCACCCAGACACGGAGCGAAGAAGAGGAATGCGAGTCAACCACCGACAAAGGGAATACATCGGAGATTTCCAACTTACAGCAGATGCTCGAAAGCTTTTTCAGCTCTCAACAGCAGAGAGATGAAGAACTGCGGAGAGAAGCGACGAAGCAAGAGCAGAGGTGGCGTTCCCTACAACACCAGTTCGGCCTTCTACAGGAAGAAGTACGGAGGGGCCAAAGTGGAGTACAACAACACAGGGAAACGGAGCATTCCGCAACAGCATCGCACACAAGAATATACAGACCCGCGACTCCGGCAGTAAGTGCACACGACGCGATGGGAGATCAATTAAGGACAACACAGGTAGCGTGGCCAAGACTCCCGCAACTTAAAGATGATGATGACATCGAACATTACTTTATAATGTTTGAGCGGTTAGCGCTAGCGGCTAGATGGCAGAAAACGGACTGGGCTTTTCATCTGGTCCCCTTGCTGGAAGGAAAGGCAAGAGCAGCCTACGTCACCATGAGCGTTGAAAAAATAAATGACTTTGAAGCAGTGAAAGAGGCTGTTCTCAGGAAGTTTGAGATTAACCCTGAGACTTACAGACAGCGTTTCCATAAAGGGCACGTATTAAAGAACGAGACGCCAAGGGAACTATTCACGCGGCTCACGGGACTTTATGAGAGATGGATACGTCCAAAAGACAAGACAAAAGAGGACATCAGACAAACCATCGTTCTGGAACAGTTCCTGAGCGTAATCAATCCAGAATTGAAGAGCTGGATATTGGAACGCAGCCCGACTTCTGCGGAGCAAGCGGTTGAAATGGCAGAAGCTTTCATCGTGGCACGGCAAGCCGAGGGAGAGTTCCAGCTCGGAAAGTCAACCTTCACCAAACAGACCAGTAAGTTTGAGAGACGTGACTATGGTAGTGGTGTTGAACGTTCAAAGCCAGCCTTTAAAATGCAGTGGCAGAAGTCCATTAAAAGCTCAGCTGAAAAACCAAAAATAAGATGTTTTAGCTGTAACCAAATAGGACACAAAAGTTCTGAATGTCAATATCCTCCCACTAGCTCTAACCAACTGTGCTACACCCCTAGAAAAGAAAATCCCTTTAGTACACAGGAATGTAATGATGAAACCACAGTAACAGTTAAATTGAATGGCAAAAAGTTTAGGGCTTTATTAGATACGGGGGCAAGCCAAACTTTAGTCACACAAGCATGTCTTGAAAACTCACAATATAGCCTTACAGGTACGTTAAAGGTCAAATGCATACATGGTGATGAGCAGATTTATCCTACATCTGAGGTTAATATATCAATTAAAGGGCAATCCTACCTGGTACGCGTAGGCGTGGTACAAAACGCTCCATATCCCATCATACTAGGCAGAGACATCCCTATTTTGATTGATTTATTGAACTATAAAAATATAAAAATGGCAGAGGCTATGGTAGTGACCAGGCAAAGCAGAAAAAATTTTGCCAAAGAAACCACTGAACTTTTTAAGGAATTGCCATATGCTGCAGAAACTAAAAAAAAGACAAGGAGAGATGTAAGAAAAGCTAAAGTTATGGGAACCAAATGTCTGGAGAAAATAGAACTGCCAGATACAGATAACATTAGTTTACCCATTAACTTTGAACAACTCCAAACATTAGATGAACCTTTAAAACCACTATTTGAAAAAAGCAAACACTATAGTGACATCTCTGATAAAGGTTGCCACTTAGCGATTAAAGATAACAAACTATATAGAATCACTGATAAAGGTGAGCAACTAGTACTCCCGGTAAGCCTTAGGGAGAAAGTGCTTAAAATGGGACATTCAGATCCCTGGGCAGGCCACTTTGGGCAAGCTAAAACATTCAGCCGCATAGCATACAGATTTTACTGGCCAGGTCAGTATGCAGATGTGATTAGATACTGCAATAATTGCCCGGAATGTCAACTCACTGCAACTCTAAAAAAGTCAGACAAGGTGCCTATGGTGAGCATGCCTATAATAGACATACCATTCTCTCGCATAGCAATGGACGTAGTAGGGCCGTTACCTAGAACAAAAAACGGCAACCGTTACATTTTAGTAATATGCGACTATGCGACAAAATATCCAGAGGCTTTTGCCCTCAGAAACATTAAAACTCGTCAAATTGTCAATGCTCTGATACAACTTATTTCAAGAGTAGGGATCCCAAAAGAGATATTGACAGACAGGGGCACAAACTTCACTTCAAAACAAATGAAGCAAGTGTACGATCTATTAGGCATTAAAAGTATTCACACCACACCATATCACCCTCAAACTGATGGGCTAACGGAACGTTTCAATAAGACTCTGAAACAAGCTTTACAGAAGGTGACGAACAACAACGGTACAGACTGGGACATGTGGTTACCCTATGTGCTGTTCGCGTATCGTGAAGTACCTCAAGCTTCCACTGGATTTTCCCCGTTTGAACTCCTTTACGGAAGACAGGTGAGAGGTCCGATGGATGTTCTGAAAGAAGCTTGGGAAGGTGAGCAGAGTGAACAGAAACTGAACATTTTAACGTATGTCTTGAAGATCAGAGACAAGTTGAGTCAATTGACAAGTACTGTCCATGAAAACATGGAGAAAGCTCAAGAACAGCAAAAACACTGGTATGATAAAGTGGCAAGGAAGAGAGTTCTGCAAATCGGGCAGAAAGTACTTATTCTACTACCCACCAGTGACACTGGGCTTTTAGCCAAATGGCAGGGGCCATATAAAGTGCAAAGACAAGTCGGAGAAACTACATATGAACTCCACCTGCCTGACAGACGGAAGAAATTTCAGAGCTTCCACATTAACATGTTGAGACCCTGGAAGGAGCCTGAGAATAAGAGTTCGGAGCAGCTATGGATAAGGGCCGTTCATGATGAAGACGAGGTGGCCGAACAGTATTTCCCCACAAGAAAAGAAGGTACCGTTCTTCCAAAGGTGCCCCACTTAACATCACAGCAACAAAAAGAACTACTGCACGTGGTCCCACCTAAGCTTTTCTCAGATGAACCAGGATTAACAGACGTGACCCAGCATAACATCAGACTCATCAAAGATGAGCCAATTAGACAGTTCAACTGCAGAGTTCCAGCACGACTTGTTCCACAGTTGAAAAAAGAAGTTGAAGCAATGATCAAAATGGGAGTAATAGAACCATCGAAGAGCGAATGGTGCAGCCCTGTCGTCTTGGTCCCCAAGAAAGATGGAGGCTTACGGTTTTGCATTGACTTTTCAAAGCTAAACGCCGTGTCCGCTTTTGACCCATATCCCATGCCAAGAGCAGATGACCTAATAGAGAGGCTAGGGAAGGCTAAAGTTCTGTCCACGGTTGATTTATGCAAGGGATACTGGCAAGTTCCACTCAGCCAGTCCGCTAAAGAACTGACTGCATTTAGAACACCATCAGGACTATACCATTTCCGTACTATGCCATTCGGATTACACGGTGCGGCTGCAACCTTCCAGAGGTTAATGGACGACGTTCTCAGAGGTACGGAGGACTTCGCGGCAGCTTACATTGATGATGTGGTGATCTACAGTTCATCATGGGAAGAACATCTACAACATCTAGGCATTGTCCTGAGGAAGATCGCAGATGCAGGTCTGACAGCAAACCCAAGCAAATGTCATCTCGCTCGTGAGGAGGTTTCATATCTAGGTTACATCCTTGGCGGAGGTCAAATTAGACCTCAAGTGGACAAAGTTGAGGCCGTGAGGGCAACACCCCAACCTAATACAAAGAGGAGGGTACGTTCATTTTTAGGTCTTGTGGGATGGTACCGCAGGTTCATCCCTAATTTTTTCGTCTAAAGCAGCAGCACTGACGGATTTAACCAAGAAGGACATGCCTCAAAGGGTTAAATGGACAGAGACCTGTGAGTATGCTTTTAAAGACCTCAAAAATGCATTATGCCAGGAGCCAGTTTTAGCCAGCCCTGATTTTTCGAAACCTTTTATTGTGCAGACTGATGCATCAGGTACAGGGTTGGGTGCTGTCTTATTACAGGGGGAGGACGATGAGAGAAAACCTATCCTGTATATAAGCAGGAAACTGTTTCCACGTGAGACTAACTACTCTACCATCGAGAAGGAGGCTCTCGCTATCAAGTGGGTGCTTGATTCTTTAAAGTATTACTTGCTTGGACATGACTTTGTTCTAGAGACAGACCACAAAGCTTTGCAGTGGATCCAAAGGATGAAAGACTCTAATGCTAGAATCACACGATGGTACTTGTCATTACAGCCCTATTGTTTTGCTATAAAGTATAAAAAAGGTACCCAAAATGTAACAGCTGACTACCTGTCCCGCCGCTGGGAAGGCGTTGAGCTTAAGGAGGGGGGTGTGTGATGATGTACAGTACCTGTGACACATCACCAAGAGAATCCATTATGTATACTTACCTGTACTTACTCACCTGCATACGGGTCATGTGAGAGGGAAAAGAGTACTATCTCTTGATGCTGAGTTTTACTTACCTGGTTGAATCCATTCTCCACAGAGGGAAGGGGGAACTAGCATCTAGAAGAGGGAAAATATATTATCTAATAAATATTGATATTATGAATGAACGTTAAACATGCCATGGCTGTAACTGAATCTTGGTACAGTTGTTAGTTCATTGTTAATTTTTATTGTGTATGAAACTTGTGTCCAAGATACTTTAACTTATACCTCTTCAGGGAATGGTATATTCTAAGGGGCGGGGCTACCTATATATATACCACACAGGGGTAAAAGAGGGAGACTCGGCTAGACAGTAGCAAGAGGAGCATAACTTAAGGGCATAATAAGACTCATGATTTAATTGTCTTTATCCTTTTTGTCTCTGCTTATAGAGAATTTTGTTTTGTTAATTTTTTTGTTCACAAGGAGCGCGCGTGTATATATATTGTAAATAGTAATTTAAAGTCTGGTGTGTAAATAAAGGTGGAAGGGAACCAAAAATCGAACCTCTCTGTGTTATTTCGAGTCGACCTTATAACATCTCGGGCCTCTCGCCCGACTCTACCCATAGAGAACACCTCCCACCATTTCACTTTGCGATGGTGTAGGGGTGAGCTTTATCACATGGGACTTGGTCCTTTTATGACACATATGTCACTTAAAATCAAATTTTGCTGTCTACTATTACATCTACATCTATTAGATGTTCACAGATATTGATGCCTGACAAATTAGAGTTATACTATAAGAGATGTAAGCATCAGTCTACTAAGGGTGTCCAAGAGTGCAATATGGGCATGTTAGTGGTTTTAAAAGAAGCCATGGGTTTCATGTCTGTTGGCAAATAGTGGAGTGTCATCAGAAAAAGTGTGAACCTGTGAACCAGTTTACATCATGTTTTGCTGAAGTTGTTTCATGGTGGACATAAGTGTACTTCCAGTTGCCAGTTGCACAATAGGTAGAGGAAGACTATGAATATGAAACGGATTCCAGGGTCAGATTGCATATATCTGCTGTTTTGCATAATGTCTCCCAGCAATTCAGGAAGACATATGATAAAATGGAGAGTAAATGTCACTACTGTGGTAAAGAGATAAACTGAGAAAGGAAATGCAAATTAAAGCATTTACATTCCTGAAAAACTGCTAATTCAAGCAGGTAACACTTTATCACCTGAGCTGGGAGGGCAACTCCTTGTGCTTACTAAACAAGCCACTCAAACTCAGAATCATTCATTTATTCGTTGTCTATAACTACTTATCCAGTTCAGGGTCGTGGTGGGTCTGGAACCTACCTGAAGGGGTCGCCAGGCCTTCACAGGGCAATACTCATACACACCTATGGACATTTTTGAGTCACCAATCCACCTACCAACGTGTGTATTTCAGTCAACGTGTGACAGTCACAGTCACCCAGAGCGGGACTTGAACCCACAACCTCCAGGTCCCTGGAGCTGTGTGACTGCAACACTACCTGCTGCGCCACTGTGACGCCCTACTCAGAATTAGGAGCCTTTAAACCGATTATGTCCACTGTGAGAGCTTATTTATATCGGGTTACACATGAGCAAGACAAAAAACTCTATGTGAAAGTTGTTGTAAACGATCAGGAATGTGATTATATGGTAGACTCAGGAGCACAAGCTACAATAATGCCTACACCTATGGCTAAAGCTCTTAGTTTACCTTTAATCAGTACATCTCCCTCAAGGACTGCATAACAGTCCAACACTTTATCATCAGGCATTAGGGTGGCATTTGGCAGAAGTGGTTTAGTGCAATATATAGATGATATCTTGCTTGCATCACCTAATATGGATGTGCACACTACTGAAATGTTAGCATTACTACACATCTTTAATCACATGGGCATAAAGCTAACATGGCTAAAGCACAATTAGCTTTACCTTCGGTCCAGTTTTTAGGTCAGTTGGTAAAAACAGGGCAACAGTCTATTCTTCCTGATCGTACTGATGCTGTGCTCAACTTTCAACAATTAAAGGACATTGTGTTTTTTTCATGGGTTTGTGAAATTACTGTTGCCCATGGATAGAGAATTATATCCAAATATCCCAGCCATTGTATGATTTGCTGAAGGGATCTTCCAAAGATACAGACAGGGTTCAGTTTACAGACAGAGCTGATATTACCTTTAAGGAGCTGAGGTATGCTCTAACTTCTGCACCTGCTCTAGGTCATTCATTATCTGTAACCCTTATCCAATTCAGGGTCGCGGTGGGTCCAGAGCCTACCTGGAATCATTGGGCGCAAGGCGGGAATACACCCTGGAGGGGGCGCAAGTCCTTCAGAGGACAACACATTCACACCTACGGACACTTTGGAGTCGCCAATCCAACCTACCATGTGTTTTTTGGACTGTGGGAGTAAACCGGAGCACCCGGAGGAAACCCACGCGGACATGGGGAGAACACACCAACTCCTCACAGACAGTCACCAGGAGCAGGTATCGAACCCACAACCTCCAGGTCCCTGGAGCTGTGTGACTGCGACACTACCTGCTGCGCCACCGTGCCGCCCTGCTCTAGGTTATGTACAACTCAAACAACCGTTTACTCTTTATGTTCATGAACATGATGGTTTCATGAGTGCTTGTCTAATGCAGGACCACGGTGGTCAGTAACGTGCTGTATATTATTATTCAGCTAAGCTAGATGTTAATGTCACTGATTTTGGTCCATATTTACATGCTGTTCAAGCTACATCTGTTTGTGTAATCACAGTTACTGCCCAGAGAAGGGGTAACGGGCTTGCTGCTCTTACAGCTCCTAATATTCGCCTCCAAAGGGCATTTATCACAAACACCGCCTTCAGACATTTCTGAGTTTCCTTTAGAAAATCCTGACATGATTCTGATTTGTAATGATTCTGCCCAGGTTCTGAATGGATGCAGACAGACCGGGTGGGCTATATGTTCACCTTATGCAGTGGTAGCACAGGGCCGTTTGCCCGACCTTTCTCAGCTCAAGCTGATGAATTAGCCCTTACTAAGGCTTGCATATTGATAGCGATCATAAATCAAATGTGCAAAATGAGAATCTTTAGAATCTGCCTCAGAGGCAGCAGAGCATTCTGCAGCTTCTTCAGAGGCACAAGCCGCATTATCCTCCAATCAAGTAAAACAAAATACTGATTTTTTTTTGCATCACTTTAATCAAAGTATAAAACAGAACTAAGTGTACAGTATGCTGCACATTTATTTTCCAAAGGTCATATCTGACAGTCAGAGCAGGCACATTACAAGTGTCTAGGTGGAGCCTCATCTCTTTATGGTGTGGTGAAATCTCTGCCCAATGCATTTGAATGAAATCATCCCTGCTTGTGAGCTAGTAACCAAGCTAGCGTTAGCAGGTACTGCACTTAGAAACATAAGTGAAATGTACATATATATATATATACGCTACTGGGATTAAAGGATTGTTGCAGACAGTGTAGACACTTTTTCTTTCTGATCTAGCATAATATTTCTCTTTTCAAAAGCTGATTCTTCATCTTCCAAACAAATCATGATGGATATAAACATATCCCAGTCATATTTGTTCTGAGTCAAATGTCATTTTCCATAGCATTTATCCATCCATCATCTGTAACCGCTTATCCAATTCAGGGTCACAGAGGGTACAAAACCTACCTGGAATCATTGGGCAGAAGGTGGGAATACACCCTGGAGGGGGCACCAGTCCTTCACAGGGCAACACACATACACTCACGAACACTTTAGAGTCACCAATCCACCTACCAACGTGTTTTTGGACCATGGGAGGAAACCGGAGCACCCGGAGGAAACCCACGCAGACACAGGGAGAACACACCACACTCCTCACAGACAGTCACCTGGAGGAACCCCACGCAGACACAGGGAAAACACACCACACCCCTCACAGACAGTCACCCGGAGGAAACCCACGTAGACACAGGGAGAACACACCACACCCCTCACAGACAGTCAAACCGAGGAAACCCACACAGACACAGGGAGAACACACCACACCCCTCACAGACAGTCACCCGGAGCGGGAATCGAACCCAGAACCTCCAGGTCCCTGGAGCTGTGTGACTGCGACACTACCTGCCGCACCACCATGCCGCACTCTATAGCATTTATAATTTATATAATTAAGTTCATTATTCTTGTTGATACCAAATATATATGATAAACTCATATATATATTTGAGGAGACAAAGAAAAAAGGAAATGTAAGAAAATACTACCAGCTTGTTATTGTATTTGAATTGCATTTGATTAAATGATTATGGCAGGGAGCGGCACAGTCACACAGCTCCAGGTACCTCGAGGTTGTGGGTTCAAGTCCCGCTCCCGGGTGACTGTCTGTGAGGAGTGTGGTGTGTTCTCCCTGTGTCTGCATGGGTTTCCTCCGGGTGCTCCGGTTTCCTCCCACGGCCCAAAAACACAGGTGGGTGGATTGGCGACTCAAAAGTGTCCGTAGGTGTGAATGTGAATGTGTGTGTTGCCCGGTGAAGGACTGGCAGCCCCTCCATGGTGTGTTCCTGCCTTGCGCCCAAAGTTATCCTGAACTAGATAAACGCTTATAGACAATAAATAAATGATTCTGAGTATGAGAAGTTGGTTTTGAGTAAATGAATGAATGAATTATGGCAGGCTAAATTCATGGCAGAAGCAGAAATCCTTTTATTTGATTCAGACGTAATATTACAGCTTTTTCCCTTTTTAAATGAGACAAATTAAAAAGAACCATAAAACATTCAAACAGAGTACTCTAACACTTTTTAAAATGATGTATAAACCAAATGCAAAATTTCGTTATTTTAAAAAAGCTAAATAAACAGATACCATTGCTGCACTGTGATGATTCCATAGGGTTGCACTGGACTTCAAAATAAGACTCAGAAATAACGAAATATTTTGCCCTTGGATGCCGTCACCTGAGTATGATTCCACACTGCATTTCCACATCTTTTTAACTTAATGTTTTTATTGCAAAGTTCAGTATGTTTGCAATAGGTTACAGATTAGATTACTGGAATATTCCTGGACCGTTTCTTCATAGGAAGTTTAAGCATTTAATTAGAAGAAAAGGTTTATTTACTCCTTCATGTTCCATTGAATATACATCGGACTTGGCCAACATCAGTGTCAGAGAAAAGTAAGCTTCTATATAAATATAACTTGTCATCTTACAATATCCAGTAGCAGGCTTTGGAAGTACGTTTCAGAATAGAAAAAAATGTCAGTGCAGTAATCTGGGCTTCAAGTTGAGAGGCATGACAGTCTTTTTAAATGTTAAAATATGAAACAAAAGAAAAGATTGAAAACCAACCTACATAACTGTGAAAATCCAAACAAACTTAAATGTTAATATCTCTATATATACATCTACATATGAACAAAATTCAAGTAAATTTGTCTGATCACCAGCAAACGTCCGAACACCAGCTAAAATTTGTCAGAACAAATACCCAGCAAAGTAGAGTAGAAAGTATGCCAGTGTTGGTTTGGTTTGGAGGGTCACACAGATTTACGACAGTGCACAGACACAAGATGATGTATATGGCTTATGTTGCTTATTGCTAGAACATGCCTATGTTTTACAACTACATTCTCAGTCGCAGTGCAAATAATATTATATTATTCTTTATTTAAAAAATAAATAATTAATTTTATTGGTTTACCAGTTACTGCACGTTTTAAAATATATTTATTCATTTATATTTTAACCATTTTGACTGGAAATTGTGTAACTAAATGGTGGTCTTCAGTGCTCTCTCTCTCTATAAACATATATATAAACATATATATATATATATATATATATATATATATTATATATATATATATAAATAAACTTAGCATAAATAGTAAGGACATTTGTGTTTGGTAGATTATTTCTTTGTTGTAACAATGCATCTTGGCAATAAATCTTATACCGCTGGAAAACCTGTTAATCCATCCATTATCTGTAACTGCTTATCCAATTTTAGGGTCGCGGGGGGTCCAGAGCCTACCTGGAATCATTGGGCGCAAGGTGGGAATACACCCTGGAGGGGGCGCCAGTCCTTCACAGGGCAACACAGACACACACACATTCACTCACACATCCACACCTACGGACACTTTCGAGACGCCAATCCACCTGCAACGTGTGTTTTTGGACTGTGGGAGGAAACCGGAGCACCCGGAGGAAACCCACGCGGACACGGGGAGAACACACCAAACTCCTCACAGACAGTCACCCGGAGCGGGAGTCGAACCCACAACCTCCAGGTCCCTGGAGCTGTGTGACTGCGACACTACCTGCTGCGCCACGTGCCGCCCAAAACCTGTTAATTTCCCTTTTAAATGGTGTCACATTTGTAAGGATATATATGTGAATGAGCAGGTTATAAATCCTCAGCTTTGGTCACAACGGTTGAAAGAAAAGTTAACATTTTGCATACATTTGTTTTCTCTGATTTGAATAATTTTGCATATGCAAAAATGAAAAACACAGACTAACAAACAGGTCAATCTTTGTTGACAGTGGAACATTCGGAGCTGCTCACACACTCAAAGTAAAATGAATGATGTTTAGATATTATCTAAATTGTGTATAAGTATCAAGTATCATTGGGAGAAGCAGTTGCAAATCTAGGCAAACTCTGGGTGTGAACATTTGCAATGTTCAGACACTGAATCATTGTAGTATTTACCTGAGAGCCACACTAAATACTGTACACTTCTTGGAGTGAAAAATTGACTAGCCACTTAGATACACCTTCTGATTGTCCATTTCATCAGTTCCACTTACAATTTTAATTCTGCAATTACAGATTACCCATCTGTTTCTAAGTGGAGATGACATCATTTGCATAGTGTGCCATAATTCTGTTATCAAACTGATGAATGATGATTTCAGAAATCACAGCTGTGGTAAACATTACATTACATACAAACTACATTTTTCCTCCAAATGTGGCCAGATCCTGTGAATCAGGAGGTCATTATAAAGCCTCTTGTAAACTACAGGCAGACTAATACGACTGCATTTTGAACCGACTTTGTAGGACAGGTGACCTCACCATCATTCACCCCATATATTTGTTGCTGTCCAAAGAAAAACCATTACTTTAATTTTTGTTGATTTTTTAGTTTACATTATTTAAAAATGTTGAAAATAGCAGCTGTCCGTCAAATAGTGTGAAAAGTCCACGATAAACGGACCAGTATAAATATTACCTTTTTATATCTATAATATACAAATAAAATATTTTTCCACTGATTTCCACTGAAAGTTAAGAAGGCTTTTTTCGGGTTCCTGTAAAGTTACTATTTTGGAGATAAATATTTTTCTAAATAGATTTGCTTTGTCTGTAGTGGTCTACTGCTTGAGTAGCTTGCTTTCACAGAAAGTAATTTGTGTACACAGTAATCTTACATGTAGCAAATGTATTTATTTGGATAATTTTAGACACATGTATTTTGACCGTGTCTTGACCTTCAACAAATCCAGTGGGACTTGGAAGGAATGGGGGGGGGGGGTATATGAGTAGGGCAAAGCATAATGACTTTCACAACAGGACATGGTGCAGATTTATGATTAAGTTTAAGTTTTCACAAGCAGTAGGTCGTTATTTTAATTAGGGTATGAAACCATTACAGAATGACCCATGCTGCTAGAGGTCATCTCTGATAATCGGTGTGCGGATAGGATGAGGGATCTGATAATATGGACAATGAGATACAATGTGTACCCAATAATTTGGACAGTGAGTCTTTGGCATTTTGCACTCCCTGTCTGTAACATCCTAGAAACAAAAATCTCGAAACAAAAAACATGTAAAAATCATCTGACATTATCCATAAGGAAGGATTTGTAAACAACATTTCATGGTAAGATCTGTAGAATCTTCAATAAAAATCCTATGACATGTTTTCATGCTGTTTTTTTTTTCTATCTGGAAGAATTCTGAAGCTTTGTTCACTGAGCAGCACTTATTCCCTTTCTCTAAGTCAGTCATCTACTGCTGGCTACTGACAAGGTGGATCCGGTTTCTTTAGATCCTTCCAAAAGTTTACTTGATCTTCTATGCCATTGGTCAGTGCTGCAATGAGTTTTGAGAAACGACAGCGATCATAAGGAGCATGAGAGGAACTGAACAGGCTGTTATGTGAATAACTATAGGATATTCCTACATGCTTCAGTATCAGTCCTATGTTCACATCTTCGATATAGGCATGTTTGACACTTTTGGAGCCATTGATAAGCTTTTCTGGAAGGTCTAAGGAGAAGACATAGCCTAAGCCCATAGCGTAGGTTGGGTAATAGTCATCGGTGAAGACTTCTTTTGGGAAGTACCATTTTGATTGTGGGTTTCTATTCACTTTGGCATTTATGGCCACATGTCCTGTAATGTAGTTCTGTCTGGGGGCTTTAAGGAGCAAGTTGATCAAATTTTCCAGATTAAGGAAAATGTCAGAGTCAATCTTCATGCCATAAGAGGCATTTCGGCAATGAGAAGCCAGCCATTCCATGATGATCATGGTTTTGATGGTAAGGTTGTTGTAACTGTCCAGGAAATCGCTCTGTATGATGTCATGGTTTTCCTCACTTTCTTGCAACAACTTCTGCTGTTGCTCTTCTCTGCCTTCAGAACCAGACTGACCAAGAACGAAGAAATGTCTCACCACCTTATCCTTGACCACCTTCTCAGAACCCCAGGTGTCTCGGATCACGTCCCGGGCCTCCCTGTTGCTTGGCGCCACAGGTACCATCAGAACCAGGAAGGGGTCATCTTGCTGGCATATATCCGGTTCATTTATTATGTACTGATAGCTGCAAGGATAAGCCACATGGTATTTTGTCTCAGCAGTGCATTGCTCTACTGTCGTCGTTGTTGTTGTTGATGTTGTTGTTGTTGCAGGGGCTTCAGTAGTTAAGTCATTTTTCACTGGCTCAGTAGGTGTAATGGGAAAGGATGCAGGTGAAGTTGTCCTTGTGTTGGTTGTTTTGTATATTTTGTCGATTGTGGTCCAGATATCCGGGGCTTCTGAGTAATTAATATAGTAGAAAATCAGGAGTGTTAAAACCAGCAACAGGAGGAAGCAAATGCGGGGACGGTATCGGCAATGCTCAGATCGTCCTGGCAGCTTTTCCAGACTAAAAACAAAATACAAAACACAAATTAGTAGTAAAAAAAGTCCACTCAACAATCTGCATCATAAAATCCAGGGCATGTAATGTCATTGGTGTAAAGGTCAATAGGACCCCTCTTGTGGAGCACTCCCTACATGGGAATGTTTGTGAGGCATAGTAACGCTTAGATTACAATTTCCCACTGTATGTGAGTGAGTTACAAGCCAGTTTAATAAACTGTTGTGTGTCTACAACCCCAATTCCAAAAAGGTTTGGTCAAATGTTCATAAATGCAATATGCAATGACTTGGAAATCTCATAGACCCATGTTTTCAACACAAAAGAAAACATAGTACATTTTAGATGTCGAAAGTTTCTTATTGATAAAAATAACTCAGAACTTTATGGCAGCAACACATATCAAAAAAGTTGGGACGCTGACTACAATAGGCTGGAAAGTAAGTAAGTGGTATTTATAAATAGAAAACAGCCAGAGGAGCAATTCGCAGTCATCATGACTGGGTATAAAAGGAGCATTTTGGACAAGGAGTGTCTGTCACAAGCAAAGATTGGTTAAGGTTCACCAATCTGTGAAAAACATTTAAAAAAATTATGTAACAATTTTAGAAAAATGCTTAATGTAAAATTGTGCATTTTATGGTGGTACTGGGCTGCATTAATGCCTATGGCATGGTGGGCTTACACATCTGTAAAAGGCATTAACAGCTGAACAGTATATATATGGGTTTAGAACAATATGTACTCCCATCCAGACAACGTCACTTTCAGGGAAAGTTTAGCATATTTCAGCAAGATAGTGCTACACCACATACTGCATTCCAGACCTTTCATTAGTAGAAAACATTTGGTCCATCATGAAATGAAAAAAAAAATCAGCAGAGACAACCCAGGACTGTTGAGTAGTTGGAATACTACATGAGACAAAAAAGGGAGAACAGTTCTTGTCACGCAGGGTTTGGTCAAGTGATCAAGGACAAGGAGTAGGATAGAGGTAAGTGCAGAAGACTCAGTTTAAAAAAAATCAGAGACAAGGACATAAAACAGGACTTGGAGACTAAACAAGGGTACTAAACACACTGAGCAAAATGCAATACAAAAACATTGAAACAAACATTAAACAAAGTGAGGAGCTAAACAAGGAACAGGCAACTTAAACACACTGGACAGAAAAAAGGGGCTAAAGACTAAACAGAGAACCTAAACACTGAACAGAGACTAAACACAGCTAAACAGACAGCTAAATAGAACACAGCAGGAATCAGAAACAAGGACAGGGAAGCACAAACATACACCTGACACTAGAAACACAAGGGAAAGGTATCACATGACTGGGGAACAAGCAGGAAGGGACAAGACAGGGGGAACAGTCACACTGTTAAATACAAAACTATGTACATTACATAACTCCCCCACAAGATAGGACTAGAGACAGGAAATGGAGCTGGGGACATGACGGGACCGGAAAACAGGAGACTGACAAAGGGGAGTAACAGGAGACGACACATGAATGGAAACAGACGACTGGACCTGGGACATGACAGGAGCAGGAACATGTGACTGAACTGAGGACAAGACAGGGAGCTGGACATTGGACGGGAACATAGACTGAAATGGAGACAAGACGGGACTGGGAACAGGACGCAAGACACCGGACTGGACAGGGGCCTAGAGACTACACAGAGAAGCTAAACACTGAACATAGAACCTAAACACACTGGACAGAAAAGGCGGCTAAAGACAAAACAAAGAAGCTAAACACTGAACAGAGAGCAAAGTAGAACACAACAGAAATCAGAACCAAGTAAAAGAAGCACAGACCACAAACATACACAATAACCCACATCCAGGAAACACAGACATGGACTATAAGACAACTCAAACAAGAAACACCTGGACACTAATTAAGACATGTGACACTAGAAACACAAAGGAAGTGTATCACATGACCAGGGAACAAGCAGGAAGCAGACACAAGACGGGAAACAGTCACATGACACGGGGAGCACAAATAAGAAACAGTACACAACAGAATACAAAACTATGTACGTTACAATCATCTCCGACACCTCCAGCAACTAGTTTACAAAACCTTTACAGACTGTTGTTAAAAGAAGAGAAATGGTAGACATGTCCATGTCCAGGGGCGTTGGCTGGGTTTGCAAAGATCCAGGGCTAAGCCCTGTTAATTAATAGGGTTTTTTCTTGTGTAGATTTGTCTAACAGATTTAGAAAAAAAATAGCAATTTATTGTTTATTCTTGATTTAAGGTCGCCATCCATACTGTATTTGGACACTGAACGCAGTGTTCTGTTTGGAACTGATACGGGGGGGCGTTTGATTCCGTATTTCTGAGGTCTAACGTTTAGGACGGATGATCTATTTGAGACAAACAGAAATTCCGCACCTCGTTCTCAGCCTGAGGGAGGGGCAGATACTCCACCGCTCCTGAACCGAGAACGCGCTTCTAATTGATTATCACTTTTATTCAGCCAATCAGCAGCCGGAGTTTTGTGCTGCAGCCAATGGTGACACAGTCTTTTAACAGTTAAAGCAAATTAGACGGATTATAAATAATAATGGATATATTTTATAGATAAAACCTTATTTTTATCCATCGTTTTTAGTATATATTTTTCAAGGTTCACCATGGCTGTTTTATCGCAGTTCCTCTGTATAATTTAATAACAACTAGTCTATGTAATCCACTTAAATGATTCTTTAGGGAACCTTACCTGAATTAATCTAGGCTTTTTTACCTGTGTGAGATTATCTCAGTAATATATTATTACGCCAAGATGATCTCATGTAGCTATTTGTTGAAGCATGTGTTTATTTCGTTAACTATTTCATAACCATATTTACTCATTTGAACAACTCCAACAGCAACAGTGCTTAGTGCCGTTTTAGGTTGCACATTTTCTCCTTCTGTACCTGGATAGTTCTTGCCTGCGGCACCAAAGGACTCCGCTAGAAATTCTGTTTTGTGGTTTAACCTGAGGTGTTCCACAAAGTTTACTGTGTTGCCGCCTTCTTGGCTGTGTGTGGAGCTCCGTTTACGCTCTGCCACTGTGTCTGTCTACAGACTGAATGACTGAGCAGTGTGCCGGTGCACATACGCATTGCGCACTTACCCAGGTGGAAGAAAAAGTAGTTCCCAACAACCGCGTATAATGGTTTAGTTACTTTCAACTGTGTTCCTGTTAATGACATTATACCTTACCTCAAATGACCGAAGTATCAAAAGTATCAATATTTTGATTAGAGAATCAATTTTTAGAGAATAAAAATCTGGTATTGGAGGTATAGATATTTCAGTATCGATCCGCACATCACTAGTGTCCATCCGCTTTAGCCCAGGCCAACACAAGTGGAAGTGAAATGACATACACAAGTCCTGCACAGTGATCAGAGGGATTTGAAGCCATTCTTCTTGCAGGATAGTGGCCAGGTCTCTACGCGATGCTGGTGGAGGAAAACGTTTCCTGACTCTCTCCTCCAAAACACCCCAAAGTGGCTCAATAATATTTAGATCTGGTGACTGTGCAGGCCATGGGAGATGTTCAACTTCACTTTCATGTTCATCAAACCAATCTTTCAGCAGTCTCGCTGTGTGTATTGGTGCATTGTCGTCCTGATACATGGCAACGTTTTCAGGACACAATGTTTGAACCATTGGATGCACATCCGCTTTTGTTAAGCCCATAAGCTTAACAAAGAAAAAGCTTAAACAAACAACATCTGATATGTGTTCTATGTTTTACTGTGAATTAAATCTGATACTTGCAAGTCATTGCACTCTGTTTATTTATATTTATTTACATTTAGGCAGCATCCAATTTTTTTTTAATTTTGGGGAAATATAACAAAATATGGAGGATATAAGAGCTCGATAATTATGGTGAAAACAAGAACAAATAAGAAAGAGATTCAATTGAAAATAATTAAAATTCAGAGCTTCTCCAAATGAGCTGTGACTCATTGCCATTTAAAGGAGCGGGTGTTGAAACTAGACGATCTGTAAAGAGCTGTCTGAATGTTTTTGGTCATTTTGGTGTTTGATCCTTGTGGTATTTTTGACCAAAGCATGTCACAGGTGTTTCAGGAAGACCCCAGAACTCTGTTCATTCATGGAAAAGGGGTAGAATATGTACTATTTAAAAGTGGTCTATTGTGCAACATGGAACAGAGACTATAATTCATTTCTCTTTCTCGTGTTTCTTTTTCTTTTTTAGAAAAATGACAGCAGCAATGTTGTTTATTTAAAACTGATAATGTCACTAAACAAAACAGAGATCACAAAACTGTTTAATTAATATTACCACTGGGATTAAACACAGCTTATGGACCATAAATGAAATGGACTGCAGTAAACTGTTACTCTCATTCACTCTCAGTCAGGGATCCTGTTATACCTGTCAGATTTCACACAGGTCACTGCTGATCATTATTTGTATGTATAATGTCAACTTAATGAGGATGTTTAATTCGCTGATGACATAATTAATTACACTTTATAAATCTAGTCAGCTATATGTAAGAAGCACATTTAAAGACCG
This sequence comes from Hoplias malabaricus, assembly GCF_029633855.1. Lineage (NCBI taxonomy): Eukaryota > Metazoa > Chordata > Actinopteri > Characiformes > Erythrinidae > Hoplias > Hoplias malabaricus. The sequence continues at coordinate 5,702,253 of NC_089815.1, read as the reverse complement.
CAAATGACTTCCAAGCTGCACAGCAAAACCCAATAAATAAAGTATCAAAGGGGAAAAAAGGTCATAAAAAAGTAGAAAATAATGTAAGAGTAGTCTGTTCTGTTTTCCGCTTTGTTGTGACAGGAGTAAGGTGTTCATTTCTGAAAACGAACACCGTATCTTTCAACAGGCAACTTGTTCCAAAGCCAAATAATTACATTTTCATGATAACTGCTGTTGGGAGAGAGCTTTTTACATGGACAGAATATCATTGCTTTATTTTGGTTAATAACAGAGTAATGTGTAAATGTTTAAGGCTCATGTGAAAATGAGACTTAAAAATCTATTTTTTGAGCAGTAAGGCTTTATTTGCCTAAAACCACCCCCAATTATTAGGATTAAGACAAATAATATTATTACAGTAAACATTCATTCTGTGTGTGAATGTGTTGGTTTCCTCTCCTCATCTCATTCAATTATCATTAAAGGTTATTGTCCAATAACTAGTTTTACCAGTTAATAAATCCTTCATTGTGTTACATCAAGTGTGCTGTTGATTTAACAAATCCACACGATGACAGAGAATAGCTGGAAACTGTCTTTGTTCTTCACAGTAGCTCACAACACATTTGATTTTGGAATTAAAATCCGGTGCCTTAAAATTTCCACAGTACTATGTCAGTATGTGAGTTTTATTACAGAAAACTGTTGCCCATCCAAAATAGTTACAAATGAATTCAAAGGTAGATTAAGATATTTTGGATATTTTTGACTGGTCCAATTGTGATGAAGTTTTTTAAAGGGAAGGTAATATTTCTAAATGGTTTCAAATATTTTACACTTGTATAGGACAGTGGGACTGTGTATAATTACAATTTTCAGTATTTATGTTATTAAAAATACAAAAAAATTATATATTACATTTGCACAGTAGCTTGTCTTTGTTGGAGCAAAATGGCATTTTGTAACGGCTAATTTTTAACTACATTTAACAATGAATGGACCCCCAAAAAAATGGTACAAAAGAACTTTGGCAAAAAAGTCTTTTTCCATTTACTTACCTTGAAATACTGAATGTTTCCTGTAAAGTTATCATTTTGTAGACAAGGTTTTTTTCCAGCAACTGAGTCTAAATTAGTAAAAGCAGGTGGATTAATCATATGATTTCTAATATATTTCTGCCGTTTTTGTGGTGTCCTTTGCAATCTTTATGTTACTAAAAGGCAAGAGCATCTCACACACATCTGCTCCTTAAACACAACGGTTGCTATCGAGTGAAAAATAATCAGAATGCAAACCTGTTTTACGGGCAAGTGAAAAAATGCTTCCCAATTAAATCCTCTGTGGAAACCTTCCTGCATTCTTCTTTTTGGGAGAAGGAGGTGGAAGCTTTTGCAGAGACAGGTTACAAGGAAGGTTTAAGTAACTGAGTCACACATCTTTGAAATCATAGGATTGGCAGAGAGAGAGAGAGAGAGGTGGGAGACAGACACACAAAACGGATTGGTGCACTCTGGACCTTACAGGTGCATGGTGCACACCTTCCAACACAGGTGTAACTGAGCCGTGACATTGGTAACCATGGCAAAGACCTCTGAGACCGTGGTTATAATTTGACCTCTGTAGATCTGTGTTTGTCCCAAGGGCTTTGAGAAGGGCAGAGTGTATTTGTAGATAGATAGATAGATAGATAGATAGATAGATAGATAGATAGATAGATAGATAGATAGATAGATAGAAGGATCTTGCTACAGTTCTGATACATTGCTACCACATTGGAAAAGAAGAGTTAAATTCATGAATAAATTCCATTTTTGGACAAATTTCATTTGTGATTATTGCATGTTGAAGTAACGTGATACAGATTAGTAACAAAGACCAACAAAGGTAGGAACGATCCATCGTTTATTATTAAATAGTATTGTCACTCATTCAGCCACAAAATACAGTGTTACTGTGGGATTGGTCAGTGCTGTATAGTGACACCTCTTTTCTTTCACACATACACACACACACACACACACACCCACACAGCCCCCCCCCCCCACCACCACCACCACACACACACACACAGACTTGACTAAGAGGATCCTTGAATTTTTCACTCCCAAAATGTATTAGATGGCAAATAGATATGTATGTATTAATTTAAATATTTCTTTATAATATAAATATAAATAGTGGGTCACTAGCTTCTTATACTATTATTTTAATAGTTCCAACACCATAAAAAAAAGAAAATTAAAAAGTTATTTTAAGGAAAACATGAGGTATACAGATACTGGTGCTTAGTTAAGAAAAATTGTTCAACTGCAAAGAGAAACTTGAAATGACTGCAAAATTTGATTATTAAGATAAATAAATATATCCAGAAAGCAACACTTTATTTTGAAAGAGATCTATTTAAACAGAAGTCATAAATTAAATACTGCACAAAGTATATTTTTTCCTCACTTGAGATATTATACACATATTAGTAAATATTGTCACTGTCCAATGAAAAACCATGTATTTGCAAAACAGTAACTTAACAGGAGAATGAAAAACCTTCTTAACTTTAAGTGGACGTGAATGTAAAAACATGTGATGCCAAGTAATTTTGGAGCATTTCTATTTGTCCATTCATCAGGAAATGTTCACACAGTTTGATGGACATCTGCTGCATTTAAATGATAAACTAAATATCCACAAAACTGGAGATACACGGTTTTCATTGGACAGCGACGATATGTAAACTGATGTATTGTAGACTTTGAGATATTCCCACTGAACTGGTCCAAATCCTGAGAGTTTGCCCAAATGTTGCAAATTTGTACTTTTTTAAATATTATTTATTAACTATAATTCTTAAAATCAACAAATGTTTTAAGTTATTTTTGTTATTTGGTGGTAGATCATCTAGTATTTATTTTTTTAAAAATGAAAAAGAAAAACACTGATGCCGGTGTTATAAATTATGAACAAAACTTTGTGCTCCTTATTTAATTTCTGCATTTATTACTCCTGCCCTCCAAATTTTCTGTACAATACTATCACATAATAAAAGCCACATGTAAACAAAGACAAGTTTATTTATAGAGCATTGTCATACACAATGGCAACTCAAGGTGTTTTACAGAACCATACAGAAAAATTACAGTAGAAGAATTAAAATTTTAAAAGATAATAAACAAAGGGCTAGTAAAATTGAATTAAAAAAATTTATATAAAAGTACTAGAAAATAAAAGATACAGAATAAATTAGGGATGTATAAAAGTGCAGTGCTACTCAAAGGCACATGAAAATCAGGAGAACAGGGAGGTCTTTAATCTAGATTTGAAGATTGTAATATTTCGGGCAAATCTAACGTCTTCATGTAGTTTGATAGGTAGGCAGCATAATGACTGAAAGCTGCCTCCCCATATTGTTCTGACCCTGGGCACTACTAGCTAATATTATAATGTACCAATAATAATAATAATGCCAGCTATCATTACCTGGTGACAGAGCTAAATAGTCCAGAGTGTCATTTGCATAAATAGTAGAGGCCCAAGAATGGATCCTTGTGGAACACCACAGGTAATCAGTGTTTGTTTTGAGTTGTCTAGATCTTTATCAGAACTGTTGCTGAAAGCCCCACTCAGTGATCTAGTCTGTCTAGAGTTACTGTGATTGACAGTATTAAATACAGGAGTAAGATCAAGAAGCACTAGCACAGACATTTTATTGATATCTGAGTTCAAACGGATGTGGTTTAGGATCTTTATAAGGGCAGTTTCTGTGCTGTAATATGAACGGAGGCCTGAATGAAAGTCATCATAATAACAATGTTCATTTAAAAATTCACTATGCTGACTAAAACTACTTTTTAAATAATTTTGCGTATAATTGGAAGATTAGGGATTGGGCTGTAGTTATCCAGGATAGTGCTGTCTAAAATACTGCCATTTTAGTGCTTGAGGGAAGATCCCTGAAAGTAAAAAAACCCTTTACTCTTTGAAGTATGTCCTCAGGAACCAAAACACTTCCTTCATAAAGTGTTTGGGCAACACATCTAATATGATAGATGGGTTTAGCTGCTGGACAGTTGTGGGTGGAGCTCTCAATGAGGTAGAGAGTTAAGCTGCCTATCTGAGGGTTTGGAGCTTGACTGTTACTTTGAGATGTAAGTTATGGGGGGAGTTTTGTTTAACCGGTCATCAAAAAATCAAGTTAAACAGAACTCATAAATGCTCTAAAAATATTTTGAGATGTTGAGAATACTTAAGAGTACTGTGTCATGGAAGGTGCAGGGAGGACAGAAGAGGTGGACATGCATGCAAGGAATTTATGGAAAACAAGCAAAAAACAAAACCAAAAACCACACAATCTGAAAATAAATACAAGCAGGACACTGGAAACTCAAACTAGAATACATGACAAAACAACGAAACTGAACAAAAACCATCGTGAACACCCATTTACAACACCAGACAAGAGAACTCTGAACACAAGGGGCTATATATGAACAAGACCATAGACAAGGAACACTTGTTAGAAGGTAGGACCTCAAAAGACACACAGGTGGGAACACTGATGATAATGTGGGCCTAAGGCCAAAACAAGGGAAGAGACAGGAACAAAACAAAAGAGTCATGTGCTAAAGAACAAAACACAAAACGGCAAAAGCGTGACATACAGTAAAAAGTAAAGTAAACTGCTTGAGCTCGTTGTAGAAGCGGGAGAACATGTGGAAGATGGAGGTGTCAAAGAGAATGAAGGTCCATCAGTAGGAGGCAGGGATACTGCTAAAGCTTTGTGGCCATCTCACTTTCTGCAAGATGGACAAGTGTCTACAGGCCCAGTGAGTGCCTGGCCAGTCACATTACATACAGGATCCACAGGGCACACATGACCCACAGGATCAAACCCAACTTGTCCAGGTACCCTCAACCTGGCCCTGTTTCTGTAAACTGTTACATTGTAGACATTGAAGTTTTCCGGACAAAATGTTCTAAAACAAGAGTTTCAATTTTTTTTATTTATGTTCACTCAATTTATTTGTTCATTTTATATATAAAGTTACCATTCCAAAGGTTTTTTGTTTTGTTGTGGAAAAAAGCACTGATTCTTAGTCTAAGTGGGGAGACACTGCTTGTGGGGAGACCATGTTCATGTGAGAGTGCAAATGCTGGGTTAAAACAAACAAAATGTTTTAAAAAAATTAGCACAGAGAAGGAAGAGAACTGAACAAAAAAGTTATTTCAAAGTAATTACTGCATGTTTGAAAATGGGAGGAGCAGTGGCTCTTGTATAAAATACAAAAAACACAGTCTTTACACCTTTTAATTGTTGCTATCTCACATTTTCTTTATTTAAAACACACAAACTATGGAGTTTACACCTTTAAACTATACACAGTGTCTGTATATCTATATTTTTTCAGAAATAATTTCTTTTCAGGTGAAAAGTATTCAACTCTGGATCTGTCTTGTATTTTTGCTGCATCTAAGCTGCCCCATCTTTCAAACACATGGCAAGAATTTCTTCTCTATGGTCTCTGGTCATGGTGATATTTAAAAGGACACTGAGGATTTTTTATGTCTCAAAATCTAACATTATCTCTGTTTGTTTGGTCACTTCATGGCTGAAGGACACCATGTTTATGTATCCAACCTGGTGGGTTTGGACTGTAATGGTATTGGATAGAGGATGGGATCTAATGCCGAAACTTCAATAGAACTCAACTTCACAAAGAGATTATACTGACATCAGCACTGCTATTAAAGACACCAGTGCTTCAGCTTAGCCTCCTTAGGCTCCTTAGTTTCCTTAATCTATGATGACACACCCTGGACGAGTTATGACTGAGTACAATACATATATTACAGTTTGCTTAACAAATGCTGAAACCAGCAGCTTTGAACAGTACTGTTTAGACAAGGAAAATAGTGGTGTGTTGTTTGGTCCATGTGATATTTTGCCCAAGGCATGTCACTTTAAGAGTTAAATCCCTTTAATATTTTTATTATTATTGCTATTGTCTTTGTCATCTTTTGGAAAAAACCGTGGACACTTTGGTTATAATACACATTGCATCACTTGATTCATTAGGTCATACACATTGATGGCTAGGCTATTATAGTTGCAATGTAACAGTATTTATGGTGGGTTTTTTAGTGCACATATCAAAGTTTAGGGCATATATGTGTTATGCAGGTGTGATCATTTAGTTTTTTTAGGCTTTTCAGGAGTGCAAATCGCATCGCAAGTTACAAGAGATCAATTTTTATGGTCAGAGCACAGTCACATCTGCTTACACATCTAAGATGATTGATATAGGCCCATGCAGACGTGTGAACCTTTTTCCTAAAGTGCCTTAGGAGGACATTATGATCTTGTATATAATATGAACAGCTGCATTCCTAACTAATCAAAAATCTACTTGAATTCTTATTACACCTGGATGCCCAGAGGTCAGATCTGGAGACTGTCACTGTCTCTGGTAAGAAACCACAAGTAAATACGCCACTCCGCATAACTTTTAGTCATCTACACACTGGTTCAGCATGCAGTGGCTGTGAACACACTTTGATCAGCCCCAGTTCCATTTTCACTATGATGAGTTTTGTTAGTGTCCAGTAGTGGCCAGGAACAGTGGTTAATCTCTGATTCTTTCCTGACCTCCTCTGCAGCACTGGCTGTCAGAAAGGCTACTCGTTCTTCCTTGCATATCATCTCGTGTTCTTGCTTAAGCTCGTTGTAAGAGCGGGAGAACATGTGGAAAATGGATGTGGCGGGGAAAGCCATGATGAGGATGCCGCTCAGGATGCTGCTGAAGGCCACCACCTGGCCAGGGATGCTACGCGGCACCATGTCTCCATAACCCACTGTTGTCATGGAGATGACAGCCCACCAGTAGGAGGCAGGGATGCTGCTAAAGCTGTGTTGACCCACGGCTGTGCCAGAAGCCATCTCACTTTCTGCAAGATGGACGAGTGGGGAAAAGAGCGCAACGGCCACGCAGAGAAAAAGTAGCAGCAGGCCAAACTCCCGGGTACTCCTCTGCATCGTGAGCCCCAGTGTCTGCAAGCCCAGCGAGTGCCTGGCCAGTCGCATCACATACAGGATCCGCAGGGCACGCATGACGCGCAGGATCAAACCCAGCTTGTCCAGGTATCCTCGACCTGCCCCGGTATCTCCCATGCTGCCATCCTTCTCATCCACTACTAAGGAGACATAGTAGGGCAGAATGGCCACTGCGTCAATGATGTTCAGTGGCCCGCGAGCAAACTCCAGCTTACTTGGTGCCTGCAGGAAGCGCAAGGTTAACTCCAGGGAAAACCATGCTACGCACACTGTCTCCACGATGAACATATGTTGACACTTTTGCGAGCACTCACCCTGTAAATGAAGTTAGAGAATATTAAGCTCTTGGATTTCTAGTATTTCAACTGAGTTTCTAAAGAATTCTCCTTTGTTTCTGAACTTATATAGTGAACCTTAATCACTGGATTAGGAACCCCTCTCTTGTATCTATACTCATGGTTCATTTTATCACCTCGGCTGACCATACAGGAGCACTTTGTAGTTCTACAATTACGAAGTGTAGTCCACCTGTTTCTCTGCATGGTTTTATACCCATGTCCAGACCCTCACAGATTGTTTGGGTGGTGTATCAAACTCAGAGATGAAGCAACACTGACATGGTGGTAGTGTTAGTGTGTGTCGCGCTGGACACAGCAGTGCTGTCCAAGTTTTTAAACACTGTGTCCACTCACTGTCCACTCTATTACACACACCTACCAGATTGGTCCACCTTGTAGATGTAAAGTCAGAGACAGTAGCTTTTTTGTCACTGCACAGTGTGTGTTTGTCCTCCTCTAGTCCTTCATCAGTGGACACAGGATGTTGTCGACTGGATGCTTTTTGGTTGGTGGACTATTCTCATTCCAGCAGTGACACTGAGGGCTTTGAACACTCCAGCAGTGCTGCTGTGTTTGATCCAATCATACCAGCAGAACACACACTACCATATCTGTGTCACTGCAGCGCTGAGAATGATCCACCACCCAAATCATACCTGGTGGGAATATGAAATTATGCATAGAAACAAGGTGCTCTTGTATGGTCAGTGGAGTCGATAAAATGGACAATGTGTATTACCTAATAAAACCAGCTCTGGGCCCTCTGAATCTTTTACTCTTTTACATTCTCCTCTTTTCAATATCCCTGGCAGAATCACTGCTATAAAACATTACCAAACTAAAAAGCTGTGAACTGTTGAAAGGTACTGATCCTGTGCACATACCCGGCTCTCTTCCTCCCTTAGATCTGGCATGGTGCTAATGCACAGGCTAATCACGGTCAGAGTGATCATAACCACAGAGAAGCAGGCGAAGGTTTTGCCCAGCCAGCCAGAGTGTGGATTTTCCACCACCTCCCTGAGTCGACTCATAACGGCACGGTAACCCTTCTCCTCTGTGGGCTTGCTCTGCAGCCTCTTCCCCCTTCTCTCCTCATCCTTCTTCTTCCTCTCGGCCAGTTCCTCAAGGCGGGTCATCATCCGACGCCGGCAGCAGCGCTCCATGTTTGCCGGGTCAATGCCCCAGTAGTCCAGCTCGTCAGACAGGGACACGGCACAGACCTGCCGTAGCAGACGCAACTTTCCAGCCAACAGGAAGTTGAGGATGACACGGAAAGTGGTGGAGCTGCGGTCAAAGAAATATTCCCGGCAGGCCTCATCGTAATCATCACAGAGATTTGCGATGTCTTCTGGCCGACTGCAGTGGCGTAGCTGGCCCAGACGGGACAGTGGAAACTCATCCAGTGTGCTCCAGGGGAATGCGTAGCGGTCCCCTCCTACATTGATGATGGCTAATTCATTGTGGTTGACCTTCCTGGTGGCAGAGGGATCCCGCAGGAGCTGGGCACGCTGAAAGTACACTCCTTTGATGGTCTCGGTTTCTGGAATTTCTGTGAAAAATCGGTCAAGGCTGCTGTCATCTGTGCTGACTGAAAAATTGCTTAGGTCATTGGTATTGCTGATGATAGGCATGATGGCATTTGGCCACGGATGTGAAGCAGCTGCAGTAAAATGCCGGCGTTTGTGCTTTTAGAGTTTAAGAAGCACGGGGAAGATGCCAAAACAGGAGCACTGTAGAGAAATGAAAGGAAATTAAATGTAAGCCGTTGATGGATCCTCTGATAAACATTTTTTGTTGCTGTAACTCTTTACCTGACATAACAATAGTTCACAATAACAGATATAATCAGTGGGTACCACACGAAAAGCTTTGAAAATAACTGTATTTATAGGGTTAACTTAAAAGAACCTATATTTATTTTCTTCAAATCCTTACTCTAACAACAACTTAAACTATTTGTTTCAGAGTAGATAATGAGTTATTGTTATGGATAATCAGCTACTATCAGAGCTATATGTCCATGGTTAGTGTTTAAAAGGGTGCTTTGTGTGTGGGAGAAAAAGAATGAGGTGCTGTGTAGGTAACAGCACTGTCCTTTGGGGATAATTTCCCATTACTACAGCAAAACAGGAGCAGTGCTGTTTACATGGGACTCAGCTCTAGACTGTATAAGGACATAACTGGCATCAGTCTAATCCTCCACTCTATCTCAGTCATAAACAAGTTTCTGCTATTAATACAAACCATCCCTCACCTAAGGATTATGACAACTGCGCTTTTGTGAGTCCACTGCCTAAAAGAAGTGCAAAAGACATCACCCCTGAAATAAGAAACAAATTGGGAGCTCACCTTATATGGCAGAAGAAAATGCACTCTGTATGCCCAGCGTTTATAAACTCTACTCCTGCGATGGTGATGATCTCATCTGTCTTCTGGAGAAATGACAAAGTAGCATTTACATCTCTGTCACTGTCAGCCTAAAGCTCTCGCTGAATAGTTGGGGTGGGTCGAGGCACAGTCCTCGTTCCATCACATTTCCAATCAATCAAGCATCACTCCAGTGATGAGCTGCTGTTGAGAATGGCAAGCTCGTGTGGGACACCCCTGTGCTTTCTGGTAATTTTGTGTTCTGACTGAGAGAATAATCGTCCAGTCCCATAAACATCACCCTGAATCCTTTAGCAGAAAAATGTTCTCTCCCAAAGCCTGGAATAAAAGCGATTAGGATTTCCTCCGAAAAACCTGTTATTATGTTATCTCATCTTCTTTTTTCGGATGGACTCGTTGTGTGTGTGTGTGTGTGTAAGGGAGAGGAGGGAGTTGGAGGAGAGGCAGAGAGAGAGAGGCAGAGAGAGAGAGAGAGAGAGAGAGAGAGAGAGAGAGAGAGAGAGAGAGGATGTTAATTTACTTGCGACCAACTGCCAGCTAAGTTCTTAAAGCATAAGAACATAATTAATTTCAGGTTTTGTTGTTTATTGTTGCTGTTTTTATTTAGATGGAACTCTGAGGAAGGTGAAATACATCAGCTTATGATTACTTGGCCCCTGATCTGCAGAATGAATGAATATCAGGGATTAACTGTAATCTCTCGCAGATGGATGAAGATATTTGGACATTGGGACAGTTGACATTTGAGGCCCCGATGCCTGTACAGTACAGAAAACAGTCAGCATGCAGTCATGCTCTTGGCCTTGGGAGTTCACTGCTATATTGTAACTCTGTTTGTTGTTCATGCATGGATCTCATTTCCTTTTCTTGGTCTACTCCAGAGATCAGGTTACTTGTAATGGGGCACACTGAGCACACAGAGGAAAACATGAGAACCTTATCAAGTGTGGTGACGTAAAGGGCCCTACTTACAACCCACAGCTTAGTTTACTTGCTTATCTACATTCCCTCTCAAATCTCCATTTCCTGATGCACTTTGATGCCATGCTGTATCTGTAGGTATGTTCCATAAGTAGGTATGTGCCAGTCCTAAATCGTCTTCATTGGCTCTCAGTGCAGTACCGTATAAAGTTGCTTGTGTTGGTGCTTAAATCCTTGCATGACCTTGCCCCTCCTTATCTAAGTAGTTTACTTCAGTCATACCCTCCAGTGCGTACTCTTTGGTCCTCAAGCCTCCATTTGCTTGAGGTCCCACATTTTTAGCTAAGCACCATTTGGAATTTTGTGTGGCTGGTACAAAGCTGCGGAATAGTCGTCCTGATGAACTGCGAGCTTGTTCATCTGTAGATGTTTTTTAAAACCAGACTTAAAACTCATCTTTTTAAATGAGCATATGGATGATATTAAGGAGTGTGGTGTGTTCTCCCAGTGTCTGCATGGGTTTCCTCCAGGTGCTCTGGTTTCCTTCCACAATCCAAAAACGCACATTGGTAGGTGGACTCGCGACTTAAAAAGTGTCCGTAGGTGTGAGTTAGTGTGTGTTCCCCTGTGAAGAACTGGCACCCCCTCCAAGGTGTGTTCCTGCCTTGCGCCCAATGATTCCAGGTAGGCTCTGGACCCACCGCGACCCTGAACTGGATAAGAGGTTACAGATAATGAATGAATGAATGAATGGATGATATGTGTATGTGTTTATGGATATGTATGTGTCTATGTATGTATGTATGTGTATTTCCCTTTTTATTTTTTATTTTATTATCTATTGTAGTGTCCTTGGGTCCTTATTATTATAAAGGCATTTGGCTTGGCTACTAGATCCTTCTCCATTCCTTTAAATAAGTGTGAAGTGTTCACAGATGCATAACCATGCGTCCCAATTCCATACTAAGTAATATTTCTGGTGCTTTGGAGGGACTGATCTGATCAGCCACAAGAATAAAACCACTGATATGTGAAATGAATAACATTGATTAATAGCTCCTGTCGAGGGGTGGGTTCTATTATGCAGCAAGTGAACACTCAGTCTTGTTCAGACTTTGGATCTGCCAAAATTGTGATGCTTGTATTGTTTTGACCAGAGTATCTCCAGTCAAACTGATACCCTGGTCAAAATAATATGGTTCACTTTTCTTGAACCAGTGTACCACAGTAGGTCATAGGTGCCCAAGGCTCAAAGATGAGTGAGGGGAGCAAAAGCTAGCCCACCTGGTACTGTAACTCAAATTTCTGAAAAAGTTAATACTGACTATGTTAAAAGGTGCATCACAGGTGGCTGTCTAATTTATACACAATTGCAACTTAAAAGAGCCATTTTCAAGCACTTGTTCTGTCCCTGGTGGTATGAAGTCTTCTGCAGCTCTCTCCTGGCTGGATTTCTTGAGCCATGCACCAGGCCCAGTAAAAGATCAAGAAAGCAGCAACACTGCATGTTTTGAATCTTTTGAAATTCATCCCAGACAATCCCTTCACTGGATTCCTTTGCTGTCATTAGACCTAAAGCACTGATGCTGACACTGATGCGCCTACAACCCTGAAATTAACCTGCTCTATATCAGATGACAATGGTCAACTCTTGCAACATACCTAAGGCACTTTGAACTTCAAGTATGACTTGGCTGCACCGATCATTTCTTGAGATACATGGAAGTCTTTTCTCAGTACTACCATTCAAGTGGTGAAACAAAGTTCCTCTGGCTGTGTAAATAGTTACATGCTGTCTGCAACCCCAGACTGAATACTTTGAAATGCACTTCTACCATAGCAGGGTATCTTGGATAGTTGTCACTGAGGCACCTTTGAAAGAAAGCATTCCATCCCATGGAATGCTACACATGTGGAACATAGTGGTTAGTTTATTGTTGCAGTATTACTTCAATTCTTAAAATTTTAAGAAGGTTTTAACTGAAGAATCTCTATTAACAGTTGTGCTTGCTTCAGAATCGGTTGGATCTTGACTGAATTGTTGCAGGCTGTGGTACGTGACACATTTCTGTGATGATGTGAGAAGGAAAATGAAGTCGAAAATGCTTAGAGGAGAAATAGTCTGTCCTCTAGTTTCCATTTTGGTCTGTTTCTGAAGCAGTACAGTCATATCTAAGAATAGTTTAGAAATGCAAACAGCTTTGAAGTGTTCAAACAGTTGTTCTGTCACAGAGTAGTTTTCTGTGTGCCATTAAATTCTGGCCAAGGCACAAGAAACAGCACCATGTAACAATGGTCTTAGGGCCAAAATGTTTTGCAAAATCAATTTATTTACCTTCAGAGTGTGTGGCATGTACAAGACTTTTAGACTGATAAACCTGCCTCAAGGTTTCGGGGTTCCATTCTCAGACTTTAAAGGTATGTCATTGCACTACTTACAAATAACTGTAGCTTTTACAGCTCCCAAATCTTTCCTAGGAGCCTCCTTTTCTCATAGAAGACCAGTTCCAGTGAAGGACAGCTGTATTTTTACTCTCCTCAGATACAATTGTATTTGTAAAAATCGTCTCACTTTTTCGGTCATAAGTTTCTTATTAATAAAGATTCCAATTTTGTAATTGTATATAACATTATATGAGGCCTTGGGTAAATTAAGAGAGAGTAAGATATAAATTACAGTTTTAATTTGTAATTCACATTGTATTTATTTATTTTTTCTCTTTGGCCATTTTAACCAGAAAAGACCAGAAAGAGCTTCCACACTCAGGTCTAAGCTGAAGTGAGCCATGAGATGGATTGGTTGTAAATGACTACATTTTTCTAGTGAACTGTTGATAGAAACGTTGGATCGATATGAAAACGAAAAAGCCTGGGTCAGTGCTTATTGCAGTCCAACTGCAGTTCCATTAACACATACCCAGAGGAAGGCTTATCTACTTAATCTCACATCCTAAAACTAATTAGACATGAATTATGGAGGCTAATATATTTATAACTGCTTTCTTCAAATAAAGCTATAGGAGGTTACAGCATGATGCTCATAATTAAAAATCTCTGACTCTTAGTATGTAGCACTGGGAAAAGTAGGATCACTTAAATGAGACATAATATGAAATTGTCAGTTCTTCAGTGCATTTGAACATTTATTTTGGTACCTGGAGTGCCTTCCAATCCACAAACTGTGAAACAATTCTGAAAACATGAGGACAACATGACATTCTGATTTTGTATCCTACATGAAGTGCACAGACTTTAGATTTGTCCCGCCTCCAATCACAGCACTGATTTATGTGAGAGTGCAAAAACAAGATTAAAAAGAGCAAAACAAATACAAAAAGCACAGAGAAAGGAATGAGTCCTTATTACACTTTGTGAAAATGAGAACAGATAAAGAGAACCAAGCAAAAATGGCTAAAACCCAACTTCTCCTCGCGCCTCACCTGTGGGCCTGATGTGGCTCATTCTCATTTAAAGGAACAGGGGTCAAAAGTTCTGAGTAGGGCTGTTAAGACAGGGAGAGAACACTGCTGCGTTGTTTGGTCCTTGTGGTATTTTGACCAAAGCAGGTGACACATATCTTTAAGGCCCCAGAAACATGTTCATTTATGGAAAAGGGGTAGAATATTTTTATAAGGGATCCAGCATTGTATCTAAGAATAGAGTTCAGAGTTTCTATCACATTAGACTTGGTGTGAGGATTTTGAGTTTAATGGAATTCATTTATCATAAACTTGGAGTCTTGTTGATGTAAGTCTTAGCAGGGAGCACCAGGACATACTCAACATGTGCATAAACCTGTGGTCACTATCAGTAATCCCAAGATTGGGGCAGAGGAGTATATAACCCCACGGCATTGTGCTGTGAAAATGGAACTGTTCTATGGAGTGATGGAACAACATTTCATACTTTTGGGATGAGTTGGAGTAATGCTTGCAGTCCAGAACCTTTCATCCTACATCAGTATTCATTCCGCTTATCCAATTCAGGGTCACGGTGGGTCCAGAGCCTACCTGGAATCATTGGGTGCAAGGCAGGAATACCCCCTGGAGGGGGTGTCAGTCCTTCACAGGGCAACACAGACACACACACACATTCACTCACACACTCACACCTACGGACACTTTTGAGTCGCCAATCCACCTACCAACATGTGCTTTTGGACTGTGGGAGGAAACCCACGCAGACACAGGGAGAACACACCAACTCCTCACAGACAGTCACCCAGAGCGGGAGTCGAACCCACAACCTCCAGGACCCTGGAGCTGTGTGACTGTGACCTGCTGCGCCACCGCGCCGCCTACATCAGTATTTAACCTTATTAATGTGCTCCTAAATAAATGCTGTCAACAATGTTTCAACATCTAGTGTAAATCCCTCTCAGAAAAGTAGAAGCTATTACTGCCCCAGCCTCCACAATATTCATATATGAGAAATACTTCTGTAATCTCCCACCAGACTAATCCAAAGTCAATATTGAACAGTCCAACAGCTCTTTATGTACACGGGCTTAGAATACAGAGGACTACATGTTTACACTGTGCTTTAGGTCTGGTGGAGATTTCATCACATTTGTTCAACTAAAATCTCTGTATAGAATCCTTTGTTTGGTGTGCAAATAATGTAAGTGACTCCTTCAAAAAAAAACACTTCACATTGAGCCCTGTGCAAAGTTATTTCACTGAGGTGCTGAGCAGAGCTTATCATCAGGCTCCTCCATTCAAGGTGAATAAATAAATGAGGGTTAAAATATATGTTAATAAAGAATGCCAAGATGGTGATACTCTAAATTATTGTAACAGGCCTGATTTAAAACATACTCATGCTACAGGGGTAAGGAGGTCTTATGTCCTTTACTTATAGTTCAGGATATACTGTTTCCTGAGAGACAATACATATATGGTTACACAAGATTTTACAAAGAGGGGCATTCATATTTTTACCCGTAAGTAAGATACATGAACTTAAACCAACAGTAGAGGGAGAGGTCTGAGTGAATCGATGAATACACCAGTTAATGCACTAGTACAGCACTGTTCAAATGTCACAGACTCTCCACTTACTTAACTGGAAGTCCATATGTTACACACATTATATTTGGCACATCACATTGTACAAAGTAATCAGGAAACAAGACACTGTTACAGATGTCAGGGTTTTTTCTATAGCAACATAGAATGTTCTCTTATTCTATATAAGGTACAGTGTCCGATTCCAGTGACCAGCTCTCAGAATCCAGCAAATATAGTGCTTTTGAAGCTGGTATGTTGTTCAACCACCATGAGCACACTGGGTGACCACCGATTCAAAATCTGAACAGCCTAAACCAGTATGTACCAGTTTAGACGAGCATTGAATTCTATTGTTTTTAACTTTGGGTTCTTTCTGTGTAAAATGCAGAATATCCGTTGATATCAGCTTCCTATTGTGTTGTGATGCTGTGTTTTTCACAGAGAGAGAGAGAGAGAGAGAGAGAGAGAGAGAGAGAGAGAGATTTGATCATGGCCAAGGCTGCTCAGACGTTTTCGTGAATAAGGTGTGATGTTTGTAGTGGACATTGGAAGAAAATGCAAAACAGTAAACAAATTAGGAAGTAGAAAATTTGAAAGTCAGGTTTGTAAGGTTAGACAGACAGGTTAGACATTTTATTGTGTCCACAAAACTACAGTAAAACATCACAAAACTGGACACAAGCCCAAGGGAGTTGGTGAGCTAATAAACATAAGCGGTGTAACAGCTGCAGCTCTATCAGAAAGTAGCACATTCACACCTGTCAGCACAGTGTCATAGGCGCTCTCATGTTCTGTGGTGCTCTCGTCACTTTTCTGACAGCAGGTGACAAATTTTGCTGTAAAATGCTTTGGTCATCCACTGCTTCCTTTCTTTGCCTATAAACAAATATGTGGTCGGCACTGACAAAGGGCTGTGTTCTAGATCCCACAGAGTGTTTACTCAGAATGAAGGTGATCTTTCAGGGCAGTGTATGGCACAAAGTTTGAAACCATCACTTCAGGGGCACATTTTATAAAGCTGGCTTTCTGTTTAACCAGACAACCTAAGCTCATATATAGCTCAAATTTCAAGTATTCATTCATTCATTGTCTGTAATTGCTTATCAAGTTCAGGGTCATGGTGGGTTCGGCGCCTACTCAAATTCACTGAGGCGGGAAGGCGGGAACACACCCTTTGCAGGGCAACACACACTCACATATTCACACCTATGGACACTTTTGAGTAGCCATTCCACCTGGAGGAAACCCGTCTTAGTCTTTCACAAACACTCTTACTCTGAAATACAACTGTTTTCACTTTCGTAAAATGAAATAGTAACATGAATCTGTGAAATGTTCACACTTTATTTAACTGATTAAAACAAAATAATAAAATAAATCTGGATTGTATTTTACACACTTTCCTGTGCAATATAGGCTTTCTTTTTATGATCTTTCTTACGCGTTCTCCAAGCCTCCACCAGGTGGAGTTGCAGTCTTTGAATAAGCCTCTCTGCAGAAGAAAGCCTATTTTTTGTTTTTTTCATTTATTCATGTTTTTAGTATTATTAAGTATTATTAATAAGTATTATTTTTAATTTGCTAAGTAACAATAAATTAACGTCTCCACATACACACAATTTTAAATATGACACTGTCCTTTCTAGCTTCAGGTATTTGATTAATGTCCTGGGTAATTTTGTTTTGACCAATCATACAAGACAAAAAGTGTGATTGGGATATTTCATTTATAGAAAACCTGTTCAAATTTGTGCTGATTTTGAGTGAAAGCATGACAACCTTCCTTTTACAGAGAACACATCTATAAAGGAGCCGGAAAAGGCCATTGATTTGCGTATCATGTTTCTCTTTTTGCCAAAATCAGTTCACTGTATTTGTTTTATTAAGATTTCTAATCTGGGTCGCCGCTAGAAATGTTGGGCCCCATGAAAGATGCTAGTGGAAGTGAAATTTTCAAGCGCAAGCAAACTAAATTCAAGTCTGCTTTTGACTAGCTCAAGTTTAGCTGTGTATCTGCGTAGCGGTAACGCTCACGTTAGAAAAACTGACAGTTGAACCGAGTCCCGCTCGCGCGGCCAGAATCAGACTGTACCATTCAGTAAAAAAGAGAAGGGTGAAACGACAATATGATAAATAATTCGAGAAAAAGATGTCCTAGCAAATCACACCCATGTTTAATTTAGTTTATTTTAACAGATGAAATGATGTTTTATTTCAAAAGCCTATACAAGGCAATACTATTAAAATAATATTAATAGGCCTCAAAGGGTCCCCTGTTAGTGCCAGGCCCTTAGAATTTTTTATTTTATTTTATTTTATATCTCAGTAAATTCACCTCAAGTAAACATGTTAAATGTTTCATTAACTCATTCGTTAAACTCATCTTATTAAAATAAATAATACCTGTGCCGTTTAGGCCTTTCATGCAGCTTAATACAACCTCCTGTTCTGCAAAGTTGAATTTTCAGTTTGTATTTCTTAGTTTAACACATTGGAAAAAGACTACATGTAAAATATCCAATATACCAAATATTGAATTATTGAAATATTTTCCCATTAGCAAACTGAGCTAATGAAAATGCACAGCAATATGTTCTGTATGACATTCACGTATAACATGTGCACTATATTTACATGAGACTGTGTGACAGTGAAAGAGTTCTGGATACAGTAGACGTAACTGGGGCTCTGTGTGAACGGTGTCCTTCATAATGTTCTGACTGTGCCCACAACTTATAAATGAGTAGTGATTCATTATATTCTTTGATTATATTCTCTGAATTTCGTTCCCCATTAAAGTCACCGGTAAACAAATTGCTCTGTAACAAGCTGGTTATTAGTTGCACTTCCTAAATCTCGACAACCTTTTAATGTCCCAAAATGTAATTGTACCATTTAATTTCTCAGTGTGATGAAGCACATATTGTTGAACATCACAGTGTATATACTGCACTGTCAGTAGGTCATGTAGGTGTCGTTCATACACACTCACACACAATAACATACAAGATGTGAAAGTACAATGTACAACAAGAAACATTCAAATCCCTGCATGTGCAAAAGGAAAAGACACTCAGTGCAAATATAAATGTGGTGAATACGAGACAGATGCTCAAAGGGTAGTGAGATAAGCAAGAAAAGAATCATCCAGGTGTCCTCATACCTTAGGCTGTTTAATGCCCATGACGAGCGGTCTGTGATTTTGTATGACACCGTACAAAAGAGATAATGGGAGATCACTGTATTTATCCACACATTGGTTGGCAATTTGACACAATTTTTAAAAATGCTTTAAAAAATTTTTTATATTGAAATTGGTGTTTGAATTTTCATGACATATAGACCCACATCAGCTGCTCAGAATAAATATCCATCCATCCATCCATTATCTGTAAGCACTTATCCAGTTCAGGGTCGCGGTGGGTCCAGTGCCTACCTGGAATCATTGGGCGCAAGGCGGGAATACACCCTGGAGGGGGCTCAGAATGAATATGTCTTGGTATATTAGTGAATTAATACATTTAAACAAGTTTGGTCTCCTCCATAAAGGCACCATTCTGAGGGTGTGAGGATTTTTTTAACAATTAATATATGACAGGCTCACAGAACTGAGGAAGACTTCTTATATGAAGCCTGTAAGAGCGGCAACATCTTGTTGTTAGAGTGTAATCAAGATGGAGGTAAATTAAAGGAACTTGGCAAACAGTGAGGTCAAGGTCAGAACAGAGGCTAAATGCAGCTGGCTGCGTGCTGTAATCCCTGGAGCACTGGACTTCTCTCGGTAACCATAATCTGTCCTGCAGGAGTTTTGGACCTGTTCCAGAGGAACGGGCTCATCATCTGGAGCCGTGTTTTTCAGTGAGTCTCTCACCTGTATAAAGCAAAACTCTTGTCAGTGTGTAAACATATTATTTGTCATTTAAACCAGAAATCATTTTCATTCAATTAATTTCAGAAGTTTTCTCCAGCGCTTCTCCTTCATGTCATCAAACTGGTAATGATCCTTATATCCATAATTTTACAAACTAAATACTATTCATACAGATTATGTGCAGTAGTGTGTGTGTGTGTGTGTCCTGCCCTGACCGTCTCCACATCTTTAAAGACTCTGAGCAGATTCCTCCCCAGTGCATCTCTGACATCATCATCCGTCCAGTTACGTCTCAGCAGTTCAGCCACAAGGTCCGGATACTTTGAGACATCACCCAGTCCAGTTGGGACCCTGCCAACAACACAGTTCTGAATTAATAATTTTTCTTATATGTGAAATGTCGATATGGACATCCACCAATCTGGTATTTCTGGATTAATACAATTAAGTATATGAATACTATTCCCCTATAATTCATACTGTAATAAATGAGCAGTCGCCATAATACAGGTTAAGTATCTAGAGATTGCTTTTAAAGTCAAAGCACTTCATGTATCTGGCTTGTAACTAACTCATTTGGATTACAGTGAGTACACAACATGGTTCTTGAGAGGCGATAATTATTCATTTCTGTCGTTATAACATGTTGAAATTAAAGGCTACATTTGTTTACAGCTATATACAGTTACACTACAATGACAGAAACACAGTCACGGCCTCTGTTACTCTCTGTAGCATGAATGTTCAGTGATACTCGTATTTCATTTGTTTACATTCACTAAGTGTGTTCTGTAGGGACTGGGCTTCAGTTGGACTATATTTACAGATGGTTCACAAGTAAAATTTATTAAAATGCATTGACAGCATTAAAAGAAAGTACTGTTAAAATGTTATGCTGTTATTGCATTATTAACACAGTAAATGTGAAGCACGTAATTAAGCAGAAGATGGCAGAAGAAATGTAGAATGAGCAGGTGTCAGAATCGCTTGGTTATTTATTTTATTTAAAAGAGGTTTTATAGTCACTGCCTACATCTGTCATTTCTACTTGTGGTGTAATATTACATTGGCTTTTTACAGACATTACTTCTTGTACATTCATACCTGGACACACCATCATAATCCCCACCAAATCCCACTATGCTAGCACCAGCCACTTTCTTGATGTAGTCAAAGTGATCTGTATTGGACAAGGGAAGAGTGATAGTGAAGAGTTAATTAAAACAGTTTTTGTTTTTAAAGGAGCAGTTAATCATTTCTCCAGTGATTCTTCTTAATGTTATGAAAAGTCTATTATATCGACCCATAGGGGCCTGGATGTATCAAGGATTCTAAACTAAAACTGTTTAAACCAAAGGCTGCCACTATGTGTTGGACTCTATGGAGCATAAAGGGTTTCATTCTGCGACTACAAAGCAATATGATTCTTGTCTTGTTTGTTGAACATTTAATTAAAGATAAAATGATTGGAAATACAATAATAAATATTGTAAAAAGAAATATTAAATATTGTGAGCTACATTCTGATGGTAAAAATGACAAATTTCTCACTTAATCTCGGTGTTTATACTTTTACTCACCAGCAACATGTGAAAGGTCTGCTGTGTTACTGCAAGTGACATAGTCATTGTAGAAGTTAACCATTACAATCCCTTTCTTTTCTTTCTAAAACAAAAACATGAGATCAAGTTCAGACACCAGATTTACTGGCATTTAGACAACAGTTCACCAACACTTGCCAGTAAATATTTTGCACCCAAACCACAGAAATGTGGCTTATCATTAAGAGTTTTTTTGAAGAGTTCTTTGATGTTAAACTGAGTCTGAATGTGACCTAAGAGCTACGGTATTCATGGTATTTATCGCATTTACAGGCAAAGCAAGAAATACCTAGTTTTGACTAAGACAAAACCACTGAATTAACTTTTGCACATGATTTCATATAAAATTTAGAATTAGAATTAGTTTATTGGCTGAGATTGCACATAGAGGGATTTATTCTCCACATTTAACCCAATCCGTGCAGTGAAACATACATTTACACACACACTAGTGAACACTAGGGGGCAATAAGCACACATTCCTGGAGCGTGGGCAGCCCTAGCTACAGCGCTCGGGGACCAATTGGGGGTTAGGTGACTTGCTCAAGGGCACTTCAGTCAAGACCTGCTGGCTCTGGGGATCAAACCGGCAACTTTCCAGTTTCAAGACCAGTTCCCTAACCAACAGGCCACAGTGGTTAAAAATCATCGTTATAAACATAATTTTAATTACATTACAATAACAATAGAGCACACTTTTGTGCTCTATGAGGCATTAGATGTAATGTGATGTTTATGTTCATGGTACATTTAGATTATCATAATGAAGACGATAAGTTAAAACTGGGTTGAATGTAGACATGAAACAGAGGGACTTGAGAGGGATTTGACTTGTGTTGGTTGTTCCCCCAATCAAGACATCAGGCATTTCATAGGATTTCTTGCAACCTTCTTAAATTAACAGTGTTTAAATTATGGGACACGCTAACAATCACCAGAGTTACCTTGGCAACCACACAGCAACACCTTAGCAGCCATTTTGGATATTGTAGTATTAATCTTGCACTCTAGCAACCACCATGGAAACCTGAGTTATCTACATGACTCTGTTGGAAACCATATCACTTGGGAAACTATTGGAACCATCTAGCAATGGCTAGCACCACATGGACAAACACTCTGGAAACCAAAGTAATCACCTAGTAAAATCTTAGCAACCATGTAGCAAGACCATAGTAAACACATTGGAAACTATAGAAATACCATAGAGTCAAAACCTTCAAACATCTAGGAACATGCAAACATTCACTGCCTCTGAGATGTGAGAGACTGTGTTGAAAAGAATTTGCATTTTACCACTTTTAACAGGACATTGTCTGGAACATTCCTCTTGTGTTTGCAGACGCCGTAGGCAGAAGAGTGGCTGAAGATGACTGGGGCTTTGGAGATGTCTAGAACTTGGTTCATCACCTGTTCGGACACGTGAGCCAGGTCCACCAGCATGCCCATATGGTTCATCTCCAGAATCAGACGCTGAGGAAATAAAGCCATATGTTCAACAATGAACTCAGACCCAGGTGTGACCTAATGGGTGTCAAACTGACAGTGGTGCACTTGTTTCTCAAAGTTCATAATGGAGTAATGGTTGATTGCAAACAGAACAGAGAATGCTTACTTAAATTCCTCATGTGCTGCAGGTTTATTTACCCCGTTGGCCAAGCCACCGTCACGTTTACATTGATTTATGATGTGAAATGACATGCTAATAGTTAACAATTAAGCTGTAATGTATACAAGTCAGACCTGATAAACATGAGCAACATACTACAAATGTAGTGTATGGCAAGTATCGACCCTTATCACTTGCCTTGACTTATTTAGTCAAAATGGCCCATAAGTATATGACATATTATTTTTATATATAGACTCATAAAGAGAATTTGCGACTCAACAACAATGCAGGACTGGCTACATCATCAGATTATTAAGAGATGATCGAAGAAAAGTCAAGCTCTGCTCTTGCTTCTGATCTATGATCCCAAGTGCCCTGTGTCCTCTGTGAGAACACAACTCAATGTTAGGAGTCTGAAAGGATGAGGAGGTTTATTTTGAAATGGGAATTAAAAAATCAATGAAGCAACTGTTACATTATTACATTAAAGCAACATTTACAACTATAACAGAGGCCAATTCATTAATCACTGACTACACTGAGGGTGTAATGCAGCTAAGCAACATACAAAGCAATGGGCTGAAATGCATGAATTGAAATCTGTGCTCATAAAATAAAAAAATAAAACACTATATTATAAACGAAAGTGTATATTGTCACAAACAAGTGTGAGAATGCCAAAAATATATACATGTAATAAGAGCAGGTGAGAGGTTACACTGAAAGTGGGGGTCTAACCTTTCCAAAGTCACTCAGGCCATTGTGCTCCACAGGATGTGTGCCATCATCCACCAGCCAGTTATCTGCCCTGAGATGAAATATAATGTGAGAATGAAGCTTCCATAGTATTCATTCATTCATTGTGTGTAAACGCTTATTGCGGTGGGTCCTCACCCTGGAGGGGGCTCCAGTCACAAGGCGATTCACACTCACACATTCACTCCCACAATCACACTTATGGTCATAAATAAGTGGCTGAATTGTTTTAAGGTCATAGTACAATACTCGGTGTACATATATGACCACACATTGAATTCAGCTGAACTTTGTGGGGAAACGCAGTTCTCTCTGGTTTGTTTACATTCAGAAAATCAGCGTCATTTAAGGCAGCACGGTATGTTTCAGGAAAGAAAAACAACTGCCGTTTATAGGTGGCTGAAGTGTAATTTGTTTTGAAGTTTTTATTCACTGTTTGAATTACCACAGAAACTCGTTTGTAACTTGAGTTGTTTTTAGTTTTGTAGTAGTTTTGGCGATTCATTTAGCCGTCTCCCGAATTTGGAGACATTTCCACCTTGAATGATCCTTTTTTGTTCTAACCAGTGTGTAAAGCATGTTTGAGCCACTCATGGTTCTGGAAATTAATTGGCTTAGTTTCTGTCTGAAACCAGTTGGTTTGGTCGTTTCACTCTTGTAGCTGCTCATGGAAACCTTGCTTGGGGCTATAAAACATTTTTGTATTTGTGGTCGGCCTGCTGTCACACACTTCTTTTAGAATATGACCAAATGAGCTACAGTTCAAATCTAAATGTTCTTTTTTAATAAACACTAAAGTAGAAATGTAGTTAATGTTAGCTGCAACATAAAGCAAGCAGTTCTCAACAGAAACCTGCTGTATTCACCAAAATAGCAGAAGCAGAAATATTAATCAAATCTTGGGGAAATCTGGGATTACATGATGATCTTTGGGCAGCACAATGATGTCGGACCGGATACGACCCTGAACTCAGTAAGTTGTAATGGACAATGAATGAATGAATGAATGAATTATGTCATATTTGTGGTCATGGATTCATACCTCCTACAGTGGAAACTCCCTACACGTTCTTATAATGCAAAAGTACTTTAGGGGAATTGTGTATGGGAGTTGATTGCAGTAGTGACTACATACATTAGATAACAAAGCTTTGGAGGAAATCTGATCCCTGAGAATTCTATCGTTACTGAAGGCCAAGAGAGGAAATGCATATATGAAGGTGATACGAAAGGTATGGGGTGATACTAAAGAACTCCCCTGAACACAGACTTTATGCTGTGGGGAAAAAACAAACATTAAGAAGACAACAGTCAGCCATCTTTTTGTTGATTCACTTTTTCTCTTTCGCATAATTAAACAACTATTATACTGACACCTAATGACATGGATTCTAACTTATTAATTTTTTTGCACATTCAGAACCTCGCAGACAATGTGCTTCTCTAGTTGATGTCCAGGTGCTAATCTCTGGGTCACTCACCAGGGCGTGTTGCAGCT
Source organism: Hoplias malabaricus (assembly GCF_029633855.1). NCBI lineage: Eukaryota > Metazoa > Chordata > Actinopteri > Characiformes > Erythrinidae > Hoplias > Hoplias malabaricus. Next base: position 5,677,232 of record NC_089815.1, on the reverse strand, counting down.
GTGTGTGAGCGTCAGGTAACGGACCCCCAGCTGGTACATGGTACGTAATGTGCCCATGCTACTGTCAATGGAGTGACCTCCTTCCACCCCAATCAGACTTGCAGTCCTATTCTGACCAAAGGCATCCATTATATCTATATAAGACAAAGACAAGTAATAGAGAAGATAATTTATACCATTTCACGAATGCTTAATCAAGTCAACGGGGAAGGAGTTCAGAGTCTTGCCCTAGGACTTTTATTAGTGTAGCATTATGTTTCCTGCCTGAGCTAAGAATTGAACTCTAGTTCAACGTATAAAGCTGGCAGTGTTATCCACTACAATATATGATCCATCCATCAGTCCATTCATCCAGCAGTGCACTTCATACCCTTCTATTCTGCACTTAAAGTGACCTAAGGCATGGTGACATTAATCTGCTTTTTGTCTGCTACAGAGTGTCCCATTTCATTTTATGTTTTTATATGGCGGTTGTGTAAGTGTGTGTGTGTGCGTGTGTGTGTGCGTGTGTGACTGTACACTAATATCCGCAGTGCATCTCAAAACTGCTGAGTCCACTATATTTTATTTAAATAATGAATCAGAATGATGTGTTACCTTGACTACTGGCAGCAAACATGAAGTCATCTGGATATTTCTGACACATTCGGTGAATAATGTCAATCTGTTCCAAGGTCTGTCTGACTGCGTCTTTATACTGAGTATCACATGGAACATATGCAGCCCAGAACTGCAGGAGAGCAACAGAAGTGTACATCTTACACTCACTGGCCACTTTATTAGAAAGTCCCCACCTTGTAATTTCCCCTCATAGCCCTATAGCATTTGGATGGGCATAATCCTCTTGCAAGCCTTATATTAAATAAGTATTATATTAAAAATGAGATAAAGGTATACATAGTTGTATGCAAATGTTTGTACATGCCTAGGTCAGGTTGCAAATTTTCAATAACATGTAGTGTACATTTCCAAAAGTTAATACAGATCATGTTTTAAAAATGGCCTGTAAAACGCACAGACCATACAGTATTTTATGTGTTTTTTCTTTTTTTTTTATATGTAAATTTACCAATGTGTGTCCCTTGTGTCCAGACAGTACCTGTGCTGCGAGGCGACCCTTTTTGATTTTGGGGATGTTGGTGTGGGTGTCTTTGAGAGTGTACAGATCCACAGAGCTGAGCTGGTTGTTGAATTTCGACCTCAACTGCCATGGCAGGTCATTGTGTCTGTGTGAGTTAATAAATCACAAAATGCATTGGGATCCTGTTATTGTAACCATAACCTTAAAGAGCAAATGATTACTGAAAAAGAGATCTAAACCATGTTATAAACTTATTTTTTCTGAATTTTGTATAAGTAATGTTGGTTACTTGGATGGATATTTAGCCTTGTAATGCACTGCATGTACCTCTTTATAAGGAATAGCTTTGAAAAATATGTATTAGCCCAACTGCCATCAAAAAACTATCATAAAGTAACAACCCAGGCATCAGGCCTTGTACTGGTCCATTTCACAGACAGTGGTTCTTATCACCTCCATTGTGAAGAAATTGAAATGTCTCTAGTTTGGAGCATTTACCATCAAAACAGTCTAAATACATAGTCTACATCTTAGTCCATTATGCAGAAATTCATAATTATAGTCTGTAATCATCACTATAAAGCTATGAAATCTTTCTCACCCATCTATAAGTGGAGTGTCAGCCATCAATGCCAGGGCTTGCTCCCTGTACTCATCTGCTGTGGAGGAGAATACAAAACTCCAGAGGACCAAGCATAGATGCACTTCATGTTTACCACACACTCACAGACCTCAGTCTCTTCACTGCTACTTCTGCTAACCTCTGAAGATGGGTTGTATTTTACACCCTTTGCTCTATTTGAGTTAATGAATAATGCATTTACACAAAACTGCCATGACACTCATAAAGTTACATAGAAAGGCTTCACATTGCCTCATATGGTCTTTTATATGAATAGATAAAAGAGTAATAAATGCAACTGGGAAGATGATGGGACCTTGCATATGGCATTGATGGTCAGAGTTCATTTCAAAACAATCTGCATAGTCCTCCAAATATCTCAGATATGGACCTAACTAGAAATGAAAAATGATTCAGAGAAATCTGATGGCAATTTAAGGAGGCCATCATTCATTAAACACAAGTTAAACTGATGATAATGATGAAGATGATTATGATATTTAAACGTAAGTAGCGCTTTTCTAGACACTGAAAGTGCTTTACATTATTTGAGACATTAGGAAGTTGCCTCAACTACCATCAATATGCTGCACCCACCTGGATGATGCGAAGGCAGTCATTCCATGCAGCATATTCATGCACATCAGCTATTTGGTACAGAAAAACTAGAGGTAATGAGTATGGCCTCACATAAATATATAAACGATCAGTCAGTTCTAGGTTACAGCTGAAACATTTGCTGTTATATATTAGCCATTCATTTACTGGTATAATGCTAATTTCTTGTAGTGACTCTGTGCTTCCGGTGTTATGTTAGATGCAAGCCACCATGTTTATCATGTTCATAACAACTAAAACATCCTAAAACCCAGTAGGTGTGCAAATATCATCTGTATTTTAATTGGTTTTCCAGTATCTTTTGCCGTAAGCAACTAGCTTCTATCGCATGTATTACTTGTCAAGTACTACTCGTCAAGTACTTGTCATAGTACAATACTTGATATTTACAGTGGCACAGCAGGTATCGCAGTCACACAGCTCCAGGGACCTGGAGGTTGTGGGTTCAAGTCCCGCTCAGGGTGACTGTCTGTGAGGAGTGTGGTGTGTTCTCCCTGTGTCTGCGTGGGTTTCCTCTGGATGACTGTCTGTGAGCAATGTGGTGTGTTCTCCCTGTGTCTCCATGGGTTTCCTCTGGATGATTGTCTGTGAGGAGTGTGGTGTGTTCTCCCTGTATTTGCGTGGGTTTCCTCCGGGTGACTATCTGTGAGTAGTGTGGTGTGTTCTCCCTGTGCCTATGTAGCCTTTGTGCCGTGACTGTCTGTGCAGTTTATCTTCCTTAGACCAAGATCAGTCCATACTGCCATTTCAGACTTGTTTTTAAAATCATGTCTCTTACTTTACCTCAGTGACTGGAAGACAGAAATGCAACAAAGAAATAACAACAGAAATATCAACGGGTTTCACTGATTCAGACATCAACACTAACATCTTAATCTAATAAGACTTTATAGAGAAAAGTACAGTGGCTCAGAGAGTGAAAACAGTGTGTCTGCGTGGGTTTCCTCTGGATGACTGTCTGTGAGCAATGTGGTGTGTTCTCCCTGTGTCTCCATGGGTTTCCTCTGGATGACTGTCTGTGAGGAGTGTGGTGTGTTCTCCCTGTGTTCGAGTGGGTTTCCTCCGGGTGACTATCTGTGAGGATTGTGGTGTGTTCTCTCTGTGTCTGCATGGGTTTCCTCCGGGTGACTGTCTGTGAGTAGTGTGGAGTGTTCTCCCTGTGTCTGCATGGGTTTCCTCCGGGTGACTGTCTGTGAGAAGTGTGGTGTGTTCTCCCTGTGTCCGCGTTGGTTTCCTCCAGGTGCTCCGGTTTCCTCCCATGGTCCAAAAACACACGTTGGTAGGTGGATTGGCAACTCAAAAGTGTTAGTGTGTGTGTTGCCCTGTGATGGACTGATGTCCCCTCCAGGGTTAATTCCAGGTAGCCTCCGGACTCACCACAACCCTGAACTGGATAAGCGGTTACAGACAATGAATGAAGGATATATTATATTTCACTTTTCTGAAAGCCTGGAAGCACAGTGGCTCTGCAGATACTGTCACTGTCACACAGCTCCAGAGTCCTGTGGTTTTTGTAAGTGGTTTCCAGGTTCCAGTGTGGGGATAAGTGCAGTAGCAAGAACAAGCCAAAAATCATGTTTTTGTAAGTTATTGAGCCAAATGCTAAAACTAATTATAAGACTGCTGTAAGATTGTATGAGTGATTTAAAATAAGTTTTTGAAATGGTAGTTGAACCTGCAGTATTGAGCATGTTGGTCTTTCTCCATTCATAGAGATAGGAGCCTGGTCTTATGGGACTGGAAAATTCTGCGTTTGAGTGGTCCTCTTACCCTGGAAGAAATTGAAATATTACCTGTGAATCTTGTCATTATGTTTGTTTTCATATTTTAAGATTTGATTTTTTTTAGTAACTGAAAAGCTCTTATTTGACAATTAATTATGAATCAGGTTTGTAGGATGTTTTGTATGGTCGTTTGATCTTCAGACATGTATCCAAACAGACAGAAGTCATATTTAATAGTTAGCCACCCATACAACCTTCCAATGAGAACCCTCTGGGCCTTTGGAATGATGGATGCAGATTGAGCAGACTATCCTATAAGGAATTTGTCATAATCCCATAAGGGCATTTTTCCCTATTTTCACTGAGCTATGACACTAATGGCATAGGTTTAATAATCAGAGTCTCTGTTAAATCAGACATCTCCCAAATACAGATTTTAGATTGTTTCATAGGAATAAAATGACAGTGATGTACTGTATTTTTTTACAGAATTTTTGAATACAGTAGTATTAGTAGTAGAGCTGAAACTAAGTCTGATATGTAAGGCACATCATAAACAGCTGATTATCTGCACAGATAAGACATCTTCCATCAGATAACAGAGATCATACTTGGGCTGTTAAAGCTTTCACACATCCAGATCTTAATCAATGAAGCACTTATGAGGCCAGACTCTTCTCACTTCACATCAAATAAAGACATGCACAAAGAACATTTGAAGCAAATGAGGCTGAAAATAAATGTTATAAACAACACATCTAAGGTTTTAATAGTCTGTGGTATTATACCTTAACGTTCTTCAATTATACACCATTTTACTAATCTGTGTGTGTGTGCATAAAAAGGTGTACAACAATCTGTAAAATAATGAAATAATAGCAGTAAAGGAAACTGGAATGTGTGTGTTTGTGTGTGTATACACTGTACATTTATATAAATTCTGTCTCTTTTACTGCCATTACTTCTTTATTTTACTGATTGTTTTACATTGCTGTCCTCAGTGTGTGTCATTTACTACAATATATGACTTGAGATACTTGTCCTGTCTGTAATAAAAAGCAATAAAAAAAGAGTTTCAAAAATGTGTGACTGCTTTTAGACCAAAGGTTTAACTTACATTCTGGATTACAGTCATTAAATATTATAGTGGTCAGGTCAGAACACTTCACGACCTGTTTTTTTTTTTACATAATCTGAAAACATCTGTTTGTGTGAAACGTTGGTGATGAATGAACCAATAGAAAAGTTCCAAAATGACTTTATTGAACTCCTCACAGATAATGACTGGAGGTGAGGGTCAAATGAAGGAGCTCTGGAGCTGTGGCAGCGACAACATGTCAATCAGTTTGAATATGGGGTCAGAGTGGGATATTCATATTGCTTTGTAAGCTTTTTGCTCAGAGTATTTGCTGCATTTTAGACACCATTGTTGTACAAAGACACATCATTTCACACCTCAGTTTAACTAATCACACTATCGGATCGAAAGTGAAGAAAAACAATCGATGTCTTTTTCCTGTTTTTCAACTTCTCATTTCTGACTGACAGGTTATCAGTACTCTGTAATTATCACTGGAAGTCTAAATCTTTTCAGAGATAACATACCACTTCTAAACTGGTTTGTCTGACATATAGAACAGCTCACATGCCATTATAATTGTCTTTGAGGAAAGACTGGACCTGTATCTGTGTGTGTTTGTTGTATTTCCACATTCTTTCACCCCCCCCCCCCTCCAAATTCCCTAATATTGAGGTAAAATGAAATTACAGATACATTTTCACAGTCCTCATGCCCTAGAAATTCTAATTAAAATCACTTGCTTAATTAAGACTTGATCACATCAAATGAGGTGGTTGGATTTTACACATTTATTAATCAGAAATTGTCCAGGTGATGATTATTACCTTTTAAAATTCCAAAGAATCATAAATACATAAGCTTTCATTCATCTTAACCTTTTAATTTGATGATTTGATGGAAGTAAGATTTAACTCTATCCCAGTAAACAAGGAAAGTCCCTGGACGTTCAAAATAGGTCTAAAAGTAGTCTGTCCGTCAAGGACATATTTTAAACGTCAGTGGACGTCCAAAATGCGTTTTATACAAATAATTTATTTCGGGACCAATTAATAACGTCAATGGACATCCAAAATACGTCTAAAAGTCGTCTTTTCAATGTCTGTGTTTGGACGTCTTTTCAGCTTTCATTTTCAACCTGAAGAGATCGTTGATTAGACGGCAGTCATTACGTTATTTCAACGTTGAATCAACGGCCAAATGTTTACTGGGAAGTAATTTCGGAGTGTTTCTACTGGTTCATTCATCATTAAACTGTATCAGAAAATGTAGTACACTAATAATCGACAAAAAACGACACATGTTTTCCCTTTGGACAGTTACGATATGTTTCTTCTGTTTATGGAATATGGTCTCTTTTAAGTCCTTGTCTGATATTCAGCATGCTCAGATTTCACATGACCTATGTAGCCTTTGTGCCGCGACTGTCTGTGCAGTTTATGTTCCTTAGACCAAGATCAGTCCATACTGCAATTTCAGACTTGTTTTTAAAATCATGTCTCTTACTTTACCTCAGTGACTGGAAGACAGAAATGCAACAAAGAAATAACAACAGAAATATCAACGGGTTTCACTGATTCAGACATCAACACTAACATCTTAATCTAATAAGACTTTATAGAGAACAGTACAGTGGCTCAGAGAGTGAAAACAGTACAGTATTGGGTAGGCCTATATAAAAACAAGGTCCCAGAGACCATATTTCTGTCCCTCTACTTTTAGATGTTCGAGGTATTAACATTTCCGCTACAGGTTTATAATCCTCTCCTCAGGGGACATTTTCTCCAATGATTTTACTTCATATTATGAAACCATTACACTGACATCTAGTGGCATATATATGTCACAGATTTTAAACGTGTAGGTGACCCTTTCTATGGAGCAACCCTGTTATTCCCTCTGTTATCAGTGATATTATTACTCATTCAAAACGTACAACCTGCTCTTTTGATCCCCTCCCCTCCTCAATTAGACATTCACATAGTACCTACCACACTTTCTTCCTACCTGCAGCCACTTCCTTTCCCGCTCCGGGTGACTGTCTGTGAGGAGTTGGTGTGTTCTCCCCGTGTCCGCGTGGGTTTCCTCCGGGTGCTCCGGTTTGCTCCCACAGTCCAAAAACACACGTTGGTAGGTGGATTGGCGACTCAAAAGTGTCTGTGAGTGAATGTGTGTGTGTGTGTGTGTGTCTCTGTTGCCCTGTGAAGGACTGGCGCCCCCTTCAGGGTGTATTCTTGCCTTGCGCCCAATGCCTCCAGGTAGGCTCTGGACCCACCGCAACCCTGAACTGGATAAGCGCTTACAGATAATGAATGAATGAATGAAAAGTAAGTAATAAGGTAGAAGTTTGGTGATGATTTTTTTTTGCGCCAAATTTGCATTACCACACTCATCTACTACTAGAGATTTTGGGAACTTGCAGAGTGACACAGGCAAAGGAAATCAGTTAAATCCTGGTGAAGAAAAATGTTGAGTAAATAAGCCTTTAATGATTCCCCTGATTTAAGTGCTGTAAATGTTTGCATTCAAATGGGGTTAAAGGTTTTTGCAGTTATTTTAAACACTATCCAGGGCAGTTGGTAGCTGTCTCACTCACTAAAGTAAAGACTCCAGTAGAAGTCCTCAACCTGTAACAATGCATCCTTCCTTCATTGAAATTCTGGGAACACCTCTAAAAAGAGTTATACCCAATAAATGGGATACTCAGTGCATAGCTCAATAGCTGTCCACTCGTCCTGCTCCTGGAGTCCCATATAAACACAAACGTTCTCCTACTCCCTTATCCAGACTGATAACCAGGAGTTTTTAAACTGCAAGGTAAACAATTGAGTCAGTATACTTCCCTGTCGTGGGAAACAATTTTATTACTTTGTGTTTGTGGACAAATATTCTTAAATGATGATTAGTTAAAATTAGCATTTATAACTACATACCCATTGTGTGAAATCTTGTAACTTATATGCATTTACATGAATGACTAACCAGCATTTACACATGTAATTAAACATTTTTTGATCCTGCATGACTAACTATATGGCATGATAACTAACGTGATATTTACACATTCTTAATTCTTAAACGTCTAATCTTGAACAGATGTGCACTCCAGGCTTTTAGCACACTGACATTAATCACAGTGTTGGCTCAGGAGGGCTGAAGTGTAGGGGCATGCTGTTGACCCTGAAAGTGCATTTCTAACTCCCTAAATTTTGGGTACGGGAGAGGAGTCTTGGGAAGAAAAGGCCCATTGTCAGCCTGGCCATAACGAATGTCTTCGGGGTCACGGAATGCACTTGAAACTTGCACGTGAAGAGCTGAGTACTAACACGTGAAATTATGCATATTAATATACGCTAATCAGTCAGAAACGCCTCACCAGCAGGGTATACGTCATATGGGGTATAACTGTCAGAGTCAGATCTTGGAGAGGTCAGAGCTTTACTTGGGAGGGGCATTACACTCTTTTCGATGTATAGTTCTCCTGGATCCAGTATTGTTAAATAAATACTTTGATTTGCTTTGAACTTCACTCGACTGGTGTCTGCGACTCTTCCGGAACAAACATGTCTCCCCAAAGAGGGAGGGTGTATTTTGGACCTTTTTGGTATTTTCTAAATTTTAATTACTTTGAGAACGGTCCAAAAGAACATTTTTATCTTCATCCCATTTGCTAAAAAAAAACTAACAACAAACAATGCCCAACATCAGAATAAAACCAAATAACATTATTCCAGTGAGTGTGATACTCTGTGTGTGAATGTGTTCGTTTAACTTTTTCCAAATCTTTCCTCGTGGAGTCCGTATTACTTGAGGTTATCATCCAATACCTAGTTTTACCGGTTAATAAATAATGTGTGATGTTGATTAAACAAATTCATGTAATCAAGGAGAACCTGAACAAAACATTGTTCTTCAAACTCACTCACACCTACTACTTACTGTATATTTGCATTGATAGCAATCTTATACCATTCCACAATGTCATAGTAGCCTCTGTCTAAGGAAGCAGAGAGTTTTGGTATAACTATGGCATCAAAGTAGGGCCAAAAGTTTTGAAAACCAATAAGCAGAATCCATAAGTGAGGAACTAAATTTCGAAAAGGAGTGGGCTGTTATTTAAAACGTAATTTCTCTGCGATTAGGTTTTAAAACTGCTGCTCTGTTACTAGCTCTAAATGATTATTACCTGGATTATTTCAAATCTGTCTGTCAAATTCTTAATTTAAGCGAACTGTGTGATGTCACCAGAGGAAAAATCACTTTAAATATGGACAAAGAGTCAGAGGGGATCTGTTTAATTAAGTGGAAAGCCGGGTGTGAACTGAGTTAGATGTATGAAAACCAAGAGACAAGAAACATACATCTACACACACAAGAACTGACAAAGGAGCACCGCAAACAAAGGGGCATAAATACAAAGCACTGACAAGGACTACAAAGGAAACACTGAAGAGAGGGCGGAGCTAAGGCAGGACTAGGGCGGAGACAAGAACAACAACATTTGATTTCAATACAAGCACTAGCAGAGTTTCATGGTGTTTTGTACTCATTAGGTTCAGGACATGTTATTTACCACAATAACCATCATCAAATACTTCAGAAATATTTTACACGGCTTTGCCAATATGTATTGAGCTCTATCGTATAGCTGACTAACGATGAATGGGTGTTTCTCTTCTCTTCACATGTCTCTCTCTGTGCCCTGTCATGTATGGATTTGTGAAATCAACAACACACATGACTTAACATAATGAAGTTTGATAACGTCAAATAAAACTGCACTGCCACAAGGAGAGGTGTTAAAAGTTACTGTAATAATGTTATTTGTTTTTATTTTTGCCCATAATCTCCTACTGCTCAGATAATAGCTTCTTAATCCTCAATTTCTCAGGTACCGAAAACTTTTGCATAGTAACTCAGCTTTTAGACGGCATCCCATAAGTGAACCAATTAAATACATAGAAAGAACCAGAAATGCAGATTTGAATGCATTTCAATAAAATGTCAATTTCTGCTCAGAACATTTGTTTTCTTTTGCTTTTCTGTGGAAATTTGTAAAGCTTTTTTGCTGTGGTTCCTCAGTCCAATTGCTTCCTTATGTAGCAGTCATTTGAAATTCATGGGCAGACATTATGGTAATGGAATGTTAATTGCAAAGAAATGCACACACCCACTGAATTTGTGGAAGAATGAGGCCCAGTGACTTTCTTGATACATCTCTGATATAATGAACTGTAAATAAATAAATAAATTTACAATTTGGATTTATTTCCCTTGGATAAAATCGAATACCATAGCATTAAGTGGTTTGGAATGCATCCATTGAGCTGCAGTGATCACCTTTGACCAGAAGGGGAACAGTGCACTCCCAGCAAATGTAAAACGTTGTCATAATTGTCTATGTTGTCTATATATTTACAATGTTGCAACTCTATTGTCAAACGGTGGTGCTGTTTACATTTTCTGAACAAGGCTGTCACACCCTTATTATTATGTTCCAGTGGGGGAACAGGGAAAAAATGATTAACGTTGAAGTGATGGAGGATGACCTTGCTAAGGCAAAACCACAGATACTTATGAAACAGGCCATTGTCATTGACAGAGCAGTGGTAACAGACAATATCTGACTTCACAGCCTTCATCCTGCTTTTAGGACTGTTCTTTGTACAAAATCACTACTCAAAACAATTCTGGAGGCAGTAGTTGGGGATGAATGTGACTGGTTAAAATGCATTGGGCGGACATTTTGAAATACTGTGCCTTAACATGGTAAAGCTCTGTCAAGACCCTTATGTTTGCCTGCTCTTAACTGCCAGAAATGACTTTGAGAGAATGAAATTGTTACTGTAGACTTTTACTTGAGTGGAGGACAATGTTTTTTTTGATAAAGCTGTGGAATGTTATAATGCTCTGCTGCCTCTGAGGCAGATTCTGAAGAAGGACGTAGAATCTGCCTCAGAGGAACCTGAATTTTATCGTATAACATTTTGCAGCTTCCTCTGAGGCAGCAGTCATAACTCAAATGTGCAGGAAATTACTTCTATAGAAAATGCCTCAAAGGACAGTAATGCTTTGCTTTGTCTGTAGTGGTCTACTGCTTGAGTAGATTGCTTTCACAGGAAGTCATTTGTGTACACAGTAATCTTACATGTAGCAAATGTATTTACTTGGATAATTTTAGAGGTATATATTTTGATTGTGAAATGACTTTCAGCAAATCCAGTGGGACTTGGAGGGGTGGGGGCCAATGAATGTTGATAGGAATAGCATAATGACTTTTACAACAGGACATTCAGGCAGGTTTACATTAAGTTTATTTCACAGGCAATAGGTCGTTATTTCGATAAGAGGAATGACACCATTACAGAATGACCCATGATACTAGAGGTAATCGGTCTGCAGATAGGATAAGGGACAATGAGATACTATGTGTACCCAATAAGTTGGACAGTGAATCTTTGGCATTTTGCACTCAATGTCTGTAAAATCCTAGAAACAAAAATCTCATATTTAAAAAAAAATTATGTAATAACAAACAAACAAAGAAAACCTTTGTAAAATCATAATCTGACACATTGTCTGTCCATAAAGAAGGATTTGTAAACAACATTTCATAGTAAGATCTGTAGAATCTTCAATGAAAATCCCATGACACATTTTCATGCTGTTTTCTTTTTTCTATCTGGAAGAATTCTGAAGTTTTGTTCACTGAGCAGCACTTATTCCCTTTCTCTCAGTCAGTCATCTACTGCTGGCTACTGACAAGGTGGCTCCGGTTTCTTTAGATCCTTCCAAGAGTTTACTTGATCTTCTACACTATTGGTCAGTGATGCAAAGAGTTTTGAGAAACGACAGCGATCATAAGGGGCATAGGAGACGCTGAACAGGCTGTTATCTGAATAACTATAAGATATTCCTACATGCTTCAGTATCAGTCCTGTGTTCACATCTTCGATATAGACATTTTTGACACTTTTGGAGCCATTGATAAGCTTTTCTGGAAGGTCTAAGGAGAAGACATAGCCTAAGCCCAGAGCGTAGGTTGGGTAATAGTCATCGGTGAATACTTCTTTTGGGAAGTACCATTTTGATTGTGGGTTTCTAATCACTATGGCATTTATGGCCACATGTCCTGTAATGTAGTTCTGTCTGGGGGCATTAAGGAGCAAGTTGATCAAATTTTCCAGATTAAGGAAAATGTCAGAGTCAATCTTCATGCCATAAGAGGCATTTCGGCAATGAGAAGCCAGCCATTCCATGATGATCATCGTTTTGATGGTAAGGTTGTTGTAACTGTCCAGGAAATCGCTCTGTATGATGTCATGGTTTTCCTCACTTTCTTGCAACAACTTCTGCTGTTGCTCTTCTCTGCCTTCCGAACCAGACTGACCAAGAACGAAGAAATGTCTCACAACCTTATCCTTGACAACCTTCTCAGAACCCCAGGTGTCTCGGATTGCGTCCCGGGCCTCCCTGTTGCTTGGCGCCACAGGTACCATCAGAACCAGGAAGGGATCATCTTGCTGGCATATATCCGGTTCATTTATTATGTACTGATAGCTGCAAGGATAAGCCACATGGTATTTTGTCTCAGCAGTGCATTGCTCTACTGTCGTCGTTGTTGTTGTTGTTATTGTTGTTGCAGGGGCTTCAGTAGTTAAGCCATTTTTCACTGGCTCAGTAGGTGTAATGGGAAAGGTTGCAGGTGAAGTTACCCCTGTGTTGGTTGTGTTGTATATTTTGTTAATTATGCAGATATCCGGGGCTTCTGAGTAATAAATATAGTAGAAAATCAGGAGGATTGAAACCAGCAACAGGAGGAAGCAATTGCGAGGACGGAATCGGCAGAGCTTAAATCGTCCTGGCTGCTTCTCAGGACTAAAAACAAAATGCAAAATACCAATTAGTAGAAATAATTTTCAAAAACAAAGTCCATTCACAACAAACTGTATCATAAAATCAACTGCACAATGTTGGTGTGAAGTCAGTAGGACCCCTCTGTGGCGCAGTCCCTACCTGGGACTATGTGACGCATAGTGACTCTTGATTTACAATTTCTCACTGTGTGTGTGTTACAAGCCAGTTCCATGAATTGCTGTGTTTCTACAACCCCAGTTCCACTCAGTTTACCCAATTCCAACAACGTTGGGTAAAATACACTATTCAATGATTTGGAAATCTCATAAACCCATATATTTTTCACATTAGAACATATCAAATGTTACAAGTGAGACATTTTACCACTTCATAAGAAAAGTTAACCCAGTTAGAACTTGATGGTAGCAACACATCTCAGAAAAGTTAGGGCAGGGGCTAAAAAATGATGAAAAAATAAATGGTACTAATAAAAAACAGACGGAGTTGTGTATAAAAAAATAACATTTTAGACAGTCTCTCATATTTGCAGAAAATGGGTCTGGGAGCCTCCTGTTGTCCAGACTTTTCACCAATAGAAAACATTTGGTGCATCATAAAATTAAAAATCAACAAAGAAGACCCAGGACTGTTGAGTAGTTAGAATACTACTTGAGACAAAAAAAGGGGAACACACCTTCAGCAACTGGTTTACAAAACCTTTACAGACTGTTGTTAAAAGAAGAAAAATGGTAGACATGACCCTGTTCCAAATTTTTTAAATGCATTGCTGCTATGAAGTTCTAAATGGATGACATGACGGGTAAAATGCCCCACCTTAAACATCTGATATGTATCCTGTGTAAAAAATATGTGAGATTTGAAAGTCATTGCATTTTGTTTATTTACATTTTTTCTTTCACAGTGTCCCTACTTTTTGTAAATAATAAATATTTAATGGGGCAAAAATGTGAAAAATAACCAAATATGGAAGAAATAAGAGATCTGTAATTAAGGTGAAAACAAGAACAGAGAAGAAAGAGGTTCAAGTGAAAACACTTAAAATCCAGAGCTTCTGCTCCTCACTCCTGGGCTTTTGGAAATATGGAACATAGAAATAAATATTATCGTGTTTAGTATTGTCTTAGGGGGTTTGAAAAAGTTTATTTCTCATTTCAGTTTTAATTTATTTCTCAAATTTACATAAACTGAGCACTTAATTTCCCAGCACATTATCATTTAATCAAATAATATATATAATAATTATATATATATATATATATATATATATAAATGTATAATTGAAGTTATGTAATAACATAATTTTGGGAGTAGGACCACGCCCAAACTCCTCCTCTCAGCTCTATATATACCCCGCAAATTCACGTAATTTCCGCATCAGACAAATTCGCTTCATTTAGTTCAGGAGATGAATTTCGATTCTACTGCTTCATTACGTCAGCTCGCTCTTCCGCGCTGGATCATTCTTGCTGATCCACATTCGGAGCCATGTTCGGCCATTATCAAACCCACCGAGCCTGCTGTTTTACAACTTGCAACCACCTCCACCCCGTCTCCACCCTTTTCTCATGTAGTAGATATGATGAATGTGTATTAATTTCTAATAAGAAATTTTGACTTTCTGAAGATGTGATTTTAAATACCCAAGCTTTCGCTAGTTTGGAGAGACATCTCCAACAAAGATCGGAATGTAAGATTAGCATCCAGAGCAGGCTCGTAAAACCTCACTCCAGGACGTTTACGACCCAAGGTCCCAGGGTCAAGAGGAGAATCTCTGACAAACAGACTCAAATTTGATTAAAACTGTTCTCTCACACCTGTTGAAAGATTGTTAAACAAAACAATCACAAATCTTAATTCCCATTGGTTTAAAACAATTAGAAGTTACATATGTGCACAACTGTTAATCCTGTTTTGACAATCAAAATAGGTGGAACTAATTTACATGTATTTAAAGTCCTTTTTGTTTTATATGAATTTATGTAGAGCCAAGGTAGCCACATACTATGTGTTTAGTTGGTTAATAATTATATAGAACATGGTTGTCTTTTTCTTAATGATATTACTTTGTGTTAACACATAATCTTTTATATTGCAAAGTATTCACTCAGAAATGGTCAAGTCTTTGTCTTGTCAAGTGTCATAAATTCTATGTGATGCCACTCCCAAGGTACAGGAAACAGCCAATCAGGAGCAAGAAAGGCTCCAATTCTCCCTCATTGAGGACGAATCAGGTATTCGGGGCGGGTTTTCTAAACTCTGGTTAAAAACCTGTGGTGCCACATGACACAAGGTTTTTTTTAAGCTTTTTCAAGTTTTTGAGCTTTTAAGCTATTTGGGCTTCTGCCCCTTTTTCTCCGATGTTCGACTCTTCACTTCAAGGCTCCAGATATTTGGGGCGTTATATCTTTTAGCCTTTTTCAAGGCTAAAAGATTAAAATGACCTGAGTTTTGGAAATGACTCTGCAGGCGTCAGACTCATGGCTTTCTTAAACAGTCTTGGACATTTAAAGATCCATGGTCCAGATAGAAACTACAGATTAAGAAAAGCTATAGTTTAACACTAGCAAAATTTCAACGCCACACCCAGAGCATGAAGGCAACCTTAGACCTCTGACCCTCCAAACGACGACAATGCCACAAAGAGGATGGCTGCACGCACCCTCAGAATGATCTTCTGAGATGAGGCCCCAGGAGAGACCTGCATGAATGTGTCTCTCTCTCACAAGGCGGCAGATCAGCGACGACGAAGAATCCCCACAGAGACCTTCAGAACACCACCAGCTCCGACGGCTGCGTCTGAAAGCCTCGGGAGAAAATGAACGCCCGCAGTTGCAACCTACAAGGCCCGCATCTGCAATTCTCCAGGAAGTCGTGTCGGAAGGCACCGTCAGCGACATGCTCCCTGTTCATCTCCGGATACGTAAGGTCACATGGTTTCATGTCTCTCATGGCTCATGGGTTGGTACTGAAAGTTTGCTGGGATAAAAAATAGCCTTTCTTAGAAATTAGGACAATAATTATCATAGAGAAATTCCCTCATATATTAATCTCCCTGTTCCCTCATATATCGCTGTAATCCAGTTACTTATATGAATGTCTAATCAATATTCATTATTTGATATTATTATTAATAAACCAGTTGTGTGATAAAACCAATCCTTGGTTGTTTGTTTGTGTGTGCACCTTTCTTGTATGGAATTATAACTTCTAGTTCAGATTCCATTTCAGAGTCAAGAACCCACGGCAGATCAATGAGCATAATTCATTAATAATAGTTAATTCTAGCTAATTCTGCTGTATAATATGTGAAGATGACCTACTTGTCTAAGCTAAAATTAAGACAGGTAAAGACACTACATATTAGTTAATGGCTCCCAAACATGGAGCTTAGCAAAATGAATTTAATAATTAATTATTAATAAAATAATAATTAATTATCATTGACTCCGCTATGTAGTGCAAATGCTGGAACGTTTGCATACTATTTTCACTACATATATATATTATTTAATTTTGGCGCCCAACAGTAAGGCTCTGATTAATAGTTGTGATTAGAACTATGATTCCTTTACAAGAAAATCGCACACCAAGTTAAGCACAGCCTGGTGCTTCAGCGATAAGAGCGGCCTGTTTAAGATACCTTAATCCCCTCTAAATAACTAGGACCTGTTCCTAAATTAAGCCTTGAATGTGAGCGATGATTGTCATTTCACTGTTGTTTTGATTTAATGATTAGTGTGAACACGCTTTTAATTCGTGAAATTATTAGGCTGCCGCCGTGCGCCTAATTGTGAAGTAATACTGTGGGTTTGTCAGCTGTGCTGCGTCACTGTTTAATCGCCTGCATGAAAAGCGTATGACACACCCGTGAGAGGTTAAATTAATCATTACGCTCGAATCTCCGTGTAAATGTACGTTCTGAATCGCCCAAAAGTCTGCGAATTCCAGTTTTTGATCGGAAAATTTTTGTGCCTCTGATATACGGCTTGTGAAAATATAAATGCAGGAATTGTTTGTGTCAACCCATAAGTAGTGAGAATCCCGCGCTCATAATTGCACGCAGAATTTCGTGCCTTGAATTTGTAAAACAACGTGAATAGTGAACTCGCTCTAAGGCGGCCAGAACAAAGGTCCCTGTTGTGTTTAAGACTGGCAATGGTGTGTTTTCTACGACGGAGTTTTAGGGCCACAGCGGTAAAAAAAAAAAAAACAAGATTCCGAGATTAAAGTCAGAATTCTGAGAAAAAAATTCGGAATAATTCTGAGAAAAAAAGTCGGAATAATTCTGAGAAAAAAAGTCAGAATAATTCTGAGAAAAAAATCTCAGAATAATTTGAGGCTCCATCGTGTTACGGCTCGGACTCGTACAAAAAACTAAAGCCTTTATGCCTCTCAGTCAGGGGCTGCGTCATGTCTGTGAATGCGTTTAATAAATAATTCATGCATAAGGCTTTAGTTTTTTGTACGAGTCCGAGCCGTAACGCGATGGAGCTTCGTGGGCGCCGGAGTTCTACTCGTTCTGGATCCATCATTTTCGTGATCATTAATTGTATCGTGAAACTACATGCCCTGGGTTCGTGCACTGATTCAGGGTTTAAACACTAATCACACTGTGGCCCTGATGTGGAAGAGAAGAGTGTTTATTCCTGAAATCTATACCATATCATAACTTAAGCAACACATTGCGTTCCACAGTTACACTGTGTCTGCTCCATTACACTCAGCGAATAATTCCGACTTTTTTTCTCAGAATTATTCCGAGATTTTTTCTCAGAATTATTCCGACTCTTTTTTTCAGAATTATTCCAAGATTTTTTCTCAGAATTATTCCGAGTTTTTTCTCGGAATCTGTTTTTTTTTTTTTTTTTTTTTTACCGCTGTGGCCCTATAACTAATTATGCCAAACCAGTGAATCTACCCCAGGGCGAGGAGTTAAATGGCTGTGGCTGACTTGTGCTATTGCAACTGAAGTCAATTTATGGTGCCCCCTTTCGTAAGACTTGCGCTACTGCATGTAAAATTTCTCTGGTGCACCCTTGTGTATGACTTGTGCTATTGCAACTGAAGTCCATTTATAGTGCCCCCTTTCGCATGACTTGCGTTACTGCATTTCTCTGGTGCACTCTTGTGTATGACTTGTGTAAGTGCAAGTTAATTAAAAGCAGTTGTCTTTCATATAGTACAGTAAATTCACATGTAAATTGTAAGTTATATTTGTTGTACTGCTTCTATCCTTTACTCATTCTTCCATAAGTGGAAGTAACCAATTACTGATTATAAAATCTATATTGGTTGAGGTGAAATATATTAACACTGCATATCTAATTAAACATTAATTAGTATTAAATCTGACACACAACCCAGTCACCAAGCATCAGCGGTAAGTCCCCTGACTGATGTGTATTTGTAATTAGTAAGCTCAACAGGAGCCATAGTGTCAGAATATAGAGCCATGATCCACAGCGCTGAGCCCTCCATCCATCCATTATCCACCGCTTATCCGGGTCCGGGTTGCGGGGGAAGCAGTCGGAGCAAAGAAACCCAGACCTCCCTCTCCCCAGCCACCGACTCCAGCTCCTCCGGGGGTATACCGAGGCGTTCCCAGGCCAGTCGAGACATGTAGTCTCTCCAGCGTGTTCTTGGTCTGCCCCGGGGCCTCCTCCCCGTTGGACATGCCCGGAACACCTCTCCAGGAAGGCGTCCAGGAGGCATCCGAACCAGATGCCCGAACCACCTCAACTGGCTCCTCTCGACGTGGAGGAGCAGCGGCTCCACTCCGAGTCTCTCCCGGATGTCCGAGCTCCTAACCCTGTCTCTAAGGGAGAGTCCAGACATCCTGCGGAGAAAACTCATTTCAGCCGCTTGTACCCGTGATCTTGTTCTTTCGGTCACTACCCAAAGCTCGTGACCATAGGTGAGGGTTGGGACGTAGCCGTGAATGGTAAATCGAGAGCTTTGCTTTTCTACTCAGCTCTCTCTTCACCACAACGGACCGGTACAGAGCCCGCATTACTGCTGACGCTGCACCGATCCGCCTGTCAATCTCACGCTCCATCTTTCCCTCACTCGTGAACAAGACCCCGAGGTATTTAAACTCCTCCACTTGAGGCAGGATCTCACTTCCAACCTGGAGAGAGCACTCCACACTTTTCCGACTGAGTACCATGGACTCGGACTTGGAGGTACTGATCCTCATCCCTACCGCTTCACACTCAGCTGCAAACTGGTCCAGCAAGAGCTGGAGGTCCCGGCTCGATGAAGCCAACAAGACCACATCATCTGCAAAAAGCAGACATGGAATCCTGAGACCACTAAACCAGACACCCTCTGCCACTTGGCTACGCCGAGAAATTCTGTCCATAAAAATTGTGAACAGAACCGGTGACAACGAGCAGCCCTGACGGAGTCCAACTCCGACTGGAAACCAGTCAGACTTACTGCCAGCCATACGAACCAGAATCCTGCTCTGTTTGTAAAGAGACTGGATAGCTCGTAACATAGAGCCCAGTACCCCATACTCCTTGAGCACCCCCCACACAATACCCCGAGGGACACGTCGAATGCCTTCTGCAGATCCACAAAACACATGTAGACTGGTTGAGCAAACTCCCATGCACCCTCGAGGATCCTAGCAAGGGTAAAGAGCTGGTCCTGTGTTCCACGACCGGGGCGGAATCCGCATTGTTCCTCCTGGATCCGAGGTTCAACTATCAGTCGGACTCTCTTCTCCAGTACCCCCGCATAGACCTTATCGGGGAGGCTGAGGAGTGTGATCCTCCTATAGTTGGAACACACCCTCCGATCCCCCTTTTTAAAAAGGGGAACCACCACCCCAGTCTGCCAGTCCAGAGGCACTGCCCCCAATGTCCACGCGATGTTGCAAAGACGTGTCAACCAGGACAGCCCCACAACATCCAGAGCCTTGAGGAACCCGGGGTGAACCTCATCCACCCCCGGGGCCCTACCACCAAGGAGTTTCCCTACCACCTTGGCCACTTCAGCCCCAGTGATAGACGAGCCCCGTCCAGAACATATGGCCGCAGGTCAGATGATACGACTACAAAGTCGATCATCAAAATGCGGCCTAGGGTATCCTGATGCCAGGTGTACTTGGGGACACCCTTATGCTTGAACATGGTGTTCGTAATGGACAAACTGTGATGGGCACAGAAATCCAATAACTTAACACCACTCGGGTTCAGATCAGCGTGGCCGTTCCTCCCAATCACGCCCCTCCAGGTCTCACTGTCATTACCCACGTGAGCGTTGAAGTCCCCCAGCAGAACAATGGAGTCCCCAGAATGAGTGTTCTCCAGCACTCCCTCTAGGGTCCCCAAGAAGGCATGGTACTCACAAACAACAGTCATTGGCACAAACAACAGTCAGAGCCCTTTCCCCAACCCGAAGGCACAGGGAAATTACCCTCTTGTCCACTGGGGTAAACCCCAACGTACAGGCGCTAAGCCGGGGGGCTATGAGTAAGCCCACACCTGCCTTACGCCTCTCACCCTGGGCAACTCCAGAGTGAAAGAGCATCCAGCCTCTCTCAAGGAGATTGGTTCCAGAGCCCATACTGTGTGTCGAGGTGAGCCCAACTATATCTAGCCGGTACCTCTCAACCTCGCGCACCAGCTCAGGCTCTTTTCCCACCAGAGAGGTTACATTCCATGTTCCAAAAGCCAGTTTCAGTAACCGAGGATCAGAACGCCAGGGCCCCCGACACCGACCGGCACCCAATCCACAATGCACCAGATTACTACCTCTCCCACAGGTGGTGGGCCCATGGGAGAGTGGACCCATGTATCTCCTTCGAGCTAAACCCGGCCGGACCCCATAGGTGAAAGTCCGGCCACCAGGCACTCGCCAAGGAGCCCCTCCCCCAGGCCTGGCTCCAGGGTGAGGCCCCGGTAACCCTGCTCCGGGCAAGGGAGGCTGTGTCCACGATCTTGTCTTTTTCATCCGTGTCTTTATGGATCACTCTTTGTCTGGCCCATCACCTAGGACCAATTTGCCTTGGGAGACCCTACCAGGGGCTATTGCCCCCGACAACATAGCTCCTAGGCTCACGCAGTCATGCAAACCCCTCCACCATGTTAAGGTGGTGATCCAAGGAGGAGGCTACACTAGCAATAGAAAAACTCAAACACACCGTCCAGGAGATAGAATTAGAAGCAGTGAAAACAAAAATGATGAGCCCAGAAATGGAGAACATCAGAAATGCTTGCAAAGAGCCTGATCATTTAATGGCACTGCATGCAAAAACAGCAGAACTTGCTGCAGTCAGAGATGAACTCCAATTGTCTCAGCACCTGCAGTCAGAGACAGAAAGCAAGCTAAACATTGCTAAAGCAGAGCTAGAGAAGGTACGCTCACAGCTACTTAGCAACCAACAAAGAACTACTCGCACTCATCGGGAGCTGCAGAATCCGAAGTTCAAAGGTATTCCTGAGTCACCTTTCCTAGCACCAACAGGCCCTACACCAGCTCCACCACTGGAGGCTAACAGAGTCCTCCCAAACACAGGTGAACATGGGTTCTCTCAGTTTAGCTATGTGCCCCCAGCACAGTACCAGACTCCCTCCTACAGGGACCTGGACAGAATCGCGCACCACATAATGCGCTTCGAGCCAAAGCCGGATGGCTCAAATGAAATCTATTCGTACCTAAAAGACATAGATTTCTTTTTGCAAAGGTTCCCCGGAGCCACGGTAGATGACAGAATCTACCTGATCAGAATGACATCCAGCAGGGAAGTCAGCAGTTTCATTGAATGGCAACCTAACTATGTCAGGAGACAATATGATGTGCTCTGTGACGCTTTGGAGAAGGAGTTCTCCAATCAGCTGTCACAGGCAGGGCTAATGACAGCACTGCAAGTTAAACAACAAAGGCAGGAGTCACCCCATCAGTACTATCACTGCCTTAGACAAGCTTATTTCGGGCCCCGAAATGAATCAGGAATGGAAGAAGAGTTGGATTTCAAAACACTGTTCGTCCTAAATCCATCCCAACACTAGTTACTATCTAGGGGTGGCAGCATGTCCACGCACCTTGTCTAGCAAACAGTTGCATGACTTAGCACTCAAAGGCTTTTTAAAAGACCAACAAACTTTAAATCAACAGCCAGAAATGCCACAAAATTTTAATTGTTACATTCAGCCTTCCCCCATGGAGCTAGACAAAACCCCTAGGGCTGAATCATGGTATCCAAGACCCACGCCATCTCACAGGCTTACAGAAAATCAGGAGAATTATAACCCTTTACGATCCAATAGGAGTTCTCCTCACTCCAGTCCTCACTGGTCAGGTGAAACTCAACATCACTCAAACCCCTGTGTTAATCAGTTAATGTCAGGGCACCCTCAGAATAAATTCCCCACCAGTAGGCATGAGAATCCAGCACCCAAGGAAAATATTTTGGACCATGGATGGTCCCAAAACTCTCACACACGTGACAAAACCCTAGACAAAAGCCCCTGTCCTAACTCGACTAACGAGAACAGGGATGAGAACTGGAACCAGTGTGAAAGCTCAGATCATGCGAATGAGTCTGAAGTATCTGGAATTAGCAAAGAAATTCCAGTAACCACTGAACAGGTGTTTTCGCACCTGTGTAAAGAGGAGCGTCAGAGAGCTGACCTCTTCTCAGACACCTCAGGTGAAACTGAGCATGTCCCAAGGACCCCTGCAATTCAGACTTGCATGTCTGACCAGTTTAATAAGGGGGGTGAAAATCAGACTCCTCTTAATGTCACGCTTGTTCAATGTGATCCACCTGCACCACAGTTCCTGGGCTATTTAAGAGAAAAGGGGGGTGCTCATAGATTAAACCTGACCACAGTCCTGGAAAAGAAGCTTGTACAAGAAGCTCTCTTGGACACTGCATCAGACATCACACTAATGTCCTCCACACTCTTTGATGAAGTGTGGGCTGCAGCAGACCATGCGCCACAGAGATAACAGTTACAAAACTGTTCCCTCCAAATTGTGCCTTATTCATACACTGGTATCAAAATAAAGTCTGTGGCAAGAGTGCTCATAACAATAGGACCCATAAGTCTGGTTCACCCTGTATATGTGTCTCCTATTGAAAACATTCCCTTCCTTATTGGCAAGGACCTGCTCAACAGGCTTGAGCCACTGATTGACTTCAAGTGTTTGAAGAACTGGGCCCACGTTCACAAACCCCTACCCATCTCACACTCACATCACCTTGAAGCTCAGTCCTGTCACCTAAACACCAGGTCCACAGAGACTACTAACACCTTTCACACTCCAACAATGACAAAGGATGCCATGAGCCAGAGAATCTCAGCTCATGATGAACAAATGACTGTCCACACAATAACAGTCCCTTTTGCTAACACCCATTTGGATCCAAAATGGCCTCCAGAAAGAGATAAATTAAAAGACCTGACAAACCAGGGCAACCACAAAAACATCCCATGTGATTTTGATTCCATTTAATTCTCAAGTGCAGGACAAAAAGGGATTAAAGTGAAACATCACATAGTCCAGCAAAATACATACAACACACAACAAGATAAGGGCAGCTTGCAATACTCCTCAGAGCCGCATTTGCAGTCAGCCAGCAGAGACTGGAAAAGAGCAAAAAGTGGATGCAAAAATGGTTATGGCCAAAATGTGTTCCGTGAAAGGCTGAAAAGGGAGGACAAGTTGCAAAAGTACAACTCAATTAAACAGGCCCAAAAGTTAATGAAAGGTGAGAAACAGGCTCATAAGCTCCTGCCACATGAGTCAGACCCACACAGGGTCCTTAATCTTTCCCCCACCAGTCATCCTCTGTTCAGGAATGTGAATAAAGATCAGCAAAGTGCTGACTTCAAATGGGTTCCTCACAACCAGATGGAACCTCACCAAATCACCATGAGACTTGTAGGGAACAACAACACCCTTGTTAAGTCATAAAAGAGCAGCAGACACCCAGAATACCTTTAACAAACAAACTTTCATCTGTACGTATATTGCGTCCGCCTGATAAAGTAATCCGTGGTATATAAATCTAGAAATAAAAATTCTAATTTCTACTACAAGCATTGTATTCCATTCTAACTTGTGTATCGCTGTCCGTCGCTATGCACAGCTTATTCAGTAAGCCACGACGAACTATTCAAAAGGGGGGTGATGCAGTCAGCACACAGTACTGTTTTTTTTTCTTTCCTCTGGAAAACTTATTTTTCTTTATTTCTTCAGCAATCTAAGGTGATAACGCTCACATTCAATGCCTAACAGGCCTATGCCCACTAGTCATGTTAAATCAGAGTTCTTAGTAGTTAGCTTAACTATAGAGGAACAATCTGCTTATCCAGTATTTATCACTAAGGCAAAGATATGTTTTTAAGTATTTGCATGAATAACTACCCTTGAACATTTCCTTTGATAAAAATAATATTTCCTAGTTAACAGACACTTTTAAAGTAAGAGGAACACTCATACCAGCATATTGGATCAAGTCCAATAAAGGTTTATTCTCATATTAAATGATCCCAGAAAGGTATCAACCCTGAGTGTATGAATGAATGATTCCTGACCTTGCTGTTCACATTCATCTCTGCATTATCAGCTCAATGCTTCTAGAAAGAAAGCATGATCTGAAAGGGGGGATATGTAGTGGATATGATGAATGTGTATTAATTTCTAATAAGAAATTTTGACTTTCTGAAGATGTGATTTTAAATACCCAAGCTTTCGCTAGTTTTGAGAGACATCAACAACAAAGATCGGAACGTAAGATTAGCATCCAGAGCAGGCTCATAAAACCTCACTCCAGGACGTTTACGACCCAAGGTCCCAGGGTCAAGAGGAGAATCTCAGCAAAGTGCAGAGAGAAAAACAGACTCAAATTTGATTAAAACTGTTCTCTCACACCTTTTGAAAGATTGTTAAACAAAACAATCACAAACCTTAATTCCCATTGGTTTAAAACAATTAGAAGTTACATATGTGCACAACTGTTTGGGATTAATCCTGTTTTGACAATCAAAATAGGTGGAAATAATTTACATGTATTTAAAGTCATTTTTGTTTTATATGAATTTATGTAGAGCCAAGGTAGCCACATACTATGTGTTTAGTTGGTTAATAATTATATAGAACATGGTTGTCTTTTTCTTAATGATATTACTTTGTGTTAACACATAATCTTTTATATTGCAAAGTATTCACTCAGGGATGGTCAAGTCTTTGTCTTGTCAAGTGTCATAAATTCTATGTGATGCCACTCCCAAGGTACAGGAAACAGCCTCATTGAGGACGAATCAGGTATTCGTGGCGGGTTTTCTAAACTCTGGTTAAAAACCTGTGGCGCCAAATGACACAAGCTTTTTCAGGCTTTTTCAAGCTTTTTGAGTTTTTTGGGCTTCTGCCCCTTTTTCTCAGATGTTCGACTCTTCACTTCAAGGCTCCAGATATTTGGAGCATTATATCTTTTAGCCTTTTTCAAGGTTAAAAGATTAAAATGACCTGAGTTTTGGAAATGACTCTGCAGGCGTCAGACTCATGGCTTTCTTAAACAGTCCGTACTACCAAATAATATATATATATATTTAAAGGTACATCAGCTTTGGTGTTTGATCCTTGTGGTATTTTTGACCAAAGCATGTCACAGGTGTTTCAGGAAGACCCCAGATCCCTGTTCATTGGTCTATTGTGCAATATGGAACAAAACCTTTTATTTATTTCTCTTTCTTATAAAGAGATTTTTAGAAAAATGACAGCAACAATTTGTTATACTGTTAAACTGTTATACTGTTATATCATAACTGATAATATCACTAAACAAATTTTTCATTTACCGTAACATGTATATAGAGCCTTTCTAGAAACCCATAGAATGCCATTCCATTCACCATTCAGTCCACACAAACACAGTGGTGAATGTGAATTGTGAAAACTACTGATTTAAAAACAGCTTAAGGACCATAAATGAAATGGACAGCAGTAAACTGTTTTTTGTCAAATAGTGAGCTAACATTCATTTACATTTAAACGCATAGAACTGGCTCCTTATCTTAGCATTCACTTTCAGTCAGGGATACTGTTATACCTGTCAGATTGCACACAGGTCACTGCTGATCATTATTTGTATGTATAATGTCTACTTAATGAGGATTTTTAATTCACTGATGACATAATTAATTACACTTTATAAATCTAGTCAGCTATATGTAAGAAGCACATTTAAAGACCGCAAATGACATCCAAGCTGCACAGCAAAACCAAATAAATTCAAAGGAGAATCAAAGGGAAAAAAGGTAATCATAAAAAAGTAGAAAATAATGTAAGAGTTGTCTGTTCTGTATTCTGCGTTGTTGTGACAGGAGTAAGGTGTTCATTTCTGAAAACGAACACTGTATCTTTCAACAGGCAACTTGTTCCAAAGCCACTTTTAAGAAATAATTAAATTTTCATGATACGTGCCGTTGGGAGAGAGCTTTTTACATGGAGAGAATATCATTGCTTTATTTTGGTTAATAATTCCTTTCTTAGAAAAATAATGTGTTTTCTTTTAGTAATGTGTATATGTTTAAAGCTCATGAAAATGAAACTTAAAAATCTATTTTTTGAGCAGTAAGGCTTTATTTGCCTAAAACAACCCCCAATTATTAGTATTAAGACAAATAATATTTGATTATTTGTATATTTTTGACTGGTCCAATTGTGATGACATTTTTTAAAGGGAAGGTAATATTTCTAAATGATTTAAATATTTTACACTTGTATAGGACAGTGGGACTGTGTATAATTACAATTTTCAATATTTAAATTATTAAAAAATTTAATATTACATTTGCACAGTACCTTATCTTTGTTCGAGCAAAATGACATTTTTAAACTGCTAATTTTTAACTACATTTAACAACGAATGGACCCAGAAAAAAAATGGTACGAAAGAACTTTGACAAAAAAAGTCTTTTTCCATTGACTTACCTTGAAATACAGAATGTTTCCTGTAAAGTTATCATGTTGTAGACAAGGTGTTTTTTCCAGCAACGGAAAAATTACGCATATGATTTCTAATATATTTCTCCAGTTTTTGTGGTGCCCTTTGGCATCTTTCTGTTACTAAAAGGCAGGAGCATCTCACACACATCTGCTCCTTAAAAACAACAGTTGCTATTGAGTGAAAGATGAACAGAATGCAAACCTGTTTTATGGGCAAATGAAAAAATGCTTCCCACATAACTCCTCTGCTGAAACCTTGCTGCATTCTTGTTTTTGGGAGAAGGAGGTGGAAACCTTTGCAGAGACAGGTTTAAGTGACTAAAACTTAGGAGTCACACATGTTTGAAGTTATATATCTGGCAGAGAGAGAGAGAGAGAGAGAGAGAGAGAGAGAGAGAGAGAGAGAGAGAGAGAGAGAGA
Source organism: Hoplias malabaricus (assembly GCF_029633855.1). Taxonomy (NCBI): domain Eukaryota; kingdom Metazoa; phylum Chordata; class Actinopteri; order Characiformes; family Erythrinidae; genus Hoplias; species Hoplias malabaricus. Next base: position 5,649,846 of record NC_089815.1, on the reverse strand, counting down.
GAGAGGTGGGAGACAGACACACAAAACGGATTGGTGTGCTCTGGACCTTACAGGTGCATGGTGCACACCTTCCAACGCAGGTGTAACTGAGCCGTCACATTGGTAACCATAGCAAAGACCTCTGAGACCGTGGTTATAATTTGCCCTCTGTAGATCTGTGTCTGTCCCAAGGGCTTTGAGAAGGACAGCGTGTATTTAAAGAATAATATCTCTATGTGAAGACATTGTTGTTATATTCAAGGAAGGACACTAGTATAGAAAGGAATATTATCATGTTTAGTATTGTCTTAGGGGTTTTGAAATAGTTTCTCATTTCAGTTTGAATTTATTTCTCATATAACTGAAATTTAATGACATAAATTGATAAGCACTTTCAATTTCCCAGCCTATTGTCAAATAATCAAATAAAAGAGCTTTATGCTTTATAATACTATAGCCCTGTGAAGGACTGGCGCCCCCTCCAGGGTGTGTTCCTGCCTTGCGCCCAATGATTCCGGGTAGGCTCTGGACCCACCGCGACCCTGAATTGGATAAGCGGTTACAGATAATGAATGAATGAATGAATATATACTATATAACAGCGTTCCCCAACCACCAGGTCGCGACCCGGTACTGGGCCGCACAGAACGTTTGAATTATTATTATTTTTTAATTGATTATCAGTCTAAAGGTTTTATTTTGAAAAGTGACTTCTGTGCGGAATGACACACAGACGCATACATGCGCAACCAGCCGTTACCCCAAAAGCTATCAAAAATGAGTGAAAAACAACTTTGAACAACTTTGAACAAGAAACATCTTTGGTGAGCTTCTTTGGAAAGGGGAAAAGGCCCAATGAGGAGACAGAAGAAGAGCCTACGACTTCCAAGAAAACGAAATCTGCATTTAAAAGACAATATCAGGATTCCTACTTAAAATAGTGGTTTATTCCTACAGGTGATCCGCAACCAAAACGAAACTACAGAACAGACTGGACATAGAAGTATGGAACACACTTCAGGCGTCACTGTCTCCCATTACCCCGAGATGGGACCGGCTTGTTGCAGAGAAACAATCTCAGGGCTCTCACTAATTGACATTATTATTATTTGAATGACTTGTTCACCCTTTATATAGAAATGACCAATATTGTCACTTGAATCGAGTTTAGTTTTTTATTATAATCATTTCTGATTAATTTGTTAATTTGTTAATTTGTTAATTTATGAACAAATGTTGTTTATTGTCTGTTGATGTTTGCATTTGACATAAGACCACTGCAGAATATTTTATTATTAGATTACGTCATTAACGATTATCGAGCAAATGCAGGCCTGAACATATGAAGGCCGGTCTGTGAAAATATTGTTTTAAATGAAACCGGTCCGTGGTGCAAAAAAGGCTGGGGACCGCTGCTATATAATACTATATATATATATATATGTATATATAATACCTACCCCAAGGATCTTGCTACAGTTTTAGTCATGAACACATTGATAGTCATGATCGTTGTGTGTTGAAGTAACGTGATACAGGTTAGTAACAAAGACAAGAAAAAGTGGGAATAGCCATGAGCATTAAATAGGATTGACATTCATTCAGCCACAGAATGCAGTGTGACTGTGGGATGGGTCAGTGCTGTAGAGTGATACCTCTTTTTCTTAAACTTAAACACACACACACACACACACACACACACACACACCTGACAGAGGATCATTGAATATTTCACCCCCAAAAGGTATTAGATAGTAAATAAGCATTAATGTGCTTAAATTGTGTACTTGTGTCATTATTTCTTTATAATAGAGTAGTGTTTCAATAGTTTGAGTTATCTTCATAGTTCCACTACAATAAAATCCAAGTTATTTTAAAGAAAACCTGAGGTACACAGTCACTGTGATGCCTAGTTAAAGGAGAATGAGTTCAACTGCAAAGAGAAACTTGAAATGACTGCAAAATTTGATTATTTGGATGTAAAGGTGTAAAGGTGTTTTTGACATCAAGTCAAACAGTTCTCTCAGTTCTGAATTCAGGGTGTACAAAGTACTGCTTTGTTGTTACCTGTTTTTTAACAATAAGAAGAAATTTGAGGACTCGAATTAACATTTTTACCAGAATTTCTGTCATCATCATAATCAAAGAACGTTTGTATCCAGAAATGTAGCAACACTTTTATACACTGTAAAAAGTGGTTCTTGGGTCAATTAATATTTACTTAAAAACTAATAGTAACTTGCACTTAATAAAAAGACTTGTAGTTTGAAATAAAATTGAGCTAAATTCAACAAATTTGAACAAAGTATTAATTGAAATTTACACAATTTTGGCTAAATAAAATTAGCTGGGATATGTTGAATAGAATTTATTCATATTTTATGAGTAACACCAAAGATCCAGAAAATATAATTGATTTTACTCATTGGGAGGTCTTTAATTTTAATCATCATACACTTCCACCCAACACATTTTGAAACTCGTGGACACCAGCATTATTGGGTTCTGAACGTCCTCGGACTTCCCAAAGTGAACAGCTTTTAAATTATTAACAGCAAAAGAACAATTTTTATCTAAAATTGTGTATTTTGTTTGAGGCGCTCTTAAATGTGGGGACACGCAGTTCTAAGCTCCGCATTTTTTAATGTGGATCGGTGTGTTTGAGGGGAGGAAAACGACAGTTGTTTTTATGAGGATGAAGTTTAACTTGTCTGTAAGTTTTTAATTCACTGATTGAATTACCAGAGACACTCATTTGTAACTCGGGGTGTGTAGTTTGTAGCACTGTCGCTAATGCAGTTAGCCGTCTTCAGAGTTTGGAGGCATTTCCACCTTAAGAGATCTGAAATGGCAAAACCATGGAGCAGGAATAGAGTAATCCTCATTTCTGTTTGTTGTTTTCAACGTTTGGAGTTCTTTTCTCTGTCTAAAACAACACCAGATGCCTCTGCTATGTGCAGGGAGAGAGACCTAGCAGGTAATTGAGGCGGTTTATTTACAAACACTGGTGCTTCGTAAAGACCGGTTTCGAGCACAGACTGGAGAGTTAGCTGATGGTGAGGAACAATGTTTGATTAAAAAACAAAGTGTTTTTGTGATTACAATCCTGAATTACGGTTTTAAGAAGCTGATGTTGTGTACAAAAGGCTATGTGCTCGAGAAGGAGTGATGTACCGGACTTATTCACACTGCAATTGTTGCATTCAGGACTTATATAAGAGTTAGACCTGTTCGTGCTTATCAGTCACTGTGATGTAGTGTTGTGTGCGTGAATGCCAAATAACCACACATAGACAATCCTCTACCTACTGCAATATCTGCTAATGTGCAATGTTCTGTATTGCTGCTCTGAATTGCAAGTAAAGAGAGGAATATTTAAACGTCTGCCTCTTTCCTGTGCTCTTACCGGCACCACAGAGTGAATACCGATGAAAACTGAGCCGATGTCCAGTTTTGCAGTCTTTAACGAAGGAGCAGATTTCAGAATGGATACATACCACAAACGGATGTTGGAGATGAGGGAGACCTCACCAAGAAATCCAGTGCAACCTTAGGAAGCCTTGTCCAATCTGCCAGAAGAAGCACCTACGCGTTTTGCATGATGTCAACAGCAGAGTTTCCAAGGGGGTTCAGAATCCAGGCAACTGCTTAGTAAACACTGCTATACAGCCTCTTCATCTAGACAAGCCAACAGAGGGTAGCAGAGTACTACTGAAAGTTATACGTGTACTACTTAATCATGGTGATTGTACCATAGACACATACGCGGTTTTAGATGATGGTTCCGAACGTACCATGCTGCTTTCTGCTGCAGCTGAGCAACTTGGTCTTAGGGGAGATTCTGAGAACCTGGCTCTTAGGGCAATTCGTCAAGAGGTTCAAACTGTCCAAGGAACATCTGTGTCATTCTATGTCTCTTCCTTCTCACACCCAAAGAAACATTTCCTTATTAAGAGAGCCTTTACAGCTTTACCTCTTGTTTTAGCTGATCATTCCTATTATATAGATACGTTGCAGCAGAAGTATAAATATTTGGCTGGGCTACCACTGCAGCAGTTTGAACAGGCTAAACCTCTGGTACTCATTGGTGCTGATCATCCACACTTGATCACATTGCACCCGTTAGACTAGGGCCACCCAGTGGACCAGCAGCCATCTGTACTAACTTGGGGTGGACCCTCCAAGGCCCCACAAGGCTAGTGGAGACACACTTACAGCCACAGCAAAGCCTCTTTACTTCTGTTGATTTAGCCTAAATGGAACTCTTTAGGAGTGTGGAGAAGCTGTGGCAAGCTGACACTCTACCACACACCGATGAGAAGGATGTTACAAGATCCAAGCTGGATCAAGATGCACTCAGTCTACTGGAGTCCAAGACTATACGTGTGGCAGTAGATGGTGTCATGCGGTATGCCACACCTTTGCTTCGTAAACCTAGCATGCCTGTTCTTCACTCTACCAAAGAAGCAGTGATGCCACGTCTCAGGAGAATAGAAAGGAAGCTCACCAAGGATGCAGAACTAGCTGCTGCATATCAGTTGGAGATACAAAGCTTGATAGATACAGGGGGCATCAAAAGGCTCAGTCCAGCAGAGCACACCAAGTGTGAAGAATCTTGGTTTTATACCACACCACATTGTATCACATAATGGTGAAAAATGCCTTGTGTTTGATTGTTCATATTGGTTTGGTGGTCTGAATGAGTCACTCCTTCCTGGGCCAGTTCTGAGTGCCTCTCTCTTAGGGGTCCTTATTAGGTTCAGAGAGCATGCTGTTGCGACATCAGTGGCGACATACGAAGGATGTTCCACCAAATCCGACTCTTACCTGAGGATAGACCACTGTTAAGATTCATTTGGCGCGATATGAAGAAAGACAGTCTTCCAGATGTATTTGAGTGGCAAGTGCTCCCTTTTGGGACCACTTGTAGCCCTTGTTGTGCCACCTTTGCACTTCAGCAGCATGTTAAGAATCACAGCATGGCTGATGAGGAGGTGAGATGGTCTATAGAGCAATGTTTCTATGTAGACAATTGTTTGCAGAGTCTACCTACTGCTTAGTTGATAAGCTCCTAAAATTGCTGCGTGATGGTGGGTTTGAGTGGGCCAGCAACAGACCAGATGTTCTTAGTCACCTACCTAGTGAGTTACGCTCAGAAACCCTGGAATTATGGCTTGCCCAAAATAAGGTGGATGTACAGGAGTCTACTTTGGGCCTCAGGTGGGACTGTGCCCAAGACACTGTAACCTATAAACACCGACCGGTAGAGCATGGAAGCACAACAATGAGAATCATCTATAACACGTCTCAAACTCAAGGCCCGCGGGCCAAATGTGGCCCGCTGAATGATTTGATGTGGCCCGCAAGAGTTTAAAAGATCTGATTGACTCCAATCTAGTGGCTTAATGCCATCACTTCACGGGTAACATAATCGGCATGAATTGTGGGAAATGGAGTTTATGGTCAATGCACGCTTTTAGACTTAATTATTAATTATTCCGCCACTAATTCTAAAGCGTGCATTGACCTTAAACTACATTTCCGACAATGCATGCCGATTATGTTGCCCGCCAAGTGACGGCATTCCACCACTAGATTACAGTGCATCCTTTTCGAAAGTGGAATTAAGAAATAGGTACAAATATTGATTCCAAAATGTGCAGGAAAAGAAAAATTACTCCAATGGAAGACAGTTTCAAGAGAGATGGGAAGGCGAATGCATGTTTGTGCTTTAAGAAGAAAAACCAGTATGTCTTAACCGGTTGTGTTATGAGGCGGTGGCAGTTGTCAAGGAGTACAATTTACGTCAGCACTTTGATAAGTGAGCTAAGTATGCCAAAGTTAGCCTTAAAGAAATGCTACAAATTGTACAAGAATTAAAAGGCAAACTGCGATCGCAGCAGAATATGTTCACAAGAGAGATTTACAGCTCAAAACGATGCAGCTGTGAAAGCTAGCTTTATTGTAGCTGAAGAAATCACTCACGCGTATAAGTCTTTTTCAGGGGGTGCATTTTTGAAGCAATGTATACTGAAGGTCATAACTTGTGTTTGATGATATTTTTCTTTATTCACTTGGATAGTTTGATCGTTGATTGATGGAGTAATGAGTTTCTTAACCTGACAAATTAACAGGATTTATGTTATGTTAACAGAGCAACAAGCAAACATTTTTATATCTATGCAAATATTTATAAGTTGAATAAGTAATAAATTCAGACTTATTTAACATTAAGGAGTACTTACATTTATTCTACATTACATTTGGTTATATTTAATTACATTTATACTGTCTTACAGTTACATCTGGCCCTTTGAGGGCAACCATTATGCTGATGTGGCCCTCTGTGAAAATGAGTTTGACACCCCTGATCTATAAGGTGCTAGCCAGCCAGTACGACCCTCTCGGATATATTCTGCCATATACAACCCGGGCTAAGATCCTGGTGCAGCGTCTCTGGGATAAGCATCGCAGCTGGGATGATCCACTTCTGCCTTCGGATATACTGCAGGCCTGGCAAGAATTGGAAGGAGAACTGCAGTCCTTGCACCACATTCAGCTCCCTAGGTCATATGTACCAGATGTAGTAGTTCAGTCAGAAGCAGTAAGGGATTTGCATGTCTTTTGTGATGCGTCGGAAAGGGCTTATGGAGCCGTGGCATACTTACGAACAGAAGATCACCAAGGTCAAGTACACCTTTTTTTCCTTATGGCACAGTCCAAAGTAGCCCCCAAGAGAGTGCTGTCAATTCCCAGATTGGAGTTATGTGCAGCCGTTAAAGGAACTCAGCTAGCACAGTTAATAAGGAATGAGTTGACTTTGCCTGTTCGTTCTACAGTTTTGTGGTCTGACTCTAGTACAGTGTTAACATGGTTACGCTCAGAATCATGCAGATTTAAGGTATTCATAGGGACTCGCATGGCCACTATTCATGACATTACAGAGAGACGATCTTGGCATTACATCAACTCAGCTCAGAATCCTGCTGATGACCTCACTAGGGGTAAGGCTCTAAGAGACCTTGCAGTGCCCAATCGGTGGAGTGATGGTCCACTATTTCTTATTTTTGATCCCACGGAGTTGCCAGCAGACCCTGCTCCAGATCCAGAGACAGATGAAGTAGAGCTGCGTAAAACAACATTCTGTGGAGTCATCACACCAGATGCAGACTCTGCATTAGTTAATAAAGATTATGGGACCTGGAAGGAACTGATGGAGGCGACAGCCCGAGAGCTTCACGGGGCGGCCAAACTAGCTGACTGCCCATCTGCCTGCAGAGATATACAGAGCAGCTGAATTCCTTATATTCCAAAGGGTTCAAGAGATGTGCTTCCCGGAGGAGCTCTGTCGTCTGAAAGCAGGTAAACCGGTGCAGTCGAACAGTCGCTTACTAACCTTGGCTCCGGACGAACTTTTGTGGAGGAGAGAGCGAGCTACGTAACATGTTTGAATTGATGGCTCCAGCACTCCAGCAGCAACTCGCCAAACAGAAAATAACTTTCCATTTTAACCCTCCTGCAGCACCTCATTTTGGAGGAATTTGGGAAAGGGAAGTAAGGTCGGTCAAAACAGCTCTATATACAACAGTAGGTGCTCAGTCTATTTCTGAAGAGGTGCTGACAACAGTGCTGCTAGAAGTAGACTGCATCCTAAACTCTAAACCACTGGGTTATACCTCATCTAGTATAAATGATATGGATCCTTTTACCCCAAATCTTTTACTGATGGGACGGCTAGACAGCTCATTACCTCCAGTTATCTATCCACCATCTGAGGGACTAAGCCGCCGTCGATGGAGGCATTCTCAAGTTTTGGCAGATCATTTCTGGTCATCCATTATCCGTTACTACCTACCCAAGTTAGGAGCAAGTGGTTTGATGAGCAGCCTCTAATCAAACTGAACACTGTAGTGGATTCCCAACAGCCCAGAGCACATTGCCCTATTGGCAAAGTGATCAAGGTGTATCCTAGTGCAGATGGTGCAGTGAGATCAGTGGATGTTCAGATTGGTCAGAGGATCTTTACGAGACCTGTGGCAAAACTAATTTTACTTTCATCAGTCCCAGATGAAACAGACCGATGATACATTATGGCAAATAATGCACAGAGCCTTTCAGTAAATGTAAATTGTTGTCACAATTTGGGGGCGGCTATACAAAAGGCTATGTGCTCGAGAAGGAGTGATGTACCGGACTTATTCACACTGCAATTGTTGCATTCAGGACTTATATAAGAGTTAGACCTGTTCGTGCTTATCAGTCATTGTGATGTAGTGTTGTGTGTCTGAATGCCAAATAACCACACATAGACAATCCTCTACCTACTGCAATATCTGCTAATGTGCAATGTTCTGTATTGCTGCTCTGAATTGCAAGTAAAGAGAGGAATAGTTAAACGTCTGCCTCTTTCCTGTGCTCTGACTGGCACCCCAGAGTGAATACCACTAATATAAACCTCGCCTACATTACAATTAATATCAGCCTTCCCAACATGTTGTGCTTTCTGTAGTTTGCATGTAGTTTCATGTGTCTGTTGACGGTATAATGAAGCCATGACACGACGCTCAGTCTCCTTAAGAGTATACTTTCAAACGGTCATTACAACTGGAGTCAAGCTGTCCGCACTTTGGAAACTGACGGTCAAGTCATCCGCGCTTCAATCCGAAACCCACGTTTGAGCAGTGATGTCTCTGTTACTAAATAAGTGCACGCAATGCTAAAATGGACTAAAATTATCAAGCCATTAGGAATATATTTAGTTTTAAACCACTTTAAAGAGGCAAAACACGCTTTGATTATTTCATATATTTACGTATTTTTTACTTTTCTATAAACACTTAACTGGCTTTGAATAGTAATCCTGGTGGACATGTAGAAATACAGATTACATTTTACTGTCATTAAACAGTGGGATCTCACTGTATAATATTCTCATGAATTTATACTGAATACCTACCAATATGGATTTCTCAAAAATTACCCATAATGCCTAAACCATTCCACTGTCATTAAACAGAGGGACCTCTTGGCTATTAACTGTATGATTTTGGTAGAATTTCACTGTATACTTTTCGCATAAACTCATACTAAATATTTACCGATATGGATTTCTCAAAAATTACCCATAATGCCTAAACCATTCCACTTTCATTAAACAGAGGGTCCTCTTGGCTATTAACTGTATGATTTTGGCAGAATTTCACTGTGTACTTTTCTCATAAACTCATATTGAACATTTAAGAATATGGATTTCTCAAAAATTACCCATAATGCCTAAACCATTCCACTGTCATTAAACAGAGGGACCTCTTTGCTATTAACTGTATGATGTTGGTAGAATTTCACTGTATACTTTTCTCATAAACTCATACTGAACATGTACCAATATGGATTTCTCCCAAAATACCCATAATGCCTAAACCATTCCACTGTCATTAAATAGAGGGACCTCTTGGCTATCAACTGTATGATTTTGGTAGAATTTCACTTTGTACTTTTCTCATAAACTCATATTAAATACATACTGATATGGACTTCTCAAAATCTACCCATAACGCCTAAACTATTAACTGTATGATTTTGGTAGAATTTCACTGTATATTTTTCTCATAAAATCATACTGAATACCTTCCAATATGGATTTCTCAAAAATTACGCATACGCTTCAAATCCGAATGCACGTATAGGCGCGTCATTACGGTTTTTCATTGCGGAGAACACCACATCCACTTTGGGACAGATAGAGTGATAGAGATAGAGAGAGACCTCTTGGCTATTAACTGTATGATTTTGGTAGAACTTCACTGTATACTTTTCTCATAAACTCATACTGAATATTTACTGATATGGAATTCTGTCATTAAACAGAGGGGCATCTTGGTTATTACCTGTATGATTTTGGTAAGATTTCACTGTATACTTTTACTCATAAAGTAATACTGAATATTTACTGATATGGATTTCTCAAAAATATCCATAATGCCTAAACCATTCTACTCTTATTAAACAGAGGGACCTCTTGGCTTTCAACAGTATGATTTTGACAGAATTTCACTGTATATGCTTCTCATAGATAAGAAAGATATTTTCTGAAGCCCATGGGAAAGGACCTTGTGCATTTTCATAACATATGGCAAAAGCATTTGAGTTACAGTTGTTTTTCTGTGCTGCAAGGCAGACTGCACAACTGTTTTTAAACAGAATCTGGAAATACACGTTCAACGTTCAAGTTGTTAAGATGTTGGAGTTGGGGGGGTGGGGGGTTAGAGGTGGTTCGGTATAGGTTGGAAACTAACCCTAGCTGTCTATGTTTTTGAACATAACCTACATGACAACCAATCAAATGAGAGCATCCGTCTACTACAGAGCAACCCAGAGCACAGCATGCCATGCTTATGTAACTGCAGGGAAGAGATCACTGGTGCAACAGCAGAATATATAGTGCCTTGTGAAAGTATTTGGCTCCATGAACTTTTCAAACTTTTGCCACATTTCAGGATTCAAACATAAAGATATGAAATTTAAATTTTTTGTGACGAATCAACAACAAGTGGGACACAATCGTGAATAAAATAAAATATCAAATAAAAAACTGAAAAGTGGGGCATGCAATATTATTAACGCAAGTGGGCCGAATAATATTGCTCGCCCCACTTTTCAGTTTTTTATTTGTTAAAAAAGTTTGACACATCAAACAAATTTCATTCCACTTCACGATTGTGTCCCACTTGTTGTTGATTCTTCACAAAAATTTTTAATTTTATATCTTTATGTAGCAAAAGTTTGAAAAGTCCATGGAGCCAAATACTTTCACAAGGCACTATATATTCTGCTGTTGCATCAGTGATCTCTTCCCTGCAGTTACATAAGCATGGCATGCTGTGCTCTGGGTTGCTCTGTAGTGGACGGATGCTCTCATTTGATTGGTTGTCATGTAGGTTATGTTCAAAAACATAGACAGCTAGAGTTATATTTTATGTACATAATGTATTTCAAATACAAGATATCATATTTTGTTAACAATTATACCCAGTCAATCTAATTAGGACTCAGGATGCACCTGCAAATAGATGAATAGAAAAGACCAACACTAAAACATTACACTTGCTTATGAAGTTAAAACTAATACTCATCTATTTGCTGGTGCATGCTGAATCCTAATTAAATTGATCTGGTATAAGATGAGTGCTGTCTCAAAACATTGCTGAGATTTAAGTGCACCAACAAGTTTTGAGCTTGCATCACATCCCCAAAATATATTCTGCCTGTGATCCTTGATGTAGTTGTATCAATTTTCAATTTTTGTATGAATAAATGTTGCAAGAGTTGAATAAATGTTTATCTGGTATTATTTTTATGCATATTGACCTGTTGACTCGAACATGGCACAAAAAGGACATATTAAGTAGATTTAAATAAACAAATTATGGCAACAAAGTGACACGTGATATTATTGAATAGATGTAAAGTTACTATAATTAGTAAATAGAAACAAGCTTTCTCCAGAAACCTAGTACATGATACTCAATTTTTGCCAGATATTTAGTAAATGTAAATCAATACTTGCAAGATATTTAGTAAATATTAATTAAGTTTTCTCAGATAAATAGTCCTTTCCTTGTGAAATTAAGTTGTACTTACTCAATATTTTTGAGCTATATTAATTCATATTTAGGCATTTTATTACTAAATCCAACACATTATAACTGTGCATTTTATTAACATTTACATAATTTTCTCGCTTAAATTTAGTTAATTTATTCTACTCATTAATATTACGTGTCACTTTGTTGCCATAATATTTTTAAGTAACTAATGGGTCACATTTTTTACAGTGTATCCTGAAAGAGATAATCAGAAAAATACTGTACAAAATATTTTTTCTTCCTCACTTGAGATGTTATACACATATTAAGCCATGGAGAAACCATGTACGGTAAACAAACATGGCACGTAAATATCGTAACTGGGGATCTTTAGATTGTTTTTGTTTTTTTTAATCAAATGAACAAAACTTTTGCCCCTAAATTAGCTCCATGTGGCTGTGGGTAGGTCCTGAATTAAAAACGGGAGGTGTAACTGAAACCGCCAAACCAACGCTCGGTAGAACAGCGGTTTAATGGGAAGCTGAACACTTCAAAAGTCGGTCCAAATCGATGTACTCAGTTGAACCGTGCAGCGCGGAACAATCACCCGCGCCACTAACTGGACAGCACGACCCAGTGAGCAGGGCGGAGAGGACCAACGAGAACCAATCATTTGAATTTCCTCTTAATTCTTGACTGAAATGACAAGGCTAAGTAGAACAACTCATTCATGCCAGATGACAGTGGTATTTTACTATTAAAATAAAAATGTAAATGCAGTACTAAGCAATATTTAAAGATTGTAAATCTAATGATACATTGTAAATTTGCCAGTGTTAAATCAACACTATTAGTTTTAACTTAAAACTGAGACTGTTCAATTATTGCACTAACAGTGTTAATTTAACACTAATAGTGTTTATTTAACAGTGGTGAATTTACTGTGTACACCTCATATGAAACCATGTCTTCAAATTAGACCATTCTTTCATTCATTTTTGTACCTGGAATGGTGTATACAAGGCAGGAATACACCCTGGAAGGGGTGCCAGTCCTTCACAGGGCAATACACACACACTCACACCTACGGACACTTTTGAGTCGCCAATCCACCTACCAACGTGTGTTTTTGGACTGTGGGAGGAAACCGGAGCACCCGGAGGAAACCCACGCGGACACGGGGAGAACACACCAACTCCTCACAGACAGTCACCCGGAGTGGGAATCGAACCCACAACCCACTCCAGGTCCCTGGAGCTGTGTGACTGCGACACTACCTGCTGCGCCACCGTGCCGCCCCAGCATCATTGTGCTGCCCAAAGATCATCATGTAATCCCAAATTTCCTCAAGATTTGATTAACATTTGTTTCTGCTTCTCCTATTTTGGTGAATACAGCATGTTTCTTGTATCATTCTGTTGACTAACTGTTTGCTTTATGCTGCAGCTAACAGTAACTACGTTTCTACTGTAGTGTTTATATAAAAAAAAACATTTAGGTTTGAACTGTAGCTCATTTGGTCATATTCTAAAAGAGGTTTGTGACAGCAGGCGGACCACAAATACAAAATCGTTTTATAGCCCCAAGCAAGGTTTCCATGAGCAGCTACGAGAGCGAAACAACTAAACCAACTGGTTTTAAACAGAAACTAACCCAATTAATTTCCACATGCTCGAACATGCTTTTTACACTGGTTAAAACAAAAAAATGTCAAGGAAAATGGGTTGTGACAGTATTATGGTTCCATTTTTTGTTGCATTATTAAAGCATATTGGATATAATATATGTGAGGAGTTGGTGTGTTCTCCCCGTGTCCACGTGGGTTTCCTCCGGGTGCTCCGGTTTCCTCCCACAGTCCAAAAACACACGTTGCAGGTGGATTGGTGACTTGAAAGTGTCCGTAGGTGTGAGTGAATGTGTGTGTCTGTGTTGCCCTGTGAAGGACTGGCGTCCCCTCCAGGGTGTATTCCCGCCTTGCGCCCGATGATTCCAGGTAGGCTCTGGACCCCCCCGCAACCCTAAATTGGATAAGCGGTTACAGATAATGGATGGATATTATATATTTTGTTTCCTAACTCCTGTATACAAATAACAGAGCACTAATCTTTGTCTCCATCAGATTAGACGAATGATGGAAGCACATAAATATAGGCAGTGGGTGATGTTTACTTGTATACAGCAGTTAGGAAACAAAATATATTATATACAATATGCTTTAATAATGCAACAAAAAAACATTTTTTTGTTCTAACCAGTCTAAAAAGCATGTTCGAGCATGTTCTGGTTGTCTAAAACCAGTTGGTTTAGTTGTTTCGCTCTCGTAGCTGCTCATGGAAACCTAGCTTGGGGCTATAAAATGTTTTTGAATTTGTGGTCGGCCTGCTGATACACACCTCTTTTAAAATCTGGCCAAATGAGCTACGGTTCAAATCTAAATGTTTTTTTTTTATATATAAACACTACAGTAGAAACGTAGTTACTGTTAGCTGCAACATAAAATTTGGGATTACATGATGATCTTTGGGCAGCACAATGATGCTGGGGGCGGCACGGTGGCGCAGCAGGTAGTGTCACACAGCTCCAGAGACCTGGAGGTTGTGGGTTCGATTCCTGCTCCGGGTGACTGTCTGTGAGGAGTGTGGTGTGTTCTCCCTGTGTCTGCGTGGGTTTCCTCCGGGTGACTGTCTGTGAGGAGTTGGTGTGTTCTCCCTGTGTCCGCGTGGGTTTCCTCCGGGTGCTCCGGTTTCCTCCCACAGTCCAAAAACACACGTTGGATTGGCGACTCAAAAGTGTCCGTGTGTGTGTTAGAAAGTCCCCACCTTGTAATTTCCCCTCATAGCCCTATAGCATTTGGATGGGCATAATCCTCTTGCAAGCCTTATATTAAATAAGTATTATATTAAAAATGAGATAAAGGTATACACCAGTGGCGATTGCTCTAATATTGCAAGGGAAGCTCAGCTTCCCCTAAAATGTCAGAAAATAAGTGATCAAATATATACTGTTTTGTGTACATGTCATTGAATAAATATGCACTACAACGCGCTCAACTTTTGTTCAGAATCAGCTTCTTATCACTGGTAAAGACGCGGCTTTCCTCTCAATCATTCCCGCAGATTAACAGTGATTTAAACGCTGAGCGTCCACAGAGTTCAATGGAGAAGCAGCGAAGTGCAGCGAAACGAGACGAGTCATTGGATAAATGCTGGGCTTTGTCCCGCCCACCGGACGCTCAGCGTCTCTGGGGGTCTATGGGGCAGTGGGCTGGCCTCGGCTGGCCCGGACGCTCAGCTTCTGCATGATGATTGGATGATCTGTTTGAGGTTGAATCCCTTTTTGATTGACAGCGAAAAAACCAGACTTTCTTAATCCTCTTAGCGGCATTTTCTTTGTTAAAAACGACTAGTGATAAATCGAGCTTCTATTTCTGGTGGGTTTTTTGTAGCTGCTTGTGTTTGGAGACAGACTTCTATCACTCTTTCTGACTTCTATCGCAGTTTCTGTCCAGCGGGTGCTGCTGAGCCCCTCCACCGTCACAAAGCACTCACAGGCGGACACACTTCACATGGGCCAAGGCCGTTTTAGCAGCCTAGCTCTGCTGGCCATTGAGAGGACACTAGTCATGTCCCTGGAAAAGACGCCTTGTTGGTACGACAGGGTCACAGGTCATTTTCTTGAAAAGGAACGGAGGGTAGAATTTACGTATAAATAAACCGACACATTTTATGATGTAGGCGGAAATTGAGCTTCCCCTCCTTGAAAGACCAGCATCCGCCACTGGTATACACAGCTGTATGCAAATGTTTGTACATGCCTAGGTCAGGTTGCAAATTTCCAGTAACATGTAGTGTACATTTCCAAAAGTTAATACAGATCATGTTTTAAAAATGGCCTGTAAAACGCATGGAACCAAGGTGTGTCCCTTGTGTCCAGACAGTACCTGTGCTGCGAGGCGACCCTCTTTGATTTTGGGGATGTTGGTGTGGGTGTCTTTGAGAGTGTACAGATCCACAGAGCTGAGCTGGTTGTTGAATTTCGACCTCAACTGCCATGGCAGGTCATTGTGTCTGTGTGAGTTAATAAATCACAAAATGCATTGGGATCCTGTTATTGTAACCATAACCTTAAAGAGCAAATGATTACTGAAAAAGAGAACTAAACCTATTCAGGTAGATTTAGTTCCAAAAGGCGTAATACACTTACTTTTTTCTGAATTTTGTATAAGTAATGTTGGTTACTTGGATGGATATTTAGCCTTGTAATGCACTGCATGTACCTCTTTATAACAAATAACTTTAAAAAATATGTATTAGCCCAACTGCCATCAAAAAACTATCATAAAGTAACAACCCAGGCATCAGGCCTTGTACTGGTCCATTTCACAGACTGTGGTTCCTATCACCTCCATTGTGAACAAATTGAAATGTCTCTAGTTTGGAGCATTTACCATGAAAACAGTCTAAATACATAGTCTACATCTTAGTCCATTATGCAGAAATTCATAATCAGTTGATTCCTTCTTCAACAAAGCAATGTTTTGGCTATAGTCAAGCTTTTGAAAACTCTTGTCTTAAATGATAGACTGTAATCTTCACTATAAAGCTATGAAATCTTTCTCACCCATCTATGAGTGGAGTGTCAGCCATCAATGCCAGGGCTCGCTCCCTGTACTCATCTGCTGTGGAGGAGAATACAAAACTCCAGAGGACAAAGCATAGAGTCCTGATGCACTTCATGTTTACTACACACTCACAGACCTCAATCACGTCACTGCTCCTTCTGCTGACCTCTGAAGATGGACTGAAGCGGAAAGGACAGTTTCAGTAAGTTG
Source organism: Hoplias malabaricus (assembly GCF_029633855.1). NCBI lineage: Eukaryota > Metazoa > Chordata > Actinopteri > Characiformes > Erythrinidae > Hoplias > Hoplias malabaricus. The sequence continues at coordinate 5,633,451 of NC_089815.1, read as the reverse complement.
ATCTCGAAGGAAAACAACTAAAACACAGTATTATGCAAATATCATCTCTATGTTGATGTCTTTGGTTTTCCAGTATTTTTGCAGTAAACAACTAGCTTCTATTTCTTTAATTACTTGTCACGTAGTTTGTGGGAAATACCTATTTGAGCATTTATTTTCCCAAAGAAGCTATAATTGATGTTTATTATGGATTTAGCATTTACTGCAATATGCATTTACTCCAAAAATCATACAGATTTACAGCAAGAACAAGCAAGAAATAACAAGTTATTGAGCCAAATGCTAGAAACTATTCATGAGATGGTTCTCAGATTGAATGAGTGATTTAAAATAAGTTTTTGAATTAGATTTTTAAGTACTTTAAGTACCTCTTACCCTGGCAAAAGAAGTTGCAAACTATCTTGTGAATCTTGTCCTTATACATCATTACATCTAAATATAAAAATCCAATTTTAAGAGCAGATTTGTTAGTAGCTGAAAAACTCTTATTTGATAATAATGAATGATAAATCAGTTTTTCCCTGTTTCAGTTTGTTTCACAGGAATAAAAAGACATTGGGTTGACGTACCATACATTATTTTTGCACTGTATATTTTAGTGAGCTGAAACTAAGTCTGATGTGCAAGGCACTTCATAAACAGCTGATTATCTGCACAGATAACAGACAGAGATCATACTTGTGCTGTTAAAGCTCTTCTCACTTCACATCAAATAAAGACATGTACAAAGAACATTTGAAGCAAATGAGGCTGAAAATAAATGTTATAAACAACACATCTAAGGTTTTAATAGTGTGTGGTATTATACCTTAACATTCTTCTATTATACACAATTTTACTAATCTTTGTGTGTGTGTATAAAAAGGTGTACAACCATCAGTAAAATAATGAAATAATGGCAGTACAGGAAACTGGAATGTGTGTGTTTGTGTGTGTATACACTGTACATTTATATAAATTCTGTCTCTTTTACTGCCGTTACTTCTTTATTTTACTGATTGTTTTACATTGTTGTCTTCAGTGTGTGTCATTTACTACAATATATGACTGCATATAAAAAGCAATAAAAAAGAGTTTCAAAAATGTGTGACTGCTTTTAGACCAAAGGTTTAACTTACATTCTGGATTACAGTCATTAAATATTATAGTGGTCAGGTCAGAACACTTCACGACCTGTTTTTTTTTTACATAATCTGAAAACATCTGTTTGTGTGAAACGTTGGTGATGAATGAACCAATAGAAAAGTTCCAAAATGACTTTATTGAACTCCTCACAGATAATGACTGGAGGTGAGGGTCAAATGAAGGAGCTCTGGAGCTGTGGCAGCGACAACATGTCAATCAGTTTGAATATGGCGTCAGAGTGGGATATTCATATTGCTTTGTAAGCTTTTTGCTCAGAGTATTTGCTGCTTTTTAGACACCATTGTTGTACAAAGACACATCATTTCACACCTCAGTTTAACTAATCACACTATCGGATCGGAAAGTGAAGAAAAACAATCCATGTCTTTTTCCTGCTTTTCAGCTTCTCATTTCTGACTGATAGGTTATAAGTACTCTGTAATTATCACTGGAAGTGTAAACACAATTGGTTGGGAAGTAATTTCGGAGTGTTTCTATTGGTTCCCAGTAAACATTTAGCCGTTGATTCAACGTTGAAATAACGCAATGACTGCCGTCTAATCAACGTTCTTTTAAGGTTGAAAATGAAAGTTGAAAAGACGTCCAAACACAGACATTGAAAAGACGACTATTAGACGTATTTTGGACGTCCACTGACGTTATTAATTGGTCCCGAAATAAATTACTTGTATAAAACGCGTTTTGGACGTCCATTGACGTTTAAAATATGTCTTTGACGGACAGACTACTTTTAGACCTATTTTGAACGTCCAGGGACGTTCCTTGTTTACTGGGTTCATTCATCATTAAACTGTATCTGAAAATGTAGTACACTAATAATCGACAAAAAACGACATATGTTTTCTCCTTGGTCAGTGACAACATGTTTCTTCTGTTTATGGAAAATGGTCTCTTTTAAGTCCTTGTCTGATATTCAGCATGCTCAGATTTCACATGACCTATGTAGCCTTTGTGCCGCGACTGTCTGTGCAGTTTATGTTCCTTAGACCAAGATCAGTCCATACTGCAATTTCAGACTTGTTTTTAAAATCATGTCTCTTACTTTACCTCAGTGACTGGAAGACAGAAATGCAACAAATAAATAACAACAGAAATATCAACGGGTTTCACTGATTCAGACATCAACACTAACATCTTAATCTAATAAGACTTTATAGAGAACAGTACAGTGGCTCAGAGAGTGAAAACAGTACAGTATTGGGTAGGCCTATATAAAAACAAGGTCCCAGAGACCATATTTCTGTCCCTCTACTTTTAGATGTTCGAGGTATTAACATTTCCGCTACAGGTTTATAATCCTCTCCTCAGGGGACATTTTCTCCAATGATTCTACTTCATCTTATGAAATTATTACACTGACATCTAGTGGCGTATATATGTCACAGATTTTAAACGTGTGGGTGACCCTTTCTATGGAGCAACCCTGTTATTCCCTCTATTAACAGTGATATTATTACTCATTCAAAATGTACAACCTGCTCTTTTGATCCCCTCAATTAGAGATTCACATAGTGCCCACCACTTCCTACACCTCAGCACTAAGTTTGCTGTGGCCATTTATTATCAGATCAGCAACCAGCTATCCTTAACAACTACGGTTACTCATTGAGCCCATCACATGAGAACCCAAAGCACCCACTGCATCACTAGCTCTTCACAGGGGTCATCAGGTAGGCACCTCACCACGTCTGTGTTTCACTGAACTAAGTTATAAGTACTAACTAAAGCTTGTATATCTGCTGTGGTCCTTCAACTCACTCGTCAGTACAGAAACTGAATTGGTTAAGGTTATCAATAACCTGCTTGTGCCCTACTTCATTTAAGTGCTGCCTTCGACAGGGTAAATCATACCATCCTCCTTTCAACACTACGTGAGCTGGGAGTCACTGGTTCTACCCTTAGTTTGTGTCTTACATAATGGATCTGAAACAATGTCTCACACTTTCTGGCCATAATTCCGCCATTTCTACCACCATACAAGGTGTCCCTCAAGGCTCAGTGCTTGGCCCCTTACTATTCATTGTTTACAGATTACCCCTCTGCCAGATTTTTCATAACTTGGCACACAGATTTACCTCTGGACCAATTCAATCAATATCCCACCACTCTCCCATTTCTCTCAAAAATCAGACAGTGGATGACACACAATTCATTAATGCTTAACAGTTATACAACTGATCTTATCCTCATTGGCTCCAAATTCACCCTCAAAAAAACTGGTTCCCTTACGCTCTCAATTGATGATGTTGCTCTGCCCCCTTCCCTGTGGTTCGTAATCTTGGTGTCATCCTTGACTCTACACTCACATTTGATTCACATGATAGTTACGTTATTAAAAACCTCCTTCTTTCACCTTCTATCCATGCATTCATCTCCTGCCGTCTCAATGACTGTAACTCACTTTCTGGAATCAGCTCCTCACCACTTCATAAATTTCAGATGGTCCAGAACTTTGCTGCTTGTCTCCTCACCCACATCACCACAGTTCTCTAAAACCTACACTGGCTCCCTGTTAAATATCATGTTCAGTTCAAAATTCTCCTGCACACCTACAAAGCTCTCAGTAGTCAAGCTCTATCTAATTTATCTGACCTTCAACTTTCCAACCTACTCAGTCTTGGTAACCAAGCTTTCTCCAGACTTCCTCCACGCCTTTGGAACTTCCTCCCTCCAGAAATTCAGCATTCTGTCTCACAATCCCTATTCAAATCTAACCTTAAAACACACCTGTTTTCTGTTGAAAACATGAAATTATTCTAAGGGAACTGACTGTTAAGTAACTCTTTATCCCATGCTGAACACTTTTGACTTTGGGATTACTTAGAGCAATATTAGATAATATGTGAGATGTTTGCTCCTGGGCTCCCCTTATATATTTGCAGAGTACAATTTACTTTTACAACAGTGTCCTAAAATCAAGTGTTACAGTCTGTCTAGGTAAGCTGCAACAAATTATAAAAAAAAAAAAAAAAGAAATATGTCTCCCAACTCCTCACACTTCAATCCCACCAGACCAAGAAAACTACACAAAGTCACAAGACTCCAGTCTCCAAATGTTTTATTGACTGCAAGATTATAATGGAAGCAAAACTTCAGGAGTGGTCTAAGCCTAAAAAAAACAAAACCCCTTTCCACCCAACATATATAACTTACCTACCCATAAATAATAAAGAAAGAAAATACAAAAACATGACCTAACTCCCTAACATAAACAGAAGCAATTCAACCCCTTTAAAGAAAAGAAATAAGGCTACACCCCCTACAGCTTCCAACTTAGTAGGATAACTATTAGGTTAACACCACATTAGGTAGCTGACTCACACACAATAGCATGAGCTGAATCTCACACACAATAGCATGTCAACATATGCACACACAAGCCTTAGTCTAGGAGGAAGAGGAGGAGCTTCTTTCAGGCATCCAGCAGGGCTTTATATCTGTTCCGCCTTAATCCTGTCAGCCAACCAGAGCACGGTTCCAGCAGCAAATCAGCAGCAGCATCTGTGGCATTTACTCAGAGTAGAGAAACACAACACAAATAAGTCACTAGACGTAACACAAGGGGGAAGTGGAAGGTGGGGATTTGGTTTCTTACCCACCTCCAAAAGTTGCATAATGCGATTTCTGCAATGCCGAGCCCCTAGAAATAATGTCAAGGGTTTATTTTCCCTATTACAGGTCACCTGTACCCAAAGGCACAGGGTTGTTATGGCTTGTGTTCTCAAGTGCCCACAAATAACTCTGAATATTTGGTAAAAGCTATCATCATGACAATGATTACACAGCGACAAGCTCCCTCTAGTTACAGATTTAAACCACTCAAGTAAGTAATAAGGTAGAAGGTTGGTGATGATTTTTTTTTTGCACTAAACTTGCATTACCACACTCATCTACTACTAGAGATTTCGGGAAATTGCAGAGTGACACAGGCAAAGGAAATCAGTTAAATCCTGGTGAAGAAAAATGTTGAGTAAATAAGTCTTTAATGATTCCCCCGATTTAAGTGCTGTAAATGTTCGCATTCAAATGGGGTTAAAGGTTATTTTAAACACTATCCAGGGCAGTTGGTAGCTGTCCCACTCACTAAAGTAAAGACTCCAGTAGAAGTCCTCAACCTGTAACAATGCATCCTTCCTTCATTGAAATTCTGGGTACACCTCTAAAAAGAGTTATACCCAATAAATGGGATACTCAGTGCATAGCTCTATAGCTGTCCGCTCGTCCTGCTCCTGGAGTCCCATATAAACACAAACGTTCTCCTACTCCCTTATCCAGACTGATAACCAGGAGTTTTTAAACTGCAAGGTAAACAATTGAGTCAGTACTCTGCCAATAATGAAACACTTCTGCTCCCAGAGCGCCGTGAATGGATGCCTGCTGCTCTGGGTGTGTTCACAGCCCCTAGTGCACCAGTGTGTGTGTTTTCACAGATGGGTTAAATGCAGAAAATACCATTTATAAATATGGCTAAGAGAATGTCTTATCAATGTACTGCCAGTCATGCAGATATTACCATAGCATGCTGTGGGCGGCAGTGAATAGAAGAAGGCAGGCACCATGAAGGGTCTGGGAGACCTACAGTACTGTACAAATTTTTAGGCACCAGAGATTGAGATTTAATAAGTGAGCAGATTATCTGTTCTTAAATCTGATCTTAAACTGTTAATAAGTGAACAGTTTATCTGAGCAGAAAGTGTTTATTTGCTAAAAAACAAACAAACAAACAACAAATAATGCCCAACATCAGAATAAAACCAAATAACATTATTCCAGTGAGTGTGATAATCTGTGTGTGAATGTGTTCGTTTAACTTTTTCCAAATCTCTCCTCATGGAGTCTGTATTATTTGAGGTTATCATTCAATATCTAGTTTTACCGGTTAATAAATAATGTGTGCTGTTAATTTAACAAATTCATGTAATAAAGGAGGGGGGCACGGTGGTGCAGCAGGTAGTGTCACAGTCACACAGCTCCAGGGACCAGGAAGTTGTGGGTTCGATTCCTGCTCCGGGTGAATGTCTGTGAGGAGTTGGTGTGTTCTCCCCGTGTCCGTGTGGGTTTCCTCCGGGTGCTCCGGTTTCCTCCCACAGTCCAAAAACACATGTTGCAGGTAGATTGACTACAGGTGTGTGTCTGTGTTACCCTGTGAAGGACTGGCGCCCCCTCCAGGGTGTATTCCTGCCTTGCGCCCAGGTAGGCTCTGGACCCACCGCGACCCTGAATTGGATAAGCACTTACAGATAATGAATGTAATCAAGGAGAATCTGAACAAAACATTGTTCTTCAAACTCACACCTACTACTTATATTTGCATTGATAGCAATCTTATACCATTCCACAACGTCATAGTAGCCTCTGTCTAAGGAAGCAGAGAATTTTGGTATAACTATGGCATCAAAGTAGGGCCAAAAGTTTTGAAAACCAGTAAGCAGAATCCATAAGTAAGGAACTAAATTTTAAAAAAGGAGTGGGCTGTTATTTAAAACTTAATCTCTTTGCGATTAGGTTTTAAAAGTGCCTCTGTTTACTTGTTTCTATTGCTGCTCTGTTACTACCTCTAAATGATTATTACCTGAATTATTTCATATCTGTCCGTCCAGTTCTTAATTTAAGCGAACTGTGTGATGTCACCAGGGGAAAAATCACTTGGAATATGGACAAAGATGAGTCAGAGGGGATCTGTTTAATTAAGTGGAAAAGCCGGGGAAGTCAAGAAAAGACTTCCCTTGTAATTTTCTGCCTTTTATGTAGTCATGTAGTTAGGTAGGTAAATTACAGCCCACCAATTACTGGGTAAGTACAGAGAAAGTACCTGTTAAGTAACCAGTAAGATAAAATAAGTACTGAGTAAGAAAAGTGTATGATACTAGAAATGTGGTTATTACTGGGGAACTTACAAACATTTTACAGATAAGTACATTTATACACAAATGTACTTATCTGTAAAAAAGTAACACGTTCTGAATCCATTGTACTTGTATCCATTGTACAAGCATAATTATAGATTATAAAACTGAATTAAAAGTATGACCGTTTATGCAAGTGACTCTTTTGTCACGGCTGGGCAGGAGAAGACAAGTAGGTGGATGTAAACGCTAGGTAACATTTTATTTAACAAGACCAAAGCAAAACTAATACAAAACAAACATGAGCAGGTGCAAAACACTAACTACATAAAACTAAAGGAGGACTCAGACAGACAGCTGTGAACCGAGGTAGACATATGAAAACCAAGAGACAAGAAACAAACATCTACACACACAAGAACCGACAAAGGAGCACCGCAAGCAAAGGGGTATAAATACAAAGCACTGACAAGGAACAACTGGTACTGATAACGAGAGGGCAGACCTACAAAGGAGACACTGAAGAGAGGGCGGAGCTAAGGCAGGACTAGGGCGGAGACAAGAACAACAACATTTGATTTCGATACAAGCACTAGCAGAGTTTCATGGTGTTTTGTACTTATTAGGTTCAGGACATGTTATTTACCACAATAACCATCATCAAATACTTCAGAAATATTTTACACGGCTTTGCCAATATGTATTGAGCTCTATCGTATAGCTGACTAACGATGAATGGGTGTTTCTCTTCGGTTCACATGTCTCTCTCTGTGCCCTGTCATGTATGGATTTGTGACATCAACAACACACATGACTTAACATAAAGAAGTTTGATAACGTCAAATAAAGCTGCATTGCCACAAGGAGAGGTGTTAAAAGTTACTGTAATAATGTTATTTGTTTTTATTTTTGCCCATAATCTCTTACTGCTCAGATAATAGCTTCTTAATCCTCAATTTCTCAGGTACGGAAAACTGGTTTTTAAACTCAGCTTTTAGACGGCATCCCATAAGTGAACCAATTAAATACATAGAAAGAACCAGAAATGCAGATTTGAATGCATTTCAATAAAATGTCTATTTCTGCTCAGAATATTTGTTTTCTTTTGCTTTTCTGTGGAAATGTGTAAGGATTTTTGCTGTGGTTCCTCTGCCCAATTGTTTCCTTATGTAACAGTCATTTGAAATTCATGGGCAGACATTATGGTAATGGAATGTTAATTGGACGAATGAGGCCCAATGACTTTGTTCTGATGGTTTGTTTTTGTTTGTTTCTTAAAAACAACAACAACAAAATGTTTGTTTGATTCTAACTTAAAGTCCTCATATGATCTTTTCTTTTTCTTGATACATCTCTGATATGATAATGAACTGGAATTATATATATTGTAAGATACAGTTTTGTGTATCTTACAATACAGGAAACTGCATTGGGAAGGAAACTTTGGTCTCAAGTCAAGCCTATCCAATAAGAAAAGGGCTGAGGGTCATTCCTCAATTCTGGGCTTAGCTTATCTAACTAACTGTAGTTGCTTTGTGCAATACACATCCAGGTGTTCACAAGCCATTAGAAGTGTGTAGTCAGAGAGGTTACAATTTGGATTTATTTACCTTTGAATAAAATCGAATACCATAGCATTAAGTGGTTTGGAATGCATCCATTGAGCTGCAGTGATCACCTTTGACCAGAAGGGGAACAGTGCACTCCCAGCAAATGTAAAACGTTGTCATAATTGTCTATGTTGTCTATATATTTACAACGTTGCAACAACATTGTCAAATGGTGGTGCTGTTTACATTTTCTGAACAAGGCTGTCACACCCTCATTATTATGTTCCAGTGGGGGAACAGGGAAAAAATGATTAACGTTGAAGTGATGGAGGATGACCTTGCTAAGGCAAAACCACAGATACTTGTGAAACAGGCCATTGTCATTAACAGAGCAGTGGTAACAGACAATATCTGACTTCACAGCCTTCATTCTGCTTTTAGGACTGTTCTTTGTACAAAATCACTACTCAAAACAATTCTGGAGGCAGCAGTTGGGGATGAATGTAACTGGTTAAAATGCATTGGGCGGACATTTTGAAATACTGTGCCTTAACATGGTAAAGCTCTGTCAAGACCCTTATGTTTGCCTGCTCTTAACTGCCAGAAATGACTTTGAGAGAATAAATGTGAATGTAACTGACATTTTTGTTACTGTAGACTTTTACTTGAGTGGAGGACAATGTTTTTTGATAAAGCTGTGGAATGTTATAATGCTCTGCTGCCTCTGAGGCAGATTCTGAAGAAGGATGTAGAATCTGCCTCAGAGGAACCTGAATTTTATTGTATAACATTTTGCAGCTTCCTCTGAGGCAGCAGTCATAACTCAAATGTGCAGGAAATTACTTCTATAGAAAATGCCTCAAAGGACAGTAATGCTTTGCTTTGTCTGTAGTGGTCTACTGCTTGAGTAGATTGCTTTCACAGGAAGTCATTTGTGTACACAGTAATCTTACATGTAGCAAGTGTATTTATTTGGATAATTTTAGAGGTATATATTTTGATTGTGAAATGACTTTCAGCAAATCCAGTGGGACTTGGAGGGGTGGGGGTCAATGAATGTTGATAGGAATAGCATAATGACTTTTACAACAGGACATTCAGGCAGGTTTACATTAAGTTTATTTCACAGGCAATAGGTCGTTATTTCGATAAGAGGAATGACACCATTACAGAATGACCCATGATACTAGAGGTAATCGGTCTGCAGATAGGATAAGGGACAATGAGATACAATGTGTACCCAATAAGTTGGACAGTGAACCTTTGGCATTTTGCACTCAATGTCTGTAACATCCTAGAAACAAAAATCTCATATTTAAAAAAAATTATGTAATAACAAACAAACAAAGAAAACCTTTGTAAAATCATAATCTGACACATTGTCTGTCCATAAAGAAGGATTTGTAAACAACATTTCATGGTAAAATCTGTAGAATCTTCAATGAAAATCCCATGACACGTTTTCATGCTGTTTTCTTTTTTCATCTGGAAGAATTCTGAAGCTTTGTTCACTGAGCAGCACTTATTCCCTTTCTCTCAGTCAGTCATCTACTGCTGGCTACTGACAAGGTGGCTCCGGTTTCTTTACATCCTTCCAAGAGTTTACTTGATCTTCTACGCCATTGGTCAGTGATGCAATGAGTTTTGAGAAACGACAGCGATCATAAGGAGCATGGGAGATGCTGAATAGGCTGTTATCTGAATAACTATAGGATATTCCTACATGCTTCAGTATCAGTCCGGTGTTCACATCTTCGATATAGACATGTTTGACACTTTTGGAGCCATTGATAAGCTTTTCTGGAAGGTCTAAGGAGAAGACATAGCCTAAGCCCAGAGCATAAGTTGGGTAATAGTCATCGGTGAAGACTTCTTTTGGGAAGTACCATTTTGATTGTGGGTTTCTAAGCACTATGGCATTTATGGCCACATGTCCTGTAATGTAGTTCTGTCTGGGGGCATTAAGGAGCAAGTTGATCAAATTTTCCAGATTAAGGAAAATGTCAGAGTCAATCTTCATGCCATAAGAGGCATTTCGGCAATGAGAAGCCAGCCATTCCATGATGATCATGGTTTTGATGGTAAGGTTGTTGTAACTGTCCAGGAAATCGCTCTGTATGATGTCATGGTTTTCCTCACTTTCTTGCAACAACTTCTGCTGTTGCTCTTCTCTGCCTTCAGAACCAGACTGACCAAGAACGAAGAAATGTCTCACCACCTTATCCTTGACCACCTTCTCAGAACCCCAGGTGTCTCGGATCGCGTCCCGGGCCTCCCTATTGCTTGGCGCCACAGGTACCATCAGAACCAGGAAGGGATCATCTTGCTGGCATATATCCGGTTCATTTATTATGTACTGATAGCTGCAAGGATAAGCCACATGGTATTTTGTCTCAGCAGTGCATTGCTCTACTGTCGTCGTTGTTGTTGTTGTTGTTGTTGTTGCAGGGGCTTCAGTAGTTAAGTCATTTTTCACTGGCTCAGTAGGTGTAATGGGAAAGGTTGCAGGTGAAGTTGTCCTTGTGTTGATTGTGTTGTATATTTTGTTAATTGTGGTCCAGATATCCGGGGCTTCTGAGTAATTAATATAGTAGAAAATCAGGAGAGTTGAAACCAGCAACAGGAGGAAGCAATTGCGAGGACGGAATCGGCAGAGCTTAAATCGTCCTGGCTGCTTCTCAGGACTAAAAACAAAATGCAAAATACCAATTAGTAGAAATAATTTTCAAAAACAAAGTCCATACACAACAAACTGTATCATAAAATCAACTGCACAATATATATATATATATATATATATATATATATATGAAGGTACATCAGCTTTGGTGTTTGATCCTTGTGGTATTTTTGACCAAAGGATGTCACAGGTGTTTCTGGAAGACACCAGAACTCTGTTCATTGGTCTATTGTGCAATATAGAACAAATCCTTTTATTTATTTCTCTTTCTTGTAAAGAGATTTTTAGAAAAATGACAGCAACAATTTGTTATACTTTTATACTGTTATGTCATAACTGATAATATAATTTACCGTAACATATATAGCTAACATCCATTTACATTTAAAAGCACAGAACTGGCTCCTTATCTTAGCATTCACTCTCAGTCAGGGACCCTGTTATACCTGTCAGATTGCACACAGGTCACTGCTGATCATTATTTTTATGTATAATGTCTACTTAATGAGGATTTTTAATTCGCTGATGACATAATTAATTACACTTTATAAATCTAGTCAGCTATATGTAAGAAGCACATTTAAAGACCACAAATGACATCCAAGCTGCACAGCAAAACCAAATAAATTCAAACGAGAATCAAAGGGGGAAAAAGGTAATCATAAAAAAGTAGAAAATAATGTAAGAGTAGTCTGTTCTGTTTTCCGCTTTGTTGTGACAGGAGTAAGGTGTTCATTTCTGAAAACGAACACCGTATCTTTCAACAGGCAACTTGTTCCAAAGCCAAATAATTACATTTTCATGATACGTGCTGTTGGAAGAGAGCTTTTTACATGGACAGAATATCATTGCTTTATTTTGGTTAATAATTCCTTTCTTAGAAAAATAATGTGTTTTCTTTTACAGAGTAACGTGTAAATGTTTAAAGCTCATGTGAAAATGAGACTTAAAAATCTATTTTTTGAGCAGTAAGGCTTTATTTGCCTAAAACCACCCCCCATTATTAGGATAAAGACAAATAATATTTGATTATTTGGATATTTTTGACTGGTCCAATTGTGATGAAGGACAGTGGGACTGTGTATAATTACAATTTTCAGTATTTATGTTATAAAAAAATACAAAAAAAATAAATATTACATTTGCACAGTAGCTTGTCTTTGTTGGAGCAAAATGACATTTTTAAACTGCTAATTTTTAACTACATTTAACAACGAATGGACCCAAAGAAAAATATGGTACGAAAGAACTTTGGCAAAAAAAGTCTTTTTCCATTGACTTACCTTGAAATACAGAATGTTTCCTGTAAAGTTATCATGTTGTAGACAAGGTGTTTTTTCCAGCAACGGAAAAATTACGCATATGATTTCTAATATATTTCTCCAGTTTTGGTGTTGCCATTTGCCATCTTTCTGTTACTAAAAGGCAGGAGCATCTCACACACATCTGCTCCTTAAACACAACAGTTGCTAACGAGTGAAAGATGAACAGAATGCAAACCTGTTTTATGGACAAACGAACAAATGCTTCCCACATAACTCCTCTGCTGAAACCTTGCTGCATTCTTGTTTTTGGGAGAAGGAGGTGGAAACCTTTGCAGAGATAGGTTACAAGGAAGGTTTAAGTGACTAAAAGTTAAGAGTCACACATCTTTGAAGTTATATATCTGGCAGAGAGAGAGAGAGAGAGAGAGAGAGAGAGAGAGAGAGAGAGAGAGGTGGGAGACAGACACACAAAACGGATTGGTGTGCTCTGGACCTTACAGGTGCATGGTGCACACCTTCCAACGCAGGTGTAACTGAGCCGTCACATTGGTAACCATAGCAAAGACCTCTGAGACCGTGGTTATAATTTACCCTCTGTAGATCTGTGTCTGTCCCAAGGGCTTTGAGAAGGGCAGAGTGTATATAAAGAATAATATCTCTATGTGAAGACATTGTTGTTATATTCAAGGAAGGATACTAGTATAGAAAGGAATATTATCATGTTTAGTATTTTCTTAGGGGTTTTGAAATAGTTTCTCATTTCAGTTTGAATTTATTTCTCATATAACTGAAATTTATTGACATAAATTGATAAGCACTTTCAATTTCCCAGCCTATTGTCAAATAATCAAATAAAAGAGCTTTATGTTTTATAATACTATATATACTATACAATACTATATATATAAAATACCTACCCCAAGGATCTTGCTACAGTTTTGACACATTGATAGTCGTGATCATTGCGTGTTGAAGTAACATGATACAGGTTAGTAACAAAGACAAAAAAAAAAAAAAAAGTGGGAATAGCCATGAGCATTACATAGGATTGACACTCATTCAGCCACAGAATGCAGTGTGACTGTGGGATGGGTCAGTGCTGTATAGTGATACCTCTTTTTCTTACACACACACACACACACACACACACACACACACACACACACACACACACACACACACACACACACACACACCTGACAGAGGATTGTTGAATATTTCACTCCCAAAAGGTGTTAGATAGTAAATAGGCATTAATGTGCTTAAATTGTGTATGTGTCATTATTTCTTTATAATAGAGTAGTGTTTCAATAGTTTGAGTTATCTTCATAGTTCCACTACAATAAAATCCAAGTTATTTTAAAGAAAACCTGAGGTACTGTCACTGTGATGCCTAGTTAGAGGAGAATGAGTTCAACTGCAAAGAGAAACTTGAAATGACTGCAAAATTTCATTATTTGGATGTAAAGGTGTAAAGGTGTTTTTGACATAAGTAAAACAGTTCTCTCAGTTCTGAATTCAGCTCAAAGTAGGTGTACAAAGTAATGCTTTGTTGTTACCTGTTTTTTAACAATTAGAAGAAATTTGACTCGAATTACCATTTTTACAACGTTTGTATCCAGAAATGTAGCAACACTTTTCATATCCTGAAAGAGATAATCAGAACAATACTGTACAAAATATTTTTTCTTCCTCACTTGAGATGTTATACCCATATTAGACCATACAGAAGCCATCCCAGTAAACATTTAGCCGTTGATTCAACGTTGAAATAACGTAATGACTGCCGTCTAATCAACGTTCTCTTAAGGTTGAATTAATTGGTCCCAAAATAAATTACTTGTATAAAACGCATTTTGGACGTCCACTGACGTTATCGATTGGTCACCACTTAACTAACTTATTAAGATGGATTTTGGACATCCATTGACGTTTAAAATATTTCCTTGACGGACAGACTACTTTTAGACCTATTTTGAACGTCCAGGGACGTTCCTTGTTTACTGGGATGTACGGTAAACAAACATGGCACGTAAATATCTTTAGATTGTTTTTTTTAATCAAATGAACAAAACTTTTGTCCCTAAATTAGCTCCATGTGGCTGTGGGTAGGTCCTTAATTGCGTGTTCTACTTTTGTATAGTGATTAGGGAATAAAAAAAGGGAAGTGTAACTGAAACCGCCAACCCAACATTCGGTAGACCAGTTTAATGGGAAGATGAACACTTCAAAAGTCTGTACAAATCGATGTACTCAGTTGAACCGCGCAGCGCGGAACAATCACCCGCGCCACTAACTGGACAGCGCGACCCAGTGAGCAGGGCGGAGAGAACCAATGAGCAGCGCGGAGAGGACCAACGAGCAGCGCGGAGAGGACCAACGAGCAGCGCGGAGAGGACCAACGAGCAGCGCGGAGAGGACCAATGAGCAGCGCGGAGAGGACCAATGAGCAGCGCGGAGAGGACCAATGAGCAGCGCGGAGAGGACCAATGAGCAGCGCGGAGAAAACCAATGAGCAGCGCGGAGAAAACCAATGAGCAGCGCGGAGAGGACCAATGAGCAGCGCGGAGAAAACCAATGAGCAGCGCGGAGAAAACCAATGAGCAGCGCGGAGAGAACCAGTCGTTTGAATTTCCTCTTAATTCTTGACTGAAATGACAAGGCTAAGTAGAACAACTCATTCATGCCAGATGACAATGGTATTTTACTGTTACAATAAAAATGTAAATGCAGTACTAAGCAATATTTAAAGATTGTAAATCTAATCGTACACAGTATATTCACCAGTGTTAAATCAACACTATTAGTGTTAACACTGAGAGTGTTAAATTATTACACTAACAGTGTTAATTTAACAATAATAGTGTTTATTTAAGTGGGTGAATTTACTGTGTACACCTCATCCATCCATCCATCCATTATCTGTAACCGCTTATCCAATTTAGGGTCGCGGGGGGTCCAGAGCCTACCTGGAATCATTGGGCACAAGGCAGGAATACACCCTGGAGGGGGCGCCAGTCCTTCACAGGGCAACACAGACACACCCACATTCACTCAAACACACGGACACTTTGAGTCGCCAGTCCACCTACCAACGTGTTTTTGGACTGTGGGAGGAAAACGGAGCACCCGGAGGAAACCCACGTGGGCACCGGGAAAACACACCAACTCCTCACAGACAGTCACCCGGAGGAAACCCACATGGACACGGGGAGAACACACTAACTCCTCACACACAGTCACCCGGAGTGGGAATCAAACCCACAACCTCCAAGTCCCTGGAGCTGTGTGACTGCGACACTACCTGCTGCACCACAGTGTCGCCCTCTATTAAAAACAAGTCTGTAATGGCAGTATGAAAAAACAAGTCTGTAACGCAGTATGGACTGATCTTGGTCTAAGGAAGATAAACTGCATAGACTCCTCACAGACAGTCACTCGAATCGAACACACAACCTCCAGGTCCCTGGAGCTGTGTGACTGCGACACTACCTACTGCACCACTGTGCCGCCACATAGACCATACATTTCCAAAGATTTAGTGTTACATTGTTTTTTTGCACGTTCTGCTTTCACTGAACATGAAGTTCTGTTCCATAGGCCCAAGGGGCATTTAAACCTCTTCAAAACACCTCAAGGTAAAATTATATAAATATATATGTGGAAGCTATAAAAATATATGTGGAAGCTGCTGTAACTTAAGAGATTTACAAGCGGCGAGTATGAGCTGGGTTTGAATGAACTCTGCATTTCCTGGTGATAGACATGTCTCTCTGGCCAATCAGTGCTCTGCAGGGTTTACACATCACCACTGAGTAACTACTTGGCATGGTTGGAACCCGGATTGAGCTGGGACTGAAAACCTGCCCGGTTCAATATAAGACACAAAATGCTTAAAATCTTCAGTCACACCTGGGTGCAATTTTGAAAAACCATCACAGTCTTTGGTAAAGACACCACCCCTAACTTTTAATCATCTACACGCTGGTTCAGCACACAGCGGCTGACAGTTTGATCATTTCCAGTTCCAATTTCACTGTGTTGAGTTTTGTTAGTGTCCAGTAGTGGCTAGGAGCAGGTGTTTATCTTGGCTTCTTTCTGGAATTTCTGTGAAAAATCGGTCAAGGCTGCTGTCATCTGTGCTGACTGAAAAATTGCTTAGGTCATTGGTATTGCTGATGATAGGCATGATGGCATTTGGCCACGGAGGTGAAGCAGCTGCAGTAAAATGCCGGCGTTTGTGCTTTTAGAGTTTAAGAAGCACAGGGAAGATGCCAAAACAGGAGCACTGTAGAGAAATGAAAGGAAATTAAATGTAATCTGTTGATGGATCCTCTGATAACATTTTTTGTTGCTGTAACTCTTTACCTGACATAACAATAGTTCACAATAACAGATATAATCAGTGGGTACCACATGAAAAGCTTTGAACATAACTGTATTTATAGGGTTAACTTAAAAGAACCTATATTTATTTCCTTCAAATCCTTACTCTAACAACAACTTAAACTATTTGTTTCAGAGTAGATAATGAGTTATTGTTATGGATAATCAGCTACTATCAGAGCTATATGTCTATAGTTAGTGTTTAAAAGAGTGCTTTGTGTGTGGGAGAAAAAAAAGAGGTGCTGTGTAGGTAACAGCACTGTCCTTTGGGGATAATTTCCCATTACTACAGCAAAACAGGAGCAGTGCTGTTTACATGGGACTCAGCTCTAGACTGTATAAGGACATAACTGGCATCAGTCTAATCCTCCACTCTATCTCAGTCATAAACAAGTTTCTGCTATTAATACAAACCATCCCTCACCTAAGGATTATGACAACTGCGCTTTTGTGAGTCCACTGCCTAAAAGAAGCGCAAAAGACATCACCCCTGAAATAAGAAACAGATTGGGAGTTCATTTTATAAGGTAGAAGAAAATGCAAAAGAAACAAAAAAGTAGAGAAAAAGAGACTGAGTGGATGTAATTTACAACCCGGTTTCACACCTATTCGTGATATAGTCACATATTTTTGACCTTTTAAGCGACAATATCACGATCATTAGTGAATGGGTAGTTACCATAGAAACACTATGCGACAGTAACAGGAAAACTCTTCCTCATTGCAGGCGTCATCACTCATAACAGAAAAAGGAATAATGCGAATTACATAACATAGGTTCTTATTCCAACAAAGGCATAAAGTATTTTATTGTAATATTTCTCTTAAGCAATGTTTATTATTGGTGTCCTACTTTAGCTTTAACTCTAACGAGAACATTTCTTTCACTTAACGTTATTTTGACTAATTTTCAAAAGGTTAATACTGAAAAGGACATTTCTCTAGGCATTATTTGCGTTGATATTTTAGCAAATAATGGATTATTAACGTTATATTTTCCGTAAATAAAAATAAGACCGCGGTATTAACGGAAGATAATGACGCCTTAATGAGGAAGTGTTGTCGTGTTATTGTCGCATAACACGGCGCACGGATATGACGGTTTGTTTGGTAATTACCCATTCACTAATGATCGTGATATTGTCGCATAAAATGTCGAAAATATGAGACTATGCCACAAATTACAGTCCCCTATATATGTGACTATATCACGAGTAGGTGTGAGACCGGGTTGTACTTTACTTGCAATCAAACTGACAGCTAAGGTCTTAAAGCATAAGAACATAATTAATTTCAGGTTTTGTTGTTTATTGTTGCTGTTTTTATTTAGATGAAACTCTGAAGGTGAAATACATCAGCTTGTGATTACAGTTAATCCCTCACCTGGAGGCTGTGGGTTCAAGTCCCGCTCCGGATGACTGTCTGTGAGGCACAGTTTGAAACTAACACTTCAGGGGCATATTCTATGGATTTCTCTTTAGCCAGACAACTTAAGCCTAAAGTCAGCTGACAGACATTTATACGGGACAGTCCTCAATTCTAGGCTTATATTAACTACCTAACTCATCAGTTCTTTTTTTGTTGAACAGCTACCATATCTTTCTAAGTCAGTTTCAAGCTCTTTAGATGTTAGTTAGCTCTGAAATCAGACTTTCTGTAAAATGAAATAGTAACAAGAATCTGTTATTTTTTCCTTCTCTAGAGGCTTTATTTACCTCTCTACAAAAACAAAACTTTCCTGTAATATCACATTTCATTTTCATTACACTTCTTAATGCCTTGGAAACTGAGGATATTAATTATTGAAGTTTGATATTTATTATTATTATTATTATTATTGTTATTATTATTATTTTAAGTGGTCAAATTCATAAGAAAAATATTTTAATATTGTCCCCAGAAGTTCTCCACACCTCCACCAGGTGGAGATGTAGTCCTCGAATTAGTCTCTCTGCTGTGGTCTTATCCAAAACACTTTAGACAGCCGGGTCAAATGACCATTTATGTTTTTGTTTTTATTTTCAAAATGACAATAAATTAACACATCTACACACACCCAGACTTAAATATGACACTGGCCTTTCATGGCCTTTTACTTCTGATGTTTCTTCAGAAATTGACCAATCACACAAGACAAAAAGTGTGTTTGGGATGATGCATGTTTAAAAAATATAAAAAATAAGAATGAAAAATCTGTTCAAACTTGATTAGCTTATTTTGAGTGAAAGCACGAATTCCCTTTACAGAGAACATACCTATGAGGAAGCCAGGAAAGGCCATGGATCTTTGTTTGTTTGTTTGTTTTGCCATGATAATTGTTCATTGCACTTGTTTTCTTCATATTTACTAGTTTAATTACTTGTTTAGTTACCACAAAAAAAGTATTTTCTCAAGATAACCTAATAATTAATTTGAGCCCCTTGAAAGAACTTTTTTTTTTTTTTAATATCTCAAAATAATTGTCTGATAAATATTTGACATCACTGTATTATGAAATAAATGGTTCAAGATCATGAATAAATAAATAAAATTAACTCATCATATTAAAATGGAGATAAAAATATGCAAATTCGTTGCCTTTTCGTTGGCTTTCATAAACTGAACTGTTTGTATTACGACTTTTAATTTCAGTTTGTAAAGCTTTATATAATACATTAGAAAAACACTACATGTAAAATATCCAATGTAACAAAACTGGCCTTGATTTTCCCATTAGTAAATTGAGCTAATGAAAAAGCACAGAAATATATTCTGTACGACGTTCACGTATAACATGTGCACTATATTTACATGAGACTGTGTGACAGTGAAAGAGTTCTGGATACAGTGGACGTAACTGGGGCTCTGTGTGAACGGTGTCCTTCATACAGTTCTGTAAATGTTCTGACTGTGCCCACAAGTTATAAATGAGCAGTGATTCATTATATTCTTTGATTATTTTCTCTGAATTTCATTCCCCATTCAAGGCACTGGAAAACAATCCGGTCAAAACTAAGTCCCTTAGTTGCACTTCCTAAATCTTGGCGACCCCTTTATCTCCCAAAATGTAATTGTACCTTTTAATTTGTCCATGTGTTCACATAAAATGCAGAAGCTAAAGCACATATGGTTAAACATAACAACATGTATATACTGCACTCTCATACACACTCACACACAGTAACATACAACATGTGAAAGTACAATGTACAACAAGAAACATTCAAATCCCTGCATGTGCAAAAGGAAAAGACACTCAGTGCAAATATAAATGTGGTGAATACGAGACAGATGCTCAAAGGGTAGTGAGATAAGCAAGAAAAGAATCATCCAGGTGTCCTCATACCTTAGGCTGTTTAATGCCCATGACGAGCGGTCTGTGATTTTGTATGACACCGTGCAAAAGAGATAATGGGAGATCACTGTATTTATCCACACATTGCTGAATATTGCTCTTGAATAGAACTCGTTAATTTTCAAGTTGTTCAAATTCGACAGACGAAATTCAGATACCAAAAAATACGAGTTACAAAAAAATTCAGATACACATCCGGGACACCAAGGATGAGCAATCGATTCATTAGGAATTAAATGACGCAGTAGTTGCATTCTGTCCTGAAGATGAAGACATTTTACTGTGGAATTGTTTTCTAATGGCCCTGTGAACAGAGCCTATGATATGAGAGAATGTGGAAACATGAACTGTGGGGATACAGTCATGTGAAAATTACAAAACCCCATTAAAGCCTTTGTCTTTTTTAAACATATTTAAACATATCGACATTTGACATTCATCTGAACAGCACTAAGAAATGGAGATTATACAAATAAAACTGAAGAAATGGCTTATAAACATCCATCCATCCATTCATTATCTGTAAGCACTTATCCAATTCAGGGTCGCGGGGGTCCAGAGTCTACCTGGAATCATTGGGCGCAAGGCGGGAATACACCCTGGAGGGGACGCCAGTCCTTCACAGGGCAACACACACACACACACATTTACTCACACCTACGGACACTTTCAAGTCGCCAATCCACCTGCAACGTGTGTTTTTGGACTGTGGGAGGAAACCGGAGCACCCGGAGGAAACCCACGCGGACACGGGGAGAACACACCAACTCTTCACAGACAGTCACCCGGAGCGGGAATAGAACCCACAACCTCCAGGTCTCTGGAGCTGTGTGACTGTGACACTGGCTTATAAACATAGGTTGCACAATGTAACTGGCTTTGGCAGAGAGGATTTGACAAGTTTTTCATGGGTGCAGCCCCCACACTCAGCTCTACTGCTCCTCCCACAAACGCATGTTCCTTACAAAGTGGCACAATTGAAAAGGGAAATGAACAGGCTTTTCAACGGCATACGATTTATTGCCAAGAAGCATTGTTACAACAAATAAATACTCTACAAACACAAATTTCTATAAAAATATTTATAATAATGTTAGAAATAACCAGACTTTGTGAACAAACACACAGACATTCAGTGTTTAAACAAAAATAACTATGAATTAAACTCTGCACTTTGGGATATTATATTTGTACTACACCTTCTGTAAAATCAATTTCAGATTCTTGATAATCTGACACACATAAACATGCCATAGGACATGTACTCCAAAGTTCATGTTTCCACATTCTGTCATGTCACATGGTCTGTTCACAGGGCCATTACAAAACAATTCCACAGTAGAATTTCTTCATCTTCAGGATATCAATAGTCTGTTATGTTGTGAGTATAGTGAGCCTTTCAGATTTTTGAAACACTTTGAAAATAAAGAGATAATATCCGCGGAAGGAAGCTAAACGTGTAGTTTTTCCACGGTGTGGAAGTTGTGTTCGTATTTCGCCATCTAGCGGCGACAGAATGCAACTACTGCAGCATTTAAAGTGAAAGAGAAAATCCAAATGAATCGATTGCTCATCCTTGGTGTCCCGGATGTGTATCTGAATTTTTTGTAATGCGTGTTTTGGTATCTGAATTTCGTCTGTCGAATTTGATCAACTTCGAAATATATTGTTTGAATTTTTTTGAGCTTACATGTTTTTATCTGAATGTATCAACCTTGAATAATAACAGTGAAAGTAGTTCAATTCAAGAGCAATTATATTCAGAAGCATAATTTCAGTGCAAAAAAAATTCAGTGCTAAAAATTCCAAGGTGGTAATATTTCAAAGTCTGGACAGATTTGCTTCCATAGTTAACATTTTTTATATTGAAATTAGTGTTTGAATATTCATGACGTATAGACCCACATCAGCTGCTCAGAATGAATATCCATCCATCCATCCATTATCTGTAACCCTTATCCAGTTCAGGGTCGCGGTGGGTCCAGTGCCTACCTGGAATCATTGGGCGCAAGGCGAGAATACACCCTGGAGGGGGCTCAGAATGAATATGTCTTGGTATATTAGTGAATTAATATATTTAAACAAGTTTGCTCTCCTCCATAAAGGCACCATTCTGAGGGTGTGAGGATTTTTTTAACAATTAATATATATAATAATAACAAGCTCACAGAACTGAGGAAGACTTCTTATATGAAGCCTGTAAGAGCGGCAACATCTTGTTGTTAGAGTGTAATCAAGGTGGAGGTAAGTTAAAGGAACTTGGCAAACAGTGAGGTCAAGGTCAGAACAGAGGCTAAATGTAGCTGGCTGCGTGCTGTAATCCCTGGAGCACTGGACTTCTCTCGGTAACCATAATCTGTCCTGCAGGAGTTTTGGACCTGTTCCAGAGGAATGGGCTCATCATCTGGAGCTGTATTTTTCAGTGAGTCTCTAACCTGTATAAAGCAAAACTCTTGTCAGTGTGTAAACATATTATTTGTCATTTAAACCAGAAATCATTTTCATTCAATTAATTTCAGAAGTTTTCTCCAGCGCTTCTCCTTCATGTCATCAAACTGGTAATGATCTTTATATCCATATTTTTACAAACTAAATACTATTCATACAGATTATGTGCAGTAGTGTGTGTGTGTGTGTCCTGCCCTGACCGTCTCCACATCTTTAAAGACTCTGAGCAGATTCCTCCCCAGTGCATCTCTGACGTCATCATCCGTCCAGTTACGTCTCAGCAGTTCAGCCACAAGGTCCGGATACTTTGAGACATCACCCAGTCCAGTTGGGACCCTGTCAACAACACAGTTCTGATTGAATACTTTTTCTTATATGTGAAATGACGATATGGACATCCACCAATCTGGTATTTCTGGACTAATACAATAAAGGATATGAATACTATTCACCTATAATTCGTACTGTTATAAATAAGCCATGTACCATGAGCAGTCGCCATAATACAGGTTAAGTATCTAGAGATTGCTTTTAAAGTCAAACAATTTAAAATATAATCATGACTAACCCCATTACTCAAAATACAGATTTTCTCATAAATATTTAATTAATTAATTCACTCATTCGTTGTCTGTAAGCGCTTATCCACCGCTTATCCCGGTGGGTCCAGAACCTACCCAGAATCACTGGGTGCAAGGTGGGAACACACCTTGAAGAGGGCAACAGTGGACACTTTCGAGTCACCAATTCACCTACCAACATGTGTTTTTGGACTGTGAGAGGAAACCGGAGCACCCGGAGGAAACCCACGCGAACACAGGGAGAACACACTAAACTCCTCACAGACAATCACCCGGAGGAAACCCACGCAGACACAGGGAGAACACACCAAACTCCTCACAGACAATCACCCAGAGGAAACCCACGCAGACACAGGGAGAACACACCACACTCCTCACAGACAGTCACCTGGAGCAGGACTTGAACCAACAACCTCCAGGTCCCTGGAGCTGTGTGATTGTGACACTACCTGCTGCACCACCGTGCCACCCCATAATTATTCATTATTTAATTTTATTAAGTAGTATCATTTAATTATGAACATAATGAGATTCATGTATTTATTACAGTCTATACTTCAGCAGTCATTGATTTTAGCAGTATACAGCATGGTTCTTTAGAGGAGATTCATTTCTGTGGTTATAATATGCTAAAGTAAGAGACACATAATATAATAAAAGACAAAATGTTACAGCCTCTGTTACTTTCTGTATTGATCTTTGTGTAACGTAGCCTTTTAACCAAAATAAAATTTAATAAACAGAAAAAGAGCACAAAAAGGTTTTGTTGATTATGTTCAGTGATACTCGTGTATTTCATTTGTTTACATCCACTAAGTGTGTTCTGTAGGGACTGGGCTTCAGTTGGACTATATTTACAGATGGTTCACAGGTAAAATTTGTTAAAATGCATTCACAGCATTAAAAGAAAGTACTGTTAAAATGTTATGCTGTTATTGCATTATTAACACAGTAAATGTGAAGCACGTAATTTAGCAGAAGATGGAAGAAGAAATGTAGAATGAGCAGGTGTCAGAATCGCTTGGTCATTTAGTTTATTTAAAAGAGGTTTTATAGTCACTGCCTACATCTGTCATTTCTACTTGTGATGTAATATTACATTGGCAGGTTTTTTACAGACATTACTTCTTGTACATTCATACCTGGACACACCATCATAATCCCCACCAAATCCCACTATGCTAGCACCAGCCACTTTCTTGATGTAGTCAAAGTGATCTGTATTGGACAAGGGAAGAGTGATAGTGAAGAGTTAATTAAAACAGTTTTTTTTTTTAAAGGAGCAGTTAATCATTTCTCCAGTGATTCTTCTTAATGTTATGAAAAGTCTATTATATCGACCCATAGGGGCCTGGATGTATCAAGGATTCTATACTAAAACTGTTTAAACCAAAGGCTGCCACTATGTGTTGGACTCTATGGAGCATAAAGGGTTTCATTCTGCGACTACAAAGCAATATGATTCTTGTCTTGTTTGTTGAACATTTAATTAAAGATATAATGATTGGAAATACAATAATAAATATTGTAAAAAGAAATATTAAATATCGTGAGCTGCATTCTGATGGTAAAAATGACAAATTACTCACTTAATCTCGGTGTTTATACTTTTACTCACCAGCAACATGTGAAAGGTCTGCTGTGTTACTGCAAGTGACATAGTCATTGTAGAAGTTAACCATTACAATCCCTTTCTTTTCTTTCTAAAACAAAAACATGAGATCAAGTTCAGACACCAGATTTACTGGCATTTAGACAACAGTTCACCAACACTTGCCAATAAATATTTTGGACACAAACCTCAGGAACATGTCTTATCATTGCCAGTGGTTTTTGAACACACAGCGTTGATTGGTTTTAAACAGTGTCTAAGATCTATGGTATTTAGGGTAAATATGAAACTTATAGGCAGAAATAACATGCTTTGACTAAGATAAAACCACTGAATTTAACATCGTTATATACATAATTTTAATTAAAAAAAAACACACATAAATGAATGCTTTGTGGGTTGAATGTAAACATGAAACAGAGGGCAATTTGACTTGTGTTGGTTGTTCCCCCAATCAAGGCATCGGGCGTTTCACAGGATTTCTTTCAACCTTCTTAAATTAACAGTGTTTAATGTTAACTTATACTATTTAATGTATGGAACATTCTAGCAATAGGCTAGCAATTACCAGAGTTACCTTGGCAACCATATTGCAACAACCTAGCAGCCATTTTGGATATTGTAGTATTTATCCTGCACTCTAGAAACCTGAGTTATCTACACGACTCTGTTGGAAACCATTTCACTTGGGAAACTATTGCAACCATCTAGCAATGGCTAGCAGCACGTAGACAAACACTCTGGAAACCAAAGTAACCACCTAGTAAAACCTTAGCAACCGTGTAGGATACTATAGAAACCATGTAGCAAGACCATAGTAAACACATTGGAAACTATAGAAACACCATAGAGTCAAAACCTTCAACCATCTAGAACATGCAAACATTCACTGCTTCTGAGATGTGAGAGACTGTGTTGTAAAGATTTTGCATCTTACCACTTTTAACAGGACATTGTCTGGAACATTCCTCTTGTGTTTGCAGATGCCGCAGGCAGAAGAGTGGCTGAAGATGACTGGGGCTTTGGAGATGTCTAGAACTTGGTTCATCACCTGTTCGGACACGTGAGCCAGGTCCACCAACATGCCCATACGGTTCATCTCCAGAATCAGACGCTGAGGAAATAAAGCCATATGTTCAACAATGAACTCAGACCCAGGTGTGACCTAATGGGTGTCAAACTGACGGTGGTGCACTTGCTTCTCAAAATCCATAATGGAGTAATGGTTGATTGTAAACAAAACAGAGAATGATTACTTAAGTTCTTCATGTGCTGCAGGTTTTATTTCCCTTGTTGGTCAAGCAACTGTTTATCTGAATATGATTTATCTATGTATTACAGAGGCCAGTATCATTCATTCATTAAAACTGACTACACTGAGGGTAATGCAGCTAAGCAACATACAAAACAAGGGGCTGAAATGCATGAATAGAAGTCTGTGCTCATAAAATAAAATAAATAAAACACTATATTATAAAATAAAGTGTATATTATCACAAAAAGTGTGAGAATGCCAAATATATATAAATGTAATAAATGCAGATAAGAGTTAACACTGAAGGTGGGGGTCTAACCTTTCCAAAGTCACTCAGGCCATTGTACTCCACAGGATGTGTGCCATCATCCACCAGCCAGTTATCTGCCCTGAGATGAAATATAATGTGAGAATGAAGCTTTTGTTTTGCTTTGAGTGGAGGGGTCATCTGTATCAATTCAGAATCTTAAAGTATACTTGAAGATCTGATTGGCTGAACCTTATTTAAATATATGACTACACATAGAAAAAATAATCAGTAACACTTTACAATAAGGGTGCATTAATTAACTGTGCTTACAACAGTAATAAACATTACTAAATGCTTAAATAGTGTCTTAACTAATAATCTATTGACACTAGTTAAGATGGTATTAAGCATTTCTTAGTTTTTAACTAATGTATCAATTAAACATTAATTAAAACTACTTGGAATACTCTTAATATCTAACTAATGATAGAAATAAAAGCAAACCTGTTGTTTTACATAAAACTATATTAACTAACAGTGCCAACTGACATTAAACATTACTAAATGGTTAAATATTGTTTCAACTAATTAATAATTGACACTAGTTAAGACATTAATAAGCATTACTACATTTATAAATAATATCTCAATTTGAACATTAATTAAGAATATTTACAACAAACTTTACTGTTATTTAAATGTTAAGTAATGTGTCAGTTAACCATTTACTAATTAAAACATCACCCACTGCCTATATTTATGTGCTTCCATCATCATAATACGCTTTAATAATGCAAAAAAAAAAAATAGAACCATAATACTGTCACAACCCATTTTCCTTGACATTTTTCTGTTCAAACCAGTGTAAAAAGCATGTTCGAGCATGTTCTGGTTGTGGAAATTAATTGGGTTAGTTTCTGTCTAAAACCAGTCGGTTTAGTTGTTTCGCTCTCGTAGCTGCTCATGGAAACCTTGCTTGGGGCTATAAAACGTTTTTTTATTTGTGGTCCGCCTGCTGTCACACACCTCTTTTAAAATCTGGCCAAATGAGCTACAGTTCAAATCTAAATGTTTTTATTTTAATATAAATACTACAGTAGAAACGTAGTTACTGTTAGCTGCAACAAAAAGCAAACAGTTAGTCAACAGATTGATAAAAGAAACCTGCTGTATTCACCAAAATAGGAGAAGCAGAAACAAATATTAATTAAATCTTGGGGAAATTTGGGATTACATGATGATCTTTGGGCAGCACAATGATGCTGGGGGTGGCATGGTGGCGCAGCAGGTAGTGTCGCAATCACACAGCTCCAGGGGCCTGGAGGTTGTGGGTTAGATTCCCACTCCGGGTGACTGTCTGTGAGGAGTGGGTATGTTCTCCCCGTGTCCGTGTGGGTTTTCTCCGGGTGCTCTGGTTTTGTCCCACAGTCCAAAAACACACGTTGGTAGGTGGACTGGTGACTCAAAAGTGTCCGTAGGTATGTGTGTGTGTTGCCCTGTGAAGGACTGGTGCCCCCTCCAGGGCGTATTCCCGCCTTGCGCCCAATGATTCCAGGTAGTCTCTGGACCCACCTCTGGACCAAATTTGTGGTCATGGATTCAGACCCCTTTATCCTAGACTTTTTATGTCGCACACTACATGACCCCTATATTTGTGGCTGGAATAAAACCTGAAACTGAACAGAGCCCTGCAGCCATGGAAAGAAACCAAGTGGAAACTCCCTACACGTTTTCATACTGCAAAGTTAGTTCAGAGGAATTGTGTATGGGAGTTGACTGCAGTAGTGACTACATACATTAGATAACAAAGCTTTGGAGGAAATCTGATTGCTAAGAATTCTGTTGTTACTGAAGTGCAAGAGAGGAAATGCACTAAAGAACTCCCCTGAACACAGACTTTATGCTGTGGGGAAAAAAACAGACATTAAGATAACAACAGTCAGACATTTTCTTGTTAATACACTGATTCTTTTCCGCATAATTAAACAACTATTATACTGACGCCTAATGACATGCATTCTAACTTATTAATTTTTTTGCACATTCAGAACCTCGCAGACAATGTGCTTCTCTAGTTGATGTCCAGGTGCTAATCTCTGGGTCACTCACCAGGGCGTGTTGCAGCTGTGTGTGAGCGTCAGGTAACGGACCCCCAGCTGGTACATGGTACGTAATGTGCCCATGCTACTGTCAATGGAGTGTCCTCCTTCCACCCCAATCAGACTTGCAGTCCTATTCTGACCAAAGGCATCCATTATATCTATATAAGACAAAGACAAGTAATAGAGAAGATAATTTATACCATTTGACGAATGCTTAATCAAGTCAATGGGGAAGGAGTTCAGAGTCTTGCCCTTGGACTTTTATTAGTGTAGCATTATGTTTCCTGCTGAGCTAAGGATTGAACTCTAGTTCAACGTATAAAGCTGGCAGTGTTATCCATTACAATATATGATCCATCCATCAGTCCATTCATCCATCAGTGCACTTCATACCCTTCTATTCTGCACTTAAAGTGGCCTAAGGCATGGTGACATTAATCTGCTTTTTGTCTGCTACAGAGTGTCCCATTTCATTTTATGTTTTTATATGGAGGTTGTGTAAGTGTGTGTGTGTAAGTGTGTGTGTGTGTGTGTGTGTGTGTGTGTGTGTGTGTGTGTGTGCGTGTGTGTGTGCGTGTGTGACTGTACACTAATATCCGCAGTGCATCTCAAAACTGCTGAGTCCACTATATTTTATTTAAATAATGAATCAGAATGATGTGTTACCTTGACTACTGGCAGCAAACATGAAGTCATCTGGATATTTCTGACACATTCGGTGAATAATGTCAATCTGTTCCAAGGTCTGTCTGACTGCGTCTTTATACTGAGTGTCACATGGAACATATGCAGCCCAGAACTGCAGGAGAGCAACAGAAGTGTACATCTTACACTCACTGGCCACTTTATTAGAAAGTCCCCACCTTGTAATTTCCCCTCATAGCCCTATAGCATTTGGATGGGCATAATCCTCTTGCAAGCCTTATATTAAATAAGTATTATATTAAAAATGAGATAAAGGTATACACAGTTGTATGCAAATGTTTGTACATGCCTAGGTCAGGTTGCAAATTTTCAATAACATGTAGTGTACATTTCCAAAAGTTAACACAGATCATGTTTTTAAAATGGCCTGTGTAAAGTGTTTCATGTCTTTTTTCTTTTTTTTTACATGTAAATTTACCAATGTGTGTCCCTTGTGTCCAGACAGTACCTGTGCTGCGAGGCGACCCTCTTTGATTTTGGGGATGTTGGTGTGGGTGTCTTTGAGAGTGTACAGATCCACAGAGCTGAGCTGGTTGTTGAATTTCAACCTCAACCGCCATGGCAGGTCATTGTGTCTGTGTGAGTTAATAAATCACAAAATGCATTGGGATCCTGTTATTGTAACCATAACCTTAAAGAGCAAATGATTACTGAAAAAGAGATCTAAACCACGTTATACACTTATTTTTCTGAATTGTGTATAAGTAATGTTGGAAACTTGGATGGATATTTAGCCTTGTAATGCACTGCATGTACCTCTTTATAAGAAATAGCTTTAAAAAATATGTATTAGCCCAACTGCCATCAAAAAACTATCATAAAGTAACAACCCAGGCATCAGGCCTTGTACTGGTCCATTTCACAGACAGTGGTTCTTATCACCTCCATTGAACAAATTGAAATGTCTCTAGTTTGGAGCATTTACCATCAAAACAGTCTAAATACATAGTCTACATCTTAGTCCATTATGCAGAAATTCATAATCAGTTGATTCCTTCTTCAACAAAGCAATGTTTTGGCTATTTTTTTGAAAACTCTTGTCTTAAATGATAGACTGTAATCTTCACTATAAAGCTATGAAATCTTTCTCACCCATCTATGAGTGGAGTGTCAGCCATCAATGTCAGGGCTCGCTCCCTGTACTCATCTGCTGTGGAGGAGAATACAAAACTCCAGAGGACCAAGCATAGAGTCCTGATGCACTTCATGTTTACCACACACTCACAGACCTCAATCACGTCACTGCTCCTTCTGCTGACCTCTGAAGATAGACTAAAGGGGAAAGGACAGTTTCAGTAAGTTGATCTTGAACAAAAACAACTAAAACACAGTGTTATGCAAATATCATCTCTATGTTGATATGTTTGGTTTTCCAGCATATTTGCAGTAAACAACTAGCGTCTATTGCTTTAATTACTTGTCACGTAGTTTGTGGGAAATACCTATTTGAGCATTTATTTTCCCAAAGAAGCTATAATTGATGTTTACCATGGATTTAGCATGTACTGCAATATGCATTTACTCCAAAAATCATACAGATTTACAGCAAGAACAAGCAAAAAATCAAGTTTTCTGTGAGTTATTGAGCCAAATGCTAGAAACTATTCATGAGATGGTTGTCAGATTGAATGAGTGATATAAAATAAGTTTTTGAATTAGATTTTTAAGTACTTTAAGTACCTTTCACCCTGGCAAAAGAAGTTGCAAACTATCTTGTGAATCTTGTCCTTATACATCATTACATCTAAATATAAAAATCCAATTTTAAGATCAGATTTGTTAGTAGCTGAAAAACTCTTATTTGATAATAATGAATGATAAATCAGTTTTTCCCTGTTTCAGTTTGTTTCACAGGAATAAAAAGACATTGGGTTGACGTACCATACATTATTTTTGCACTGTATATTTTAGTGAGCTGAAACTAAATCTGATGTGCAAGGCACTTCATAAACAGCTGATTATCTGCACAGATAACAGACAGAGATCATACTTGTGCTGTTAAAGCTCTTCTCACTTCACATCAAATAAAGACATGCACAAAGAACATTTGAAGCAAATGAGGCTGAAAATAAATGTTATAAACAACACATCTAAGGTTTTAATAGTGTGTGGTATTATACCTTAACGTTCTTCAATTATACACCATTTTACTAATCTGTGTGTGTGTGTATAAAAAGGTGTACAACCATCAGTAAAATAATGAAATAATGGCAGTACAGGAAACTGGAATGTGTGTGTTTGTGTGTGTATACACTGTACATTTATATAAATTCTATCTCTTTTACTGCCATTACTTCTTTATTTTACTGATTATTTTACATTGCTGTCCTCAGTGTGTGTCATTTACTACAATATATGACTTGAGATACTTGTCCTGTCTGTAATAAAGTTTCAAAAATGTGTGACTGCTTTTAGACCAAAAGTTTAACTTACATTCTGGATTACAGTCATTAAATATTATAGTGGTCAGGTCAGAACACTTCATGACCTGTTTTTTTTACATAATCTGAAAACATCTGTTTGTGTGAAACGTTGGTGATGAATGAACCAATAGAAAAGTTCCAAAATGACTTTATTAAACTCCTCACAGATAATGACTGGAGGTGAGGGTCAAATGAAGGAGCTCTGGAGCTGTGGCAGCGACAACATGTTAATCAGTTTGAATATGGCGTCAGAGTGGGATATTCATATTGCTTTGTAAGCTTTTTGCTCAGAGTATTTGCTGCTTTTTAGACACCATTGTTGTACAAAGACACATCATTTCACACCTCAGTTTAACTAATCACACTCTTGGATCGGAAAGTAAAGAAAAACAATCCATGTCTTTTTCCTGCTTTTCAGCTTCTCATTTCTGACTGATAGGTTATCTGTTCTCTGTAGTTGTCACTGGAAGTGTAAATCTTTTCAGAGATGACATACAATTTCTAAACTGGTTTGTTTGACATGTAGAACAGCTCACAGTCTTATATAATTGTCTTGGAGGACAGACTGGACCTGTATCTGTATTTCTATATCACTCCCCACACCCACAATTTCCTGATAATACCCTAATATTGAGGTAAAATGAAATTACAGAGACATTTTCACAGTCCTCATGCCCTGGAAATTCTAATTAAAATCACTTGCTTAATTAAGACTTGATCACATCAAATGAGGTGGTTGGATTATATACATTTATTAATCAGAAATTGTCCAGGTGATGATGATTAGTACCTTTAAAAATTCAAAAGAATCATAAATACATAAGCTTTCATTAACCTCAACCTTTTATTTTCAATGGAAGTCAAAGTAAGATTTAACTCTAAGTAATTTCGGGGTGTTTCTATTGGTTCATTCATCATTTAATTTTATCACATTGTGAAGGACAGCTTCTGTGTCCAGAAAATGTAGTACACTAATAATCGACAAAAAATGAGATATGTTTTCCCCTTGGACAGTGACGATATGTTTGTCCTGTTTATGGGAAATTGTCTCTTTAAAGTCCTTGTCCGATATTTGACTGTGTGCCTGTAAGAGGAATTGTGGTTTCTTACTGTTCTGCATTTGTTCAGCGTGCTCAGATGTCACATGATCTATGTAGCTTTTGTGCATTTCCTGTGGTGTGCCGCGATTGTCTGTGCAGTTTATTTTCCTTAGACCAAGATCAGTCCATACTGCGTTACAGACTTGTTTTTTCATACTGCCATTACAGACTTGTATTTAATAAAGGGCAGCACTCTGGCGCAGCAGGTAGTGTCACAGTCACACAGCTCAAGTGACCTGAAGGTTGTGGGTTTGATTCCCACTCCAGGTGACTGTCTGTGAGGAGTTTGGTGTGTTGTCCATGTGGGTTTCCTCCGGGTGCTCCGGTTTGCTCAAGTGATTCTACCTCATCTTAAGCAACAACCATTGGCACATTGGCAGTGGCACAGATTTGTCAGAGATTCTGAAGAAAACCTATTTTAACCATGTGTGGATGACACATTCTATGGAGCATTAACTGGTTTATTCCTAGGTTACAAAAAGATTGATTCTGTATTTTGTAGTTACGTAAAAGACTGCACTATAGAGTTATTATATATTTATATTTATATTTTATATATATTAAAGTTATATAATCTCGTTTTATATAAATAAATATTGTTTCACGATTTTATCCAATTAGCAGAACATTTATTTGAGTATGGATTTAAGCTTCTATTTTAAGTTATAAGGATAACAGTGTCTAATAATATTAATAATGACACTATAAGGATAAAGATTGTTATTTTTGCAACAATTTTAAGATAAATCTGAAGGTCATGAGAAAAGTAGAAATAATTATAACCCAAAATATTGTGCAAATGGACTTTAAAATTAGCATAATTTTACCTAACAACAAGATATGAAAAGAGGAGAAGCAGACAAAAAATATATCAAATTAAGTGGTAAAACCAAAATCTTTCATATAGTAAAATGACTTCTCTGTTGTCGGCATAACTGGTGGCACCCAGAGGATGTCCACTATATGAATTTTTGTGGGCAGCCACAAGCCTGTACTCTTCTGGAAAGCTTTACACTAGATACTGGAACATTGTGAACATTGTGGTAAGTGTTTGGTTGCCTTCAGATGTTTTAACTTATGTGAGGGCAGATATATGTTGGATAATTTCTGGGACAAAAAAAACACTCCAACACATCCCAAAAATATTGAATGGATCTTCAATACTCCAGACAACAAAATTCCACAAGGTTTTAGTGCTTGGCATTGGGTGTGTGAAGGTTAGACACATGTTCATGATCTCAATAATATTAATAACAATTCTTTGTTTGGAGCGGCATTGTGTCGCAGTCACACAGCTCCAGGCACCTGGAGGTTGTGGGTTCGAGGCCCGCTCTAGGTGACTGTCTGTGGGGAGTTTGGTGTGTTCTCCCTGTGTCTGCGTGGGTTTCCTCCGGGTGACTGTCTGTGAGGAGTGTGGTGTGTTCTCCCTGTGTCTGCGTGGGTTTCCTCCGGGTGACTGTCTGTGAGGAGTGTGGTGTGTTCTCCCTGTGTCTGCGTGGGTTTCCTCCGGGTGACTGTCTGTGAGGAGTTGGTGTGTTCTCCCTGTGTCCGCGTGGGTTTCCTCCGGGTGCTCCTGTTTCCTCCCACAGTCCAAAAACAAACATTGGTAGGTGGATTGGTGACTCAAAAGTGTCCATAGGTGTGAGTGTGTGTGTGTGTGTTGCACTGTGAAGGACTGGCACCCCCTCCAGGGTGTATTCCTGCCTGATTCTGGGTAGACTCCGAACCCACCGCGACCCTGAACTGGATAAGAGCTTACAGATAGTGAATGAAATAATTAATTGTTTGTTTAATGGAATTGATTGAATAATTAAAGAGTGAATCACACACATCTTGCATAATATAATGATCAATATGTAAAAAAGCTATTATGAATGTTCTTGTGAAATGGTGTTTTCCCAATAGAAACTCACTGAGTCACTATTTTTGCACAGTGACGGTGAAAGGAACAAGTCTGAAGCACTTCCTATTTTATAACTTACTACATCACAGACCAAAAAAGGATTTTGAATGCATGACATAGATTGGAGAGTAGATCTTAGCCTAGAATCGTTTTTGGTGGAAGAGTATACATATGTTGTATTAAGACAAAAAATTTCCCACAGAAACCTGTTCATTTTTAACTGTTACTATTACTGAAGTTACATACAACTTCCAAAGACACAAGACTAAGGTGAAGAGAAAACTGTGTATAATACTCTTCTCACGGTTTATGTTTAATATACAATCACCACCACAATCCAGAAAATATTCACATGCACAAAACCATATATAGGTTGTCTAGGAAGAAGCCAGCTTAATTTAAAAGGACATAAAAATAGCTGCGCTGTGTTGTAACGTGTGTAATTCCAAGTTTCAGGTAATTCTCTGGAACTATAATTATGAGGTATTTTCCAAACTGTAATTGTCATCACTAGCCCCACCCCAAGCAAATATATAAACAGACATAACACTTCCTCTCAGACACCCATTAGCACACACAGCTGTGAACACATAGACACACACATACACACACTGAGACATGGCTCGGCTAGATGTTACAGAGACCTTCCACGGCATCAGCTTCCCTGGACATCTCCACAATCAGGACAGCTTCCGATATGCTTTGGACTTCAAATTCCAGGACACAGACATTTTGATTGTGACCTATCCTAAATCAGGTAACACCTATCTTACCCTTTATATGCTTCAAGAGTCTTTTCATTTTTTTCTTTCATTCAGTAACGGATTAACACCCTACTAAGACGGGTAGAATATATATATATATATATATATATATATATATATATATATTTTTTTTTTTTTTTTTTTTTTTCTGTTGTAGCTGAATTTAGCAAAGTGGCCCGTAGCTTTTCATGTGTGCAATTTAACTCATACAAGCCAAGAGCTTGTATAAAAATGAGCAGGACCTTATTTATTGAAACATTCATCAGTTGCATTTTGAAAATCCTTGTAACTCATGTTCTATCTTTATAACTCATGGCGATACATAAAACAATCAGAAGCTTATTTAACCATCTCAGCAGCATCCAGTGTGATACAGCATCAGCACTCCACATAACATACTAATTGTGATAATACAGCTCTGTCTCTAGGCTTTTGAAGTAATGAAAATGTTAAAACTATATGAAGTCTATTATTGGCTTTTAATTATTTACCAGTATTGTTCTTTAGTTTCAAGGGTTTACACCCCTCTTGCTGATGCTTGGCTTTAGGTATGACATATTAGAGTTTGTTTCTACTCATTTTGAATTTAAATTGATTTTTTTACAATTGTAATTAACTGAAAATGATCATCTTTCTGTATTGAGTGTTGTGTAATTTGTAGTAGCTGGTAAATACTAGCAACGAATTACACTCATTTACTCAGTCCAAGAAAAAGATCACCCACAAACTGATGTCAACATAATGTTGTCTGGTTATTATTAAATTAATATATTTTTCCCCTGAAATGTCTAGGAACAACATGGATGCAGGAGATAGTCACTCTGGTGTCCAACAGGGGGGATGCGTCCAAGGCTCAGAATCAGCCAAACTGGGCGAGAGCCCCCTGGCTGGAGCAGTATTACTGTCCTGAAATCCTGAAGACTTCACAAGGGCCTCGTCTACTCACCACACATCTGCCCTATCAGCTACTGGCCAGTGCCCTTCGAAGCTCTAAGGCTAAGGTAAGGACCACACAGGCCTTATTATTAATAAGAGTATATATTTTATATAACTCTATATGTGTTATATTCCTAGTAACCTTTAATATATCGTTTATTATTTTATTAGATATTCAGTAGCACATCTGTGAGAATACCTTGTTTCAACAGATTGAAATTCTGTATGTTTTTTGAATTCTCCTACTAATTATTATAATCACACACAAGATAAGAAGTAACATATCCTATGCCAGCCATCAAAATTCCTGTCGAATGTTCCTACACCTCAACACTAAGGTTGCTGACTAACAAAATCAACTAACAAACAAAACCAGATCAAATTATAAAACATACATATAAAAGAAATAAAAGAATCTAACGGCACGGTCGTGCAGCAGTTAGTGTCACAGTCACACAGCTCTAGGGACCTGGAGGTTGTGGGTTTGATTCCCGCTACGGGTGACTGTCTGTGAGAAGTTTGGTGTGTTCTCCCTGTGTCCGCATGGGTTTCCCCTGGGTGCGCTGGTTTCCTCCCACAGTCCAAAAACACACGTTGGTAGGTGGATTGGTGACTTTAAAGTGTTCGTAGGTGTGAGTGTGTGAGTGTATGTGTCGCCCTGTGAAGGACTGGCGCCCCCTCCAGGGTGTATTCCTGCCTTGCGCCCAACGATTCCAAGCAGACCCTGAACTGGATAAGCGCTTACAAATTTACTCATAAATCATTACAAATTACTCATAAATCATTACAAATTACAGATAGGCTCATTGAGCCTATCATAGGAGTACCCAATCCGACAACTGCATCACTAGCTCTTCACAGGGGTCATCAGGTAGGCACCTCCCCTCATCAGTGTTTCGTTGAATTAAGCCCACAACACTCCCAGAAGGCTCAGTGAAGTCTTAAGCTTTTTCCTTTCGAATGATTCATCTAGTGCATCCTCAAATAGAACCGTTAACTCTATGAAATATACTATCCGTTTACTTTCAGAATAGAGCACCATGTCTGACCTAGCAGACCTAGCATGCACTCCACAGCTGCTGCAATTTGCAAGCATGGTGATAAGGAGATATATCAACTGATGCAGAAACCAATAAACCCAGCAGTCATGCTGACATCAAAATATCAGACAGCCTACTTTCATGTATCTGCGTCACATCGCTTGTTTTACAAAGCTTCCTTTTCAAAGTTTCCTTTTCAGCATATTTAAATGTATCTCAGGAAATATCACCCATTCTGTAACCACTGTAACACCACTGTAGTAAGCAAATACGCATTGTTTATCACCATTAACACAATGGTTCAATTTTTTTTAACCATAAAACATCTTTAAAGACATTTAACAAGCACCCTTGCAAACACACTGTGCTCTGTAAAAGACACACTTGTTGTTTCAACATTTAGATGTAAAATCAGAGACAGAAACTCATCACTCACCCAAACTATGCCCAAAATAACAGATGGACTAAAGTCTTTAATTATAGAACTTCAAAATTCATCAATTCAGCGTTTAGTGGACCTGATAAAATTTTCAAAGTGAGTAGAAACAGGAGCTGATTGGTGCCGTTTTAAGTAAAATCTACAAATCACACATTACCATTCCCATTTAAAGGGCAACATATAGGATATAGGCAGTTACACAGGTTTAGATCAGTGGAATTACAAAAAGTAAGAGCTAAAAGGCAAAGTGCTATTTCTGTCCGGTGTCATGGAAATGATCAACTAATAAAAAAAATGAGACTGGAAGTGATCTTTGAGTAACCTTTATTGTGAGCAGCTAAAAGCATTCACTAGCACTCTACTCTGCTCTGCTCTGAGACAGAGCTGAGCTGAACCACCTATCAGGGAG
Organism: Hoplias malabaricus; assembly: GCF_029633855.1. Taxonomy (NCBI): domain Eukaryota; kingdom Metazoa; phylum Chordata; class Actinopteri; order Characiformes; family Erythrinidae; genus Hoplias; species Hoplias malabaricus. Next base: position 5,595,277 of record NC_089815.1, on the reverse strand, counting down.
AAAAAGATAACAGTTTAATACAGAAACAAAGTTCTAGGAACCAGCTACAAAAAAAACAAACAAAAAAAAACCTCCTTGAATGCAGGAGTGTAACTCTTTCAAGCTGCACTCCTGTGTACTCCCATCAAATTCCTTTTCTACTAAAGACTCAGTTGGTGAAACAGTCTAAAGACTGTTAATGGAACATACATTTCATAAAACAACTCATCTTTATATATAACAAAGACTGTTACTAATCATCAATGATTACTACTAATTACTACTAAATACTAGTGATTCAATGAGCACATGATTTTAAAAGAAACACATTTAAAATTTCCCTTCACACCGGTCAAACCAAGCGACATCATCTCACAACGTAAACATAATACCATATAGGGAGTACGGAAGTGTTCCTTTAAATGGTTAAATAATAACCACAAGATCATAAATCATACAAAACATGCACATGAATTATATTTATATATTTATATAGTTAATTATAGAGGTCTCTATAAAAATGCAATGAAAATTCAAAAACATCTTTTGGGAAAATACACCTTTTCAGTTAAAAATGGAGTGTGCTGACATTAAGGCACATCAAACCAATTTCATTCAATCCAAGCTTTTCCAAACCACCACAAGGTTTACCAGGGTTTACATTTAAATAAACAAATAAGGAAAAATATCTTTTGTTTAAAAACTGTGAATAGTTATTCATTCCTGACACTAGCAAAGAAGAAATATATCTTACCAAAACTTACCAAAAAAAAAAACAAGTTGTCACATATTATATAGTATATCATATATTAGAAATAAACAAGGTAAGCTTTGCCCAACAAAACAGAGGTCCACAAAATGGAGGATCTCATGTACAGACAAAAAGAATTGCACAGTGAACTAAAGTCACATCTGACACTTGTGAGACACTTGGTTAACAGTGTCGTATCTTTTCAGGTTATTTATGTAGCGAGAAACCCTAAAGATGTGGTTGTGTCCTATTACCATTTTCACAAGATGGCCAACTTCCTGCCCAATCCAGGCACATTTTCAGAGTTTCTGAGTGCTTTCAAAGAGGGGACAGGTCAGTAGAAACTTTTTCTCTTTTTTTATGTCATGAATTTAATCAGTATTTGATCCACGCTAAATACCTCCTGCTTTTATTCTCTAGTGCATTATGGGTCATGGTTTGATCATGTGAAAGGCTGGACCAGTAATGCCGGAAACATACACAACTTCCTTTACATCACATATGAAGAAATGTGGCAGGTAAGAGCATCATCGTTGCTAAACATCTACATGTTTTGAAGCATTTCTAAAAACCAAAACCCTCTTAACATGCAATAACATGTTGCATTTCATGTTGGATTAGCACAGGTACAGCATTGGCAAAATAGGTGCACATTAGTGTAATAAAATTACTGTAGTTTTACTCGAGTGAAGTTTTGAGAGCGTACATTCACTATCTTCAAATCGGCTCCCTGCTCACTATTCCCTACATTACTCACTATATAGTGCATTACACGGAATAGAGAGTGGTGCTAAATGACTTTGGACATTACTAATACATAATTAGTAAAAATCCACACAAGGTAAATTTAATTTAAACGCATTATGGGTCATACATCAATTGAACACTATTTATAATCCCACTATGCATTGTGACATTGTTTGGGTGGACTGAAAATGGATCACTGTGTTTTCAGTTAAACATCAAAATTGCCTTTTAGTCTAATGTTGAAAGAATGTTTTATTTAAAATGACAAACATCATTAAAACGTTCATTGAGCATTAGGCTACATTTTTTTTTAAACTTTATTTGAATATTTGGATAACGTTAGCCAAATTGTGGGAATGTTCCCTGCTAGCTGGGACAGCACCAGCTGTGGCATTGACTCATACTCAACTGATTGTGTACAGAACTTGCGTGGCTCTCTGGAAAAAGTGAGTAGATTCCTGCAATGCCCCTTGCTGGAGGAGGAGTTCATCAGCACTGAGAAGAACTGCAGCTTCAGCACCATGAGAGAGAGCTCCATGGTCAACTACAAGAATATTCCCCAGGAGATCATGGACCACAGCAAGGGCTCATTCATGAGGAAAGGTGAGTTACTACATGTCTAAAACCTCCCTAATAATTTACTAAATAAATTTCTTCAATAATTTCTCCAAAAATGAATACTTAGATAATGAAAAGAAGCAGCCCAGACATTCATAACATTAGTATATTATGTTTTGTAATTATTATAAATATGATGTAACTGTTATGAATGAGGCCAGAAGCACAGGGACCTAAGCTTACCAACATTTGACTGTGCAGCACTGAAACTATTACCTGGAATTTTAGAGCTCCATCTAATGTGTTTGATATGAATTGGAATGGCTTTTGTTGTCCAGACGTAGTCCTTTAACATCTGAATCTGACATTTGTGGCTAGAATTAAATCATAACAGAAATGTCCCCTATTCTGCAGGTCAAATTGGAGACTGGGTGAACATTTTCTCAAAACAGCAAAGTTGCAGCTTCGATAAATTTTACGAATCAAAGATGGCTGACTCTTCACTGAAGTTTGTTTGGTTGAAACCTGAGGAGAGTTCCCTTCTGAACTCCAGGCAAGACACAGAAATTCTGGTTCGCCATGCAGCTTGAACCTTACTTTCCTTATACCTAAAATTTGAATGTGAAGACCTCATATTACCAAAGGTCAAATGTACAGGCAAAAGGGATAAATGTTCTCTATTTTTAATGGTATTTAAATCCTTAAGTTAATCAACTGAGACCAGAAGGTTGTTGTGTAGATATTTTCGTGTGTGTATGTGTGTATATATATATATATATATTTTGTAACGATGTATTGCTGCCATTTTGGGCAGGGGCTCCCTTTTAAAAGTGATCAGCAAACCTCAAAAGTGTCTAACCTGGTTAAATAAAGGTTTAAAAAAATAAAATATACAATAATGGTTTCAACAGATTAAAACAATAAATGTTTGTTGTAGAAGAACAGAGCCACACAAACAGGCCTCTTAGGAACACAGTTCCCTCTGTTCTCCTTTAGATTTTCTATTGGAATATGTATGTGGATCTTCTCTCAGACACAAAACACAAAGCACAAGACACAGATGTCAGTGTCGAGGACTCATTGACACTATTCTGAATGGCTCATTTATTATGTAGAGGGCATACGAATACAGATCGAACCTAATGTTCTGTTTGTGCACAAATTAAAACCAGTTCAAACACCATGGCTGTGTTACTTATAAACGGATGTATTAACAAAAGAGCAGGAGCCTGTGGTCTCCATAGTTTTCAACTCAAACTATCTATTCAGTAAAACCGAACCACATGCACATGCTACTTTAGCACCTCTTAAAAAAAAACAGTGCACTTTTTTGGTCGCACTGAAAAACCACAAAAATGTTAACAGCTGTTTTTTTGTTGTTGTTGTTGTTGTTTTTTTGTATGTGTGTTATTACATCCATAATACACCAGTACTACTATTACTGCTGTTATGAGTAATTTTGGTCCATTAATATTGATTGTTCCAATGCTGTAAAGAGTTGACAAAAATGCAGACATTTGCAGTGTGTTTTATGTAATATGAAGTTTCAGGTTTGCAAACAGGATGGAGCTACTTTTATACTTGTGTTTGTGATAAAGTTTTTATTTTTCTAGGCTGCTTTTGCTAGGTTATTTATTTCCCCACTGCTATACAGAATAAAGCATTTCTATAAATTAATATATTTTCAATTGTCACATTTTTTTAATGATCAACCAACAATATATATATATATATATATATATATATATATATATATATATATATATATATATATATATATATATATATATATACATGGATTTATACATATTATGGTGTGAATGCTTAGCAATGGTAGGTTGGCTGTGTTTATATAATTTTTTATTCCTCCCTGGCTAGGAAAAAAAGTGTGTTTCTAACACCATTGCTGCAGTGAATTGGCTCTCTATTTGCTAACTGCACTATAGCAATGTCTCACAGACAAAATGCTAATTAGCTGCCATATAAAAAGGCTAACTATTAATCTTGAAAAACTTTGAAACAGTAAAACTAGTCTGCAACATTATCCATAATAACCCCAGAGAATTTGTTGAAATTCTGTTGAGTAAATATGTGCAAATATAACGTGAAATATAATATAAAAAGACACAATTTTTCAATTGCTGTGTCATATTAATAAAATAAAGATATAGCAAAACAATTCCTTGCTGCATCTAAATAGTCTGGGCAGCCTTAAGCACAAGTAAACAGGTCCAGTTACTGCTCGCCATTGTTGTTCTGAAGAAACCTTAGAAAGGTCATATGTATGTTGAGTCTCCATCGAGCAGATTACTTTGAAAAGCCATAGGAGAAAAGAATAAAACGAAGAAAGCAATTACCTTGACACTAGTTCTCAAAAGTGAATGAGTGCGAAAGATGCTTTAAAGCTGATGACATGTAAGATTCTCTCAAAACCGTCCAACTCCGAAGTTGCTGTAATGTATGCTGTTGATTTCTTTTTACAAATTTGTCAATGGTTGATACATATTACGGTGCACACTTTACTTTTTTACCTGGAAGTAGTCAAAGCCATTGGTAGGATATAATGGTAGGACTGACACAAGGTTTTCAACGGGATGCAGCAGAAGTCTCAGAATTCTACATCCTTTGAAAATGGTTGGACAATGTCTTTCATTGTGCCCTTCTATCTTTTCATGCGAGTGTCAAACTCGTCATTCAAACAGTGAATTTTGCCTGTCAGGCAGCGATGGCCTTGGAGGTAGTGAGTGACAACAGAAAAGCGCTTTAGGGGCCTGTCATATTTTACTAGGGCCAGTAGCCCAATGGTCCCAGCCCTGGATCAGACCCTGTCCCATATTAAAAACTGTTAAGTTGTTATTGCAAGCAACAGACCATGTGATCTCCTGCTGGTGTGGCTGTTTGGTTGTTTAGGTTATTTCCAGGCTGTTAAACGATCCAGTGCATGCCATTTGAATCTGCTACAACTGCTCCAGCAGCAAGTGACAGAGAGAGAGGTGGATTCTCTAGAGCTGATTCTGATATGATATGAAAGCTTCATGTCAGAATGGGGCAGGGGTGAAATGAAATAGTGAGAGTGAGTGGTGGGAGAGAGAGAGTAACAGAAAGAGTACAGAATATAAATGAAGACGAAATAAGAGAGAGGTCAAAGGGAAGGTTTCAGACAAGGCTTCACGTACATGCACTTTAACCCAGAGGACTACACTCTTCACCTCAGTGACAATCTCAGGGGCTGTGTGTGTATGATACAACTGAGCTGACAAATGGCATTTAGAGCCTGTCCATCTTCCATCAGTGGCCTTCCCAAATGGCCAGGGTCAAGGGTGACATCCGCTCACAGCTGCAAAGGTAGATCTCTGTAGGTCTCACCTACAGCCGATTCTCTCCAGACACTTAATGAATTTAGTGACTTTAAAGAACCAATGAGTCAATTCTGACACAAGGTCTACATGGCCACCCTTCATGGGAGGGACCCACTCTATGGAGCATATGGTTGATATTTCAGCAGTTTGAATCTTCATCTCATGAGTTGTGCTTTATAGAAAATATTATTAGAACACTTAATAATTTCACGTGCCTGCAGTTGTACTCATGGGACTCATGGCAGAGCCGCACATTTGCATGGAGGACTGTTCTCTAGCCACGGTATTGAGAATGGGCTCAGTCCGTTCTGTATTCCACTGTTATGCTGGAGGAACACAATTGAATTCATTCATTCTTTCATAGTCTGTAACCACTTATCCAGTTTAGGGTCGCGGTGGCTCCAGGAACAACCCGGAATCGTTGGGCGCATTGAGCAGGAACCCAATTTATTCTCTTTAATGCCCAATGCTTTCTTCCACATTTATCAAGACTTGTGCTGAAGCGTAATGATTCTACGCGTTTGGCTGATTCATATGCTGCTGGAGTAAATAGAAAGAGAGAGTGGATGTCCTTTTACAATGTTATCAATAGGGAGTGTGTACCCCTTTGTCGCAGGAACAGTCTCTACTCTCCTAGGAAGAACTGATTTCTGTGATGCTTTGACTGTATTTAACTATTAGCCTTTTTGTGAGGTCAGACACTGATATTGGATGATTATATTTCTGCATCACAAGCACTCATCCAACTCACTCCATTTCATGCTTTTCTGGAATACAACATTTAGAGTCTAGCAGTAATGTGTGCACAGTTGAAGCCTTGCACTGTTTCACAGAAACACCACAGTTTATCAGCAGGACTTGACACGACTGAACTGGCTGGTGAGCTAAATGGTGTCTCAGTAGGTGATGGGAAAATCATAAGCCCGTAGTGGACATTGAGCAGCGTGTGGAGGTGAAGATGCTGGCGTGTGTTCAGCTGTCTTCTGATTCCTGTTCTCCTGCCATCTCCAGGAAACAAACACACAGGTACACACACCCACACACAGTGAACTATGTGTGAACTGCAAAAAAAAAAAAAATAAATAAAAAAAAAAACACAAGCTACCAACCATCTTTATGATGTAAACTGCCCTAATTGGGCTGAATAGTTGATAAGATGAACATGAGCGGGAAACAAAGGCAACAGGAAAGTAAAATAAAGCCCAGAGAGGATTTTGAGAAGAGTCTTAATTTTTTTAAAAATATTTCAACAAGCTGCTGCTTTCAAAATTAAATACATTTAAAAACACACATAAGGTGTTGTTCAGAGAGTGATGATATGAAACATTTGTATTCATAGTAGAATGACATTTTATTCATTCTATATTTCACATCACCTAGTGCCACCAGAGGCAATTCCTAGATGTCATCTTTGGGTGGGTATTTGAATTGTTTGGTGGGCAACAACAAAATTGTTGTTATTTTATGGGTTTACTGTTGCTGTTTCTGGCTGTTTAGGAGCCATGCACTCTTAATGCTCAGTTTTCAGCCTGTTTTAAGGTCTGCACGGTGGCGCAGCAGGTTGTGTCACAGCCACACTGCTCCAGGGAGTTGTGGGTTTGAGCCCTGCTCCTGGTGACTGTGAAGACTTTGTTGACTCAGATCAGATGGTCTGATCTAATTTAGGTAAAACAAACCGTGCATCATACTTTCAGATCAGTGCCTTATCAAGGCATGAAAGTAATGAGATAAACACATAGAAGCTGGCTTAGTTCAGTACTCTGTTACCTCCATCATGGTATGTGGACCGTAAAATTCAGTTGTTACCCAATTGTGTGATGAACTTCAAGAAAAGTTTATCACCTGTAAAGTGGTCGGTGCCAACATATTTTGTTTTTCAGACCTGATTTTATTCATCTCTATAATTCAACAATTAACCCAGTTGAAAACATCCAACAAATTTGTGTAAACAGAATGTTACTTTTGAACTAACTGAGTCATATATTCTTCTTTAGTCTATCGCAGGGCATCACATATTCACCTAATCACTCACAAATTTGGATTATTTCAGAGATTCAATCCACTAACCACATTTGTTTTTGGATACTGAGAGAAAAATAATATATTTAATTGTGTTAACATATGAAGCCTGCTTTAATCATATTGAGCTGTTTAAAATTAGCATCAACAAGAGTTAAATTAAAAGAAGCAATGTTAAATACTGGGTGGAGAACATACAAAGGTTAATCACAAGGCATTGACATCATACTAAACTAGAAATGACACAATCAGATAATAAGGTGATTAAGATGATAAACATGTGATTGTTTCCTTGAGCTGGGATTAGAGCGTTACAATAACAGATGGTGCTGATAAGTTTGGTTGCTCTTCTTTATAAAGGCCTTGATTATAAACAAAGTAGTCACTTCCTGCTTGTGAGCTGTTTACTGTTTACATGTCTGTTACAAACTTCAGGCCTAACACACACTCTTAAAACTCAAGGTGCTACAAAAGGTTCTTTGGTAGCGCTTTTCCACCAAAGAGGAAGCTGAACGGTTCCAGTTTGTGATTTAAATTTGGTAATCGTTTGGCCCGTTGTGATTGAGTGCCATAGAAGAACCATGTTTGGTTCCATAAAGAACTAGGTTTGTTTAGGAGATTTGTTTAAAAGGAATTTCACTTGATCTTAAGGCTTTTTTACCCAGTGCATGGCTGTTTAGTGGAGTGGACTGAAGTACACCAGTTTGTACTTTTATTATCCTCACAATTGCAATGATTCCAGGACATTTGTGTTACGTTTTCTGGGTATGAACATGAAGACGCTATAAACATTAAATCTGGGGAACCTGAGAGATACAAGTCTGTGCTACACAATATGGAATAACAAAACAAATACAGAACTCATTTAAATGTGAGGCCCCGACCACTCTTGCAGCATTAATATGGAAGTAGCACGTCTGCAGTTTCAGTCACTAATGCAGGGAAAGTGGTCCAGGGGCTTCCAGGAAATTGTGAAATCCATACATAGGACATAGGAGTGTTTGTGTGGATGGAGGTCTGGTTGTTTATGTAATCCTTCTTGCTCCATCCATGCAATTATCCACAGGAAAGTGCTGCCACAGCCCAGAGAGTGCTGAGACACGCTGGACAGAAACAAGCTGTGACACAGCTATGAATATTTTACGCACTAAAGTGGTGCAAGCCTGTGAATTATCAGCTTAAATTAAAATGGAAAAAAGTAAAGTCCACCATTCCAGAGTGCCCCGGTATCAAAGGAGAAATGGGTTTACCTGGAGGATCTCACAAATTACAAAGAGGGGATGCAAGAGAGTGTAATTGTTGTTCCTTTGAACTCCTTTTATCTAATCCCTATCAAATTCCTTAAAAGCAGTCATGCAGAAATCCAGAGTGGCATAAATATCTGTGGATTAGCCCAGCCATCAATTTTCATGAGTCCAAAAATTACTATGGCAATATATGGGGGGTGTTGGGGATTACTTGGGACAGTACTATTGTATATATAATCACAGAGTTACTGGATCCCTTTAAATAGGTTCTGGAATACGTGCGCTCCAAATATGAGAATATGAAATTATTCTAGCGGATTCAACTCAAATTAAGCATAGCCTACAAAGAAGTTCTTAAAGAAGTGTTATGTCTCATATTTTAGCTTCATGTCTATTAAAATAAGCCTGTGCTAGCCTCCCAGCTCAGTGGCATCATGTGAATGTGTGCCTAAAATCTGGGGAGAATATTGGGTAAAAGTCCCAAAATACCCATAATAATAACAGATCCATTAAAAGACATGTTGGGTAACGTCTACATTAATGAGCTCTTTCATGATCAGATAAGTATTCAAAGAAGCTGCATTTTCTTTTTGTTCAAGGCTTGGTGAGGCATTCTTTCAATAATTCAAAGCACAGAACAGGCCAGTTATTCTGGGATCAGATCATGGCTAGATCTATTGCGCGAAACGTGCGCTAGCTTATTTCAGAGTAACTGAATTACCTTCAAGAAGACAATGTTTGTGACAGGACTGCCTTCTATTAAACCAAATAAATAACTATTTTATTTCATGATTCTTGTTGCAAAACTAGGACATTGAAGCTTTTATATATTTGGCCCATATTTCCGACAATTTTAGTCACAGACCATTTCCCCCATTAGCAGCTAGTTGCTATGACAGGTAGTGTTCACTGCCACACAGCTCCATGGTCCTGGGGTCCTAGGTTCAACATCACTTTAGATCTCTGTTTTTAGCATGTTCTCCCTGTGTCTGCATCAGTTTCCATCCTCAGTCCAATAACACCAGTAATGAACCTGCACCCTGTCCTGACTGTTCCTGCCTTGTGCCCAGACACCCCAGGTAGGCTCTGGACCCATATATATATATATATATATATATATATATATATATATATATATATATATATATATATATATATATATATATATATGTCCTCTTTTAAGTTAAGAGATAAACAGAGATATAACCAAAGCCCTGTAAATTAGTTCATTTTAAAAGTTTATTCACTGAGAGTTCTACAGAAAGCAAGGAAATTCAGAAGTTTCCTTATAACACCATTCAGAACTAACAACGTGCTGAAGGACATATGTCTGGTTTTGATGCGAAGAGACATTGAAATGAAAGATATAAAAATTTCTTTGGTTAACCTTGCATTGGACTTTTAAGGCAAGCTGGCATGTGACCAATAAGAGCAACATCCTTCCAGCCATCACTCAGTAGACGATAAGAATGGAATTTCATTTTCTATCTCTGGCTGTTTACGATTTCATTCACATAATTGTGTGAGAATCACCTAGAGCCACAGAGCTGCTGGTCCTTGGAGAGACAGTACAGAAACAAACTCACTGACCAGTAGTACTTTTTTTATTTTGATGATGCTATAGAACAGTGGTATTCAATTAAATTTGTTTAGATTGCTCCGAGCAAAGGTTCAGACCTCATAATTAATTTGTGCTTCATCTCATAGTGGCGCTTTACAGTGATGACATCCTTTCTGTACCTGATAGACATACTGGTTTAGAACCTGCTGCAAGAATAACAGCCATAAACTGCTATATTCATTGCTCTTTAAAAGTGTAACAAAACCTACAGGCCTGACTCTCACATCCCTCTAGCTCTCTCTAGTGAACCGGCTATGCAAAGTATATAATCGGTTTGATTGGCCTAACTGGGAGAAGCTATTGCCGTAATACCTGCATATCATGGCCACTGTGAAATAAATAATATTCCCATTGGAATCAGGTAGAACCGTCCCTCAGTCCAAGTCTGGACCCATCTCTGCCATTTAATAAGAGACCAGTTGACCAGGGCATGGCTGCATTGTTGCCATTGTTGAAATATGACTTGCCCCACCAAAGGCCAATATGAACAATGCAGCTGCACATGAGTCTAAGGCTCATTATATTTCTACATGCTAGGAATATAAAGCCCCCAGACATTGAGCAATGGAGCAACAACGGATATTGGCCTTTTTATTAGTCCACCTCTCAAGACACTCTCATCCATGCAGTGAATGTGTTTAAGTGATGTGGAAAATGGAAGTTGAGAAAATTGGACATGAATAGAGTTCTTTAGACAGAAACGAAATACAGCCTTGTTCTATTCATAATTAAATGCTATATATACAATGGTTTTACAGCACCCCCTCTCTTTGTCTACACTGTGGGCAAATCTTATGACAAACTGTACATGACAACAGATGAGCTGCAGTCTAATTGTATATAGCGGAGACATAAGGTACATGGAGCTTAGAATTGTCCAGTGGGTAAAAGTACAGGGTAGGTGTTTCTAATAAAGTGACTTGTGAAAGTACAATAATCAATTATTTATAATGCTTTGCCATTTACATGTAATGTTTCAACTGAAGCATGCTTGCAGTTGTAGGACATCTGTAGGACATCTGCAATGTCCTGTTTTTTGCAGGGAGGCTTTTCATTTAAATGCACAAAATGTTCCAGTGTGATAGAGCAGTATGTATTACCACTGGGATGAGAAGGAATGAAGTGTGAGCTCCAAAACTAACCATGCAACATCAGCACCTGACCTCACTAGTGGTCGTATGAGTGAATGCTGTCAAATTCCCACAGAAGTGTTCCTACAGCTACTGACTTCCATGATGGTTGCTACTGCCGTAAAGGGGAACAACAGTCCTACTCCCATATGATTGTGCATTCTATATTTCATTTGTGAAAGACCAAGACTAGTGCACTCTTTTCAAATTTAACAATTTATTCACTTCAGAGGAATACAAAAAACTCTATAATTCATCTACACATATCTAGAAAACATTTCAGTCATGACTGAAGTACGCAGAGAAGAGAACTTGTCAGTGTCGCCCCTCATGACGCTGTGGATCCAGGGCAGATAGGCCGAGACCTTCATGTACACAGCCTTGTCCATCACGTTACACGCCTTGTCAAAGGACAGGATACCACCTGCATAGACCCTCTTGCTTTTATGGTCAAGGAAGGCCAGAGCTCCTCCTGCATCACCAGAGCAAACATTCTCCACTGAATGGCCGGGTTCAGTGCAGAACATATTGTTGTCTACGTATGGAGTGTTTCTCGTGAATTTGGATGAGTACTGTCCCTGACACTCGACCACACGCAAGTAGAGGAACTTAAGCGTCTCGGCCTGAGTGAAAAGTGCACCCCAGCCCCATCCTGAGATGATCCCCCACTCTCCCGCTCTTTCGGCCATGTTCTCATCCCGCTCAGGCAGTGGGATTGGGAAAACACTGTCACTGAAGGTCACTGGCTCCTTCAGCTGAATCAGGGCGAGGTCATTGTCCCAGTCTGAAGTGTTCTGGAAGCCTGGGTGCAGAAATACCTGTAAAAGATGAAAAAAAAACAGCCTTCTGAAAGAATTCGAGGCATGAATGCAGGACCTTCATAAAAAGTATGTGTCACTGCTGAATACTTTCAGCCAAAAACATTTTTGGAATGAAGAAGGTAACGTTTGCTTTGTGGATGAATGAAAATATATTCAAATATCATTTAATGACTGAATATTTTCAGCAAAAACACCACTTTTGAATGTGGCAGAATTGTAAAGAGAAGTAAATGTAAGGCATTAAAAAAAATAGAATAAAATACACATTTCAAGTTCAAAGAAAAACACCTATGGCCAAACTCAGTTACACTGATAGATTTGGCCTACCATCCTTACCAAGTGTGTGGTAGCTAAGGACTCATTTGCTGGTGTACTCCAATGGGGAAACAAACCTCAGCCAATCACAAATAAGCCAATTACATGCAAGACACTATGCAAAGTCCAGTTACCATCATTGTTTTTCTATTCTGTTAGACATTACATTGTAGCATGAAAAGATTTTCATTAATTTGACTTTTAGATTTGGCAATTTCTCTAAGTTTCAATGTCAACCATTGACCTTCACCATGACCTGCAAATAAGGAACCTACAGACACTATTAACATTTTTTTTACCAAATCAGTAACAACAAATAATATTGAATGAATAAAGAAACATGTCGTATTTTACTTAAAAACACTAGAGTGTGATTTGAACTAGGGAGAAATGAGCTCATGCTTTTGTCTCTGGTGACTCAAAGCAGCCATTTCTTCCATTGTTTCTTTTTCACATTATGAAACAGCCATTATGCTGACAACTAGTGGCCTGGGTGTGTCAGCAATTTTTTTTCATTCAGGGTCTACAAAGGGATTTGCATCACTTTGATAAATATTGTTTGCTATTTTTCAACTGTGTGTTCTTTGAAAGTTTGACTGCTCTTGTTGTTTTTACCTTCTCCACTGCCACTTCAGTAGCGTTACTAGCGTCAGCTCGTCTGAATATCCCAAGGTAAACTTTCGGGATGAGGGGCTCTTTTCCCTTGGTGTGTTCCTGAAACTTCCTGACAAAGAGGTTCCGGCCCGCAGTCAGAACCCAGCGAGGGGCGATCAGAGCTCCTCCAGCAAAGCCTCCATCCAGAATATTATCGCTGAGGAACACCATGGCCTGCCAGGGGACAGGAGTAGTGGCCATAATTCCTCCCACCATCCGCCTTCTCCTGGGTCCTAGGTAAATGATTGGATTAATCCCAAATCTGAAACCTGATTTGTAAGGAATTTCTCCTGGTGCATGGGTCAATATAAATAAATACACAGAGTACATTTATATAAACAGCTGCCAGGGCAAAACCTTTTATCTCTATTTTTAATATTTTGCCACCGAACTTATGACAAAATCCCATCACGAATGGATTCATGGAAATGATCCAGTTTCATGTAGATGACAATATTTACACCCATCAACCAAGTATTAATGTGTGTGAATACAGTACGTACATCTGAAGAGGAGGCATGGAATGAATATGCAAATATATTTACATCATATGGACCCTGAAATAAGTGAATGTGCATGTGTGCAGCATGGGGATAGTGGGAGAAGGTCTTATCCAGGAAGATTATGTGTATGTAATTTTGATTACATGTGACAGCGTGCATCTTGAATGAAGACGTATGACGACTACAAGGCAAATTACTGCCAAATCTGACACCTACAATCTCCTCTGGTCATCTCTGCTGGTAATAATTTAAAGTCTTCCTGCTGTTTGTGGTAATCTTACTGCATTACAGAGACTGTTCTACCTTCAGCGCTGTCTGCTGACGCTGGACAATCTGAGCAAAAAATCTGTGTGATGTCCACGTGAACCAGCAACAACCCAATTTCACCTACAAATTACTGTGACTTCAAAACCAAATGAAATCTGGCAGTGATTCTGATCAATAAATAAATCCTCATTACTAACACCTCCTTGTTGTACACTCACTGTCCACTGACTGTATACTTACCTTATATACCTTATATGCCAGTGGATATAACCAAATTTTCAATTTATTAATTTTTTAAACAATTATAATAAATAAACTGCATTAAAAACTAAGAATAACAATTTAAATATGGTGTTTTTTACGGGAGTAACAGCTACTACTCCTCTGCATTTCTGGACTTAACACCCCTCCAGTCAACACTTGGCATGGTGCCCTTAGACTCTTGTGCAGATACCTGAGTGCCCATTTTTACTGAATATTTGTCAGAGCTGCCATTGTGACCTTTATGAGAATTACAGGCCTAAACCATCCTGTCTAATTACATGTTTTATATTGTTGCAGAGATCTGGTGTTTTAGAAACACCTTGGCTTTCATCTTGGGTGACATTCCGTAGCTTAAGCCTGTATTTATTTTTCAGCCTAATCATACATACGTTACTAAAGGACCATTTCCAGGATTCCCAGTGATATATATCTGGCAGCTGTACAATATCTACAAAATACAGTCTGCCCTTCACAGATGTAGACGTGAATTTCTGACATATACTCATTTGAGCAGCTAGAGTCCAGTCAGTTAGGATGAAAAATCACCCACACATTGTAAACCTAAACCCTAATCCTAAACATAGCCATAATCTTAAACTCTAATCCTAAATCTAAGACTAAGTGTAAGCTCCAAAAGGTTTGAAAATTCACCCTCCAAATGTTATTTAGTGCAGTTTCTGCAGTTCTGAGCCCAGATTAGCACCAGAGGCTCTGTTGTCCCTATTACAGCTCAGAGAACATTACATTTTGATTTTGAAGCTGTAATTTTAAGATGAAAATACTACCTAGTGTTGCTTTAAAACATGAACACACTGGTCCTTGTTTGAACTCTAAGCAGTGTTTCTTTTTGTTTGCACTTTTCAAAGTTATCACCTGCTGGGGAAATGGCAGCAAAACATTTTTTCTTTACACTGCTACATGGGGGTAATCTGTTACCTGGAAAGTGCTCTTTGATCCTGTCCATGGAGAGAGCCTCTGATAGGCAGATCATTGAGCCCAAGACCAAGAGAGCCAAAGAGAGCCTGCCAAGAACAAAAACACACTAGCAGTCCACCTACAAGATGCAGACACAGCACAGAAAGCACACAACAGAGGCTCTGGTTTATTAAAGGCCAGAGATGCTGTTCTCCAGGCTGAAATATCTATTGTATGACTGGAGTTCACAGGAGTCCATTTGCAATGCTTTTGAATCATTCAAACTTCCTTCCCAGCCATGGTAAGCTTGTAAAGTAGACACTAATCCTAGCTGACCTCTAGCAAGGTGAGCTTTTTCAGTTTGGCTCTAAAACCCCTTTCACAGCACACTGCATTTTTGACATAATGTCTTTTCATAGAACTATAACTGAGCTGCCAATCCACTGTTATTATTATTATATTTTATAATTAATTAGTCTCTGTTAGAACAGAAATCTCAGGGTCTGGTTTCCCAGGTGTCTAGTGTAAATTTCTGCATTAAAGCAATCATCAGTTGCCTTTATTTTCAGTTGCTTGTTTTAATAACTTTGTAACAAGTAGTTTTATGTCCTTTATGAAGCCAGCCCCAGATTTCTGAAAGGTAAATCATACAGAAGGAGGGGTAGCACTTTTCTGAACGACAGCATAAGTCTACACAACACATACATCTTAACCCCGATAGTAACAACTGTTGACCTAGATCCTCAGGTCTAGCAAATGCACCCTATAAGTGCAATAAAACTAAAGAAGAACAAGTGAGAAACCTACCACTTCATGATGATGCTTCTCAGATGTGTTTGCAGAAAGTCGCAGAGGTGGACGTTTGTAGACTTGTGATCTTGGAGGCTGCTGCTTTACATATTTATACCTAATGGTGAACTTTGATTCGGTGTGAATGCACATTCCGTCGAGGCCCAGGTTTCACAATCTGGGAAGCTCCTGGGGAACACAGAGGTCTTTGGGCCTGAGCCACTCCAGGGAACAGGGCCAAATAAGCAGAAAAATCAGTTTTCACATACACACATAGTGGTGGAATTTTTTTGCTAAACATGTGGGGACCTTACATGTTAGGCCGTGAAATTTGGTCCAAATTAAGACATTATTGCTGGCCTTAAATAGCAGTTGCACTGAAGGGCTTATGGAGGTGCTATGTAGCTGTATGAATGTAAATCTGTGATAAAATGTTTCCCTGAAATTAGAGTTAGGGGTAATACTATTATTAGACTACTGTAATACAGAATTCTGTCAAAAGCCTCACAATTACAGTGTCCCACATTATAAGAGAGAGAGAGAGAGAGAGAGAGAGAGAGAGAGAGAGAGAGAGAGAGAGAAGGGTATTTGTACACCCTCCCTGTGGCTCAATCAATCCCTGCGAGTGGCACAAAGAGCACTCAGAGCTCAAAAGTGCAGACAGATGGGTAATGGCCTTATTGTGAAAAAAGCATAACAGTAGCTAACACAATATACCTAAATTTAGAACAGCATCCAGTACAATGCAGATGGTCAATTTGTTAACACTAATCCCAATGATTACGGTTACTTTAAATTTAGAAGTCGTGTGCATCTAGTCACAACTCACTAATGGTTTGTTTTTAAAGTAGACAGATCTTACAGCTTTTCCACAAGTAAACACAGTTCTTGGGTCTTAATGAAATGTCTGTCACATGCTTTGGTTAAAATACCACAAGGATAAAAACCCACAGCAGAGTGTCTCCCCCTGTCTAAACAGCCCTGATCCAAACAGCAGAATTCTGCACCTGTTTCTTTAAATGAGAATGAGCCACAGTTCATTTCAACAAGAGAGCACAGGGCTGAGTAGCGAGGAGCAGAAGCTCTGGTTTTTAGTCAATTTTGTTGTTTTCTGCCTCCTCTTTTCCCAATTTCTCCATATTTAATGAGTACGCTTAATCTTGGATTTGCCCTATGATGTAAACCCAGGTTGAGCATTGTAATTGGAGAGATTCAGATAAGGAGGTGGGATCTCTCTAAACGGTCTATACATCTATGTAAGACATAGTTCAAAAAATCAGAATGGAGGCAGACCACAGGGTTTGTAGGGTCCATATCCCCACATTAAGATTGACCAGTGAAAACCTTATGTTTTGGCCTTGATTTTGCAAGTGAGTGTATAGCCATAACATTAAAATACGATGCTTAATTCATTCATAGCAGCACAACACACATTAATAAATTAATAAATAACAATGTCAAATGTTGCTGTAGAGCTAAGGACAAGCCACCACCGAAATACTGCTCTGTGGTGTTCTCATGGTTCTCCTGATCACTGACACAAACAGAAAAAATATCAGAAAATACTATTCTCTACAAGTTTATTTTATTTTTTGCTATATGTGTACATACCCCTTTAAAAGTGCCACTGTGGTCTTAAAGTCCAGTTTATTACCAGTATTGTCCAGACCGGACATTCCCTAAAATAAAATCAAGTCGCTGAAAGTGGATTTATGAATCAGTGTAACTCTGCAATTAAAATGTTCTGAATAAAATGTACTATGATGTACAGATGAGGGTCCAATCACAGAGAACCACCACAGCGACAGTTGTCCTCACAGTGCAGGGTGAAAGGGGGCTAAAATAAATATGCAAAGCAACATACTGACTTCAAGCTGATTGTAGAACAAAGTGCACATATGGAAAATGGAGAGGAAAGTTTTGTGCAAAGTTTTGAGACCATCCTTTCATTTATTCAGTAAACCTATCATCTGGATACGTTTGGGATTAGTCGTATCATCAGAGGAAGGTAACACAACCAACACCAAGACTGAGCCTTAAAAGTGTGGGAAAATGTCCCCACTGACCTCTGTTACAAACTGAACACAAGTCTCCTGAAAAGAAGGGAACCTGTAATAAAGCTGTATTGCATGTGTGATAAAGATATTTCATGTTTATATTTAATTCTACTGATTTATTTTTGACAGTGTTGATAAGTGTATTATTAAATTGTTTAGAATGGTGTGTGTTCTCCCTTTGTTTGCATGGGTTTCCTCCTTGTGCTCTGGTTTCCTCCCACAATCCAAACAGTAAGTAAGATAACAGTAAGTGGACTAGCTGCCTACTGGTGCGTGTGTGAATAACTGGTTTAGTTTATGTTGCCCTTTGAGGGGTGAATTATGAACACAGTGATCTAGAAGAAGCGGTCGCAGAAATTGAATGACTGAATATAATGAATGGATGGTGCAGGATGCAGGATGGTGCACTATACTCTCAGAAAAAGGTACCATACAGGTACATTATTGTCACTAAAGGTACAAACAGTGTAAATGTACATTTAAATGTACAACAGTGGTTTTAAGGTGTAGTTGTGTTCCCTAAAAATGCATTAAATTGTCTTCTCCACAAGCAGAGCTGAATTTGTGTAAATGTTCATTATAGAACATATAAATTATTATAGACTCCAGGACTTATATAAGTCCTAGAGATGACGTGGGGTATATGAAATCAACACAACTGAATATGTACCCGTAAAAGTAACACTACACTGTATTTTTTCTGAGAGTGTAAATAAATGAACATGGCTGGCATTTACTAGCAACGGTTTGGCAACATACCACAACCTTTACATGTCCATGTTTGCTTAGACCACAATGGCCCAGGGGGAAGGCTTTAAACCTATGTGATATTAGTCACGGAGCCTGTGTTCGGGTGTCAACAACTACATTCAGGTCTTTGCCGTTTTGGTGGAAATGTTCTAGGGCAAAGTCCATCCACCCATCATTTCCTAATAGACATTACTCACAGAGCTCTGTAAATGACGGACTTTCCCTAAACACATACACCACAGTCCAATAAATGATTTACTATTATACAGACAAAGGTTTCTGATGCTCCATTATAAAGTAATAACACAAAGAAAACCATGTCTACTCAAAAAAAAAAAAGACCCTGATTCTGGTTCTGAATTGGTAGCACGGTTAGGACTGTACATCGGTTTAGATAAGAGTGTCAATGAAATGTGTTCTGTGAGTGAAACATTAGAATAAGCATTTTGTGTGTGTGTGAAGAACCTTGTAAAGCCCCAAAGAAACTTCACATGGCCGAAATGTTTTTACCAAAGGGGTGAGTTCTTCCTAGAACCTTGATATTATGCAGATGTTGGCTGACATTCTAAAGGTTTTTGACATTCACATCTCATTTAATAAACTGGCTGTCTAAAGAACTATCTGGGTTTTTCAAGTTCTTCTTGGGCATCTTTCTCATAAAGTGCGTAGATAACTGTAAATATATGGACTATGATAGATGAGCCAGAACATTAAGAACACTCACTGATGAGGTGAATGGCATTAACTGTCACTGTCAACAAAAAGGTCAAGGTCTGGTACACCATATTTTCAAAAGTTTGGGGAATTCAGCCAGTTTAAAGCTAACCAGTTGTGAACTGGACACCACAGAGCTTCATGAAATTTAATTAGATTATCTGGAGCAGAGGCCCATGAACATGTTCTCCATGCAAGTGTCAAAGCGGGGTATAAACCCCCAACATTGAGCTCTGAAAAAGTAGAACTGCATTGTCTAAAGCAGGGGTGTCAAACCAGATCCACGGAGGGCCGTGTGGGTGCAGGTTTTCTTTCCAACTACGCAGAAGCCACACCTCATTCCACCTGTTTTTAATCATTGAATCTAATCAGTAGATCTTGACTTTCAGTAGTGTGGTGGCTTTTGCGTGGTTGAAAAGAACACCTGCACCTACACGGCCCTCCATGGATTTGGTTTGACACCCCTGGTCTAAAGTGATAGAGCCAAATGACATAGTTCTGGGAAGAGGTGGAGTGGTGATTCTGATTCAGAATTCTCAGTAATGGATGTCTGGGTGTGTCTAAATACCCAGTGAACTATTTTCTCCCTATTTCCTACAGTATGTTAACAGATATCGAATCTTATTAAACTGCTTATAAGGACGCTTTTGGAGACAGAATTGCAGGTGTTTATTTCTCAGGCCGGGTAGGAACTCTATACTAATCCAATTTCTTTGAAAAGACCTATAGTACTATATAATCTGATGTCTCCACTGCACTCTGCTAAAGACACAAGCTGCTCAATGGCTTAGAAGGGCTGTCTCCAAACACAGCTTTGACAATTCTTGGCCCACTGTCCAGAAAACAAAAATCTTATTTAATGGATGTTGCAATTCAGATGGAATAACTTTGGAACGAGTGCTAACATGATTGGATTATTTTCCACAGAGGTCTGTTCAACATAAGACTTTATTTATGCGGGCAGGAATCTCCCTAATACAGAAGGACCTATTACTGGAAAATCTCTGTTACTTGATAAACACAGTAATTGCTTACAACTGATCAAAGCCAGTTGGCTCAGTTCTGCGTATCTTAAGGTGAAGGGTATATGCAACTACAGTTGATGTCAACATGTGAGATATTAATGCTTTCTTTGTTTCAAGGATGGAGCTAAGATAAATCATCATTCAACACCTGTTTTGTTTGGCATTAGAGGGTATGGAAAGTTGTTTCCCATCTACAGAGGGAAGATAGAGGAAGGAGCTGTTTGGCTCAACAATCAAATCCTCACAGAAATGTTCCAACTAGTTAAAAGCCTTCCAAAAATACCAGTCATAATATGTGAATCTACCACTTTTTAAAATTGTATTATTATTATTATTTCTGATTCCACCTGTTCACACCAACATATGGAGCATGTTTATATCAAAATGAACATACTGCCACTCCAAAACAAGCCTCTCTAAGTGCCTGTGAGATCACATTCACAGCTTGTTCTCCAGAATGCAGGAGGGTGGGTTTGACAGAATGCTCAGAATGTTGAGGTGGGGGGATTGGTGGACTGCGTAATGCTCCTTGTGCAGAAAAGTGTTACATCTGTGTAGCTCTATCCTGCACATTTTGTGTCACGCTTCCACTGAAACACAACCTCGGGCCACTCAGCTTTAATGCCATATGTGTACACACATGGGTTAAAGAGTCCCTTTCCATCAGGCACTCGGTTCAGTACGACAAGTAAAATGAGATGTGGGGATGTGGGGAACAATCAGGAGGAAGCCTGGTAAACTTGCAAATAATTTCTCATTTTCAGCATTTCTGGACTGGTTCAACTGAGAACAGAGCAACAACTTTAAGTGCAACATCATGTCATTGCCTAGTAGGATCAGTTTTGACATACATCACTTTGAAAACATGTCTCTTTTAGATCCACAAAGACAAATTGCAAGGTTACTTAGTCTTCTATTTTAAGTCCCTGAAACTTCCCCCATTTGCTAGCTCTCCCTAAATAAATCTGTGGTACCAAGCAGTGCAAGGAATGGCGAGAACATGCTTCCATTGACATTTGAAGCCAGATACATCGTCATTTCCACTTGCTGTTAACGTAACACAACTAAAACTGGGTGACTTAGCTTCTCCCACTACCTCTGCGCTCAAGGTGCAGCTAGCAAGCTCAGCTGATATAACGCATCTGGGCAGTTTGCATTCTCCTCCAGTATGTTAAGCTGTTTAGTGGTACTGCATCAGCAACAGTTCAAAAGAAGCAGTGTGTTGCTATTGTATGCAGTGTGGGAAATTCACTGACGGGTGAAAAACATCTCTCACATTTCTTTGAGATCTAAAGTGAGAGTGACATTTGACATTTCTCCTGTCTCATTTTCTGGTTTATCAGATCGTGTACAGTTGTTAGGAATCCTGTTCTTCTACTGCTGTTTTGCAGTAGAAGAACCAATGCCCAAAATATGTCCTGAAGAACTAAATGTAGAACTAGTATTTAATGGCCACATCGACTTGAAATAAAATAAGTGAAGGGTGGTTAATAACTGAATAACAAGCTAAGGGCTCGCCAGCTGTCATTAGACGGATTTATTTCACTTGTGTTTACATCAGCTGTGTGTAGACTAAGTGGGTAATTGCTCAGACAAGAAGCGACTGCACGGGGCCATTAGCATAGCAATCAGAGCGATTCATACTGTCAGCCTGCACGGGCTCTTAATAAAGCGCTAATGACGAGGCTGCGCTGTTAGGGCCCACAGGTGAATTAAAGATGGAAGTGGGTCATGTGTCCTGCAGCAATACTCTGAACACGACCTCGCTATCGGGGAATGATGCTGCCGCTATTATTTATTCTGCAGTTTTTCTGATTTAATTTTAAAACATGCTATTTCCAGCAGTGGGCAGACTTTTCAAATACACGTTCAAATACATTTGTACTTTCCTGAGTAAATTCTTTACTTCAAGAATGAATGCACATTTTTTCCATTCATATTTCAGCCCAATGCCAATGTAAATTTGAAGAAGGAGGGATAATATTTATTTCTCAAATTTCTTAGGCATCTGAAATTCACATGTACCTCTTCAAAGGGTGAACTACATTTCACACACATTGTATGAAGGCAAACTATTATTTGGAACACATTTCATGACCACGTAAAATACAGAATAGTTCGAATATTCATAGAATAGCCATAGAAGATTTCATACTAACTGTGAGGGCAAATTTTATTTCATACTCATTGTATGAGGGCATATTATATATTGTACATATCCTATGAGGGTGTACTCTAGTTCATACACATTGAATGAAACCGTTGCGTGCAATGGACACACACTTATCCAGTAGAGGCCTTTTGAAAGCATGAAGATGAAAGACTATTTTTACGAAGAGATCTGCTGTCAAGCTGCTAATCAGAATATGGAGCAGTAGGGGCAGATTCCCAGCAGCTATGCAACTTATGTTATGCTTAAATGATGCTTCCGAGTCCTCCAGCTGTTGGTGAAAATCAGGTCACACTGTCTCCCTACCTCAGTGCCTAACAGACTGGAACACGGCCCCATATCAAAGCCCATCTGTTTTACTTGTAAACATGAACGCTGGTGAACAGAATGGCGATTAGCTGAATATTCATCCTTGACGTTCTTCTGCTGTGGAGACCTGAACACTCATCACTCAGTCTCATTAGCCTGGTACTCTTGCCATTACCTTAAATTGAATTTGGTAGCCTGCGCTTACTGAAGGTGCAGGAAACATTTGGAGCCCTGAACCAATGGGAAACTTAAATTTGTTTAGTTACAAATCTAAAACAGAGCGGCATGGCGTTGCAACAGACGGTGTTGCTGCCAGACAGCTCCAGGGGGCTGGGGTCCTGGGTTCAATCATAACAAGGGGTTACTGTCTGTGAGGAGTTTGCTGTGTTCTCCCTGTGTCTGTGTGGGTTTCCTCCAGGTGCTCCAGTTTCCACCTACAATCTAAAAAAATCACATTGGATGCGTTCCTGCTTTGCACCCTATAATTCTGGGTAGACTCCCCACCCACCGCAACCCTGATCAAGATGAGTCAGTCACAGAAAATTAATGAATACATTCTGTGGAGGAAAAAAAACAACAACCAGACTGTACTAAATCTAGTGTAGAACAAAGGATTTGGAAACCAAGCCTGGGTCTGTTTTTCTTAAACAAAACCACAACAACAAAATATAGTAACTGAGCTTGTGTTCACTGATGTTTTTATGGATTATAAACACTAATCCAACTTCGCATAATTCATGGTGACCTTAGGCTCAAATGCAGGTGTTTTACAGCAGCCCATTTTATACTTTTCTGTGGATTATACAAACTGTGTGCAGAACTGGACACCTGTGTCCACAGTAGATACAACTTAAAGTTGCTGAATACACTCAATTTACTGGGGTTTCCACAAATATTTGGATATACAGTGTGATAACAGTTCCACTTAAGTGAAACTGCAAGGCATCTGCTCGGGAAGAAGCAACTAAAAGGATTTCACTAAAGGTGGGTACTTTCCCGCCTCTTTTAGCTCCCAGATTGTTTTTCATGTGGTGTCATTTTTCTGTAGAAATGGTCAAAGCACAGTTATCAGGAACCAGACTTGTGAGTCATAAATAAATAAACCATAAAACGCACAAATTACAGCAACAACTATGAATTAGATATACTAAAAGTAAATAAGAAGACAAAGAAACCCCTAGCCTACGCTAATGTTAAAGCTACAGCTAATTACTAAATCCACAAGGAAGAACAATAATACAAAATTGCTAAAACTAATGCTAATAGCAAACTAAAACATTGTAGACAAGATTATCAAGGCAAGGAGAGGATGGCCACAAGACAAGAACAGAGGGAAGTGCAAGGTGTCGCACAAAGTCTCTGTGATAATCATTTGAAGCCGTGCTATAATGAGCATGAGAACCAGCCACAGGTGTAACACTCAGAAGAGGCACAGCGCTGGGTAGGTGTTGTGCCGATAGCACACCCCCATCCTGATTCCCCTCCAAAAGGACCCTCGGGCAGCTGACGTGATGCCTGATTAAAAAGCACCTTTTACTCGTTACTATCAATAAGGTACGCAAACCAGTCCATAATTTACTGAATGCATTCTGTGTATTAAATCATTTATTTCTATCCACGCAGAAGGCCAAAATATGAGCAGATATTAATATGCTTGCTTTTTTTTATAAACATTACTTTGTCCTCCTTTGTCCCTAAAGCCTTATGTTGGAAACAAAACACAGCAGAATTGGCAACTGCATTTGTGAAACAACTCCATGTTGGAGTGTTGAAAAGAATTATCACTGACCAAGGAAATGAGTTGGTGAACCAGGTGCTTATTTGTTTTATATAATTTTAATTTACAAATGTCTTATGGATGTGCTAGTGATTTGCTAGTTGCTCAAATTTGTGTGTAGGCTTAGTGTTAGGACCCCTGACAGACACAGCTTACAACACAGAGCAGAGTTATTCCAACTTTCACCTCTAGAGGGCCCCCTTGACAGTTCTTTGAGAAGTTGGGCTCCACCCAAACTAATACAAACTTACCACAGTGTTTAAAAAAATATGGTCCAAGACATTTATTATGTATCATTAGCTAATTGCGAAATAAAATAAAATAACAGCACATAATGATACGATCCTCTCTTT
Organism: Hoplias malabaricus; assembly: GCF_029633855.1. Lineage (NCBI taxonomy): Eukaryota > Metazoa > Chordata > Actinopteri > Characiformes > Erythrinidae > Hoplias > Hoplias malabaricus. The sequence goes on along the minus strand of NC_089815.1, from coordinate 5,570,183 downwards.
TTTTCTGCACCTATGTACCGAACACTGTTCTGTGGTATTTCTCTCCTCGTTTCTGGGCCCACAACCATCTTAATTTCAAATTTCATTCATTCATTCATTCATTTATTCAATAAATAAATAAATAAATAAATAAAAACAATACTTCTAAATTAAATCGAGAATATAAGGGTGACTATGAAAATACAAACATTGTATATTAATGTAAACATCATTCAAACATATTTTATTTCATTCTCTATCCTCACCTGTGCAAGTCAATTCGTTCACTTTGAATACATATAACAGATGTTTGTCTTACACTATTTTTTTAATCTGGGCATTTATATTTAGCTGTAAAAACGTTTGCAATAGAAATTAATGCAGCTAACACAATCAGCTGTGGATTAAGTGTTTGATTAGCATTTATGCTCAGAAAACCAGATCCTATTGCAGTGAGTATTTATCATTATCAGTGTGGCGAAGATAAGCTCATTGACGCCTAACTGAGAATGTGCAAAGCTTATCACAGTTGCTGGGAATTAGCCGTCCTCGACTGTGTGTGAATACAATGTATCCAGACTGACTGGCACATCAGACAGTGTTTTTACATTTAAACTACAGCTTTATCCTTTTATAATACTATTGTTCAGTTTCACACTCGTTGCGTGTTTTTGTTTATTTTAATGTCTTTGAATAGCTTTTTGTTTATGTATTTATGTAGTAGGCTAATTGGTATTAGCAGTTGTTAACTACTGTTTTTGCTCGTCCTGCTTCTGTATAATGCTATAAACTGGCTCTTAAAATTATAAGTATCTTTGATAGATGTGCACAGTAAAAAGACATTAATCCTGATCACTCTTACATCTCTATTGACTAGGACGGGTCTTGAATTCAGTGCAGCCTCAGGCAGCACAAGACTTTATTTAACATGGGAAGGTATGCATCAGCATTGCTTTAGACTTCAGCTCTAGGCTAATTTTCATTATTCAGCACCATTCGTTCAGTATTCGTGGTGTGTTATATGGCCAGAAATTTGTGGACATCTTGTCATCCAGCATATGTTCTGGCATTCAATAATTAATAATTTAGTTCATTTTGCTGCACTTACAGCTTCTAGTCTTCTGGGAAGACATCAACATTTTTCTGCTAGAATTTGATGGCACACAGCCACGATTACAGGTCAGCCAGTAATGATGGACAGTCAGATTTGGATTGCTCCAGCTCCTACCAGAGATTTGATGGTGCTTCATCAGACCAGTGATTACTGTCCCAGTGCTCCACAGCCCAAAACTAGGCAGTTTTGTACATTTGTAGCTGACATTTGGCATTGATTTATAACCATAGTGATAGCTCTCCCAGAATATACATCATGTACATTAATATACAACATGTCACATACAGCAAGCAAAGAGATTCTGGTAAACACTGGCAGTACACAGTGCATACAAATTCAGTAGCAGGTGACTAATATATGAGCAAATTATCAGGCAAATACACATTTCCCAGAGACATGACACAACACAGAGTGAACATTAAAGAAGCTGTGTAAAAAGTGTTTAGCATGACGTCTGTTATTTGAAAATTGCCACATTTCAAATTAGGAGTTTGTTAAGAACAGAGCTCTGTATCCCCTCTGCACCATGTTGATACTATAACACAGAGCCCCCACTGCAAATAATTCAGTCTGACTAAACAAGGCTTTTTCAGAAGGCACCAGACAGTCTCCTCGGTAAACAAGGCAAGATGTACTTGTATATCTTCCTAGTATATGTGCTTAATGAAGACGCTTCTTAGCAAAGACCCACTGCAAAAACTATTTATGCATCTGCAAATATGACCTAGATCCGCGAAGTTTCTAGGCACAATGTATATTGAGTGATTTTGAGTTTCACAAAGTCCATAGAAAAGCATCAAAATCCAATGGGATGCTCAGGAGCAGCTGAACATGAGCCAAGAGCTACAGAAACAGTACTATAATCATTTTGGGAGAGCATTACATAAACAAAAAACACAGCTTGGTTTAAGGTTATGGGATCACAGATATAAAGGCTAAGACATAAAGATATATTGTTAAAAAGAACGGCCCAGGTATTTAGGTATTCATAGGAATATCTGCGATAAAAGTCAGAAAGACTGATAGAAGTCAGTCTCCAAACACAAGCAGCTACAAAAACCCCACCATAAATAGAAGCTCGATTTGTCACTAGTCGTTTTTAACAAAGAAAATGCCGCTAAGAGGTTTAAGAAAGTCTCCGGTTCAACTCAGAACAGAATGAAAACGTAACGCTCCCACGGATCTTTACACCAAAGGATCGCTGATTCGCTCATTTCGCTGTCAATCAAAAAGGGATTCAGCCTCAGACAGATCACCCAATCATCATGCAGAAGCTGAGCGTCCGGGCCAGCCGAGGCCAGCCCACTGCCCCATAGACCCCCAGAGACGCTGAGCGTCCGATGGGCGGGACAAAGCTCAGCATTTATCCAATGACTCGTCTCGTTTCGCTGCACTTCGCTGCTTCGCTATTGAACTCTGTGGATGCTCAGCGTCCTCACTGTTTATGGCACTGTGAAACTGCGGGAATGACTGAGAGGAAAGCCGCGTCTTTACCAGTGATAAGAAGCTGATTCTGAAGAAAAGTTAAGAAAAGTTAGTTGTAGTGCATATTTATTCAATGACATGTACACACAACAGTATATATTTGATCACCTATTTTTTGACATTTTTAGATGTCTTAGAGCAATCGCCTCTGATATATATACCCACTATTAAGGCACAGGCACCATTTTACATCAAACTGGGACAAATAGTTGGATTTTTTTAATTTGTTCAGAAGACTTTGCACATGTATATTTTCAGCCCAGAGGAACAAGAATAACATTTACGCCTGGGGGTTTAAGAATGCAATGATTCATTATTTCACAGTGGGTGGGGCTAATGCTCTAAGGGCTTTATTTAAAAAATTACACAGAGTATACCTTTAACAGCATACACTAGATTTCAAGGTATTTTCCAGCTTCAGAGTTAGTGGTACAAATGGGAACAGGAAAAGGGCAGGAAATCATGTCACTCTAGTTCATCAGCTTGATCTGTGAGGTGTATTCATCCGGAATGACATAGTCATAATTATAAATATGAAAATTATAAACATTTTGCATAATATATCAAATTTAAGATAATATAGGAAGTAGATATCTGCTACACACTTCTGCAGCTTTGTGTGAGAAATGGCTGTTTACAGCATGCAAAATGAAAGGTGACATTAGTTTAATAATTTCAATGTACACAATATATCCAAAAATCCACTGTGGACACGGGACATCCAGAGGTGCACACCCATCTTGTATATCTCCATAGAAATGAATGGAACCAAATGGAACACAGAGGAGCAGCTGCACAGATTAAGGTCCACACCAAGTATCAGCTAATGTGGGATGAAGACGCTCTCTGTACCTCTCTGGAGGCATGGAGCCTCATCTAATACCTTTTGGATGTGCTGAAGAGTTGTTTGGGACAGAAATGTTCTAATATGTTTTACAGTGTTTTAGAAGAACGGCACACCTGATTTTTGTAGAAATGTGGAATGACCAATCATCCACAAACTTTGGATCAGGGAAACAGCATCTGAAGTAAGAACTGTTCAGGAGCAGTTTAAGGAGCCTGCATCTCAGTGCTCGTGCTGACCATCCCCTGGCCAACTCCACGTGGGCACAGGGCAGAGAGTAATATGAAATTAATGTGTGTATCTGTGTGTATGATAATGTATTTAATTCTCTGAGGGGACGATATGCCACAGGACTGATAAGATAAGACGAGTCATTGTGGGCTCATTTACATTCAGCACATGGGCTAATATATGTATATATACACATCTATCTATCAACCTATATATCTAGAAGGGAAACAGCTTTAGAAATACCTCACAGAGCAACAAATGCAGTGTGTGTGTGTGTGTGTGTGTGTGAGAGAGAGAGAGAGAGAGAGAGAGAGAGAGAGAAGGGAATGTGAAATTAAAATAGTGAGAATGCTGAGATAAAGGGAGAAAGGAATAGAAATCAAAAGACGGACAGAGTGACAGGAGAATGGTAGGAGAATGGAGTGGAGGTGAAATACATCAAAGAGAGAGAGAGAGAGGAAAACAGGACAGTGACAGAGAGAGAAAATAAATGAGTTAATATAGTTAGTCATAAAGAATGAGGGAGTACAGGGAAAGAAAGTCAGGGAAAGGCAAAAATGGGTAAAAAGAAAATCAGAGTAAAAGGGCGATTAAATGAGTGAAGAGAGCGAATGCAGAGAGGGGGGGGCATGATTGCTGTAGGAAATGGGATTTGGAATCAGCAGTGAGAGCTAAGAGCAGACGCAAAGCAAAGTGACAGATTTTTTTTTTTGGGGGGGGGGGGGTGCATCATGCTGTAGACAGCTGGAGAGAGCTCGGACGACAAGAGGAAGAATATCCCCTGCTGTAGGAGCCCCCACAGGGGAGAGGAGAGGGCAGTAAACACATTAAAAAAAAGGAGAAGGAAGAGGAGTATGAGGAAGAAGAGGAAGGGGAAGAAATAAATTATGATGAGGAGGAGGGGAGAAGAAAAAGAGGAGGGAGGGAAATGGTGAAAGGATGTAGGAGAAGAGGGGTAGAAAAAGAAGTGGATGAGAAGAAAAGGAGAGAGGAGATGGAGATGGACAGAGAGCAAGAGAGTCAGGGTGAAGGGGAGATAATCAGAGTGGCTTAAGGTGAACGAAGAAAGGGGAGCAAAGAGAGCAAATGATGAAAGAGTATAGAAGGAAGACTAGCAGTGGAGTGTGGTAGAGAGAGAGAGAGAGAGAGAGAGAGAGAGAGAGGGGATGGGAGACAATCAGAAAGGCTTAAGGTGAACAAAGAGGAGAGGAGAGAGCAAGAGATGAAATCATAACGAAGGTACACTTAGGGGGTGGAGTATGGTGGCGAAAGAGCAAGAGTGAGTGGGTGATTGAATAGAGAGAGAGAGAGAGAGAAAGAAAGAGGGAGGGAGGGGAAATCTGTGCGGAGAGCCAGAGCGATGCTGAAGTTGTAAATGCTGCATATGTGCTGAAGTGTGTCATCTGTCCACCAGCAAGTGATGTGTGTATTCTCACCGGATGCTGTGTGTTATGCCAAAGCTAAACCTGGACCTATCTGCACACCTCAACTGGACTCTGCTCACTCAGACACCTCACTGACCACTGGACACTAGTGTGCGCTTCCAAATGTTGGGAACTAAGGAGACTAAGAGGATACCTTCCAGCCAAGATATGCAGGTAAAGAGAATGCTTCTGTGTATTTCATTATGTATAAACAGTAGGTCAGACCGATACAAATCTCCAAAATGGCTTGGAAACAAAGCTGTTTGCATTAACAACCATTAAATATAAAGAGTGTTTTCCCTTATTTGTGAAGTTACCTTATTGGACATGCAATATTTTGTTCCAAACAGAGATATGCACACAAACATATTAATCAATTTCTGAATATGGTATTCAAATGGTAATGGGATAAAGTGCATCCCAGTGTTAGTTTTCTTAAGAAGATACAGTTTGTATCCAAAATTTTATAGACACCCTTTATAACTGGTGATTTCAGCACTCATTCTGGACACATGTATAAACTCCACCAAAAAAAAAATAGCTAAAAGTTGGACTATTAGAAGCAGCGACATTTGCTCAGTGTCCAGTCCCCAGCGCTGGGCTGTGGAGCAGGGGAACCGGAGTGATGGAGAATGAGTCAGACTGGTGTGTGTGATCCAGAAACCGATCTTCCAACATAAGCACCTGACCTCACTGATGCCCTTGTTGCTGAATGACATGAAATTGTCACAGAAATATTCCCCCGGTAATGGGGAACGTTAGCGTTTAGCAAGCCGGACAGCAATGTTCTTTAGCGGTCAGCGTTTGCTTATCAGAGTTATTCTCACTGTTTTGCTCGCTCATTTGTTTGTAATTGTTTTGACGTCAGTTTTTGTAGTACATAATCTTCAGGTACTAGGTAATATTCTCTAGGCTTTAGGTAGGTACCCACTGTGAATCACTGGGGCACTTCACAGGGTGACACACACGCACACGTAGGGACACTTTTGAGTTTGGCCATCCACCTACCAACGTGTGTTTTTGGACTGTGTGAGGAAACTGGAGCATCAGGAGGAAACCCATGTGGACACAGAGAAAACACACCACATTCCTCACAGAAAGTCACCCGGTGCGGGACTCGAACCCACAACCTCCAGATCCCTGGAGCTGTGTGACTGCGACACTACCTGCTCGACAATTGTATACTCAGTGATGTCTAATATATTAATGTAATTTATTTATTTATTCATTCATTCATTCATTCATTATCTGTAACCGCTTATCCAGTTCAGGGTTGCAGTGGGTCCAGAGCCAACCTGGAATACCTGGCGGGAATACACCCTGGAGGGGGCGCCAGTCCTTCACAGGGCAACACACACATTCACTCACACACTACCAATGTGTGTTTTTGGACTGTGGGAGGAAACCGGAGCACCCGGAGGAAACCCACGCAGACACAGGGAGAACACACCAAACTCCTCACAGACAGTCACCCGGACCGGGAATCGAACCCCCTGGAGCTGTGTGACTGCGACACTACCTGCTGCGCCACTGTGCCGCCCTTTATTTATTTATTTACTCCATATTCTCCCCAATTTTGTAATTGCAAATTCTGCCCTTTTGATAGGTCAATCACAATTTCATCATTGACCCTCTACATGTTTGGAGGAGAACACTTCTCACTTCTGTAACAGACGCCTTATGGTAGGGAAAACAGTGCCACACAAAAGCCCCCTGACCATGACTAATAGTCTGCCACTTCTCCATGATGCATGTTGTCACATTTCTGCATTGTGTTATTACAAATTCATGATACATTTTCAGACTCCTGTTTTATAAGGAACTAAAAAACCCTCCCTAAATTCAAAGAACCTATTCTGGCATCTTTACTTTTAACACTAAGGAGGCACTAAACTGTTAGGAGCCAGACAAAAGACACAGGGTTCAGCTGAAGAAGATGGAGGATGGATAACAGAGAGATTCAGGCTACTCCTGTCACGTAGAGGTCAGGAGAGTGATGGCTCCCCCGGCTACAGGGGCCGCGGCCAAGGTTTCTGCATTATTCCACATGAATGTCTGCTGTAGCATAGCCTGGCCACAGAGTCTTGACCTCACCCTCAGCGCACTGACCCCACACTCTCTGCTCTACACAGCTTTAGAGTGGTCCCTCTCCACTGAAGCCCCTCCACAGCCACTCAGAACATTGCCTATGCACTCAGCTCAGATTTGCACACTGACTCTGATCTCGGTTTTGGCCCAGTTTTGAAAGTGAGCGCGTCATAACAGGAAGCAATTTTTTTGTCTTGTTTGTTTTTAAACATCTTCGTTCTGCACACAAGGATTATGCAGAGTATGGGGAATAGCTTGGGCATAAATTATAAGCCATTTCTGGAAGTACAAGGTACAAAATTGTTCATTCATTCATTATCTATAAGCGCTTATCCAGTTCAGGGGTGGGTCCAGAGCCAACCTGGAATCATTGGGCACAAGGCGGGAATACACCCTGGAGGCTTCACAGGGCAATGCACACATTCACACCTACGGACACTTTTGAGTCGCCAAACCACCTACCAACTTGTGTTTTTGGACCGTGGGAGGAAACCGGAGCACCCGGAGAAAACCCAGGCAGACACAGAGAGAACACACCACTCCTCGCAGACACGGGGAGAACACACCACTCCTCACACATAGACACTCGGAGGAAACCCATGCAGACACAGGGAGAACACACCACACTCCTCACAGACATTCACCCGGAGTGGGACTCAAACCCACAACCTCCAGGTCCCTGGAGCTGTGTGACTGCGACACTACCTACTGCACCATCGTGCCTCCCACAAAATAGTTCTATTAGCCTTAATATAATATATATCCTAATATATGTGCACTTCTGTGCAAAATGATCTTCATTGATTTAATTTGAGTTAAAATGGCCATTAAGTACAAATCATTCATATTGAGGAGATATTTCTTACAAAACAACTCAATGCTGAAACTACAGCATTGAGCACTGATCAAAAGTGTGTAAATATTTGTTCATGTTTTCTTGAAAAACTAAAAGCAGGTGTCCTGAAGAGAACCAAAGCTGTTATAAAGGTAAAGAATGGACACGAAATACTGAGATACAGGGATTCTCTTTCGATTTTGGGAAAATAATTGTTTCACTGAAAAACTTCCACTTAATGTCTGTTTTGTTTAGAAATTACATAAATCAGGGGTGGTCTCTGACTTGCACAGCACCATAGCTTTTTCATCCTTTTTGCTCATTGTGCTAAATATGTGCTCACCTTTCATAATGATCTGTCTTGATTGTTCTGAAAATACCATAAGAAACTCTAATGAAAGAATATAGCCCCCCAAGCTCATTCATTTGGGACAAGCACTTAGTAATGAATTGAAATAAATTGTTTCATAAAAAAAAGAGTCTGTCTGTACAAACCACTACGGCGCTCTTTGGAGGAAAGTCACGTCTGTAATGAGACGATTATAATGACACAGACCTGATTCATAATGAAGTAGATTCTGCATACACCACGTCCCTTCAGACTTCATTAAAAAAGCGGCGTACTTTCTGCTAAACGTATGTGTAATGAAATATGTAGACCTTTTAGATGGAGAGAGAGATTGAGTGGGCCTGTGTGTGTGTGTGTGTGTGTGTGTGTGTGTTTAAGTCTGAGAGCATTCAGTAAATTTCAAGGTGTAAGTAGATGTCCTGCTGAGCTGCTGTCATAACTAGCAAGCAGCCCTGCATGTAATATTAGGCATGCTATGTCTAAGTTAGCGTTAGCGCAGAAAGGGCTAGAGTGTGGATGTTTACAAATAGTAGCTTTATATTGAGGGACATAGCAATAATTAAAATAATGAAGCACTGATAAAGCTACATAAAAATCTTCTAATATATTTTACAAATGTTCTAAAATTTGTGCCAAATCCTTTATCATTTTAAGTGTATCAAAAACAACAATAGTGAATAATTTTAAACTTAATGTTCATTTTTTTAATTTACAGAATTAAATTCAGATTTCCAAAAATGTGTGATGTAAACCCAAATTTTTTTTATTTTAAACATTTACATTTTTTTCCATCATCATAAAAGAGATGAAACACACACCAAGATACAATGCATGATGGCCATTACAAAAATTAACATGGGAAAGACAAGCTTAAAATAATAGACAATACACTGATATAAGCTGGATTATCTACCAGAAAATACTCAGTGGAGATATGGTGTGTACACTACAGTTGTATTGCCGTGATTTTCTGTGTTTGTACATGATTAAATTATCCCAGCACGTGTCAGTATTGTTGTATTGTACCACTGTGTTTAAACACACTGACAGTGAAGTAATGTCAGAAGCGGCAGCTGAACTAATGAGTAGCTGGTGGGGGAAGTGAAAACAGCTCATATTCTCTACACAGGTCAACACACACTGACACACACACTCATTAGGCCACAGCAAACATTTGTGATAGTTGTTTGACTCTTACTCACGCGCCCACACCATAATTAAAGGCTTTCCCCATGTTCCTGTCAGTGCTACTTTGATAAGCTCTAATTAGCCCATGCTAGCTGGTTTTAGAATGCTAGCACGGCTAAAGTCTGAGAACCAGAAAGGAAGTTCAGGCATGAATTATATATATTACAAATCCAACTTCATTTCTAGGGCTGATACAATCCTACGATACAGGATATAGCTTCTTATACTTCACATGTTTGCTATAATCACTTGATTTGTGCAAGTGCCGCAGTTGAAACAGCTTCTCTTAGCTCTGTGTCTCACACGTACAAAGTCAGACAAAATTTAGACAAAATCAGAAGATTGATCGATTGAAGGTGTTTGAACGATGTGTCCATAGTGCAATGTGTTAAACAGTCATTTCATATTCAAAGTGTGGAGAAAAGGCTTATTTTTATTATGTACCCAGAGGGATCAGCAACATTCTCTCCACAGGTACAGAACATATTTATTCACGGTATTCAAGGTATTCACATATATATACTCTAAAGCTGTCCCTCCAAAATCCAAATGGGAAAACATCTGGATGTAAATATATTATGAAGTATACATTGTTGTGCACAAGAGCTAATCACCTTTGCCCCTATGTCACAAAGAGTGTCGGTTCCTGTGTTGCTTAGGGACCTGAGTGACTATGGGTCTTTTGTTGCGACCCATTCTGTGTTACACAAGGCCATGTATTTCTTAATGTCCTGCATAACAAAAAGGTCCTGTGTTACTATGGCTAAGGACCTGTGAGTCACTCTGGGTAAAGTCAGATATGAATTAAAAGGCTGGTGAATATAATGGATTGACTTTGTAACTATATTTGAATGAGAATTCTCTTTAGGCCCAGGTTACTGGGAGATTACAGAAAGTGGGCTCAGGCGGAGGAACACCGTTCTGTGTCAGGAGAATGAACACACGCATAATCATTTAAATCCTCCTTGAAAATTCCACCTTATTCACAACCGTGACATTATTTCTCTGCCTTAGGGAACATTTGCATGGTCATGGTCATGAGATATAAAAAGCATCGTTAAGGACTCAGGTCCTATATTTTTCTGCTTTGACAATTCTCAAATAATGATATTTCTTTACTTAGCTGTACATTAGCTGATGAATAATAAAGTTATTCTGGTTTTAATTCAGCTTTTACCAAGGCTGATATATAGACAGAGACAGAGAGGTTCAGTATTGTTTATTTGATGATCTACGAAGTGCGATTTCTGACTTTTTCATGTTGGTCTATGTGTGAAACCATTTCACCAAGCCATCATTAAGTCATTACATACAACATATAACCCATAGATATTTGTCTTTGTGGTGGCTCAATGTGCATCTCTCTCTCTCTCTCACTCTCTCTCTCTCTCTCTCTCTCTCGCTCACAGGGTTACCATAAATCAGAGGCAACAGCCCCCAGCAACAGATTTACTTAGGACCTTTCAGCACCTTGCTTCCTGTTGCAGGGGTCAGCATTGTGGCATGGCTGCAGTGGTGGCCAATCTGAGCATCCCCTGGGGGACAGGGGTGATAATGGGCTTCACAGACACTCCTAATCAGACAGTCACCGGCTCCCTTGCACCTCTCTGCACCGTGTGTTGCTGTGGACTGCTCAACCGCACACTGGCCGTGGTCTTCATGGTCAGTCTGGCTTTCGCCATAGTCGTGGGCAATGTTGTCACCCTCACCGTCTTCATGCAAACCCGCCAGTCCCGCACACCACAGGGCTACCTCAAAGGTATCCTACATCTGCGTTTAATGCTTACATAGAATTTAAAACAGGTTCAGCTTGGTGTCCAGTAGAGGGCGGTGTCTTGTATATTTGTGCACAACTGGTTTCACATTTTGAGCCAATATTAGTGAAACCCTATTATTATTTAATTTATTTATTATTTTTGTGTCTTTTTTCCACAGTGTCTTTGGCTGTTGCTGACATGATGGTGGGGGTGTTGGTGGTGCCATTTTCAGTCTACACAGAGATATCATTGATGGTGACCAGTGTTCCTCCAGTGTGGTATCAGGTGGGTTCAGAAGTCTCTCCTGGGGTTAGTAACAGCTCCTGGCAGCCGTGCATGCTGATCGGCCCTGTGTTTGCTGGCTGCACCTTCGTCTCCATCAGCACCATCTTTCTGATGACGGTGGAGCGTAGTGTGGCCATCTTACGGCCTCTTCACAAGGACACTCTGGTCACACGGAGAAGGACACTGCTGCTGATCTTTGTGTCCTGGACAGGGAGCTTCTTGCTGGCCATGGCTCCTCTGATACTGAGCAAGAGCTTCACCCTGGAGTACAACGAGTGCAGCCGCATGTGCAACTACGCCCCTCTCCTGGTGGGCCTCCAGCTGCCAGCTGACTCCCACATCATGCTGCTCTTCCCTGCCTTCGATTTCACTCTGCTCGGAGGCACCCTGGCTGTCAACATCATGTCCTTCACCAGCATCCGGCGCTACACCCGCAAACGCAAGCTTCTCTCAGAGGGCAGCCTGGGCCTGGAGGCCGGAGGGTCTGGCGGCTGCCCCCATAGACCCTCTTTCTCGGACATCAAAGCAGCCAAGACCATTGGCATCCTGACCTTTGCCTTTACCGCCTCCTTCTCACCAATCGCCGTCTTTGTGCTGGGAAATGTGGTGGGCTACACCTGGTGCAACTTCTCCTTCCTGGCCTTCTGGATCCTGACAGGGAACAGCTGCTGCAACGTCATCATCTACAGTGTGAGGGACCAACGTTTCAGGAAAGGTGTGATGCTCCTTTTCCACAAGGACCGCTCACCCCCACACTCTGAAAAGAGCTAAAAGAGCCCCGGGGCTTGGAATCAAAGCCAAGCCCCTAAGCCTCTGTTTCGGACTCTGTTTTGGACACCTTCTGATCACGCTGTTGTCTTCAGGAATTTCCTCCATATGGGGGCTTGCACTTCAGGGACCAAAAAATCTAAAATCAACCCCCAGGGATTGTGAAAAAATCCAGATATTTGTGTTATTATTTATTTATTCTTCAAAGCTGTCATGTCATCTGTGTGAACTGGAATATCTGTTTATTTCAGAGGCTTCACTGTAAACACTCTTGAAACTTGTGAGAGAATTTAAAATCTCAAAGCAGCAGGATGGTTAAAGATTTCAGGAGTTTTCAACAAGATTTCAACATCCTGCTTTGATTCTTTATCCAACAATAGGCTGCAAATAAACGGCTATGTTTTTAAACAGGGAATTTAGCAGGAGCACACTCCTGAAAGGGCTTCAGGCCATCACAGGGCAGCACACACTGACCCAGGAACTCACACTATCACGCCTATGAACAATTCTGCAAAGTCAGTACAACTAATATTTGATTTACAAGCCTGACATTGGAAGATCAAACAAATCTAATTTGGTAAAACAAGCAACTGCAACACAGCTGCTGGGAAATGCCTCATAGAATATCACACTGCCTCCATATTTTGAAGATGATTATGTGATGCACTTTATCCTGATATTAAGGGGTGGTTTTCAGGGCACGGTTTAAGTCAAGTATTTTTTTAACTGTTGCTTTAAATCTAACAGAAAGCTTCTCCTAAACTGTAATTAGTTTAACTTTGGGTCGTCCACTAACCTAAGTACAGCATCAACAGCTTATATTTCTACATTCACTGCATCAATGCTGTGTCTGAGCCACTATCCAAATAATGCCTGTTCTGTGGTGGTTCTGTTGGGGTCCTGCCCATTGAGGAACAGAGAGAAAGGGGCTGAGTGCCAGAGTGATTTGATTTACATCTAGAAAAGAGGTTTTACTAAATATATTAAAGCCAAAAGTAAACCTCAAACACAAGCCAAAGCAGATAAGTCAGCTTTTCATTTCCTCAGTGTTGACGTAGCGGGTTAGTGCAGGGTTTCAGACACAGCAGCACTCTTTGTTACTCTTCAAAAAGTGAATCCTACCTCCTCTTGTTTCTTTTGCACAAACATAGACGTATGCTCTTTTTAAACCAATGCTGCTTAATACAGATAAAAGACCCTTGCCTTGCTCAAGAGCATCTCAGCCTTGGATGTTGAGTGAAGGAGATGGACAATTTTGCTGGTTGAGAACTGTTGCTTTCCCAAAGCATTAGGCCATGACTGCTTCATAACTCTGCCAGGAAAACCACATCCTTGAACAGCTGGGGGTCATTTTATATTATTCATCTGTATTTGAAGGTTTCGTTGAGTGTATTCTCTGTACAATCACTTTTATGAATTGTCCTCGTGAGATTATTATTTTTATTCATTGCAAAATGTCTATAGAGATTAACCAGTCTTTTCTGATCCTGAATAAACAGCAGCACTTCTCACGGTGCTGTAGTCAGGAGGGAAAAATATGAAGCTGCCTTATTACAAAATAGGTCCTTGAATAGTCACCACCAGCACAACCAAACCACTTTCCTGTAAATGAGTGTCCCAGGTCTTCAATTTGTCATTGTTCTACAGTCAGCTGTTCTCACGCAAAGCAGTTTCCTTCAGGAGATTATCGTCAGAAACAAAAGCGTTCAACTAAAAATTAAAAGAAAATAAAAGGCCAGAATATTCAGTGGAAAAGTGGTGCAGGATTGATACATTCCATCTTTGTCAGCTCTCTCACACTGACCGTCTAGATCTATTTGTTAGTCATTTGTTTAATGCACCCATTATAACTGATTAGTTTAGTTATGTAGCTTGTACACAACTTGTGGTATCTCCATAGTGTTGGCTAGAATGGTATAAATAGTGCTCAGGACCCTTGGAGCAGTGTTTGAAATCCAGTACTAATCATCCAACTTCAGAACCCAACTTGGTTAAAGCTAACATGGCTGAATGCCATCAGATCCTCAAAACAATGTTTCAGTGTTTGGGTAAGGCCTTTCCAGGAGAGCAGACGCTGTTGCAGCAGTGATGAGGGGAGGCTAATTATCTATTAATAGCCATGATTTCAGGAGAAATGTTTGGACATACAGTGTACGTAGCTGTGATCCTATCATTATGTATATTCCTAAATGTCTGAATGTCAAACTGCAAAACTGTGTTCTGTGGTGGTGGTGAAACACTCTAAAGTAACACTGGTAAAGGCAATGTTGGTCACACAATTTTTACACATAGCTGACCCCACATCCAGCTGCAGGTTGGTTGATGTTCTCTGCAGGACTCAGAGGTTTGGTTAATGTTGTGGTTATTGGCTGTGTCCACACTCTGAACACTGTAATGTACTTCATCAGTGTTGCATCCTTCATAGGATGATAAATTCAATTTTTTTAAATAAAAATAAACATTTCAAACCTGTTTTGGTTTTTTTTTCTCCGTGTGCCATCCCTCTCTCTTTGCCATCAGCTCATTGTCCACAGCCATCTCCCAGTACAACTACCTTACTACTGACCACCTCAAGACTTGAAAAGTGCTTTAAACACAACAAACGGTGCGTTTTTACAACTGAAACTGAAAATGTTGAAATAGCATATTTAGATTTTCTGTAGTTTACCATTTACCAATGTTAATTATTATTATTATTATTATTATTATTATTATTATTATTATTATTCATTCATTGTCTGAAACCGCTTATCCAATTCAGGGGTCATGGTGGGTTCGGAGCCTACCCGGAATCACTGGGCATAAGGTGGGAACACACCCTGGAGGGGGCGCCAGTCCATCACAGGACGACACATTCCCTCACACACATGGACACTTGAGTCGCCAATCCACCCGGAGGAAACCCACGCAGACACAGGGAGAACACACCACACTCCTCACAGACAGTCACCCGGAGGAAACCCACGCAAACACAGGGAGAACACATGACACTCCTCACAGACAGCCACCCGGAGCGGGAATCGAACCGACAACCTCCAGGTTCCTGGAGCTGTGTGACTTCGACACTACCTGCTGCACCACCGTACCGCCCTATTATTATTATTATTATTATTATTATTAATAAAAATATATTGAGGAATTGTTAGAACTATTAGTTGAGCAGGTGTCCACCAATTTTTGAGCATGTTGTTTATTAGGGGGGGCAGCACATATGTCATTGGACAAGTGGTGACAAGTGTCCATAAACATATGCATCCAGAGCATAAGTACTGATGTTCTCAGACAGCTGCGAGTCTTGTCTCAGAGCTGGATAACTCTCAGAGTGGCTGATAACGACAGCAGCCTTGAGAAACAGAAGCAGAGGCAGAGGATGTGGGCAAGGAGGAGCAGTGATAATGAAAGACTGCTGGAGATGATAAGCAATGGGTTCCAATACTGTGAAACACACATAAACACACTGTTATGGCACTGTGTGCATATAAAAGAACAGAGCTCTTTGTAGCTGAGGTGATGGACGGAAAGAAAGGTGTGATAAGTCAGAGTGTAGGCATAAACACGTGTGGGCATAAACACGTGGTTACATCATATAGAATAAAGCTGCAGGGGGCAGCATGGAGATAACGGGGTCCTGGGTTCAATCACAACCTTGTGTGTGAGGGGCTTGGTGTGTTCTCCATGTGTCTGAATGGGTTTCCTCCAGGTGCTCTGGTTTCCTCCCACAATCCAAAAACACATGTTGGTGTGTTGACTGGCTGTGCAAAATGACCAGACTTGTGAGTGACTGGGTGAGTGTGGGATGTCTTGGGATGGACTGATGGCCTCTCCAGGGTGTGTTGCTGTCCACTGATTACAGAACCGGAGCCATCCCTGTTCAGATTACGGTTACAGTTAATTATTATTAAATTAATGAATGATGCAACTGCACAGCTTGTGTAATCTCCATAGAAAACTTGTAATGAAATAGGGCACTCAGTTTTAATCACACTAAATGCCATGTGTTGACCAGAGGGGTGTAAAGCCTCCAGCATTAAGCAGTTCAGTAGAGGAGCTGTGTTCTCTGAAGTAATAGCGCTCCTTCCAGAGCATTCGTTATGAGTTGTGCAGTCATTCAACATCACTATTCTTTCATCATTGAATGCCATCAGATCTTTAAAGCAATGTTTCTCCTGCAGCAAAAGGCAACCAATTATCAATGAATACACTTTCAGAAGAGAGACTGGACAAGCAGGTGTCCAATGTGTCTCTAACCTCAGTAATCATCATCCTGGGCTTGTAATAACCGTGTGAATCTCATGCAGAAAGATCATCTTGCTCGGGCAGTTATGCGTCTTATATAATCGCTGCTATTATTAGTAGCTGTTCACAGAAAACCAGACTTGTGTATTCCATCCAGCTCTTATACGTCAAGAGTGTACACAATCAGTGTAATTACATAATTATAAGTGTGACTACATCCAAAATATGCACATTACTTTCTGGCTGTGGCTTGGGGGTGGGTGCTAGAGAGCCACTTAAAACGTGACCAGTTTAATAATGGTGGTCAGTCTCAAACACACAAAGTTTCACATTACATGCAAAAATCATTCATTGTCTAACTGCTTATCCAGTTCAGGGTCCACAGCCGAGCCAGAATCACCGGGCTTATGATTTAGACCACCACTAGTCCACCTCCAAGCCACCTCCTCCATAAGAAAGCATGAAACAAAATGTGATTCTTTAAGATTAGCTTGAGTTCTCCAGCTCTTTGACAAGTGCATGCTAGCGGGCTGGCAGCACTGGGCTGTGCAGAACTGTACCTGGGTTCTCTGGTGTGATGGCACAATATTGAGTCCATTTGGGATACGCTGGAGTGGTGTTTGTGACCCACAACATATTGTCCATCATCAGTAATTAACCTAATTAAATTTCTGAGGGCTAAATGCCATCAGATCCTCACAGCAGTGCTCTGACATCTAATTAAAAGCCTTATTAATACAATTCAGTATACAGTCGTGGAGATAACACCCAAAAAAATCCAAAGCTCCAATTGCAACAACCAAATCTGAGAAACCAATTACAAACAACAGAAACATAGCTGCAAACACATAAAAACAAAACGAATCCTACCTTCACACAGAAAACACACACCACAGAACAGAAACACACCTCTTTGAACAGTGACACTGACGCTGTGCTGGAGAAGAGCCAGGATGGATATATGCTGTTAAAAATATCCTTAGAGCTAATGCAATATCAGTATACTGTCTGTGACTCCAGTCTCTCAAAGGAGCCAAGTGTCGACTGGCACCACCATAATAGAAAAAAGTGATTAGCATTTCAGTATAAGTTTAGTTAACTTTCTATAAGCACATGCAGATATATGGAGCCCCCTTTTTTTCGCTGTAGGAAGAGCATCTACTTTTTGGTCAAATCTTGACACTAGATGTTGGAACATTACTGCAGTGTTGAATGATTAGTTCCAGAGCATAATCAGCACTCGAACACATCTGAACTGTAGTAATGGAATTCCATTGCTGGGTGGAGGGGCTTTATAAATCTCTAGGCAGGGCTTGGAACTGAGCATGATGCCTCATGTGGCTTTTTAAAATCATTCCAAATGTATAAGATGGAGCTCCGTCATTCCACTACATAACCTAGTATGTGAAGGGTTGTTTACTCCTCTGACAAACTCATGGCATAGAGCAGCTGCTCCACCATGATGTACACTATTGGTCAACGATGTCCTATGGATATTATACAAGCTGTTGAACATCTGTGCTCACAGTGGGTGCAGTCTTAAAGGAACTGAAATTATAGGCTGTGCTCCAGATGTTGTGGAAAATGTCAGTTTTTCTTATCATTGATAACTGTGAAGGGTACAAACTGAAATTGTTGTTGAATATATGCATGACATGAAGTCCTCACATTGCCAGATTTGCCCCTGGCTCCTGTCAGCATATCACCTTCATCTAATCATACACTGACACACCCAGACATGTATGGAGGAGGCACATTTTGCTGCCATTACCCCTTCCCCTTTTATTAATTTCACATTCAGCTTCTGCTGAGATAAATCGCCTTTTGCTGAGGTTATCACAGCATGGAACTTACATTTTCCAACTCACTGTGTGTCAAATGCTGTTACACATGCTGCATTTAAATCAGTGATGACCTTAGCTCTTAGAATTAAGCCTTCAAATGAATCATTTCAGGCCTTGGAAAGAATTTAATATGTGAGGAAGCTGTGTATCCAGATGGGATTAAAATCACCAGAGTACCACGGAGTTTGGTGAACAGCAATAGGTCATTCAGCCTGAGGGGAAACATATGCAGATATTGCCTGTTTGGAGGGTATTAAAATCACAGAAATGCCTCCTATAAAAGAAATCTAAGATTTTCAAGGACACGTGAAAGGGAGCTTCCCCTTTACTGAGCCTCAATGGCTTTACCTTAATATTAACAGTGACCAGGACATTACCACCAGACACCATCAATGACCACTCAGAGGAAAGAACAGAAAGAAGGTGGTCAGGGATCAGCTGGAGCTTGCTGTGATACACGTCACAGAGCCTCTACATCACATGTATGTTCTATCACAGGATTAAAAACCTTGTCCAGAGTGTTGCCCGTGTCCAGATTGTTTGTTTTAAAAGAAAAGGAATAGTCATCATTTAAAAGGCTAAAGGCACAAACATGTCAAAACAACCCAGCTGAACATCTGTGAAGGTTTATTCCAACAAGGGTCAGTAGTCACTACACTTTCTAGGGTGAAACGGACCAAAGAGTGTTGAAATACACCTTCCAGATGTGTATGCAGGAGTGTGATAGATGTCACAATGACAAAAAATCACTAAATGCTAGTTCAGATCAAAAGAAGAAGAATATTCCATGTTATTTCAAATTATTTCTATTTTTTTTAATCATTACTCATAGAATTTTTTTTTTCTAAGTTTCCAAGTATAGTAATGAGATACAAGGTTTTGTTTAACTAGCAATGACTTATTAATTTCACAAGGGCTCTAACTCAGAAAGAATTAGGAAATGCACAAACAGTAAGAGACAATGTACCTTGATCTAGTCCAAATAAATAAAAACTGGGCAATTCCACACTAGCTCTGTCCTCAAAAAGTGAGGGCAAGGGGTGGAGATGGTTATTCACTTTTCTCCCCAGTGTTACATCAATGCACACATGAATAAATAATAATAATATAAATAATAATTAAAAAAAGAGACTCGTTTGTAAAGGGAGTGGTAATGTATATAATACCAACCACAAGGAAGGTAAGAAGGAAGCCAGCTTTGCTCATACACCATGGCCACAGTGAAGTACGGTGGTGGAAGCATCATGACATTAGGCCACTTCTCTATAAGTGGTACATTATGCATCCTACTGATGTGCTTAATCCTGATTGAGGCAAATTATCCAGCCTTGATACATCATATATGGTTGTATGTAATCTGATAACCACAATTATGCAACAAACCTGGCTACATTAATCCCTCTGTAATCAACATGCTGTCGAGTAGGCTAAGGTCGCAAGGTCAGGGCTACAATTTAATGTGCACAGGTCACAACCATGTGCTTTGATGACCCGCGCTCTTGTCTGTGTTGAGTCATTTCATAGGCAAATATGGAAATCAGCTCTTTGGAAAGGATGCCGTTGGCAAGGAGACAGACAAAGTTGGGTGGAGATGCGGCCAGCACCATTCAGACAGTCAGAGCTTTTTTTTCCCTTCCTTGTCTTTGCCTTTTTTTAGCCCAGGTTAATTTTTAATAATTCCTAAGCTCTCTTAAGGGAAGACACTGTGTGTTTGAGGGTATGTGTGTGTATGTGTTTGAAGGTTTGTGTGTGTGTGTGTGTTGAAACAATTGAACGCAGGCCACCTGTGGCCTTGAACGGCTGGAGCTTGCGGGTGACAGCTGCAACGTCACTCTCTGGCTGAGGGCTGGACACTCACTCCCACTCGTTTGCCGATGAGGGGTGCTCTTGTCAGGACGACCAAAATAAACAGTTTAAATTACCCAAGGGCTGGAGTAATTGGGTTCAGGCATGTCACGCTTCAAATGAATAGAAGCAGACAGAGCCTCCACTTACTCATAGCACAGGGACAATGCAGAACAACAGGAGAGATGCACCTTGCAAGGAAATAAATGAACACAACCTGCGTGCATGACAACAGTGGTTTTATACACTTGTAGCAAAAGCAGTTTAATAGCGCACCTCAAAAACCTATTATTTAACAATAGGACATTTCTTATTTAACATGATTCCTATTAAAAAAACATAAATAACAAAAATACATAAATGCTTTCTAATCCCTATCTGAGTGTTCTTTTTAGTGCCACTGCCTAATATACAGATATCTAATAACCTTTACATTAAAGTCACCCCCTTGTTTGTAATTGTTACCCTCATGCACTCTTATCAGCTCTACTGACCATACAGGAGAACTTTGTAATGCTACAATTACAGATTGTTGTCCATGTCGTTCTGTCTACCTTGTTCTCAAACACTCTATATTTTGTTTTGGTGTTGTGTTAGTGTGGGTGGTGCTAGTACAAGTGGATCAGACACAGCAGTGCTACTGGAGGTTTCAAACACCTCAGTAGCAGTGCCCACCAGTGAAGGACTAGAGGATGAATTATACAATTTGTACCGCAGTAGAGGAGCAGAGTAGATGAGGAAGGTGTGTCTAAAAGAGAGGCTAGTGAGTGGGCAGCATTTAAAAACTGGTACCTGTGCAACACTCACTAACCTGCCACCACAATGTCTGTGAGAATAATCCTCCGCCCAAAAAAATATCTGTCATATGCTGGTGTTTGCATATCAGAAGACGGACTAGCACAGAAATGTGAACTGAGGGAGGATCCTGACGACAGATTTGATAACTACACTTTAAGAAACAGTTTTATTATAGAGACTGTACATAATATAGAGAGGATGGCAAAGACACAGTTACATAACACAACGAACAGCATTCGCTTTATGAGAGACAGCATTCAACATAAATTCTTCAGCACTTAATAGACATAAGTGGGTTACTTCATTGCATCTTAGCTTAATGCTAAACTCACAGCAGACAAGAATAATTACCTCTGACAGCCTACTCCTGAGCAGGTTCATATTAAATGTGTCTATAAATGAACCAGCAGGCAATTTTTTTGTCCCTGACCCAAATCTGGATCTCTGTGTAGCAAAAGGACAAGCTATTCTTCATAAAATAATAAAAAAAGCCCTGACATTCATTATGGATTATTATCTGTTCCCTGTTATCCGTTAGTCTGCACACTCTGCACACGAGACATGACTGACAGACGACTACTTTAAGAAAAGCAGCTTAATTGAACTAGCCTGCGTCTGACCCCTTCATTTAGCAATATACGATCGTTTGAAGAACATTGAAAAAGCACGGAAAGAAAGACCTCTTCTTAGACTCATGAACATTTAATCAATGTGACCAATTAAGAGGTCCTCCAGAGGGCTGTGTGTGTGTGAGAGAGAGAAGGGTGTGAGAGATGGGTATTGTTCCCGTGGGGAGGGCTCGATGTTTGGTCACTAATCGTGTGAGGACAGAGTGTCCCCTGAGAATGCAGAACAAAGCAAGCATCTTTGCTGCCTCTCTGTACACATGCCTCATACGCATAAATTACTCCCACATCCATGAGCCCATATGCTCTTATGAAATTAGTACAAGTACTATGATAAAAAGCCTGCGCAGAAATGTAGAATAAACCTCACATGGCTCCTCTCTCCTCTCCTGTCTGGTGGGTGTTTGGCTCTTCACAGCTTCTCTGTCCTTCCTGCAGTTGTTTCATTATCAGCAGAATTGACAAAGTCTAGAACATGTCAGAAGACCCCAGCCAAGAGCTGCGGAACGAGAGAGAACAAGACTGGGACTGAGAGTGAGGGGAAAGTACACACAGGGGATGTCTCCATCAATGGCATGTGGCTACATGTTTCTCTTTGGACAGTACAAGAGATGTCTACCTAGAGTCAAGCTTAAAGGTACAATCAATAGTTTCAAAAGCAAAAAATAGTAAACAATATCTGTGAATATGATTATATACAGATTTCTTATACATCTTTTTCTATAGAAATTGCTTTTTCTCTCTAAATAAACTAGGTCATACTCCATTGAGTGTGTATGTGCTTATGGGTGCATCGAAGAAACAGCAGCAAAAAAAACCTGTTGTTTATATCCATCAGTACATCTCAAGCAGAGGCGATTGCTCTAAGACTGCAAGGAAAGCTCAGCTTCCCCTAAAATGTCAAAAAATAAGTGATCAAATATATACTGTTGTGTGTACATGTCATTGAATAAATATGCACTACAACACGCTCAACTTTTGTTCAGAATCAGCTTCTTATCACTGGTAAAGACGCGGCTTTCCTCTCAAACATTCCCGCAGCTTCACAGTGCTTTAAACAGTGTGGACGCTCGATAGCGAAGCAGCGAAACGAGACGATTGATTGGATAAATGCTGAGCTTTGTCCCACCCATCGGACACAGACAGTCTATGGGGCAGTGGGCTGGCCTCGGCTGGCCCAGACGCTCAGCTTCTGCATGATGATTGGATGATCTGTCTGAGGCTGATTCCCTTTTTGATTGACAGCGAAATGAGCCAATCAGCGATCCTTTGGTGTAAAAATCCGTGGGAGCATTAAATTTTCATTCTGTTCTGAGTTGAACCGGAGACTTTCTTAATCCTCTTAGCAGCATTTTCTTTGTTACAAAAACGACTAGCGACAAATCGAGCTTCTATTTTTGGTGGGTTTTTTTGTAGCTGCTTGTGTTTGGAGACTGACTTCTATCAGTCTTTCTGAATTCTATCGCAGTTTCTGTCCAGCGGGTGCTGCTGAGCCCCTCCACCGTCACAAAGCACTCACAGGCGGACACACTTCACATGGGCCAAGGCCGTTTAAGCAGCCTAGCTCTGCTGGCCATTGAGAGGACACTAGTCAAGTCCCTGGAAAAGACGCCTTGTTGGTACGACAGGGTCACAGATCATTTTCTTGAAAAGGAATGGAGGGTAGAATTTACGTATAAATAAACAGACACATTTTATGATGTAGGCCGAAATTGAGCTTCCCCTCCTTGAAAGACCAGCATCCGCCACTGATCTCAAGTATTACTGGTCCAAAGTCGACGGGTCAAAGTACCAACATAAAGCTTAAAGTCTCTAAATTCCAGAGTCAATGGGTACATATTATATATCAACCGAACCAAAACTCTTGGGATTACGAGGTTATAAGCAAAATGTGTGACTAACAAATTAAAGCGATTGAAAATATATTCCAAACTTCCGATATATTCCTCAGCAAAAAACAAAACTGCGGCGTCTCAAAGTATGAAAAATCCATACACGACTCACACACAAACAAAGCATACCTTAGGTTATCCCCTTTAAAACGAGACCAAATTTCCGTCAAACCGGTCATGAGCAATCCTAGTGTTCGTGTCAAGAGTACTGTCCAAAAAGGAAGAGGGACAAACACAGACCAATATTTCAGAGAAATACATACGTTTTCAGCGCCTCACAGACCCAGACACCGCGAGAGACGACTGAAACTGTTTTATCTGGCAGCCACAAGCTCCACAAACAGTAATCATGTCAATAAAAATGTTTTCAAAGCTTAGAATTCTTTTACTGGCTGCCTTTCCCCCCACTGAGGCCAATTAAATACAGGAAGGGGTGTGAGGGAGGTTGCCTCCCTTTAAAGGGACACTAAAAAATAAAAAAAGTCTTGGGACATATGAACTCTTCAGTTTATAGTCACTAACATTTTGATTCATTCATTCATTATCTGTAAGCGCTTATCCAGTTCAGGGTCACGGTGGGTCCAGAGAATCACTGGGTGCAAGGCAGGAATACACCCTGGAGGGGGCGCCAGTCCTTTACAGGGCGCTAACATTTAGATGACTTTCCTGAACTACGGATACTGGAAGCCTGTGCTAGCATTTCTCCTGCGGTGTTGCTATCAGTGTGTGAAGAGTGGGGGAAGACAGTTGCATTGACAATCCAACACAATGGGCAGCACTTTGAACACATTTTATAAGTGGTCAGAAACTTGTAAATAATTCATGAAAGAATAAAAGTTACGTTAAAATCAACTTGTGAAATTTCCAATAAGTTTGATGTGTCACATGACTCTCTTCCCATTGAAGTTGGATCCAAAATGGCCAACTTAAAAATGGCTGCCATGGTCACCACCCATCTTGAAAAGTTTTCCCCCTCCACAAACAGGAAGTTAATATCACCAACCATTCCCATTTTATTAAGGTGTAACCATATAAGTGGCCCACCCTATATATATATATATATATATATATATATATATATATATATATATATATATATATATATATATATATGTGGTTTAAATCAGATTTTGACCACTTCAGTTATATTTAAAGGTAAACAAAATACCACCTACCGTTCCTTTAAAGAATGACCCAGCTACAAGTCAATAGACAGAATCTATTCTGTAAACACACAACCACAGTTTCTTCCAATTCATTCAAATCACACGACTCCTCATTAAAATGAAGCAGATTTGCTGAAGTGGTTTAAAACACTGTACGACTTACTCTGAACAATAACAATAAACATATCCAAATTCTTTGTAGCCAATACTAAGCATCCAACCTCAGTACCTGACCTTACTAATGTTCCAACCCTTAGTCTTAACCTTTTTCAGAAGAGTAGAAGCAGCAATAGGTGACAAACTCAACAACTGATACACTTAATGACATAAATTATTCTGGATGAGCATTTGTCCTCGGCTTTCTGGCCTATATTCCCAGACACGGACTAGATTCTGGAACATAACTCCTGGAACAACATGCTTTTCATTCTAGTTTTAAGGCTTTAAGTTTCTCAAAGAAGCTGCCAAATGAACCCTGATAGAACTGACATCTTTAAAAGCAGAGAAGACATTAGGTTAAAAGCTTTTCAATTAAGCACACATTGCATCAGCAGCAATTCTAATTACATTATCGCTCCAGAAGAACCTTCTGTCACTGCCTTCTTACGCTAACACTGTCAAATCCTCTATAATAAACCAAGGAGTTAAATAGGTTGGGTGCATGGCGTGTCACTATATTTCTTTTGTTCAACTAATGTATTAGGGACCTAAAAATCCATTCGCATTTCTGCCTTTGCCCTGCGCATTTCACTGTGAGCAATATTCATTGGATTTTTGTGCTTGGTTTCAGACAGATAGTCTTCACGCTTTAACTGTCATGAGTTAGTAACAGCCCTGGCTCTCTCACTCTAAAGGGGAAAACACGTCATCCACACTGGCTGGGAGAAATAAGTAGTAGTAGTAGTTGTTGTTGTTCCATTTCTGGCTGTTCCCATAAGGTGGTCACCATATGTTTTACACCTGATGCCCTTCCTGATCCACCCCTTGCATTCTACACAGGTTTGGGACTGGAACTAGAAACACACTGACCAACAAAACCTCAAATGCCTGGGCAAAAAAACAGGGAAAATATACAGAGAAGGAAGACAAAAGCAGCTTTTGATGTGCCTCACTTCATGCAGGGGCTTCTCACTGTGTGTGGCTCATTCTCATTTAAAAGCACAGGTGCTAAACTAAGGCTGTTTAGACTTGGGGGGAACACTCCTGTGGTGTTTGATCCTTGGGGTATTTTGACCAAAGCATGGCACAGACCTCAGAACTCACTTGTGAACAGGGATAGAGTGTGTTCCCTTTAAAACTACAATCTTTGAGAGTAAAGACAATCAGATTCTAATCTTCTATCAAGTCTGGTATTTCTGTTTAACCCTCTGCTGCAAGACACCTCAGCATTATGGGTCTGAAAGGAGGTGGAGCTGTCAACAAAACTGTAACGTAGTAAATCAGAGTAAAGCAGAACTAACTTATCATACCTCCAAAGTTCAGTCTTACACAGATTCTGTTACATTTTCTTTAGTTTTTGTTTCACCTCCTGTTTTGAAGTTGTTGTTTTTAATGAATGATTCATAGTTAACGTACTTGTTCTGACAACATATCAAATTCATAAATGTGGGCTTAGACTATTTTGTGACTTGTGTTTAGTGAAATGAGAGGGGTATAATGTGGTTGGTGGAGGGGAATGGCCACAGTGGAGTCAAATGCACCTGCCTCATACACACAAACACACACAGGCCCCCCAGGCTGTGTCTCTAAGCTCCAGCTGAGGCAGATCTGAGGCATCTCCAACCATGCAGACCTCAACTCACTGTAATAAGTGAGAGTGTGAGGTTCAGCACATGGTCCATCATGTGAATCTCAATCTTTTGTAGATGAATCTTGAAATGATGGATGTACAAGAATTCATGCACACAAATTGTGGACACACAGCTTGTATATCCACCATAAAAAAGCATCACCAATAGGATCGGACACTCTGGAATATTTGTTTTTCTGTACGTTTATTACAACGTTCCTTACCGTAAAAGACATTGATAGAGAGTGCTGTTAACATATGACTGAATGTCTAAATAAGGCCCTGATTATGTCACAGTGTCTAGTCAAACAAGGCCAGTGCACATTTCATCCATGAGAGTATGTGTGTGTGTGGAGCCGGAAGCCAAGCTCTGTCCATTGCAAAATTCATATACCTGCCTTTACCACACTCCTTTAACACACCTTGACCCTCCTTAAAGACGTTGCATATTAGAACTGTTGGGAAGTTCTACTAAAAACAGTGGCCAAAAGTCGGCACTTCTACCTGAACCCTAGTGTTCACTAATTTGCATAGTGACGTCTCCTTTTGGAGGGCGGCACGGTGGCGCAGCGGGTAGTGTCGCAGTCACACAGCTCCAGGGGGCCTGGAAGTTGTGGGTTCGATTCCTGCTCCGGGTGACTGTCTGTGAAGAGTTGACGTGTTCTCCCTGTGTCCGCGTGGGTTTCCTCCAGGTGCTCCGGTTTCCTCCCACAGTCCAAAAAAAACACACATTGCAGGTGGATTGGCGACGCAAAAGTGTCCGTAGGTGTGAGTGAATGTGTGTGTTGCCCTGTGAAGGACTGGCGCCCCCTCCAGGGTGTATTCCCGCCTTGCGCCCAATGATTCCAGGTAGGCTCTGGACCCACCGCGACCCTGAATTGGATAAGCACTTACAGATGATGAATGAATGAATGAACATCTCCTTTTGTAATTCTTACAAAGTGAGTGGTGCATCATTATTTTCTCATTGGGACTGACTGAGATTGCTTGACCACTGTTTGGGGACACTTAATGGTCCTGCAGTGCTCTTACAAAGAGTATAAACAAAGGGCCACGTCAGAGTTTATTGAGTGGCTTTACACTGACTGGAACATTTTGTGCGATTGTGTGTGTGTGTGTAAATATATCTACTCCAGGGCAGTATTTTCATAAATTTCATCAAGTGGAGATAAGATGGGCAGAGGTGTCTTGCTGAGTAGGATCAAAGGCAAACCTAAATGCCAGTTTTAGCTCAGCCGTGCCCTTACCGGGGAAAACGGGCACAGGCGAGGATTTGAGGAGAGTCCAACAGGAGCAATCTGCTTCCTTCTTCACTAGTAATATAAATATGTTTAAATATATAGGCTTTCATTATTTCTGCTCCGGCTGTCAGGCTGCGAGCATCTGCTGGGTTTGAGGGAGACAAGCCCAAGCTGTTTGTGTTTTCCATCTCAGCTGCAGAAAGATGATGATGAGCAGGAGTGGACCGAGGGAAGTGGGGGGAGAGCAGAAGTGCCAAACAGGTCCAGGCACAGCTCAGACCCATTGCAAAACTAATTCAGGTCTGCCAATGGAGTTGTTCCAATTACCTGATTATACACAATGACCCTGTATATAAATAGGTTTGATTACAACTGACCTTAATGAATGAGCAGTGAGCTATTAATAATGACTAAAAAGTGATTATGTAATACCTATCCATAAGGAAAATGGGCATAGTTTCAGAAGGTGTCCTGGACTAATAGAAAAAAGGAGGCAAAGGAGAGAAAGAACAACACATTCTACTCCCTCAACATTCATGGATAAAGTGCACGAGCAAGGCATTTAACCCTCAACTAAACAAGGCTTTAAGGCAGCTGCCTGCCACTCAAGAGTATGTGGGTAACCACTGGCCAAATTTGATTTCATATTTGATTATACTGCTATGCAATAATCAGCCCCGGGGACCTGGAGTTTGTGAGTTCAAGTCCTGCTTCGGGTGACTGTTGGCGAGGAGTTTAGCGTGTTCTCCCTGTGTCCGCGTGGGTTTCCTCCCACAGTCCAAAAACACACTTTGGTAGGGGGATTGGTGACTCAAGTGTCCATACATGTGAATGTGTCACCCTGTGACGGACTCCAGGATGTGACTTCACCTTGCGCCCAGTAATTCCGGTTAGGCTCCGGACCCACCACGACCCTGAACTGGATAAGCGCTTACAGACAATGGATGAATGCTGTGCAATGATGATGAAAGCAAATTTTGTGTCACGTTTCATAGTGCGCTGCTCAACTGCTTTGTTGTCCTTAAATAAATCAATTTATGCTCCACAGAATGGGTCCCCTAAATGAGGGCGACCAGGTTTAAACGGACAGAATTTCTCAAATACATTCTAGCCACTAGGTGTCTGTGCGGTGTTTGTTTCATAACATGATGAATCATCACTGAAAAAAAGGGTGCAATGGGTTTATGGAATGGATGCTGGGAATTGTAGTCCTATATCAAAAAATGAAAACATAAATTGACAAAAAGCATTTTTGTCACACTGCAATGCTTTGAATATTACATGACAAAACGTTTTAAAAACTAGTTTGATAATTATTCATTCATTATCTATAACCGCTTATCCAATTCAGGGTCGCGGTGGGTCCAGAGCCTACCTGGAATCATTGGGCGCAAGGCGGGAATACACCCTGGAGGGGGCGCCAGTCCTTCACAGGGCAACACAGACACACACACTCACACCTACGGACATTTTGAGTCGCCAATCCACCTACCAACGTGTGTTTTTGGACTGTGGGAGGAAACCGGAGCACCCGGAGGAAACCCACGCAGACACAGGGAGAACACACCAACTCCTCACAGTCACCCGGAGCGGGAACCGAACCCACAACCTCCAGGTCCCTGGAGCTGTGTGACTGCGACACTAACCTGCTGCACCACCGTGACGCCTAGTTTGATAATTAGCATAATATAATTCAGGGGCAAAGTTTTTGATAGAATAATCAAGTCCTAATATAATCAACACTGACAGTCACAGCACATGGGATTTTTGTCTTCAACTTGATAAAGGATAGATGGCCTGGGCTGTGGTCATTTGGTCTACTTTGAGCTGCTGTCAACAGAGGCAGCCGTCAGATTGACACACTTCTCATTCTGAGAACTCTGCTTGGTTACAGAGCGTCTGAGCCTGGGGCCAGTGCTGGAGCTGGACAGCTGATGCACGCTGGGGTTTATTTGGAGAGCGTCTATGTCTGCCCCCTGGTCAGAGGCAGCAAGGGCCAGAGACATGGAAAGCCCTCCAGGAAATGTGTCAGTATGCAAGCACACCGAAGATCATGTCCAATTACCCACAAAGACACAGGGCCACAGCTTTCCAGCAGCTGATCGCTGGTCCTCTGGCCCCACCCACTTCCTCTGCCCAGCTAACTTTGCTGCAATGTAAACAATGATAATCTGGCCAATGAAAATGATCTCCATTTTTGAGGATATTTTTGTTTACTACTTCATTTGAACACAGCAGCTGTCCTTCACATTGTGTGAAAATTTCATGATGAATGAACCAATAAAAATGCTCCAAAATTGCTTGGATTTTTTTTAACAGTCACTTCCATTGAAATGTAAGTTTTTTTTCCACTTCTGCTGTAAAATTACTGTTCTTAAAAGATACATGTTTTGTTTATTGGACAATGATAATATATGCTGATTAAATATTTCGGGATATATTCCTTAAGACTTTTCTTTGCTTTAGAAGCTTTAGAGATTTGAAGCTTCTGGAGAAGTGAGAGGTAATCTGAAGACAGGACAGGCTTAAAGAAAAGAAAAAAAGAAAAAATCACCCAGGCTGCTTTCACAACTACTCAGGATGTCTATTTTGGTGTTGATTCAAATTCCAACAGCACACAGACAGTCATCATTGCTTGGCAATGTCCAAGCTAATTTTAACTTGGCGTAGGCTGTGGATGACCAGTGCTAACTACTGACTGTCAGGGGTCTTAATCAAACATCTGACATGTATTTGGTTAAAATACCACAAGGATCAAACACCACAGCACATTTCTCCTCTGTCTAATCAGCCATGTTCAGAATGACTGGTTTCAGTACCTGTTTCTTTAAATGAGAAAGACCGGCTGTTCACCCTAACCCGAGCACACAGCAGTGAAGAGCTAGGAGAGGCTCAGCATTTTAGCCATTATCACTTGTTCTCTTTCTTCTATTTTTATTTTTCACTTTTTAATCAGTACTGTTCTGTTATTTCTCTGTGCTTGATGTGCTTATTTGGTACAGTTTAACCTCAGCTTTGTACTCTCACATAAACATGGGTCCAGTACCGTGATTGAAGATATTCAGTAGAGGAGGCGGGACAATACTACACCCTGCAACTGGCATAAAATACAGCACTAAATCAGAATCTCTCATATACATTTTTCTGATATAGGCAGCCTAGAAAAAAATGAGTTGTCTTATTTCACATTTGTTGGGTTAACAGGCTCCAGATGCACAAATTGAAAAGCTATCGTAGCTTTTAAAGGAGCCGATGTCAGTACTTTTATAAGGAGACAATGTAGTTAACTAATAGATGCTAACTGTGGTTTTTAGTTTTCCCTTCTTTCACGAGGAGCCATTTCTGTCAATCATTTCCTCCATCATAATAATGATTTGAAGACATGCCTAGACATTTGGGAGGAATGTAAGTTGTGCTTTTCAAAATATGTAACAGCAGCACATTACTGCAGTAAGGTTACACTTAAAAAGCTAACAAAGCGTTGGAAGGCAATCTCCTGAGGTCATCCCCTCTGTTCTTATATAATTATGTATTATTTAGTAATTACATAATAAATGACCAATCACAGCTCAGTGTACAAAGCTAGTGTCTGTCCACCTTTGAGACCCAATCCATCAAAACTTGCTTGAGGCAGAGAGGTATTTAATGGCCTGTGTCCACTCTCCATGGGCTTTAGTGACCCGCCGACCCCCTGGAAACCAGTAACAATCAGGATTTAGAGGCGTAGAAATGGACAATGGCGTGTCCTTCAGAGAAACGCCTGCTGAAGTTTTTCAGTTACAGTGGGCTATTTGTGAAAACAGCTACGTGCATCTCCAGAAAGAAAACGAAGGAAGCAGGTTGGGAGGTGGTCTTCCTGCCTCACTAAAAAAAACAGACAGTGTGAAATCTTATAAATAACACTATTTTCTCAGTCTGTAAAAGACCAATCACTGTGGAAGAGATGGGACGCAACTCTGGAAATTGCTTTCAGATCTGCATAAGCAGGGCTGAAAGAGGATTTACAGTAATTGACTTGATGTAAAGGGTGTCTGAAGCCAACGTGGATTACATAACTTTATTATCGACACGTTCAAGAGAGAAAAAGCGATGATGTGCTCTTTAAAATATGAGGATTTCATTGCTGCTGCATTCAAATTAACACAGCTATAAATTAGTCTCATTACAGAGATAAGAGTGCATAAATGCGTCCAGTAATAATTGAGTGCAATTGTCAGAAAAAACACTAGTCTTCTAAGAATATAAATACAGAAATACTGCTTTAGGGCCTTTAGTGTATTCAGTCACATAACACACACTGGACCCAGAGGCAATAGAAGGTGCATCAACACTCCACAATTCAATCCTGGAGCTCTTATACAAGTCTAATCAATATTTGGTGCCCAATTCTGTTGGCAATACTCTACCATGGCGAGAAATCGCCCCGTCAATGAGTCCACCTTCAAATCACTAATTTGAAGGGATGTCAACAAACGTATGGACATAGTGTGGGCAAGTGAACGTCACATTACAAACCATGGTGACTATCCAAAAATGAAGCAAAAAGCCACATTTTCATTATTTCAGATGATAAAGAATGCACAACAGACAAGACAACACCGTTTAGGGAAAAATAATAATAATAATAATAATTTGTTCAATTTTCTGGGAGATAAGGTTCTTAAACCTTGTCTCTTTTCTTGTGTTTTTCTGAAATTCCTCACAAAACTCACAAGAAGGCTTTGTTTAGACAGGCAGTCACATCAGATCAAAACATTTCCCCCCCACATTAAATATTGAGCTGATGTTTTCCCTGAAGTCTATGCAGCGATCAATTCCTCTTAGCAAATCTTTTCTATAGAGTCAGGAACACGTGACTGGTGCATCCACAGATCTAATCACCTCAGGAGAAATGTGTCTAACCCAGGTCCTTCACTCTGCTGCTGGCCAGGAATGCTCCTTCAAAAGGTTTCCAGTAAATGTTGTACATTGTGCACCAGACTGGCAGTGCTGTAAGGCCTAATTCCCTGCCACTGGTGAGGATTTACACTCTTGAGGGCTGGTTTTTCTGAGCAGTTGGCAATTGTGCCACACCTTTCAAAGTCCTGTGGTCCGCACCCACGGCTTCCGATACGTTACTGAATCCTTGTGCCCTGCAAAAAGAAAAAGAAAATAGATAAATGCAATATTTCATATGCAATGATATGAGATATCAATCCCTAAATTAATAGGTTTTCTGTCTGAATCAAAGCAGAAATGACTGTGAGTTGGAAGTGTACACATTTACTGACTCCCACAGATTTCAGACCAGAAGCTCATACTGATAAGGGACACAGATAGACAGGGTGTACTCACGTTAAAAGCTCATGTAGTTCCCTCTTGATCTTGCTGACGACAGGAGGTCCCTGGTACACCAGCGCTGTGTACAGCTGAACCAGCGAGGCTCCAGCACGGATCTTATCCAAAGCATCTTGACCACTGGCTACTCCGCCCACTCCAATAATGGGCACCTTCCCTACACCCAAGGAAAAACACAAGCTGCAGTTCTCACTGATTCATAACTGGAGCTGGCTCATGAAGCATCTTTTTTTTTACTATCAACTGTAGCAACCAATATTTATTCTTTTCAATAAAATCCAATCAAATATTTTGGTAGTCCCTGTAAGAACCAGGTCCTATTGCACAGGGAGGGCCCTTCTCTTGTATTTAGCCATGTTTAAAATTTCAGGGTGAACCAGACAGACTAGTCTCCTTGTTCCTCATGTTCCAGGTCATTTTAAAAGGCCATATTTTTGGGCAGTGGGTGGAAAACCGGAGCACCTGTGGGAAACCCACTCAGACACATCAAATTCAAACCCTCAACCCCAGGTCCCTGGAGCTGTGTGACTGCGAAACTACCTGCTGCGCCACCTCATAAAATATAACAATATATAAACGTAAATATAAAACATATAAAAATAAACATTTTCAGCTTAAGCCAAATTAACCCCAACTTTTTACCAGTGGAGTTAAAGGAAGCAAAAATACTTATACCAGTATTAAACGAAAAGTAGCATAACATTTACAAAATATATGGCACGGGAATATATAAGGACTAGCCTAAAGTCTTACCAATGCGAGGAGAAAAAAATATATAAATAAATAACTAGAAAAAAAGGTTGGACTTCCATTATTCAGATTACCCAAACCCCAACTAACATTAAAAAATTATACACCGACATTTCATTGACATACTTAATATGACTCACCAAAAGGGGCCGTGTCGAGCTGTGCGCCATTTTAAAGCCAGGGTTCTTGTTGTAGGTTCGCTGCATTCATTACATTGCTTTGTTGTAAGTTCAACATTGTTTTAGAACTACCATTTCAGAGGAAGCTCTGAGTTAAGTCCATCTCAAAAGGCCACTTACCCCAGAATCATTCAAGTAATCCATATCAGATTAAAACACATCAATCTTATGGCTACAATCACCTTAAGAATGCTCTGGCTCTTACCTTTTGTCAAAGAGTACATCTCCCGCACCACCTGAGTGGACATCTCTTTGAGAGGCTGACCACTGAGCCCTCCAATCTCATTCCTGTTGGGGTCCTGTAGCGTCTCAGGTCTGGATATGGTAGTGTTGGAGACTATTAAGCCATCCACACCAAGCTTAAAAAAAAAAAACAATCATATGTAATACATTTTCTTTATTAAATTATAGTACCATTCCTTAAACCATGACTGACCTCAGTTATGACCTCAGCAATATCCTGTTTGTCCTGTTCTGAGAGGTCCGGGGCGATTTTCACCATAACTGGTGGCCGGTTCTTTTCTTCCAAAGAGTCACGTTCTTTCAGGACCTTTGTACATATCCACATACAAACATTAACACACACACACAAGCATAGAGCAACCATGCTTTAGTGTTTCAAAGAAATAGACAGAGATCATTTTAGTCAAAGAATGATATTTTCTACTTCTCATGGTCAATGTGGCAATTTAGACTTGTCCTTTCAAACCAAGAGCCTTCAGTTATCTTAATTCGAACTTGGCAGATTGGTACCAATAAATACAGTGAGAAACCTGTGAAGGGGACATATTCTACCTGTTCTCCACACATTTCTTGGGTCTTAATGAAATTCTCCAGACATGCTCTGGTCAAAATATCAACAACGAAGCCCCATTCTCCCGTCTAAACATCCCAGTTCAGAACGGCCTATTTCAGCACCTGCTTCTTTAAAGGACAAGCCATTTACAGACAAAATACTCTTATTTAAGCTGCTTTTGCTTGGTGTTCTTATATCTGATCTCATCTCACTTCTCCCCTCACATTGTGTGTATTACATGGTTTAATGCTGTGTTTGTGCTCTCATATAAACAACCCAGGTGAAGTCACAGGTGATTAAAAACACGGGTAGGTGGTACAGCCCTAAAGTCTCTGCACTTGGTGTCAGAAAGGGACAAAATAGACGGGGTGGTTTTATTTTGCATTATGTGATTGGGTACACACTCCAGATCCGTACTTAATGTACACATGTACTGTAAAAGTGACTTTTTTCATATGTCCCCTTTTACATAATGCTTATTCTTGTGTAAACCCATTTCCACTCATTTTCTTCCACTTTACAAAGCACTCCTGAGAACTTCGCACATGCCAGAAAATGCATGCACAACCACAGTTGTTCAGTTACATCACAAGGAGGAAAAAAATTATGCTTTATACAACATGCTGCGTGACAAGAAACAAGCAACGCAACCTCCAGCTGCCACACAGAGTAATTGCCAGCTGTGTTCTGGTACTGAGGACCAAGACTGTGTTCTACCTTCTCCAGGAGATGGCGCAGTTCTTCCTTGCCCTGGAGGTTCCTGAGGCCAGGGGTGTTGGGGCTACTGACATTGACCACCAAGTAATCTGCGAGAGGCCCAAGAGTCCGCACGCCCTCCAGGTAATCAGCTACGGCATCAGGGGAGAGCTTGTTTTTCCCGAGGTTGATGCCGAGCACTTTGCCGGCTGAGAAAACACAATAGTGCCATTACAGAGGAGTCACATGGTGCTGTAAGACAGACAGGGGCTCATTCAAATGACTGGGAAGAAAAACAGAGCAAAAGGAATTATAACAGGTGCTTAGCAGAGAGGGAGAAAGCTTGTTTTTCTCACTGATGCTAATTTAACAGGAGAAATGAAGTAGAGTGACTGATGTGGCTCCATTCCAAGTCAAAGCTTGTGGTGTTTACAGCAACTAAACATCCTTGATTGCAATTTCATCCTGCACAAGCCAAGACAGCCATTAGAGCCAGAGTAACACAAGCAAAGCAGGAGGACAGAAAATTTTACCTCTTGTGAGTTCCGACTGAACGCCTGCTCTGGCTTTTAATCTCTCCTGAACAGCCAACAGGCCACAGCTGTTGAATCCATATCTGAAACAGTGTTAGTGTCAATATCAGTAATTAATATACCAGTTGACAAAGATCAACATTACCACATGGAAATGCAGATCAATACCTCAGTTTGGTCCTACGTTACTCATTACTATTTTGTTGACCATCTCCCTCTGAATGTATCTAATGCCCATCTAAGTTTCCCAAGGTAAACATCTCTGTTCATGAAAAGCAGGATGTAATAAGTGCAGTCTTTTTTTCCCTTTGATCTCGTGTGTGTCTCGTGTCTGACTGAGTTCGACTCACGTTTCTCACATGGTTTTGTGCGTGTGATTTAGGAGCATACAAGTCACTCCAAGATTCCTATTAATGAGTAATCGAACTGACATCTATTTAACAATATTTTGTTTGCTGTTAAATTGTGGGAGAAAGCAGTAATTAAATTCATTCATTCATTCATTATCTGTAAGCGCTTATCCAGTTCAGGGTCGCGGGGGGTCCAGAGCCTACCTGGAATCATTGGGCGCAAGGCGGGAATACACCCTGGAGGGTCCTTCACAGGGCGCAGTAATTAAATGGGAAAAAAAAAATCACTTTAATATCAGACAGGATGCTGATGTGCTGATGTAAAAAAAAAAAAAGTCATAATTCAGCTGGCTGTTGCGATTTGTTTGTTCAACTTTATTATGTACGCTGTAGCCTCATCTCATTTTAAATGCATGTCTATTTATTTAGTTGTTTAAAAGGAAATGTAGAGGTAGGGGCCAATTATTTATATAACATTATTCTCCACATTTTTCTCCTGGTTCAATCAAGGGAAACAGGGTAGTGATTACTGCTATTTTTCTTTTCTTTTTTTTTTAGGTTAGCAGAGGGGACTGGGTCTGTAGTTATACGCCTTTCCCCAATTAATGTGGATTTTTATATATCTACGTCAACACAGCAGCCGTCCTTCATATTGTGTGAATGTTTCATGATGAACAGAACAACAGAAATGCTCCAAAATCGCTTGGAAAATCTTTTTAAATTGACTTTTGACCATTGAAAGTTATGTTTTTTTCCCAGCTCCTGTAAAGTTATGATGTTTTTATTTGGACAGCGACAATTTTCAGGCATTAAAAATCTACACTGGTGTGGCATCCGTTGTCTTACGTTATAGACCCTGAAAAAAAAGATTTCATTTTAATGTTGTGGCATAAATACATAAAAATGGCACTCTTGGCCCTGTATTTGCAAGCTTCAGTTCCTTCTGGGAGACAGGTGTCAGTTTGCAAAAAATTATCAGTTGATGATGGGCTGGTTCCCCTCAAGTTTTCTTTCACTGAGCAGAGCTACAGCCTAATGTTTAGAGAAGGTTGCTGGTTCAATCCCCACAACTGGCAAAGCAACTAATCCCCAAAATGCTGCCCAGGCGTAGAGGGTGTGAGTGAGTGTTCACTGCCCCTAATCACTAATGTGTGAGCATGTGTTGCCTCATCTTACTAACTTGTACTAGGACTCAAATCTTTTTTATGACAGCACCAGTGGTAAAAAGCACTAACAAAATTTTAATTTTAAAATACAATTTTTTGGGCGGCACAGTGATGCAGCAGGTAGTGTCGCAGTCACACAGCTCCAGGGACCTGGAGGTTGTGGGTTCGATTCCCGCTCCGGGTGACTGTCTGTGAGGAGTGTGGTGTGTTCTCCCTGTGTCTGCGTGGGTTTCCTCCGGGTGCTCCGGTTTCCTCCCACAGTCCGAAAACACACATTGGTAGGTGGATTGGCGACTCAAAAGTGTCCGTGAGTGTGTGAGTGAATGTGTGTTGCCCTGTGAAGGACTGGCGCCCCCTCCAGGGTGCACTGCCACCTGGGGCCCAATGATTCCACTGGACCCACCGTGACCCTGAACTGGATAAGGGTTACAGATAATGAATGAATGAATAAAATTTTTACACCGCCATAAAAAATAAATAAATGGGTGTTCTGTCCCTTTTGCATGGCACTGTCTATAAGAGCTATAAGAATCTACAGAGAGAGAGCGAGAGCAAGCGAGAGAGAGTTTGACAGGGTGAAAGACAGGATGACTTTCAAATGCTATGCATGATGCATATTCAAAAAAGAATTTGACATTCAAAACCTTGAGCATTCACACACAGCACTCATTTACTTTCAAGTGGAGAGAGCTCATTTTTAAGGATTGCTACTCGAGATTCACTCTATTGGCCGATAGTGATTTGTAGAGAGAATCAAAGAACGTCACAGTTTTGAATTTTAATGCAAGCCACAGACTGCAGCAATAAAGTCTGTGTTTTGCTATTCATTTGTCTGTCAAAAAGTGCCTGGATCAGACATTAGTAAAACCCACTGGCCAATTTCTAAACATCACAGAACTATTCAGAGCTTGCATCTAATTTACATAAGTTGTACCCTCATTTGGCTTACGAAAATAGTGGAAACAGAAGAAAACTGATTGCATGTATTGTCCACTGTTAGTTCATTTTACAGCTTTGAGCTTCAGCAGACAAACATGGCCAAAAATACTACAATACCAATTACATTCATATAAAAGGCCTGTCACAGCTAGGATCTACACATCAACAGCTTTGAATTCGCACCATGATTGTCTGCCAAATTATTTAATTAATTTCTGTAACCACTTCATCCAGATCTGGGTCATGGTGGATCAAGAACCGACCTGGAATTCTTTGACACATAGTATGAACTACATCCTGCACAGGGTGCCAGTCCATCACAAGTCATCATGCACTCACACCGATGAGCAATTTGACACGTATTTTTGGATTGTGGGAGGACACCAGCATCCAGAGGAAACTCACGCGGACACACTCAACTCCAGACAGACAATGACAAGGGGCAAGGATAAACAGTACCCAGAGACCCTGGAGCTGTATAACAGAGCCCCTACCTCTAGCGCTACCCTGTCACCCACTTTGCAAAATCAGATTCTCAATTTAAAAACAAGCAGAGAATCAGATGAAAGAACCTCCAGAAAATAAATAAAATAAAACTTCACCATATCATATCTATGAAATGTTAAATATCAGCATACCTATTAATGACAGCCTGGTCAGCTACAAGTCTGAACACACGAGGCTTGGGGTTTCCCTCCTGTGGTTTAGGAGTGATCGTGCCCACCTCCACAAAGCCAAAGCCCAGCCGATAGAGAGCATCCACTGCCTCGCCATCTTTATCGAAGCCTGCTGCCATCCCAACAGGGTTTGTGAATCTCTGACCCATCACTTTCACCTCCTGGTAAAATTAAAAGAGTCAGTGGATTCTTTAACAGATACAGGGTGCCATATATTTAAATGTTAGGCCTTTATGTAATATCACTTTGCTCCAACGCATATTTAATATATTGCAGTAAAGTGATTCCCTGGCAATATAACTCTGCAATGGCTGAATTATGCAATTTTCTGAAAAATAGCTTACTGTTAAACAACCTAATCACCTCTATTCCAAACACATATCACTCAAATCAAACAGTGTGGGACAGACATGCCAAAAAAGCAGGTTTGGAACTACCAAAAATACGGTGGTTTGATCCTGAGGAAAAATGGGGGTGGGGTAGTGAAGAAACAGAGCTTACTCCTCCATCAACAATACCCAAAGTGTCCTTGAGTGAGGCACCCAAACGCCAACATAGCCCTGAACACAGAGGTGGATGCCCACTTCTCTTGGTGTGTGTGTTTGCTGCCCCATCACTAGTATGGTTGAGAGTGAGAGACACCACTGTCACAGAGGGGTTAAATAAAGAATCTAAATTCCTCAGTGCTGTTGTGCAGTGATTAAAGCATATTTCAACTTTCTCCAAAACACCTGATACCATTGAAGTACTAACTTCATTTACCAATCAAACCCAATTTAAAGAGAACACAGTGATCCAAGTAAAAATGGAAATAAACGGTATAAATTAAATTTACTGGACACTGACCAGTGAGGCAGGATCCTGGTAGCGGTTCCAGGGCACAATGCCAAGACTGAGGAGACGCACAGACATTACGTGAGCCAACTCTGCTCCCACCAGATTCCTCAGAACAGGCATGAGAGCGCTGGCATAGAAACGTTCATCTCCAGATGCAGTGAGGTAACCCAGGAACACACCACTTCCAAAGCCCAACACCTTCACCGCGTCTTTCAGACGTGCCTGTGTGAGGAAGAGCAGGGTGATTCAGACTAAATGCACTGCAAGTGTTCCAGGTCTGTCCATCTTAATCTCAAATATTTCACATTCCAAATCGGTGAAAGTTTGGAACAACATTTTTACCCACTTTCACAACTCTGGGAAGGGGGAGTCTATCACAGGCTTTTTCTGTATCAATAGTTACTCTCTTTTTTTAAATTGCTGCTAGCAACTCAATGTGCTTGAAGGAGAACACCAAAATGCATTCCTGCACCTCTTATCTAGAACTTATAATCCAACATCACTTCCTGACACACACAATGCTAATGCTCTTGGAGCTGAATGCTATCAAACTCTCACAACACACATGTCCCTTCCTTGAACAGTAAAGGATGTTACTCTAGCATATGAGAGTAATCTCCCTGATAACATGCTTAATTTCAAAAGAAATGTTGGATGAGCAGGGCTCCGTATGTTTTTTCCTTTAAAGACAAGACGACAGGGAGAATCCTGGACCATTCCTTCACACAGAAAAAAAATCTCCATTTCAACATCCATAGGTCAGTAGTGTATGGATCTTTCATTATCTCTTCTTGCTCACAAAGCTCTGGTGCTGGTCTGCAACTGCTGACCAATACATCAGAGAAGAATATTGACCAGCTGCATGAGATACTGACTTAGTGACTGTTACTCAACTACATGTTGTCTGGTATTTTACACATTCATATTTAGTTAACTCATATTTAAGCTATTTATTTCATTTGAGTTGTGTGATTTTGGTGATTGTGGGAGTATTTATGTTGCCATTTGTTTACTCATCACTTTCTTATTGAACTTTTGATTGAAAATATCCAAACAGAGGGAAAAAACAGCACCTGGAACAATGCTCCTCTGCTGGTTGATGCTGAAGTCATTATTATACGTTATAATATTGCTTTTATATATATAATTGAATAGATGAATGAAAAATTATATATCCTGAGGCTAAATCAAATATGGTTCCCTTCATAAACAGCTTTCCATTGTCCATACCATGCACTAATTAAGTACATAACATCTTATTTCACAAACAATATAGATAGTGCTCTACATAGGGTCTGAGATATGGTTAAACATTTCAAACTACTTCGATACTTGCTAATTACCGCCGAGTAACAATGGCTTTTAAAACGGCTGTTACTTAAGTGTGAATGAAACACATGAACGAATATTTCTGTGAAAAAATACCCAGCACTGTTTAAGTTACCTTCAGCTGCGTCGCCATGCTCTTTCCCGCTATAAGCGCTGCAAACACTTCCTGAGAACCTCGTGTCACTTACAAATCTCGCGATACAAATCTCGCGATTACCGTTTTGCCGATCTATAGATCATAGTCACACAATGTGTGCGACTGAATGGTTTGTATATCAACAAATCCGTTAAAAGGTGGCATTCATACCGTTTTGCATCACTTTAGTTCTTCATTACATCTTTATGATTTAAGAGTATAACAAAACAACAAGAAAAAACAGTAGTATTAGGCAAAAGTGCCTTAAAAGTACTAAAACATTATGAACTGGCAGAGTGTATACATAAATAGTATTAATAGTATTACAAATAAAGAGTACGTTTAGTTGAGTTAATTTGTACTAAGTTATAAATACTCTGTTACACTATCATGTTAAATTGTTTTTAAGTAAAAGGGTTTTGATGAACCGGTAAAGCAACAGCCATGGACATGTGTGTTATGGTTAAATTCCTTATATGCTGACCACTAGACTATGGTGATAAATAATTTCTCAGACAAAACGTCACTGAATCTGTAAAATACCAAAGTGTGCCTTATTTAGAACAAGCTAAAATAATTGCCCCTATCCTTCTGTTTCTACAGCTGAAACTAAAGTCAAGACTTTGCATGTAGTTTGAGTTT
This sequence comes from Hoplias malabaricus, assembly GCF_029633855.1. Taxonomy (NCBI): domain Eukaryota; kingdom Metazoa; phylum Chordata; class Actinopteri; order Characiformes; family Erythrinidae; genus Hoplias; species Hoplias malabaricus. Next base: position 5,528,032 of record NC_089815.1, on the reverse strand, counting down.
CTGCTTTTATTTTCCTAATGAAGTTAGCTCACATTCACTGTTTTCACAGAGTGTTGCTGAATTTGCCTAAGATGGACAGAGACTGCCTGTTTCCCTGACCCCAGAGTCTTCCCTGAATGTGAGGTTTACATTTCAACTTTTTCGACCATGGCTTTCTTAAGGCAAATATGCATTTATTGCTGGATTTCAGGGGCTTTTCTACTGCTGGCATACGCTGAACCTTGCAGCAAAAACAGTGAGGGCCAAACATATGATTTCAGAGATCAGGCCAAATGCTATCTGGGTAATAAGTGCTATGAACTGGCAGAAGAGCCAACGACTTGGTCCCAGGCAAAGGATGCGTGTGGACAGCGAGGTGGCCAACTTCTCACATCTGTGAACTGCAAAATTAAGGAGTTTTTGCTGAATTTAACTGCAGAAGTCCAACCTGCGTTTCAAGGATGGTGGGTTGGCGAGGGGTTGATGGGACTGTACAATACAAATCCTTTTAGTGGTGAGTAGAAAATAAGTTCTCGAACCTTCCTTTCTTGCTTCTCCTGTGTTCATCAGCTAGATAGTGTTATACATTCAAAAAGTACCCATTTGAAATATAAAAGCCATGTCTGGATCTACTGAGACTGCCTCAGAAATGTAGATGTATTTTTTTGGGTTTCTCTTTTTTGCCACAAAAATCATGTAATACTTTCATTTATAATATTCATAACCATTTAAGTAGGGAATGGTATCATCCCTCTAACACACATTATCTCTTTTTAAAGATGCTATATTGAAGGTAATTCATTACCCTATTAAATAGAACAGTTTGCATGCCTAGGGGTTATCTTTAAAAACAAAGAACGAGTGACCAGCTAATGTCAACTATCTTGAATATGCATAACTAAATTAATCAAAGCAATTTGGCCCTATGTTCTCTAAAATTCCAGAGAACAAATTTGAACAAATTGTTGAAATCAATACAAGTGATTTATTTGTACTCAAGTTAACGTTTATATTCCATTATCAGCATTATATAAAAATACTCTAAAAGTACACATTGGTTTACAAGTTATTTTGAAAAAAGTAGTGAGGGAGTCAACAATTGTTGTTAACAATTATTTATAGTGTAGTTCAGATTCATACATACAATTGTGTAAAAATAAATAAATAAAAATAAATGGTACTGGGACAGAGTGGAGTTTGTGGGCTGTGCAAGTAAAAGCATATCTGTTTCCTTAACCACTGCTGCACTGTTGGGTTTCAAAAAACCTCACTGAATGCAAATATGTAGCCAATGTTTTTGCCTGCAGGTAATTATGTTGTGATTTTTTTATGTTGTAAATACACAGGTTTATCCCTTAGTAGCAGTAATGAGAACAAAGCTGATGAGAACACAACTATTAATCCCCTGTTTTGCACCTATTTAATTCTGGACCCATTCCAGCTGGTGACCACACCCAATTGCGACCTGGCATTGGGTTACCTGTGCACACTAGGTAAATAAATAAATACATTTTCTTAATCTGAATTTAGAGTCCGTGTTCAGTTGTCTACAAAATAAAGACAATATAGCTAAAAATTTTGGACACTTGTCCAAAGTATCTTCTGAGATTCTGTAATTTTCTCTATTAGTGTACACGTTAAAGATGATGAATTCTCCTGTGAGAGGAGTTATCTACAAACCTATGGAAGCCAATTTCTGTCATTAAATAATAATAATAAAAAAAGGGCACAGTCAATTATGAGATGCAAAATCATAATTAAATGATTGTCCTCTCATAATTATGACTTAATCTCAATTTTGACATTGCAACTTAATTGAGTTATTTTATATTTTTTCTTCAAATGTCAGAAATTAGTTTGCATAAAAAACAGCTAACAGTTTATAATATTCCTATGAGCGACAAACAACATTAATACAACCTCCTCATTTCTACACTCACTGTTCATTCTCTCAGCTACACTGACCATATATGAGCACTTTGTAGTTGTACAATTGCAGACTGAGGTCCATCTGTTCTGCATACTTTGATTGCCCCCTTTCAATATAGAACTACAAAGTGCACATACAGTGGACAGTGAGTGTAGAATCAGTGAGTTTTTTTGCTAGCGTACACTTATTTTTTCACTGCTATGTTACATTTACCAAATAAACAGAAGATGTGCCTTTTTTACAAATGATGTGACCTTGCACACCTTTGTGGGACAGGGCAAACACCTTGCCTATAGTATTGTACTGTATATCGCATGTGTAGTGTGCATATGTGTGTAACTATCAGTTTAAACACTGATTTACTCTCAGATCTGGAAATACAAATAAATATTTCTGCAAGTTCCAGAGACCGGAGGAGCATAGATCAGGACCAAGAAAGTGAGTCAGAATTATATGATACAGTAGGATTACATACCATATACTCACTACTGAGACATTCATCTCTCTCTCTCTCTCTCTCTCTCTCTCTCTCTCTCTCTCTCTCTCTCTCCTTTGCAGTAACTAATCTCCTAACTAATATGGAAAACAAAATACCAAATATAAATGGTCTTCTCCAGGTGAGATATGTGGGATTTTTGAAATGGTATTATACAAGCCTCACCTCCAAAAGGCTTGGGTCAGTGTGTTAAACAGCTGGTAAACACATACTGCAGGTTTTAATGCATTCTGTTAATTTACAAATAGACATTAGAATATTCTGATGATATTATGCACTGCAGAGACTTCCATGCCAGATTTAAGATGTTTATTAAGAAATTCAGTAATGTTTTTAGTCTAAAACTGACCCTTTCCTGGCTTTTTTGGAACATTCATTGTCTGCAAACGCTTTTCCAATTCAGGTTTGTGGTGTGGAAAAACATCCAGAATAATTTTATATTTACATACAAACTTTGTCTGTGCACTGTTTTGTTTCAATACAGACTGGATTTACAACTGATTTCTGTTTACATTTTCACTGTCCCAATATTTTGCTATAAGTTACTTAATCTTTTTCCCACTGCTCATTTAATGTTATGGTTTATTTCTCAGGTTGCACAGCAAACTTTGACCATGCTGGAAACTCAACCTTTGCAGATCTCACATGATGGAATGGTGACCCATGTTAATGCATTCTTATTTTTGGAGCGTTTACTATCAAATGTTCATTTAGAAATTATACAATTAAAGCAATTACATAGTTGTATCTGGGCAGTGCAGTGGCTTCACAGTTCTCCCATTTTCAAAGCTAAGAAATCAAATAGAAGTTCACAAGAACACTAACATTGTGCAAACAGCTAAAATTACTTGACAAATAAATGACAACATCAATAGGTTGTAATTTTTTTAAATAAACAGCAGCTAGCAACACTAATTCATTTTAATGTTTGAGTTGAACCAGATCGTATTTTTGGATTAACACATGCAGATGTTCTCTTTTCCACTTTACCTGGTAGCTCCAGTACCTCAAAAGCCTGTATAATGGGATAAAAGTGGGTTTTACTAACAGTACCCTGGACTTCATTGTTAACTGCACTGGGGGAATGCTGCTGTACGCTCTGGAGCAGTGTGACCAGCGACGTGATGCCCCTCAACAAGTAAGAAAAAATTTAAGTTCAATTCTGCTTTATTGCCATTTGTAGGAATAAGAAAATACATTGAATACACATAGAAAGACATAATAAAGATAGCTTTACACAATCCAGTGCCGGAGATCTTTATACCCCACTAGCCAAAGCTTAGCTAATCTGTGGAATGTGCTATGACATGCCCAAGAATACTTGCAGAGTTCAGTAAAGTATACCCTCACGGCCTGTACTTGCTGCTGTCGTCTGTTATATGTTCTCTGATAAAAACAGTTTGAGGACCTGCTGATGATTGCATCCAAGATCTATCAGGAGATCAGTTCCCTGAGGTTGAATTTAGTGACAAACATGTTGGTCTTGAAGCTTCCAACTGGCACACTTTATGCTATCAAGTAGGTGCTGGCATATGCAATTAATTCAAACAGTAAAAAACTGATTAATTATGGATTTGTTTGTTTTTATTCAAGCTTTCATTATGTTTCAAATGTCTTGAGATCATGTTGTGTTCTGGTCAGAGTCTTACATTAAACACAAACTACAGGAATCTTTTCTAACCCATTAGCTGCTAGAAGGAATTGACATTGTGTGAAACAGTACTGTTCTGTAAAAGCTGTCCTCGAGGCTTCATCATTTAAACCTTTGTTTTCTTCTACAGACAGGAACCAAAAGATATCAACAATGAGGTCATTGGGTCAACGGATAATGGCCCTTATATCCGGTTTCCATCTTTTACTACAATGAAGTCACAGCTGTCCACTGGCCCAATTAATATTCAGGTGTGACATTGCTTTATCAGTTTCTAACAAGTGATCTTTCCAGAGCATCTGAACTGACCTCTATCTACAGGGGAGAGTCTGAGAGCAGTCCTGGTAGAATTTACTAACAGGAAAGACTCGAGTGTTGGATATGAATGCTTTGCACAGTGGGAATCGTATCGGAGCTGTTTAGGTGCGAGAACCACTGTACTATGCAGGAGGAAGTAGTGCTTGTGACTAGAATTATTAATCCCGGGAGAGGGGGACAGACAAAAATTAAAACATCATTGGAATGAAATAAAAGGGAAATTAGAATGGGACAGAAACAGACAAAATGGGAAAACTCAGTGAAAAGACGTAAAGAATAAACAAAAACCAGACAGTGGTTAGTGCAGGATTCGGCCACCCGCGCGTAGTAGGAATTATGTGACAAGCAGCTGAAAACCCCACTGGAGACCTCACAACAAAGGGAACAAAGGAAGGAGAACCCAACAAAGGCGGGATTTTTTTTTCTTCTAGTAAAAGGAGAAAGCAAATCAGTGAGACAAAATTCCCAACAGGAGAATACTCCCAATAACTCAAGGTTTTGAAAAAGCAAAAGGACTCCTTTTAGCAAGCAACACCAAATTACCGGCGTGGTTTTATTCAGAATAAACTCAAGGCCGCGCACTGAGAAAGCAATGCGAAGGGCTTATGAAGTATCAGCACCAGCTGTTCTCACTTGGGCTAATTACTAGGAGGCCTGGAGCGTGGTCTCCCTCTGGAGGTGGGATGACCACGGTGCAGACGGTCCCTTACCTTGCCAGTTTATTGTAAACACTTCATGGTATCTACACACATTAGGCATCTTATCAGATACAGAACTGTCCAAATGTCAGAGATAACCTTTCATTTATTTCATTTCAAGACACAAATAATGATTTTAAACAGCATATTCACTTTCAGGAGGTGTTATTGTAGAGATCAGATATTCAATAATCCACTTTCACGTAGAAGGACAATGGCAAAGGAAAATATGTTAAATATAGTTCAGAAATATGTTAAAACTTATAGAGGAAAGGGGAAACAATTAAATAAACAAAAACAAATCATTTCGATTTATCCGGACTCCCTCACAATCTTTAAACATTGTGTTAGGTGGATTGGGTTAGGTGTTAGATTGGCTGTGTGAAACTGTCCACTGGTGTGAGTATGTGAGTGACTGTGTGACTGTGTAATACCCAATAATTCAAGGGTATGAGCAAGTTACGGCATGACACTAAATAAAATGAGTGCTAATATAGTTTATTTAATATCTTTTTTCTGTCTCGTAGTTGTTTGACTTTAATGTGAATCCACTGAGTGATTCGTCAAATGAAAGCATCACTGGAAGTGTTTGCAGTCTGTTACTGAAGAATGATACGTCTGATATTAAGCTCAAAAATCTCTCAGAGCCCATCGAGGTGTGCCACACATTTATTACAGCTTATGAATTTGTATATTATAACCCAGCAAGGGTTAATCTGAGGATACATGAGAATGGTGTGTACATTTAATTCTCTCTCTCTCTCTCTCTCTCTCTGCAGATATTTCTGCCTCGTCCTGAAGCTCTAGATCCCACAGTGATGGATATGTCCTTGAACCAAGGCTTTGCTGTCATCGCGTCCTTCAATATCTCTGATGTAAGCTCCACTGTCATCGTTTCTGCAAGGCCTGACCAGAACATATCCCTCCAGTTGCTGCTGTCTCAGACTTATCAGACAAACACCAGCAGTGCTCAGCAAACCACCATCCTCACAGGCGATGGTAAAGAACTTTAAAGGGTCAATATCATTGTAAAACATAAAAGAGTAATAACAAAAGAATATAAAAAGTGCTAAATGTACCATTTACTCCAGTGGAGTTACTGTAGTCCTTATATGGAAACCAAGCTGTAAAATGGCTTGTTTTTAACTTGCTGTTTTTGAGCTACAACAAAAACTAGCATGTTTCCATATACTCACCTATTTGGCACACACCAGTTTAGCCCAAGAGTGAAATTCCCAGGATGGGAATGTTTTTGACATGTTGTTTCCTTGTTCTGTTGTTAACCTGTGAAACAGATGATTACCGCTGGCTGGTCACACCAGAGATGTTGGGGGGCATTAACGGGACCTGGTATGTGAACATAACACCTATTAACTACACTTCAAGCCAAACCCTCACACTCTCTGTCTACTTTCTGAACTTCAAATGCGTGTATTGGGACACAGATCAAAACCAATGGAGCATAGCAGGCTGCACGGTAAGCAATCTTAGCATATCAGCTGTGGCCTGGCAGCCTTTCTCATGTCATGCTCAGAAGAAAACACTATATGGACAAAAATATTGGGATACACCACTTAATCATTGTATTCAAGTGTTTCGTTCAATGTAAATGTAAATATTCCAACATGACTGTGCCCCTGTGCGCGAAGCAAGGTATGTTTTGGACAGTTTGGTGTGGAGGAACTTGACTGGCCCACACAGAGCCCTAACTTTACTCTCATCAAACACCTTTGGGAGGAACTAGAATGGAGACTGTGACACAGGTCCTCCCCCCAACATCAGTGTCAGATATTACAAATGCTCATCTGGATGAACGAGCAAACGTTCTCACAGACAAGTCTTGTAGAAATTCTTCACAGATATTTGGAAGCTTTTATAGCTGCAAAGGAAGGACCAAATCCATATTTATGCCCATGGATTTAGAATGGGATGATACATAATATTCCTGTAGATGTAATGTGTATGTGTCCCAATACTTTTGTCCATGAAGTGTATCTCTGAAGATGTATCTGCATTTTGATTTGTTTGTATCCTCTGTCATTCAGGTTGGCCCAAAATCACTTCCCAACATGACCCAATGTTTATGTAACCACAACACTTTCTATGGGAGCTCCTTCTTCGTGATGCCTAATCAACTGGACCTGTCCAAAACTGCAGCCCTCTTTGCCACAGTCAAACAGAACTATGTTGTGGTGGCTGTTCTCAGTGTCTTCTATCTACTGTATCTGATCATCGTGATGTGGGCGTGGTATGCAGACCGGAGAGCCCTCAGAACGGTACAGACCACCAACACAACAGGCACATCCTCAATAAACATCTCCATACTGCTGCACCATAAACACACATACATACCCTGAATACAGATATGTATCTGTGGTACAGAGGAAGATGACCCTGCTAGAGGACAACCATCCCTGTGCCCATTACAACTACATGCTGAACATACAGACTGGACATCGCAGAGATGCAGGCACTTCTGCCAAGGTGAGTCCAGCAGAACAGAATTTGAACTGGAATGAAACCTTATAACATATTTAGAATAATCTCGCAATGAGAAATATAACATATTCTGACTAGATTAATGATGTTTCACTTTATAAGAAAACACTATGAAGTCTGTAGACTAGAATTTTGCATGTTTCTGTGAGGATTCGATTGCATTTACCAACGAGTGCATTAGTGAGTTCAGACACTGATGATAGATGATCAAATCAAAACTTTGCATATGACTGTAAATATTCTTTGTTTATATTCGGCAGGTTATGATAACCCTAGAGGGCACTGACGGGCAAACAGAGGCCCATCATCTGTCTGACCAAGACAAGCCAGTGTTTGAGCAGGGAGGAGTGGACCTGTTCCTGCTCAGCACCCCATTCTGTCTGGGAGAGCTGCAGAACATAAAACTCTGGCACGACAACTCTGGGGGACACCCAGACTGGTCAGCGTTTCAATATGCCTTTGAATACGTATTCACATTAAGTAACTATTTTTAAAATCTTTTTTTATTGATTATGGAAAGAAAGCAGACCACTCAAAGGAAACCCACGCAGACACAGGGAGAACACACCAAACTCACAGACAGTGACCTGAGGCAGATACCTACAACCCCAGGACCATGGAGCAGAACTCACTCAATTATAAAAGATGTTTACAAAGGCATATTTTCACACACTTTTGGATACGACATCATACTCATACATTTAATTAGTATATGTTACGTTATCAGTAATTCATATATACATTTCTACTCTATGCATATAAAGAGAACCACTGATTTGTAATTATATCATTGCCCATAAGTCTATTTTTTCCTATTTTTTCTCCTTATCTCTTCTCTTTGCACATAGGAGATTGGTTGGGCAGTCTAATCATAAGTGTTTGTGTGTGTATTCCAACAGGTATCTGAAGAGAGTGACAGTGCAGGACTTACAGTCTCGAAAAGTCTGGCACTTCTTATGTTCCACCTGGCTGAAACCCAAAAGTGACGGCACTTGTAAAATGACTTTCAACCCAGCTAAGAAGAACGAGATTGCCAGTTTTGGGTAAATAACCTAGAAATTAAACGTGATGTTCAGACCATATAATTACATTTTTAGAAGTTACAAAGTCACCTAATTATATGGATGATTTTATGTAGGTCCAGATTTTGCTCATATGTAGATATGCCAGTGCAGAGTTAAGCATTTTGCCCATTTTTAACAGTACAGGTGTAACAATCTGGGTTGTGTAGGAGTGGTCAAGTAGTGAGGGAAAAAGGTAAGTGCAGGAGACTTTATTAACAATAACCAAAAGGACACTAGACAGAGGGAAGCTAAACACAGAGGCTAAACGCTAAACACAGAGGCTAAACGCTAAACACAAGCGCTAAACACAGAGGCTACACGCTAAACACGAGCGCTAAACACAGAGGCTAAATGCTAAACACAAGGGCTAAACAATAAACAAGGTTAAACCCTAAACAAGGACTAAACAGAACAAAGTGGCTAAACACAGGGCAAAGTTATAAACATAGAACTAGATATAATTTGGCAAGACAGAGACATGAAGCACAGAATGCATACATACAACCACATCAACATACATACAATGACCCACAACCAGTAAACACTGACAGGAACTACATAAAGACAACACAAACAAGAAAAACCTGGACACTAATTAAGACACATGACACCAGAAACACAAGGTAAGGGTATCACATGACTGGGGAACAAGCAGGAAGCTGACACAAGACAGGGGGAACAATCACATGACAAGGGGAGCACAAACAAGAAACAATACAGAACAGAACACAAAACTAAGAACATTACAACAGGGTGCTGTTCCTGCCTGAGCTGGGAATCAAACCCTAACTTGCATTTTGAAAGGCAGTTTTAGCCACTACCCTGTACCAATCACTACTGTAACCTAAAACGTTGTCAAGTAGCTAAAGCATGAGAACTCCATTCAATGCTAACACTGCAGTTTGCTTCGGTACCTTAAAAATTGTTGACTGAATTTTCCTGTGATTCACAACAGCTATATTTTCCAAGCTCGGACGTCCACTGGATTCCGAGACGAGCACATTTGGATGTCAATCGTGGACCCACCGAGGCACAGCCCCTTCACCCGTGTTCAGAGAGTGTCTTGCTGCATGTCCCTGCTGCTGTGCACCATGGCCATCAACATCATGTTCTGGAATATTCCTACTAACACGGATTCTCCCGTCATCATCAAGATAGGTCAGAGAGCCTGTCCTGCAGCAGTCAACATCAAAGTGCTTATCCCATAATCCCATACCCTTGACTTTCATATGCCACTGTGCAATATCAGGGTGCTCCAAGTCATGCGAAGTTGACAATGTATACATATATTTCTCTTCAGAATTATGGGGACACCTTGCTTCTAATTGAATTGTGATTCAGCCCAGTAATATTTCCCAAGCTTGTATGGAGAGTATCTAACATTTTGCAAATGCAGTATTGCATAAGCACAGCATTGAACCCCTTTAATATGGTGCTTTAAAATGTAATAAAATGTCTCGTCTCTTTTTGTTTTCAAAAATGTTACATGTGAAGGTACAAACCTTACAACAACACAGTGTCAAAACACTGAATAGCGCCCTTTGTAGAACGTTTTATTATATGTGAGTGAGTGAATGAGTCACAAGCTAGTTGTATTATCTGCTTCACATTTAAAATAAGATGTAAATGAAGCAAATGAGTATTAGTTCTTAACAATCTCTTCTTTTGCGCAGGCTCTTATTCTCTCACTTGGCAACAGCTCATGGTGGCGGTGGAGAGCGCTTTGCTCATGTTCCCCATCAACATCCTTATCGTCACCATATTCCGCAACATCAAGCCTCGCATTCCTCCTGTTCAGGAGAAGCCTACGACCAGCTACAGCAGCAAACCTCCGGCTGTTTCCATGCAGACGATTCTCAAGGTCCTTTACATCACCACTGTGTTATTGTTGCACCCTCACTCTCTTAAGAAGAAATTCTTTTGCTAATATGACCTTGGGCACTTGCGTAGTGGCTTTTACAGGAATACATTTCTAAAAGCCATATGTGTGCAGTTGTGAAAACCTCCACTTCTTCTCAGCAACCAAGGTCTTATGCAAGGCTTTATATTTTCTGTCCTTTAGGACACGGAAGACATGATGAATCTGCTCAGCAAAAATCCCAAATGTCAAGTGGTGGTAAAGCAGCAGAAGCTTGAGTCAAGTGCAGAGTTTTTCTCAGCTCTAAATGAAGTGCAAGAAGTTGTTAAGATTATGCAAGGTACCTCTGTCTCTAACAGCCATTCGGCTTCCACGATGCTCTGATGTATTAACATCTTAAAGCAGAACGCACTGACATTTTCACCAGAGAATACAAACAGATGCTAAAAGAATTTGGTCTATTTTTGATAAAGATCATGATGAGTCGGCTTGTACTATGATGTAAAATGTGGTTCAAATGTTTGTAAATATACCATTAAAGTCCACATTTGGAGGCTAAACTACAAAAATGCCCCATTTTTAATTTGTCATGCTTGTTATGTCACAGCCATAAACACTTTAACTATTACAAGTAATAACTCTCTTCTGTGTCCAATAAGGGGAGAGTGACCCTGACCCACTGTGGGTCCAATGCAGCCGCTTCCTGTTTTACTGCATGTGCCATCTCTCTCTGCTGCTGGAGCATGCTGGAGAGAAGGCTTTCCCCAACACTGAGGAGCAGCAGCAGGCCATCAACACTGTGCACCTGATTCTGAAGAATGCTGAGGTGGTGTTTACCAGCAACACTGTACAGAGGTCAGGAATCTGTTTGTTTATTTGTTTGGGTATATTGGAATATAGTAAATATTTCTCCCATGTTTACTCTTTATGCTATAAAACAGCACTGACACCTTATGATCTGATAGATCAGATCTTCCCTGAATCTTTAAGTTTAAACACGGCCTCCTTGGTTATGTTGGACCTCCTCTATGGAGCATGAACTGCTTCATTCAGAGATTATGAAGCAATTTGATTCTTCATGTAGCGTGGGATTGGGCGGCATGTTGGTGCAGCAGGTGGTGTCACACAGCTTCAGGGATCTGGAGGTTGTGGGTTCGATTCCTGCTCCGGGTGACTGTCTGTGAGGAGTGTGGTGTGTTCTCCCTGTGTCTGTGTGGGTTTCCTCCGGGTGACTGTCTGTGAGGAGTGTGGTGTGTTCTCCCTGTGTCTGTGTGGGTTTCCTCTGGGTGACTGTCTGTGAGGAGTGTGGTGTGTTCTCCCCGTGTCCTCGTGGGTTTCCTCCGGGTGCTCAAGTTTCCTCCCACAGTCCAAAAACACACATTGGTAGGTGGATTGGCGACTCAAAAATGTGTGTGTGTAAGTGTGTGATGCCCTGTGAAGGACTGGCACCCCCTCCAGGGTGTATTCCCGCCTTGTGCCCAATGATTCCAGGTAGGCTCTGGAGCCACCGCGACCCTGAACTGGATAAGGGTTACAGATAATGAATAAATGTAGCGTGGGATACACTTTATGAAAAAATGAATGTAATTAATAAACAATCACTTTCATAAATATTATTTGCCACTTTCTATTTGTAATTTCTTTAAATATCTCAATTATTGATTTGAATTGTTTAATCCTCACTCCCTCACATCACTTGTCTGAAATTGTTTGATACTGCTTTCATATAAAAACTGTTCCTGTCACTCCCTGTGTCTGTCTCCCTCTTATCTCCTCTCTCGCCACCATTTTCTCACATCATTTATTCATTTTATGTCTTCTGTATACAGAATCAGAACTTGCTTTTTGATCTGTTCCTCGCCCACATTCCTCAGCTCTGTTCATGCCTTTGCTCTTTTCTACAAGTTCTTGCGTCAGGCTGAAATAATGAACACATTCACACAATACATACGTACACACAGTCCTTTTCTGTGTGCACAATTTCAATTCCACCGCAGAGCAACATAAATATGATAGTGTCTACTTTTAGGACTACAAGGTGTTCCTTAATGGTCAGCAGAGCTGAGAGAATGGACCGTGAGAGGAGAAAAAAAGAAGTGGTATCTATCTTATGGCTGATCTGTGTTTATATTAAGTAGTTATTTTTCACTCTCTTTGCCTCAGCCCTGTGTCTAAACCAGCAAAAAAGGAAAATACAGGATGTAAGCTGCCTTGGTGGTTCGTCTTCGTGGCATGGACTCTTCTTCTAGGCATAAGTGGTGTCTCGACCTTCTTCACCCTGCTCTATGGCTTTCAGTACGGCAAGGAGTCCTCCATCCGGTGGGTGATCACGCTCACATTGTCGCTCTTCCAGAGTATTTTCATCATCCAGCCCCTGAAGGTGAGACACTTTGCAGACTCTGTCTCTCCCTGAGTGACAATGACATAACCCTGATAATTTGTGTGATTGATGGACATGTGTTGAAACCACAGGTGGTAGGTCTGGCCATCTTCTTTGCACTCATCCTGAGACCGGTGGCTGTGGAGGAGAGAGAGGAGGTACAGCTACTGCTGCAAGGTGAGAACAGGACACAGCATCGTCCACGATGATCAATAACTAAAGCATTGCATAAGAAAGAGAGCATGCATTTTTAATCAAACCCCAAGCCAAATGAGGAGTTTTCCTTCTTTTCACATGAAGTATTAATGTCAGATCTGGCCATGAGTTCAAAAGCTTCAGGCTGCAATGGTTCTACCTATAAAAGGAGAGAGAGAGAGAGAGAGAGAGAGAGAGAGAGAGAGAGAGAGAGGTTTGCTTCTTTAGTTTTTTGCACTGGAGGATAATGTTGTACTAGGGTAATAATACATCAATAGACTATACTGAAAGACTCAATAACACAACGCTAACCAGTACAAGTATCTGTGCAGTAAGTGTTCTCCTCTTTATTTCATGTCTCATAAGAAACCCCCCACACCCCACCCCAGTGTAGTGGGGTTGTGTGATTGGGTGACACCTGTTAGAGGGTGGATTGTGGAATTTGCAGTAATTAGACGGGGAGGGGGGGCATATCCTGCCTGTGTGATTAAGTAAATCAATGTTTTAAATAACCTTGCTTTCAAAAGAACAGTTTATTTACAGTAATACTGTGTTCATTTTTTCAGAACAACGAGAAAAATGTGAGTTATACTGTGGACGACCAATGTACTGAAATATGCTGCATAAAGACCAGAACAAAGATGACGACCTTCCTTGAAGTTGTGAAGAAGAATCAAAGTTGAAAATCCTGCAGTTCAGAGTTTATTGTAGATAATAGTGTAGATGGGAGTCCTGTCTTTTGTATATGAAGCATGTTCTGTTTGTGTGCACTTCCCTTTACATTCACAGCATGCATACAGGTCACTAGCAGTTTTGCAGAGGGATATACTGTATTTGTACTATATTTTTACATTTTCTACATCTATAAACCATGTGCATTTAATGTAAGCCTGATGTAAGCTCATCTAACATATGTGCTCCTGTATGGGCAGTGGAGCTGAAAGAATGGACAGTGTGTGGTGAATATGTAGAGATATTTATAATAGCATAGTTTTTCCACACTCACACACTCACAATAAGCAGGAAGACCATTCACCACAAGGGGGTGCTATTACCACTCATGTAGCTTTTAGGGCTTAAGTGCATCAATCCAGTGTCCTCGTTTTTCATATTGCAAGGATCAGGAACAGTCTTCACATGGTGATAAAATTCCGTAATAATAGTCTGATTAAAATGTCTCATTTACATCAAAGTGAAAAAGCAGTCTCCATCTCTGTCTCCATGCTATCCTTGCAGAGATAACACACTCTCAAGTTTAACATTTATCAGACCATTGCTTTGGGGCAAGTCAGACTTGGGGGACTTTATCAGTAATCACAGTACTAGATGTTCTTGTCTGTGCTGCCAGTCTCTGATAGCCTTTTTCGCATATTAACATAAAGTGATAGAGTACGAGACCAGAAACGTGTCAGAACTCCACTATGGTTTTCAGAGGAACCATACAGAGAATATGTCAAATAACATGTTAACAAAATGTAAGATACCTACTGTTCTATTAATCTATATAAGGCAGTGATTACATTTAAAACACACCAGTTTCACAGTGTAATGGCCGATTGGGTCTCTGGCTGGATCTGCACTGTGTAATAATGCACTCCCTGTTCCTTGAGATGCTAATGAGAGGTGAAATGTTTTAAAACTGTAAATAGTTGTTATAAGTGGGTGTGACAGTGGAAGACCTTTTCATAAAGAGTCAGAGAGTGGAAGCTGATGGAGTTTGACAGTGCAACACAACCCTCAACCAGCACACACATATTTAGATGGCCATGTCTTTGCTTATTTTACATTGCCCCTCTCCCTCACCGCTCTCCTTGGCTGTCTTGCCATGTCCTGTTGTGTCCTGCATGTGTCATCGCACTCAGAGCCGCCACCATTGCTGCACCAGCCCATGTACCCTGTGTTGAGTTCACATTCATATGCTCCGAAGCCTAGTTGTGTGGTTTTTTTTTTGTCTTGACTTCCATCAGTAACATGCTCATGACAGCTTCAGATCTGTTCAGATTCATTGAGTTGGTTTGTCTTCTCAGGTAAAGATGGAAAGAAATTACTGTGGATGTTTGTCCTGTCTGGACACCCCTCTAGGCCACAGTGAACATGGTGTTTGCAAATGTTTGGAAATGTGTGGTACTTAAAATCACAGTCTGATCTGGACAGGCTGCATTTGTAAGGCTTGGATTAGTTTCACGTTAGGAGAGAGAGAATTTGAAAATTGAATCACATTGATCAACCATTTATCATGCGCCTAGTATATTTACTTAACAGCACACTGCAAATACAAGCTGGGCTCCTTCAAATTCTAATACTTAAATGTTCAGCAACAGATCTTCACTCCCTGGAGTTCAAGACCCAGTGGTCACATACGGAGGTGAGGGAGTGACAGACGTGGCAAGTGTGTGAGATGAATCCTTGGTAACGACTGAGGCATGAGGTTTGTTATCCAAGTCTTCTTCCAAAATGGCCTCCAATCCCATCACTACCTGTGGTGGTCCTGTGGGCACCCTCAGCAGTAAAGATCAGGGTGAAAAGGGGGCTAACTAAAGGGAAACCAACAGATGTATTTCTGTCTGTTATTGTAGGACTACAAAGTGCAGCTATGATCAGTGGAGCTGGTATAAGAGACAGAGGCGCCCCCTAGTGATTATTACGAGGAACGTGCACTTATGCCTTCATTTTCCTAGTCTATTATATGTACTATGTGGACAAAACTTACTGGAGACCTTACAATAATGCACTTGAAACCAATGGTGTTTGTATTTTGTCTTCATTTGCTGCAGTAAAAGTTTCTGAGAAGGCTTTATAATAGATAATGAAAATCAATTCATTAGGATTCAGTCAAAAGAACATTAATGAGGTCAGATTCAGAGGTTAGGTGATCTATTCTGGATCAAACTCCACTGCAAATCACACCAAAGATTGGTTTGAAGGATTGAGCTCTGTCCTAGGGTCCATTGCGCACTTTGGCCTTAAAGTAACCCTAGGTAGGATTTGGGTTTTTGCTCCTGAGGCTCCCCCTAGTTTATTTCATTTTTTACAGCACTGTATTAAAACCAATGGGGAGGGGTGGTTTCCAGTTTCCACAAGAGTAGCAACGACAGATGCTCTATCTTCCTTATTGCAGTACCACCATGATTTTGAAGATGTAACTCATTCATTCATTCATTATCTGTAACCGCTTATCCAATTTAGGGTCGCGGTGGGTCCAGAGCCTACCTGCAATCATGGGCGCAAGGCGGGAATACACCCCGGAGGGGGTGCCAGTCCTTCACAGGGCAACACAGACACACACACACACACACATTCACTCACACCTACGGACCTGGAGCTGTGTGACTGCGACACTACCTGCTGCGCCACCGTGCTGCCAGATGTAACTTTAAGTTCTAAATATTACATAGTATTCCTTTAAGGGGTATGTGCAGGTGGAGGTACAGACAACTGAATGTATGTCCAGAGTTGGTGTACTTTAAAATTGGCAAGTACAGCTAATTTAAAGGAACATCTACAACCATTTGGGCATAGGCTGTTTTCATATTCACACGTAATACAAGTTTTAAAAACATCAATTTTCTGCAATTATCGTTTTTAATGCATTAAAAATATATACATTCTCAAACACATGATTCAAAGTAGTCCTTTATTAAAATCATTCTTTAGGAGTAGCGTCAGAAACGTTATGAGCAAATATACTTTATTATACGATCGTCTGATATGCTTCTTATACATGTTAAAATTAGACCCAAGCATTCCTAATATCCCCCATATTGCTCCATTAGCTGACTGCAGGGGTTGCTGTGCAGTAGTGTTACAGGCCTCGTTTTCAGAGGGGATAAATAAGAGTTTAGGAGTGGAGATGGGGCAATAAACAACAAAAGGCAGAGTAAATACAGTTAAAACGGCATCAACTAATCCTCTTATAACAAAACTATAACTAACACAGTTCAAAAGCAAAGTGACTTCACATAAACAAACAGGAAAAAAAATGATATTAAAACCTTCACCAAACAAAAGACTAATCTACAGTTAGCGGTCTGAATGTCGTTCAACGCACCAGCTTACAAGATGGAAACGTCCCAGAATGAGGAGTGGAGGAGTGGAATGCAAGGCCACAAATGAGGAGATCCGAACAAAGGTGAATGTAAATGCAGCAAGGCAAAAACTCAAAATGTACTAGAAACAGTGTACGCCACAATCAACCTCCTACATTCAGTCCTCATCAGTAAATTACACTTCAAAATCATTCAGACTGCATCTCACTTAACTCTTAGGTGATTTTCATTTTCACACCTAAAGTGTACAGAAGTCTTAATCACAATTTTCGCAATAAAATGAAAAGTGAAACTGACAAAAAAAAAATTTTAATTTGAACAACCATGCTCTGCTAATGGACTATTGGTAAATAATGACTACAGACATACATTAGAAGCAAGTAACTGCCAAATTTCTGTCAGGTTTAAAATAGCTCTCATCCCAAAAACTTTGAATGCAAGTCATTCAAAAATGTCCCATCAGGAATGCTGTAGATGGCAGGGTTATTACATGTCATACAGAACAGCCATACCTCTACACTGAATGTTATCAACGTAAACAGGTTAAACCAGCTTGTCTGTCCTTAAAGCTACCGGAAAAGACAGCTCTTTCCCGTCAAAGAGATCAACGCCACAAAACTGAGTTTTTGGTTTCCACTCCTGCTTTCATCAAACATTTTAACGATACTGTAAAAATATTCCTCGCTGATGGCACTCCTACCTGCTGAACAAAGCTCCAAGGTCGAATGACAATCATGTCATACCACCTGTGTGTGGCAATGCCTTCAATACTACACTACAGATGACTCACTTCAACTCGTACTCAAAAAGGCCTTATATGCAAAGTGCTTAAAAAAAGGGTTCTGCATTTGTCTTAAACCAATAGTTTGTTTGTAGTGAAAAGTCTTGAATAATGGTGTACAAATTTCTACCAATAATAGGTCACAAATGTTGAAAACTCCACCATTTCCTTCATTCAGAGTAATGATTAAAACATTAAACCTCCACCAGAAGTACACCAGAAAGACACCACTGTGGTTTTGAATGAGGTAAGATTAAACTGATGTCTGTAATGATTAGAAATCATTGCTGCAGATGAAAATTTGGGGGTTGATATCTGACCAGGGCTTATTCCATCTCCTGAAAGCTCCATCCACAAGAAAACACAGCGGGTACGTTGGGCATCTGAGGGATTAGGTCTTCTTCTTCAGCTCCTCAAAGCGCCGCGACAGGTCATCAAAATCAATGTCGTCTGAGGCTGTGGTGTTTCCACCCAAGGAAGAGGCAGGGAGTGTGTCAGGAACAGAGGGCAGCTCAGGAAGTGCATTGTTATCATAGATCTGAGAAGATGGACCAGGCCCTAGAGTAAAAATAGACCACATTAAAAAAAACAGCACAATAATGTTCCAACCTTGATTAACTGTGAATAATTAGAGCCTTGGATGGACACATCAGTTGAACATACCTGGGACCACCTGGGGAGAATCAGATGGTTTAATCGCCAAGTCATCGATCTTTTAGGAGAAATATAAACATGTTAAAAATAATTACAATATATATTCTTTAGGGCTGGCCCAAATTTTTTAAGGCTTTGAATATATGTCAGTATTTCCAAACAAATACTCAATAAATAATAATTGTTACTGCGGTTCCAAAAGTAGTTAGAAAAAGAACATTAATTGAGAGGCTGAAGCCCAGCTGCACAAGTGCCATACGTCACTAGAATAAAATCAGTGACAGCATGTCTTTCAATTAAAACAGACTTATAGTCTTGTATTGATTTACATATGTAACAGATAAATCATAATTTTCTAAAGCAAGAGAAGCACCACTGAGGGCATCCCTATGAGTTTTCTGCACAGCCATTGCAGGCTGGGTTCAGGAGACAGAGTATGAAGGCCGCAGAGCAACGCAGCTCTTGGTGCGTGTTTACAGGCCAGTGTCACTAAAGGTAACTTGCACCCATGGCTCTTCTGTCTCTGCACACACAGTGAAGGCAGCACTAGTGTTCCAGTGCTTAAATAATTAATCAAACATGTCCTGAAAGTCTTGGAAGACTAAACAGGAAGCTTATTACTAACAAATATTCAAATGATTCAGGCCAGCCCTAGTATTTATGTGTTACTACACAGAACGTATTGACAGTGTTGATGTTAGTATGTTATGTCACTCTGCAAAAACGCTTCAGTGGTTTTTCATTCCAGAGCAGACCCATGCTTCAGCAGCGTAACCACCGAGACGTTTCCGGACACAGGAAAGTTGCTCAGTGAAGATAAATATGCAACCAGGCTCTGGAAAGGCCCCGGAGGCTGCCTGCATATAGGCAAACTGGGGGAAAAACACTTAAACCTGAATTTTAAAAATGGTAAAAGGTGACCACAACATGTGGTTATGAATCACATGTTAGGATGCACATGAAATATATAATGCAGTCCCTGAAGGAATTGATAATATGTAGTGTTAAGGCCGAGTATTAACCCCTCAAACAGAGGAGACAAACATGCCACACCTCTGGGGGTTAATCCATAACCTGGCTTAATTCTGCCTGCTCCCCAAGTTAAAAAATAAAGAATTGCAGGAAAGCAATGCCACAGACCCAAGCAGTAGTGTATTAAACTATAATAAACGCCTCTTCCCTGAAAGGTGAATAGGTCGTCCTGGTCTGTCTGGAAGGTTGGGAAGGGGCGGAGAGCACTTGCACTTACAGACTCATAGGTGGGGGGGCAGCTGGGAAGCTGCGGGGGTTGCCCTCCTCTCACCGGAGGCTGGAAGTTGTTAAACCCATCGTAGGTGCCAATGGGACCATTAAAAGGCTCCTACAGACAGAAGCATACAGTTTAGCAACAATGCAGGCAACATATTGAAATGAACCCAAATCCAAGGGCAAGCGTAGCCTTAAGCTATGTTTAAGCCACTACTGCTCTTCTATAACCTTCTGGCAAATTACCAGGAAATATGGCAATGCCAAGGTGTCAGTCAGCAAAGCTCAAGCAATAATAGTTGGAATGACACAAAGGCTAAGCATTACCTGTAAACCTAACCAAGTGCTACCCCATATTTACGTGATTACAATAACTATAAATGATTGTCTTACAGCTCCTTTTGGTGGAGGGTAGTTAAAGGCTGTAGGCATGGGCATAGGCATATGCATTGGCATGGGCATAGCAGCAGCAGGAGCAGTGAATCCTCCACCGCCTCCACCTCCACCACCTGGCTTCTTGAAGTCACTGTCCACATCTATGAGATCAGCCTCCTCGCCTTGGCACACCTCTGGCTGTAAATACAGAATAATAGGAGGGAGAATGGGTTTCTGAACATTTACATGGACATCTAAGAAGAAGAAACAGAACTGTAACCTGTAACGTCTTACCCGAACCATGGCATCGGGTTCATATGGAACATTGTAGTTTTTTGCAATCTCAATGAGGTAACGCTCCACCAAAATTTTGGGTGGGGCTTCCACACTCAGTTTGTGCATGAGCTGGAAAAATACAATAGAGGTAAGGATTAAGAACAAAAAAACTATAGGATTATATTACAATAACAGTAACCAACACAGGCTTGAATCATACTCTGTCATTCACTGTTCCAATTTGATTTGTCCTACAAAGCTTGCCATACTCCTTGCTGTACTTGGCACACAGCTGGTCTGAAACCTATGTAAGAAAAAACATACGTAACTCAAACATATGTAAAACAGTTTCAGTGGAATGTAACAACACAAGGGCATTGGGTTTCACATGATTTAGGGTACTCACGGTTTTGAGTTCTGAGACTTCTGACTGTAGTCGTGGAGCAGCCCAAATGAGGGTGGACACTGCTTCCTGAAGGCCAGGGTCAAGCTCTCTGTGTGTTTAAAGAAAAAGGAACATTTCAGTAAAGAAATTAACAGTGGAATTACTCTTGGCTGCTCACATATGAAACTCACTTCATAGAGTGGATTAGGCCAAATCGAGCCAGCAGCAAGTCACAGTATAATTCAAGGATCTCCATTGCTTCCACCAGATAATCTTCTCTGATGATATGCTCCACTCTGATCCGTGCTCGCTCATCTTTCCCTGCTGACAAGTAGTCTGCAATCTCCTTGCGTGCCTTTTGAGCTAATTCAGCTGTGGATAAAGAAAAGAGAAAACAGAGTTAATATATGTACTTAAACAGTGCATATTCAGAAAAGCATAAGAAATATCACTCACTTTTCTTCTTCTCAAGGAGCTTGAGGCGGTTTATAACAAGTCTGAGATTGACACGGAGTCTCTCTGCTTTAAATCCACCACCAAGCATGATGGACAGACCACTGCGGACAATAGTTAGACAACAAAAATAAGCTAAATGTTTTCAAATTGATTGCCCACTTTCCTTAGGAGGTACTTGGGATTTCAAAAGAACATTAAAACACGTATCGCTATAGTTGCATTCATTTTTTATTACTTTATTACATAATAATTAATCAATGTAGTGCAACACATTCAATTCGCTTAAGGTCTCCAAGCATTTTGACAAAATGTGTGTCAGCTAAATTAATACAGGACATCGGTGTTCACAAACATGACTGACTCTTCAAGAGACCGTGTGGTCAATGTCACTTGATGGCATTTCCTTCAGCTGCAGATCATCAACACATTTTGGATAATCTTCTTGTGTGTGTGTGTGTGTTACAGTCAAAGAGTTGATTAGCATATTAACTCAAAACAAGATTCTGTTAATTTGTGGCGTCCTACTTTTAAACTAACATACTAAAACAACACATTCAAAATTAGCTTCTCCTAGTAATGCCAGCAACATAGACAACAAATATAACCTGGTGTTTAAACATAGATACAACTAAATTAAATGTTTATTAAGTACAATGATCAGTGTCACAAAACCAGTTAGCCAGCTAGATAACTGAGTTAATTTGGGATTAGTCTCAGACGGCTCCATATTCCCTACATACAGCACATTATAAAACAGAATATTTCTACAGCCAAAATACAGCACAGACATTGGTACAGGGAGTAGTGAGTATAAACATGGCTTTCTATTCAACGTATTAGGCATTGTTTGGGAAAGATGCCGTTCATTCTTTACCTACGTAGGGTGTAGGGAGCAATCTGAGTTTCAGCCTTCGTAAACTAACGTTCATTTTCCATAAATACACACAGACAAGGATATATATATATATATTTGCCAAAACAAAGAATCCTTGTCTAGTTTCTTACTCGAATATTCTTTTCCACCTAAAATAGTACAATACCTCCATTACATACATCTGCACCACTAATGGTTAAGTATTTAACATTTAATGACTATTTAATGATTACCTATTTGTAAAAATACCAATAAACATTCACTTAGTCATGACAACAACCAGGAAGGGCTAATGCTAACCGACTAACGTCAACTGAGCAGTCCACGTCAAAAAAAAAAAAGAGAGAGAAAGAAGCGCTAAAACAAGGACAGGGGACAAACGGGGAGCTGCTCGCCTTCGCAAAGAAATGACCTCCTCGGTAGAGTCGGTAAATTTGGTACTCACCCGGGGCTGGGAGCGCTGACCGAGCTCTGTTTATGTCGCTGTTCCTAATGAACGGAACTGGAGCTCTTCCGTGTTTGGGTGCACGCGCAGCTCCGCGGTGACGTGCTGCTCACATGAGCTGCTTTATGGAAACAATTCGTCAGCGGGAAACTCCCCGAAACCAGCGGCACCTACCGATCAACTCCACTCTCTCCGCACGCTCCAGCCCCAGGACTGCGGCCCTGTCCCAATCCTTCACTTATGCCCTATAAGGCCCTATAAGGCCTGGCTTGAAGTGAACAGTGAACCACAGCTTTAAATGTGAGAAAGTGAATGAAGGGAACAATTTCATGAGAAATACCATATACATGAAAATAAATGTAGTGGACAAAACCTTCCTTTCAAGGCTTTCAAAACTTCCTGCTTTCAAGAATGAACGTGATCTGTCTCTGCACACTCTTCAAAAATATCAAAGCTAAGAAGAAAGAGAGTGTATTCCTTGATATTAATTTGTTTTAATCTCTTCACACATTTAACCCCCTGACCTCAGTGACATGATATTGGGCTGTTGAGTGTTTTGTAGCTAGTGTTTCCATTAATGCAATTTTTAAAAAGCCGGAAGAAATCTGGAACCAGGATAATGGCATTTTAAACAATTTAGCAAAAAAATAAAGACACTTAGCAGATAGTTACGTAGACATTATTACAAACATCATGCTGTAAGAAGAAAATTGTAAACACAAATTCCACACTAAAATGCCATGCTGGTGAAGTATTGATCTATTTAATTAATTATTACATTTTAATTAAAACATCATAATTAATTAATTAATTTAAATAACTATTCATTTCCGTGATCAGTGATGACGTAGATTGATTACACTCCCGTCGCCCCGGAGAAGTTGGACACTGTTTGTTTGTAAACAAAAGTAAACATGTTTGTGTTTAAAGTTGCGGTTTGAACGTAAAGCGCTTCTACCTGCGATTTGCTTCAGTTCTTAACGGACACCTAAAGCTATCAACTGAACTTTCCAGAGCTCCTGACTTTTCTATTCTTCCTTTTTCCAGCTTTCTACAGATTTCTACAGTTTCTTTTAACTTTTCCGAGATTTTCTCCACTGTTTCAATGGAGTTTTTCGGTTCCCGCGGCTTCTCTCACCTGAAGCTGCGCCACCTGCTGTTGGCGGCTGGCACCGTCTCCGCCGCTGCTGGACTCTACGTCCTCTACTCCCGCAGGAGAGCTCGGCATCGGCCCACGACAGCGGGGGACCTCCACGTTCAGGCCGAACCTGAGGGTACAGTCATCAAATTTTAACCATTCATTTTTAAAGCTGCACAATGTGCCCTTGTTTAAATTCTGTAGCACGGAACAGAGAAACGGGAGCTAACACGAGCCTGTTCTCAAACTTACACAAATTCAAAAAGATTTTCTTTAATTCGTGTTTAATTCATTGGTTTTCAGACCCCGTAGAGACCCTGCAGTCAGCGCTGCACGAGGCGGAGCCCAGCGTATTGTCCGCTGTTCCTGAGCCTGATGTTGGACCTCTCTCCAGTGCCCAGGCTGAGGTGAGTTTTCTAAATGTTTAATCTGTATGAATCACAGCTGTAGTTTAATATATTAATGTGTAAATTTACA
Source organism: Hoplias malabaricus (assembly GCF_029633855.1). Classification (NCBI taxonomy): domain Eukaryota; kingdom Metazoa; phylum Chordata; class Actinopteri; order Characiformes; family Erythrinidae; genus Hoplias; species Hoplias malabaricus. The sequence continues at coordinate 5,503,812 of NC_089815.1, read as the reverse complement.
GTAAGTATTTTTGAAAATAAACAACCGAACAAACAAAACGCGTTTGGATGCTAAAGTGTTTCAGTTGGTTTTTATAGCAGTTGCTACGTATAAAGTGCTCGCTAAGAAGCCCTGTCGTTCCTATGGTATTATGATTAACCTTTAGGAGGGGGTGGCACGGTGGCGCAGCAGGTAGTGTCGCGGTCACACAGCTCTGGAGGTTGTGGGTTCGATTCCGGGTGACTGCCTGTGAGGTGTTGGTGTGTTCTCCCCGTGCCGCGTGGGTTTCCTCTGGGTGCTCCGGTTTCCTCCCACAGTCCAAAAACACACGTTGGTAGGTGGATTGGGGACTCAAAAGTGTGTGCGTGTCTGTAATTGCCCTGTGAACGACTGGCGCCCCCTCCAGGGTGTATTCCCACCTTGCACCCAATGATTCCAGGTAGGCTCTGGGCCCACCGCAACCCTGAATTAGATAAGCAGTTACAGATAATGAATGAAACTTTAGCAGGTGGTTAATATGGCATTACTAGGTAGTTGCATTCATTTTTCAATTGGTTGCTGGTGTGTAATTGCAGTTTCTGTGTTATCCCGTGTAGTTGTTGTTAAGGTGTTGCTACAGTGTTAAATCAACACTATAGGTGTTAACACTGAGAGTGTTAAATTATTACACTAACTGTTAATTTAACACTAATAGTGTGGATTTAACACTGCTGAATGTACTGTGTAGGTGGTTATAGATGCTTGCTTGCATATAAGATGTTTTTTAATGTAAAGTGTGATTATGCAGCAATAGTATCTAGACAGTTTAAAGTATTTTAAACCATTGCTATGTTGTTGATAGGGTGTTTCTCAGCGCTTGCTATGGAATCTAGATAGTTCTGTGTGTTTCGTGTATTTGCTAGGATGTGTGTGGCAGTTATCTCAAGTGATTGTTATGTGTTTCTTTGCGTTGGCTGTGGTGTCTAGGTGTAGTGCTTAGCAGTTCATATATTATTCCAGGTGGTTGTTAAGGTGTTGGTATGTGGTTGCTGTGGTTTGGCATAATCTGTAATTTACACTAGTTTAAGTCCCTTATCTGTCAATGTTTTGTCACGAATGTCTTTTCTGTTCTCCTCTGATGGCAGGACATCGCTGACCAGAATTGGCAGGTTGCACTCTGCCCAGTGACCACTGATGTAAGTGTGAAGACAGGCCACACTTTTGGTATGCGGTGATTGTGACTTCCAGAACTGTGTCCAACAGTGTTCTTCCTGTTTGCAGTTTCTGAAGCTTTTCCTGGAGAGGCTGGTCCCTACTTTTCTCTCCAGTGAGATGCAGAAATCTAACAGGACTCTGCACCTTTCCCACGAACGTTGGCTCTGTGGACAGTCGCAGGTAACTTACACACCTCCCCCTTTGTTCAGAGCTACACAGCAGTTGCTTTTAACAGCACAATGTGACTGATTTAGAAGTGTTTTTAATATTTTTCTATGTTACAGAGCATTTACATCAGGCGGCACTTTGTGCTGCAGGTGCGTGGGACAGTGTCTCACTCATGGTGGATCCTCACGAACGATTTCTATACGTTCACTGATGAGGTGAAATTACACTTCTTTTGTAGTTATGCTAATGTTCCTATATTGTTTTCAGTAATTATTCACAAAAGTTCTTAATTTCTCACACAGGGCCCCTGTTACTATGCCTCAGTGCACAGGATCACCATTGCTGAGGTATGACCTTGTCTTAACGTATGATAGACATGATAAATGGTGTGAGGTGTCACTTAACAGGAGTTTTATGTTGTGTACTTTAGCACATTGATGGCCGGCTGGCTAAAGTGGGCTCCTACAGCTTGACCAAGCACCTCCGCACTTCATCTGAGAATGGTGTGCAGGTAAGTAGGTTCCAGTTGATGCTAACTCATTTCTGCTTGTATCATATACCCTCATAAGCAAGGTCCCAGTTCTGCATTTTAGCCAAAGGTGCTACAGATTGGATATCTGTTGTTCTGCAGGTCACACAGTCTTTCCAGACCTATCAGGAACTGTACATCTTCGATGATAGCTGGATGGTTACTTATTGCTCTGAGCCAGAAAATGCTCCACCTGAGCCACAGCCTACGTGCACTTCCCCTCCATATGAACAGTCCAGGCCTTCAGCTGAGGTAAATTTAAAATGTCTCTATATAAGTTGTAATTACCTTTAGAATTTCAACATGGCTGTAACAAACACTGTATATTTGGTTCTGCAGGCTGAGGGTGATTGTGCTGAGGCTTGTGAAGTGCCTGCTTTATTGTGAGTACTTTATACATCCACAGCATTGAGTTGTGTTCTCAGAGTGGAGTACATTTCTCCTTTCTCTCAAAGATTAAAACTCTACTCTATCTCATCTGGGTCATGAGTACATATGGAATGTCCTTTGTTTTCACAGTACCTACATGTTGTCTAAGAGTATTACCAACTTCCCTCTTAGACTGGATGCCCTGCGCCATGCTTTTTCTGTAAGTGTTTCTTAGAAGATAAGTATTTTTACATGAATTCTCACTGTTTTTAAGTAATAAAGTCTCACCAGGCTTGACTTATCTGTGACTTCTTTTCTCCCCTTCACTTGGTAGGCCATTATGAGTGACCAGTTTTGCTGCAATCACGTCTCTGTGGCTGGCAGGATGATCCTTGGTGCGCTGGCCAGTCTAAATGCCAAGGTAAGAAAGCATGACCTAAAACACATGCATCTTGAATCATTATAAACTGAGGGGTTAATTGAAACATTCTGATCATCTGTCTCCTTCCTTCAGAATCTGACTGACTTCCAAGTGGTGTTTGACAGCTTGCTGGCGGTAGCTCAGTATCCCTCCAACCGTGAAGCTATCGAAGCAGAGCTGGCGCAGATTGGGGTGAGTTTAGATTATAGTCAAAATCAGAATACAATGTACCACACTGATTTTACTCTGACACCGGATTATCTTGTTTTCTCAGATTATGCACTACAACCTCATGGATGTGGTGTTTGAATTGGTGCTATTTGGAGTTCTTGGAAGAATGAGGCCTCAGAACTGTCCAGTAAGAGAGATTTCTTATGGCAGTAGAGACTACATAGAGTTAGATCTTAAAGGCTGTACAGCGTGTAGTGAGAACAGGGGGTTTAAACCAGTAACACAGCACTGGAACTGAGTAAACCTGCAACATAGAATATCTTACAGCCCCGATGGAGAATCAGGACTTTTCACTTGTAGAAATTCATTCTACAAGAGCAAATATATGACATTACTCTGATCTGCATTATCTCTCACACTCTTTCAGACTCCAGGGGGATTTCTCAGTTACCTCATGGCCATGCTGCACTCTCTCTTTTCCTCAACTGAGCAGAGATATCCCAGGGCAGACCAATTCCAGCTTACCATCCAGGTAACAGTCATTATCCACCATGAGAGAGCTTTAGTGGAATTGTCTTTAATCAGTTTAGATGAACATTAAGTGACTTTTTGCACTCACACACATTGATTCAGTCAAATGAAGTAAATATTTTTGTTATTTCAGAGTGAAATTCAGTTTGTACATAATTCCTCACTTGGCCTCTCTCTTTTCGTCTCTCAGAGCACGCTGTTGCAGCTCCTGGATGACGTCTTTGCCCTGGAGGAGCGTGTGTATGAGGATCCGGGGACCCTGCATTCTGCAGTGTGGGAGTATATTGAATACCACACCCAGCAGCTCCTGGACAGGCTTGAGGACTTCTAGAACACCCTCATTTCTAATCTAGCACCTGATCACCCTCTCATCCCTTCACTGCCTTTTCCTTATCCTTTCCTATGCCCGTGTGTCCAGTGTTTCTCAGCCCTGGTCCTAAAGTTCCTCTAGAGTTCCTCTTCTCTGAGCAGCTGGGTGTTCTCTCCTCCTCAGTGCACCGTATTCAGTGTATGAAGGCCTCCTTAAAGACCTGATGTTTTGAATCTGGTGTGTGTGAGCAGAGAAATGTGTGGGACAGGGCTACCCCAGGACAAGCACTGAGACACACTGAGTTACACCCCACCCCTGTCCTTTCCTTACCTTCTTTTATAAAAAAAACAAAAAAACATTCTATATCAATGACATATTAATGCCTTTATTGCTGTGTTATAGTTGTGCTATTATTGATCTGTTAGTTTGTGCATGTAGTTTATAATTAAGCATTTGTTTTTACTGATAGAAAGTTAAGAATTCACTGTAAAGCTGTTTTTAATCTCATTCTCTTTCTTCACCCACTGCTTTAGTATTTGTAATGAGTTTGAAAATATATGCTAATGCTAATTCTAACCCAAGTTCCTCGTTTCTCTCTTTTCTCTCTGTTCCTGAGCGTGCTGTGAGACGCAAGGTGGGTTGAATATGAGATTGTGTTTTATTGATGTAAATATTGGCAGTAATATATAGCACGTCTTAATGAGTAGCCTGGGCTTTGACTCTTCCTCTCTGTCTGCAGGGAATGTCGCTCACTGTGTTTAGGTTCCAGTCACTGAAATGGGGATCAAATGAGGAGACCTTTCCCGTGATGTCATCCACCGTCTTCTAGCTCCACAGCACCCCACCACATCCCCCCCGTATGTACATTCCAGTTAATCACTTTTCTGTAGTTGACTGCTGTTTTATATATAGTGTTATATGTATGGATGTGAAAGATATTTGAAGTATGTGTGATCCTGTGTTAACCATTGTCCTCCTTCTATTTTTCTCTATGTGTGTTTGACAGGAGCCTCCACACCAAGACAGAGAGCAGGGAGCGCCACTGTGTGATATGGTAACAACTCCTGCAGTAACACTCTTTGCCTGCATGTTCCCCATGTTTATTTTCTCTATGTGGATCTCGATACAGTTGAGTATTCAGATTCTTTACTTTCCTATCTTCAGCTTCAGAAGCTCTGGAAAACCAAGACCAGCTGAAGGAGTAGCCTACAACTGGCAACATTACAGACAAGGTAAGATAAACCTATTTTCATTTGTATACAAAATGTAAGAATATATATAGCATTCAGAATATGAAGAATATTAATCATACTGTTTGTTGTTTTCCTCAGGAGGAGTCAGTAAAGAAGGGGATGATTTGAAGTGTCTGCCTTTGACTCAGAGCTGGGAGAGTCCAGCGTGGGGACTGGTCTGCAGCAGGCACCAGCATGTCCACGGCTGAGACGAAGAAACACTTGTTCTCATACTTTGTATGAGGACATCTGTCATTACTCCCACGTTCTATAGATTTCATGGAGACCACCACTGGATCTTGAATCTTATTTGGTTTTAGAGCAAGGGGAAGGGTTGCTGACTGTAATGACTGTCCCATAAAACCAGAAGCAAAAAAGCCTTCCGTTTGTTGTGGTATATGCTTGAATTGAAGCCAGAATGAGCTGAAAAATCAATGTTTTGGGAGCTAAAAGGATTAAACATCATCTATAAATAGAATACCTTATCTATAAGGAACATAGGTTTGAATGAATGATAAATAATTCTTTATAAAATCTGGGTTTGAAATGAAAAGCCTCAATAAAACAAAACTGACTTAATCATCTGTGTATGTCTGTTATTTAAAGAGTCTAAAATAATGACATCCTTCAGTGCAGATTCTTGTTAGAAATTCCACCAGATGGCTCCACAAGAACACATAGACAGAAGAGTTACAGATGAATAGAAACCTGCATAAATGTGTGGAGGAAAAATAGATACAGGCACTATCTATAATTAATTCATTTTGTTAAACTCCATGTTTGGGAGCCATTAAATAATAGTGGAAATGTAGTGTCTTTACCTGTCCAATTTTAGCTTAGACAAGTAGGTCATCATATTATATGACTTTACATATTATTTAGCAGAATTAGCTAGAATTAATTATTATAAATGAATTATGCTCATGCTGTAGGTTCTTGGCTCTGAAATTGAATCTGAACTAGAAGGAATAATTCTATACAAGAAAAGTGCACACACAAACAAATAACCAAGGATTGGTTTCATCACACAACTGGTTTATTAATTGTAATATCAAATAATGAATATATATTGAGGGAACAGGGAGATTAATATATGAGGGAATTTCTCTATGATAATTATCGTAAATTCTAGAAAGGCTATTGTTTATCCCAGCAAGCATTCAGCACAAACCTACTGAGCAATGAAAGAAATGAAACCATGTGACCTTACGCATCCCGGGAGATGGACTGGGAGCATGTCGCTGACGTGCGGTGCTTCCTGGAGAACTGCAGGCTTGTAGGCTGCAGCCGCAGGTGTTCTTGTTCTCCCCCTTTTCAGACACGCTGACCCCTCCGTCGGAGCTGGTGGCATTCTGAAGTTCTCTGTGGGGACTCTCCATTATCGCTGATCTGTCGCCTTGTGAAAGACACGTCCATACAGGTCTCTCCTGGGCAGGTTTCTCCTCATCTCAGAAGATCATTCTGAGGGTGTGTGTGGCCGTCTTCTCTGTCGCTGGTCCTGAAGCTGTGGTTATTACTTTGAGAGTCTGAGGTCTCCTTAATGCTCTGGGTGGCATTGAATTTTTGCTGGAGTTAAACTATAGCTTTTCCTAAAGAGTTTTCTACAAGAGATTTAATTAAAATCGAACTTCTGTTCTATCTGGACCATGCTTGAGGGGCCCAAGACTGTTTAAGAAAGCCATGAGAGTCTGACACCTGCAGAGTCATTTCAAACCTGAGTCATTTTCCTCTTTAGCCTTGAAAAAGGCTAAAAGAGAAAAAGTGTGAAGTGAAGGTGTGTGAAAAGAAGAAGCCTAAAGTCATCTCATTTGGCGCCACTGGGCTTTTTAACCAGAATTTAGAAAACCCACCTTGAATATCTTATTGGATCTCAAAGATTGAGGATTGGAGCCTCTCTTGCTCCTGATTGGCTGTTTCCTGTACCTTGGTAGTGACATCACATAAAATTTATGACCCTTGAACAGACAAAGGCTTGAAGACCATCCCTTTTTGAATGAATGTCCCAGGATTCTGAATCATACTTTGCAATATAAAAGATCATATGTTAACACAAAGTTATATCATTAAGACAACCATTTTTTACATAATTATTAACCAACTACACACATAGTATGTGGCTACCTTGGTTCTACATAAGTTCATATAAAAAATTACTTTAAACACATGTAAATTAATCCCACCCATTTTGATTGTCCAAATTGAATTAATTTCAAACAGTAGTGCACATATGTAACTTCAAATTGTTTTAAACCAATGGGATTTAAGGTTTAATTCTATAGTTTGAGAAATTCTTCATTAAGCAATTTTATACAGAGCATAAACTGATCCTCAGGAGTGTCTCCCAAAAGATTCTTATCTTGACACTGTGGGGCCTTGGGTCATAAAAAGGTCCCTGGAGAGTGGTTTTTGAGCCTGCTCTGTGTTATCTGAAATTCCCATCTGGGCTTGTGTGGCTTGAAGATGTCTCTGAAACCAGCTAAAGTTTGGGTATTTAAAATCAATCTCAGAAAGTCACATTTCGTATTAGAAATTAATACAAATTCATCATATTACACTACACTAGCTTTCAAAATTGACTTACATGTTAATTATTTTTATAATAATAATAAAAAAGCTAATTACTATGATAAAAATCAGTTTGTGGTCTAATAGCTCATTGTTATTCACAATTAATTGTGTGAAAGTTATTATACAGGCCATAGTGTCCCTCATTGTTTCTCTCCAAAATGGTCTGCATCAACAAGTTCTAAAAATGTGTGTTATTCCAAAATGTTATTGGCCACAGATCTAAAGCCACATCATACCCCCAAAGTCTGGCCGTACTATATCTGCAGAAGGATGAATATTTCAGGTAGATACATCTGAATTTAAAGTGATTATAGTGGGACTGCCGTTGGATAAGTGCTGCGTATGGACCCTAATTCCCACTCCTGCCTGGAGGTCCTCATTGTATCTTGTCATTTGAAAGTGCTGTAGAGTTTATTGCCAGTGTGACTCCATCCAATCACTTTGACTCTCTCCGGGCTCAGGCCCCTCCCACCTGCCTTTCTCTTCTCCACCTTCACGTCACACCTTATCACTCCTGCTGTATATACTCGCTGTCTTTAGATAATAACAATAAAAAAAAGGTCACCAGTAGTAGTCTACCACTACTAGCCTTGTGTTGTGGAAGTATACAGTATCAGTTCACACTCCCTTCCCCAGCACCTTCATTGACGTCCTCTTTTTATATTATGATTATGCTCTTAATTTACCACCATGCTATTAATTCCTGCGAGAATTTCATGGATATTATTGATACTATTATTGTTAATATTATGAATATTATTACGACTATGATTAGCCATTTTTTTTTGTAATGAGCAATAAGTTACTGTGTTTTGAGAAAATGCTAAACTGTGTGTGCGGGGCTCTTCCGCCACAGGCTTAAACATGTCTGCAAAGATAGGACTGATTCTTTTCTGCTTTGTCATGAAAAACAAACAAAAAAAAGGATTAATGTAAAATGTAAATCTATATAGAAGCCATCACTGTCTGTGTACTGAAGATTAAAATGTTCTTTTGGACCGTTCCCAAAGTAATTAAAATTTAGAAAATATCAAAAAGGTCCAAAATACACTCTCCCTCTTCGGGGAGACATGTTCGTTCCGGAAGAGTCGCAGAAACCAGTCGAGTGAAGTTCAAAGCAAATCAAAGTATTTATTTAACAATACTGGATCCAGGAGAACAATACATGAAAACAGTCTAATGCCCTTTCCAAGTAAAGCTCTGACCTCTCCCAGATCTGACTCCACAGTTATACCCCATATGACGTATCCCCCTGCTGGTGAGGCGTTTCTGGCTGATTAGCATATATTAATATGCATATTTTCACATGTTATTATTCAGCTCTTTCGCGTGCAAGTTTCACACGCACCCGTGACCCCAAAAACATTCATCATGCCCTTCTGACAATATACCTTTTCTTTCCCATGCCTCCTCTTCCATGTCACCAAAATTTAGGGGAATCCTAATGGACTCCAAGATCCTCCTAAGCTAACACTTGTGATTAATGTGAGCTTGGTAAAAGCCTAAGTGCACATCTGTTCAAGGTTAGACGTTTAAGAATTTAAAAAGGTGTAAATATCACGTGAGTCATCATGCCAGTTAATCGTGCAGGATCTAAACTGTTTAAATACATGGGTAAATACTGGTTAATCATTCGTATGAGTACATATAAGATACAAGTTTTCACACAATGAATATGTAGTTATAGTTTCTAATCATCATTTAAAGATATTTGTCCACAAACATAAAGTAATAAAATTGTTTCCTACAACAATTCCCCCTTATGACGTGTCCCAAGACACGTCATCACACTCTAGGTCCTCCAAACATGTTTTTGACATGTGTTTAACCTGTGAGAGCGAAAACCTGTCGGGCAGCCAACCAACCAATTTTTTGACAGGAAAAATTCTCTCACTTGCCCCTTCTGCCCCCAGGCGGCCAAAATTTTAACCATGTCAACAGGAAGAAGTAACATTATTTCCCTGTTTGTTATCTCCCATACTACTTGTTCTACAACAGTAATTCCTCCCGCTCTTCCGCACATTCCAACATGGGTAACATATATGGTGGTGGAGGATCTTTGCCCTCCATCATACGTGTTATTGTTCTCTCTATCAGGGACCTAATACAGGGTACACAGCAGCATCCGCACGTGACTAGAATAGCGGAATACCGCTACGGCTGAAGCCATAGATATGAACACGCCTTTCCATTGTCCAAAAGTTTTCTCTAACCACTTAGTGATTGGATTGTCTACTCCCGTGTTTTCTGCCATCTCTCTAGACAGGGATTTTAGGGCTATTAAGGCTTTAGTCCCTTTTTTTTTTTGGCCCTATAGAGTTACCGGAGTCATGATTGAATATAGTGTGGCACCATTTAGGATTTATGTTACCTAAGTGTTTTGCACTCCATGTCTCGTCACCTGCTGTATGGTTAAAACAAGTGAAGTTACCTGATTCAGGAATCTTGAATGGCCCTGAGCCGGTGTTGTTTGCTATGACTGGAAAATGTTCACCAAGGCAGTACAATTAGCGGGATTAGCCATATGTGTTAAGTTAATCATACACTTAAACCCTATTGGGTCTTCCCTCGGAAATAATGGGGCTGGACCTAAAAACAATGTTGGTCTGGCTGCATCACATGCTATACACCCGTCCATGTTAGCTTCTCTGGCTTGCACATTTATCCATCTAATCCATAAGTTACTCCCTTCAAACCCTGTGCTTAATTTTACGATTTGTTCGGTTGTCCATGTAGAATAATCTGTTCCCAATATAGACTGATTCCCCCCACTGCTGTCTGTCATGTTTTTTGTGTCCTCCACGGTGTCGGCTGTTGGTCTATTTCTAACTCTGACCTTAATCCATCCCAGAGGGTCATTACCACTTACATCTACCCCGACCCCTATGAAAAATGCTGAAGACTTTTCCCCATTAGGGTCGGCTTGCCACTCCAATGCAATAGTTATCAAATTGGTTATTTGACCATTATCCCTCTGTATGTTAAGTTTTTCCCATTTCTCCCGTTCACGAGTCGCCCAACGTGTAGTCGGATTCCAATTAACATGTGTTGACCTCATCACATCTTCCCATTTATTACAGGGTCTAGCCTTATAAGCTGCTTGGTCGGTGTTTTGATTACATTTAATATTGTCGTCACGAGACCAACACAAATACACCGGCTCCCCCTTATGCCCCAGCTGATTTGTACCACATTTAACCACTTCACATAAGTTCACTGTCCATGCGGTTGTCTCACCCCAATAATAGTCTAATTCTATACCTCCCCAGCGTCTGATGCATTTTAATTTAGGCTGAGAGATGGTTGATCGTTTAGTTCTATTTAGCTGTGAAGTCGGGTCTTTAATTGTCGCGTTTGCCGGGCGTACGATCGCTGAAATATTGACAACTGTTCCCCCTACCGTTGTTAACTGTTACTGTGTGAAGACCATGGCCAGTGTTATTATCATTATACCCAATAGAGTAACGGTTATGGTTACCTGGAGCCATATCGGAATATCTGGAGGAAGTACTGGTTGGTAATGGTGTCTGTATTTTGTCCTGTCCCACCCCTTTTTTCCATACCAAGCCATTATTAAACAATCAATGTGTTTCCCCACTAAGTTTCCTTATACTTAATAAAATATTATCTATACTCTTATATGTGTAAGTGTTGAAGTTACAGGGTGCGTTTTTTTTTTTTTTTTTTTTTTTTTTTTTTTTTACAATTTGTTTAGAAAGTTCAACCTGCAAGGAAGGAAAAGGGGAAAAAAATTAAGAGTCCAAGCAACCTGTAAAAAAATAATAATGTGTTCTGGATCTTCAAGAGCTTCAGACAGCTCTCCGGTGACGCCTGTCGTTCGCAGAGTGTCCAGCTGGCACTTGTTACTAATTAGATGTTTGCTTCTGCGTCTGGTGCTCCTCTGGTGGCAGTGCTGGTTTGCACTGAGACAGGTGGTACCATGAGCTGCCTTTACCCTGGAGTCGTACCGCGTGGCTGGTTCTCTCTGTCACCCGGAATGGGCCTGTCCAGCGAGGCTCTGACCACTTTCGCTTGATGGCTCTCAGATACACCCATGGGGCCACGGCCACCTCGGGAGGTATCTCATGCTCCTCGTCTCCTCCTCTGTTTCTTCGTACCTGCACAGATAGTTCCTCACACACTGATTTTAGTTTCAAAAACAGTTGACGATACTCATCTGTGTTCGTCCCAGGCGAGCCCGCATCAGGACTCAGTCTTGTTTTTGGGCCTGGGAATGCTACGCCTCTGACCAGTTCAAATGGGGAGAAGCCTGTGCTTCTATTAATAGAGCTCCGAATACTGATCAGGGCAATTGGTAGGGCATCTAGCCAATTCATGCCCGTGGTCAGTGTAATCTTAGCTAATTTAGATTTCAAATTTTGATTCATCCTCTCCACCTGACCTTGTGAGGCAGGATGATACACACAACCATAGCTATGGCGCAGCCCCAGCGACTGCTCCACCCACTGTAGTGTTATGCTCGTGAAATGACTCCCGTTATCTGAAAAAATTTTCCTAGGAAACCCAAGGTTCGGAATCCAACAATTAATCAGAAACTTACAGACTGATTTTGCATCTTCCCTCAGAGTGGGGACTGCCTCTACCCACCCCGAGAATCGATCTACAACGACAAGGAGATATCTATATCTCCTAATGGGGTCAATCATATCTGTGTAATCCATTTGAATCTCATGTCCATGAGAATCTGGCAATGGAAACCTTCCTGGAGCTAATTTAAATGCTTTTGCTACGTTCTGAGTGTTACAAATGTAGCCCTTGGAAGAAATAAAAGAGGAAGATTATGTTTTACAGTTTAAGTGTTTTAGTTGTAAATGTAAATATAAAGTAACAGGAAAGATAGGCATTTTCAGAAGGAAGCAAACAAAGGGTTAATTGAAATGATTATATAGTTTTGAAAAACTTAGTATGAAGTTTGTTTGGGATGTACAGAACCAACATGTGCCTGGTGCAATCTAACTTTAGGTGGGTATCAATAATTCTTTTGGGTTCGTCCTTATTGGATAGATTTGATTTTGTGTTTCCTTGGCTCTTGTGATTAGCTCCTAGAGAAAGGGGTGGGGACGAAAACGAGAAAAAAAGAAAGAGGGAAAGAACGCGGGAGACACGAAGAGAGGAGAGACGACGGAAGCACGGGTGTAGTTCAGTGGTTTTATTTCAAGGTTATTGGAGTAAAATGGTTTTAATATTTGCAGAAAGTGTCTGTTGAACGACTTGTAAGTCTCGTAGTAACAGCTTTGCAGTGTACTTTGAGTAAATACCCTAGCTTTCAGTTCGAGAGTTAGTGAGCTCGGAGTGAATGAACAGAGTTTGTTGCCTGAGAGACTTTTTGGCTGTAGAAGTCAGACGAGTTAAAGCACTTTATATGTAGAGAGACTACTGCGTGGCGACGGAGAACGTTTGCTAACGAGGGAGACTACTACCGTGCCGAAAGTGGACTGGTTTAGTCGGCGTGACTGCACCTGAGAGTTTGACTGTGTTTGGCGAAAGAGAGCGCAACGCCACCCGTGCGTGTTCGACGGAGTGTTGTTGTTTTCTGGCCACACCGTTCTCAAGCATCGAAACAGGCCTGCAACGAGGGCAAAGATTAAGAATATTGGGTTTATTGTCGGCATAGATTGAGTTCTTTTATTATCATTTACTCTGTTTATGATGCTCAATTCACATCTGTAATTCACCAAGCCAGATTGGTTTTTTGTTTTGAGAAAGAAATTTGATGATAATTTCTTTGCTTGATTCAAGTGTATTTGTTGGGCAGGTTCAGGAGGCACCTAGAGTTACTTTAATGTATAAGGATAGGTTTCGGCTGTATCATTAGCTGGTGATCACATGAAGCTTGGTGTATTGAAAACTTCTGAGATGTGTACAGATAACTTGAAATTAACCAGTTAAGAAAATTGAATAGTGGAGTTTTCAAGTTAACCTCAAAAATTATTACATCAATAAATATTTGTTTTATTAAATACAGGTACTTTTAAGTTTGATAATTTTTGAAAGTGTTATTGTTGATATTGACTTGCTGTGTTTATTAACTGGAGACACCATATTGATTATAGGGCAAAACCCTTGAATCCTGCCACCAAGTACATCCTATTGACGGCAGAATATATTTGTAGAACCCAGGGCCCCATCCACATTATTTGCAATAACTTTAAATAATAAATTAAAAGGGATAGGGGCGCTACACAAATCTGACATTTAGTGATGTAATCAACCACAAATGCTGACATGTATGGGTGCCACCATTGTTTTAGATTTTCCAGTGTCTGTCGTCTTCCTACGTGTGCTAATGTGTGTGCTTCTTCTAAAACTGCTTCTGCTAGTGACATTGGTAAAACTACTTGTCCTTCTTGTGACGTCCACACCTGACTGTTTGGGCTATCCCTCTTTGCTAGCCATACTGACTTTTCTTCTGGACTTGCCTGATCCTGTATGTGTCTAAGCTCTTGTCCTGTGGGAATCGGTTCCCAGGGTACACTGGAGTCCAACACAAGCATGTTGTTGGGTTCCGTGTAGCCTGCTGCTCTTTTTGCTGCCCCATCCGCAGCTTCATTCCCTCTGTTTATTATTGTGTCTCCCTTTTGGTGTCCTTTACACTTCACAATTGCTACCTTGTTTGGTTTGTGTATAGCTGCTTCTAATCGCATCAGTTCTGTCTTGTGTTTGACTGGTTTCCCTGTGCTTGTGACATATCCAGCCTGCTTCCAGTGTGGAATGTCTACATGTGCGGCTGTCACTACGTACGCTGAGTCACTATAAATAGTGACGTCCCTTCCTTCTGCCACTTCTAGTGCTGAAATTACTGCTAGCAGTTCTGCCTTCTGTGCTGATGGATTTTGTTTTACTTCCTCTGCTATGACTGTCTGAAACTCATGTGTTTCCCCCTTTGCTTCCTGAACTACTGCGTATCCTGCTCTGACTTCACCTGTATCTGCCCTGTACCCACACCCATCTGTCCATAAATTCCATGACCCTGGAATGGGTATGGCTTGTAAGTCTGGTCTTACTTTTCCTTGCCTTTCTACCTGTTCCTCACACTCATGTGGTGGGCCTTCCAGCATCCCATCTGCCATGTTGACTCCTTCGTGTGTGTAAGTGATGTTGGGTGCAGTCAATGCTTTGTGAATGCGTCTCTGTCGCAATGGAGTGAGTGTGAACATCTGTGAGTTTATGTACGCTACTACTCCGTGTGTGGTTAGAATGCGCAGTGGGTATCCTGCTACCAGATGTGCTGTTTTCTGGACTAATTTGGTCAGTCCTGCTACATGTCTTGTGCACTGTGGTTGTCTCCTCTCTATAAGGTCCAATGGGACACTTAAATACATTAGTACTGCTCTACCTTCCCCCTTTTTCTGAAACAGTACACCATTAATCACAGTGTCTGTTTCAGAAACATCCATGTAAAAAGGTAGTGAATAGTCAGGTCTGGCTAAGTCAACTGCAGCAGATAAGGCTTGTTTAACATCTATAAACGCCTGTTCTGACTCCACCGTCCAATTGAGCTTACCAGACAAATTTCTCATCCCTAGAGATTTTCACCATGTCCCTAAGAGGTTGTGTACGTTCGACAAACTCAAGAATCTATTGTCTGCTGTAACCAGTCAGTCCTAAAAATGCTAACATGTCTTTCACAGTCTCTGGTTTTGTGTTTATATTGGGGAATCCAAATTGGTTGTGTAATATTCATACAAAAAGAGACGGGTGTCTGATTAGTGTATCGTACATCATCTGGGCCTGTGGACCACAATGTGTCAGGCAGTGATGCCAATAATGCCTCCGTCTATGGATGATCAGAGTCCTCACAACCATGGTGTCTAGGCAGCAATTGATGGTGTAATGTGACTTGGATGGGTGAGTTATCAGTGATGTGGTATGTCTGTGTTGACTGTGAAAACATGACGCCAGGCAGCTGGGTCCGGACCCAATCCGTGACCTCATTTGCTCTTTTTACCATAGGGCCCAACTGCTTGGCCTCGTGTCCCGGATGGAGAGCTAGTGAAATGTGTGGTGCCGCCGTGTCAGACAGTTTGTACCAATTACGTTGTTGTGGTGTTAGTGAGACAGGAGATGCCACCCCTTCAGGACCCACATAAATCCCTGTGGTATCAACCGACCACTGTGTGCCCTCTAATTCTGTTTGAAAAGCTTCATAGTAAGTTAAATTTCCCCCTACATCATAGAACAGGGTGACATGGAATGGGTCGGGCGGAGGGACATAGGGTGCCATGGCTGTAATCCAAGGCGACCACTGTTGGAACAAGTCAATTAGTGGTGGTGACGGGTCCGTCTGTCCAGTCACTAAACCCCAGTAAATGTCTACCGACTCATCCTGTTGAGGTCTCATCAGGTACATACCATCAGTGTACCCCACCACCGCCACAGTTTTGTGTCCGTCCAACCACGTAAGTGTAATCCCATCTGGTTGGCATAAAATAGTGACTCCCATTTTCATCAACAAGTCTCTACCACAAATGTTCAAGGGTGCTTGTGGTGCAATTAAAAATGAATGTGACACAGTCTGTGTACAAGTGCTGACTGGCAAATGTCTTGTTTTTGGCAGTGATGTAGGTTTCCCCGAGAAGCCCCTTACCTGCACAGTGTGTTCGCTCATCAGGTGTGCGGGTAATACTGTGTTGATGGCTGACCATGTGGCTCCCGTGTCTACCAAAAAAGGGATTTTGGAGGCCCCCACGGTTAATGACAGCATGGGTTCTGCCCTGGCCCTGCTGTCCTGGTGCTCCTCTGGGCCCCGTCAATGTCCACCCCACGGCTCCATGCTGTATTGGCCAGCAGGAAGATGTGATGGCTCCGGTTTTGGTGCCGCCTGTGGGTGTGGTGCCTGGTGTGGATAGCTGGTGTCGGTAAAAAGTGGTGCCCTACATTGTGCTGCCCAGTGGCCCATGGCTCCACATCTTAGGCATTCCCAGGTTCGGTGGTGGACCCTGCCCCTCCACCTACCACTGCCCCGCCCCCTGCCCCCTGAGTAGGGCTGGTGTGGGAAATATGGACTTGGTCCATAATTGTATGGTGGGTTTTGTGGTGGCCCTGGTTGGGTTGGCATGTATGTTTGTGTGTTCATGTATGTTTGAGGTGATTGAATGTTTGGTTGTGGTACTGCAGTCATAGGCATCATGGTGTCAGACTTTGTTTGCTTTTTGTTATCATTTATGGATTTCCTGGCTTCTGCTAGTTGAGCAGTTAGTAGTTCTCTTTCTAACTTAACTGTCTCCTTGTCTTTATTATCTAATTTTTCCTTATATTTGTTCATATGGAACTTTATGGAACTTGGAACTTCATATTTGTCCTTTATGAGGGCTGGCAAGCCTTTCAAAACTGCTGTTCTAAACCAAACCACCTGCTGCCCCCTAGCAGGGTGAACCCCTGTAGTGTTAGTCCAATCCTCAACTGCTTTACCCATATAGTCCCCTGGGCTGACTTTTTCATCCCAGGCATATGATGGGATTGTGGATGCTGCTCTGGTAGGCCACATCTCTCTCATAGCGTCAGTGAGGCGCTGCGAGTGAGCGTGGAAAGGATCATAGTTTGGTTGAGTAGATGTCTGAGCCTGTCTCTCTATTTCAGCTGCTTCCATTGAGGTAGTAGACCTTTTAATAATGTTTCTAAAATCCCCTAGTGCTAGAGTCATGCCACCTGTCAGACTGTCCAGCTTTCTAATCCAAGCAGCTGCTCCACTACATAGAGGCGGAAGCTGGTCGGCCAAAGTCTGTGCATCAGTCAGTGATAATGGTACATATTTATATGTTCCTGTGCTAGTGGCCATTAATGGAAGCATAGTGCCGACGTTAGTGTCAGTCCCAAACCTCTCAGGCGGGTGTTGGTGTCTAGTGCTTCTTCTCAAAATGTCTGTTCTGTCTAAGGTGTGCATGTCGCATTCTAAAGTCTGTTGTTGTAATTCCAATTGTCTCTTTTCTTCTAGTATAAGGTTTTCCACGGTACGCAATGTACAGTTCAAATCAGTCATCCTTCTACCACTACGTCGTCCGTTTGCACTGTCCTCATCATCTGCTATGTGTCCGTCATCATGGTCAGAGTCATCATCAGTTGTGACATGGCCCTCTAAATCTGCTTTAATCCTAATGTTTTGTTTAGTTTTTTGTGGCATCTGGTTCTTAAATGGTGTTTTCAGTGTTTGTTTATGGTGAAGGCGCGGCTTATCCTGTTCTATATAATTTCCCGTGGTATCTATAATGTCAGAACAGTCGGTGTTAATATTTGTGTGTGCGTAAATTGACTCATGTGGCCTCCGCAATTCAAATGGATCTTCTGTGTGTGCGTTTGTGTGTGTGTCTCTGTGTGCTGCCTGCTGACAAGCAAAGCCCCTCCCTTCTGTGTCTATCTGTAAACTCACTGTGCCCGAGTCTACACTGAAGACAGGCAGGATGGTGTCAGCTGGTGGGACGTGGCCTAAGTTGTATGGCGGAGGTGGGGCAGTAGGCCCCTCCCCCTTGTGTTTTGTATACTCACTTTCCACTTCCGCGTTCTCGGCAGTAGGTGAAGCTGCCGTCGGCTGTGACGGACCTGGTGTTTTCAGTGTAACAAGCTGTGGAGTCATGCTCAGAAATGCAATTGTGATAGCTGTAAGCTCCGCTATGTCCTTCTTAGCTGTGTTCAAGCTTTTCTTTGCCTTAGCTCTTTTGAAAAGGCTAGCCCTACTAACCTCTGCTTCAGCCTGACTTAATATTTGCTCCTTTTCTCTCTTCAACTGATTAATGCAGGTTATCAAAGATAGTGTCCCCTGTGTGTGTTTTAACCCAGTTATCAAATCTCTTGAGCACACTTTTGTGCACAATATCCCGCTTTTTCAAATCTATCAGTCCCAGTTCCAATCCCT
Source organism: Hoplias malabaricus (assembly GCF_029633855.1). Taxonomy (NCBI): domain Eukaryota; kingdom Metazoa; phylum Chordata; class Actinopteri; order Characiformes; family Erythrinidae; genus Hoplias; species Hoplias malabaricus. The sequence continues at coordinate 5,485,470 of NC_089815.1, read as the reverse complement.
CAGTTGTTATTTCAATTTGTTTAACAAACGGTTTCCATTCCCAATTCCCCACGCCGTAAATGGCGTTTAATTTATTATGCAAATCTCTAGTAGTAGCCATGTTGTCTGTAAGGAGCTGATCAAAAAAAAAAAAATTGGATCTCACCTGAATGGGTCTTTGTTCTAGTCCACTCTTTAATTGCAAATCAATTAACACCGCTAGGTTTCATCACAATTCAGAGTGAATCAAAACAGTTTCCCAGGGTCTCCCCCACACAGCGCCCACGCAACACTTGGCGCTTTCCGGCTCAGTTTATATAAAAAAGAAAAGAAAAGTTTTAAAGTCAAGTTTTCAAGCTCAGCCAAGAACCACCTCAGCCCTGTGAAGAATTGCACAGGTATATAAAAACATAGGCGTGTCTTCAGACACAGTATTGAATTAGAATCAAACCAAGCCTAATTTACATTAATTATCAAACCGACCCACGAACCGAAAAAGCTCTTTAGTCAGACGCAAATAAGACACCAATATATGAAATAGAATTTGTAATAAACAGAAAAGACCAAACACTATAGTTTAGATAAGCAGTCAAATTACAAGATAAGTTATAAAAAGTGAAAACAACATTTTTAGAACTACTAAAATAGCAAGCAAGTTACAAAATATGTTATGATGAACGAAAAGTTCAAACCGAGGCAGAAAATAAATTTTTAACACAAACTACCACAGTCAAAAAAAAAAATGCAAACTGAACCGGAAAAATAAGATTCTTAGGACAATAAGCAGTAAACAAAATACCAAATATATATTTATCTATCACAAGTCTAAATTAACCCCAATAACAAAGAAACCAGATTCAAAATTAGAGCAAGTGTTCAATTAACAATTTTCCCTTTAATTCCCATGATTAAACCTTACAGTTTCCCCAATGTACCCTATTATTTCCTCAGCTTTACACCTTGCTCTCCTTTCTCCTATTCTCAACATCTAAAAACGTCTTTCTGGAGCTCATTGTCTATATTTTCTTAATGTATAGTCTCCAAGAAAGCTCATTTATTTTTACTTTATATATTTTACTTTAAAAACGTCTTCCATTCAGGCTCATTGTCATAAATAAACAAACCCCTCATTTTATTGAGGTTCATATTCTTTAAATAACTGTCCTTGAACGAAGCTCATAATTTTTACCATTACAAATATCTTTCCCTATTAATTTCTAAATCTCTCATTCTTTATCACATTTCCCCTTTTTCTTTAAACACACTCTCTCTCTGACACTCTCTAGGCAGAGGTGTCCTTTCCCCCCTTTTCTCTAAAAAATTCGCCCACAACAAATTCATGGCTCTTTACAGCACATGGAGAAATTAGTTCTCCCCACACACACTCAAAGGCAACCGCAGAAGAAAGGGGGTTGATCAGTCCCCCACTTTCTCCTTTTTCTCCCCAAAAAATTCTTTCAGCTGACACACACACATAGTTACAGACTAATGGACAAAGTTATAAGATGGGAAAAGTGAGGGGGTGAGACACACACACTCAGCTGACACATACACATACACAGCAAGACACTCCTCTATCGCCCTCTAGCGAGCAAAAACGTACACAACAGTCATGCTAACAGCCTCTAAGAATGGCACAGCCTCTTAAAACAGATAAAACACAAAATACACAATCAAGTATCATTAAAATACATAACAAACCCCTGGCGGGAACAGCATCCGCTTGCGGGAACAACATTCGCTTCTAGATTATTCTTTAGGGGGAACCAATCCCACGGACGGACCACTCCGACCGGGCCATTATCTCGACACCTCGTCAGGTCCGAGGGGGTCACGCCAGCTCCTAGTCCCTGGGTGGGAACAGCATCCACCTCAAAAATTTTTTTTTTTTTCAAACCAGCAGCCCTAAATATATAAACTGATGATAATAAATGATAAAAATATATAAAATAAATTGATATGCTCTACACCCCACTCCGGACCACCATCGGGCCTCCGCACCACTCCAATTTAAAAAAATCCAATATGCAGAATTTGAATAAAACAAGGTCTGCGCACCCACCTTTAGTTTATTGCGGCCGCGAGTGGCCTCAATAATCATTTCTCAATCATCGTGTTGCTTGGTCTAGTCTGTCTGTCTCTGCTATCATTCATTTCCACTGTCATTGTCGTTTTGCTCCCTTCAGTCTTTCCATATCTCTAGTTTGTCTGTATCCCTCTTTAGTCTGTTTAGCTCTCTGTCCAGTGTTAGTCTGTTTAGCTCTGTAGTCTGTTTGTCCCATTAGCCCTGTATAGCTCTCTGTGATTTAGTTTAGTCTGTTTAGCTCTCCGTGTTTAGGTTTAGTCTGTTTAGCTCTCCGTGTTTAGGTTTAGTCTGTTTAGGACTCCGTGTTTAGGTTTAGTCTGTTTAGCACTCCGTGTTTAGGTTTATTCTGTCTAGCTGTCCGTGTTTAAGTTTAGTCTGTCTAGCTCTCCGTGTTTAAGTTTAGTCTGTTTAGCACTCCGTGTTTAGGTTTAGCTTGTTTAGCTCTCCGTGTTTAGGTTTAGTCGGTTTACCTCTCCGTGTTTAGGTTTATTCTGTCTAGCTGTCCGTGTTTAAGTTTAGTCTGTTTAGCACTCCGTGTTTAGGTTTAGCTTTTTCAGCTCTCCGTGTTTAGGTTTAGTCGGTTTACCTCTCCGTGTTTAGGTTTAGTCTGTTTAGCTTTAGTCTGTTTAGCTCTCCGTGTTTAGGTTTAGTCGGTTTAGCTCTCCGTGTTTAGGTTTAGTCTGTTTAGCTTTAGTCTGTTTAGCTCTCCGTGTTTAGGTTTAGTCTGTTTAGCTCTCCGTGTTTAGGTTTAGTCTGTTTAGCTCTCCGTGTTTAGGTTTAGTCGGTTTAGCTCTCCGTGTTTAGGTTTAGTCGGTTTAGCTCTCCGTGTTTAGGTTTAGTCGGTTTAGCACTCCGTGTTTAGGTTTAGCTTGTTTAGCTCTCCGTGTTTAGGTTTAGTCGGTTTACCTCTCTGTGTTTAGGTTTAGTCGGTTTAGCTCTCCGTGTTTAGGTTTAGTCGATTTAGCTCTCCGTGTTTAGGTTTAGTCGATTTAGCTCTCCGTGTTTAGGTTTAGTCGATTTAGCTCTCCGTGTTTAGGTTTAGTCTGTGTAGCTCTCCTTGTTTAGGTTTAGTCTGTTTAGCACTCCGTGTTTAGGTTTAGCTTGTTTAGCTCTCCGTGTTTAGGTTTAGTCGGTTTACCTCTCCGTGTTTAGGTTTAGTCTGTTTAGCTTTAGTCTGTTTAGCTCTCCGTGTTTAGGTTTAGTCTGTTTAGCTCTCCGTGTTTAGGTTTAGTCTGTTTAGCTCTCCGTGTTTAGGTTTAGTCGGTTTAGCTCTCCGTGTTTAGGTTTAGTCTGTTTAGCTTTAGTCTGTTTAGCTCTCCGTGTTTAGGTTTAGTCTGTTTAGCTCTCCGTGTTTAGGTTTAGTCGGTTTAGCTCTCCGTGTTTAGGTTTAGTCGGTTTAGCACTCCGTGTTTAGGTTTAGCTTGTTTACTTCTCCGTGTTTAGGTTTAGTCTGTTTAGCTTTAGTCTGTTTAGCTCTCCAGGTTTAGGTTTAGTCTGTTTAGCTCTCCGTGTTTAGGTTTAGTCTGTTTAGCTTTAGTCTGTTTAGCTCTCCGTGTTTAGGTTTAGTCGGTTTAGCTCTCCGTGTTTAGGTTTAGTCGGTTTAGCTCTCCGTGTTTAGGTTTAGTCGGTTTAGCTCTCCGTGTTTAGGTTTAGTCGGTTTAGCACTCCGTGTTTAGGTTTAGCTTGTTTAGCTCTCTGTGTTTAGGTTTAGTCGGTTTACCTCTCCGTGTTTAGGTTTAGTCGGTTTAGCTCTCCGTGTTTAGGTTTAGTCGGTTTAGCTCTCCGTGTTTAGGTTTAGTCGGTTTAGCTCTCCGTGTTTAGGTTTAGTCTGTGTAGCTCTCCTTGTTTAGGTTTAGTCGGTTTAGCTCTCCTTGTTTAGGTTTAGTCGGTTTAGCTCTCCGTGTTTAGGTTTAGTTGGTTTAGCTCTCCGTGTTTAGCTTTAGTCTGTTTAGCACTCCGTGTTTAGCTTTAGTCGGTTTAGCTCTCCGTGTTTAGCTTTAGTCTGTTTAGATCTCCGTGTCTAGGTTTAGTCTGTTTAGCTCTCCGTGTTTAAGTTTAGTCTGTTTAGCTCTCCTTGTTTAGGTTTAGTCTGTTTAGCTCTCCGTGTTTAGGTTTAGTCTGTTTAACACTCCGTGTTTAGATTTAGTCTGTTTAACACTCCGTGTTTAGGTTTAGTCTGTTTAGCACTCCGTGTTTAGGTTTAGTCTGTTTAGCTCTCCGTGTTTAGGTTTAGTCTGTTTAGCACTCCGTGTTTAGGTTTATTCTGTTTAGGTTTAGTCTGTCTAGCTCTCTGTGTTTAGGTTTAGTCTGTTTAGCTCTCCGTTTTTAGGTTTAGTCTGTTTAGCTCTCCGTGTTTAGGTTTACTCTGTTTAGCACTCCGTGTTTAGGTTTACTCTGTTTAGCACTCCGTGTTTAGGTTTAGTCTGTTTAGCACTCCGTGTTTAGGTTTATTCTGTTTAGCTCTCCGTGTTTATGTTTAGTCTGTTTAGCACTTCGTGTTTAGGTTTATTCTGTTTAGCTCTCCGTGTTTAGGTTTAGTCTGTTTAGCACTCCGTGTTTAGGTTTAGTCTGTTTAGCACTCCGTGTTTAGGTTTAGTCTGTTTAGCACTCCGTGTTTAGGTTTAGTCTGTTTAACACTCCGTGTTTAGGTTTAGTCTGTTTAACACTCCGTGTTTAGGTTTACTCTGTTTAGCACTCCGTGTTTAGGTTTAGTCTGTTTAGCACTCCGTGTTTAGGTTTAGTCTGTTTAGCCTTAGTCTGTCTAGCTCTCTGTGTTTAGGTTTAGTCTGTTTAGCTCTCTGTGTTTAGGTTTAGTCTGTTTAGCTCTCTGTGTTTAGGTTTAGTCTGTTTAGCTCTCTGTGTTTAGGTTTAGTCGGTTTAGCTCTCTGTGTTTAGGTTTAGTCGGTTTAGCTCTCTGTGTTTAGGTTTAGTCGGTTTAGCACTCCGTGTTTAGGTTTAGTCTGTTTAGCCTTAGTCTGTTTAGCACTCCGTGTTTAGGTTTATTCTGTTTAGCTCTCTGTGTTTAGGTTTATTCTGTTTAGCTCTCTGTGTTTAGGTTTAGTCTGTTTAGCTCTCTGTGTTTAGGTTTAGTCGGTTTAGCACTCCGTGTTTAGGTTTAGTCGGTTTAGCACTCCGTGTTTAGGTTTAGTCTGTTTAGCTCTCCGTGTTTAGGTTTAGTCTGTTTAGCACTCCGTGTTTAGGTTTAGTCTGTTTAGCACTCCGTGTTTAGGTTTATTCTGTTTAGCCTTAGTCTGTTTATCTCTCTGTGTTTAGGTTTATTCTGTTTAGCTCTCCGTGTTTATGTTTAGTCTGTTTAGCACTCCGTGTTTAGGTTTAGTCTGTTTAGCACTCCGTGTTTAGGTTTAGTCTGTTTAGCTCTCCGTGTTTAGGTTTAGTCTGTTCAACACCTCGTGTTTAGGTTTAGTCTGTTTAGCACTCCGTGTTTAGGTTTATTCTGTTTAGCCTTAGTCTGTTTATCTCTCTGTGTTTAGGTTTATTCTGTTTAGCTCTCCGTGTTTAAGTTTAGTCTGTTTAGCACTCCGTGTTTATGTTTAGTCTGTTTAGCACTCCGTGTTTAGGTTTAGTCTGTTTAGCACTCCGTGTTTAGGTTTAGTCTGTTTAGCACTCCGTGTTTAGGTTTAGTCTGTTTAGCTCTCCGTGTTTAGGTTTAGTCTGTTCAACACTTCGTGTTTAGGTTTACTCTGTTTAGCACTCCGTGTTTAGGTTTATTCTGTTTAGCCTTAGTCTGTTTAGCACTCCGTGTTTAGGTTTAATCTGTTTAGCCTTAGTTTGTTTAGCACTCCGTGTTTAGGTCTAGTCTGTTTAGCTCTCCGTGTTTAGGTTTAGTCTGTTTAGCTCTCCGTGTTTAGGTTTAGTCTGTTTAGCACTCTGTGTTTAGGTTTAGTCTGTTTAGCCTTAGTCTGTTTAGCACTCCGTGTTTAGGTTTAATCTGTTTAGCCTTAGTTTGTTTAGCACTCCGTGTTTAGGTTTAGTCTGTTTAGCTCTCCGTGTTTAGGTTTAGTCTGTTTAGCACTCCGTGTTTAAGTTTCGTCTGTTTAGCTCTCTGTGTTTGTTTAGTCTGTTTAGCACTCCGTGTTTAGGTTTAGTCTGTTTAGCTCTCCGTGTTTAGGTTTATTCTGTTTAGCCTTAGTCTGTTTAGCTCTCTGTGTTTAGGTTTAGTCTGCTTAGCTCCCTTTGTCCATGTTTCTGTTAGCGCCTGGTGTCTTGTCTTTCTTTTGACGTCTTTCTGTTTTGTTATCTTTTGTTTAATAAAAGTCAGTGTGTTTTAGCGAGTGCGTCCGCCTCCGTCAGTCCGCTCAGTCCTGACACAGTCTCACTTCTGACAACCGTGCAAGACGTGGTGGAGTACCGTCATATAAACAGTACTTGAAGAAAGACTATGTAATACTTTTTACCTTAAAATTACAGTTTCAAAACCATTGGGATGCTCCACTGAGCTGTAACAGAGAGAACAGAGCCTATGTCAGTGCTACTCTGGGCTCAGCAGGTCGTCCATTAACGTCCATTATCTAGAGCAGAGGTCTTCAAATAAATGTCAAGATTTGTGTTCTCTTCCCTTTTTTTGTAATCCCTCGCTTGTGTCTTATGACAGTATTCGTTTACCATTTTAAACTTCTTTTTCTGTTCCTATTCACTGCTGTTAGTATTAATCAGGTGTCTCAGGTGTTTTAGTTCTCTTTATCAGTATTCTTCTTCTCTCTGTTACCCTCCTATGTCTCTGTTTCAGTGTTTTATTTCTAATTCTCTTAGATTTTAGCTCAGTGTGTGAAGATTTTCATCATTTCAGTTCTGAACTCAGAGAGCGATGGTGGCACTTGATGAGCATATCCTCAGTAGAACAAGCACCACCTACTTTTGATTTGACAGTAGGTTAAAGCCTCACTGTGTCGCCTCGCATCAGGACGTGGCACGCATTCAGTTCCCCTAGTTTTCAGGGTCTTGGAGAAAAGAATATGCCTCCATTTTGGTTATAAACCAAAGCTATGAGCTCCTTTAAGATTTAGAATATCATTGAGTACTTACCTTATTTGTGTCTTCTGACAGTTTATTAACTGCTTATTAATGTGTCAGGAATCAACATCCCATAATAAAATCAACAAAGACAGAAATGTAATTCAACGTATTTATTTATTTCCACATGAGGAGCACCTCTCTCCATCTCTGCCCTCCTCTAATTCTCCTTCAGGAGCTGGAGCCTCTTCTTCTCTGCCTCCAGCTTCTCTTTCTCCTCAAACACCTGGGCCCAGGCTTCATTCAACTGCTGGTTTTGATACTGCTGCTGAGCATCCAGTTGCTTGCGCCTCCTCTGTAGGTGTTTGAAGCAGGTCGCAGCTGCTCGCTTCTTGTTTTCAGTTTTTTTTACCTCAGCCCTGAGCCCCTCAATTTCAGAGCACTGCTCTTCCTTCACCTTCCTCATTGCCTCCAGCTCCTTTTCAAGTTGGTGCACCTTCTTCTTCAGCTCCTCCTTCTCTTCCCTTGTGGCTTGAAAGATGCTCTTAGCTTTGTTGAGCTGCTGAGCCCAGTTCTTTGCTGTCCTTGCCCACGCCTTTTCTGCCTCAGCCGACCGCTCTCGCTCCCTCTCCAGCTCCAGCGCGGCACTCTCCGCCTTCTCCTGCAGCTGGGCCCTTTCCTCTCTGGCCACTTCCAGGAGCTCTCTCTGGAGCTCTTTTTCCTTCTGGTTGTGGTCAGAGTTTTCTTTGAGGGAGGCCTGGTGTACCTCATTCTCCTTCTTCCGCGCTTCCTCCAGCTGATTGAACCGTTTGGTCCAACGCTTCTTTTCCTTCTTTTTCAGTTCCTCCAGGCATTCCCGGGCCTCCCTCTCTTTTTGCAGTTCCTCCTGCAGCTGTTTGAGGAGAGATTTCTTGGCTTTCTTCCTCTTCTGCCAAAAGGACCTCAAGATGAGGGCTAGCACTCCCGCCATCCTTACACCGACGATACAGTTCAAACACTCCAAGTACACACAATGGTCAAAGCAAATCTGGAGTCAGTTCACCGATGCACCCTCTTTTATACCCTCAGTGACATCACATCACCTCGGAACTCTGACCCCTCCTGAACATTCCTGAACATTCAGGAGTCCAACCCCCCCACCCCCCCCCACCCCAGCTTGGGGGCGGGGCTAAGGGTGCTAGCGCCGGTAGAATGTGTGGAGAAATGGGGCTGGCAGGTTGGGCAGTGAGCTTAAATCCAAGCAGGTGGTCTTTGATATTTTAATTTATTATATTTGATATTTTAGTCTGTTTAGCTCTCTTTAGCTCTCAGCTGGGCCCTTTCCTCTCTGGCCACTTCCAGGAGCTCTCTCTTGAGCTCTTTTTCCTTCTGGTTGTGGTCAGAGTTTTCTTTGAGGGAGGCCTGGTGTACCTCATTCTCCTTCTTCCGCGCTTCCTCCAGCTGATTGAACCGTTTGGTCCAACGCTTCTTTTCCTTCTTTTTCAGTTCCTCCAGGCGTTCCCGGGCCTCCCTCTCTTTTTGCAGTTCCTCCTGCAGCTGTCTGAGGAGAGATTTCTTGGCTTTCTTCCTCTTCTGTGAAGATAAAAATGTTCTTTGGACCGTTCTCAAAGTATTTAAAATTTACCAACTCATGAGAAAATAACAAAAAGGTCCAAAATACACCCTCCCTCTTCGGGGGAGGCGTGTCCGTTACGAGAGAGTCGCAGAAACCAGTCGAGTGAAGTTCAAAGCAAATCAAAGTATTTATTTAACAATACTGGATCCAGGAGAACTAACACATTGAGAACAGTGTGATACCCCTCCCAAGTGAAGCTCCGACCTCACATGATCTGACTCCAACACTTATACCCCAGATGACGTATAGCCTGGTGGTGAGGCGTTTTCTGGCTGATTAGCGTATATTAATATGCATAATTTCACGTGTTAGTACTCAGCTCTTCAAGTGCAAGATTCAGGTGCATGTTGTGACCTCGAAGACATTCGTTATCTGGCCCGGCTGACAATGGGCCTCTCTTCCCAGTCCTCTTTTCCCAAAAGACTAAAATTTAGGGAGTCAGAAATGCACTTCAAGGCCACAAACAGAAGCTACAGATCAGCGCCTCCGTGACCAACACTATGATGTCAGTGTGTTACAAGCTTGGAGTGCACATCTGTTCAAGGTTAGACGTTAAGAATTAAGAATGTGTAAATATCAAGTTATCATGCCATATAGTGAAGTTAGCTTATAATATGTCTTTAAGAGTAATTATCATATGAATTAGTAGTGCAGGATCAAGCAAAAATGTTTAACTACATGTGTAAGTAATTCATAATGTAAATGCTGGTTAGTCATTCATATAAATGCATATAGGGTACAGGATTTCACACAATGAGTATGCTAATTTAACTAATCATCATTTAAGGATATTTGTCAACAAACACAAAGTAATAAAATTGTTTCCCACGACAGTTCCCCCTTATGAAGTGTCCCCAAGACACATCATCACTCTCTAAATCCTACAAACATATTTTTGACATGTGTTTAACCTGTGAGAGCGAAAACCTGTCGGGCAGCCAACCAACCAATTTTTTGACAGGAAAAATTCTCTAACGACCCCTTCTGCCCCCAGGCGGCCAAAATTGTAACCATGTCGACGGGAGGAAATGACATTATTTCCCTGTTTGTTATCTCCCAGACTAATTGTTTTACAACAGTAATTCTGTCTGTATTTTGTACTGTCACACCCCCTTTTACCATACCAGCCATCATTAAACAATCAATGTGTTTCCCCACTAAGTTTCCTTCTACTTAGTAAAGTATTATCTATAACTCTATATGTGTAAGTGTTAAAGTTACAGGGTGTATATATATTTTTACAAATTCGTTTAGAAAGTTCAACCTGCAAGGAAAGAAGAAGGAAAAAATAAAAAAAAATAATTAAGAGTCCAAGCAACCTGTAAAGAAGAAGAGTCCACGACAACCTGTAAGGAAAATAATAATGTGTTCTCCCCCTAATTAGTAAGTAAGAGTCTATAGCCCTATATGTGTAAGTGTTAAAAATTACAATGTGCGTTTTTTTTTTTACAATTTTATGCAGTCCAAGGCAACCTGTAAGAAAAAAATGTTTTATTGTTCTGGATCTTCAAGAGCTTCAGACAACTTCAGACAACTCTCCAGTCGTTCGCAGAGTGTCCAGCTGGCACTTGTTGCTAATTAGATGCTTGCTTCTGCGTCTGGTGCTCCTCGGGTGGCCATGCTGGTTTGCACTGAGACAGGTGGTACCATGAGCTGCCTTTACCCTGGAGTCGTACCGCGTGGCTGGTTCTCTCTGTCACCCGGAATGGGCCTGTCCAGCGAGGCTCTGACCACTTTCGCTTAATGGCTCTCAGATACACCCATGGGGCCACGGCCACCTCGGGAGGTATCTCATGCTCCTCGTCTCCTCCTCTGTTTCTCCGTACCTGCACAGATAGTTCCTCACACACTGATTTTAGTTTCAAAAACAGTTGACGATACTCATCTGTGTTCGTCCCAGGCGAGCCCGCATCAGGACTCAGTCTTGTTTTTGGGCCTGGGAATGCTACGCCTCTGACCAGTTCAATTGGGAGAAGCCTGTGCTTCTATTAATAGAACTCCGAATACTGATCAGGGCAATTGGTAGGGCATCTAGCCAATTCATGCCCGTGGTCAGTGTAATCTTAGCTAATTTAGATTTCAAATTTTGATTCATCCTCTCCACCTGACCTTGTGAGGCAGGATGATACACACAATCATAGCTATGGCGCAGCCCCAGCGACTGCTCCACCCACTGTAGTGTTTTGCTCGTGAAATGACTCCCGTTATCTGAAAAAAATTTTCTAGGAAACCCATGGTTCGGAATCCAACAATTAATCAGAAACTTACAGACTGATTTTGCATCTTCCCTCAGAGTGGGGACTGCCTCTACCCACCCCGAGAATCGATCTACAACGACAAGGAGATATCTATATCTCCTAATGGGGTCAATCATATCTGTATAATCCATTTGAATCTCATGTCCATGAGAATCTGGCAATGGAAACCTTCCTGGAGCTAATTTAAATGCTTTTGCTACGTTCTGCGTGTTACAAATCTGAAATTTAGTGATGTAATCAACCACAAATGCTGACATGTATGGGTGCCACCATTGTTTTAGATTTTCCAGTGTCTGTCGTCTTCCTACGTGTGCTAATGTGTGTGCTTCTTCTAAAACTGCTTCTGCTAGTGACATTGGTAAAACTACTTGTCCTTCTTGTGACGTCCACACCTGACTGTTTGGGCTATCCCCCTTTGCTAGCCATACTGACTTTTCTTCTGGACTTGCCTGATCCTGTATGTGTCTAAGCTCTTGTCCTGTGGGAATCGGTTCCCAGGGTACACTGGAGTCCAACACAAGCATGTTGTTGGGTTCCGTGTAGCCTGCTGCTCTTTTTGCTGCCCCATCTGCAGCTTCATTCCCTCTGTTTATTATTGTGTCTCCCTTTTGGTGTCCTTTACACTTCACAATTGCTACCTTGTTTGGTTTGTGTATAGCTGCTTCTAATCACATCAGTTCTGTCTTGTGTTTGACTGGTTTCCCTGTGCTTGTGACATATCCAGCCTGCTTCCAGTGTGGAATGTCTACATGTGCGGCTGTCACTACGTACGCTGAGTCACTATAAATAGTGACGTTCCTTCCTTCTGCCACTTCTAGTGCTGAAATTACTGCTAGCAGTTCTGCCTTCTGTGCTGATGGATTTTGTTTCACTTCCTCTGCTATGACTGTCTGAAACTCATGTGTTTCCCCCTTTGCTTCCTGAACTACTGCGTATCCTGCTCTGACTTCACCTGTATCTGCCCTGTACCCACACCCATCTGTCCATAAATTCCATGACCCTGGAATGGGTATGGCTTGTAAGTCTGGTCTTACTTTTCCTTGCCTTTCTACCTGTTCCTCACACTCATGTGGTGGGCCTTCCAGCATCCCATCTGCCATGTTGACTCCTTCGTGTGTGTAAGTGATGTTGGGTGCAGTCAATGCTTTGTGAATGCGTCTCTGTCGCAATGGAGTGAGTGTGAACATCTGTGAGTTTATGTACGTTACTACTCCGTGTGTGGTTAGAATGCGCAATGGGTATCCTGCTACCAGATGTGCTGTTTTCTGGACTAATTTGGTCAGTCCTGCTACATGTCTTGTCCACTGTGGTTGTCTCCTCTCTATAAGGTCCAATGGGACACTTAAGTACATTAGTACTGCTCTACCTTCCCCCTTTTTTTTGAAACAGTACACTGAAGACAGGCAGGATGGTGTCAGGTGGTGGGACGTGGCCTAAGTTGTATGGCGGAGGCGGGGCTGTAGGCCCCTCCCCCTTGTGTTTTGTATACTCACTTTCCACTTCCGCCTTCTCATCAGTAGGTGAAGCTGCCGTCGGCTGTGACGGACCTGGTGTTTTCAGTGTAACAAGCTGTGGAGTCATACTCAGAAATGCAGTTGTGATAGCTGTAAGCTCCGCTATGTCCTTCTTAGCTGTGTTCAAGCTTTTCTTTGCCTTAGCTCTTTTGAAAAGGCTAGCCCTACTAACCTCTGCTTCAGCCTGACTTAATATTTCCTCCAGGTCTCTCTTCATCTGGTTAATGCAGTTGATCAGACATATACTATCCCCTGTGTGTGTTTTAGCCCATTTATCAAATCTCTTAAGCACACTTTTGTGCACGATATCCCGTTTTTTTTAATTTACCACACCCTCTTTCACTCCCTCAGCTATCTTTTCAATTTGCTGAACAAACGGTTTCCATTCCCAATTCCCCACGCCGTAAATGGCGTTTAATTCGTTATGCAAATCTCTACTACTAGCCATGTTGTCTGTAAGGTGCTGATTAAATATGGATCTCACCTGAATGGGTCTTCGTTCTACTTCACTCTCAAACGCGGATCAGTTAACACCGCAAGGTTTCACCACAATTCAGAGTGAACAGAACAGTGTCCCAGGGTCTCCCCCCACAGCCACTGCACTTAACGCTCTCCGGGCGGTATGTAACAAAAAGAAAAAGTCCAAGTTTAGAGTCAAGTTTAAGCTCAGCCAATAAAAGCAGTATCACCTCAGCCCTGTGAAGAATTTCACAGGCTGATAAGAAACGTAGCGCGTGTCTTCAAACACAGTATTTAATTTAGAAGCAAGCTAAGCCTAATTTACATTAAGTATCAAACCGGCCCATAGACCGAAAAAGCTTATTAGTCAGAAGCAAATAACACGCCAATATACGAACTACAATTTATAATAAATGGAAAAAGCAAGAAAAGCAGGACAAGTATCTCACAACACAGAATTAAACCAAAGACTATATTTTAGGAACGAAAACAAGTTACCGGACACACTTAACAGTCAACAAGCCACAAACATGCCTAATATGTTGAGAAATAGTTCCAGCCAAACAGAAGGAACATCATTAGCACACCGTTAAAAAGGCAATCAAATTACAAGTTATATTATAACAAGTAAAAGCAAAATTTTTGAGAACTACTGAAATAGCAAGCAGGTTACAAAATATGTTATGATGAACGAAAAATTGAAACCGAAGCAGAAAATAAATTTTTAACACAAACTACCACAGTCAAAAAAATGCAAACTGAACCGGAAAAATAAGATTCTTATTTTTATCCACAAGAAGTCTAAATCACCAATATATGCAAATAAACCCCAAAAAGAAAGAAACAGAATTTTTAAGTCTGAGCAGGCGCTCTTGTTCAAATAAATCAACCAGTTTATGCAATCCTCTATCGCCTTCTAGCGAGCAAAAACATACACAACAGTCATGTAAACAGCCTCTAAGAATAACACAGGCTCTCAGAACAGACATAAAACATGAATACACAATCAAATTTCATTAAAATACATAACAAACCCCTGGTGGGAACAGCATCCACCAAATTGCGGGAACAAAATCCGCTTCTAGATAATACTTTAAGGGAGACCAATCCTACGGACGGACCACTCCAACCGGGCCATTATCTCGACACCTCGTCGGGTTCGAGGGGGGCACGCCAGCTCCCAGTCCCTTTTTTTTTTTTTTTTTTCTTTTTCAAACCAGCAGCCCCAAATATATAAACTGATGATAATAAATTATAAAAATATATAAAATAAATTGATATGCTCTACACCCCACTCCGGACCGCCGTCGGGCCTCCGCACCACTCCAATTTAGACAATTCAATAAGCAGAATTTGAATAAAACAGGGTCTGCGCACCCACCTCAGTATGTTGCGGCCGCGAGTGGAACGGAGTCCGAAGTCGTCCGCCGTCTGGACCTCCCGCACGTTGGGGTCACCAAATTGAAGATAAAAATGCTCTTTGGACCGTTCTCAGAGTATTTAAAATTTACCAACTTATGAGAAAATAACAAAAAGGTCCAAAATACACCCTCCCTCTTCGGGGAAGGCGTGTCCGTTACGAGAGAGTCGCAGACACCAGACGAGTGAAGTTCAAAGCAAATCAAAGTATTTATTTAACAATACTGGATCCAGGAGAACTAACACATTGAGAACAGTGTGATACCCCTCCCAAGTAAAGCTCTGACCTCTCCCCCATCTGACTCCAACAGTTATACCCCAGATGACGTATAGCCTGGTGGTGAGGCGTTTTCTGGCTGATTAGCGTATATTAATATGCATAATTTCACGTGTTAGTACTCAGCTCTTCACGTGCAAAATTCAGGTGCCTGTTGTGACCCTGAAGACATTCGTTATCTGGCCAGGCTGACAATGGGCCTCTCTTCCTATTCCTCTTTTCCCGAGAAACTAAAATTTAGGGAGTCAGAAATGCACTTCAAGGCCACAAACAGAAGCTACAGATCAGCGCCTCCGTGACCAACACTATGATGTCAGTGTCTTACAAGCCTGGAGTGCACATCTGTTCAAGGTTAGACGTTAAGAATTAAGAATGTGTAAATATCATGCCATATAGTGAAGTTAGCTTATAATATGTCTTTAAGAGTAATTATCATATGAGTTAGTAGTGCAGGATCAAGCAAAAATGTTTAACTACATGTGTAAGTAATACATAATGTAAATGCTGGTTAGTCATTCAAAAAAATGCATATAAGGTACAGGATTTCACACAATGAGTATGTAGTTATAAATGCTAATTTAACTAATCATCATTTAAGGATATTTGTCAACAAACACAAAGTAATAAAATTGTTTCCCACGACACTAGGTAGTTGCATTCATTTTTCAATTGGTTGCTGGTGTGTAATTGCAGTTTCTGTGTTATCCCATGTAGTTGTTGTTAAGGTGTTGCTACACAGTAAATTCAACAGTGTTAAATCAACACTGTAGGTGTTAACACTGAGAGTGTTAAATTATTACACTAACTTTTAATTTAACACTAATAGTGTGGATTTAACACTGCTGAATGTACTGTGTAGGTGGTTATAGATGCTTGCTTGCATATAAGATTTTTTTTTTAAATGTAAAGTGTAATTATGCAGCTCAGCAATAGTATCTAAACAGTTTATAGTATTTTAAACCATTGCTATGTAGTTGATAGTGTGTTACTCAGCGCTTGCTATGGAATCTAGATAGTTGTGTGTGTTTCGTGTATTTGCTAGGATGTGTGTGTCAGTTATCTCAAGTGATTGTTATGTGTTTCTTTGCGTTGGCTGTGGTGTTTAGGTGTAGTGTTTAGAAGTTCATATATTATTCCAGGTGGTTGCTAGGATGTTGGTATGTGGTTGCTGTGGTTTGGCATAATCTCTAATTTACACTAGTTTAAGTCCCTTATCTGTGAATGTTTTGTCATGAATGTCTTTTCTGTTCTCCTCTGATGGCAGGACATCGCTGACCAGAATTGGCAGGTTGCAATCTGCCCAGTGACCACTGATGTAGTGATTGTGATGTGGTGATTGTGACTTCCAGAACTGTGTCCAACAGGGTTCTTACTGTTTGCAGTTTCTGAAGCTTTTCCTGGAGAGGCTGGTCCCTACTTTTCTCTCCAGTGAGATGTAGAAATCTTACAGGACTCTGCACCTTTCCCACGAACGTTGGCTCTGTGGACAGTCGCAGGTAACTTACACACCTCCACCTTTGTTCAGAGCTACACAGCAGTTGCTTTTAACAGCACAATGTGACTGATTTAGAAGTGTTTTTAATATACTTCTATGTTACATAGCATTTACATCAGGCGGCACTTTGTGCTGCAGGTGCGTGGGACAGTGTCTCACTCATGGTGGATCCTCACGAACGATTTCTATACGTTCACTGATGAGGTGAAATTACACTTCTTTTGTAGTTATGCTAATGTTCCTATATTGTTTTCAGTAATTATTCACAAAAGTTCTTAATTTCTCGCACAGGGCCCCTGTTACTATGCCTCAGTGCACAGGATCACCATTGCTGAGGTATGACCTTGTCTTAAAGTATGATAGACATGATAAATGGTGTGAGGTGTCACTTAACAGGAGTTTTATGTTGTGTACTTTAGCACATTGATGGCCGGCTGGCTAAAGTGGGCTCCTACAGCTTGACCAAGCACCTCCGCACTTCATCTGAGAATGGTGTGCAGGTAAGTAGGTTCCAGTTGATGCTAACTCATTTCTGCTTGTATCATATACCCTCATAAGCAAGGTCCCAGTTCTGCATTTTAGCCAGAGGTGCTGCAGATTGGATATCTGTTGTTCTGCAGGTCACAGAGCCTTTCCAGACCTATCAGGAACTGTACATCTTCGATGATATCTGGATTGTTACTTGTTGCTCTGAGCCAGAAAATGCTCCACCTGAGCCACAGCCTACGTGCACTTCCCCTCCATATGAACAGTCCAGGCCTTCAGCTGAGGTAAATTTAAAATGTCTCTATATAAGGTGTAATTACCTTCAGAATTTCAACATGGCTGTAACAAACACTGTATATTTGGTTCTGCAGGCTGAGGGTGACTGTGCTGAGGCTTGTGAAGTGCCTGCTTTATTGTGAGTACTTTATACATCCACAGCATTGAGTTGTGTTCTCAGAGTGGAGTACATTTCTCCTTTCTCTCATCTGGGTCATGAGTACATATGGAATGTCCTTTGTTTTCACAGTACCTACATGTTGTCTAAGAGTATTACCAACTTCCCTCTTAGACTGGATGCCCTGCGCCATGCTTTTTCTGTAAGTGTTTCTCAGAAGATAAGTATTTTTACATGAATTCTCACTGTTTTTAAGTAATAAAGTCTCTCCAGGCTTGACTTATCTGTGACTTCTTTTCTCCCCTTCACTTTGTAGGCCATTATGAGTGACCAGTTTTGCTGCAATCACGTCTCTGTGGCTGGCAGGATGATCCTTGGTGCGCTGGCCAGTCTAAATGCCAAGGTAAGAAAGCATGACCTAAAACACATGCATCTTGAATCATTATAAACTGAGGGGTTAATTGAAATATTCTGATCATCTGTCTCCTTCCTTCAGAATCTGACTGACTTCCAAGTGGCGTTTGACAGCTTGCTGGCGGTAGCTCAGTATCCCTCCAACCGTGAAGCTATCGAAGCAGAGCTGGCGCAGATTGGGGTGAGTTTAGATTATAGTCAAAATCAGAATACAATGTACCACACTGATTTTACTCTGACACCGGATTATCTTGTTTTCTCAGATTATGCACTACAACCTCATGGATGTGGTGTTTGAATTGGTGCTATTTGGAGTTCTTGGAAGAATGAGGCCTCAGAACTGTCCAGTAAGAGAGATTTCTTATGGCAGTAGAGACTACATAGAGTTAGATCTTAAAGGCTGTACAGCGTGTAGTGAGAACAGGGGGTTTAAACCAGTAACACAGCACTGGAACTGAGTAAAACCTGCAACATAGAATATCTTATAGCCCTGATGGAGGATCAGGACTTTTCACTTGTAGAAATTCATTCTACAAGAGCAAATACATTACTCTGATCTGCATTATCTCTCAAACTCTTTCAGACTCCAGGGGGATTTCTCAGTTACCTCATGGCCATGCTGCACTCTCTCTTTTCCTCAACTGAGCAGAGATATCCCAGGGCAGACCAATTCCAGCTTACCATCCAGGTAACAGTCATTATCCACCATGAGAGAGCTTTAGTGGAATTGTCTTTAATCAGTTTAGATGAACATTAAGTGACTTGTTTTGCACTCACACACATTGATTCAGTCAAATGAAGTAAATTCTTTGTTATTTCAGAGTGAAATTCAGTTTGTACATAATTCCTCACTTGGCCTCTCTCTTTTCGTCTCTCAGAGCACGCTGTTGCAGCTCCTGGATGACGTCTTTGCCCTGGAGGAGCGTGTGTATGAGGATCCGGGGACCCTGCATTCTGCAGTGTGGGAGTATATTGAATACCACACCCAGCAGCTCCTGGACAGGCTTGAGGACTAATCTCATTCTCTTTCTTCACGCACTGCTTTAGTATTTGTAATGAGTTTTAAAATATATGCTAATGCTAACCCAAGTTCCTCGTTTCTCTCTTTTCTCTCTGTTCCTGACCGTGCTGTGAGACACAAGGTGGGTTGAATATGTGATTGTGTTTTAGTGATGTAAATATTGTCAGTAATATATAGCACGTCTTAATGAGTAGCCTGGGCTTTGACTCTTCCTCTCTGTCTGCAGGGAATGTCGCTCACTGTGTTTAGGTTCCAGTCGCTGAAATGGGGATCAAATGAGGAGACCTTTCCCATGATGTCATCCACCGTCTTCTAGCCCCACAGCACCCCACCACATCCCCCCCGTACGTACATTCCAGTTAATCACTTTTCTGTAGTTGACTGCTGTTTTATATATAGTGTTATTTGTATGGATGTGAAAGATATTTTAAGTATGTGTGATCCTGTGTTAACCATTGTCCTCCTATTTTTCTCTATGTGTGTTTGACAGGAGCCTCCACACCAAGAGAGAGAGCAGGGAGCGCCACTGTGTGATATGGTAACAACTCCTGCAGTATTTTAACACTCTTTGCCTGCATGTTCCCCATGTTTATTTTCTCTATGTGGATCTCGATACAGTTGAGTATTCAGATTCTTTACTTTTCTATCTTCAGCTTCAGAAGCTCTGGAAAACCAAGACCAGCTGAAGGAGTAGCCTACAACTGGCAACATTACAGACAAGGTAAGATAAACCTATTTTCATTTGTATACAAAATGTAAGAAGATATATAATATTCAGAATATGAAGAATATTAATCATACTGTTTGTTGTTTTCCTCAGGAGGAGTCAGTAAAGAAGGGGATGATTTGAAGTGTCTGCCTTTGACTCAGAGCTGGGAGAGTCCAGCGTGGGGACTGGTCTGCAGCAGGCACCAGCATGTCCACGGCTGAGACGAAGAAACACTTGTTCTCATACTTTGTATGAGGACATCTGTCATTACTCCAACGTTCTATAGATTTCATGGAGACCACCACTGGATCTTGAATCTTATTTGGTTTTAGAGCAAGGGGAAGGGTTGCTGACTGTAATGACTGTATAATTACATAGGGAGCTATAAAAGGGAGTGCAGCCATCATTTTCCAATAGAGAGATGTAAGGCGCTGTATAGTGGCAAGTTTGGCAGCACTGGTCAGAGTCTCATGCATGGATGTTGCTATCCAGTCTCTTCCATTATGCTGCTCTCTCAGCAGAGCACTCCTTATGATACCGCTGATCAATCAATTAATCAATTAAACTGTTGGGAATCTCCCATCCCTGGAATCAGCCAAGTGTATGAAAATTTTATAAACTTGCCACAGACCCAGGAAACCATCCGGCAGCCATCCCCAGCGCCCGGGGAGCATTTGGGGGTTCAGTGCCTTGCTGAGTACCAGCAACCTTCCAGTACCAAGCCCAGTCTCTAACCATTGCCCCATTTCAGTCAGAGTTAGAGCAATAAGATAAACACATCTCAATGTATATCATAGGCAATGGTGCAGGCAATGATGTAGACATTACAATTTGTTTGTTCAGCTGAATGTACATCCTTATTGTGGTACATAGAACACTTTATTTCACTAAGCATGTTACACATAAGAAGATATATTACACAGAGAAAAAATCTTTATATGATTATACACAGGCAGGTTGCACAAGTTCACAGACATGTATTGAATGATTAGCAGTGAATATACTATATAAAATATATACAGACAAATAAAACTACTACAAATGAACAAGAATAATAATGCATAGACTGATAAAAAGAATTGCAGGAATAATTAAATGAGAAATAATTAATATTATTAAATATTAAATAATAAAAAATTTCGTTACATGCTTGTCTCATGTTCAAAAGCATTATATCCATTTATCAAGTTCCCTGTTCTTGAGGTGGAGCAACCACACCACATGGTTATCAAAAATGTCAGTTAGGAGGATGGATCTGATGTGCATAATATGAACATTGTGCTCTGATGTTAATTCGTTCTGCATGAAAAATGAACAATTCATTTCATAACATTGTGAACCCCTCATATAATGTTAGGAATATAAATGAAATGACAAATTCAATGTTAAAGCACAAAACTACAATGTTTTGATTTTAAATAATTGACACACTCAGGTGCTGTACTATCATTGTTACAAAGTGAAACTGGTGTGTAATAACAAGAGTATTCCATTTAATAACAGTTTAAACATAAAGGAAATACAACTGTTAAATTGTCATTTACATGGCTGTTGTTCTGGCATTACTAACCAGAATGACCTAAGATTAAGTGAGAGACATATTCAGGTGTTGTACTATCATTATGAAGTGAAAATGGTGTGTGCAAACTAATGATTTCCTTTTATTAATTATATGAATTTGGAATTAAAGTTACAGAGATAGGACAACACAAAGGGCCTTAAATTTAAAATGACACATCAGAATGACTTGATATTAAATTAGTGACATAATCAAGTGTTGTACTGTCATTATAAAGTGAAATTGTTCTGTGAAAACTAATGGTTCCCTTTTAATAATGTTCTAAATTTGGAATTAAAGTAACAGAGATGGGATAACACAAAGGGCCTTTATTTTGAAATGATACATCAGAATGACTTCATATTCAACGAGTGACATAATCAGGTGTTGTACTATTGTTATGAAGTGAAAATGATGTGTGCAAACTAATGGTTCCCTTTTAATAATTATATAAATTTGGAATTAAAATACAGAAACGGGACCATTCCAAGGGCCTTTATTTTGAAATGACACATCAGAATGACTTGATGTTAATTGAGTGACATAATCAGGTGTTGTACTATCATTATGAAGTGAAATTGTTCTGTACAAGCTAATGGTTCCCTTTTAATAATGATCTAAATTTGGAATTAAAGTTACAGAGATAGGACAACACCAATAGCCTTTATTTTGAAATGACACATCAGAATGACTTCATATTCAATGAGTGACATAATCAGGTGTTGTACTGTCATTATGAAGTGAAATTGTTCTGTGAAAACCAATAGTTTTCTTTTAATAATTATATAAATTTAGAATTAAAATTACAGAAATGGGACAATTCAAAGGGCCTTTATTTTGAAATGACACATCAGAATGACTTCATATTAAGTGAGTGATATAATCAGGTGTTGTACTATCATTATGAAGCGAAACTGTTCTGTGAAAACTAATAGTATCCTTTCAATAATTATATAAATTTGGAATTAAAATTACAGAAATGGGACAATTCAAAGGGCCTTTATTTTGAAATGACACATCAGAATGACTTCATATTAAGTGAGTTACATAATCAGGTGTTGTACTATCATTATGAAGCGAAACTGTTCTGTGAAAACTAATAGTATCCTTTCAATAATTATATACATTTGGAATTAAAATTACAGAAATGGGACGATTCAAAGGGCCTTTATTTTGAAATGACACATCAGAATGACTTCATATTAAGTGACTGATATAATCAGGTGTTGTACTATCATCACGAAGTGAAATTGTTCTGTGCAAACTAATGGTTTCCTTTTAATAATTATATAAATTTGGAATTAAAATTACAGAAATGGGACAATTCAAAGGGCCTTTATTTTGAAATGACACATCAGAATGACTTGATGTTAAGTGAGTTACATAATCAGGTGTTGTACTATCATCATGATGTGAAATTGTTCTGTGCAAACTAATAGTATCCTTTCAATAATTAGATAAATTTGGAATTAAAATTACAGAAATGGGACAATTCAAAGGGCCTTTATTTCGAAATGACACATCAGAATGACTTCATATTCAAAGAGTGACATAATCAGGCGTTGTACTATCATCATGAAGTGAAATTGTTCTGTGCAAACTAATAGTTTCTTTTTAATAATTATATAAATTTGGAACTATAATAATAACAAGAGTATTCCATTTAATAACAGTTTAAACATAAAGGAGGTTGTGGGTTCGATTCCCGCTCCGGGTGACTGTCTGTGAGGAGTTGGTGTGTTCTCCCCCGTGTCCGCGTGGGTTTCCTCCGGGTGCTCCGGTTTCCTCCCACAGTCCAAAAACACACGTTGCAGGTGGATTGGCGACTCGAAAGTGTCCGTAGGTGTGAGTGTGTGAGTGAATGTGTGTGTGTCTGTGTTGCCCTGTGAAGGACTGGCGTCCCCTCCAGGGTGTATTCCCGCCTTTCGCCCAATGATTCCAGGTAGACTCTGGACCCCCCGTGACCCTAAATTGGATAAGCGGTTACAGATAATGGATGGATGGATGGATGGAAGGATGGATGGCTGTTGTTCTGGCATTACTAACCAGAATGACCTAAGATTAAGTGAGAGACATATTCAGGTGATGTACTATCAAAGTGAAAATGGTGTGTGCAAACTAATGGTTTTCTTTTAATAATGATCTCAATTTGGAATCAAATTTACAGAAATGGGACAATTCAAAGGGCCTTTATTTTGAAATGACACATCAGAATGAATTCATAGTAAGTGAGTGACATTATCAGGAATTATCAGAATACTCTCATTAGGAAGTGGAAATGATGTGTGCAAGATGAAGGATTTCTCTTAACAACTAGAATAAAAATGACAGAAATATAAACATTTAAAGATCCTTTAATTTGAAGTGACATGTCCTGATATTTTCCTTTTATCCAAAAAATAGCAAATATTTGTTTTTTATTCATGTATTATTTGTTTAGAAATTTATTTATTTATAACATACATCTCCTGTCAGTGACTTTTGGCTTTTGTCTTGACATTCGTTCCACTACACGCTCTTACCGTAATGTTCAGAATACGCAGTTCCACCAAAACTAAGCGGGGGGCTGGTTTGACCACGCTTTTAGTGATGGGAATTTCGGCTCTTTTTGGGGAGCCGGCATTTTTGGCTCGGCTCTTCATTAAGAGCCGGCTGTTTCGGCTCCTAAATGGCTCTTTGTTTTACCACTTATTTCCACTGGTACAGAACAATATTACCTACATTTTACATGACTATATGGACAAAATATTATTGTTCAATATTAAAAATAATAAACAGTGTTGCAATGGCCAATTGTTTTTATGGGTGTCTTATAACAATTCACTGATTGCACTCACACATTCAATTGTATAAATAACTATTTTTATTTAAACACCTTAATAAAAAAAATCACTTGTAAACTCAAATACAAATGGAACTCAAATACAAAATAGCTTATTAAATTAAATAATCATCCATTTCTGGGTAATAAAATAAACTAATACTCTGCAAAGTGCAAAACAGCAGCATTCAACGGTAGTGATTAAAACAACCACAACTGTCAACAAACATTTAACTGATTTAACATTTTCTTCTACTATGTTTTGGAAGGCAGATTGGCATTCAGGAAAACAAAGTGTCTCAGCTTGGAGGGTTGGAGCTTGCTTGTTGTTCTCTGATTGGTTGAATGACAAGCCTTAGAAAAAATGGCTCGGTCTTAGACGGGAACCGGCTCTCATCGATCACTTACAAGAGCCGGCTCTTTGAATCGGTTCGTTCGCGACCGACACATCACTACACGCTTTTCCAAGTGGAAGCTGGCTTGACTCCAGTTGTGTCAATTGAGGAATGTGAGGAGGATGTGAATAATGAACTGAGGATAAAGAGGCCACCCAAATCTCCTACTCTGATCAACTCAAACACTGTTAACCTGAAGTACCATCATCTTAAATACAGTCATTTCTAAACCGTTCTCTTTATGAATTTATGACTATTGAGTACTCAAAGTTATTTTTTATAAATTTTATATACTTTAAAATAATTTATATTAAAATATTATATATTAACAGTTTTGTTACAGCAGTCTCCTAATGGGATATATATATATATATATATATATATATATATATATATATACTTAAAATATATATCCCATTAGGAGACTGCTTTAACAAAACTGTTAATATATAATAATATTTTAATATTGACTTATAGATTTTACTTGTTTACTTTTGCAGTGAGCTTCTTAGCACTGGGTTTCAGAGCTTAATCTGCCTCAGTCTTCAGTAAATTAGTGAGACTTTAGAGCACTGCTCTTCAGGGGGCGTTTTCTGGTCCTACAATCTTCTATATTATTTATTCTACAACCGCTACTGACCACGGGGGAACGTTTCCGGTTCAGGAAAGACAACTCTGCCCCCTGGTGGTGTGTAGTCTGCAGCTCTACTGACACATTGTGTGGATCGATCTTTAAAACTATTTGATTATTCCCCTACTTTCCACCGGCATAAGACAAGGCTTAAAATGTAGGGTCCCATAACTAAGACTCATAAATTATTTTTCATAATATTGAGCACATTTTCAATGTTCAGTTCAGGGGGCGCTCTGGTTTCCTCCCACAGTCCTAACACACGTTAATAAGTGGCTTTGTAAAATTGCCTTCTGAGGCGTGTGAGTGTGTGATGTCCTGGATTTCTCAGTTTGTTCCCACAATTTACAAAATAAATGCAGTTAGTCAGCAGTCTTTAAACACTGATATCCCAGATGTAAATAGAAAATCAGTTAATAAAAATGATGCAATTTAATGATAGTAGTCATATTGCTCAGCCTGAATTTCATTACAGTGTTCTCATGAGGAGCGTCATGTGATGGATGTGCTCAGATCGTAAAGGACGTCTCTGTTTGCAAACATATTTGGCACAGATCCCTGTCCTGAGAACATGAGACCTCACAATTGTCTGCACAGTTATATTTCTGCTTTTGAACATCTCATTTACACTCATAGGAACACAAAAATGTGTGTGTGTTTTCCAGGGGTTTGTAAGCTGCATTTTCCTACGTGGAAAGTTCTAATCATGATTATTTCAGACAGAAAAGCACACTAGTCTTGTGTCTAGAAGCCATGGTGAAATACATACTTTCCAAGCGTCTTTATCTATATTTGAATGTAGACCAGCAGTGATTTCCTCCAGAGTGGGTTTATTTATTGTGTAGTTATAAAAATGAGTTTTTAAAATGTGGTTGGGCAAAAGTCCAGGACTGTTGCCTTGCACAGATGTATGCCACATATGCTTTAATCAAAGGCACTCTTTACATTAAACACCACTTTCAACAAAGTTCTCACAAGAAATGACATCATTTACATTTTGTTGCAGCAGTCTTCTGCATCTGCTGTTGTTGACACCCAAGCATTTAACTGCATTACAGTCTGCTGCAGATCAAGCCAAGTCAGTAGACTGAACGATATAGTGCATCATACACAGTGTTTTTAACAATATCTCTGCATCAATTACTCCTCAGAACGGCAAGTCTTTGATCAAATATTACAAGATAAGAAAACATAAAAAATGGCATGTCAGATTTGATATTCGAGCTTCTCAAGGCTTTAAAGAGAACCCCCCCCCCCTCTCCTCCACTGTTAAGCTGTAAAAAAAGGCATCCAGAGGCGTTTCAAATGCTTAGTTCTGGTTGTTGTTCACAGTGGTAGTCATGGTAACCAGACGTCTAAAAGCTCAGTCACAGAGACTGACCTGACACGTTGTTTTCTGATATGTTACAATAGGCTATTGGGCTTAAATGTGTTTTAAAAACATATTCATTGTGAAATAAAATAAAATGGCTGTAAATGTAGTGTAAACTACGCAGCCTCCGATTCTGATCACCACCATTTCTTCACAGCGTACCATTATTCATCACACAACTCTGATTTTGTCAACAGCTCGATTGAATTATGCAGCCTGCCTTACAAGACAAACTTAAACACACACTCAAACAAACTGAAACCAGCACATCACCTTTTGGTCAAGAGCAGAATTGACTTAAAAAAAATAGACAAACCTTGTCTATTGCTGAAATGTGTCAGTTCATATAAAAGTTATATATTTCTGATAGAAAAATTTCCCCTTCTTACAGTAAACAGTGTTTTGCACTTTTAAACAAAGTCATCTGTGCTGTTTTTTTCACTGATTTACTTTAAAACACTCAGTTTGTTAAAAATCCTTGTCCTTGCCTTTTCAAACCATATGCACCTTATGTGTTTTGAAAACCTTTTTAAACGTCTGAGGCTCTGTGGTTAGCCGAGTCTCTCAGAGTCTCAGCCCAGAAAACACAGACCCGTCATAATCGAGAAGCCCACTAAGATAAAGAGGACTTTGAGGAGCTGTCTCTCAGGGGAGTTGAGTTCGTGAGGGAGGATCTCCAGGAAAGTGATGTAGATGAACGTCCCGGCTGCCATACCTTCCAGAATGGCCTGGATCAGAGCCCCGGTTTTAAGCTGAGCTTCGCTCACGCCGATGCCCACCGCGATGCCGATCGGTGACATTATGGCAAACACACAAACGTAAATAGCCACCCACATGGGTCTGACCGAACTCTGCACCAGCTTCACAGACAGACTGAACACGATGATGCTCTTGTGAACCACGATGGCGATACATATCTCCAGCACCTGCAAGAAAAAAGCGTCAATTAGCCGTCTGCATTTTTGCCACTTTGTCAAGGAGGAGCTGTAACTGATCTGTTAGATTAAGAGGTGCGTATTCATAGCTCGCAAATCTCATCCAGGTTGGTGTAACCCTGACTTGGAGATGGTGCAAAGTACAATTACACATTTATAACACAACTGTCTCCAAATAAACCAAACAGGCTGTGAAGCTTAAACCCTCACTGTTCGGCCCCCATGCAAATGTATGTAGGTCAGTGTAACCCTAAACATAAAACACATGACCAAGCCAGAATAAGCAAACACTTTCACTTTTACTAACTCTCTTAAAAGCTCATTAAAGTAAAACATGTACATGTTTCAGCAGCAGAGAAGGTAATGAAAGCATTACGGAGTCCACAGCTGTGATCACAAGCTGCTGAGGTACAGGCCGAGCACAGATCAATAGGTGTGTCATGTGTGAGTGTGACAATGCTTTAATCGGTTAAACCTGGTCAGAAATAACATGACAATGCCAATAATAATCAGGTCACACATAAAGATACAAAGGAAACAGAACAGAGGCGTCACACACACAAGGTTTCAATAAAATTCAATAAATGGTTAAAATGATATATAACATGAATGAATTTAGGAAAATAACTTACTTTACTAAGTATAGAGTCTGTCCCAAAATGGCCTGCTTTTAAAGATTGGTATTTTGTGCTCTACACCCACAAAGCCAGGACATTTTGATAACGATGGCTTTCCATATGGAAAAGGCCTATAAAACACCTATCTGCCAAGAAATGTGTTTTCCGTTGCCAATGTGGGGCTGGAACATCCAAAATTTTCATTCAGCCTGATGGGAAACTGGTGACCTTGTTTACAACTCTTACTAAACTGTGACTCATCTGAGTTTCACTGTGTTAGTGTAGCTCATCAAATCTAGGACGTTTAGAAACAACAATGAGCTTGTGGTTGTGATCCAATGAGCTAAATTACAAAAATAACTTTATGACCTTTCCCTTGCAAATATTCATGCATTTATATTTTTCTGTAACCACTTCGTCCTGATCCGGGTCCTGGGACTTTGGGCATCTTTGGGCATAAGGCACAAACATGCCCTCAACTTGGTTGGCACCACAAACTCACCCAGTCACTCTCTCACACTCACACACACACCTGTGGATAATTTCACACAGCCAATTCATCTACCAACATGTGTGTTTGGAGAGTGGGAGGAAACGCATGCAGACACTTGGAGAACACACCACAACCCTCACAGACGGGGATTGAACCCACAACCCCAGGACCCTGGAGCTGTGTGGCCTTAGCATGAGGTTTTTACCTTTGCGTCTGTACTCTGTAAACCAATGGCCAAGCCTTCAAAGATGGAGTGGAGCGAGAGAGACAGAAACAGCATGAAAGAACGGAAGGAGGAGTGGGCCTGCATATCCACATGGACATGTTGGGCACTGCCCTCTAAATCGTTCACAGAGCGATGCCCGTGAGCATGGCCATGACCCGGTGGGGGCAGCAGAGGGGCAGTTTCCTCACTTCTGTGACCGGTACAGCTGAGCACGAGCCTCTCCAGGATGAGGACAGTGAAGAAGCCACATGCCATTATGAACTCCGCCACAGGAAAGCTGTCCTGTTGAGACAAGGTGCAGGAATTTTAGAGAAATCCCAGAAGACAATAGCACAAACAATAGGCAGCTGTGTACCCAAGTAGACTCACATCCAAGCCTTTCAGCTGCTCACTGATGTCAGACAGGTAGTCTGGAATAATGTCCAGAAAACAGGCCGCCAGGAACACGCCACCAGCAAAACAGCTGATACAACTCAGCACGATTTGATGGGTCTCTGTGGAAGAAAAGCAAAAGAAATCAACAAAACAGTGGCTATGGCTAAACAAAAAGCACTGAATTTGATGTGAATAACTGTGAAGAAAGCCTTATTATGACTGGGTAAACGTGCACAAGCTGGCACTTGCTTTTCTTAAAGAAAGAAGCTGAGACCATGGGTTTCAGTTCCAGAAATGATAGGCCCTCTCTGAGCTGACAGGAACTCATGCTTTTATAATCAGGTGACTCATAGATATATCAATCCTCCTTACAGAGGCCAGAGAGGGTTCTTTATCCACCAGGGATTAAGAGCAGACCTACAAGATAAAGAAATCATTCCAGATCAGATCAATTCTTCATCATCCACTGCTTTAGGCTTAGAAAGGAGGTCCTGGTTCTAATGATCTACTATAAGTGAACACATGGTCATTGGAGGAGAAGCGGTTTTGTGATAAAAAGCTGCAGTGTTCACGGAGGGGCAAAGTCCTCTGATAAGTGACCATCAGACTAATCACAGCTGGAGGAGATACCTGTGGAGTATTGTAGACTTGCTTCCCATGACTGCAGATTTTTTTTTTGCGATACTATGTTCATACCAGTGGGGACAAGTTGCTCGTGATGCCCCACGTTTGCCTCCTGTGGGTGTGTTCAGGGGCCGCTCGTGATGTCGCTTTTTGGTCTGTACAGTGCCCAGCTTTGTCTCGGTACATAGTCAAAGACACCTCATACAGATACAGGCAGCGTTTTATAACAGGACCATGCTCGCAGACCAAAGACCACAAAATGACCACAAATACCACATTTTTTTACCTCCTTAAAATATTGCTATTCTCATGTAGACGTAAATGTAGCTAAAAGTAATAAAATAAAATAAGAAATAAATAAACCCAGTCAGGTTAAATGCACCAGTTCAACAACACCTCCTTAATTCGCTACACATCTGCTGTGGAATTTTTTCACCAGATATTCAGCACCTACCAGCACAGGACCTGAAGTGTGTCAAGACTCTATTGTTCATTCCTGGGATCATTTTATACAAAAGCTTAATGAGTAAAATTAATCTGGAAAGTGAGAGGTGTGCACACAGTAAATTCACCTAGTATTAACTTAACACTGAGAGTGATGTTGAATTATTACACTAACAGTGTTAACTGAACACTAATAGTGATGATTTAACACTGGTGAATTACCTGTGCACCAACAGGTGTCTCAACATTGATAAAACATTTAAATTAGGAACTGGAAACGTTAGTAAGTTATATGAAGAAGTCAGAAAAACCCAGGTTCATTTTGTTATATTATTATTATTATTATATTATGATACTATTCAGATGAGTGCAAGTCCACCAAAACTGAATTTCAATACACTGAACTGAGTGAAGGTAGTCAGAAATGTCTGAAGGAAACAAAGCCGTCTGAGACCACAGAATGAGTTTATGGTTCTTCAGTTTGATCTTAAACAACGGCTGCACGCCAAGCACAGCATTCAAAGGGGAATTCCACTGTTTTTTTCAAAATTCCTGATCCAGTCACTGTAGAGTCCACAGAGCTGTACCATAGAGTCATAGAGAGTTCTTGGCAGTTGTGCTGATAGGAACCAGACGTCTTCAGGCAGATACATTCCATTCAGTAACTCAAGGTGATATATGTATGGTTCATTTTTGCAAGATAGTCACCAAATAGAGCGTGTTGCTTATATTCACAACTATTCTACCTTTTATAAGGCTTTATCTTGTATCTGTCCACTGATTTTAGGGTAGAGGGTTGTGTTGTGAGGTCTGCTTCCACTGACCACCACGGTAAAGAAAAGTCTGCCAGTAATTATCCAGCAACTAACCGTTTGAGAATTCAGTTTGAACGACTTTCCTAACGTCTCCTCCGCTGCTCTTAAGGTGGAGGGGACAGATTTAAGGGATTATTGTGGGTTTATACTCTAATATTACTCTTTATTTACATCTAAACAGCATTCAAACAGTGCGAAAATGAAAGTCTTCCTCTTACCTGTTCCACTTGTATCTCGGAACCATTTCATCCGAGCAGGGACAATACCAAATAACAAAGTGAGGACCAGCAAGCCGACGAGGGCTCCTATTTTAACCTGCAGTAGGTAGTCCATCTCAACTCCAGCTCAGTCACTATACACCCACGACCTGCTGCTAGTAAACAAACCCGGGAGGTACTAAATCCCCCCCTAAACAGCACTGAAACGTCCCTAAATTCAGCCTGCCATCGGCCGACAGAACCACTGAGAGTCACTGCTGTTTCTGAGACCCTCTGGATAAACCAAGGCGTTATAATAACCTCGGATGTTCATGGTGTGTTTATGTGAACCCGGGTAGGTCCATGTTGCGCTCCACACTCCACTTTAACTCCTCCTCATGACGTAACTCACATTCGGTCATAATTCCCACCCGTTTTCCGACAAGCCCCGCCCCCTGAACTAATACAAGTCCTTTTGGATTTTTTTGTACAATATTTTGGGACATTTGTAACTTACCAGAGCCACGTTTAACCAAAAAGTAAATGAGGAATGTAAAGGAGTATATGTTTTTTTCTCTAATTTATTTTTGTTTATGTACTTATATTCCTGAAATAATTACTTATAAGTGGAGTAATTTTAATTACTCTTAAAAAAATCCTCTTTATAGTATTGAAAATATTATGCAATCATATTAATATCAGTATGGATCTATATCCATGGAAACAAAGTCAATATTTTGAGTTTCTGTTGATTCATATTTTCCTGGATCAGCAGAAAAAATGAGGATGTTTTGAAGGAACTGCACTGGGAGCTCCTTCTACATTCATGACTAAAGTCACCTGACCCATGTTCTCACTGGATGCTGAGGTGGCTGCGCACCAGAGGCATTAGTAGGATGTCATTTTTGGCACGGCATGATTTTTAGGGTGGTTTTGAGACTGGGGATGTGTGGTGTTGGGGAAGAATATTTCAGTTTGGATGGGTAGATTCCTCTGGGTGGACAAAGATGGCTCTGGACTGGCAGATAATCTTCTGAGTGGGCAGTGCCCACCGCAGCCCACCCATCCACTTGATGCCCACCCCAGCCCACCCATCCCCTTCCCACCCCTGCAGGTAGAAATGAGAAAATCCCATCACTGACACTGGAGAGCACATTTTTAACCAGTAGACAAAACTACCTGGTACCCAGTAGGATTATTTATTTGGGCTCTACATGGCTGTATTGGTAGGGTACTGTGTATGTGTCTAAATTCCTTTGTACTCCTGTCTAATTAATATAATCATGCTTCATGTTATTGCTCTGGTGGGGCATTTCTGACCCAGATATTCAATGTTGACCCACACAGACTGTTTGGTCACAATATTTTGGGAATTAAAGTTTTTTTAGGTAATTAATCAGCCTTTCATGAGGATTAAACATGATTCTTTTTTTAAAAAAAAATGCTAAATGTGCTAAAAAGAAAATCTACAGTGGATTTTAAGGAGGAGGGAAGCGTGGTGGATTGGGCGGGGCTTGTCTGGAAACGGGTGGAAAAGTTAAGACTATTTTGATCTCTCCCGCCTTCTGGGGCACTGTATTTCCGTCTAAAATTAAATACTAATAATATATTTCTATATTTTTTATATTAAGCGGAGATCCGATACATTTTCACTTATTCGTATTTAGAGCTTTTAGGGATTGAGAGATGTGGAGAATGAATGGAGCGCCAGCAGGGGGCAGCAGAGCTCTCGTTGAAAAGTAGCACATGACGGTCTTGTGACTGGTTGATCACACGCACACATTACATCCTCCTTCTAAGGATAGGTTTCCACTGAATCTCACGAGTTTTTTTTCCCCACATTTTGAAGCATACACATTGTTTTCAGCGATAATCTCACATCTTTCAGTTTATAAAACAGGATGAAAAACAAGCCATGCTTAGAATTCCAGTACAAAAACAACATAAATATTTCTATTTAGGGAGGTGTACAACCTCAAGCCACAAACACAGTTTTAAGTATTCCGTTATTCCTTATGTGATTTCTCAGATAAACCCAAAATGGAGTTTAATAGGAGCACTTTCTAGTTCTACAGACTTACCATACATTGTTAGCCCATTGTTAACCTGTTTTTCAAAGGTCAGGACCACCAGAAAGCAGGTATTGTGTGTTGAGCTGGTCTGGGTGGATCAGAAACAGCAGTGCTGCTGGAGTTTTTAAACCCCTGTGTCACTGATGGACTAAGAAAATCCTGTGTGCAGTGTTTTGTGTCCACTTCATGGAGAACTAGGCCGACCAATACACTGAGCAGCAACTGATGTGCTCAGCCTGTCAGTCAGCAAACTGTGTTTAAATACTCCAGTGTCTGATCCACATGTACCATCACAGCACATGCTAACACACCTAAGAACTATCCATAAGCACACACATAAACACACAGTGTGTAGTGCTACACATGTCCCATGGGGTATAATAAGTGCAATGAGAGAAAATAGCCCAGAAATAAAATGTATCTTAATACATACAACTTCTGACATATGCCAAAAAATATT
The DNA here is from genome assembly GCF_029633855.1 of Hoplias malabaricus. Taxonomy (NCBI): domain Eukaryota; kingdom Metazoa; phylum Chordata; class Actinopteri; order Characiformes; family Erythrinidae; genus Hoplias; species Hoplias malabaricus. The sequence continues at coordinate 5,452,338 of NC_089815.1, read as the reverse complement.
TACAGTTTGGGAAAGTGAAACTTGCTTTGGGTTTTAGGTTTTCAGTCATGTTACAGACAAACACCAAGGCAGCATTAGGAGTCTAGACAAGGGGTTCAACCTGCCTGAACCCCACACTACTTTGAAGAAGACAATGGTATTGCTCACGCTATCTCAACTACAAGTTCTGGTTTTGAAGCACCATAGTCCTGTGCAGTTTGGTGATAATTTTGCCTTAGCACATCCTTTAAACCAAGCAGTTAACTGCTACTTTGAATCAGTGGTGCTTGTGTAGGGGGGTCACTGAACTGTGCTGGACTAAGTCTTTTCAGAGCAGATGACCTCTGCAAGGCACCTTCCCTTGCACCTACAAAGCTTTTATTAACATTTAGGTCCTGGTCTTAGCAAGAGCATGAGCATGTGGGTGAAGTTAGGCGAAGGTAGGGAGAGTAAAGTTTCTCATTTAATATTCCTGCTGCCAACTGAGCCCCATGCTGCTGAGTGAGCGCCGCTCCCCGAGGCATCAATAATACAAGAGGAAGTTATTGTTCCGCTGCGTGTGACACTGCCCAGAATTAAAGGGCTTGTGGGGAGGCAGTACTGGCCCTTTCACTGCTGCGGCTCAGGTTTCTGGCCCTGCAGACAGCACTCAGACATGAGGGAGATGTTTCTGTACATTAGTGAAGGGCCTGATTGTCTGGAGCTGGGGGATTTAACCATGCTCTTGTATTATGACGGCTGCTGGAAACCTCCTGGCACTTCATCATGTAAAACAATCCCCTCAAAGACACTGTCCAAAGTTATATCCTGTGAAAAGATGACACAAAAACAAGTCACTGGGATTGATGATACCAACAACAAATAAAAAATGGTTCTCAGAATTGGAACATATTGATGCTTTTTGAACGTATCTACGGTAATTGAAATAATTTCTGTCGGAGGGAAAGTATATTTCATCTGGGATAATGTATTTGCTGAACATAATTTCAGAATTGTTTATAATTATAAGTAACATTACAGACCAACGTTAAGATTAGTTAGTTGGCTAGTTAGCTTTTCTTATATAAGCTGCTAACATTTAGCATTTAGCATTAAAACTGTTGGATTAATTGCACAGTGTGTAGATAAACGTATGCACTGTGTCAACTCACTATTCAACCCACCTTTAATGTCCAATGGCCAACAAGTCCATGTTTGTACATTCTGAGAGGTATTTAACAAAAAAAAAATCTCTCAGCAACAAGAAAAAACATATATTTCAGCTCATTTACAAAAAAAAAAACAACTTCTGGCACAAGGACTCAGCTGAGAAACTGATACATATTGCAACTTTCAGCAGACTGTTTTATTTCTCACCATTATATTAATATAATAAAAGAGCTTCTTAAAGTTGCTTTGTCTCATACATCATCTTCAAGGTTCCATCCTTTCCTCGCAGACATCAGCCAGCTGGCACGTACTGCAGGGATGGCACTGAAACCTGAGGCTCCAGTTGAAGCTTTTGTGCATCCAATTGAATCTGAAAGACTGGGAGGGGAACAGAGCGAAAAAGTGACACTCGCTGACAGAAACAGACAGAGAGAGGGTGAGAGTGAGAGAGAGAGAAGAAATAAAGGAATTGTTGATACTGATGTTCATTTCATTAAAGGACACCCATGGACTATGACTTTAGGTAAGTAAGTGCAGACGAGGCTTGTAAAATGTCAACACACACACACACACACACACACACACACACACACACACACACACACACACACACATATATATATATATATATATATATATATATATATATATATATATATATATATATATATATGATGCTTTTGAATGTATACTTGATGTTATGTGACACCTATTGTAACTGAGAGCATACATACAGCCTAAGGATGAATGTAGGCAAACCTATGGCCGGTGGCTTTTCTTTGTGAAAGTGTAGTCAAGTGACAGTGAGCAGTCATTAACATTTTATATCCACTCCTCAGTGTGACATTTTACTCCTTCAGCATCTTCGGCGGCTCCTAAAGGATCTCTGCAGCAGGTGCTCTGTCGAAGGGCAGCAGCATGACTTCGGCAAAACTGATCTGAACCTGAGGAATGGTGCTCAGAATGGGAAAGATTGGAATTATAATGTGGTGGATTATCATACTGGGTGGAGTATCAATCACTTCAGGAGGTAAGAAAAATCAACTGGCTTTTGTGTAAAGAGTGTGGTGGCTGTTTCTATATGACTGGTGTGGACTAGTTATTAACAGTCAATAACTGCATATTCTCTACATATTTTATTTCAGAAAGTACAAAAGAGAACCAGAGGGAAGCTGTAATAAAAGAACTGGTGGAGATATGGCGGAAGGGTGGAGGATGGTATCCCCGCAGAGAGCAACCTCCTCCAGAAAGAATACAAGATCAGAAAATCCACTCAGTGGTAAAAAGCATTGTTGAAAGTCTCAAGTCTCTGGGACTTTTGCCCAAGAAGGCTATGGACATACAATCTCTTAAAAAGCCACTCAATCGAAACAGACTCTCAGGATTTCTCTACAACATCTCCACGTACCTTCAGGAGATGAGCACGGAGCTAGATCATGGTCAGCCTTTTGGAGATGATCAGTTTTGGGAGAACTTGTTGCTGTCTTTCCTTCATTCTGATGGGAGAACACCGCAGGGGGGTGGGAGGATTCCTCCTAGGCCAACCTTCCAGCTCCAGGATCTGTTCCTGTCGCTAAGAGGAAGCCCACATTGGGATGGACTATTGGGGCTGGTGCAGAGCATCCTGACCCTCATTGAGCTGCAGCCTCAGAGACCTATCTTGACTTTCGTATCCCAGCACTGGAAGACTATTAGTGCTTTGCTTGACACGGCATTGCAGGCTCTGGTCAGTGGGACCTATGGTCAAGCCAGTGCTGGTCTCCAGGGATTTATGTGTGTTCTGAAAGGAAGAACGGATTGTGCTTTCAACTTGAGCTGGTTGCAGCAGCTCCTTACATTTCTGGAAACTAAAAACTGGAAACCTGTGGTGAACCTGCATCCTGCAAGTGTGGCTGCTGACCACAGGGATGGCTCTCCCTCAACAGGACGTTTTAAGCCTTTTAGCGTTCCCCCTGAAGTCTTACAGGAGGAGAAGCTATATTTGAACAATGCGTCCCATAAGACAGAGAGCCTCACCTCTCTTCAAAAGCTGCTCCTGCAGGCCTTGTCGAGGTCAAACGCTGGAGAGAGGGCAGCACAGTTTTCGGAGCATAACCCAGCTCTCCTGCAGGGTCTTGATGGCCTAAGGCGTGGGCTCCTGCACAGAGTGGGCAGCACTGTGTACAGTAATCTGAGGAGGAAAGTGTCACGTGTGACCATGGCACTACTGGACGATCTTGGCGGTATGGCAGGGGATCCACAGTCCAGCCTCCAGGGAAAATGCTCTGTGGGCAAGTAGATTAATGTTATTGTTTATTATGTACATATACTGTACATATACTGTACATATACACGCAGTACTGTGCAGAAAGTACAGAAGTGCTAACAATGCTCCCCAAGTCAAGAAGCCCTTACTGAGAAAAAGAAATACACCAAAAAGCAAATGGCGGTCGCTAACTTGAACGGCCAGACCTCTACTGCACTGAATTTGTCTGCGATTAACTGGATGGTTAGAAGAAGAAAATACCACCCATGTCTAAGACTGAACTTTAAAGGGGTGTAGAAATATTTCTGAAAGAAAAATGAAGTTTAAAAATAGTGGACAGGCTCTTGAGTTATAAAGGGCATTTTGACTGGCTCTGATTTTGCACACTGTGGTGTATATGATCCAGTATAGCCTTTACCGCTCGAGCTCACTGTAAAATCACAATGGCCATGTTAGTCATTACATAGATCCTTGTTACTCTAAATCCTATGGTCTGGCTAATCTATCTGCCCTTTTGTTGATGTCAGTAACCATACACCCCTGGCATTATGAGCCCAGCTATGCGATTACATTGAGGCCATTTGTATAAAGCCCCCTTCTCTGTTTTCCAAAACTCATCAACAACTCTGCACTATTGCCAGTGATTTTTATACTTACACTGCTCACTCATTCCAGTTTCCACTTTTTTTTTCCCTCAAAGGTGACCTGAGGCAGTTAATTTTGTGGTGAGTATACTGAGCACGGAAAAACACATCTGGTAATGCTTTCTGCTGGTGTTAATTTAAAAGACCACATGATAACTACATAAGCCTTTTATGACAACAGACAGAGCCAACGTAAACATTTATGAAGGCTTATTCCAACAGGCATCAACTTAAGTTAAATTGTTTTAACCACCAACACTAACACACATTTTTGGATAGATGTTTATACAAGTGTCAAGAAAAGCTAATGAGGTATTAGCTACTGTAAACTGTGTGTAAAACATAAGTTGGTTTTCCTAAACAATATCTGTGCTTCTGGCCTTAACAACAATACAATAATAAATATATTTCTCACACAGGGGAATCAGGCATAATCTGACGTGGAATGCTCAAGCCATGGGTTTCACCTCTCATGGTTTACCCAGCAGGCCTCCTTTCATGACCTGTGCATCTTCAGATGTGGATAAAACTAAAGACAAGGTCATTTCAAAGCAGGAGCCACCTTTGAAAAGATCTAGACTTCTCCAGCTTCAGCCACAGCAGATGTCCACTGACCAAACAGAGCCAGACCTCTTAGCTTCAGAGATCCTGGAGGCCGTCTGTAACGCCTCTATACCTGGCCTCACCGGAGTCTCCAATTTCACTGTGTTCCTCTACTGTAACCTTTTTGATGGCGAGGAGGCTACTCTGGACCCAGGGGTCAGTCAGACAGGTCCTGACCTGCAGATCAGCTGCTCCAATGCAGCGTGGTACCTCTCTGCTGCCGAGGATGACTACCTGTGGGTACATGTGTGCAGTGAATTCTTTGCACAGGAATTCAATAACACAGTATGTGCCAACGCCTCCTTCTGGCTCCAGCAAGCTCATCAGGTACTACACAGTGCAAGACATTATCTGATATATTTATATATTTGATAAATATAATATCTTTCTTTATAATACTATATTTTTTAAGGGTAAAGAATCTCTACAAATCTGTTCTCACTCCAGAATCAAAATGAGAAATATGTGGTAGTGTTGTGTAGTGGATAACACCGCTGCTCTCCACATGGCAGACAGGGGTTCAGTTCCCAGCTTAGGTAGAGACATCACACTCTACACCTACTTGTGTAATGTGAACAAACCAGTAAGTAGCTCTGAATAAGAGCGTCTGACACAATGTGCTTTCAAGGGGAACCACTGGTCTGCTTACACTACCCCAGCCTCCTGGACCCTGAGGAATTCTGAAACTCAGAAACTCAGGGGGAACATCTGATGAGAGGAGATTCTAACGTGGAGGAACAAGGTGATGAAGAACCTGAAACTCTAATCTGGATGGACAGGGCAGTCTTGCCTTTAAGCGAGGGAGTGCCTTACACTCTGTGAAAATGAATGTTTTAAGGGCATAGCCCCTTTTATGGGTTTCTTGGAGTCTGCAGGGCTGGATCTGTGGCAGCAGAAGCAGACCAGTGGTAAACCCTGTGCCAGGTGTAAGCGTAAATATTAGAGATATTGACTGGTTTTGAGATGACTTCACTTGCCAAGAAATGATGCTTGACAAAACAATTCTCTTCAAAAGATTTCTTTACTTATAACCTTTTCACAGGCTTCTCTTTCCAAGGATTACCACTACCTCAACCAGTCAAGCATTGACGACCTTTGCCTGCAGCTCTCCGCTGATGTATCTGCCAGCTCTGCAAGCGATGCGACTGAGGATTGCTTAGCAATGCTTAGCACCAGATCTCTGAGTGCGCATGATTTTAGGCGGTGTTTTCTGCCCAATGATTCCGCGCTGATCTTGGCTTTGTGCGGCAACAGCTCCTCATCTTTACCCAGCGATGGCTGGGCTGCAGAATACTGCTCTAAAGTTCTGGCCCAAGAGTCCCTCCATGACCCCAAGGACAAGGCTTGTGACTTCTTGAACTGGACCACAGATCATTTCACCAACTCAACTTTGCTGGAACTCTGTGGAGATACTGTAGGCCTGAGGGAGTACATTTGCAAGAATCCCACCCGGTACCTCTCGCTAGTCCGTAAGGGACCGTTCCTATTTGAATACTGCAACCACAATTTGGAATCAAAGCAAGGCAAATGTGTCCTCCAGCAGTTATTTGACATGCTGCCCGCCCCATATGACTTTGACACCTCTCAGCTCTGTGTAAACCCTATACCCATCCTTCAAGAGGCGCTGTACAAGTTAAGCTTTTGTGAAGATGTAATGGACGAACGTGTGGGCTGGCTGGCCACAGTAAGTTATGTGCTCAGAGTGCTGGACTTTGTTGTAGGTCTTTCTGCAGGCCTAGATGAGGGAGAACGTGAGGTACGCCAAAGTCTTGGCCAAGCAATTCTCCTATCAAGCCTCCTGGACAACGCCTCTTTCTGGGCAACTCTCAGGCCAGACGCATCCATCAGTGTGCTCCAGACCGTTGGTCTCTTCCTCAGACGAGAGCGCAACCCTTCAGTTAAGGAGGACCTTCTTAGCTGTTTTAGCGTAAGTGGTGATATTTACTCTATAACATTGTTATCCACAGTTCAGTCTTAACATATGGTCATATGAATCCAAAGCTAATTGTAATTAAAAGTTAATAATTTAAAAAACATGAATCCAGATGCCTAATCTAAATGGTCTAGTGTACTGTAAATATTCTCAGTATCAGCATCTTGTCAACTACACATCCTTTCATTCATTCATTCATTCATTCATTATCTGTAACCGCTTATCCAGTTCCGGGTCACGGTGTGTCTCGAGCCTACCTGGAATCATTGGGCGCAAGGTGGGGATACACCCTGGAGGGGGCGCCAGTCCTTCACAGGGCAACAAACACACTCAGACATTCACTCACACACTCACACCTACGGACACTTTTGAGTCGCCAATCCACCTACCAACATGTGTTTTTGGACTGTGGGAGGAAACCAGAGCATCCGGAGGAAACCCATGCAGACACAAGGAGAACACACCACACTCCTCACAGATAGTCACCCGGAGGAAACCCACGCGGACACAGGGAGAACACACCACACTCCTTACAGACAGTCACCCGGAGAAAACCCACACGGACACAGGGAGAACACACCACACTCCTCACAGACAGTCACCTGGAGGAAACCCACGCAGACACAAGGAGAACACACCACACTCCTCACAGATAGTCACCCGGAGGAAACCCACGCGGACACAGGGAGAACACACCACACTCCTCACAGACAGTCACCCGGAGGAAACCCACGCGGCCACAGGGAGAACACACCACACTCCTCACAGACAGTCACCCGGAGGAAACACACGCAGAAACAGGAAGAACACAACACACTCCTCACAGACAGTCACCAGGAGGAAACACACGTGGACACAGGGAGAACACACCACACTCCTCACAGACAGTCACCCGGAGGAAACACACGCAGAAACAGAAAGAACACACCACACTCCTCACAGACAGTCACCAGGAGGAAACCCACGCAGACACAGGGAGAACACACCACACTCCTCATAGACAGTCACCTGGAGGAAACCCACGCAGACACAGGGAGAACACACCACACTCCTCATAGACAGTCACCTGGAGGAAACCCACGCAGACACAGGGAGAACACACCACACTCCTCACAGACAGTCACCCGGAGCGAACTACACATCCTTTCTAGATAATTCAAGTTTTATTACAGAATGATTTGCAGTGCTGCAGCACAAACACCCACCACAATCTACAGATCCTCTTTTAACACGACCCACAGCACATTAAAGTCCCTCAAGTCTTGCTGTTTGTGAAGGGAGGGGGGCTGTGCCTATTGGCTGCTCCCTGTAAGCTTGTGCCCTCACAGCTCCAGCATGCATTGCAAGCAGTAGCATCATGTGTGGTATTCTATTGTCTAATTCTGCAGAATGAAAAAAACTTAATTAACTAATAGCCACTTTGACTGGACATTAAATTAAAAACAGTGTGGTCCTTGATTTTGATGATTTTGCCCAGTATTGTATAGTGCATTATGGAAGAATATATTTGGCAGTGCTGTCCTAGAAATAATCAGTGTGTTTCATGTTTTATTTCTCCCTTCTTCCTCTCTTTTTCCACAGCCTGTTCTGTGGGATCTCATTCAGAAGGAGGACAACTCCTCTGCGCTCAGATTTCTAATACAGGTAGAAAAGAATTTAAGCCACAAAATCCCAAGATCTACTATTAGTCCTTAGGTTTAGAGAACAATTCTGACTCTTTAAGTTCCTCTAGATTGTAGCTTTTCACATCTAACTTCTCTCAAAGACACTGTTTACATCTTGTATATGTATAAATAGGTGGAGTTACCACGTACACTAATTCATTTCAGTTTAAACCAATGTCAAAGTGATTTAAACACATACAGTATTGGAGTATGGTTGCTCTCCTTATTTCTGCTTGTTTAGGAATACCTCCAGATGCCGAGGGAAAGGATCCGCTCTCTGGTGTTGTCCGCAGAAAAAGACGCAGTTAAAAGGTTCCTCTCTCATGTCCATCAGAGCTGGGACCAGCTCCAAGTGGAAAAAATACAGGTGATCAGAGATAAACACAGCAGAAATGACTTCTTATTCAGTGAAATCATTTTAGCTGAAGCCATTATATCACAGATTATGATTATGAATGTATGAAGTTGGTTGTAAGCATATGACATAATTATTCAAATGATTTCGAAGAATTGTAGCCTGTTTTAAGTGTTAAAAATGAATCTAATTTGATCTTATGGTGTGCTGTGATGAACTGCCGCCCTGTCCAGAGACGGTCCCTGTCTTGTGCTCAGTGATTCTGGGTAGGCTCCGGTCCCACCGAGACCCTGAACTGGATAAGCGCTTACAGACAATTAATGAATGAATGAGTTTCATCTTATATCATTGACAGATAATATATTTGCTAGTTCTAAGATCTAAAGTGAATAATCTGCTAATGGAATAAAACTGTTTATCCACTTAAAATAACCCAAAACAAGTATATTTTTTATTTTTTAATAATCTCTGTGTGATTAGGAATGTGAATTAGGACATGAAATATCTTGTCTTGGCTCTGATTTCATTTAATTGATTTATAAATCACTGCCTTCTGTTTTCATCAGCATTTTGTCCAGTGTGTCAGCTCTTTTAGAAAGGGTTTGTACACACATACTGATAAATTCAATTCTGTTCTGTTTCCTGTGGTCATCCAAAGACTTCCCCAAAGGAACAGGAGGCCATGGAGACCATGACCGCAGCCTTCATCCACAAATTCCCACGTGTGACCCCGGAGCTTTTTGTCGACCTCTCCCAGTTCATCCCATACATGTCTGTGTCCGACATAATGAGTTTACCTGCATCACTGATGGTCAACGACAGTGTGTGAGTGGAGGAAACTCGACATAACCCATAATAATATCAAATGTAATGTTGCTTGCATGGATTTGGACGTTTGCAGTGGATTATTATTGATTGTGATAATGTTCAGAAAAGTATGCTATATTTTGACCAAAATAAAATGTTCAGGTTATTCTTAAACATAAATAGACCACAAAATAACTTGATGTCCTTTTTTTATTGTCTATATTTCACTACTGAGTAAATAGGTCTTTTGTGTGGTCAGTGTATTTTAGAAATGATTCTGCATCTACATCCAAATAATCAGTTTGAAGTGATTTTTGTTTATATTTGAGATTAACATCAGAATTGTTCATTGATTCATCCATTCACTGTGTGTAACCCTTATCCAGTTCAGGGTTGCGGTGGGTCTGGAGCCTACCCGGACTCACGCAAGGCAGGAACACATCCTGGAGGGGGCACCAGTCCTTCACAGGGCAACACACACACTCACACATTCACTCACACACTCACACCTACAGACACTTTTAAGCCCTGCTACTAACGTGTGTTTTTGGACTGTGGGAAGAAACTGGAGCACCCGGAGGAAACAAACGCAGACACAGGGAGAACACACCACACTCCTCACAGACAGTCAGCCGGAGGAAACCCACGCAGACACAGAGAGAACACACCACACTCCTCACAGACAGTCACCCGGAGGAAACAAACGCAGACACAGGGAGAACACACCACACTCCTCACAGACAGTCACCCGGAGGAAACCCACGCAGACACAGAGAGAACACACCACACTCCTCACAGACAGTCACCCGGAGGAAACAAACGCAGACACAGGGAGAACACACCACACTCCTCACAGACAGTCACCTGGAGGAAACCCACGCAGACACAGGGAGAACACACCACACTCCTCACAGACAGTCACCTGGACGAAACCCACGCAGACACAGGGAGAACACACCACACTCCTAACAGACAGTCACCCGGAGGAAACCCACGCAGACACAGGGAGAACACACCACACTCCTCACAGACAGTCACCCGGAGGAAACCCACGCAGACACAGCGAGAACACACCACACTCCTAACAGACAGTCACCTGGAGGAAACCCACGCAGACACAGGGAGAACACACCACACTCCTCACAGACAGTCACCTGGAGGAAACCCACGCAGACACAGAGAGAACACACCACACTCCTCACAGACAGTCACCCGGAGGAAACCCACGCAGACACAGGGAGAACACACCACAATCCTCACAGACAGTCACCCGGAGGAAACCCACGCAGACACAGAGAGAACACACCAAACTCCTCATCATTGCTGTCCAAAGAAAAACACATATCTCCATTTTTAGTTTACTACGTTATTTGAACCAAGCAGCTGTAATTGTAAATGAAAATTTAATGATGAATGAACGAACAGAAATGTTCCAAAATTACATTGACTTCTAATGTTAGTTAAGAATGCTTTTATCCTGCTATAGTAAAGTTACTATTCTAGAGATATTCTTTTCTTTGGACACAGAGTTGTTTGAAGATGAAATGCTCTGTTCTAGAGAAACTCAGTGGTGGTCAATGGAAACATCATAACCTCATAAAAGGTTAATGCCTTTAAAAGCTCCTTAAAGAAAGTTATGGAGAGGTACATGCAGGGGAATATACCCAGGCCAAATAGTCCCAGAGGAGGGCTTATGATTCCAGATTTACCAAAAAATTACCACCATCATCATTCCATCTAAAACTCAAAAGTCATTTATAGAAGCACCAAAGGTTGTGGAGAGTAAATAAAACACTGTGTTTGTGATAGACCTTGTGACCCCTGTGTACTCCCACCACTACTGGTAAAGATTCAGTTACTCTCCAGTAAACCATTTCACACCAAACCACTGTCTTTTAGGCTGATGGCGATTCGTGAACACAGCTCGGAGATGAAGTCTCTACAGAAGCAAGCTTTTGCAAAGCGCCTCTTACAGTCGAGTGTGCTTGGAGATGTCCCCACCTGGCCACCTTACTTCCTCACCTCCATTCTTCCCCTGCTGCCACACCTTCCGGTCAGCCGCTTCCAGCAGCTGACATCTCAGCAGGTTGGTAACAAATCAAAATGGATGCTGTGTATGGTCTTGGGCAAAAGTTTAGGCACCCCTCGTTAAATGAGATTAGTGGATTTTGTCCAGACATTTGTGGATCACTGAATTCACCCACATTAAGATGCACCCATGGTGCACGCAGCTTGTATAATTGACAAAAGCAGGAAACTAAATAGGACACTCAGGAGCAGCTGCACATGAGCTTAAAGCCATAAAAACTATGCCTAATGCCAAGGGTTGACTGCAGGACTTTAAACCCAACACACATCTGTCTGGGGAGCTGCATTCTCTGGAGTGATGGAGTGATGGAGCCAGTGAGTGATCCAGAACCAATCATAGCATCAGTAACTGACCTTACTCCAGCTCCTAAGGCAGAATGTCATCAAATCCTCACAGTAATGTTCTAACATCTAGTGTAAAACCTGCCCAGATGAGAAGAGGCTGTTAATGGATACTATAGAATGACTATGGAAATGTTGGATGAGTCTACAAAGTTTTGGACACACTGTATCAGTTAGCACATCTTCTGTAGGGAAATGTATATGCCTCATTTTATTTTTTATTTTTAAAGCAAATTAAAGAATTAATTTAAAAAATAAATATATACATATGCACTAAAACACCAACACTTACTAATAAACGTCTGTTATGTTCTGTAAGTTTTGTACATGATGTTTTAACTTCAGAGGTTGCCCAAACCTTTGCATAAGACACCACGTGTCTTCAGAAGGCCTAGAGATTAAAATTAAACGTGGATATGTGTCACACAGCTCGGCCCTCTAGTGGAGTTTCTGGCGAACAGCAGCTTGGATGCCACCAGGGGGCGCCACGTCCTTCGCACCCTCTTCAGCAAGAGGAAGAATCTCACTAGTGAAACAATATTGAGGTAATCCACTCTCAAGAAACTAAGAAACAGCTGTTTTAACAAGGGAAAACACCTTAAATGTAGTCAGTATCTGTATTGTTTATCATTACGAGATGATGAGTAAAAATACTGTACGTTTATTGAACTTGTTTATACAGTTTTACATGTTGTAAGTGCTTTTACCTTCAGAAAGTGTCGTCTCCCCTCACCACGGGCTGCTAACTTCATACTCTTCATGCATCATTGCTTTTAAAAAAAAATAATAATAATAATAAATAATAATAATATTCTCATTATTTTTTGTAAACATTGCAAATGATCTGCCAGTGAATAAGACCCTTTCTCTGGACAAAGTGACCTAAAACAAGCAAGGACCTGTCTAGGAACATGTTAAATGATCTTATTCTTACAGCAGGAATCTCAGGAATAATCCCTGGATTTGAAAGGATTTCACTTGCTAAGGCATCATTTGAATAAGAGTGGTATTACAATTGGCTGATGGTTTTTCTCCTCCAAAGGCTGGGCATCCTGATGTGTTACCTGAACTCAGAAGAGCTTCACAGGTTCCTCTCCACGTCTCCTATCTCTCCGGCTCTGTGGCAGCAGCTTGCAAAGTGCATCTCAGAGGGCCATCTCAGTGCGAACAGCAGAGTGAGCGTGTGCAGTTATTACAACCCTCACTATAATCCTCATGTCCTGGTGTCGGAGGGGAACCGGCACCTAATGGAACCGGCTGGACTCACTCAATCACACACTCTGTCATACACATATGCAAACTGGCTCATTCACTTATTCACCTACATATATGCTCACACACTGAACTGTATACTCACATACATACTCACTCATTCATTCACATACATATACCATCACTCACTCACTCCCATACTTACTCATGTACATATTCACTCACCGTTATGTGCTATTTCTCACATACTCACACACATTTAGGGACTTCTCCACAGGGGGGTGGTAATGTGCTTCTCATAACACATAATTAATAATTTCTAGTTCAAATGCATTGTGTTTCATGACATCACAAAAACCTGTGGTCTTTTATTATTTATTAAGAAAATAATATGAGAAAATATGAGGAAGAAAATGTCAAGGCCATTACTGATTATGTCTAGAGACTGTCCCACACCTTCTCTTGTGTTTGCAGCTTTCCCATTGGCTGGGCCTTGCTCTTAAATCTCTCAACTCCAGTGTGTTGTCCTCTTCTGCACTGGCATCTCTGCGTGGGGTCTTACCTCAGCTGGGGGCTTCATTCTATCAGTCTCTCTCCTCATCTGAACTGCTGGAACTTTTCACTCTGCCTGGCATTCCCATTTTTCCACCTGCACAGGTAAGAACATAGGGACACTGTTACAAGGGTAGGAACTTGTAGCACAATTATATTCCGTCTAATCCTGACTTGTTATTCCATTCCAGGCGTTCCAGATCCTCAGCAAAATATCCCAGGAATCAAATGTAAGTGTTGTGACAGTGTCAACAGAACTGAAAGTCCAGAACACCAGTATTCATTCTGTTGTCCTGTTTAGATCAGCGCCAACACATTATGCAGGCTGAGGCCATTATTGCCAGGTTTGGCTCCGGCCTTCTTGAGAAACTTGAGTGGCCCTGACATGATGGGGACTTCTGATTGTACATGCTGGAGTTCTCTGCTGACTGACCTGCAGCCTGCACACCGAGCAATGGTCCACAGAGCTCTAAAGCAGGTAAACATAGTTGATATCATCATTAAAACCAATCCTTAAGGGAATGGGTGGTGTTTTTGGCTGTGATTGCAGATTTGTTTTTGTATAATGATTGTGTGGAGGGGCATGTTCTCCCCATTCTACACAAGGAACATGGTTTTGGGTCTTAATGAATCTTCTTTCACCTGCTTTTATCAAAACACCTCAATGATAAAACCCCACGGCAGCATTTCTAAACAGCCCTGTTCAGAACGTCTGGTTTCAGCGCCTGTTTCTTTAAATGATAATGAGCCGCTCGTTGTTCACCCCGACCCTGAGTGCACAGCAGTGAGGAGCGAGGAGCAGAAGCTCTGGTTTTTAGCCGTTTTCGCTCTGTTCTCTTTCTCCTCGTCTTTGCGCTCTCAGATAAACACTGGTTCAGCGTTATGATTGGAGAGACTGAGATGAGGGGGTGGGGCAATTCTAAAGTCTCTGCCCTTAACATATGAAGCAGCACAAAATCAGAATGACTTGTTTTGTCCTATCCCAGTTCATTTTCTGACTTTGGCAGACAAAAACAGTGTGTGGGTTTGGGAGCTCAAGATATACACATTAATGTGCACGTGCACTGAACAAGTGATTTCAGTAACTTATTTTAAAGTCAGTCCTGATTGACAGTGGTAGCTGATTGGCCAAATTTTGGATTTGCTTACACACAGTCTGTACCTGGACTAACTCATCATTTGTGTTGATCTAAAGGCTCTGGAGCATTCATCATCAAATATCACACTATATCTGCACTGCCTTCTTCCTGTCATTTCCCTGAAAAAATTGGCCTCAGAACTCAATGGACCCACAGTCGTTCGTCACATTTCTGTTTACAGGGACATGGCCTGGTCCCCCCAGCAGGTAATATACTCTTTAATACATTATTTAATCCCCTGCACCTCAAAAATTTATTGCAAGCAATTACTCTAATCTGGCTGCAATGATAACACTAAATCTTACTGGCCAGACAAAGCTGATGTCACATTTATTTGAGGCCTCTCATTGGTTCTGCCACAGGTGAGCTGTTCAGTAAATTAATATGAAGTGCCCCGCAGCTGCCTTCAAGCAAATTGCCCTCACTGTAGGACAATAGCCTCCACAAGGGAATATGAATTAGTAATGGCTGCATTAGAGTGATTTTGTCTCGGCCAAAGCCGTATCGCATTCGATCTTGATTTCCATCCAACCCCTCGAGTTTTTCATTCAACAGGCTCAGCTGCTTTTCAAAATGATCCAGCAGACGGAAAACATCACCAGACAGACCGTGCTGTAAGTGATAGGAGGCTGCTGCATGCCTTTCTTTATTATTTTATTATGCTGATTGCTTTTTGATGTAGAAGTGGTTTTTAAAGGGAACTTCCACCGATTTTTCAAAGTTGCTCCATAATTCAGTGACTGAGATATAAACAATCTCATAGTGGTTGGATGTGAAATGGTTCATTGCAGAGAAACCTGCACGCTCCTTACAGTGAAGATGATTGTGAGCAGTGGTCACCATGTCTATGACACAAATACATCCATCCATTCATCCTCCATCCAGGTCACAGTATGTGAGGAGTGTGAGGTGTTCTCCCTGTGTTTACATGGGTTTCCTCCCACAGTCTAAAATCACATTTGAAGGTGGATTGACTGGGATTGTCAGCAGAATGTGAATGTGTGTGAACCTGTCCACAGGTGTGTGTCTTAGTGAATGGATGAATGTGTTAAATTGGGGACGTAATTGTAACCAAGTCTTGCACTAGCTTTCTGTGAGGTACGTTTGGTTTTAGTATCCTTAAACAGTTTGAACCTCTGGTTCCTATCATTCATTCATTCATTATCTGTAACCCTTATCCAGTTCAGGGTCGCGGTGGGTCCAGAGCCTACCTGGAATTATTGGGCGCAAGGCGGGAATACACCCTGGAGGGGGCGCCAGTCCTTCACAGGGCAACACACATACACACACACGGACACTTTTGAGTCACCAATCCACCTACCAATGTGTGTTTTTAGACTGTGGGAGGAAACCGGAGCACCCAGAGGAAACCCACGCAGACACAGAGAGAACACACCAACTCCTCACAGACAGTCACCCGGAGGAAACCCACGCAGACACAGAGAGAACACACCAACTCCAGTCACCGGGAATCGAACCCACAACCTCCAGGTCGCTGGAGCTGTGTGACTGCGACACTACCAGCTGCGCCACCATGCCGCCCTGGTTCCTATCACCTATGAAAAATTCTGCCTTCTGGAATGGAGCATTTCTCATCGAAACACTCTGAACAAGACTGTGTACATTCTCATGACTGAGTTATGCAGATTATTTCAGAAATGTAGAAAAATCGGTCAACAATTTGTTTTATCCACGTGTCCCTGTTGGACCTGTTACAGTAGAGTAAATCCTGACACCGTTTGGTTTACTACAAGGTCTGCTGCTGTATTATGCTGTTTCCTGCTCTCCCTCACAGGCATTTGGGCCGCATTGCAAGTGGCATGAGCTGTAATAGGCTACGGCTTTGGGCCAATGAATCAGACTTCTCTGAATTGTTGCAGTTTATCACAGAATTGCCAGGAGGACTGAGGCCAGCTCTGGTGAGAATGTGTGAGACAAGTTTCAGACAATCTTAGCAATTCAAAATAACTCGCCTCTACTGTTTTCCAATAGCAGTGCCAAAGCAAAGTCTAGTGCGCTGCCAATGAAAATAGCGTTTGATACAAATGACACCACTGAAAAGCTTACATTTTTTGGCTTGAAGGAGAATAACAAATGAGACATGAGCACGCCAATACCATTATTGCGCTGTGAAACTGGGCTTTAATAGCCGTTTTACCAGCCACATGGTTGTCGGTTTGAGGAGTTTTCAGGCTAATTAATGATTAAAATGAATGACTAAGCAAACATCATTGTACGGATGAAGGCCTGAGGGAAGAATTATGTGTCAATACATTTTGTGCTTGAGAAAATTTATAAACATCATGTTTCCACAGAGGAAATGTGTGGTGGAGGAGCTCTGGAAAAGACCAAATTTGGAACTGAATAACTTCAGCCCTTCGTTTACTGCAGGATTACCGTAAGATCAGTCTTTCCCTCTGATGTACCACTATCTGCATTTGCAAAATAAAACATCGCAGCAAGTAATTTAGTTTAAATATAGTGATATATAAAAGATTTCTCATTTTGAACTTGCTGAGATGATTAAAAATAATATTTGGCTTTATGCTAGATAGACATAGGATCTCAGCAAAATCTCGATAAATGAATCATAAATAAGTCTTGAAATCTTGAGCCACAAAATGAGAAATGCTGGATTTATATAGATTAGTTTAAAGATGATTTCTTTCTCTGAGACATATTTTTTTGCAGTGTGGTTTCTTCCGCCTCACTCTCTGTCCTATGTTGTCTCACAGGCTGATGATGATTGAGCGTCTGTCCAACGCCTCACTCATGGCCGTCCTGAAGCACGTCCGGCGACACTTTATCGATTTCCTGCAGCTTCCGCGACACAAGCAGATGGCCTTGGCTGAGAAAGCTATCGACGTCCTTGTAAGAGAAATAGCTCTTGGAACATTCTGCTGGAGAACGGCCGAATTAACGCCTTGTTTAGAGACTCACTCCTGCAGTCAATAAGAGTATATAATATTCATTAAAATGTACGCCCCAGGCTTTTCAGCATCTGTTTCTGTCAAAATTCCATTACTGTATGCATCAAAGCACACGGGCCGAGACTCCTCTATTACTTATCTTGATTGAACTGAATCAAATCAATATGCTTACAAATGGATTCATCTGACAGTAATTTAGCCAAGCGAACCCAAACTCTTTTGAGTGAGTCAACATTGATATTCCTTTATTTCATCTTCACTGAAGCATTTCCTGACCTCACCCTCAGGGCATTTCTGAAGACCGTCTTTCTGGGGCCTCCATGGACTTGCTGGGTCCTCTCCTGCTGTTTCTGGACAAGGATGCATTGGACCAGATGGACAGAGAAGCTCTGAAGTTGCGACTAGAAGACTTGAGACAATACTGCATGCCTTCTGATTCCATCAGAGAAATGGGAGCCCTGCTTACAGAGAGGAGCATGCTGGGGTGAGATCATTTCCCTGTGTACTACACTCCATATAGCCACGAGGATATTACTGAGGTCAGGGGCTGATGTCTGGTCATTAGTTCTGAATATCACAATTGACACTCCAACTCATCCCAATGGTGTTTATCTAGAGATCTTTATTTTTAAATTAGCTTATCTCCAGTCTTTTACATATTTTCTCCCCAATTATTATTTGTCTCAAATTTTACCCATTCACCAAGCCTCCCCCAGTCACACACAGTGACACCAGCCTTGGGAATGCAGAGGTGAACACATTGCTCTGAAACACGAGGCCAATCCAGAGCTTCTTTTCGAGCTGCCTTTGATGCATTGCCTTGGTGAAAGATACCAGTGCTAGTCAACTTTTTAGGCAGTGAAGGGGATAGTGGGGCTTGCCCTGGCTGAGGCATGACCTGGATATAAACCTGCAGTCTATTGGTGATAGGGACGATGCTTAGACTGTTGCCTCTCTGGATGTCCATACCAAACTCACCAGGTTCATCGGCAGTGAAGAGTAGAGGGGTTTTTGAGTAGATTAGCACATAATTTATTTTCTATCTGATCTAGTGAGCCAAAACTCTGGACTGTGGGAGATGTTGAACATGTGGGAAGACTTGTGTTTACCCTGTCGTCCCAGCAGATACGGTCTTTACCCCTGGTAAGAATTGTAAAAATTTGACAGACGTTTTATTATAGAAGCTCAGCCAGTCTGCACTGTGTTGCGTCATTGTTTAGAAGACTGTGTTTCTGTTAGGATGATTTAGGCAGAGACACGGTCGAGCAAATCCTGCAGAGTCAGTGGCACTGGAAAGACTCTGCCTTCGGCAAAGTGTGCAGCGACCTGAAAGGGTTAAATGACAAGATCTACAGCCTCATACACAAGATTGTCAAGGGACGCAGATGGACAAGGAGAGGTGAGACAAGATTATGGCTTCAGTCTGCCATGTCTGTTAGCAACTCTAGGTATTAATTTTACCTTAAAAGTACAGCTTTAAAATTATTGTGATGCTTCACTGAGCTGTAACAGGCAGAAAAAACCCTCTGTCCTTGCTACTTCTGGCTCAGCACTGCAGGAACTGAATTATGTAACTTTTGGAGAGGGTCGGAAACCACGACCTCCCTCCCCCTAACACTAGTGTGACCAGATTTGAGATGGTGTAAAAGAGGACACGTCTCGGCACAGCTGCTCGAGATGAGGGTAGGTACATGAGCTTTGCCTGACGTAAACAAGGACTACTGATGTGCAGACTGACCAATTAAATGTTTACAGAGAAGGTTATCGACCAATAACGGTAGCTCTACAGTCAGACCGTCCAATCAGAAGATTTTAGGCTACTTCACCACGCCCCCTTCTCACTCAAGTGAACCAATCGGAGTAGGGGAGGGCGGGACTAGTTTGTGAACAAAACGCTTCTCGAAGTTCTATGTTAAGCTCTAAAAAAACAAAATGCCGGACGTTTGTGAAATTCCGCCTGGACATTTTTTTAAGTCTAAAAAAGAGGACATGTCCGGGTAAAAGAGGACGTCTGGTCACCCTACCTAACACTCTCCTTCAATTTCAGTAGAGTGCTGTAAACGTGAACTACTCTCAGCAACTGTAGGGGGAGCCCAGGAAGAACACCTAGTGGACAGGATTTATCATAGCACACCCACCACTAAATAGGGAGCCCATTCCATGGATTATAAATGGTCTCATTTAAAGGATAGAGTCAGTGTCTCAGACTCCAAATGGTACATTTGCCTCCATCTTTAAAATGATTAAAATTATAAGTCAGTCTGGATAATGCCATAAATGTAAATGTACCTGTTTCACAGAGCCAACTCCGAGTTGTGCTGACGTCAGAGGGACCTTTCCCTCGGCCTGGCGCTGGTATCAGCTGAGCCGGATGAAAAGAAAGGAGCTAGAGGACTGTGTTGAGTTTATGGGTCAGGATGTCTCACTGGACGCTGAGCAACGAGGAGCACTGTGGGCAGAACTAAGACCGGTTAGTCTCCAAACACATAGAACCAATGCTGTATAGGGCTTCAATATACTAACGAATATATCCGAATTTTTACCTGCATTTATTCACAAACCTTTGGCCTCTGGTTCTATTTTGTGTGTAGCTGTATAAGCCAGTGAAGGTTCTGAAGCCAGAGCAGCTGCTTGAGCTGGGCTGTATCGTGACAGAGATGAGCGAGAGGGAGCTACAGGCTGCCGACCTGTCCGACCTGGCCATGGTAGCTCGTCTCGGGAGCTTCAGGGAGTGGAGCACAAAGAAAGTGAGTCCTGGCACCTGTATTTTTAATGTCCGAAAGGACAGACTAGATATATGTTGCACTATTTACATTTGAGGGCTTGGAAACTCTCTGGTGGATTATAGGTTAGTACATCATAGCACATTTCATCACCATTTGCTTAGTGTTTGTAGGGTTACAGTTTTTCCCCCCCGTCTTTCATTTTATAACCGAATGATTTCACCTACTCCAAACTAAAGCATTGATTAACAAATGCAACTGAACCATATAAAGTCCCTGGTGCCTCCATTTGAATATATTTATTGCACGTCTTTTACGACTAACCACTGTAGAATCTGGGAATGATTGCTTCTGCTTAAACATATGCCTGATGCCATGATTTTTCCTATCTTTAACATTACGCGGAGATGTATTTTAACGTTCTGATTGAAAAGTCACCACTGAAATCAGCGCTTGGTTTTTTCCAGATGAGAGCGGCTCTGCAGGGAATAATGAGACGTCGTAAACAGAAGCCAGAAGAGCTTGGAGTGGTGGAGCTGGTTTCTCTCGGTCATCTGCTCTGTGGCTTTAGCTTGTCTGAAATCTCCCGGCTGGACCCTTTCAACTTGAGGTAATGGCTTTTTTTAATGGCTATGATTCCAAAACTACGTATGTCCAAATATTTACGCTATTTTAACATGCACTGATTGCTGACACAGACATTCAACTGTGCACACACAGCGTACATTCCATGGCCAATCAAATGTGATTCTTTGGAGCAGCTGCACATTAGCTTTAGGTCTCCATGCTCGGTGCCAGATGTTGGCTAGAGGGATATAAGGCACTACAGCACTGAGGTGTCAAACAGTGGAACTTAGCTTTCTGTTATGAATAGGTTTGATGTTTGTGATCTATAACTAATCATCCATCATCGTTACCTGATATTATTAAGTTCTTATGGCTAAATCGATTACAATCAATTACTCACAGCAGTGTTCCTGTATGTAGTGTAAAATCTTCCTAGAAAAGTGTGGATGCTGTTCCTCTATCATTCATTCATTATCTGTAACCACTTATCCAGTTCAGGGTCACGGTGGGTCCAGAGCCTACCTGGAATCGTTAGGCGCAAGGCGGGAATACACCCTGGAGGGGGCGCCAGTCCTTCACAGGGCAACACACACACACATTCACACCTACGGACACTTTTGAGTCGCCAATCCAACTACCAACGTGTGTTTTTGGACTGCGGGAGGAAACCGGAGCACCCAGAGGAAACCCACGCAGACACAGAGAGAACACACCACACTCCTCACAGACAGTCACCTGGAGGAAACCCACGCAGACACAGAGAGAACACACCACACTCCTCACAGACAGTCACCTGGAGCAGGAATCGAACCCACAATCTCTAGGTCCCTGGAGCTGTGTGACTGTGACACTACCTGCTGCGCCACCATGCCGCCGTTCCTCTATCAATGAGGGACAAATTCTCTAGTGATACCCTTGCTTTAGCAGTGGGAATCTACAAACTTTTGTCCATACATTGTATGTGACCATATACACTGTACATGATCAATTCTGTTCCACATTCCTGTGATGTGTGTTTGTAGTGTGGCAGCTTTATTTCTGAGGGAGGTGGTCCTGCCTTGCTCTGAAGAGCAGACTGAAGCTTTGACTGCCCGACTCTCCAGTCCTCTGGGCTTTGGCCCGGTCAGCAGCTGGGGCTCGGAGGTCTTCACTGAGATCGGGACTCTGGCAGGTAATTTTCAACACATCATTAGAGTCAATATGCATTAAAAACAAGCACTCATTCAGATAAATAAGATTAAAATTACCAAGCAGTATTTCATTATTGTTATTATGTTTAAAGGTATGTTTTGACCAAAAAAATATTCCCTTTTCTTCAACATAGTCCATCTTTCAAGATGCGTATCAAGTGTGAAGATTGTATCTTTAGTTTTAGCTATGGAGCTACAAAGCTAACTTTGCTAACAAGTGATATATGTTTCTAGACTTTTACATACAACAAACCTTTTAATCCTTACGCATTTTTATACATTTAGAGGCATTTTTTATTGATTTAGGCACACAGTTTACACAATGTGTAACTAAGGGGAATGTTGTAGCTGTTGTTAGCTACATTAGCCTTGTAGCTCCTGGGTAAATATAGAAGTAAACATTGGAATCTGAAAATGCCTTTTGGCAGAACTGGGGTTGTTAATGATGATGTGTTTTCTCTCTCCCTCTCTCTCTCTCTCTCTCTCTCTAGCTGGATTGGACGATATGGTGTTGTCTGCTCTTGTAAAAGAACAAATAGAAGGACTGACCCCAGCAGCGATAGCTCTGATCCCCGCTAGAAAGATGGCTGTAAGAGCTTCATATTAAATGATGGGGAGCACCTTGTTGAGGCAGGAGGGTGTTATCGTGATTGATAACATGGGAAATCTCACAGGAATGCTAGCAGAAATCTATAAACAATGACTTTTAATATAAAGGTTTAGGTTCTGGAGATGACTAAAAGATCAATACTTTATGGTAATAGCCAAACGTACTGGGACCTCTATAATTAAGCGTATTAATAAAGAGCTGTCTCACATTTGCTGCTTAACTCCTCTAGAGTAAAATCTTTATGCTAAAGGCTTGTAGGCTTTTCCAACCTAAAATGCAAATGGATTCATTCCACACTGTTGCTGTGCTTGTTTAGGTGGTGTTTAGTGCCACTCAGCTTTCTTGGCTCAGTGCTGACCAGGCTTGGGCTGTCACAGAGGAGCAGTGGGAGGAACTGGACAGTGGACAGAAGCAGGCTTTAAGCGTGGCACAGTATGAAGGTGATGTGATGCTTGGACACAGAGGTGGGTCAAACCAAAAACAACAGAATTACAACTGGCTTATAATTTAACTACTTCTGTTTCTATGCCTTTAAGACTTATTTATATTAATGGCCTTGGACCTCAAAAAACAGATCAATCTGAAAATGCAGGGGGTCTTTGGGAAGGTTGCAGTTATCCATCTACTTCCTGACAAACAGGAACAGCACTGTTTCCCACAAAATTCAATAAAGCTATTTAAAGTAGCTATTCATTCAGTATAACTTCAGTGAGAATGGAGACTAATCTAAATGGCTGTCTGACTACAGTGTGACATCACAACCATGATGAATTTAAACTGGGCTTAGTTTGATATGGTCTTTGTGGAGTGAATGGACTTTAAATACCTATCCAGATATACTTTAACTACTCCCTAATATGGGCACTGTAAAGTAAAAATAAATAAGCTAATAGTGAATATTAAGCATTATGCATGACTCTATTTGGATACTCTTTGGATCCTACTCCTTTTTATTCACCCCTGTGTTCAGGGTGATGTGTTCTTTTAATTATTTTAATAGCAACAAGCTCAGATTGATCTTCAGGAGATAAAACACCTCTAAAAATAACCCACATGACTATTTTCTGTTCCACTCTTTTACACCGTATTCTGAAAGCAGTAGGGACCATCACCAAATTACTTTTTTTTATTTTTAGTGTAATAGCACAGCTGTATTCATGCCATTTGTCATTGTAACCCAGAACGTATCTGTCTCCACAGGCAGGAACCAGGCTCCTTCGGCTCAGTTTGCTGACGGCCTCAGAGCACGCACCTTATTTTTACTCTTCATCCTGTGGCATTTATTATAAACATTGATCGGAGTGGAACTCATTCTTATTTATTTGGTTTACTTTATTGAATTCTTACATTTTTTTGATTAAAAACCTCACATCTGAGAAAAAGATGATGTTCTGTTGTTTATTTGTTCAGCAGTTTGCAGTGAAATGGATGGGGATTTTTTTTTCATTCACTGATGTTTGCTTTGTTGTCAGTTTCCTGATTCACCATCTGTTATGCTTTGTTGAAATGATCAACACACACACAGACACATACACACATATTTATTAAGAATACACAGCCAACTCCAAAAATACTGGAATCTTCAGAAGTGGCAATTAGCCAATGTATTATTATTAATAATATTATTAATATTCTGGCTGATTTGGGTTGCCATTTTATATTGTATTTAAAGGCAACCCCTCATTTGTTTAATATCAAGTCTAAATACCCACTGAGAGGGTAATTTCTGAGGAGAAAGTTGAGATTAAATATAATCACTGGAATGTGAGGGATTTCTAAATAAAGGTTTCATTAAAAGCTACAGAGCAACAGAGGAAATGGAACTGTAAATGACTCCACTGTACTCCACAAACCATACGAATGAAGTCCAGAACTGAGGACTGTTTTATACGAATTTCCCTCAGCTCTTTTCCTATTGGACAAGTCTGAGTCTGCACTTACATTATCCGGCTAATCCAAGAAGTCCTGCTTTGTGTGATACCCTCCTAGTAGACATCAGGTAAACAGTACCCAATCCATTTTGCATCCATAGCTTAAAAACACCAGCAAGTGAAACTGTGGATTGTCACCCAGCAAACCAGGGATTTTTCTTGGTTTGCCAAATAACCCAAACCCAACATTCAGAATAGTACAGCAGGAATATCCCTCAGTTATGATCACATTGTAAAGACGTCTTGTTGGGATTCTGTCCTCTGAGAAAAACTGCTTTGCAAAATAGCTCCCAGTTCTAAGCCTAACAGAAAAATGAGTTCCCCTCCTCCTTGTTGATTAGGTCAGGTGTGATCTATTTGACACATGAGAGAAACACAGCAGCAGTTTTGGGTCCAAGGCCTGTGCTTCACTTCAACATCACAACAACAGAGTGGTAATGAAGTGCTTTTTCACACAAGACACAAATCCTCAGCTTTAAGCCTAGGTCTAACTCTCTGAGTTTGGTGAGGAATGAGTAGAAAACAGCTCGGAAACATTTAGACACCCCTTTTAATCAAAGTTCAGGTACTTTAGGTCACACCAATTGCTGACAGCAGCACATTGTCTGTATTCTTCATAACTTCATAATCTTCATTTACTTGTTTTAAATTTATCTCATGAAAAACAATACCTATGTATATATCTGCTCTTCATTTTCAGGACAGTGCTGTAAACGTTAATAACACTCTGCAGCTGTAGAGGGAGCCCAGGAGCACAAATATCCAAGTTTACCTAGCTAGTGCTGTTTAAACGCTGCTGGTCTGAGTGATGCTTTAAATATTTTTGAGGATGTATGTGTAATTGCACGAATTCTCCAGCAGATGCCGCCAGAAACCCGGGGCTGGTTTATCGCAGTGGGCGTGGCCAAGCGCGTTAGTTAGTGACGTCGTGACGTGTTTCCTTAGCAGCCTCTGCGTACGGCTCTCCGTGGGAGCGGTGGTGGTGGTGGTCGTGTTGTTGTTTTTCGCTGCGTTTCTTTGTTTATGTGTGTTATCCGTTTGTTTGTTTACGCGTGGGAGGATTCGGTATGTGCTCGGCGGGGACGGTGGCGTGTCGGTTGTTGAGAACGAGCCCGTGTGCTGTCGCTAGGTCGCGTAGCGTAAGATGGAGCCGCCAAAGTTTCCCTGTTGTACAGTAAACACACGCGTCGGACAGAGTTGGGAAGTAGTTTAAGGTCTTATCTTTACGAGGCACCTTTTAAAGAGCGGTTTCTCCTGTCCTGTATCTGAGCTCTCCGCACCGCTTGCCTTCCACACTACACGGGACCGCGGACAGAAACGATGCCGCTCTTGGTGTAACGTTAACCAGCTCCGGGGAGCCGCTGGAGCCAGCACTTTTAACGCTGTTTGAGACGTTTGACCCCGGCTGTTTTCTCCCTGTTTGCCCCCAGGAACGCACAGCAAAGCCTTACACCCCCAGAGGCTCCGGACTCGTTGGGGTTTGTTGAGTGTTAGAGGACTTTCTTTATCTGGAACCATTCAGTACGTCTAGATGCGGTAAGAACACACTCTCATTTTTTTTTATATAAAAGCAGCAATGGCTCCAAAAAATCTTGGAACAACTTTTTTAACAGACATGTCTTTTTCTTCCTTTGTCCCACAAAAATATTCAACCAGCTACATACACTCAGCCCGGTCAAAATACAGTCTCACACTTTAATACCCTCCTCTCATTGTCCACTCCGTCAGCTCCACTGACCATAACTTAGGAGCACTCTGTAGTGCTACAAATCACAGACTGTAGTCCATCTATTGCTCTGCATGCTTTGTTAGTGCCTTCACCCTCTTGTTCAGCTTTCAGGACCCTCACACACCACCACAGAACAGCTATGATTCGGTGGTGGATCACTATCCATGCTGCAGTGGGACTGATATTGTGGTGGTGGTGTGAGTGGATCAGACACAGCAAATGCTCTTGGAGCTTTTAAACACAGTCCTCTCGCTGTCTGCTCTATCAGACACACTTAACGTTGTTGGTCAACTGCTGCTTTGTGAATCGTGTAATGTTGTATTTCCTTTAAAACACACACAAACCTGGAAACATTGGTTCTTCTGCTAGTAGATAGATAGCTGCTGGAAACAGTGGTCATTACACGTTTAGCTTTGCTACTAATCCTTACTGTCGCTTTATGGGAGTCATAACATCCCTAGGAGGAATGGAAGGAGGTCAGTGTTGGAGCTGAAATACGTTATGGCACCTTTTTAATATGTTCTGCTCGTGCGTATGCCAGGTTTTTACAGATGTGAGGTATATCTCCAAAGATGAGGTGTTTGAAGAAGTTTACTATTGTTTTAAAAGGTGGTCCTCCCAGTTGTTTTTCACACCACTGTAGGTTAGATTCTCAACAGGATAACGAGACCAAAGGTTAATAAAGACTTTTCTTTCCATGCTCTTTCCTCCATGTCTCGTTCTTTGTTCTTCAACAATACCTGGGCTATTGGCCAGCTACGCAGACTAAGCCTTTTTTTTTTCCTTGAATATGACCAGCGTTACACCCCTAAACCTCAAATAAAGTGCTTCAAGCATTCCTTAGTGAATGGATGTCTAACTATGTGGTTTGGGCTGTGCATGTCATATACAGTGTATGGAATAAGTACAAGTAACATCAATACACTAATTAGAGAAACATGAGTTCATGTTTGTTAATATCCCTATTTAACAATTTCCGAATTTCCTCAAAGAATCCTAGTGTTTGTTGTCGTCATCCAGTGTCTGGTTTGGATTCATCAGTACTTCATGATGTTAAATCAAATTTGCTGTTTTAGTTTTACGTTTTTACTGTGTATCAGTTCAAATAATACAGCAAAAACACACTTACTGCTGAGAAGTTGTTTTCTGTTATGTTCCAAGGTTATTGTTATTACTAATAAAGTTTGGCTAACGTTCCTAAGTAGAAAATTATAACAATTCTCGACTGTACGACTGGGTTGAGTTTTTAGACACTAAAGCTGAATGGTTTTTTAATTCTGCTGATGTGTTTTGGGACACATTTCTACCAGGTGCTCTGTATGCTGTGAGACAAGGTAAATCCCAGCCAAAAGAAGTGATTACAGAAATGTACTCTTAATTTTTTATTTTTCTACGTTTTAAATATGTTTCTGAGACAGTTTCATGGGAGCTGTAACCGAAGATCTTAATTAAGATGTGTGTTTCCTAAGAGTTCTTGCTGTTTTATCATACGTATAATCTTTATCTGTGGCGAACTTTTAAAGCCGTCTAAATATAGTGCTCATGAATCCAGTTTCAACTTAGATTTCATCCAGTTTTTAGCTTTGTTTTTCAACTTGTTCACGGCCCATAGCCACTGACGGTTTCTGCTACTCCAGGTCAGGATAAAAACAGATAAGGGAGCAGCTGAGTGTTCCTGCTTCTGGGTTCTGGATTTTTTTTTTTTTCATACTTAACTGTGACTCATTGTGAGCGAGAGTATGACTGGAAAAAGTAGTCATTCGCGGCTGTTTTTCAGCTGGAATGAAGCCTAGCCTGTGTTTTCCCAAGAGATTGGCAGTATTCTGATTAACCCTGGCTAAAGGACACTGACAGTCTGGTAGGACTTTTAAATTGTTGTTGTCTGTTACAGCTGTGTACTAGCATTTTTTTTCTGTGCCTGGAGCAGTGTAGGCAAACTCAGGTGATGTCACAGCAGTGGGTGTACTTTGAAATCATTGTCAGCAGTGGCTTAAAAAGCCTGTCGGTGAAGGTGAACACCTCTGTTTAGTGTCTGCTTCAGCCCTGGTTTGAAGTAAAGTTGAGTCAGAAGTGAGTACTTTTCTTTATTTCCCTGCTGAACGTCCGTAGAACTTTGTTATCGTTGAGACGATTGTTGTTATTGTGTGAAATCGGCTATTTAACCTAATGAAAGAGGAATTAAACACATTTTCAATTAAGCTTATCCCTTCTGTTGATTGTTTTTTAGCTGTCTCCACTTATTGGACGTTCCATTTACCACTGTTTCACTAATAGGGTTTGGTAGGGTTTGTGGAGGTGTGTGGCAGTGATGAAATATAAAGGATCCAGTTGTTTTAATACTACAGTGGCTGGGTATCGATAATCTCGACCAGGAAGCATTGTGATTGGAGTTGGTGGTGATAACACACTTTGTCTGGGACAGAAGGGAGAATTGGTCTTGTGTATATGTGGCAATTCACAACGTTTTTTCCCCTCTTTTGTTCCCTTCTGTCTCTCATTATGTGAGATTATCGTCCTCCTATTTAGACCCAATCTCTATCTGCTGCTTTGTGGTATCACAGAAGCAATTATTCCAAATAGTAGTCTGCTCTCTCCTGAAACAAAGTCCAAATTGTGAGTGACTGCAATTAATGAGCTTCGTTTAGGAGCATGCCCGCTGCTTCACGTCTAACATTCCTTCTTACCAACAGCACTGCTAATAAAATCAATGTGCTTCGAAGCCCACTTTAGCTTGTGTGCTGAGAGGACACTGACCGGTCTCAGTATTAAAATAAAACAGTTGTTTTAGGACCTGTCAAACTATAAATGTGAGTGTTTTGGTCAGTGTAAGTCATCCTGATAGATCCGCCTTAAGAAATACTAAACCCAGCATGGGAAACTTAACGTGTGGCACTCTTTGCTTGATTCCAACACAGCACAGGAGCTCACATAGTGGCGCTAGCTGGAGTTGGCTTTATTATTGTGGTAGTCATTTGCTGAGTAAATACTGTTTAAATGATTTAGGTATAAAGTAATGTTTTGGTGAAAATGTGTTTTTGATTATATTTCACGTTGTCAGCGTTGTATAAAAGCAGTGCGATGTGTGTAACAGTGTTTTACCAATGGGTAAAGGGGGTTTTAGATGTCATGCTAAATGAATCACCACTTACCCATGATAAAATCTAAATGTAATCCACAGCCTCTTGACTCATTTTGCTTGAGTGATGCAATGTTGGTTCATTTTATTTCTTATTTAATTTATATATCTAGTTTCAAACTAGTTTTTACCCTGCTCTAACAGAGGTATCAAACTCTCTGTAGCCACCCCCAACCCAATAAATGATTATTGCGAAGATATTTACTACATTATGGAACATTTCTTCCACCTTCTGCCAATTGCTTTTGAAAATGGGGACATCTGGCCGTGTTTTTCTGTAATCCCATGGCCCACGTGAATGCTTAATTCGCAAAAGTTGATGCAGTCTGTTTGATTGGAGTTTCTCTGTTAATCTGGAGGGAAATAACAAAAGTAGAGTTTTAATTACTTTGGAACAAGTGTTCAAATCTTTTACTTGAGTACGAGAAGAAATCATTTCAAGTCATTATTCTCTGCATTGACGGTCCAGTAGCGAGAAATCGTTTACAGTTAATCACCCGCTGTAGTGTGCACTTACGAATCAGTATGAATATTAAATATGTAACCTTATGTTTGTGAAAGGTTTCTTCAGGTTGGGGAAACTGTAACCAGCAGGTGTTTCAGAATAGTTTTGGTAATGAAACCCCAAACAAATTGTTTCTGGCACAGATCTTAATTATAAACAATTTAAGGTTCATTAATAAAAAGTTGGCTTCAGAGAAAATTAATTTTGAAGGGATTTCAAGTCCATAGTTGGTTGATTTGTTTATTTATTTGACTCCAATTAGCCACATTTCTAATAATAACTCTACGAACATTTGTAATAAAAACGTATTTTTAAAAAGATCACAATGTAAGGGGTGATACTTGTCATAGGAATAGAGTAAAACCAATAAGGGCCCTTCGGCAGATTAGTGGGATACATGTTCTCAGTATTTCTCAGTTGCTTATTGCTTCTGTGGTATATCTTTGTCCTAGAATAAAAGGGTTTCTCGGATGCTTATTATATTGACTTTCTCTATTCATACGTTTTAACAAAGGCTTTTTCCGTGCTACTGAATGTGGGAGTGTGAAATAGTGGTAGAACTGGAAGAGCTGGAGGAGAATTCACGACAGGGAGTAAATATAGCTGCATTCTTTTGACATAGTGACAGTAAAGGCTGTACTTCACTGTTTCAGGTAATCCTCAGAGACCTGATTTTTGGAAATGATCAGATGCTTGCAGATACTGGGAAGAATTCAGAAATAAATGACGAACTTGGTTGCACTCAAACCCATTTCACTACCTGTTTATGAGCTAAATTTAAGCAACATAAACTGTAAAAAGCTGAATTTCAGTAAGAGCCTGATTGAGTGCTGTGCAAAGGTCAGAGACCACCCCATTAATAATTGATTATATATTTGTTCTTTGACTTATTCTGTTTGTACCACAATTAATTTAATAAGTTTAATATCTTTTAAGTGTTATTGAAAAAGCTGGCAACAAATGTTGAATTTAATTATTATTTTTTTTTTATACATTCAGGCTGCTGCCCCCTAATGATTATGTTCCGTTATGTTAAAGAACATTAGCTGAGTCTTATTTAAATGTCAGTGTGTGACATATGCCACATGCACTGTGACTCTGAGGCATGGCTCTTCGCAGATATATCAGGCTTATTAACAGCACGATTGACCGCACTCTTACTACTTTATGGAATGGAAGCTGTTTTTTGAATGGCATAAAAATGCTGTAAAAAAGCTATATTTCCATTTTTTTTGAGCGTGTGTTTAAATGTACATAAAGTAAAGGTATGAAAACAGTAGTCTGATCTCACATTACTTTCATTTTCATCAGGCACAACATTACTATTTTTTTAAAGCTTGACGTGACAACACACACAGCCTTGATTCTGAAACAGAGTGTATTTTAATGTGTGGGCTCAGGCGTGTTAGCTTTGATTCTTCAGGGAATGCTCACGTAAACATTACCCACTAAAACTGAAAGGGGAGAATACTGCTGAATTCAAAAGACATTTATTAAGACTTTGGAAAGGCATTGGTTTGATGCACTTTATACATATTATATGCCCAGAAGAACAAGAATAACTTACAAAATGTAGCTTCTTTGGGGATTTAACCATTTTAAGGTCATTATATGAAACATGGTGTGAATTTTTGAAATCCAAAGAAGTGAAATTTATTTGTTGTTGGGGTTTATCAGCGTTAGCAAGGTTTTAATTATTGGTTATAGATATTGGCACATCATTGTGTTCCAAAAATAATGTGTTGGTAATTTGCACTGAAGTGAAATTAGAGCTTTGTGTTTGGTAAAAATAATAGTATCCTTTTTTAAAACGTCCTGGAACACAGGGTTAAAAGGTCTAGAGCACAATGGGCATCATGAGCAGCTGAGCGGGCTCAGTGCTCTGGAAACATTTCTCTGAGAGTACTCCGATATCTGCATTGGTGTTTTGTCTGCACCAAAATGGTGTTAACACTCGGCTTGTGAACAAGCTCCTGATAAAGGACGGACCTGACCGAGGGCTGTGCGCCACATTCTCACGGTTCATGGTTCATTGAATTGTCCCTTTGAGGCGCCTGTGTTTATTAAGGTTTAACTTTTGAATGGCCTAGTCATCGTAGGCGTACTTCACAAAATTTCAAAACAACTGGCCTAATAATCTTATAAGGCTCGAATATGCTTTGTCTCTTCAGTGAGATGACAGTTTTGACAGATGATATCATCTAAAGTGGTTTTAATACAGTATCGAAAGATTGGAGCAGCGTATGGAAATTTCAAACTAAGCTTGTCTGTCATACACTTTGTTTTGTGAAAACCATTCTTCTGGAAGTGTTCTACAGTCATCCTGCCTGTGTTAGGAACTCCTGGTTCAAGAAGATGTATCTCGATGAATACTGTTATTTCAGGAATCTCCTATCACCTGAATAGTCAAGACTTCAGTTAGATTTGCTGGTGTTCTGTAGTACTGTAGGGAGCTGTAGTAGATGTTTCCTTCAATGCCCTTTCAGTGTGTGGGTGTGTTAGGTTTTCATTTATCTGATATACCTGATTATATTTCTGATTAATGTTGGAAATTGTGCATAATTTTACTTGAAAAGTAAATACACAATTAGGTCCAACATCTACTCAATTCATGATTCATCATTTTGGAAAAGGATTGTTTTAAGTTCTTCTTGTTCCTTGTTAAAGTAAAACAGAACTTATATTGACACCAGTGTGTTTTTAAAACTGGGGCAGAGGGGTGGCCAGTTGTGTGAGTAAACTTAGTGTTTGGCCTTGGCTGCATCTCGATGACCATGCATTATTGGATGGTCATCGTACCTCTGATGCAATCAAAATGAATTCTGCTGAAACACTCGTGAAACAAAGAAGTGGAGGTTTTTCAATAAGAAACTGTTAAAGTTCACTTTAATGGAGAGTTTTTCTTCTGGATTTGCTCTAGCTCTACTTCACCTTGACTCACCACTTCAGGTGTTTATGTCCAATGCCAAATTAGTGCATATATCACTTCACAAGTGAATTTATCACTTTTTTTGTTTTATTCGTTAAACTGTTCAATCACCTCGAAGACTTAACGCTCTTAAGTGATTACGCAAAGGACATGACCAAATTCAGTCAGACTGCTTTAAGCTTATGCAGCAATCCACATTCATGTCCTATTTGTCGTTTTGTGCAGGAAGCTCTGACTTGGCCTGTGTATAATAGATGATATGGGGCTCTTCTTTTGCCACTTCCAATTTGAGACCGCCAGACAGCTTGGAACTGCTGACATCTCTGCCACTTAATTTTTAAATGACACTTTTTTTTATTTTTAGAAGGCAATTGTTCTCACACTGTTCAGTGCTTTTTGGGAATCCGTTAGTCTGTCATGTATTACTTTATTATTATTTTATCAGTGAGAATGCCATTCTCTTAAATAAGCCTGTATTTGTTTAGCATTCATCAGCATCACAAACTACGTGCACTAAAAGGAGTTGCAGACACTGCATGTGTCTAAGTTGAAAATCAATTGCTGCTGCCTCAAGCCTCATAGGTAATTTATAGGCTGGAATATATTCCCTCAACATGGCGCATTGGTGTTTTGACTGACTTATTTTGGGCCATGCCATCTCTGTTCTCCCAGCTGATTTTAGAGCGTTCCCCAAGTCCCTCTCCTAGTGCTGGCATTATTGATAAATTTCAGTACTGCAGCGTTTTACAGTATCACTGTACTGGGGGATATTTACAAAGAATATGTGCTACATGCCTTTTCTGTTTCTGGAGTCTGTAGTTCAGGTTTTTGTGGGTTTACTCACGAAAAATATTTGTGTATTTTTAAATGTCTCATATGATTGAAAGGAATATAAAATATGTTTCAAATGAATTTACTGCACTACGTTTTGAAAACAGTCCTGCGCTAAACTGCTATATTCTGAATAACATAAGTGTTTGATTGTGGAACATAATAAACCGACTACAATGATTTTAATTTTAATTGTTAATCATCTCCACATAGATTTCTTTGATTTCTTTTGGTGCATTCAGTTTAAGTTTATTACCGTTTGCAGTATTTAGGTGGAAATGGAGCTTTCTTTTACATTTACATAAAATACATCAAATACAACATATAAAACACACACAACCTCAGTTAACTCCATTTAAAATGCATACTGCACTGGTATTCAAACCAGTAAAATTGATACATATCACCTGCATGAGTATAAAATAAAAAAAATAAAAAATACATATTGCGGGTTGATTGTGGTCCACTACAGTCTTTAGTGCTCTCCCCCCTGACATTCTACATAAATGAAGACAGTCCCAATAATCTGTTATATATATATTCATTCATTATCTGTAAGCGCTTATCCAATTCAGGGTCGCGGTGGGTCCAGAGCCTACCTGGAATCATTGGGTGCAAGGCAGGAATACACCCTGGAGGGGGCGCACACACACACACACACACTCACACCTATGGACACTTTTTTTTGTGAGTCACCAATCCACCTGCAATGTGTGTTTTTGGATTGTGGGAGGAAACCGGAGCACCCGGAGGAAACCCACGCAGACACGGGGAGAACACACCAACTCCTCACAGACAGTCACCCAGAGCGGGAATCGAACCCACAACGTCCAGGCCCCTGGAGTTGTGTGACTGCGACACCTACCTGCTGCGCCACCCATCGTGCCGCCCATATATATATATATATATATATATATATATAAAAATATTCTGTTAGTTCAGAATAGTTCAACTCCCCAAACCAATCTGTGAGAGAGTAGGATATTTTATATAGCACACTTCAACCCAACTTATCCTCAGGAACCTTAAAAATAGAACCACAGTTGTACCCTCGCTGTATTTTTTGAACTAAAAATAATCTCATTTGTTTTGTTCACATTTAAACAGAAATTTATATTTCACTTCATTGAACCAACCCCTGTGTTTTTTGCTTGTATTTATTCATGGTATTTTAAGCATGCATCATTTCAAAGCACTCATTCTTCAGTTTTTTGGAAACTAAGAATCCATCTTGTTGTGCAGTGGCCAAACTGACACTGATGTATTGTTGTTGTAATATAAATAACTGATGATACGCTTTATTGTGCCCCTCTTCATGTTCGCAGGGCATCTCGCACCTGACAGAACGCCGCCGTGCTGAGGGGACTCTGTCGCATCAGGACTCCCTGTTTCTGTGACCCCCACCCTTTCTCATGGAGCTCCGCTTGGCCTCCTTGCTGCTTGTCACACTGCTGACCGTCCTGACCTCTGAGGTGACACCGTCCCTAGGACAGAATGTTTACACCAACACATGGGCCGTCCATATCGCCGGAGGAGAGGATGAAGCCAACAGGATAGCCAAAAAGCATGGCTTTGTTAACCACGGCAATGTGAGTTTGTAATATTTACACTGGAAGTGTTTAGCCTGCTTTTTTGTGGCTTAGTAATAATTTATTTCTAGAATTAAATAGATATTGGATTACTTCTAGGAAGAAATGAGTAGAATTTTCCTCTGTCTGATATTTTTGATGATACCAACAAGGTTGATGAAGATTGGGATTCGTTTTTGTGGTGGTCACACATTTCATACTTTAAAGGAACACTAGATAAGAATTTATAGTTTTGCTCCTGGGTTCCCCCTACAGTTCATTCATTCATTGTCTGGAACCTTTATTCTGTTCAGGGCAGTGGTGGGTTCGGAGCCTTCCCATAATCATTGGGTGCTAGGAAGGAACACACCCTGGAGGGGGCACCAGTCCTTCAAAGGGCGACACATACTCACACATTCACTCACACCTATGGACACGTATCCTTTGGAGTCACCAATCCACCTACCAACATGTGTTTTTGGACCTTTGGAGGAAACCCATGCAGACACAGAGAGAACACATCACACTCCTCACAGACAGTCACCCGGAGGAAACCCACACAGACAAAGGGAGAACACACCACACTCCTCACAGACAGTCATCTGGAGGAAACCCACATAGACACAGGGAGAACACACCACACTCCTCACAGACAGTCATCCGGAGGAAACCCACACAGGGAGAACACACCACACTCCTCACAGACAGTCATCCGGAGGAAACCCACACAGACACAGGGAGAACACACCACACTCCTCACAGACAGTCACCCGGAGGAAACCCACACAGACACAGGGAGAACACACCACACTCCTCACAGACAGTCACCCGGAGGAAACCCCCGCAGACACAGGGAGAACACACCACACTCCTCACAGACAGTCACCCGGAGGAAACCCCCGCAGACACAGGGAGAACACACCACACTCCTCACAGACAGTCATCCGGAGGAAACCCACGCAGACACAGGGAGAACACACCACACTCCTCACAGACAGTCACCCGGAGGAAACCCCCGCAGACACAGGGAGAACACACCACACTCCTCACAGACAGTCACCCGGAGGAAACCCACACAGATACAGGGAGAACACACCACACTCCTCACAGACAGTCACCCGGAGGAAACCCCCGCAGACACAGGGAGAACACACCACACTCCTCACAGACAGTCACCCGGAGGAAACCCCCGCAGACACAGGGAGAACACACCACACTCCTCACAGACAGTCACCCGGAGGAAACCCACACAGACACAGGGAGAACACACCACACTCCTCACAGACAGTCATCCGGAGGAAACCCACGCAGACACAGGGAGAACACACCACACTCCTCACAGACAGTCATCCGGAGGAAACCCACGCAGACACAGGGAGAACACACCACACTCCTCACAGACAGTCATCCGGAGGAAACCCACGCAGACACAGGGAGAACACACCACACTCCTCACAGACAGTCACCCGGAGGAAACCCACGCAGACACAGGGAGAACACACCACACTCCTCACAGACAGTCACCCGGAGGAAACCCCCGCAGACACAGGGAGAACACACCACACTCCTCACAGACAGTCATCCGGAGGAAACCCACGCAGACACAGGGAGAACACACCACACTCCTCACAGACAGTCATCCGGAGGAAACCCACGCAGACACAGGGAGAACACACCACACTCCTCACAGACAGTCACCCGGAGGAAACCCACGCAGACACAGGGAGAACACACCACACTCCTCACAGACAGTCACCCGGAGGAAACCCACGCAGACACAGAGAGAACACACCACACTCCTCACAGACAGTCGCCCGGAGCGGGACTTGAACCCACAACTGTGTAACTTGAACTGTGTAACTGCGACACCTACCTGCTGCTCCACCGTGCCGAAATACCGTGCCGGTTTTGCAGTTGGTAAAAACACTACATAGTGTTCCTTTAAGAAAAGCTATGTTTTAAGATCAGTAGCCCATTCATTTCAGGATGAGATGGTGAGGTGCTGAAGGGGCTGCTAGTTTATTTCATTTTAAGCTCTTTTTTTTTTATTCGCAATTATTCCTTTGTTTCCCTCCCATCCCCCTCTTGTAGCTTTTTAGGTCACTATTTGAAAAAGAATCTGACACACATAAACAATTTTGAACTATGATCCACTGAGCTTGTTCTATAGAATGCAGGAAGTGTGAAGTGTATGGCTAAACTGAAACTGAACATGTCTCAACACACTCATGTTTCTTATTTACAGCCTTATTGCCACATAGCTTCATGCTTACTATAATGTAGAGGAACTTCTGAGCAGTGGCAGATGTCATGTGCCAAACCCGAAGAAGGCCCGAGGTGCCGGGTTGCGTGTAATTGGAGAGAAAGACGCTCGACACACACTAATGCTCTTTAATGCAGCTGCTGTAGGGCATGGCCTTTATTAGATATGTGCCTTTTTTTATGTCCCAGAATGAGCGGTCCATAACACAGCCCTGACTGACCAAACAAGGCTTGTGTGTTCAGTTTTGCTTCCATGGAAATTTCAACATTGCTATTACAGTAATGCATGGTTAGATCTTCTTCTTGGAATGAGATGGTGTGGAAGACTCAGCAAGGTTTTTGTAAAAGCAATTCCGCTCTGATTGCTTTTCCCTACACTTTGGATGAGCCTTCTGGTGCTATTATTTGAACAATATGTTTGTTGAAAGCGCAGATGATCCAGCTTCCTTGCCAGCTATGAAATCAGTGTGAATCTGAAAAAAGATTTGACCTAAGTTTCTGAAACAGCGGCCGTCGGAAAAGGTCATTGCACAAAGGAGCTCTCATTAAGAGAATCCCAGATCCTCTCAGAAATTTATGAAGATTTCCGACATGTATGTTTTTTGTGAGTGCGCTGGGTGGTTGATGAAATGCATAAAACATTTTCCTGGCTCTTTGGTGGCCATTATATGTCTGGCTGCTATTTTGAAATTCGCTGCAGGCATGTACAGGATGAGTGTGCTTACAACACAGTCACTTCCGCAGTCCTCTCCCCACTGTCTCTCCTAACTTTGGGATAAAATGTTATCCATTTTAACAATGATTTATCTCAAATATTATTTTTATATACGATTATGTTGAGTTTAATGATGGGGTATGACTAAAAGAATAACAGTTACTGTCTAGTCGCCACTCTGAGAAAATGTTTCTCAGGGTTCTTCAGCTTCTTGCTAAAGAATTAATTAGCAAAAAAAAAACTGCGTTAAAGGATGCAGGCTGCATCGTGAATAATTCATATGAATAACTGTTGCTCAGTTTTCCCTCTTATAGACCCCATGCTCACTAAAACAGCCCAGTAACCAGATGGTACAGTAAAGCCCAATGATGAATGGCTCTCTCCACCTAACATGCTTTTTGGATGGCGCAGAATGTGCAGCAGTTAGTAATTGATGGAAATGAGTGTCTCGAGGCCGATACTGGGTTGGACTTGCCTTGTGCCAAGAAAGTCAAACAACTCCCCATTTTGTAGCGTATTGAAGCAGCAGTTTGGCACAATATCCATTTGAAATACTTTATTTGTATGGTCTGTTATTGTGGTAGGTACATAATATCCCAGGTTTGCTTCCATCGTTGACTTGCGTGATTAATTTATATTAATTACATACAGTTTTGTAGGGGCTATATGTGCTGGCCAGTGTTGTTTGCAATAGAAATCAAGTCGTAAATCTCTCTGCCTCTGGTTTGGCAACGGCACTAAAAATCACAGTATAACTTGGACATAAGTCATTCCCAAACTGAACATGCGTTTGGAACCGTTTTATATTCTTTCCAAGTCTGCCACTTCAGGATCTTATGTGTCTTGTAAAACTGTAATCCTGGCCTATTTCGTTTTTTACGCAATATTGTCGAAACCAAGAGTGGTACGAGTATGAGCCTGATATGTTTTTGTTGGATAGTCCTGCTGTTGTTTTGGCTCATTGGCCAAATCTGTAATTCTGTCGTGCTAAAATGATTTTACTCTGACCTTTCTCATTGGGAAACCACTGTACTTTGAATAAATGGTAATTGCGCCTGGCTTTTACTTAGCCCTTTAGCGTTTCATGAGATGTGTTGACAGTGCCGCTGGCTGGGTTTGAAAGGTGTCATTTGTGTTAAGTGTTGCTTCAGGCTTAACCTTTATAGCATGCTCATGCGATTATCTAGAAGAAACGGTTCTGTATTAGATGATTTCAAGAGCTGAATTATTAATTTCATAAAAACCACAGAAATAAAGTCAGTTTTTGAATTGATTGTAGTCCTCTATTCACAGTAAATTTTACTTATTTGAATTTGAACTCAGCTAAAAGTAAATTACAGTCTTTTGGTTAGA
The DNA here is from genome assembly GCF_029633855.1 of Hoplias malabaricus. Taxonomy (NCBI): domain Eukaryota; kingdom Metazoa; phylum Chordata; class Actinopteri; order Characiformes; family Erythrinidae; genus Hoplias; species Hoplias malabaricus. The sequence goes on along the minus strand of NC_089815.1, from coordinate 5,412,647 downwards.
AATTTCTGAGCTCATTTAAAGTGAAATAATCTGGCCTTCACCTGTAAAACATTAGTGCTGAATACTTATGGGCATGAGTTATGTATAAATCCTTTATAGATAAATCCACATAATAGTATTTAGCTGGGACTCTGAAGACCAGCACAATTGTGAATAGTCATTTTCATGAGTTTAATTAGCCTTAAGAGGCCAGACCTGATCTTGTAATGAGGAAAAAATGTAACCAGACATTTTATGAATGCAGAACTCAATACAGAGTTGATGCTGCGCTCAGCACTTTCTGTTGGGCAACGAGTTGCTCTGTAGTGCCATGTAAGCTAGCATGGATGAAAAGTAAAACATGTTAACTGTGTTAAAAATAAGACATGCTTTGTAAGCGATCAGCAGTTTTGTTAGACCAGAATAGACATTATAAGACATCACAAGCCTCGTGATAAATGTTAATGATAGGTTCCCTGTGGTTGTGTGGCTTCCACTGGTCACAGTTGCATTGATTCTGCAGTAAAAGTGATGTTTGTAAGAATTGGCAGCAACCTTTAGGAAAAGACAAGCTATCCGATTGGCATTGGAGCTCAATAATGTGCAGGCACCTTCTAAATGACTGTGTAGGGTCGTGTCAGTGGTTGAAACAGGCGTATGTATGTTTTGTGTGGCTTTATTTATGCTACATTTTAGTTTTAACGCTGTGTAATTCTTCCTAAGTGGTTACGTAGTGGTTACGTAGCGTAAGGGTAACATTGGTTTTGGTGTCTATAGACTTGTGGTCAGTGATTCCTGGTGAGCACTCGACCCACTGTGACCTGGGATTAAGATAAGGCTGAAAATGGCTGGATGAATGAATATTGCACCATCTCTGTCTCCTATTTTAAAACTGCATTGTCTGGAGGTGACTGATGGTAGGTTTTTGAGCTAATGTTTGTGGGCAATTACATCTTTAGGTATTATTCTCAAACGATCCAGCACCAACGTTTTAACATGTTCTCTTTCAGACGTGTATTTGCATTTTGAAACCACTACTGGTTTTGAGTCAACTTGGTGTTATCTTCACCTCTGACAACAAACCATCATTTTTACATTTTTTTTTACAGATACGAAACTATGGTGGGCTTTGTGGTGTTGGGCTGTTTGTTTTTCCCATGTCTTCAGATTCTGAGAAAGTAACGAATGCCTTCAGAAAGTTCCACTTGTGTGTGGGCCACATGAAAGTGGCCGAATCCATCTGGCCAGGTCGATGACTTGATATACTGTTAAACTAAAATGCACAAGCACCCCCACTGCCCACCCCCCACACGCACAACACTTCCCCATTAAAATGTCCCATTAAGGAAATCGAGTCAGTCCAGCCAGGCTGTGCCACGTTGGGAAGTGAAACACTCCATAAGCCTTTGCTGAATTAAGTGATGTAATAAATGAAGCGATTTGGTTATGGTAATGAGGAGTGTTGTGATTAGATTTATGATGGAGGACTTTAAGTGTAAGCCTTAGAGCCTGTTCTCTTTGGGGGGGTTGGCGAGGGGTCAGGGTTGCAGGGGCTCTCTGGACCTTGGAAACCATCCAGACACCTCGTCTTTATTTTACGGCTTATGTGGTCAGCTTTTATTATTTTATCTATCTCTGGAGTTGGGATGTCTGGCCCAGGACTCGGTGCCACGAACAAAGGCAAGTCGCTTGATTTGAAACTAATGGTATGAAATGATGGAGTATATGGAGCAATCCAAGCTATGCTTGACCTGTAAATTTGCATAATCAAGATAATGTTCTTTTTATAGCTTTTTTTTATTTAGCTTGTTTCTGAGATTTATGATCAAAGCTATTTTCTGTGTGGCCTAAAAACAAAGGCTTAAATTCCCAGGGTTCGGCGGAAGCATTCGTGCAGCTGTGAAACCAGGCCGATGCAGGTGCTGTGTTCACGCAGAGAGAAGGCAAGATCACAGGCTGCTGCTGAAGCATTTCTGACATATATTATTGTCCCAGGAGAGTTCTCGTCCACCACTTTACGGTACCAAATATGGGCTCTTGCATGTCGCAGCCTGTTCTGCAGTCTTCACTTTTTTCCACATTTGTGTAAAGGTCGCTTCATTCTTGGCCTTTGCCAATATTTGATTAAAGAGTTCGTTTGGGAGAAATTGATCTCAGTCAGGGTCCATTAGAAAACATTCGACTTCAAGTGTTTGCTTTTCATTCCAGCTGACGTTACACCAGCACTGTTGCTCACTCTCATTCCACATATGGCTACTGATTAGCGCTGTACTACTTTATTGTAGATTTTTCTCATGTTTTTTGGATTACTACAAACAATTTTACCAATAATAAATACCTGTGGGTTAGCTCTTCAGCATGCTTTGTTCTTTCATCTCGCCAGATGTGGAGTTAATCAGTGAACCTCTTCTTGAACACTTCATGCGCACTTTAAAATAGAATTTATAAATTATTAGGTCTGTGATACATTTTCCTCTTCCTTTTCTGTGTTTTCTTTTTTTGTGTTAGTAATGGAACAGTGGATGTGTTCTTGGGCTGAGGTGCGAGCACTCAGTGTGTCACGAGATGGCCTTGGTGGAAAAGGTCAGGAGATTTCTGCACTGTTTTATAAGACCAGGAGCCTCAGGCTCTTTTCCAGTGCACAAATTCTCTGGAAAAAAACAGACAACATTGTTGTTTTCTCTGGTTCTACTGTGCCATCAAAGGTCAGGCTATAGGTCAGGGCTATGTAAATTCTTTCATTACCATCAAACATGACATGAAAAGACTATATCTTCTCTGGCTGATGGATGAGCACAGTGTTGTCTTTTTTAAAAGTAGCACAGTCTGTTTACTGCCTGGTAAATTCATGTTTGATTTGTTGAGCCACATTCGGGTTTTTAAAATTGTGCTCCTGGAGAGTCGGTGTCCAGCAGTTTGGTGATTGCCTACTCACACTCCTAATTTAACTGGTCCCTTAATTGCCAGGCTTAGTAGGTGTGGTGTCACCAAACTGTGCTGAACAACAGTCCTCCAGGATTGGAACTGAAGAACCATGCTTTAAGGGATTTCTAGTTCGGTTGTGGGTTTTTAACTGTGGCCCAGTCCAGCGCGCTTACCGTCCAAAATCATGACCTTGGCTTCAGTGTCTGTTTGTAATATTACGCTTCTCATCTTTGTTTGTTCTGACTTGCTTCTTATGGACTTTAAATTTGAAAGCGCAGAAATGAACAACAAGCTGAGAGGCATATGTTTTACCAAAAGAGCCTTGGCAATGTGAACCCTGATCTCTCTCTTTACACACAGTTATTCTCATAGTTGTTTACTGAAATGCTAAGCAAGCCCATATTGCATATCTTAGTATGGAGGAGGATTTTACTTTTAGATTTCCAGTGATCCGTGTTTACTGATCCGGGATGCACCAAAATGAAAATGTATATATGTAAATGGCTTACTAAAAGAGACTGTTCATTTAAGGCAATAAATTCCATTATATTTATTAATATGGGCTTTTGGAGTGTTGCTTTTTTATTTTCTCTCATCTTTCATTGCTTCTGAATTGGTTAGTGAAGTGAACAAATACAATTTAAGAAAAACCTAAGTCTGAAATGGCATTGTTTGATGGCCTCTTTTTAGTATAAAATAATAGTCACTGAAGTGTTTCCTTCTGTTTGTGTTTATTTTTCAGGTTTAACACATGAATACTTTATGTCCACTGCTAAAAGTGGACAAGCAATCATTACGAATGTTTTTTTAAATTTAAAAATAATTTGTCTATTTTTCTTTTCTGACCAAAAGCTAAAACTGTTGTTATTTTGGGTGATTTCTACCAGAATATCTCGAGACTGAAGTTTCAGTACAACGCCACTAGTCAGTGTTGCCTGTTTGTACTCATGTTTCTGTCTTGGAGAAGTTTCGCTTCATGAGGTCTTTTTAAATGACGAATCATTTATTTATTTATTTTTTTGCACTTGAATTATGCGAGTCCAATTTTTGTAAAAGTGCACCCAAATATGAGCCTTGAAATGGTGTAATGCTCTCCGTGGATGATATGTTTCCTGTAATTTTGCTGTTTCACACTTATCCTGAGTCTGATAATCAAACGATCATCTTAACTTGTCAGTTTCCTGTTATTGCATATGTTAAGTGTTGTGTTTGGTTCATGATTTTTATACAGTTATCATTCTTGCCAAAGAGGAACTCTCAACTTGAGCAAAAAAAAAAAAAACAGCTGCACAACACTGTGGCTGCATGACTTTGGGGGAAAAAAAACCCCAACTGCTCTCATGTTCTCTACCACACGGGTCATCATACCACACTGGTAAAATGTTTGGGTGGACCTTTACTTGAAAAATTCTAAACAGTTTTTAGGTGGATTCCCATGATTTATTTTAAAATGTGCTTATTTGGAATAACATCTAAACAGTTTAAACATTCATGGGAACATTAAACATGCTTCTGGTGAATTTTCTCAACGCTGGTGGTAGCATTGTTGTTTTTTTGGGTGACGTTTTTAAACTCTTGTGCTTGTAAGAATTCTCCTAAAATGGAGCTTTAGTGGGTAATGTGAAACAGACGGCTCAGGATCAAAAATGAAGGGATTTGAATAGGCCTGAGGGGGAAGAAACACTACAGAGTGTGTAATTGGTCCTTTGAGAGCTTTCACTTTGGCTTGCAAAGCAATGTGATGTGGCAAGCTGAGACCGAAGAAGTTTGACTGGTTTAGTGGCATTTCGCAGGTGCTTCCTCTTGTTCTGCCACACACACTTCAGCCTCGTTTATTTTGGCTTTATTCCTTATTGAGGTTTTTTTTTTAAAGATTCTCTTACACGTTTGCTGTCATGATAACACCATAAAGTACTTCCCACAAGATAAATATTGCTTGAGAGCGTCATGTTTTGCGCCTAAGCAGGCAGAGGCAAGGGCGCTGCTCTATCCACCAGCTGTCTGTACGTGTTGTGGCCGCCTTAATACACAAAAGTACACTTGTTCCAAAGCCACCATATCTTTTAAAGTTTTCTGATAACGAAGATCTCCTAGGTTGGTCTTCTTTGTTTTTCTAAGCACAGTTTTTCAGTTGGAGTGGAAGGCTGCTCTTCCAGACTTTAATCAAAACCGCCGTGCCCCAGCACCCGCTTCACGCAGGCAAATCTTTGGCATGTGCATATGAACAGGAAGTTAACTTAATGAGAAGTCCTTGATCTTAGTTTTTTTTTTTTTTTTTCTTTTTTTTTCTTTTTCTTTAAAATGGCGCAACAATCAAGAGCAGTGTTTCTAATGCTGCCGTTCAGAAGAGAGTTCCCACTAGGGTTTATTTTTGGGATACACTTCTCTTTTCTGTGGAGAAGTTGTACAACGGTGGTCACACTTGGTAACAGTGAATGAAGTAATCTCCATGGTCGCAGTGCTTAGTCTTGTTCTTCAATGTGTCACTGTCTCCACACACCGTTTAGATAAGAATCCCTTAAATAACAAATTAGTTATTTTAAAATAGGTCAGGGGTGGTACAGTGTTTTAAAATGTAGTGTCGCGGTTGCACAGATCCGGGGCTCTGGGTTTGTGGTCAAACCCTGCTTTAGGTCACTATCTGTGAGCAGTTTGCTGAGGTCTCCCTGTATCTGTGCTGGTTTCCTCCAGGTGCTTGGGTTTCCTCCCACAGTTCAAAAATACATGTTAGGTGGGGCAGCTGTTCTGCTGGTTCCCAAAGCGTGGGGGGTTGTGCCCCCTCAGGGGGTGGGAGCGCAGAGGTATTGCAAGGGGGGGTGCAGCAAGGCAAATTAATGTGATATAATGCATCTATGTATAATAACTCCACTGTAAAGATTGGTTTGTGACATAATTTGGATTTGTTTAATAAGATATTGCAGGTTTGTATGACTTTCAATATTTCAAATAAATTCCAATGGAGTCTAGAACCAAAAAATAAGTGTGTGTGTGTGTCAGTCAGTGTGGGCTAGAAAATGAGAAAATTTGTACCTGCAGAAAACACCGGGCTATTCAGGTGTGTTTGGTGCCCTGTTACTTGTGTAATAGTTGGGGGTGGGGTGGCAATCTCTTGTCTTCAAGGACAGTACGCGTAGAGCATTGTTCTGTTCTTGGCTTCTCATTGTAATCTGTGTGTGAATCAGAACCTAGGGAACTTTGTCAAAAGACATTGCCGTAATAATCTGAATGTGTTTGCAAAGCCGTAATGCTAGCGAAACAAAAGTTAAAGCACCATGTGTTGTGAACTGCGTCTTTAGAGACGCTGCCCTTGAGCTTGTTGTTGTCGCTCTGTTTTGGAGAAGGATGGAAAAAACGTCAGCTCAAACACTTCTCATTAAGTTCCATTGATTCTGCTGACAGGCTGCCAATTACTGTCTCTGTGGCCTATAGGGTAGAGCCATCACAACGAATTTCGCTCTAATGTCGTTTACAATGCAGAATACAATGCATGTTGTTTGCTGTTTTGTCTCAGCTGTATCAGGCTACATTTGTCCAAATGGAAGACTCAGTTTGCCTGACATCTGACCAGCTTTGACCATGAGACGCCTCCCCCTAGAGCAAACAAGCCTAGAGATTTGTGGACTCCTGCTCATATCTCATTGAGACAACTGCATTTGCTGGATTTGCCTCACATTTAGGTGTACTGACTCACCAGTGACACTGGGCTTTAACTAGAGCTGTTTATTGTTCTACTTCTGATTGTACTTTACTAACACAGCTCTTAACACACTCAGAACATGGCATTATGGACTGTTGTACACCAACACTATCATTCTTCATTCATGCTGCTCTTTGTTTGTTTTGCTCCTGTGTTTGCCAGAAGAGGATGGGTTTCCCTTTCAGCTCTTTTCCACCAACGAGGAGCCGGTTTGGTTCCACTTTGCGCAACATGCCCACTGCCAATGACGTGTCCTTGAGTCCCGTCAAAACTGGTGGAAACACAGGCTGGCTCGCTGGATAGCACCAAGGTTCCAGGAACCTTGAATGGAACCAGTTCAAGAACCTTTATACTCTGAGGGAGTGTTGTCTACTATCGTCACATTGACGGCACTCACTTAGGACTAGGACCACGGCTATGTGGCAAGCAGTTTTAGAAATCACTCTGTACATATAGTTTTAAATTCTAGTTCATAAGGAGACAAGAAACATCTCTGTTTTTCTGGAAAGTAGGCGTTAAACTCGATAAATTAAAAAAGAAACGGTCTGAGCTGGTTATTAAGGAAGGACTTCTGCCAAAGTGCCAAAATTCTATAACTCACTGAGTATCAAGAGTAGGAAAATTCTTCAGCTGTGACTCAGTGTGTTTATTGCAGTTTCTTCAAAGCTGGATATCTTAACCGTGCTCCCCAGGATTGGTGCTGAGAGTGTACTTAATGAAGTCTTTTAGCACTAAAGTGAATGCCTCAGCTTTAATGTCAGTTTGGATGACCCGCAACAGCGCAAGCAACACGCCCCTCACACTAGTAACTGTCTACAGCTGTTTAATTCTCAGCAGCTTCCCTCCTTCTCTGACCTTTAATGTGGTATACATTTTAAATGGCCTATTTACTCAAACTTCAAGTGTTTGATTGCTTTACATGGTGTTGTTGCTCTTAGAAAAAAAATCTTAATGAGCCCTGTTTCTCCTTTGATAACTGATTGATTATTCACTTTTTACAAGCAAAAGTTTGATGTACAGAGAAAACGTTGTTGGTTTCAAGGCGTAATGTTCACTCTCCAGTTTGTATTAAGGCTATATTTAGAGACTAAGCTACACAAGCAACGTGTTTTTTGAATTCACTAATTTGAGTGGTGTCATGCAAACCATCACATTATGATATAAGAGCATCTCCAGTTAGCAGAGGTGTGCAGACAGCCAATCAAGACAATTACCTACGATATACCTGGGATGAAGGGCACCAAGTATTTTTAATAAAAACAAGAGCTGTGAAAATTGTAGAATTGAAAACGAATAGTTGGGTGGTATTATGGGAAAATGTACTGGAAAAGTTGCCAATATTGGAAAAGGATGATGGTATGTGAAAACAAATTCCTATTCCATGTCTATGTGGTAAACTGCCAAAGACACAAGAAGACACTCCCTCTTTTAAATTGGCTCACAGTAAGGCAGGAACGCCCAGAGTAAAATGTTCTGCCTTCACTGTTTGGTGGCGTCACATGCTGATGAGAAGAGTGGGAAAAATAACATGGCCAGCGCAGTTTTACTAGTGAACTTCACCCTATTACATGTTGATGTGCCTGGTTCGCGTAGCTGTATGGGATTTCAAGGGGTGATTAAATCCTACTCTTTGCTCCACAATCCCCTCACAACAAGCAGTATCCCCATATACCACAGAGTTCTGCCAGTCATATGATGGTAATGATACTGCCTTGGGTTTACTGCAACCTCATAAAACATTATAGGAAAAAAAAGCCATAACACTTACATAACAGGTACATTCATTCATTCATCATTATCTGTAAGTGCTTATCCAGTTCAGGGTGGCGGTGGGTCCGGAGCCTACCCGGAATCACCACTGGGCGCAAGGCGGGAACACACCTTGGAGTGTTGAATAACGGGTGCCTGTCCTTTTTAAATTCCTAAGTTTTGTTGGTGAATATTTTTTTCTTGCTGGACAGTGTACAGGATAAGAAGCTAACCAGGTGGTCTGAGGAAACATTTTTGAAGTTTTGGCTAGCCTTTGGCTTCCTTAAGGCATTCCAATTAGCTTTCTAACCTGTGAATTCAGCTCATTTGTAAACCCTTGCCGCTGGGTTCCTTTAGTTTTCCAGCAGTCTTCACTGCAGCATTTATAGTTGTTTTTCTTTTTTCCCCTGACATGGAAAAAGCAAACGGCGAAGGATGAGTTCCAGTAAGCAGTTGGAGCTGAGCGCTTGTGTTTTTTTTTATTTTTTTGAAACTTCAGTTTTATTCTTCCTTTTCTCCCAGTGGGAAGCGTTTAAGGATAATAACACCGCTACAGAGTCGATGAAATTAAGAGCCATCAGCTTTGTCAGAGTAAGGATTGATAGCCGTGAGAAGTTCGGTTACACCTCTGATAGAAAGACAAGCTCCAACACATAAGAGGCATGCTGATGTGGATGTTGAAGTAAGTTGTTGTTGTGATGTAAGTGTGGGGTGTGGTCTGGTCTTCTTCACAAAAACCTCTCTCCGGAGTTCCCGGGGGTTTGACCTGGCCGTTTTAACAAGCGGCTTGTCTTCAAGCCTACAGCAGAGGTGAACCACCCAAACTGCCGCAAGCCAGAGGCCGTGGAAAACATTTTCTTTAATGCCGGTGGCTTTTTTTCACCCCCTCTTTCTGCAGAGCAATTACACCCAGCTTCCCCCAACGAGGGCCTGTGTAGCCGCTGAGGCATCCCGCAGTGAGTGATGGGTTGACTTAATAGAGCTGAGTCTGAGACAGGTCATAAGGGCTTGTAACCAAACCCAGATGTGTTTAAGGTATGAACCTAATGTCCCTCTCATCACATGTCGCCACTCTCCGCCCACACTGGCTCCAATTTACAGGAGGAAAAAAAAAAAAACCCTGCTTGGCTTGGGGGTTTTTAGTCGGGCGGTCTGATGTCTGAGGTGATCTGAGAGAGTGGGATTTCATTAGATTGTCTATATTGTTTGTAGCCTTGGCTTAATTTGACAAAGGCTGGTCCGAGTACGTGTTCTACCTCTCCGTATGTCAGAGATAAATCTCTGGCTAATGGTTATAAGATCCGAACCCTGATATAAACCTTGATAGATGCACAAACGTGAGCCTGTTCCTCAGAAATTAAATATACTGCTGTATGCAGAACCTTAGATGTCCATCGAATGAGTGAGTCAGATATGGTATAACCACTAGAGGTGGTTTTCTACCCTCCTTTTTAAAGATATATAGTGGTGTTGACCCCTGTGTAGCAATGACAGAGGCTCTTATTCTCCCTATTCTAGCTCAGAAGCATCACAATGATTCTGAATTTGTAATTTTAAGGTGAATATACTACCTAGTGTTCCTTTAAGCGAACATCCTCTGCAGGCAACATGCTTATGTACATTTAGTACATACAGCCAGTCACTCGAAACTATGCATTACATTTTACCAAACAAAAGAGGATGTGTCAATTCATGTTCATACAAAATACACAAAACGTATAAATCAACCAGAGCATTCAGCATTTCTCATACATCAGGACCTCATAAGTGGCCTTAGTCGAAACTCTACTCTGCTTCACTGCGATGTAAGGGTTAATGCTGCTTGTTTCTGTCAGAAGGAAGGAAGTTCATTGTGTTTTGCTCTTGAGACTGTGCTGGCAACTTCGCAGCAGATTGAATAACTCCTCCATGTTGATGTTGACCACTTGTCTCTGTTGCACACCGCCTCTCCTGGATTGAAACCTGAACCACTCAGCTTCAGCCCTCAGTTTTCTTAAGTGCAACAACATCTGCCCTGCTCCTTTACACTACCCAGGCCTGGAATTACAAGCATCTGCAAGTTCAGGCACACACTTGTGTGTTTTTGTGTGGTTTTGAGGGGTCAGGACTTAGCAGAATAGTTTTTGTAATTCAAATAATTAAGAGTGGCTTAAGGGCATGTAGCTCATAATCACAATGTGGGAATAGCCTTCGGATTGCAAGAGGTTACTTTAAATTTTTTTTTATTACTTTAGGTACTTATAAACGTCATTACTATGGTAATTGGAGCTTGTCTGATTTTTGTAGCGTATCTCGATGGCATCAGCCGACCTACTACTTAATGCACTTAAGATGCTGGGCGTAATTCCAAGCATTTAATGAAAAGGTTAGAAAGGCTAACTCCAACTTGCTTGGTATTTTTGTGGTCATTATCAGTAAGAATAAAATGTAGGTCCTGTTCCCAGTGGGCGGTGAAGAATGTGCATGGTAACTGGAAGTGCAGTAATCTTCACTGTTGTAATTTGCCTTTGGATATGGCACATTATTATTCTTTTATTGCTTTTTTTTAAGCATTGTTTGCATGGTACTTTTTTTTGACATTGAGAAGTAATGCAATTTTAACATTAAAAAGATAAGCGATGATAAGGTTTGACATTTCGTAATGTTTTTGGTGTGAATTACAGAGTCTGTTTGATTTATGAGTTGGTGCCGTCACACCAAAACTGTTGCATACATAAAATATTTGCCTGCTCACAAGCAGAAAGCATGCCCAGACATTTAATTTAGTCATAATGTTGTTTACCCTAACCCTCTACCCAAGTGTCCCAAGTGAATGCATGTCATTAGCATTGCTGCTGGCTTGGGAATTTACAACCAACATCGTTAGTGGCAAAAATTAGCAGGAAAAATATCTCATTTAATTTAAATCTGTAGAGCCATGCATCTGAACATTTGGTGTGACTTTAACGGTGAATAAAAGTAAATATAGATATATTATACCCTTTTTTTTCAGAAGTGAACCTGCCTTGGTCAAAAACCCACAAGGATAAAGTTCCACAGCAGAGTTCTCCCTCTTTCTAAACAGCCCTGTTCAGAACGGCCGCCTGTTCCTTTAAATGATAATGAGCCGCTCACTGTTCACCCCGATCCCTAGTGCACAGCAGTGAAAAGTGAGGCGCAAAAGCTCTGGTTGTTTTTTAGCGCTTATCACTTTGTTCTCCAATCTGTTTTTGTTTTGTTGTTTGCTCAGTGGTCTTATTTCTCCACACTCATTATGTCTGTTTTGCTGCATTTAACCTTGTCTTTGTGCTTTTGCATAAACATTGGGGCAGTTCTAAAGTCTTTGCTTGATGTTGTATGTGAAGCAAATTCTTACTGTTTTCTTACTGGGTGGTCTTGTTTTGCACTGTGTGTGTCTTATATCTTATATCCCCTTATTAAGGAAAAACAAGTCCTTCCCTTGTTTACTGACATGGCATTCACATGAGGTTGACATAACCTTGATTTATTTCTACAGCGCATTTTTCTGGTGTGTAGGATGTGCTGGAATTTTTAGTCCTTGAAAGTAACTGACATGGTGGATTCATCCAGGAGTAAAATCACTAAGAAACTGTGGTAATAATTACTTTGCCATATCCCCTTGTGAAACTGATCTCATCCAAACAGTGCTTGAGATTGATCCAGATTTCAAGGATGCATGTCAGTGCTTTCTCTTCACAGTCCAAATCCCATCATGGGCAAGTCTTTGGAAATCAAGTTTACATCAGGGGTGCAGATATTGTGCTTGGCTCATGTTGCTTAGCACTGTTTATTGTTCAAGATCACGTCTGAAGGTTCGTCTTAGTCATACTAATGTTCTCCCACAGGATTTGATTATTATTTTTGTTGTTGTTATTAATTTTTAAAATTGTAAATACCATAGTGGTATGAAGGAATGCAGCGGTGGCCTGGCTGCCCCCAAGACCCACTTATCAACTTCTTCGCTGACGACACGGTGACACTGGGGCACTTACATTTTGCAGTCCCCAGCTTGGCACTTTGAGTTGTCGATGGCTGGCCCTTCACACCTGACCCTGTGTTCCAGTTTCTCGTCACATTCCTTGACACTCACTCTGCCTCGGATCTTCTTTTATGCGATGCTGTCAGCTCTGAAGAAGTCGTATATATTTTTAAATACAGAGGTGTCTGAGGTTTTTGTGAGTCCAGTTAACCTTTGTCCCTTTGAGGGATTTTTCGAGTTGCTAAAGGACCAAACTGACATGCGAAAGTTCGTGGAGTTGAATGTTTGTATTGAGTATTTATTTTGGCCTGAGTGGGATGATTTTGCTTTCATTTGTGCAGCATTTATTCCTTTTACCTAAAATGTTTTTTGGCAAGCTTTTGCCCTGTTTGTACCCTCTCTTTTTGGAGACGCGAAGTGACCTTGAAGTAATTGCGATGGGAACTGCAATATCAGGTGAGTCTGAAACGAGAGAGAGACCTTTTGCACTGTGCATATATTTCTCATCTGTCTTGAGCTGGGCTTGTTATATTTGAGGCTTTTGCCGAGTACTGTATATAAGGAACTGGAGGTATTGCATAAGGAATGTCAACAGTATTTTGTGTGTGTGTGTGGGGACTTTTAAGGAGTGTAGAGTACGAAATTAATGCTTTATCATTGTTTTATCATGATTCTTGGGCTGTTATCCCTTTTTAAGATTCTCATTCAGGTAAGTTCTCCGTTTGCTTTTAAACAGCATCACATCTTAAACAGAATAGGGATGTTTCTAAGCCCGTGACCCCGTATGGACTTATTTTGAATATACCGAATGTCTTCAACTCAGTCTGCAGCCCAAGGCTGACTTGGCAAGAGTGAGATTGACCACAGAGTCTCAGACAGGAAGCTGTGAAGGTTATAATTGGAGTCCCTGAGCCAGCCAAGCTCACTGGTACCCATCTCTCTGTTGAACCGGGACCTTGGCCAACCTTGGTCTCCATTCGGATTGTCTACCGTGGTGTTTGGGATTGGGGCAGCTCTGGTTTTGCTGGATGTGCAGCTCTACCGCTCCTAAACTTGCTCGTACACTACGTAAAACCACACGGCTAGCAATTACAGCGTCTCGAAAATAGCTGAACTCTGTGTCGTTGGTGTGGGTTCTACAACCTGTGGGATTTTTTGGTTCACGAAAACACAAACAGCCTCTTCCATAACATTGTGCTGGCAGCTTTCTCTAAGGCCCTCCCACTAAAACTGTCCTTGTCAAATGCACTGAAATTATGGGCAGGAGCGAGAGGAGCCATTTATCATCTCTTTCTGTTGTCAGGTTGGCCTTATGGGATTTTTTTTTCCCCCCCCCAAGTGTGTATATATAGGGAAAAAAAAGAAGCGCTTGCACATTAATGCTCCATCAAAAATGCTGTGCTGAAACACTATCAGGATTACAGTGTCCAATGCTTAGTTGTCACTTTATGGGCAGTGATATTGGTGAAGAATAGGATGTTCCATCAATTACGGAACAATTGCTGACCCTGCTGAGAGAGTTCATGTGAGTTTAAGAGGCAATTTGTTGTTCGTGAGGGAAACATAATGGAACAGTGAGGTTTTATCACTTCAGAAGTTTCCCAGCCTCCGTTTCTCACTCTCTCTGACCTCATCACTGAGCAGCGGGTGGCGGACCTAAACCTCTGACCTCTGACGAGCCGCCGCGGAGACAGGCCGCCCTGCTCAGACCGCCGCAGGCCCCTCTTCGGAGAATGGAATGTCCCAGACCAGAGAGAATGAACACGATCCACAGTTTTGACAACACACCTGGTGTGTTACGAAACAAATACCACTATAGCTGCTTTTCTGATTACAAGGACGTTGCGTTCAGGAACGTACGGGGCTCAGACGCACCCTTCAGCGATGAGCCTGTTTGTGTTTTGTGATGTGAGAATGCTGTCCACTATTTTTAACAACTGAAGTGGAAGCCAGAAAACCCTGCAACTAAATGGTGCTCTATAGCAAAACTGGCTAATGTTGTTTTTCATGGATCTCAAACCACTGACCCTGAAGCCACATCCAAGACAGCTTCATACAGTCCACGACATTCACAATTTATCCTTAACCATGACCTGCGAGAATTTATCCTTGCAACTTCCCTGCGTTTTCTTTCCCTCTAACCAGTGCCAATTAGAAAGAACCACCTGGCTAGTGGTTTCCTCATCTTCTGAGATATGAAGGCAGCGTTGTAGCAGTGATTATCAGGATGATCAGATAAACAGTTTATGGAGAATAGGGCATATACTAGTTTAGAAGGCGTTTTAATGCCGCGTTGGCGAAGTTGCTTCGTAAGCTTTGCTGTAGAGTCGAGCTTAGCTCTTGCATTTTAATGAGTGTGATTTAGATGCAGGTTTGTGCTCGGATTTCTGTAGATCTGTTTGCCCAGCTCCTTGTGGCTGATACCTGAGAGCTACAGTGAAACATACCCGAAAACGTGTAGCAGTTTCCTCTGCTCTCGTTTCTACCCGCTATGGTTTGTGGATGCGGTTCTCTGTATACTGATAGAGACCAGCGTCTGGGTTATATGGGGACCCGTGTTATAAAAGTTGCTCCGTTTTAAATCCATGTTATTATCTTCTCTGTATGTGGCCATTAGCTTCTCCTCAATTGCTGGTTATGATGCTGTGTGTTTGTGTGTGTGTGCGGCAGTGCTGATATGGCTAGTATTGTGTCCCCTCCCAATTCCCTGTTGTTGAATAATTCAGTGGCTCCTTTATTCATTCACTCGTCTGACCAAAGGGGATTCTGTAGCCAGAGCTCAAAATAAGTTTGGACCCTGGTGGCCCGAGTCTTGATGTTTGTTCTTGTCGTGTGCCCCCTGCTCCGTGCTGACACTTGTTGCACTAATGTAAAGTCATTTATGCCCACTCCCTGGTGGCTGTTGCTCTAAATGTAAATTGAATGTATTGTCACAGCACAGTGGAAGCAGGAAAAAGTGCTGCTCAGGTAGTGGGTTTTTTTTTCTCCCCCCATTGGCTTTCATATCCCACCTGGTCTTGTTCTATCCGCATAATGTCTGTGATGTTTCTCAGATGCCGTGATCCTAATATGTTAATTGATCTCAGCCCCCTGAAAGGAAAAACCAAACCTGCCTCCAGATGTTAAGAGGCATTACTGAAAGCAGAAGCATGTGTTCCACCCTGAGGCCAGATGTGTCCATGCTTGAATGACCTGCATGGGTTTCTCAAGGTCGAGAGATTGCTCAATGCCTTCTTAATGACGGTGTCAGAGACGGTTGTGACTTTATCTGATTCACTGTCTGTGCTGTTTTGCTGTTGCAGCAAGTTTGGGCTTTTTGTTTTGTTTGTGTTTTTCTTTTTTTTTTCTCTCTCTCTCTCTCTACGAAACAGTTTAAATGCCAGTGCCTTAACATTTAACATTCCTCTTCCCACACTTGGATGGTATATCAGGGGGTGGAATCCGAATATTCTTGTACTTTCCGTAGCGCTGAGAGAAAATACACAGTAATCCTGTGTTGTTGTCCCAGCAAATCTCTATCCTCACAAACTACCAGATAGTTTTCTTAGGCCGTTTAGAAAACACAAGATAACTGTCTCCCTTAGGAGACGCTGAATGGCCAAATTCAGTTCTAAAGTGATTTTTATCACGTAATATTGGCCTCCATGGGAACCACCGAAGCAAACAAATTGCTGAGACTCCCACACGCTTGTGCAACATCTGGCCAAGGTGTGTAGGATTTTCGTTCTCCTCTCTCATACTCCCTTTCTTGTGGATTTGGAATCATTTCCCAGCATTGCATGTGAAAAACAAATGCAAAACCCCTTGTTTTTTTTAGTGATTCGGCCATCGTTTGAACTTATGAATGACTCGGAATGGAAAAATATATTTGCCTTGTCGTTGAAGGCTGTGTGCAAGTTTTTAAATCCTGTCGTTTCTATTCTGCTGTCAGTGACCATTACGGTCTCTGCAGGCCCAATAGAGTCCCTGTAGGGGGGCCTATGGAGTTTTATAGTGCAGGCCTAAAATAGCAGGCTCATTATAAATGGAAGTTTTTTTTTTGTTTTTTTTTTGAAGGTGGGGTGGGGATCTTATTAAGCTCGGTCCCTCCTGGACCATATGACTGACACCAGACCAGTTTTGCTCTTGCTCTAATTTGATAGTGAAATTTTGAACGCAGTGCTGAAGGAGGGTGATGCAAATAATAGCGAATGCTGTCCACTTTTAAGGCCGTAATGTGCATAACATTAGAAAACCCTAGAATGTCCAGTCTGTTCTTGTATGTCGCTGCTTACAGTGTATCAAGGACAGGATGAGTAATCTCACAGATAAGGCACAACATGACAGAGTAAGTGTCTACGTAAACTGTTGTGTTTTATAGATAATCTACGGACTTTGTGATTAGTACTTGGAGCAGTACTGACTCCGGCGTCTATTGTAACTGCTTGGCCGGCACCGTCCACATGTTCTATCTTCAGCTCTGTGAGGACGTCTCTTTTTAAATGGGCTCAGGCTTCAGAGAATTTTGTTGGATCTGTTTCATGTGAAAAAGAAAAAAGTGGGTGCTGTAGTGTAGAGTTTAGCGTCAGCAATTTTTCTGCAAATCTTTTCACACTTTGTGACGAAGCTTGGTGTTTGTGGTCGGTGTTCCTATGGCTGCAGATTTTGCTTTTTCTTTTGCTTCAAATTTACCCCAAGAGTACCCGTCCTGAACACCTATGAGTTATGGCTGCTACTAGCATCTGTCCTGAACACTAAATAATCTCTAGATCATTTAAATGAATACATGACTAACTGCACAGTTCAAAGCAGTGGCTCTGATTTAGTGATCTGGTTTTAGTTCAAGATCGTTTTCGGCATGCGCTAACAATGGACAGTAAAGACTAATTCAGTAATTCAAAATATAAATGAAAAAATGTTTGTATTCCATCGAAAGTTAAAACCAAGATTAAGTGGCAGCAATAAATCTAAGTTTGACTAAAATAACCAACAACCTAAACTACTTCCTTAACCATCCCAGTGCTTGACCAGGCCTTCCACATAGCAGTATGTTCAACACCATTAACAATTAACTCATCAAAACAAAACGTATTTAAACATAGATAACTTTACAGAACGTACCGTGTCTTTAAATATATCCGAGACAAGTCTTCACCCTCCAGAGAGCCAACTTACCTCCTCTTAACACGCCCCAACGTAACTGATGGACTCCAGTGCCCGGCAAGGTCAGCTCTGCAAATGTTGTAGTTCACAACCTTTTTGGCCGAGTTAAGAGCGAAATGCTTCTACACTTTGAAGGTTTTCAGCCGTGAAGGTGTTGCTTTGTTGTTCACTTCACTGCAGTAAATCTTAATGGCTACATGTCAGAGCATTGAGTCGGCAGGAAAAACGCATGCAGTAGGGTCTCCATGTAATCTACACTTTAAACTCACTGGCAACTAATTTGGTCATTGATTTAATTCAAATTGTCAGTTATTCATAGTGTGTTTGCTATGAATGAGTGATCTGTCACACATTAACGGCTTTACTTCAGTTAAACCAGGGTTATTTTTATTTGGTACTGTGATTTTTGCTTTCATATATTATAAGTACTTATTGTGAGGTTTTGTTTTTAATAGAGATTCAGAAGTATGTTGATAATAGGCTGCTGCCAATATTTTATTCACTGCATCTGTCAATCCCTACAGTAAATATTTGACTGTAGAAATGAAAATGAAATATGAAAATGGCCGACCATTATAGAGATCTATGATGTTTATTTTGTTCTTTACAAATGGCCCATCTGTCTGATGATGATATTTATATTTAAGTAATTATCTGCCAGTCCTGAAATGATTCCAGTATCATCGTGCATCCCTAGTGTCATGTTTCAAAACCGCTTCCAAAAGTGTTTGAGTTGATTAGCCACTTAGATCCTCTTCATTTTTATTTATGCCTCGACTCAGACCTGTTTTTGTTCGCAAGTAGTAATGAGGATTTACCTTTTGTTTTTATATTCCCATCGTATAACTCGAGTTTGACTCTCTCTGTGTGTCGTCTAATAGCCTGTTTGAAGTGTAAAGCAGATTGCGTCGAGTTTTATCTGGGCTGTCTCTTGACTATGACTTGTTTGACCATGCCGCTGGAGACGGTCTTATTTCTTCCTGAGACTTTATAGCTCATGTAAATTCATGAAGTGAATATAACACCCAAGCATGTGTAAGCTCTTTTCATGCTCTGTAATTTGTCTTGACTTTTGATGTCGTCTCGCTGTATGTTTACGCTATCAAAATCAAGATTAGACTTTGCCCCCCCTCCCCTCAAACATATGAAATCTTATCATGTGTCACATCGTGTCTTTTCTTACCATAATGGGACCACATCCCAGAAGGGAAAAACCAGAAGCCTATTTTTGTACAAATTAATTCGCCTTTGACTCAGCCGTTGAGTCAAAAATAGTGTCAGTTCAGACGCCTCTGCCAGGAGCTTTCCTGGGCAACAGGGTCAGGCTTTTAAATATTACTCCCCCGTTGCTTTTCATGGAAAGGGTGTATGTACGGTTGCTTATAACTTTTGATCATTGCTGTAGTTGTATATCTTTTTATGTTTTAATTGTGTTTTTGGTTTCTGGCAAAAGACAAACTTAAGCATGGCAGTGCGGGCAGTGCTGGCTCTAACGAGGAGATGTTTTAATGTAGGCCTGCTTATGCAACCTCCTCCTTCCACGCTCTTTGATATAACGCTCTCTGCTTATGTTCTTGCTTCTGAAAGTCCGTGCTTCAGGCATTTCCTTTCGCCTCCTCTGGATTGTGCACATCTTTCTGCTTATAATTCACACTGATGGAGAAGAGGAGGCTGTAGTACTTTGGATATTACTGAAGTATTGTAAGGTTTCAGAGAGAATCCAATGCAAGGGTTTTGGACCTGGAAATGCTTTTTGGTGTTCCTCGGATCTGTCTTTTACCCAAGGCTTGGGGTTTTGATGAGCCCTGAGTTTGAAAGGAAATAGCCTGCTGAGGGTTTTGAAACTTGCCCAGCCTTAGTTTTAATAGTGGATTGACTCACTTCATTGTGATGTGGGTGTATTTTGCATCTGGATTGGCTTATTCAAACGTGGTACGTAGTGGTACCTGGGCTGTCCTTGACAGTGTTTTGTTGGATATATTCCTCTTCAAACAAGCAGCAAGCCATGCTCCGGATGCTTCTTGAAAGTTCAAGTGTCCTTCTGCCTTGTGCTGTTTTGCCCTATGGCAAGATACTTTGCCCTCAGACAAACCTGGGGTTCTGTTCCAGCCTGGCAGCTCTACCAAAGACCAAGGACTGTTTGGTATAATAGCTAAATGCTAAGGACTGGCGCTTGTGAGAAATGTACAATTTTAAGGATCTGAAATCTTCAGTTATGTTTGTTCAGAGAGAACATTTTATAACTTCTTGGTTTCATTTGCTAATGTTCTTCTGTTTTATCCCAAAACCCTCCTTTTTTAAGGAAAAACAAAAGAGCGGTTCATATTCTAACGCAACTGAGTAAACACACTTTTCCTTTCCAGAAGCCCTTTCCCATGGAGCAGCAGGGCAGTGGTGTCCGTGTGGTGAGGCTGGCCACTTTAGAGCCATACTCTGTTCAGATTTGTGTGTAGAGGTCAGTGGTGGCCCCTCAATGCGTCTTGTTAACTTGCTGACGCACGGCTCCGGTTAATGGGGCGGCTCGCTAGAAGTGCCTCTGCATCTTCTGCCGGCCCTCGGAAAAAGTAAAGATTAACTTTTCAGCAGACTCGCTCGTTCCATTCGTCTTTTTCACACCCTTTCTTTGAAGTGCTGCGCTTCTGGGAAAGTTGCTTATCTGCAGCTAAACGTATTTGATTAATAACGCTTTCTGCTGTCAGATGGATTGTCCCATTACCCAAAAAATACACCATTCCACTCTTCCACATCGTTCACTGATGGGAGGAAATCATTGTGTGGGGCTTCCCTG
This sequence comes from Hoplias malabaricus, assembly GCF_029633855.1. Classification (NCBI taxonomy): domain Eukaryota; kingdom Metazoa; phylum Chordata; class Actinopteri; order Characiformes; family Erythrinidae; genus Hoplias; species Hoplias malabaricus. The sequence goes on along the minus strand of NC_089815.1, from coordinate 5,392,388 downwards.
ACCACGTCTGAAGCGGAGGCTCGGTTTACAAACGTTAATGATTTTTCATGCCTGAGAAGCTGCCGTCCCAGTTGTTTATTTTAGTGGCATCCTGGAAATGACTGGCCCTCGACATTGGGAATAAATTCAGGGGTTCAGATTTAAGTTCCCATCCAGGTAATGGATGGTCGGTTTTTCCATTTCAGCGAAATTGATTGAGGATGCTCACTCCAAAACATTTGTGTGCTGTAAGGAATTATTATATTTGAATGTCATGTACCGATATGCTGTCTGTTATTCATATCTTCGGCACGGTCATCTGTCCTCGAGGCCTACGTTTTTCATGTTTCTCTGTTAACCTTTCGTTGAAATGTCACGTTTGGTCTTGGTGCCTTTCGTGTCTCTTGGGCAGGTGATAATTTTGCGTGTCTGGCAGGGGGCTTTTATTAATTAAACGCTTTCCTTCAGCTCTTTTCACAGTTTGCTAAGAGAACTTTAAATGCCTGTGGTCATAACAGAAGTGAGATTTGTTCTTTTCGAGTTAACTACAGAACAAGAGGGAAGTAAAGATGGCTGACGATGCCCCAACATTATTTGGAAGACAATGTTTTTATTTGTTACATTGGCTTCGAGGAACATGATTTTTCTTTGGACAGTGACAACCCCCCCTCCCCTCCCCTCTCTCTTACTGTTGATTTTAATTTAAACAGGAAGCAATAATTTCACAGTAGGGTGGTCCGCCCGTATTGCGGACTTGCTTGTTGAATTTTTGTCATATCTGATGCAGTGTGATCAATATTAAACTGAGTGCTTTATTCGCTCCACTCAGTTGAATGTATTGTTTGATGCCTGTGTGTATTGACCTGAGAGGCTTGTATTGAACAATTCCGTACTCTGTGTTTGTTACACTCCTACAGACCACAGCCCTGTTTTGCTACAGTCGATGATTTGCTGACCCAGCAGGACTGCAGTTTACTCTGCATGCTTCATGGCCATTGAAACATGTGCATTTAATCTGATACAACAAAGGCCTTGTTCTCAGCGTTTTCACTGGAATTTAATGTGCTGAAAGAATTAGGTAATTTTTTTTTTTTTTTTTACTTGAAATGCTGCTCCACTAGCACACTGCATTTCAGGTGTGTGTGTGTGTGTGTGTGAGAGAGAGAGAGAGCTGTCTAGTATTGGACTGGCGTCTGTTCATGGTGTGTTCCTGCCTTGAGCTCAGGACCCACGGAGACCCTGATCAAGATGAAGTGGTTACAGACAATGAATGAATATAGCCTTCTGTTAGAAATTGGAGCGCTGAACATTTTCATGAGTTTACCAGTGTTCTCGACAGTAATTATTTTTTGTTTAGTCTAAACAGAAGCTAAACTGTTTGAGATTGTTGGCTAATATTGATTTCAGCAGCTGTGATAAGCTGTGTGCTCAGTGCCCTTTGCTCTGCTGTGCTGCATTAGCTTTGCTGTGTACACTGATGCTCAAAACTAATAAAATATATATATAAGCTTTAGATGTTAAATTTAATAGAGGAATAGAGTTGAAGCTCTATTATTCCTGTTCTTTGGACTAGAATAGACGTGCTCGATAAATGTAATCTTAGTGAATAAATTGCTAGTAAGCTGTGGTGTAAGACTAGGGAATGAAATGAGCAGTCAGTGTCTTAACTATCCATCCCTAAATGTTTAATGTAGGACAGATGGACAGATTTGAGTGGTCTCAGTAAACTATAGCAAGTCACAGTTATACCAATATTGTGAATGGAACATCATGACAAGCAAATGCACATGGTGATTAAAAATGCAAGCAGATACTTTGAAATATGCATCTCTTGCTCTCTTTCCCTCACACAGATCTACTGAAAGTGGGTCAGTTTCAAAGTGACGGAACAGAAAACGTTGCAGTTTTCCCCCGCTCTGTCGTACAAACTAAGAATGTAAACCTCCCAAACAGTAGCGAAAGTTGTAGTTGCTAAAACTAATCATGTTACGTTTAAGTTGAGGGCTTTAAAGGGGATGTATTGTGCCCTTTTTTTTCCTCACAACTGAACACAGATCTGAATGAAATGAAACATCTCACAAGGATCAAACAAAAAGGCACCATTCTCAGCCCTGTTCAGTACGTCCGCTTTCAGCCCGATTTCCTTTAAACGATAATGAGCCGCTCGCTGTTCACCCCGACCCTGAGCGCACAGCAGTGAGGAGCAGGAGCGCTTGTTTTTTTTTAACTGTTTTCCCTCAGTTCTCTCTTTTCTCCATCTTTATTTTTCCATGCTCTTCGTGTCTGTTTGCTCATCTTTAAATTGGAGAGACTCTAATGAGGGGACGGGGCAGTTCTAGTGTCTCTGGACTCTGTGTACAATGCATAAAATCAGACTTGTTTTATCCCATGTCTTCAGACTTAGGCAGCCCATATACTGATTGACTTGTTTTACAGTCATGTGCCGTTTAATGTCATTCCAAACAACGTCTGGTCCTGTTAAAAGATGAGGTCGTAAAAATTATAATAGGAAATAACATCTGTATTTTAACGTTTGATTTGCTGGCCGGTAAACTGCTATAAAAAAGCATGTAGCCGGCTGGTAGCTAGCACTGCCAACAAAGACACGACAGCGCTGCCCGACGTATAACGTTACAGTACTGTACTAAATGTTTTATATTGTGTTTTAATTCATAATATTGTTACAAATTAAAAGCACTGTGTGCAATGTCTCTAAGCTACTAAGTAACTGAAACTACCTTATTTTTCTGTAGAGTGGCCTAAAACTGACTGTGTGACTATGGTAATGTCCTGTCAACATACCATTTGTTTACCATCTGTTTTTGCAGAACGCATTGGAGATGTTAAATGGCGCATACTGTTTATTTCATAGTTTGTGTGTTGATGTGCTCCAGATCCTCAAGTTGAACACATGCCCTGAACAAGCGAGGTATTTTCATATGTATCCTTTAATGCACAGTGGTCAGGCAGTGTACTCGTATGATTGAGAGAGGCCTGAGACAATGACAGGTTCTCATGTTCTGGTACAACCTCCACTGAGGTTCAGTCGTTTCTGACCTGATTTGGTTCCCTTCTCCACAGAGAAACTGCCCAGCAGCTGGCTGTCAACTAAGTGAAAGCAGTAGCTAAAGTGCAGTGGAAGGTTTACAGAAACGTGTCCAGCTGGACAGCATTCGCGTTGCCGATCGCTGTTATAACCACGTTGTCAAATCTGCTGCTTTCTCTTGGTTGTTTCTATAGTAACCAGTGATGGTCATGCGCCAGGGGTCGTTTTCCAGTGAGACAAAAAAGAAATATCTTGTCACTGGCCTTTTAATTCTCTTTTCACACCCTCGGTATACCTCTCTTTGTCGCTTTCTAATGTAGCGCAAGATAGAGGGTGACATTTTGGTATGTTAAGAGGTTTCCACCTCATTTTCTTTGGGTTAATGATTGATCAAATGTTCTCCAATGCGGCGGTCAGTTTACAAATGCTGACACTGTGCTTGGTGTCGTATCGACCCGCCTTTAATTGATTATGATGGACCTTGTGGACAGGATCCCCAGCCCATCAGTTTCTCAGGGTTCACAGTGAAGTAATTGAAAACCCATTCTTTTTCTTTTCTCCTTGCACCTCCAGTAGGACAGTCACCTTAAATAAAGCTTTAAAGCACCTGCTGTGTCACTGCACTTAAAGGGAGCATTATGAGGGGAAAAAACTCACTTGTTCAGTTCATGTGCACATTCATTTGAGAATCTGAAGTCCTCCAAATCCACAAACTATTATAAATAAAGACATTAAGCATGGGTTACAATTAGCATGGGGTGGGGGGCAAATTGGAGGAAAAAGAGTTAAGAAAAGAGAACAAGGAAGAAAGAGAACCAAGCAAAAACAGCTTAAAAAAATGAAACTTCTGCTCCTCACTCCTCACTGCTGTGTGCTAGGACTTGGGGTGAACAGTGAGCGGCTCGTTATCGTTTAAAGGAACAGACGCTGAAGCCGGACGTTCTGAATCTAGCTGTATATACAGTGTAAGAACAATGATGTGGTGGTCACAGATGTTTCATTAAGACTCAGAGCTGTGTTTACCTTTGAAAAAAGGGGTGGAATATAAACCGACTTGTGGACTCCCTCCACAGGAGTTTCTGTGCTACTCATATCCTTTTACATGCTGATGCACTCCATAAACCTGACTGGTCCCAACAGGAGGCAGCCAGAACACGATGGGAGCTGCTGCTTTGCCTGAGAGGTGCTGGCTATAAAGCACAATGACCTGTGTGAGTTTTCTCCTTGCTCCATCCCTAGGGAACGGTCTGCAGCTGGCACCTTTTCCGTGGACCTCCTCAAAAATTCATGCAAAATCTTCTGGGGCTTCATTTATTTACAGGAAGAGAAATGCTAATGCTCCTGCGTTTTAGAATAATGTGCTGTTACATAGTCATTAGGTGTTCCTGGGGTTACTGTGGCGTCGGGCCATTTCGGGCACAGCTGCTGTATTAAAAAAAAAAAAAATGGTCCTAATTGGTCATTGTTCATGCACACCTGGACTCTGCGCTGCTGTATAACCTCTGTTAAGTACAGTTTGAAAGGTAGGTGGTTTCAAGGATCACCTGCGGCGTGGAGTACATGCAAATGAGTCCTGGGTTCTCTCAGATATTTGAACTCCTTGCTCAGATGTATTACACCTGGAATGGGACCTCCTCTTTTGAGATTGAGGTTCTGAGTAGGTTTCAGATTATTCAGTCATATAAACCGTGTCGATAAGACAGGATTATTGCTGTCAATCATGGCTGCGAATATAAAATTTTTTTACTCAGTAGAATAAAATAGCAGCTCATGGGTAATATGATACTCGGCTGCAACAGAGCGGCAGTGATCAGGTAGGAGCTTGTAGCATGCTAAATCCAGTCTGTAACTAGGGTGAGCATATTTCTGCTTTTTAAAAAAAAGGACATTGGGTTTGACACAGGCGTCCATTGTGATTAGGCTCTAATTTTAGGATTCATTTTAAAAGGGAGTGAGCGAGGGGGGGGTTACCAGCTTTTATATAATTCATTCATACATTCATTATCTGTAACCCTTATCCAGTTCAGGGTCGCGGTGGGTCCAGAGCCTACCTGGAATCATTGGGTACGAGGCAGGAATACATCCACAGGGCGACACACACTCACATTCACTTTTATATAATGTGTTTTATATTTTAATACTAGTGTGTTTAAAAAACAAACAAACAAATAAATAAATAATTAAATATGACATGCAATCAATGTCATCAAAAATAAACATTTACCCATGTGTTTCCCACTCTCTTGGACAGTAGTAGTCCACATAATTAACATGATTATTAAAACGTTTTTACCATATTAGAATAACGTAGTCGCTCTGCTGTCAGACCGTTTTTGCAGAGCTCCTGTAGAGTCCCGCCAATCATGGTTGACTTCACTCATGTCCACAGTAAAATGAACGTTGACCTCATTGTCCTTGCAGGACCCAGGCAATGGAAATGAAGACGGTTTCAGACTTTACAGAGCGCAGGCAGACAGCACAAACCAGGGGCCAAATGACATGTTTGTAGAGAATAAAACACAGAGAACAGTGAAGAGGAGGACGGCAAAGGTGGAGAAACAGAACCACACACAGACAGAGAGAGAGAGAGAGTGGAGTCAGAGAGAAGAAAGAGTAAATGAGGGAGAGAGAGGAAGGAGATCCGGGCCGTGAGTAAAATCCCGGCTGGCCATCTGCTGCTTTCGGCAGCTTTTGGCTGCAGATTCAGACCTTTTAGTATAAAGGCAAACGCTAGTTATCTGTTGGTTGCCAGTGTAGCATCAGCCTCTCGCAGCTGAGGTGAGGAGTGGATCCTAAAAGCTTTATGTAAGAGCTTTACATAAAGTTTATATATGTTTTAATAGCACTTTTATATACAGTCAAATTTGGTGTTTGTACCTATGACTCTGGTGACCCTCATTGCCCCCTGTAAGCACCATAGACTGTGGGTAATATCTGAGCTACACAATCTTATTAATTATTTATTATTTTTTTGTTGCTTCTTTATTGTTCCGAGTTGAACTTGACATTGATTTGACTATCAAATAAACAACCTCCGAGTTATTTTAAAACCTGCGTGGCTCTGCATCTCATTGAAGTTGATGGATAGCCGCACTTGCTTCAGTAATTGCCCCTGGAGACTGTCGCAAATTTAGCTCACTCTCTGCTGACTCTGGACACATTAAGCATTCTTTTTTTTTTCTTTTTTGTTTAGTTTGGTTTTACTCCGCTGACTCCCTCTTATCTGCTTCGCTTTCCATTTAAATCGTGGACTAGTTAAACTTAAGCAGAAGAGCGTGTGCTCTCAGAGATCACGGAGCAGATAGTTAGGAGCTCTAATGGTAGATGTAGAGGCTAGGCGTAGGCTAATTGTAGATAATGGCCCTAAATTGTATAGGAATCCAAGCCCCAGATGAGCTCCCGTTCTTTCCTCCAGCGCTGTTCGGACCTCCTTTTTTCTGACCCAAGAGGATGAGTCAAAGGTGCACAGGGAGGTAATTAGGCTGCCGTCTCGTTCCTCCTGACGCGGCTTTGCAGGGTAGCGCTGACAGGCTAGCATTACTGCAGCAGCTCTGCTACCACCTTAAAGGGACACAAGGCAGTATTTTACCTTAAAATTGCAGCTTAAAAAAATCAATCATGGTGCTTATTTACTGACCTCTACTCCAGGCTTAGCACTGCAGAAAGTGCACTATGTAACTTTTGAAGCTCTGCACTGTTCCTTTAAAGGTCCGTCTGCAGAATGTTTTCAACTTTAAACATAAATATCTGGCTTCACGGCATTCTCCACATTCTTCTAGTTGCAGCTAGCGCAGGTCTCCAGGCAGAGCACTCCCTCTCCGATTTGGCGTACGAGCTTTTCGGGCTACAGCTGCGTTAGGTTGATGAGGTTAGCAGGCACAGCAGGAGTAACCGATCTCGCAGAGTCATTCTCGTAGTGTTTTGCAGGCGGACTTCCAGACTCCTGTCCGAAGAGTTGAACCTCTCTCAGACTCTGAGGTTAAAGGGAAAGTTAACTCCCCACCACGCTCTCCTAGCCATGTTTTGGGGCGGACCCTGTGTTGCCATATGCGTCGCCTCCCTCACGTCTTAAAGCATTTGAGCGTGCTGATGCCGTGGTGGTCGGATTTGACATGATTTCCATATCTCCATCTGTGCTCACTGCTGCTCAGCCCTGGCGCAGATTGATGCTCTTCCTTTTAAGAATCTTATCTCGTCTGGCCCGCAGTGCGGCCGCTCCTGGGCCCCACGTCGCCTCCTCCCCGCTTTGTGGGGAACAATGGTCTCAGAGGAGCTGCTCAAACTTTTATCCGAGATGTCAGCATTTCTTCCATTTTCATTCCCCTTTTTTGTACCCTTCCTGTTTCATTATCTGCTGCTCAGATCCTTTCTGTATCTCTTATTGCTTTTGTCTCTTATTCAGGCCTTCTCTCTCTCTCTTTCTCTCCTGTTCATTTGTTCTCATTCTAATGATCTCTACCTTCTCTCTTTCTCCTCGTATCTCTTTTGTTTTAATTTTCTATTGCATTTGTTTGGTTCCTTTTTTCACATGTGCCTTTTTTTCTCTTCACCTCTTGGTTTCATTCTTCTCCTGCTTGTTTCTCTCTCTCAGTATCTCTGCTGTTCTTTTGCTCGTCTCTTTCTCTTCATATCTTTTTTCTTTTCATCTTTCTAATACATTTTTTAGTCTTCTTATAAATGCACCTTTTTTCCTCTCTTCGTCTTTCTCCTTAGTCTCATTTTTTTCTTTTTCTTCTGCTTTCTCTCTCTCTCATGCTTCTTCACTTGTCAAGTTACTTCATTGTCTCACAGTGGCAAATCTGTTTTCTCAAGGGTTCATCTCTCTCTCTCTCTCTCTCTCCTCCCTGTGCCGGTTTTGTTTGGGAGAGGGTATTTGTGTTGACATGCTGTAATCCTGCCTGTTTACTCCGGATTAAATAGGAGAAGAGGGGACGATATCCAGGACTAAAATCCCTCGCTTTTTAACAGAATCCTTTTGCTTCCTTCCCCTTAAGCATAGCACCATTATATCTCTATTTAATATGAGCCAGAAATGTAGGGATCACATTACACGTTCTGTTCTGTAACGTCTTTCTGGGTTGGGCAAGAATCTGCGCAACCGGCTTATCACCTGAGTCATAGATTTGAACTGGTTTAATTCTGACTTAGTGCTGTGAATAATCACAGACTGCCCTTCGTTTATATCACAGCCACACAAAAGACGTTAAATAGGACGTCTTTTTGCATCCTAAGGGGGGGGGGGGGACAAACAGGACACACACACTTTTACAGAAAATTACACAAAGCCCTGAACAGAAACGATGAGTGGTTGTTTGATTTGTATCTTCTTGCTTATTGACAGTTCCCCATCCTCCTCACAGTGGATCTTAAGCGAGAGTGGCGCTTGATGTTCTTCTGTCTTTCAGCAATAAAACGTTGAAGCCTGTTTATCTGATAGTGACAGTTCTGGTGGTCTCCCAGATGTTGCACACATGTCCGCAGTTCCAGTTGCTCTTTTAAACGTAGAGAACAGAGCGCTTGTTCCTCTTCCGTATTCGTCCTGTGTCCAGTCCTCAGGAACGTCTCCTGAAAAATGTTGAACTTTAGAGTGCTCAGCGGCCTCATTACTGGAAATCATATAAATCAAAAGTGAGGTTTCTGAATGCTGCGCAGCACTCTTACTTTGCGTCGGTCGATGGCTAGACCTTGCCATTTTCTTGCCTCGGGTTTTTATTGTTGATCTTCAGCCACGTTTTTTTTTTTCTTCATTTTAGATTTACAGTCTACTTCTTTCTCTTTCCATTAGAACTGACAGTGATATATTCAGCTGCTCAACAGCTAATGAAACCATCAGTTTGTCATGCAGGGCCCATTAGAACTTTTTACTGCGTCGTTGCTAAAGGTTTTAGGCTGGACGTTTAGACCATGTGCTTGCCGTACAGCCTTTTTATTACAGTTGGAGGCCTTTTGGCCTCTCAAGCCCACATCAGGAGCTTAGCGGAGCATGAACGGCTGCTTACATCTGACATCTCGCCTTCATCAGAAGGGGGAATTGATCTGCTCGGCTGGCCCTCTGAAGCTTGGCCTTGCCGTGTGTGTGTGTGTGTGTGTGTGTGGACATCCAGTTAGCTGACTACAAAGTAGTTCATCAAATATATATCTGTTTGTGTGTTTGTTCTTCAAAGGGTCTGTGCTTTCTGTCTGGAAGTGAGCTCATTGATAGACTTGTTGTGGTTCTTATAGCTAAGGCAAGCTCTCATCTCAGGCAAAGTGTACAGCTTAGTGTCCATGGGCAAGACTCCTAAATCTCCACTACAAACATAGTGTGTCTGCCACTTTATTTATTGGCTCTGTAAGATATGAGAAATATATTTAGCTGAAAAACACCATGACTTTGAGGTGGACAGAAGTAATCCATCTTGGTTTGTTTTCGATGTGCAGTCCAGTAAACTATGTCAACACCAGTGTGTACTTTCACTTTCTGATTTCTGTTTTACTGGTGGTTGTAGCAACAGTTGGACTTCTCACAGATGACCAGAGAAAGCCTAGTTTCGTATTAATTCCAGGCTGTTTCCATTGAGGTTGATGAAACTAGCTGCTTAATTAAAAAATGCCTAATTGTTTTTTGCCTCGTTATGTTTGAGATCAGACTTCTCCTCAAATTCTGATGATGTTTTCTTGCTCAGTCTCTGTCTGCAAGTGATAATCACCTAAAATGTCCTTTTGGCAATACAGGTTCAGAAAAAAATCAAGAGTAAAACAGAAAGGCCATGTTCAGTTTCTCACTTTGGAAGGATGTGGTTTTATGTGTTATCTCAGCTTTGGCTGTTTTCTAAGAAACTGCTTTGCACAACTCCTTATTCCCTTATTTACTCCATTTCAAAAATACCAGCCTTTTTACCAGAAAGTGTGCAGTAAAATACTCAATGTTTTTTCTCTCTCTTTTTCTCTGTGTGTTTTGGCAGGTATTTGGAGATTACTATCATTTCCGGCACCGCAGGGTGGTGAAGAGGTCTTTATCGGAGCACAGAGGAACACACATTCGCCTGCACAGAGAAGCCCAGGTATGTGTGAAATGTTCCGAACTGCTTCCAGACATTAGGACTCTGTTCAGCTCCCTTTGGACCAGCTTAGTCAAAGGGGGCTTTATTTCATTCTTCTTTAATAATATCAGAAAGAATTTGGGTTGAAAGCCTTCAAACCTAGCAACATTGGGAAATTCCCAAGTGCATGATCAGGATGATTCTGATCAATTTAATAAAGTTTTGACAACTCAGACCTGTTCAGATTTGGGGGCTTGTGGGGGCAGCTTTGAGCAAGGCACCTAAACCCTTACAGCTTTCCAGGTGTGAGGATGGCTGTACTCAGTGTGTGTACTCACTGCCCCTAGTACACTGGTGTTTCTGTGTGTGTGGAACCACAGTGACAATAAAAGCACATTTTTGATGTTTTTATTAATAGGAATTGGAGGAATCCAGCTCCAAACATGGTATAATTCAATGTATTATTGTGAGTTTGGCCAAGATGTGTTGCAGTAAATAAACTGAGACAAGGAATTGCACTGATACTGTGTGTGAACGCTCGCGTTAGGATTATACCCGAATGTTGTAGCTTAATTATTCATGACTCACAGTGCTAAATAGCCAGTTGCATTGTTAGGCCCAGCCCGAGCTCTGCTAATAATACTTGCCTAATGTCAGTCACATTACATTTGAGAATGTGCAGCTTGCCTTTCTCCCATTTTGAGGGACTATCTCAGTGCTAAAGGGAATACTGAACAAGGCTCAGGAGAAAGGACTAGTACCCAGCATCAATCAAAGCCTTTGATCTTGTAAGTTTGAACACACCACACCTTTCTTAGCACCATCACCTGGAACCCCAACTCCCCGCCCCCCACCCACCACCACTACAGCATCCCACGGGACTTGAGATTTCTTTCCTACTTGCCGATTGATTTTTGTTATCTGTGCAGTGATAAGCCTTGCTCGCTTGTTCTGCCGTCTGCTTCTCATGATGCTCTGATGCTCTCTTTTGAACATGACTGAAGCGCTTCTCTGTTGGGCCATGTCATCCTCGCCTCATATCACATAGCTGTCCTTCCTTTGATGCCATGGTGTGTCATGTTTTTGTTGAAAGGATCCCTCAGAAGCTCCCGTGTTGCCGTCCTCTCTTCCGTCTACCCTCAGCGCCGTGTTCTCGCGCATTTTCCTAAGCCATGCTCACTCTGAAGTCTGAAATGTGACCGTTTGAAGTCAAGGTGCCTTCAATGACTCGCCGCGACATCTGTAGCCATTCAGAAGTGGCTCAATGTTCGTCACTCGCCGCCTGCTCTGGACCAGATGGTGAGAAGTGAGGCGGCCCGAAACCCTAACCCCACACTTTGAGCGCCAGGGGCTAGAGGTCTCCTTAATGGAAATCACTGACTGAATCAACACGGGCTATTACTCACCTTCTTAGAGGGGCCTGAAAGTCTGCCTCAACATGCTTGCAGCCTCACTGGAATGGCTTGCAGGAGTCAGAGTGGCCTGCCCATGGATGGAAAAGCTCTCCATTGTCCAGTGTGCTGAAGTGATGAGGTGTGTGAATAATGAGGCCACCTGGGATCCCATCACAATGGCTGTACCCTGGGCTGGGCCTGCTCGTTTGTCTTTATAATGTGAGTGGATATGCTGGAGCCATGATCAGGTGGTGCTTGTGAGCTGGAGCAGACACTGATCAGCACTTGAGCGTTGCAGAACCTGGTTCTCTCTTAGAAAGGGGTTTCCAGAGTCCTGGGGACCATCTGTCCTGCATTTCTGTATGGCTCTGGTCTGATTCACCCAGTTCAGCTTCTCAGGTCAGGACCAAGCCCCTCATGGGTTCATGTATGCTTTTAGGCTGCCTGGAAAAACACTTCCCAGAACCATGACTAATAAAGTACAGAACTTTGTGATGGACAAATATGGGTTTGCTTCCTCATCAAGTGAAGATCTTAGTGATGTGGAAACAAAAAAAAAATGGTGGAGCCATGAGCTTAAATTGCTTACATCATGTTTGACCGTCTATTGACATCATTTCTCATGTTTTGTCTGGCTCAGGTAAAATGCACTGTTTAGCCCGACCCCTATCTTTAACAAATTTCAGTATTTACAAGCTATCTAAAAAAATAAACGTGAAAAGTCCTTTGGTGATGATGAAACCATCACTAATTTGGATGCGTCCCCTATTGCACAAATTTGCCTCATGTAAACAAATGATGTCAGAACCCAAAATCTCTTTTTACCGTCTACATTTTCAGAATATCTCCCATTTTCAGTGAATGTTAAACACAGTTTGCAAAGTGAACAAAAATCTAAAACACATAGAAACTGGTTATGTGAATATGCATTTAATCTGCTGCTCTAGAGTTGAAATTCCTGCTTCTCCAGGAAACTGCAGATGTTATGCTGGTGCAGCATAATGCACATTTTAGGAGCTTGTCATTCACACTATCAGGTCTCAGAAATCGAACAAATCAGGCCTAAAGAACAATCAACTTGGATTGGAGACATGCAGTTTTGTTTGTTCAGATGAGAGGAAAAAAATACCTATTTATGGCTACATTATAAACAATAGAAAACACAAAATACATCAGTGTTTGTGCTCTGTGTCAAGCACAGTCTTAAAATAGCTTTAAAAAAAGAAAGTGAGTAAATGTGCTTGAGGAAGTGAAAAATATAACCTCAAACAAAACAACGAAGATGAAGTGTCTTTGATGCTAAGCCACAGAATGGCTCCCCCTTGTGGAGCAGTTGCAGAACGAGTGAGTATGTGTGTATGTGGGAGAGTGAGTTACAAGCCAGTCTTAAATAGCCGCTTCGCATCTAAACAGTTCCAATAAAACCATTACCTACTGTTGTCTTCTACACAGTTACCTGAGAACGAGGATTGCATTGTAGGTTTAGCCTAGGCAGAATGTCCTTCTGGAAATTGAAAACACAGTTTATAACCTCTCTGGAGTATTTTAGGTCGTTTTATCCTGATGATTTGGATCTTTTAAGCAAGGTGCCTCACCAATCCAGCTGTGGCACACACGTCTGTCCTCCCTCTCAACACGTCTTGATGGGATTTCCTCTGCCTGCCCTGCTCCACTTCCTGTTGTTGAATTCTTTTGCTCCCTTAGCACCAAGCTGAAAGAGGAGCCTCCCTGGTTTTTAAAAAAAGAAACAAAAAAAAACCACTCTTTATCACGAGGTGCTGCTGATTGACAGAAGACACCTTGATTAAATAAGTTTGTATGTTTGTTAATGCTGTGATTTCTTATTTTAACATGTTTTTTTTTTCTGGATTACATTAATAGAGGTGGGAGAGGCTGGGTGGTGTGTTTGGAAAAGCTTCATATTTCTTTAAGAGTTTTTATGTGCCTAGATCTTTAGATATCTCCTTCAAATAATTCTCCACACACTGCTGTCTTTTTCAGAAATGTCTGGAGAGCGCTGGTGCTCTTAAACTATTCCAGATTACCAGCTTGCTACCTCATTTATAATGGAGATGTTATCTCTGTTGCTGGAGTCTCTGGTCTGTATCTTTCAGTCCTTCCCCATAACATAGATACTTCACACGCCCCAGGCATTCAGCAGTGTCTCTCAGCTGCGAAAGCAAGCTTGGCTCAGGTCCAGTTTTCTAAAAACTCTGATGTTAAGCTCAGCTTGTTTATCAGTAATCAATTTTAATTTGCGGCTTGTGTATTGGCAGCAAAACATTGTCATTTGGTTTTAAGCAGATTTTGCAGTTTTGTGTGGTTGAATATACGGGGCTTGATTTTGAGGATTACATCAGCGGCTGCTTGAACAGCTTACCGCCATGATCCCAGCTTTTTAGTTATCGTATATTTGTATCCCCGCCCCACTGTTATTGGTTGTTTTCGGGCACTGTGCACAGAAATATCCATGTTAATTGTATGTGGTTCTAGATATACAGGGTGAGTCAGAAGTCGCAGGATACTGCTATGTCTTTGAAATGCTAAGTGACCACCTTCCCATTGGGTAAACTTGCTCTTGATCCAATATGGCAGCCTTCAAGATGGAGGCCAAAGCCTAAAAGCTAGGCCCCTCACCCATTACTCGGTGGGTTTTTGGATAAATGGATGTACTACAACTTTTCACTCACCCTGTCTATGGAGGCACAGCATAAATTCAATGTGAATTTACTCTGAACAACGTTTCCTACTCTCACAGGGGCTCCCTCAGACACTGCCCAGGCTCTGTACTAGGGGGCAGGCTGGATATTCTATATGTAATGTAACGTTTTCTATGAAATTAAAGAAGACTCATCTCAGTTTGTGCATTGCTTTCCCCAGCCGTGGTCCTGTGTTATTTCAGTGGATTTTTGTTGGTTTGTTGGAGAAGAGCTGGACATTATCTCTTCAGCTCTTTGAGCTTGTACAGGATTAAAGAGAAATTGAAAATGTCCGCCGCTCCCCAATCCATCCTCTTTTCCCAGAAAGCTTTGGACATGAGCGTAGAAAAGTAATAAAGCAGGGTTTTGTACGTCTCTGTTGACTGATCGAAAGCAGTGTATTGCTTTTGATTGGATCCTTGCCTTATTGCACCCTCACACGGATCTGTTTCCTTCATATACAAGGATTATCTATGGATGCAAAGTGAGCTCATACAGTATTTAGCGTGTCTCCTTTTAAGTAGGTCATGTGCATTGTCAACGTTGGAACACAATCTCACATCTCCATTTTCAAGGGTTTTCTTTTCTTTACAACGTTTGATATGTTCCTGCTGTGGGCAGATGTGTACTCTCCAGTGTCATGTCCTGCACTTTGAACCAGTCAGGCAGCGTGGTTAATCGTTAACCGTCTCTCCTCTGTGGTGTCACTGCTTGACGTCAAGACATTTAATTATTTTCTCACCTTTTTTGTGCGTGTCATGAACTTTCTTGAGGTCTGTCATTGTGAATTAAAGCTTTCAGGGAAACGTGTGGTTTGATAGGAAAGTAAAGCCCTGTTTGTGATCGTGATTTCTGAGCGTGGGTGGAGGACTGTACAGAGTTCTGGCTCTGGGTGATTCCCCCGAGCAGCAACAGGGCTAAAGCTGTGTTGTATTCTACTCATCCCTCAGGTCTGCCCATGTCCTCTTAACGCTATCTGCTCTGTTCCTTTCGCCGGCTCCCCTGCCCTTTACTGCTCGGCCACATTTTCTGGCCACTCCAGCCACTTAAGTGAAACATCACAGTGCAGCAGGGAGGACAGTGCAGAGGTGGCCGGCTGGACGATCTGCTTCAGTCTGCACTTTTTAAACTGCTCATCTTTACTCTCTCTCTCTCTCTATCTCTCTCTCCCCCGCTCTCCGATTCTCTCTCTCTCTGTCAGTCTTCCTGCTCTCCCTCTGCTTGACTTGTCTTTCTCTCTGTCTCTTGATTTCCATCTCTTGCCTTTTTCACTCTCTCTCTCCCTTTTTCTTCCCTTTTACTTCAATTTAATTCTTCCCACATCTCTCATGCTCTCGCTCCCTCTCTCTTTGCACTCCCTCTCTCTCTCTCTCTCTCTCGCTCCCAAGCACACAGAGTTCATTAAAACAACTGTGTGCGATGCCTGCATTCTCCGTTCTTCTGTAGCAGGTTAATTAGTTTCATCTTCATTCCTTTTTAGCTTTCTAAAAGTTCTGCATTCATCTTCAGTTTAAAATGCAGTGCAGGCATTTTATAAAATGGAAACCCGCTGCAAGGATGCGGCTCTATTCAAATGAATGTGTGATTCAGTCGTAGTTTTTTCTCAACTGTGTGGCCACATTCTGTCACTTACATTTTCAGTGGTTTGTGACAAAAATACTGTGGGCAGAAGCTGCTGCTTCACATCCTGCTGAAACCATTTCTTAGCATGCGAGAAGAAAATGGGCTGTGATTAAATATTTTTATGAGTACAGCAGTGTGGCTTGTACATAAGTCACATGAGATGTGTGGATAGATGGGAGAGGAACGAGTTATACATAACCTCTGCATTACAATAACTGCAAACTTCAGCCTTAGGGAGGTAATGATATTGCGTTTTAAGCTTCTCTGGGAATTTTTTTTGGGTGGCAGGAGCTCTGGGGACATATTACACTGCACTGTTTCAAGTGTTCCCCACTCCTGAAGCAGCACACCTGGCTGGATAATTAGCTGGTGTAAGTGTATAGTGGCATGGATCACTTGAAACATCCCCAGAAGGGATCGAGAACCCTCGTAATATATAAAAGCAGCTCTACAACCGGTCATTAGTAGAGGCTATGTTTGGATGTTGTTCCTTTTGAATAGCATGGTTCCATAGACCGTGCATGAACATTTTACTGTGTAGTAAGGCTGTATTCTCAGTGAAGGTTAATTTTAACTGGATTCATTTCCAAACACCCAACAATTCAGTTGAGGTTTCCATGCTCTGCCCACAAAGGCTTGGACAAGTTTTACACGATGGTTGGCAGAAATCCTATTAAACCTACTTAGGAACCTCAGTGCCCTCTGTTTTTATCAAAATACCTATATTTAGTGTTAATAATTGGGTCCGTTTGGGAATGCTCTACAATTTTTTTACAAAGTTTGACTAAAAGGCTTAAAATACACTTTGGGTTTTCAGCAGAAACTAGAAAAAAATGTAATTTAAACCAGCTTTCGCCTTCGCAACTCTGAGCAGACACGTTCAAACAGTCTTTCTTGGATTTGGAAGTCGGAGCTTTGAAAACGTTGGCCATGAGAAACTATTTCACGGTGTCCATGAAATCCATTAATCAAGTGCTTTCTGTGGCAGTGGGTGAAATATTTCAGAGCAGGTGAAGTACAAGCGGCACCCTGTTGTCTCAGAGAAGCATCTGATGTCCCTTTTGTTGTTTGTGTTTTCCTCAAGGTAACATGGGCACAACAGCAGGTGGTGAAGAGGAGGAAGAAGAGGGATATTTACTCCGATCCAGTCGACCCCAAGTTTGCACAGCAGTGGTACCTGGTGAGTCAGAAAGTCTTACTGAGACTGTGTATTACAGCGGCGTGATATTGGGAAAAAAAAACAGGCACTTCAATATTGTTAATTTGTGATACATATTGCGATATAAAATATATATATGCTGGAGTTTTTCACCATAGTTCACCAGAAATCACCAGTCAATGATCCATGATATTAATGATGCTTGTGAATGAAGAAGGGTGGTTTCTAGAAGGGACTCAAGATGCACTTCTGTTTACGAAGGAGCATTAAACTTAGAACGTTTCAATATCACATTATGTGTGAGTGACAAAATGGGTCATTTAACATTTAATTTCACCACTAAAAGGACTTGAAATAGTGAACATCATTAAAACAAAATTATAGAAATAAGAGCAGATATACACCAGACCCTAGAGTGGTATAAGGAAATAACTAAATAAATTTAATTCGCTATAAAACAAATAGCAGGTACTAAGCTGTATTGAACTAATAGCTTGGGCTTTAGCTGTTGGGGATCAGGAATGATTGGATGGTTTGCTGTGCATGCAGAAACTATGTGTCACTCACAACAAATAGCAACAAACTCTGTGTTTGGAGTGAAATAACTGCAGAGTTAATCCACCTCTGGTAATTGTGCCATGGAAAATGAGAATGCAAATATTTCTTCTGTGTGAAAGCAGCAAAATTGTATTTGAAGCTATGTTCCATTATTTAAATCAAATCACAAGTGTTGTCATATAGCATTGTGTATGTGTGTGTGAGAACGAGAGGTTATTGTGTTTGTCTCTAACACTGTGTACCAGCTGTTTCATAAAAGACAAAGGTTCTTCAGATCCGGATACGAGGAAATATTTGGATCCACTGTACTGTGTTCAGTTTGCCCCTATTAAACTAGGAATTATGCAACATTGAACTCGTTGACATAGCCATCCAGTCGAGATTAATTCTTAATCAGTGTGGTATGCCTTGCCTCCTCGAGTACAAACAAGTTGACAGTGTGACTTGGTTGGTGCACCAATGGCAGCACTGTAGCTCAGTTCTAATGCCAGGCATAGATTACTACTCTGATATTTAACATTCTCTATTAAGGTTCTCCAAAATGTCAATTGAATTTTTTTTCGTTTTTATTCAAAGCTGCAGTAGAATATTCTCCCCAAGCTCATTACCCTGCCTCAAATGTTGATAATGCCACAGGTATAATCTGTAGGCACCTGCTTCATTGTTTATTTCTTAAAGCTACGTTTAATGTCTTAAGTTAAAACAACGCACGCCGTCTTTATAGCATGGATGGGCTGATTTTAATTTGATTCTGGCCCACGAAGCACTTTTTTCAGTGTTTTTCTGTTTGTGATAAGGGAATAAACAGAAGCTGTAATAGCGCAGTACTCATTAAAATGTATACCCTTGCTTCTTTTAACATGGACACCCTCTCAAATAATTCATGGGCTAACTTTGAAGAGTGTATAAGGCCTCAGGGTTTTTTCTTTTCCCCTCCCCCTAATTTGAGTTTCAGAATGTATTCGAAATCATTTGCCGTCAAAAAAGTGGCATTGTCATTTGAGCGAGAAGGGGGCCGTCTACCAAATGAGGACACTGGATTCCAACTAATGAACTGAGGATACAATAGATGGTTTTGTCTCATTTAGCAAAGTGGGTCTGCGGTTTGACTTGGAAGTCTTGAAAGTCTGCCGACAACAACAATGCAGGGTTCGTTTTGCTGCAGTGCATCGTAAAACAGTCTGGGGCCACACAATATATTGTTAATCATTACTGCAGTATTGGCTTTTACAAAAAATCATATTGAAGTATGCCACATTATTTAAATGAGCCCTTTATTTTCTTTGAGTGCGCTGTTAGCTTCATAAGCAACCTCAGATTTTCTGGATCAGTTTCAAGGATTGTTTTAATGAATCAATGAATTCATGTAGTTCATTTCACTATTGATTCGGGTCGGCCTTTAAACTTGTTACATGAAGTTTTTATATGAAATGTTTGGTAAACATTGCTTGATGCTATTGCCCAGGTTTTGAGTCTTAAAAACCGCCGAAGCTAATGTTGCTAACAAATTCTACAAGTTGATAGTTACCCAAATCTAAATGAGTTCTCTAAAGTTCCCTCAGTGTGTTGTAACTACGTCCCAGTCTTAAAGTTTGTGAGGAGTTTTTGACGTAAGGTTGTAGTACGTCTTACTATTAACTGTAAACATACAATACAAGATGTCAACGTAGCTGTATTTTGCAAGCAGCCTTGCGTTGTGCCGTATTCCAACTCCTACAATACAACAGCAGATCCCAGTTCACTCTCATTCGACAAGATTCGCAAAAGTATGTGAACTTGAATGCAATCTGTGGGCACACGTGCATTGAAATACAGAACAAGTGTTGTCTGAACTGGCTGCTTGCATGATTTTGCTACACAGCGAATCATAAACTGTTAAAGTAAAGCCATAACTGAAAATAAGAAATAAATGCAGAACTTTTTCTTTACAATTTATTCTGTTCACATTTCCTGTGAAGTAGTCTCCTGCCGTGATTGCTTGACCACTGTTCTTCAGCCTCTGAGGGGTGATTATATGCTCTTATGCCAAATGACAGGGAATCATCAGCCTTTTAACATCAATGACAGAAATTGACTTAAGGTCGCCTGCAATTTATCATCACACTCAGGATTAGATATCATTTTCCTTACGACGCTACCTCAACTGCCGTCGCGGTTCACCTAAGAGCTGTCCTGCTGTCCTTCCGATCGGAATCGACACTTATAGATGGGGTCTCGGATGGTTGAACCCAGACTAACCTGGTTGGTTGCTGTTTCTGTTTTTATACCCACACCAACCTCCAACCCCGCCCTTCTCGGGAGGTTCAGTGACACGATGAAGGTAGAGGAGAGAGAGGAGCCACGCTGCGAAATAAATTCAATTTTCTGCTTAAATAAGCCCAGGCCTCTGTGTGAGCTGCAGCACCGGTGCTGAGGGAAGGGTGTGGAGGTCAGTTCCCCGCAGTCCTGCGCTGGGTGGGTAGGCGGACTGGCTGCCGTTTCCCTCCGACTAGAGGTCAACTCAAGGTCGCTGGCCCATGGCTGAAATTCCGAGGGCTGCAGCTCAAAGCCCCTCGAGTGTAGAATCATTGTGAAACACTTTCTCTGAAACTGCTCACTTCTGGAAGTCGTGATTAGTTTCTACTGCTGAGTCTCCAGAGACTTTCTATAAAACGAAAGCAGACTCACTCTGGAGGTCTTTTATCTCAAATTGGAATCTCTGTGTGTTTAAAGTATTCCTTTGTTAATGATAGGAAAGTGGTGAATCTCCACATAGACATTAGCATATGCGAGCATATTGTGTTCTTAGAAAGATAGTCATCTAAATGAGCAAGTGCAGGAAGTGCTTCATTCGAAGTGTTTTCGAAGGCACTTATTTTATTCTGTAAATAGTTCTTTCTTTTCCTCTCGGAGCGTACGGTACGTCTCTCTCGTTTACGTTCCTGTAAAACACCAATCAGGGTAATCACGAAACTTTTGTGCACATTGTGCAGCCCTCCTACTTTTTGATTAGTTTGTTCTTCTCAGTGTCGGAAAATAACTTTTTTTCCTCAATTAAATGATGCAAGATGTGCTTGATACTAAGTACATTCTATGGCATATAATTAGTTTCTCTGAAATAGCTTTTCATTTGTGTTTGAAACCGTGTATGAAACAGTAGCCCTTTTCTCTTTTCAGTTCAATGGCAACCATCGTGACCTCAATGTGAAGGAGGCTTGGAAGCAAGGTTTCACCGGACAAGGAGTGGTGGTGTCCATATTGGATGATGGAATTGAGAAAAACCATCCAGACCTTGAGAGAAATTATGTAAGTCACCTCCCTCCATCCAAGCTTGTGCTTTAGAGTATCAGTGAGCCATGTGATCAAAAAAAAAAAAAAATACTATGCATGATGCTATACGTTGTATTTCCAGGATCCTGATGCCAGCTATGATGTGAATGATGGGGACCCAGACCCTCAGCCTCGGTATACCCAGCTCAATGATAACAGGTATGTTTACTGTTTGATGTGCAGTAACTCCACCAGATCTCAACACTCTTACCGTCTTATACAGGTCTGTACATGTTATTAATGCCTGGGATTGACACTGACCTGTTTAGTGGTTTTTCAATACCACTTGACAAGAAGAATATGCAGTTGTGCATTACTCTGCCATGAATCAAATTTGACTGACATGTTCTTCAAAGAGATTCATCATGACTGCACTTCCATTTCAAATAAACAGAAGAGCTGTACTTGGTGTAAAATACACTGTCATAAATATAACACCGTCTCCGGACTGGGCTCTAAGTATTGAACTGACCCTTTTTTAAATTATTTATCTTATCATTATCAGTTGTAACCGCAGGAATGTTCCGAATTAAAACATTCTTCCCAGGGCCGCCCTCTTAAATGAACTTGTTTTGGATTCTGCGCTTGTGGGTGTGAGCTTGTTTTGTCTGGGGTTGATTGTTGTTAGTTTTGCTCCCTGGTCTGTGCTAGCGACTGACATGATCCACCCACAGCCGTAAGCCGTTTTTGCGGCCTGTTTCAAGTTGGGTAAATCGACTGAGATTAAAGTAAATTTGTGAAGAAAGCAGCTTTAGTGTAGGAGCATATTGTATTAAAGAGCTGTTTACCAGCAAAGCCTTCCCACCCATCCATCATCCCTCTTAGGCCCAAGTGATTGAATTAAGTCTATCAAAAACAACAAGACCTAAAAAGAAAAAAGCTTATGGATGACTGTTAATTCCGGGGCCAATCTCCGTGCTTACGACTTGTTGGGATTTCGCTCAATCGGTCTGGGTTTTGGGCCACTGGCCAAAGAGCCGTTTTTATCCTGAGGCTAACCATGATTAGTGATGACAGGCAGAAAAGCTTATAGTTACAAGCGGGTTGAAATCAAAGGTCCTGCTCTGAATGGCAGAGCTTTGTAGTTGGAGCGGGACTATCTCTGAGCCAGTCCAGTGTACCCCACGGTGCAGGGACCCCGGCATGCCACAGTTAGTGTGGCATGCAAAATGAAGGGCTTTGAAAAGAAGCCTCATGGACTTGAAGTGCTTGGGAACGACACTCTTAAGGGTATTTTAACCCTCCCAGATACCCCATGCTGCACTCGGCTTGAAGCCTGTCTCACATTTAAGTCATGTTTATAAATTTAGTTAAGCGGACTATTTATTTCAGAAAACAAATTGGTCTTTTAAAGATATCTAGGAAAAAGCTGGAAGTACAGACTGTAAATCTAAAGTAACTTTCTGTTAATATTTTTGTTTGTCGTAAGCCAAGACATCAATAATCAGGTCACAGATGATCTGTTCTTAAGCCTGCTGCTCCTATAGGCCATCGTAAGCCTGCTGGCTCATCTCCCTCTGGTCTCAGTGGTGAAGTGCCCCGTAGGCAGACTGTGTGCCATTTGAGTCTCTGCCTGCTCCCTGTGAGAAAGCCCATCTCTGTTCACCTCTATAAAGCCCTCTTTCTTCCTCTGCATCCCAATCCATGTGGAAGCTTGCAATTTTTGAGCTGATCTTGGACCCTGCCCCCCCTCAACAAATCGTAAACTTGAAATACTCTCCATGAAACCAAAGAACTGGCCTCAAATCAGCAGGCAGAGGGCTGCTCCCACAAACACCCTCATTTCACCTCGGCGAGGAGGTTTTCCAAACCCGCATGTTTACTTAAGGTAAATCTTTATTTGCTCCCAAGCCTCTCCACTACTCTCTCAGTCTCCAATCTGCAGTTTCGGAGAAATCCACAGCGGGGAATATGTTTGTGAGTGTGTAGGCATCCTGTATTGTGTGTAGGAAAGAGTAAATAATGTATTAAATGCTTCAATTTTTAAGATACTTCTTTTTTCATAGAAGTGGGCCAGTCACTCTGTGCGCTTCTTCTGAAGACATACAGCTTAGATGAGGTTAGTGGAGCTAAGTGGAACAATAACAGCGTGATATCCATCTCCCCCAGGAGACGGCTTCTTTCAGATAGATTCCTAATAATATGCAAAAGTCTTTTTCCTTTTGAATGAGGAAACTAAAATAGTTCTTATTTCCCTGCATTGTACGAGTCTCGGAGCCCTCCCCTTTGCAGCAGGAGCGCTGTTCGACACTGCTCTGGCATTTTGTCATCCTGCTGCATATGGTTAAATAATTGTGATAAATCATCTCCTTGCGTTTTTTTAGAGAACATTATGGCAGCTCAATCAAAAGAAAAGCCCTTTTGGCTGTCAGCGGAGTTACAGTATGAGTATGAATGTGTTTTGGTCTTTCTGGCAGCTTTGAATCACAGCACAGAACTCGGTCTGTCAACTGAGACTCTGCCTCTGCTTTCATTTGTGTAACTGTCTGGCGTAGAGGTTACTGCTGCCAAATGGGATTTTGATGGATGTTTTTTACATTTAGATATTTGCCAGTAAACGAAGGATTTGGAAGAGACTGTTTAATCCGTTTTTGCAGTTGTTTCAGGTCTCTGCAGGAAGGCATTGGTTTCTTAAAAAGTGACATGTATAGCAATGTCCTCATCTGGTTTTGTTGCCCCCCCCCCCCCCCCATACAGTCATAGTACAGTTGTGGAGAATTAGTCGATAACCAAGTGACAATGATAATATTCCTTACTTTATCAGTATAGTTAATGCATTATGCTGTGAGCCTCCAGTACTGACTTCAGTTGTAAAAAAGAAGAGGAATCTGTGCACAAAAGCTTTTTCTTTTTTTTTGTCAAGGGAATCATGTCTGCTTTTCGTAGCACTGAATCAAAAATGAGTACAGAGAAATGTGTAGGTCTTTGTAGCTACTGGACATACACCTCGATCCTTCTCTGCTGACAGTGCTGAGGCTGCTGCCTCGGATCCTCTGGGAGCTGATAAGCCAGCTGGAAAAATCACCTAATCCAGTGTAAGCTGGCCATGAATTCAGCTCTATTCAATGGATTAGCGTAAATAAAGTCTACAAATATTCAAATCAAAGATTAATTTCTGAGGAATATTCCAAATCTTATTACACAGTTCACTCAGTTTTGAAAGTGTGACTAGTTTTTGCCATCAGGAGTTCAGGAAATCACTTTATTTTACGACAATACACAAATCCTTTTGCTCTCAAACAACACGTCTCAGCCACTGATGCTTCGCCCGTAAGTTGACGAATCTAGCCTCAATGTCAGGATTCTGCAAGTTGCATTCTGATTGGCTGATGTACCACCTCGGATACGCATCTCCATGTATGGTTGGTACTCACTCTGAGAATGGTCAGATGTGAAAGACTGCCTCCACACATCAACGTGGACTTATGATTGGTCCTTTTGCGTGTCAGTCAAATTTCTTTTCCTGCAGTAGTAGGCGGTTCTTGGCCACATTCAGTGGCGAAAGGTACCGGTCTCTCCCTAGAGTTTCTGCCAACGCGAGACTATCCAACGACTGTGTTGTGCCTTTCCTCATGGCCTCAGTCTGACTGCGCTTCTCCCAGGTTGCAGCTGGATCATCCTCGGATTTTCTGTGCTTTTACTCCGGCAGAGAGCCTGGCTCTTGAATACCAAAGCGAGAGGTGATTTTTTTCAGTGTACTGCAGGCGGTGTACACTGCCTCACTGCCTTTATTTTTGGATGGGAAAACGCAGCTCGACTTACCACAGCTGGCACAAGCACATGGCCTGAGGCCCATTCTGATCGTATTTGTTTGTTTGTTTTGTTTAATAGAGCGGTTAATATCAGGGGGTCTGTGTCAAATCAGTTTGCTCGTACGAAGTGATGGGACCAAAACTATTGTGTCTCTCGGGTACGTAGAGGGAACATAATAGTTTTACATTGGCTTGGAGTCTGGTAATGATAAAGGCCCCGCAGGGTTTTTCCTGCGCATCATTTATGCAGCCCTTTTACGCGGTTTATTCTGAAAACACCGTGCCCGTCTTCTGATTGCTATTCCAGGAAGGGTTTTGTTTTGCTAATGTACTGCTCGGGTGGTTATGTCTATGCCTGGCCTCTGAAAAATAATGTTCTGGTCTGCTGACTCTGCACTTTCAGAATGAATTATGATTCGTTGTGTTGGGGAAGTGTCTAAAATGGTAAACAGTCGCACCCAGAGACGGGCTCAAATGAACTTATTGTCATGCGTGTTCGGACTAAATTGTCAGGCGTGGAAACGGGCGACAAAGGCTTGGCAGAGCGCTTCTGGTTAGCATCCTGTTAGGGGTTATATAAAGCGCCCAGGGATTAGGTCTTTTCTCTTTAAAATATTAGAGAGCAGATGGTCATGGGTTTTTGAAATGATGGATTTTCTTCACTTAAGTAAAACAAAAAAACTCTACTGTTTTCCCACTGTTGTTGCTGCCGCATGATTGGCTTATTAGGTTAATCTGTCAAATGGAGCCTGCGACTGTCTTTGACCTGGCTTGGCCTGTGTGTGTGTGTGTGTGCATGGAATGAGGCTTTGTCCGTGTGAAAATACTTGGGCTGACCATATTTTTTGTGCCAGTGTTGTCAAATCAACCAAATGGTGAGATTTAATTAGTTTATCATATGGAAAACTCATAAATAACTTTAGGATGATGTGGATGTTCTTTAAAGTTTAAAAATCTTCACCACCTCAGTCACAAAAAATGCTTTTAGGGAACCCAACGTATTCCTAAACTGTTCTTAAACCAGTTCTCCAGCCTTCCTCTTCACACAGGTGTTTTCCCGTCACATGGAAGAGGAATGTGTTTAAAAATGGTTGCTAAACATGGGTTTTGCATCATGACCGTTATTTAGCTTAACGTTTTTTTCTGTAGTACTTGGAAAATGGCTTTAAGGTGGCTGTGATACTGTCCACAGGTGTGAGTGACTGGGTGAGTGTGTGATGCTTGCAGATGGATTGGCATATTCCCTGATAATAGTATTAACAATAATAATAATTGGCTTTTTATATCCTCTTAAATGTGCTTCATATGATTTCATGCTCCTGGATGCAGTGTAGGCTAAAGTCATTTAAATGAACCTCCTTTAAAAAATAATTTTCACAATGCTCAGAAAAATAATGAGACACATTCTGACACCGCTCTGAGAGAGTCAGATTTAAAGGTGCAGGCGTTATTGGTGTTAAAGTTTGACAGCTCAGTTAATTGGCCTGTGAGAGCCAGTGTGGGGATAGAGTTGTTCGTGTTGCCGGAGTTACAGCATGAAACTCTGCTTGCTGCGTAGAGCACTCTGTAAAAATCTTTTTTTTTTTACATTTATGTGAAGACATCTACATCTTTTTTTATGGCTTCTCTTATGGGTGCAGTTAGAGAAGACGTGTAAGAACAAAACCATGAAGTCTAGTGTGTCAGTGCACTGGAAGCCTCCTGTGATAATGAAGTAATGTGAGTATAAAACTCCTGCATATGCCACCTACCGTAAATGTTACCCATACCTGCCTGCGGATTATATCCGCTTCACCGTTTGGGCAAGCAATAACGCAGTGCTGCCAGCTGAAGCACATTCCATTCGAGCAAAAAATACAGGTACAGTTCAGTGGATTTCAATTACAGTAAAATAGCAGCAACAAAAATATCTACTACCTAATGTTTTAAATGCAGCTGCTGGTTGAAACGTGAAGGCATATCTCATAAAATATCAACCACCTGCATGCTCACGATTTCAAAATCAGGGTTCTCACTGACCGTAGCATAAGGGTGCCAGATAAAAGCCTAGAGCAGCGATCAGTCCAGCACAGGTTAACGGTTATTCAGCTCTAACAGAGCAGCTAATATTTACTGAACATGTGAATTAAACCTGTTTGAGCAAGAAAATCCCCACACAGTGCTGTACTCTGCGTTTGAGATCAGAATGTTTTTTACTTTGACCTAGAACACTCAGATGTTATGTGCATCGATAAGGCACTGACCTCCTGACTGATATGGTGCTTACTAAGAGTTATATGAAGCAATACCACATTCTCTCCCCATTCATATTCTCACTAAAGGCTAATACTGTTAATTTGACAATTAGATTCTCATGTTAGCTGTGTGTCGACCAAGAACTGCTATCCGTGTCATTGCCACAGATCGTGTATTCACCAACTCTCAACAATCTCCCAAAACCTAATTTGCTGTGCCATTTCCAGACCCTTGCCAAAGTCACTTTTTAGACTTTTTCCCAGCTTGAACAGTCCTCTACCATAAGCCTCGTCCCATGATGAAGCTTTTGGGAGTTCATGCAGAAGTGAAAAAGCATGCTATGTTAACCTCTGACATTTTGTTCTTGCTTAGAACTGGTGTCTGGAGGCAGTCTTCAGGGGGTTTATCGATTCTTTCGTCTGTAGTCATTCTTCAGACTGAGCTGCCCGTAGGGCTCTACCAGGCCCCGCTGACCTGGCAGATTGCTCTGAGGCGTCAGGGCTTTTGTCAGTGTGGTATTCTCTAATATGGTGGAATGTAGATCTAATGCTACTTTTTAAAAGAGCAACAAGTAGTTTTGAGAAATGGTGTAACAGTGCCTCAAGATGGGGGTGCATCGTGGAGAATGGGTATGCAGACCATCAGCGCAAATCGCTCCCTCCAGCAATCATTAGTAAATTGTGTACAAACAGGGTTATACGTTATGTTTCTTCATCTGAATTTAATTTGTCTGAATGTCCTGGAAACATAGAGATATGAACCTAGTGTTGTGAATTGAATTGTATCTTGGGCCGTACTTCCCTTGTTTCAGCTTGTGAAAATGATTCCTGTTGCTGTGCTGCAGTCCGCCATAAAATAGACTGTAAACTGTACATCTGATGCCACCAGAGAGTTATTTTCTCATATTACCTATTGGTTTTTTGGTAACGTTCAGCAGGGGTGTCATCACACCCAGTTTACTGGGACATGTGCCAGAGTAAAATGTTGCTGTGCCCTTCCTAAAATCACAACCGTAAATAGTGATTTTTTTTTTCTTTTTTCCTGGACTGCTGAGCAGAATACACCATGCAAATTCCCTACATTTCCCAGAATGCCCCAGCGTCTTTCCAAAGCTTGAGCAGCCTAATGTTTTCATTCATTCATTCATTATCTGTAACCGTTATCCAGTTCAGGGTCGCGGTGGGTCCAGAGCCTACCTGGAATCATTGGGCGCAAGGCGGGAACACACCCTGGAGGGGGCGCCAGTCCTTCACAGGGCAACACACACTCACACATTCACTCACACCTACGGACACCTTTGAGTCCCCAATCCACCTACCAACGTGTGTTTTTGGACTGTGAGAGGAAACCCAGGCACCTGGAGGAAACCCACGCAGACACAGGGAGAACACACCAACTCCTCACAGCTAATGTTTTCAGTCAAAGCCAAATTAATTTTTGCATGGAGTAATATTTCACAACAAAGTCAGCTATGAAGCAGACAAAGTAATTATAGATTATTTTGGTTGTATATTTTGGTTATAGACACTTCTAACTGTGTAGCCTATCAAAAAAAAAAATATATAACACACTAAAGAAGATATTCCCTGCCCAAAGAAATGAATGGTCCTCATGAGCATGTTCTTTAAATATTGTCATTTATGAGTCATTCTATTCAAATTGTCCTGTGCCATTTAAATTAGGAGCTTCAGAATGTAACTAATTACACAATTCACTCACAGATTTTTAAATAATTTATTTGCCCAAGAAAGTGCATATAAATTAATCTGATTAATAAAATTTGAATTAACAAATATCCAAAGCAGAGTAATCCATTTAGTGTTTAACAGGCTTTTTATTAAATGCGCAATTGTGCCCCTACAGCTGATTGGGAAGCAGAGGGTTACAGCTGTGCCCCCGTACAACAAATGATCTTTAAAAAAAAAAAAAGTCCCTGATGTTCAGCATAAAAAGTGTAGATGGATTTTTCTTTTCAAGTACCCTTCAATGTTTATGTATAAATGAAAATGTACTGTATATTTCCTGTCGCTCAGTAGCTCTCGCTTCATTAGTTTTATACATTTCGAAGAGCATTTGCTCGCTGTGAATGATAGAACCCCTACTGAGAATTTGCCTAACGTCTCCTTTACCCTACCCAGTGCATTTGACTATGATGTGGACGGTCCAAAAGCAATGTAAAGTCATCATGCCTACTGTAGTACCACTATAGCAGATCCATTTCCCCATTCAAAGACTCCCGCATGCACCTCTGCAGAGGCGGGGCAATAAGGACCCCACAAAATGAGTGTAGTGATGTACGCTGATCTGTCGTCTTTAGTAAAGCACCCATTCAAAAAAAAGAAATTAATCCATCTGCCAACTGTTCATGCACCGTACAGGTTCTCGTGCAGAGCTTTAGGCTGTACATGTCAGCCTCGTTCCAGACAAATAAACCTCACTCAGATGTAACGACCCACTGTTTCCCCAATATCCTGTATTTTCTGAAGAGCTCCTTCTCTTCATCTCTCACTGGTGTGTCAGGAATGAAAGGGCTCCAACCCTCAGTAACGGGCCTGTGAGAAAAGCTTTCTGTTGACTATGTAAATCTAATTTGGTAAATCTGCCAGTCTGATGGTAGCATGTCATCTCATTTTCCCTGGTTCGTGGCTGCACATCGGAGCAGCAAAGGCTCAGAAACTCAAGGTCGTCCTTGATGTAGAGAAACGTTTAGATGTTTGCGGGCAGGAATCGCTTACTCTGCTTTTCGTTCCTCGAGTTAAGTGAAAACTGAGCCAAATACCTGTCGGAGCGAGTTTTTTTTCTGGTCTCCATTGTGCCAGCTTGTACCTTCACAGTACACAAGGAAAATGAAGACGCTGACGAAGTTTAATTCTCTGTGAAGCACCAATAAACCAATCTTACCTGTCTATAGCAGGGGTCACGAATAGACGGCCTGGGGTCCAAGTCCAGACCCAGATGCTGTCCCATCAGAACCTGGACCTGT
This sequence comes from Hoplias malabaricus, assembly GCF_029633855.1. Classification (NCBI taxonomy): domain Eukaryota; kingdom Metazoa; phylum Chordata; class Actinopteri; order Characiformes; family Erythrinidae; genus Hoplias; species Hoplias malabaricus. The sequence goes on along the minus strand of NC_089815.1, from coordinate 5,362,629 downwards.
AACTGATAAACTATTAAGGGCTGTTTAATTTTGAACAGAGTGCTTGTTTTAAGTGGTGTAACTCTAGTCGTTCCGGTTTAGCGCTCCAGGAAACTCGCAGACTAATCACATGCGTTTCTGCATATCACACGTGATGCTACTCAGCAAATCAGATCTGTGCGCTGAACATGGATTCCTGACTTTCAGCATAAAGAGCCAATCAGATTTCTGTTAACTGATAAAGTCCCGCCCTCCAGCAATAAGAGCCAATCAGATTGCTGGTTATGTAAAGCAGTAAGTCAACTGCAACTAGAAGTCATTAGGGACTTTTATTTCATTGTTTTATTTGTAAGTTTTACCTGAAATGAGAAAAGGACATTTTATTTGATGTATCTGTTGTTTATAATATTTATAAATCTTGTTGTATATAAAAATGGAATTGAAAGGGTAATTTGATTTGAATTTCTGGTAACGACATAAAATGTTGCTATAACTACAAGGCTACTTTAACATGCAGGATATGGCACTGATCGTATGCAGGTTATACATTATGCTCTGGACCTTGTCTCTAACTGGACCTTAATGAATTGGAATTAATTACCCCTGGTCTGTAGTTTCAAGGGTATTACGGCCGGTGTTGTGCAGGCTTCTCGCTTCTGGGTGGCCCGCAAAAGTTTGTGAGAAGTGGAGCGCTCTAACCATGGCCTTTCTCTTGTTTCATTTCTCTTTTGTTAGACATGGGACACGATGTGCTGGAGAGGTAGCTGCCATTGCCAACAATGACATCTGCGGTGTCGGAGTGGCCTACAACGCCAAGATTGGAGGTGAGTCGGCCCGTTAGACCGGGTGCTGGTCGAGGCATTTCACCGCACGGTCCGTTCTGCTCCATCGGTCACCTTTCACATTCTTCGCTTGTCAAGCTCTCACCGCACCCATGTGTGTTATTATTAGTGTCGATGATGATGATCAAAAAGAGGTGTTAACACTCGAATCTTGGTTCCAACTCAAGCGGGGAGACTTCTGGATTTACAGTCCAAATCATTCTTGTCATTAGCAATGGCTTTGGTCGTGCTTCAGTAACAAATGTGCAAGTTATTATCGCAGGCCCCAGCGCTGCCCCCTCCGAGCCAAAGATTTGCACATAAGCATGTGTAATCCTTTTAATTGGCAGAGGCACTTTTATCCCATTCGGTACATATTTTATCTCATTACTCCTCCGTGTGCCACCTGCTCTCTTTGGGCCTTGGGACCCAGCTAAATCCTGCGATTGTCTGAAGCTGCATAGGTGACATCCAATCCGCTACCTTCTCGGAGGGACTGCGAGGGCAAGAGAGAAGCCGTTTAAATATTACCCTCCGTATCCTGATTCACAGTTGTCGAAGCTTAGCAACATGATCCCCCCAGGTAGGTTTTGGGTTGACCTTAGCTTTTCAGGTGTGGCTAGGCATGATGAATAGGGCTCAGGATGTTTGTGTATTCATGTGGCAGTGTAGGTTTGTGTTCCTTATACAATGTGCATGTGATGCGGCCATTCGCGCCACACCCTTAGTTCTGTGTAACATTACCCGCACTGTCACACATTTTCCTTCCCCTGAATCTCTTATTTTTAGATTAAGAAAAGTTGAACTCAAAATAGTGTGTGTCTGATGTGTTTTGGCATCATGAATAATGTGAACTATGATTCATAAGCTGACATTGTGTTGATTTTATATTAATATGGATGCAGGAATCTGCTCATTGCTTCTGTGCACATGAATAAAAATTCTGAAATTACTGAACAGAAACGTTAAATAGATTTGTTAAATACAGTGACACACAGCTACAGTAATCTCAGGGTCCTGGGTTCGGTCCAGACCTTGGGGAATTTTTTATTATTTTTTTTCCCTCCCCCCATTCTTCTGTGTTGGTTTCCTCCGTGTACTCCAGTTTCCTCACCGTCCATACACACACATGTTGGTAATAGGGCTGTCTGCATAAAGTGAGTGTGTGTAATTGTCCACAGGTGTGTGTGTGTGTGAGTGACTGGGTGAGTATGTGTAATTGTCCACAGGTTTGTGTGTGTGAGAGTGACTGGGTGAGTGTGTGTAATTGTCCACAGGTGTGTGTGTGTGTGACTGGGTGAGTGTGTGTAATTGTCCACAGGTTGGTGTGTGTGTGAGTGACTGGGTGAGTGTGTGTAATTGTCCACAGGTGTGTGTGTGTGAGTGAGTGACTGGGTGAGTGTGTGTAATTATCCACAGGTGCGTGTGTGTGTGTGTGAGTGACTGGGTGAGTGTGTGTAATTATCCACAGGTGTGTGTGTGTTTGAGTGACTGGGTGAGTGTGTGTAATTATCCACAGGTGTGACTGGGTGAGTGTGTGTAATTGTCCACAGGTGTGTGTGTGAGTGACTGGGTGAGTGTGTGTAATTGTTCACAGGTGTGTGTGTGTGAGAGTGACTGGGTGAGTGTGTGTAATTGTCCACAGGTGTGTGAGTGACTGGGTGAGTGTGTGTAATTGTTCACAGGTGTGTGTGAGAGTGACTGGGTGAGTGTGTGTAATTGTCCACAGGTGTGTGAGTGACTGGGTGAGTGTGTGTAATTGTCCACAGGTGTGTGTGTGAGTGACTGGGTGAGTGTGTGTAATTGTCCACAGATGTGTGTGTGAGTGACTGGGTGAGTGTGTGTAATTGTTCACAGGTGTGTGTGTGTGAGAGTGACTGGGTGAGTGTGTGTAATTGTCCACAGATGTGTGTGTGAGTGACTGGGTGAGTGTGTGTAATTGTTCACAGGTGTGTGTGTGTGTGAGAGTGACTGGGTGAGTGTGTGTAATTGTCCACAGGTGTGTGAGTGACTGGGTGAGTGTGTGTAATTGTCCACAGGTGTGTGTGAGAGTGACTGGGTGAGTGTGTGTAATTGTCCACAGATGTGTGTGAGAGTGACTGGGTGAGTGTGTGTAATTGTCCACAGGTGTGTGTGTGTGAGTGACTGGGTGAGTGTGTGTAATTGTTCACAGGTGTGTGTGTGAGTGACTGGAGCGTGTGATGCCACTGCAGACTCAGTGACCCTGATCAGGATGTAGCAGTTACAGAACATGAATGTATTAATAAGTAGAGTCAATGCTGAGCATAAACATTTTTCTCTAATGTTATGGCTGCTATTAAAGTTGCAAGGGTTGTAGCTGTGTTATTTTATTTTTTTAATCATTGCAAAAGTGGTGCTATTAAAACCCAACATGTTTATGAGTTTCTATGCTCACAAATAAAAGAACAAGTTTGAGTTTGGTTATTTTTTTATTTGCTTAAGTTAATGAAAGGCATACATTTTGAATCATGGTGGCAGAGCTTTTGTGAAAGCTTCAGCTGCTTTAGCAAAGTGGCTTTGATACACACAATGAGTCCTCTGAGCATGCTGCCCTCACTGTTTCTTTCCCTGCCTCTCACTGCCCTATAATACACTCTTCTAATGTCCCAGCAGAGATTTTTGGCAATCACCTTCTCCCCATAGACATTCAGAGAATATTTTTGGGCCATAATTTGAATCTGTTTTTAGGTCATGGAGCATTTTCCCCTTTTGAATTTGTACATAACTTTTCTTTTCTCGCTCACCCATAACACGCATGGCAAAAGCTACAGGCTCTTCATGCACTATGGGAAATATCGCAGGTCCTGCTCAGATATACACCTCAAATGTGTTTCCTTGTAACAGACTCTTCTTGAATTAATGTCCAAATGAGAAGCAGCGGATGCTAAGTATCCATCCACCATCTGGACTTCACCCAGCGTTCATACGGGGAATTCTTGCGTTATAGGTTTCAGGTCTTTTCAAAGGGTCCACAGAAGTGAAGGTAGGCAAACGTGAAGAAAGGAACCGAGGAAGAACAGAAGGCCTGATTTGGAAAGCTGACCCGCAGCCATGGCTCTGTCTGCCCGTATCTGCCTTCTGTTAAGGGATGCCTCAGAAGCAGCAGTGGGCCATGCTCTAGTTTAGACACAGCACAGAGGAGCTTACTGCACTGCCAACACTCATTAGCCAAACATATTGGCCTGGAAGGGCTTGGTGAAGAGGAAAACCCACTGTTGGAAAAGGCTTGGTAACAGATCTGACACAAGTGTGAGGCAAAACCTTCCTCCGCAGACGAGGATTTGGATGCTAGACGGTATGAGGTACAAGTCCTGGGCTGTCACGCTCTCATACAATTTTATCCTCAAGCATATCTCTTTTGCCTTTTTTCATTTCCTGCTAAGGAGCCATGGCCTGCTTTCTTTGTGTCCTTGAGGGACTTGAAGACATTTACAATGTATATTAAGATCGTCTATAGCTGCTATCTGACTGCTCCACTTTAAGCCTAGCGCCCCCTACACAGCTTTTAAAATTCCAAAATTCCTCAAACTACAGATGTTAATGTTATGGACTGTTTTAAAGGTAGTCGACAATGTTCTGAAGAACAATGTTCTGCAGTCGTAATGAAACATCTTTGACCAGGATTAAGCACACAGCAGTGTTCTTAAAAGCTCTGTTCGTAACAGCCAGTTTCAGGACCTGTCCCTTTAAATGATAATGAGCTGCTCGACCTGACCCGAGCACACAGCAATAAGGTGCAGAAGCTCTGATTTTTAGCCGTTTTTCTTTTTCTTGTTTCTCTTTTTACTTTGTTAACGTCTTCTCCATTTTTTACTATATGCCTGTTGTCTGTTTTGCTGCGTTTAACCTCGCCTTGGCGTTTTCACGTAAATACAGTTCCAGCGCTGTGATTGGAGAGACTCAGATGAGGGGACAGGGCAGTTTTAAAGTCTCAGCACTTGACGTCAGAAGCAGCGTAATATCAGAACGACTCGTCTTAGCCCACGTTTTCTGACTTCACAGTGTATGGGTTATATTAACATTAACATATACAGTGGAACCTCTAACTACGAACTTGATCCGTTCCGAGACCCGGTTCGTAAATGGAAAAGTTCGTTTCTCGAGTCAAGTTTCCTCATTTAAAATAATGGAAAAGCAATTAATGCGTTCCAGCCCCCACCCCGAAAGTCACCCTTTTTGCACTGATATATGTTTACAACACTCTCAAATTATTAACAAAATACATGTAGCGTTACTAAAAATAAAAGAGAAATACAGTGGTAACAGTAATAAAAAAGAAATAATAAAGTTGTAAGTGGTTACAGATCGCTACCTTGAAGACGTGACGACTGGCTGGAGGAGTAACACAGGCACTGGCTGTATGACGGGAGGTGGGGGGTGGGTGGAATAACGGAGAGTAGGCGGTGAATGTGGGGAGACGAAGCGTAGATACGGCTTAACTTAGCACGAATTTCGATGTCTGCTATTTACACTAATGCTAAATTGCTAAAGCTACAATGTGCTAATCTTAAAAGCTCACTCCAGTCTGGGGGCGCTGGGAGACTCACCTATTGGGGTCAGTGGCCATTTCCAGCCGCCGGCTCGGGGAAGCTCGGGTTCGTTTCTAGAGTCGTGGTTCGTTGGTGGAGGCAAAAAATATTCAAATGCCCGGTTCGTATCTGGGAAAGTTTGTTAGTATAGGCGTTCGTTAGTAGAGGTTCCACTATATAAACATTGGTCCCTGTGTTTATATGCACAACAGGAACAGGAAACTGAACAGGAGAATTTGGTTTCCACCCATGTTATGGCCCCATTTAAGTTTGAAGCTGTGAAACTTGACATTCACAGTCATTGTTAGAGCTGCTGTCTCCCATAACTTTCCCAAACACGTGAGTATCCTTCCCTGTGACTGTTAATCTGTCTCGTCCCCTGGGAGATCTTCTTGCATGTTAATTGGTAATTGCTTATTCCTGTCCTTACTTCTTGTTCTAAAATGGTCAGTGAAGACAAATCAGGGCTGAAATTGCATAGTGTGTGTTCTGCATTAGCCGCCTCTTTCTACCCAGGGATGGCTGCTCTAGTTATGAGTATATTTTGAACATCTTGTTTATTTGTCTTAACTCTTGGAGTTATGAGAACTTCACGGCCTTGTGCATCAAAACATCAAGCGATGTTGTCGTTGTGAATATGTCTGCCATCAGTTTAATAGCTTTTCAGTGCTTTAACTCGTCTATTAGATCGAGGGTTATAAATGGTTTGCCCACAGACGAAAGAGTGTCACATATTTAACCCGGGATCGATTGCAATAACTCGAACACGACTGACATTTTCAGACAGAGGGGTCTGGTGTTCTTCTCAAGCCTCCCCTAGGTATTAAGCTGCTTTTTGTACAGAGAAGTCCAAGCTGATAGTCACGATAGTCATCCATTGTTCTGCCTTTATAAAGGTAAACCTGACAGTGCTGAGGAAGCAGTCGCCTTTCGCCTCAGAATGAACTCCATTTCTCTTATTCTCTTCCTCCCCATTCTCTTTCTCTGTTTAAAGTTTTTTTTCCTATACTTTGTATTCTGCACACTTTCTCTTGATGTCTTGTTTCAATGTTCTGCAAGCGTTTTTAATCTCTGGAAGTTGAAGCAGAGTCTGGAACTTAGTGTCGTCTAACAGTGAATACCGGGGTACTTTCTCATTAAAGTGATTTTATGTTTCACTGTATTTCGCCCAGAGCTGAACATATTGTAGTGGCAACTTTATCCATAAAAGTTTATGACCATGACCTGTATTCCTGAACTATTTCAATAGCGGTAAGGATCTAGGCCTAGCCTTTGTGATTGAAAACACCAGAAGCGAAAGAGGAATCTGATCCTACTCAGAAATTCTTTATGTCCTCCTCTCTGGTGCCTCTCTTTCTCTGGGAACAAGAATGACAGTCTGCTATCCTCAGGGATCTTCTCTTTTATTCTTGGAGTCAGTCCACTGAGAAGAAAAGCAGAAGTAGATGCTAGGTTAGGCTTTAGTTGTAACTTACTGACTGTTTTTCATTGGTGCAGGGTTTGTGCTCAATTTTAGGCCAAAGTGGGAGAGAGGGAAATAAATGGCAAAAATAAATTGATGTATTTTTCTTTATTCTACAAATGTGTGTGTTATTTTTAAATCAGAACAATTGAGTCAAGATTTTATGATGCTCTGAAGTGTTAAATGCTCCTGAATCATTGAGACGGCAGAGATTTACAATTCTAGTGGCTTCTGAAGGAAATAATACCCAGAGGAATGTCTGCACTACTCCAGTCTGAGTGATGCTATTTTTCTGCAGGAGTGCGCATGTTGGACGGAGAGGTGACGGATGTGGTGGAGGCTCAGTCTCTCAGTTTAAATCCTCAGCACATCGATATCTACAGCGCAAGCTGGGGACCGGAGGACGACGGCAAGACCGTGGACGGCCCGGCCAAGCTGGCCAAAGAGGCCTTCCTTCGAGGAGTGTCTGAGGTCTGCTTCCACGTTTGTTATTTACTGTCATTTGTTATAGTCCTTTTTTTAAAAACTACAGTAGGTGTTAACTGTGTTTACTGCTACAGGTGTGGCGTCTTTACTCATGGAACAGTCACCGTGGAAATATATAGCTGCTCTTTTAAATGGTGTTTGTACTCTCCGTATCACACCGGCCGTGTTTTCTGAGCTATGCCGTGTTTACGGCACAGATCAGAGTTGGGAAAGCTCTAACCTACTGTGACTGGTGACCATCGCTCAATTGAATTAGGTCCTAAATGCATCACTGAGCCTCATAATCCCCAACTGTTACCAAGGGAGGCATCTATCGCGGGCAGGAATGTACAGTCCAGAATGCCCTCGGAGAGATTTATTTTTTTATTTGCTTTGAAGTCAGAGAAGGGAGGGGAGGGATGGGGTAAGGGGTGGGGGAGTAGGGTTTGATTCAGTTCCAGCACGCTCCGTTTGCAAGTGCCTTGAGTCATATTAGCAGTTAGCACTTGGAGTGACATTCGTTTAATTTAAATGTCACATTAAAGGGTAATTTTCACAGAGAAATCTTTATGCAGATTTTCCGGAGCGTGTGTGGTGTAGACATTCTTAATGCCTAATTGCTTCACGGGTTCGTGCTAAACTGCCATAACACGAAGAGAAGAAGAACAGCATTAATTTCAGCACTCTCTCTTACTCTGGCACACACACACACACACACACACACACACACACAACGGCCATGTTGCTGGAATAGAGAAACTGGCCCGAGGCCAGCCAGCAGACAATGGCAGACAGTAGAACCAAGTCTTTGCCTGCTGTCTGCTTTACGTTTCTGTGCATGCTAAGAGCTCTAAAGCAAAATGCCTCCCGCACTTTAACTAATGATTACAGTGGTGAATAGGAAAGACTTTAATTTACCTTAATTATAGGTGCAGCGCTATAGTCCTTCATCTTTTGGGATGAGGTTTGCATTTACACAATGCACAGGCTAATCCATCTAAAGTATTACGACACCTGTGTCTGCATAGAGGCTTTAACGCTAAATAATAGCAACGTGCTTCGAAGCCTGTGTGAGGCTACATTAATCATTAAAGCTTGTGGGAGCCTCCTGATGCAATTTTTTGATATGTAATAAATGAGAAAAACAGGAAAACATGAATAACACAGATCATAACAGGATTGTTAGAAACTTACAACACCCAGTAGCATGCGTCACTGCCTTAAAGTCGGATCAAGGCAAAACGGCGATTCTTATTCTTGATCTTCTCAATTCTTGCAGTCATTTAGAAAAACGTGGTCATCCTTTGTGTAATTGCTTGTTGATATCTGACTTCTGCCACCTCTTTTTAACAGCAGTTTAACAACAATAACAATATAAATAATAATAACAATGCGCGGCACGGTGGCGCAGCAGGTAGGTGTCGCAGTCACACAGCTCCAGGGACCTGGAGGTTGTGGGTTCAATTCCTGCTCCGGGTGACTGTCTGTGAGGAGTTGGTGTGTTCTCCCTGTGTCCGCGTGGGTTTCCTCCGGGTGACTGTCTGTGAGGAGTGTGGTGTGTTCTCTCTGTGTCTGCGTGGGTTTCCTCCGGGTGCTCCGGTTTCCTCCCACGGTCCAAAAAAAACACGTTTGGTAGGTGGATTGGTGACTCAAAAGTGTCCGTAGGTGTGAATGTGTGTGAGTGTCTGTGTCGCCCTGTGAAGGACTGGCGCCCCCTCCAGGGTGTATTCCCACCTTGCGCCCAATGATTCCAGGTAGGCTCTGGACCCACCGCGACCCTGAATTGGATAAGCGGTTACAGATAATGAATGAATGAATGAATAATAACAATGCATTAAATTTATATAGTGCTTTTCAAGAAGCCAAAGCTTAAAAGATAATACAGCGAACGAAGAATATCAAAAGATATACAAACACAGAGCGGTACAGATAAAAGTCTTAGTGCTAATGTATTAGCATTTCTTGGCCATTTTAAGATTTGACAAGAACATTTCAAGATTTTATTTTTTGTTTGTTTTATTTGAAGCTGGTTACAGACATTTTAACATATTACCCCTTCTGAAACACATTGTTCACGCTACGTGAGCATGAAGCACCAGTCTCTTCCTGGATGCCTGAAGTAATGTTTTTAAACTTGAGTGAGTGATTTCCTAATTATTTTAGTGCTTTTGGAACATTGGGCCTCAAGCGGATCCTCTTAAGCACTAACCAGTGTTAGGACTCACTGGGCTGAATCTGGATGGATGGATGGATGGATGGATGGATAGATGGATAGTTATCATACTATTTGAAATTAATCAGAGCACCAATATACATTCCAAAACAAGAAAACACGTTTTGTTTGGTATGCAATCCACCTCCAGTTATGTCTGTTGCGGTTGGTTCTCTCAATATGTTTCGCTCTTTTGAAGTCCTGGTTTTTATTGTTCACCCCTGGCCATTATTCTATCCTTTATTCACAAGGTGAACCTTCCATCCATCAACGGTGCATCATTTCTTTAAGAGCTCTGGCACAGCTTTTCCCCCAGCCTTTAATCCAACCTCAGAGTGTTCTCCAGCGGCCAGATCACGATTGCTGTGCTGTGCCAGCAGTCGGATCTGTTTCAGGAAATGAGATCTATGTTGCAGAGTAAATCCTAAAGCAAACAAAGCTGGAGGCTGTGCAAACACATGTGAGTGGATGCCCACAGTCCAGCAGGTGTGTACGTGGACAAAGAAGCTGCATCTCGCAGACCGCGCTAAACTTTTCCACACGTTAGGGACTGGTTTTCCTGGCACGCTCTCTCTTCCCTACAGCCGTTTTATTGGCGTATTGTAAATCGGAGGTATAGTGGGAGGGCTGCGCAAACAAAGCCTGATCAAAGGTAAAGAGCAAATGGCATCTGAACTGAATTATTGGCGCCGCCGGCCTCTCCCTGTGACAGCGGGCTGAAATTAAAGCCATGTGGGTTATTAAAACATGCCTGCTAAACACGCTGCATGAATTTCTTCCAGTCTCCTTATCGTTCTGGACAGTGTGCCGGCGAGGTAGCCTACAAAAGTCTGTTGGAGTTTTACAAATCTTTTGTCTTTCAGCGATGTGAAAAGGCTTGATTAATGGAGCGGGGAACGCTGGCATTGTCCTACAAAGTCCCGTGTAAAACCCACTGGCCGTGCTGCTCAGATAGCGATAGTGTTTCAATGGCCTGAGACGGTGGGAGCTAGACGCAGACTTCAAAACGGCAACAAGCCCAGACTTTAGTCTGCGCTCTCCAAAAAAACACTGCTCTGTTCTTAGTGTTTCTCTGAGAGTTTGAGCCTCGAGTGTTTGATGGTATTAAGACACTCACTCGGAACCAGATGTTGACGGTATGCTGCCAATTCTCAGTGGTCTTCCATAGGGGGCTCCGAAGAGGGGCTTTGCAGACAAGCTACATAAAAGGAAATGGTGTTAACGCTCTTCCTCTACATGTGTGTTGTGCGTTATTGTCATTCAGGGTCGCGGAGGACTTGGCTCCATCTTTGTCTGGGCGTCAGGTAACGGCGGGCGGGAGAAGGACAGCTGCAACTGTGATGGCTACACCAACAGCATCTACACCCTCTCCATCAGCAGCAGCACGCAGTACGGGAACGTGCCGTGGTACAGCGAGGCCTGCTCCTCCACCTTGGCCACCACCTACAGCAGTGGAGGGCTCAACGAGAAACAGATTGTGAGTCTGCTTTACCGCACATTTCTCAAAGCAGTGCTTCAGCCAAAAATCCAATTTACACAATTTTTCCCCCTTAACTTGAATGTAATCGATGAGCCCGGACAGATCCAGTGTCAGAAATTTGCTTCTTTAGTTTTGCGCTGGAGCTGCGAGACTAATGCCACTAACAAGTAATGGGAGATAATCAATTAGCACTAATTAGCTACTTTGTTTAGCATTGGCCAGACTTGTCTCAAACCACTTCGGGCTGTTTAATGAACACTGTGGTGTAATTCTATATCTATTGTAAACATGTCTGCTCGCATCATACAGTGGTTCCACAGTTGTCTCTAGAGTGAGAGTTTCTGGTGTAAAGCCTGGAAACCTCCTCCTAATTAAGAAAGATCTCGATGTTGGAGAGAAAGATCAACTGGTGAGTTTTGGTGGACTGTATGTTTTTATACACTGTCGCTGTCCAAAGAGAACCATGTATCTCCATTTTTATGTTTTTTTTTTTTACTTTCCTACGTCAAATGAACAGAAGGATATTCCTTCTCCTTTAAACATACTGTTTTTTTGGTCAGCGATGATATTTCTGAGCAGATCCTTAAAATATCTAAGGACTATTATATGGCAGCCCTATAACTGTAGTAAATGTCTCCAAATCATTATTAAATTGAAGAGATAAGAGGGACATCAAGCTAAAAGCCCATTTTTGTTTCTCTTCTGGCTGAAATATTTGTGGCAGTGGGAAAACGGAAAATTAGATTATCTGCATCACAGATGGATTTAAACGAGAGGAAATAATGGATGGCCCGCTCAACGAAAGCGCACAGAGTTCTGATTGCCATCTTTCTTTGTTTTTGACATCTTTGCGTTCCTCGAGGCCCTCGTGATAGAAACCACATGTAATTGTGTGGTTTAGCAGGTCCAAATGGCAATGTACAGGCCATGGGGCAGAGTTACAGAGGCCCTTGCTTTGAGGTTCTGAAAAAAAATAAAAAGGGGGCTGTATTTTAGCCGAGTCCCGCAGGGTTTTGAGGGTGGACCACGGCACGCTGTGAGGCGATGAAGAAAGCATGTGATGTGTGGCCCTCCGTTGGAGGAGAGTGCATGCGTTCGCCCTCAGGGTCTGTATTGTGTTTCATAACGCTATAGTCAAAGCCAAAGTACTTTTCCAGACCGTCCAGCCCGGTGTTGGGCGTGCAGGCTGATACTTTGTAAATGACTACGGGTCTGCGTTTCGAGTCAAAGCAGTAACCTCATACCGTTACAGCGCCGTTTTGCTCAGTCATTCCTTAGCGCTTGTTTTCAGTTTCATTTGCTGGAGCCGTGCTCTGCCAGGAAGATTAGCTCAGATATTTTCCCATAGTCCTCGCCGGATCGGAGGAACGTTTTCCAAAAAGTCACCGCATGGACACTCCGCTTCCAGAAATTCATTTAGTGGCGGCTGTTGCTCGACATGGACTGATGTTTCTAGGTAGCGGGAGCTAGGCCGTCTTCCTCTCTGGTGCTCACTGACGCCCCATTTGAATGTGGAAGAGTGAATGGATGCGTGATCGTCTCAGAGCTGTCACATTTTCACACAGCCACTTGGCCATTTTTGGCACTTAGCTTCAACCAAGGCAGCTCTGTCTCAGTCACTGCACATACTGGGATATCTCTCTCTCTGCCTTTTTTTTTTTCCTTCAGATTCACTCTCTCAGCTCTCTGAGTTCCTGCTGTCATCTCAGACCTAAGGGCTAATCAGGCTGGCCTGCTGGCCCTTAAAAAAAAGGGCTCATCACACTCAATACAAATCCTGAGTTTGCACAAGCTGTGATATATTTGGGAAGCAGTCCGAGCAGAGGTCCAGCATAAAAACGTTTCTGAAACCCTTAGGACATCGTTTGAATCCGCTTGGCTTCCCTGCTCAGCTTTCTGGAACGCATCCAGTCAGTTTCGTAGAGTCTGTGGGCTGTGCACACTGTTCTCTAATTGTTCTCTCCTATCCCCAGATCACTACAGATCTCAGACAGAAATGCACAGAATCTCACACCGGCACCTCGGCCTCGGCTCCTCTGGCTGCCGGCATCATCGCTCTCGCCCTGGAGGCCAAGTAAGTCTAAGTCTTATAAATTATACCTGGACGTCTGCATCTTAGTGAATATAAACTCACTGGACGTTAGGAAAGGCCTTCATTGTATCTACACTCTCTGCCTATAACAGATACATACCCTTTCTAAACATTGTTTTTGGACACTACTTACGACGTGTCTCAGCCAATGTTCCTTTTGAGGCCAAGTACCCTCCATTTTGTAATGAACAGTGTGTGTGGAAACTCTCTTGGTGTCCCCAGATCAGTAGCTAGTGAGTGTTTATTACTTTTTATGAGCTATGAACACCATTCCTATATTTTTTATTATTTTTTTAAGGTCATTGATTTTGGTGTTATTGTTGTGCATTTTTCTGTCAAACTGAACCAGAAGGCTGCAAGATTTCATCACACATCACTGTAACGTTTGACCGGAGGCTATTTTTGAACAGGACATTGCCCCAAACTTGTTGACTTATGCTGACTTTTCCTGGATTATGTGGTGAAAAAGCTCTGCGGACAGCTCCAAGGCGTGGTAGTAGGCGCCTAAATAAGCTCTAAATTATTAAGGTGGTTTCCTGGGATTGTGACGGATGGAGTCACGGCCAGCCTCACCTGAAACTCCGGGCGCTGTGCTGGTTCGGATAATTTAATAGATGTTCTTTTTCAGTGACTTGCTTTTTTTTTTTTTTTTTGGCTTCCTGTCATTCAGTCTGCCCCCAAGAAGCACAATAACCTTTGTCGTTTTCCTACCTGAAGCTGGCAGTGACCTTTCTCAGAGAACAGTCCAGGTTGCTAACAGAATGCTACACGTAACTGATGCCCTCTGCTTAAATTTAAAGCAGACTGTAACTCAACAGGTTTAAATGAAGGCTTGAAGGTGGGAATGTTCTGAATGTGTCATCTGTCTTGGCAGCAAAAACCTGACGTGGAGAGATATGCAGCACCTGGTGGTGAGAACCTCTAACCCAGCCAACCTGATCACCAGCGACTGGAGAACCAACGGCGTCGGCCGCAAAGGTACTGACAGCCAGCTTCGCGCTCCCCTCCTGTCCACTTCATGGGCTCTGTCCAAGCCTCTGCACCTTTTGTGCCGATCGGTGACGTTCGCATTCATTATATGAATCAGAAATGCATAAATCATCTTCCTCAATTCCCTGGCTGTCTCAAACTGTCACCATGTGCTCAGCTTCTATTAGACCTGAACCTCCTGTCACTGCCTGATTGCTTTCAGCAGTATTGATTTCTCTCTCTCTCTCTCTCTCTCTCTCTCTTTCTTCCTATCTTTTCTCTCAATTCTCTTCATCTTTTCCCCCTTCCCTCTCTTTCTCCCTTATTTTTATTCCTTTAACTTATTCCCCCTTTCATTTTCTTTATTTTATTGCATTTTTATCTTCTCCAGTTTTCTGTCATGTTCTTTTTTTTCTTTCTCTTACTCCTATTCTTTCATCTTCTTTCTTTCCTCCTCTCTCTCTCTCTCTCTTATTTTTTTTACTCTGTACAATCCTTTCAATTAAATTCAATAAGCTTTATTGGCATGACCATATTCTCTTTGTCTTTCTTCTTCAGTAAGCCACTCATATGGCTATGGCCTGCTGGATGCTGCCGCCATCGTGGCTCTGGCCGAGAACTGGACAAACGTCGGACCTCAGCAAAAGTGTGTCCTCTCCTTCGTGTCTGAGCCCAGGTGAGATAATACATCTTTATCGATAACAGCAAACCAAGGCTGCCTGGTTCATTGAGCACCACGCCCCGTACTCTCACATCTCGCTGGCTTAAATAACTCTTAAGCCTGGTTTATTGGGGGAAAAGTACCTATTCCTTTAGAGTGTGCTGCGTACTAACATGTGGCTAACAGGCATCCCCCGCGGCGCATTACAAAACGATGTTTGAGATTCTGTGCGGATCTGCCCTTGGGGACACTGAGGATTGTGCATGAGGAGCCAGACTCTAATAGGAAGTGAGCGCTGTATTCACAAGTGACGGCGCACCGTGTTTGATAGTCCGTCACATTTGCAGTCAGGGTGAGCCAAGATTGAAACGCTCGGCTTAGTTTGATGTTCTGTGAGGGAGGGGTGGAGGGGGGGGATCGCCCTTGCCACCCGTGAAGCATGTCTGAAGGAAATAATTACTTGCAGATGAGCCTGTACACCTCACTTGTGTCTCTGATGAGAACTACAGCCCCAACCCTCCCCTCTCTCTGTGTGTACACTAACACTGTAAACAATCCTGCTTCGTCTACACAGATCTCCTCCTCTTCCTAGCTACATCTCCTATTGGTTCCTTCGCGTTATTGAAAAGATCAAAGCTTTGGAGCAAAGCCGAGTTTAGCGCTTGGAGTAAGGCTTTAATTGAGCTTGAAATTTTCAGCCACACCTGAAGGTAGCTCAGAAACATCCTGCCATTCAGCTCAACCTTCTACACCACATTTAGAATTTGAACTTGATCTAAGTTTGACAGAGATTTCTCTGAAACCAAATCCAAAATTCCTGCTCATGGTCCTTAACTCAGCCCAGGAGCAAAGGTAGTGTCATCCAAGAACAAACAAAATTCTGGCCTCTGTGACCTAAACTGGAATATTGAGGCAAGGTGAGCAACCCACCTGAACCTGACATGCGTGGAGTGATTTAGTACTTCTCTACGTTTCCTGTACCACCAGTTTAACGCTAAAAATCACTGCTACAATCACTGAAGACCCACTGGAAAAAATAAAGCATTTCTTGTAAATGCATTTTTTAAAATTTAGTATAAGACATGTAGCTATGTAAGTTATCTTTATACAAGTGCACATCTCTCCTTTTATGCAACATAGTGGTGACCTTTGTATGTATGTATGTATCTTTACACTTACATAGCGCCTTTCTAGACACCCAAGGACGCTTTACAATCCACACTGCTCAGAACGCTCAATCCACACACACACTGGTGAGAAGCGGCAGCCAAACGCGCACAGCGTACTCTCGACCAGGAACGGCAGTCCACCTGGAGGACTAGGGCACTAGGGTTTAACCCAGGATAGAGCACCAATCCATATCTGGGCTCACACATACAGACATTCATTCACACACCAGGACAGTTATTACAGAAGCCAATTCACCTACCCTCCATGCTTTTGGACTGTGGGAGGAAACCGGAGCCCCCGGAAGAAACCCATGCAGACACAGGGAGAACATGAAACTCCACCCAGATGGGACTTGAACCCAAGATCCCAGCGCTGGGAGGCGAACCTGCTAACCACTAAGCCACCGTGGACAGTTTATCACTTGTTTATGATGAGGATAAACCTGGATTTTATATCAAAAAACAGCTGGTTGAATTTCAGACAAAAAATGAATAAGTCAATTGTGCAAAACCTTTTTCTCTGAATAATTCCCTTCCATGTTTCTGACCAATCAAAAATGCCCATGATTTATTTTAATGTGCTTTTAGTTGTTGAGCATTGAAGCCAATCAATCTAAATGAAAATGATAATGTCAAAAATAATAATAATAAAATAACGGTCATAAGCGGATGGAACGATCTCACGGTCTATTTCCATTGCAGTGGAGCCTGACAGTTTTCATTTTACCTCTTATTCAGTTCATGGAGATGGATGTCAGGTGTGTAGGCACGATTGTGGAAGTAGCAGCAGCTCGAAGCTCGCTAAGAGAGCCATACAGAGATTTGATTTTATTACCTTATGCAAATGAGGAGCAAGCTTTGTTGGGAGGCAGCCGGTCAGGGGGTTAAAATGTGGCACGGTGCGTTACATCATGGATCACGTCCAGAGCTGCAGACTGAAAGCAGTGGTGATTGTATTGATGTCTTTGCATCAATCTGTTGCTTGAAAGACTCCCATTTCGACCTCCCTCAGTCAGACCCTCCTTCAGACCGTAGTTCTACACCGCCCTCAGCTGTCTTTAATGTGCACAGGGTTTTCCATCCATCCCCCTTCATCTTCACAGACCCTTCACCTACTACAAGAAGGTAGTCTCTAGCTTTGTGTTAAGCCCTTCTCCCTGCTTCTAGTTCATGAATAGGGCCGGACTGTACTAAGCTTCTTACAGGATTTGGCATGGAGTAAGGACACATACCGCAGCCTAAGCTACCGAGAAAAGGGTCTGTATTAGCGCTCTCAGTGCTGGCCCCTGAGTGCGTCAGACACTTGTGAGCTTATCTGACTAAATGTAAATATTTATCACACTGTCTCTCACTCAAAGCTGTTTAAAGGCCACCTGAGTGTGAGGACCTTGCCTGTTTCCACAAGCTATTGTTTTGGCCTGGGTTTTCCAGAGCAACTTTTTCCTACGTTCCACTTTTTAGCATTTTGTACCTGCTCCCAACAAACCTGACTCATCTCATCAGCTACATAACAAGCCCTGTGAGTTTAAAAAGGGTGGCAGAGCACAGAACACACTACAGATGCAGTACAACAAAACCTTAGCACCTTTTTCAAGGCTCTGGCAAACACATGACGCAGCTGGTGGTCTTCCAGAAGGCAGCTTAGAAACCCCGCTGATAACTGGGATGATTTACAGTTACCTTCGGATTGTGTGCCAGCCTTGTTATTTACTGTTCCAAAAGCAAGTTCAGGATGGGGGGGAATGTTTGTGCCATGCAACATGAATACAAATCGGAGGAAGCTGGTGTTTTGGAAGAAAGATTATGAAACATTAAACATGCTTTTAATGTCATTGCACAGGAGTACAGCAAAATTGTGCCTTTGCTTTTAACCTATCGGAGGCACACACTAGTGCAGGAGGAGGGGGAAAGTGATATTCCACCACCAACCTGCATTTTCCTGCTGAGATGATTCCTCAATTAAAATTGATAATTCATTTAAAAATATATAAAAACACACACACAACACTAGCGCATACTACACATACACACTACATGCTACAGTTCAGAAACTGCCCTTCACAGAACTGTTTCCAGTAAAAATAGAAGTTAATTACAAGGTTTTTGTTTGTTTATTAAGAGATCATAACACGGTGACATAAGTAAACAAAAATAAAAGTGAGGTAAGCTCAGCATTACCTTAAACACCCAGCTCTGACTGAGAAAACAAAACAAGAAACACTGCAGTCAAAACAAACAACCTGCTGGTTTTCTCAGAAAGTGATGGACTGGTCCTCCCAGAGCCCAGATCTCAACGTCACTGAATGTGTTTGCGATTCCACGGATTATGTTTGAGTCAGCTTGTAAAACAAGTGTTTCTGTGTAAAGCAAGTGAATTTCATAATGGCTATTTACACTTGAATTAAATACATAAAGGTCTCTGACAATGTGGCCCTGGCTGGTTTTTCTTTGTCCAGAGAGAGATCAGACGCAGTAACACATTCGTTGCATAAGTGCCGAGCTGTTTGTTTAAAGGCCGTTTTCGCCCTCAAGTCTTCAGCTGTTCGCTCCTTTTCCACTGAAAGCAGAAGTCGCTAGAGCAGGAAATGGGACTTGATATTGTTTTTCAGAATTAATAATGTACATGTTTGTTCCTGTGCTCAAGTCGTTGCCACCATCCTTCTACCGTGGGACACCAGCATCTTTTAAAATATGAAACTGTGAGCAGTCAGAGAGAGGGACTTTTGCACATCTGCAGAAATGGAAATCAGCAGTATCCTTGAGTGACTAGAAATGTGCTTTTTAAGTGGAACTATAGATGAAATATTTAATCTGTATTCATCAATACAGCAAAGCGTGCAACTGATAACTTTGGAGCAGGAACTTCTGGATATCTTAAAGTCTTAAGCCATCATCTGACTGGTTGTTGGCTAATTAAACCTGGATTATGATGCGTATTTGTGCACACTGTAAACATGACTGCCTCTTAGTGTGGCCAAGTCTTAGGAGGAAACGGCGGATGGGTCTTTGTCACTTGTTTTGTGTCCTTTTTTAGAACTGAGAAGGATATTTAAATAAGCCTCATTATGGAATGCACTTATCAGTGTCTTGTCTTGTTTCCAGGAACATTGGGAATCACCTGGTCATCTCCAAGAGTGTGGATGCCTGTGCAGGGAAGCCCAACTTTGTGAGCTCTCTGGAGCACGTTCAAGCCCAGCTCACGCTTTCCTACAACCGGAGAGGAAATCTGGCCATCTACCTGATCAGCCCACAGGGCACCAGGTCCACCCTCCTCGCTCCCAGGTCAGGGGGAAGTCACGTGACTTCATTTAACTGTCGTGAGACATGTCATACTTTTACTGAAATGTATTTCAAAAGTTTGAATTGCATTAATCATACAAGTACGTGCAGGCCCATGAATTAATATCTTCATACTTGCAGTCACGTTCAAAATGTGTACAGCTCTGGTCAAAGGAGATGTTTCTTTTGGTTTTTAAAGGGTGAAGGCTGTAGCATTTTTCCATATAGCATTCGGTTAGGACCTTACTCAACTCTGCCTTTGATTCTCCACTCTTCTGAACCAACGTTTTAATGTCTTTCCTTCAGACCTCACGACTACTCTTCTGAAGGCTTCAACGACTGGGCCTTCATGACCACCCACTCCTGGGATGAGGACCCTCGTGGCGAGTGGACCCTGGAGATTGAAAATGTGGCTGGAGCCAGTGACTACGGTAACTCAGACGTTCACTGGTATACCGTCTCGCTTCAGAGTAGCCTTAGCCTCCAGAATATCCTTAGCCACCCTTTGTTTTTGTCTGTGATTTATGCATGAGGAGCGCAGGCCAGGCACTTCGGCTGAAGTGATAAGCCTTGCTTCTGGCTTTCCAGAACGCTGCGTTTCTGCTCTCTTTGCAATTGTAACTAGCTGGACTTAGTGAAGTGCTTCGCATTTTTACATAAACAAGAGAAGTGCAGCAAGCTTTTTTTTTCAGTGCTCATTCAAATTCAGTGGCCTTTTACTTGGATGTTGAAACAAAAAATAATGGGGCTTTTAGTGGTGGTGTCTCGTGGTGTAAGATGTTGAAAGGCATTACTACTATAAAAGGGGACTTGTTCAGTTTTAAAAGGAGCAGTTCTGGGGTCTTAACGAAAAACATGTGACCTGCTTTCGTCAAAATGCCACAAGGATCAAATACCACAGCAGCGTCATCTCCCTGACTAAACAATCCTGTTCTGTTCCTTTAAATGGTAATGAGCTGCTGTTCACTTAGACCTGAACACAGAAGAGTGAGGAGCTCTGGGTTTTAGATGATTTTTTCGCTTGGTTCTCTTCATGTTTTATCCGTTTTTTCTTAGTTATCTTATTTCTCTGTGCTCGTTTTAACTTCGTCTTTGTGTTCTCACATAAACACGGGTCCAGCGCTGTGATTGGAGTGACTCAGACGAGGGGGAGGGGTGATTCTAAAATCTCTGTCTAAAAAAATCTTCCTACGTAAGACACAGAACAAATCCAGAACAGCTCATGTTTCCCATGTTTTCTGACTAAGGCAGCCCACTTAAAACGGACTGGGTTGTTTTTATTTCAGTTTGTTGGGCGATAGGCTCCAGACACTGTTTTTACTATGGACATGTTTGTCTCCTTTAATTCCTCACATCCTTCACATTTTTGTAGCACAGGGAGGAAGCATGGTCAATACAAAAATATGGATTTAATTTCCGTCACTCACACTACTGCAAGGAAGTGGAAAATAATGGTCAGCCAAGGAAGGTGTTGTCATAGCAACAATTAACAAATTCCCGCTTTAGCTGAGTGTCAGATTATTGCAGTTTCTCGTTGTGGACCTTCAAAACTGATCTCTGTCAGCAGCGAGTGAGAGCACTTCCTTTCTTTGTCTGTAGGACCGTTGTCTCTCTTTTCGAGACTAAAATTGTGCTGAGATTAATCAGAATGACTTGGTTCAGACCGTTTCCTGTGGACTCAGTAGCCGTCTGATGAGTGTTTCTCTGTTGAAAGCGTTGTCCAGACTCCAGCAATTAAGGCTAATGTTAATAACGCTGCACCGAGAAATTAACTCCAATACTGTGAAATTTGATGAAAATTAAGTCTCTCTTCTCCAGATTTACCTCCCTTTGTTTCTGCCCCCCCCCTTCCTCCTTTTTTATTTTATGAGTGGTCTTGGCTTTAGCTGTTTTCCTTCTCCACACCCTGTTGTAAATCTTATTAATTAAATCTGGCTAAGTAAATCACAGGATTGAGTCTCTTTCTCTCCTTCACTCTCTCCCCCTCGCTATCAGACCACTCCTGCAGACCGTAAATATACATTCAGCTCTACCTTGTTCAAGTCTCACACACACACACACACACACACACAACTGGTGTGTGTTTTTACTTGAGCAGGCCATCTGTTGTTTGAATTACTTTGATGTTTTGACTGCATTAGGCTTAATGACTGGGTGAATTGTAGACCCTTAACAGTCTTACTGTGTTTTAATGGCGGTGCTTAAAAGTGAGCAGAAAAATAAACGTGACGCTATCAGTCTGTTTCATAAACAAGCGCTTTTAGAACGGCCGTAAAGCAGCACAGACCCACCGTGAGCGTTCATGCTGATCTTGTACTCTCATCTTATCAACTTAAGTGTGCTCATTCTTTGTAGTGGATAATTACAGCAGTGTAGACGGTGATTCAGAGGAACCTGCAGATGAAAGTACAGTTTGTTCGTATGAATTTACTAATTGTTCTTCTTTCTCTTCTTCTTCTCTCTCACTCTGCCTCATTCCCACCTCCCTCTGTTTCTTTCTTTCTCTCTCTTCTTTCTCTTGCTCTCCTTGTTGTGTTTTTCTGTCTTGTTCACTTGCTTACTCTGTTGGTCTCTCTTTTTTTTTAATCAAACTGAATCTGTGTTTTTCACTTTCTCTCAATCACTTTTGGGGAATTTTTCCTCTGTCTGATTGAATCTTTTTTTAAACCTCTCTCTTTTGCTTCATTCCTCATCTCCTCCTATCTCCAATCGACCTTTTCCCTTATTTCTCTATATCTCTTGTATTTTCTTCTTTCTCTCTCTCTTTCTCTTTCTCTCTCTCTCTCTCTCCCTTTTTCTCTCCCTCTTTCTCTCTCTCTCTCTCTTCTCTCTCTCTCTTTTACAGGCACACTCACCCAGTTCACATTAATTCTCTACGGCACTGCCTCCTCCTCCGGTGGCCCGTCCACGCCAGACTCCAGCCAGTCCACCGAAGACGGGTGTAAAACCTACAACCTCAGTCAGACATGTACAGGTGAGAGTAAAGCTGCTGAGGAGAGGGCGTCCCCTGCAGGCCCTGTCTAGTAACAACACCACTGCAGTGACCTGACGCAGCTGACACTGCATGCTCTTGAGAACCTGTACCTGTTCTATTTTAACCGTTCCCCATGTTGAGAAATATAGAACAACACACTTTTTTTACATACAATATTTTTTAATATGATTTAACTATTTAACATCATATAGAAATATATGCATTGTTTAATGTAGCTGTCAGATTCAACACACACACGTTTTATTATTCATCGACTTAAGAAGAATTGAGGTATAGTCTCATCCTGAGCTAATCATGTGTTTCTGATCACCCCCCCTCCCCCACTGTCCAGAAATGTTAGTCCACATCTGGAAATGTGTTTTTAAAAATAAGCAAAAGGGCAGTCTTCAAAAGGGCATTTCATATACAGCATCGGACAGACAGTCTACATTCAGTCTACATCTTTCCCAGAGCGGCCTAATGCCAGTGTGACTCCAGCATACACTACACTACTGCACACACAGCAGCTTTAAGCCTGATTCAGGGTCTTTTTAGGTTTACAGAAACCTTCAGTTGTAGCTAATAGCTAATATAGCTAATATATTGTGGATAATTACTACAGTGAATGTGATGCTGTCATAAACGGACACTACCAGTAGGTTTTCCAAGGCTGTGGTGACGCTTCCATGCTTTGCAAGCTGGCGTCTTCTGAGGATGCATCAAGAGGGAGCACACAGATGATAAACTCGAGGACCACAGCCAACCCACTGGCTCTGCGCTGGGGAAAAGGCTGAGTTAAATTTGTTGATCAAAAGCAGAGGTTCTATTCAATACACACACTGCTCAGTGAGCTCAAGCTCCCCTTCATCTATCATTCACTTTAAATGGATAACCGTGCTAACCTGCGTAAGGTGATATTTGACCTGCGGTTCGATTGGTCGTTCTGACAGCAGGTCTAAATCCGAATGCAAACCTGAGGTTAATGTGAACGAGGAACATCTAAAAGAAACATGAAATCACTTTCTTTCTCGCCTGCTTCTTTTTTCCAATTATCCTTTTAACCTTAAATGGCGCACCAGCTATATTTGACTGTGGGTGAATCACAGCTGTGATGACGCACGGCAATAACGAACCCCTTGTGTCCTTTTCGCTTAAACAATCACCATCAAAACGATGTAGTCCGGCCCTCATCGGTTCAGGTGTTTTCTGCTGTGTTCGTAATACACTGCTTGGATGTTGTAGTAAATCCAGTGCGGTGTTATATTTGCTCCATGCTCTCCAAGCTCTGCTGTCCACCCATATGCTCCCTTGGCCAATTTTAAGTTTTTTTCTCCCACATCCTATGACTGTATCTCAGCACTAGGTGGGTGAAGATTTCCTCTGCGCACGTTTGCCACAGACCTTTTTGAACTGCTATCTATATATACCATCTGTAAGGCAAGGCATGAAAGCTTAGAGATGAACTCTATTCCATGCTGAGAGAGATGCCTTCAGCCGCGCACAGCACAGCTGGCATATGCTGCTTTTACTGGCTGTGCTCTAGGGAACTTACAGTGTGTTCTGTAAGTAATTGGACAGTGACACAGGATTTTTTTTATTATTTTTTATTTTTTTTGGCTCCAGCACGTTGGATTTAAAATGAAGCTGTGACTGAGGATAAAGTACAGCTTGTCACTTTTAATTTGAAGGGATTTACATCTATATTGAGTCAACCCTAGAGTTTTTCTATATATATAATATCCCCTCCAGTGGTTTCTTGCAGTTTTCTGTTATCCTTTTATTAAAATAATTGTCTGGGATTAACTTGCCACTGAGGGTAAAAGCACACAGCAGTATATATTTTTTAATAATAAAAGCTGTACTTTTAAGGACCTTTATAACGTATCATTCACAGAAAAAGGGCTCTGTCGCTTGTGCATATTTCCTCATTAGTCCGGCAGGGAGAATGATTAGCCGTATTAAATCTCAGGCAGTGGAGATTGATGCAGCCTTGCTTTCCCTGCTGTACTCCGACTTCTCCACACAGCAGCTGCCCCAGCTGGACGGCATATCTTTAGTGCAGGAATGTGGTGATGAATACTTTCGCTTTGAAACATTTATTTTTCATGCAGGATATAGACATCCCCACCATATTATATTACAGTCATTTATAATGTGTAAAATAGCACTCAGAGATGTGCGAGCAGGTTTTAGGGACCTAATTAAAGCACTGTTAGTGATGCAGTCTTTTATAATGTCAGAGATGCTTCATGGTTATGTCGCCCATGTGGATCCTTGTGGTTTTTACTTTGTGTCCATTGTAATGTATCACTGCAGGGTTTTCCTCTGGAATGTCGAAGGAAACGTATGAACAGCTGTTAAACGAGCTCCATCAGTTACATCAGCAGTTCAATTAAGGAATCGAATCCCTCTTTTCCAGAACAGTTCTCTTTGGAAAAGTGACGTATGACCGTCTCAACACGAGTGTCTTAAAGCTGGAGGAGTTTAAGCAAGATTTAGAAAGAATATGAACCGTAAAATCCCACTCCATACATTCAGCCCTCCTTCCCAAAGCCCCTCCTGATAAACGCTGAAGTGCCACATAGTGATAAGTCACACAGAGAGAGGAGCACACTCACGTCACCTCACGTCTCATTTACACCCAGCAGCTACAGTGATGTTCACCCTCTGGCCTCACCCACGCTCTTCTTGTTGTGAGCCCTCTCCATTCCTTTATTAAACCAAGGAATCTGCAAACACCTCTGCCTCCAGCTTTCAGAGCTGTGGGTGTCGGTGCATGCCTGCAGCACATGTGCATTAAGGGGGGGGGTCACAGGCAGGTCAACCATCTAAACGCTTTGTTTACTCCAAGAGAAATGACCAGGCGGTTTTACAGTCTAGTGTCCCGTAATAGAAATGGCTTTTAATTTGATTTACTGATTGCTTTCTGAATATAAAGAGTGTATTAAGGCATATAGTCACTGTCTAATAAAAATCACGTATCTCCAAAATATTAATTTTACAGGAGAAGGAAATGGCTTCTTTGAATTTTAGTGGAAGTAAATGTAAAATTCTATTATTCCATGTCATTTTGGAGCATTTTTATTGGTTCGTTCGTCATAACTTTTTCAAATGATGTGAAGGACAGCTGCTGTGTTCAGATGATGTTGTAAAATAAAAAAAGATACATATATTTAATTGGATAATGACAATATAACAGCAGCTGATTTTAAAACAAATCACCTACCGACTTTAATGAAGTTTAAATACCAATAGTTTATGGAAGGATGGATTCTTCTCTACCTGTGTGTAATGAGTTTTCTTCTTTTCTTTGCAGAATGCAACCCAGGCTTTTACCTGTACCAGCAGAGCTGTGTCCGAGAATGTCCTGCAGGCTTCGCCCCAGGCACCGGCTCCTCATTCCCCACTGGTAACGAGGTGGTTCCTGTCCTACACCCAGTGTGCCAGCCCTGCCACTCTCTCTGTCTGACCTGTAGTGGGCCAAGTGCTCAGGATTGCCTCTCCTGCCCCCCTCACAACCACCTGGACCCTCTGGCCGGCACCTGTCTGCACCAAAATCAGATCCAGCGCGAGTCGCCGGACAGCGGGTTGGAACAGCAGAGCACCCGCGGCATGATGGGTGTCCTGCAGCTCTCCTCCAGCTTGCCGGTCACTATGGCTGTGGTCAGCTGTGCCTTCATCGTGGCCACCTTCGTGGGCGTGTTTGTCCTGCTCCAGCTGCGATCTAACAGCCAGAACAAATTGTATTCGTTCGAGGGGGGCCCGGGCTCCATCATGCGCTCCGGCTTCGGCCTGGGCCGCAGCGGGCTGGTGTCCTACAAGGGCATTCCCAGCGTGTGGCACGAGGACGGGGTCTACTCCGAGTCCGAAAACGAGGAGTTTGACGTCCACAATGAGAAGACTGCCTTTATCAAAACACAAAGTGCTCTTTAACCTTTTCCACCCTCCCACCCACTCCCTTTTTCTAGCCTCCTGCGTCTTTTCGTTCCCCTCTATTTCTTGAATTCTTTTTGTAGCCACTGACAGGTTTTTCTTTCACGGGTTTGACTCTCGTCTTGAGGCCGTCCTTTCTCCGACCCCGGCAATTCCCAACTTCGGTTTTAAAAACGTTGGCGGCTGGCTTTCTACTTTTCCAGAAAAGGAACGGACAAGCCAAATGAAAGGGTGTGGTCTGACCCATCCAGGCTCTGTCCACAAAGCCTTTTGTAGTTACTGTTGCCAGATTGGACAAGCTTTACTAAACATTGGCAAACGTTCATCAGAATGAGAAATCGTAGCACACGTTGCCTAGAGTCACTACACGACGTTGAGATTGCTGTGTAAAATTTGACTACTGTCAATAATGAAAAACAATCTAGCTGCAAATTTCTGCCAACACATTTTCCTTAAGGCTTGTCCAGACGTGCTACACTTTCTGCTAAAGAATGCGTTTGTGGTCTGAGCATGGACCGCCAAACCATGGAGAACATTTCCGACGGCCAAACACAAGGCCAGCCTTTGGGTTAAGCTTGGGTCACCGTGTTCGGGGCTTTAGGGTTTGGTGTTGCTATTTATGATTTATATATATATTTTTTAATTTCCTATTTTGGTGAGCTGAGCTGAAATGAAGGTCAGGACCACTCTGATTAAACTTGTCCCTCCTTTCTTTCCCTGTTCACCTGGCCAGCTCACTTTGTCTGTGCCTCTCTGCCAGAGCCTCCAAACACTTGAATGGCTGGAAAGTGACAGAAAAGAGTTATCCCTGCAAGGCTCCCAGGAAAAAGAAAAAAACATCAGAAAAACAAGAATTTGAAACTCAATAAACACATGATCTTCGGTTAGTCTCTCCCTCTTTATTTTAGTCCCGTCTCAGATTGCCCAATGAGATTTAAGAACAGAACTACCGTGAAAGTATGTGTATATGTTGTGAATCAAAGCTGGGTGAAGTACGGTGAGTGAGTGGATTTCTTAATCACAGCTGATTCATTTCCAGTGAGATGATTCACTGTGGAGTAAATGCTGATTCTAAGCCTTGCCTAAGCTGGGGGCCTTTTTTTAAAGATCATTTGTACCATTTTTATCTTTTTATCTGCATTCACTTACTATTCGAGCCTGGAGTCATGAGGCTAGCATGCATCTCACGCTCACACACACACACATACACAGGCAGTGCAGACCCTGAGCGTGGAGCTCCCACCGATTTTTTAAAATGCTGAACTCGTGTGATTGTTTCCCCCTTTTTTCTTCATTTTCTGAAGAGAGGTTTCTGACTTTAAACTGCAGTAACCCTGTGCTCTCTGGTTGACTCCCTGTTGGGGAGTTGTCTCCTCTCTTTCTGGCAGCTGCTCCAAGCTCGTTCTGCAGCATTGCTCCAGAGCCCTAGATTTTTCTGATTGTGTTTTGCAGTATAGGCTTTGGGAAACAACAGGAAACCAAGAAAACACTAGAAGAGCTGCTCCGAGGAGGCAGAGATGAGGCGCGTTGTTAGTTCGTATTATCTTTACATCATGGAGACAGAGTGAGGTGACTTCTTTACTTCTACTTTATGTTTTTTTGAGGGGGGAAAACTACAAGGGCTCAAATGAACCTATGAATATTATAATGCAGCTATTAGTGAGTCGTGAGGCAGGGAATCGGACGATGCTTTAATTGGATGAGTCCGTCAGGTTAATATTTATCTATTTCTCTGTCGGTCTGATTTGTCCTTGCGCTTCATTTTCATTTTTTCACAGTTTCAGTTCACGTCATCAGCGCCTCACGCAGTGCTCTCACGCTCTGGATGCTGTGAGAGATTTTCTCTTGAATTAATCCTGAAAGCCTGGAGAGGAGGTTTTTATTTGCAGGAGAGGTATCAATATTATCACAGACAGATATTTTCAGTTCAATTCAGCTTCTATTTCTTCTGCAATTGCCGCTTTCACAGCAGGTCTTTCACTCCTTTAGATTTCTCCCCCTCCCCACCACCAAGAGGCTTTCACAGGCACAACACTGAGGACTGAGCAGTTTAGAAGTATTCTCACACCGAAGCGCAGATGTTATTTCAGTCCATTTGCTAAAACACTGTGGACGACGCTATAGAATAAAAGTCACAGAGCTGTGATGTTGGTAAATGAGTCTCTGTCTCTGGGCTGGGGTACAGCCCGCTACACAGCGCTCCCATTCTTCAGATGTGAATATTCTTTCAGGATTTGATTTTATTTACTCTTTATCCTGGACTGTGCGCTCGAGTGTAATTATAGTGCCATTTTTTTGTTTTTTTAGAGCAAAGGATGTTCTCTGCAGTATCTAATCATATTAAAAACACAGCGGAGTATCTTGAGTTATACACGTGTTTAGGGAATATGACCTTCCCTGTTGCTGAATCATAGTTAATTAAATCCTGCCTTGGGAAGATTTGATTCACTGAAATTTCTACATGGTTTACCTCAAGGTTTTTTCTTTCTTTCTTTATTTCAATGTAAATTGCAAATGTATATATTCTCATCTTTTATTTGAACATGAGTATTTTTCCTTTACTCTCATAACTAAGAGTACTTTACGTTATAGGAATCAGGGTTCAAATAAATCCTAGAGTTGATCACCACGTTATATACACACAAGAAAGAACCAAAAACCATGCGTTATATAATGTGCTTATGTTCATCAAAAGATTGTGATTCGCTGCAGCGCTCGTGTTTGATGCTGAGAGTATGCCTCTAAAGGAGATGACTCCTTTTCATGTTTTTATCCATCAAAAGCTTCCATAATCCACTCTGCGCAGGACGAAGTCCTCTGTAATTGGAATAACCGTCCAATTTTACTGTCCACTCTGCAGGCCATATTTTAAATTCCATTTAAAAATAGGTTCTTCAGAAATGCAAAAATGTAAAGGCTTATGATCTAATATCACTGACGCTCGGTTTAATTGTTCATGTTTAATGCAAACCACTGTTCACAAGCTTGGAATCGCTGTTTGAAATCCTATAAACCAGTGTGTGTGTGTGAAAAATGACTGTTATATATTAATAATATAAATATTAGATAGGTTTCAGACAATTGGGAAAGAAGCAGAACGTACCTTTAATACACAACATCCAGAGATGACCAAATTTTACTTATTAAATCATATTTTCAATGTGAAGCACTGAATACCGCCCCCTTGTGGAGCAGTCGTTAAACATGATGCTAAACGTGTGTGAGAGAGTTGCAAGCCAGTTCCCTGAGGTGTTTTGCATTTAAATAATATTTTTAAAAAATACTTTATTACTATTTTACATTTCTGTTCCCCAAAGTCTTATAAACTTAAACATTTAGAAAAATCTTTACACATTTATATCACAAGTGGTTTCAAACTTTTGAACCGTGGTTTACGAACAGCAGATTTAATAAGAACTCTTCGGTCATGGTCTGGTTTCTTAAAAGCTGTGAGATGTGACTGAGTTCTTTAGTTACTTTAGTCTAGTGTTGTTTTTCTGGACAAAGAAAGATGAAAGGTTTTTTTCCCAAACTACTTTTGGGCCAGTGCAGTCTAACAGTATGATGCCTTAGCCTCCCACAGATGCCATTCAGCATCCATCTCCCTGACCATGCCTTCCATTCGATTCTTTTCTTCTTTCGGGAGTGTGTTTGTTAAAGAGGGAGGTCTGCAGGTCCTCGCTTTTGTCCCCCACAGCTGTGTGGAAGGGTTGGAGTCTAGAAATCTGCCCTAGGTTTGTTGACGGTGCATGAATCATAACTCGATCTACAGTCCAGTCAAATCACGTAAATAAGACACGCCCTACAAGGAACATTTACTGTTTATTTACACGTTTTAACACTCTGGGGACCGTGTCCATGTAAACGTCGTGGGGCATTTATAGTTTGTTTTCATCTAAAGGTCACCCACCTTCTACACTAGCTGTGGACATATGCAAAAGTTTGGGCGCGCGTAAACGAACGACCTGTATTTTTTGCTATATTTATAACAGAGGATACGTTTCAAATGGTGTTGGTGTTTTTATAATTCGTGTTAGTGCTGGGTGTAAAATGGTGATCGTGTTGATTTCAGAGCCCACTTTTTATGGATCACCTCAGCATTAATTAGTTCAGTTCAGCAAATAAACAGCATTAACTGTACATTTAATCCTTACTTAGAAAAACTACAAAAACGTCCTTTAACCCAGGCACCGTACCTTTTGCAGATGTCTGTAAATTGTCAGCGATCACTGGTCATCTCTGGTCAGTCTATAGTCTCCTTCTGCAAAAGCATGTTTTTGCCCTCGATGCTTCCAAGGCATTACCCCCAAAGGGGTGAATGTCTGCCATTCTCCCCCTGAGCAGGGGTCATCCAGGGCCGAGTCTCTCACACCATGCCTTTCAGACCCTGGACTTCTCTCCGCCCAGCATCCGATCACTCGGTCGTCCACCAGTCGCTTCCAGTACCTTAGTAAGGAGAGACCTGCCTGTTGTTTGAGAGAGAGAGAGACTGTAGTATATATCTGAGACAGGACAACTACATTAATATAAAAATAAGGCCTATTTTTGTGTATTGTCAAACATGTAATTTAAAGATTATTGCCTTTTTTTAATTTTTTTTTCCTCTTTATTTAATTGATGTCAATATGCGGATTATAGATTCTACAAAAATAAAGATCT
The DNA here is from genome assembly GCF_029633855.1 of Hoplias malabaricus. NCBI lineage: Eukaryota > Metazoa > Chordata > Actinopteri > Characiformes > Erythrinidae > Hoplias > Hoplias malabaricus. Next base: position 5,331,924 of record NC_089815.1, on the reverse strand, counting down.
ATGCAAAGTTATTTGTTTTTGACTTTTTTCTTTACTTAAGAATGAATGCTTTGTGTTTCTAGATATGTTCTGTTTGTTTGAATTTTGAACGTTGGATTTTCAGCCATTATTAATATTAATAAATAATTAAAAATGATATTGTCATGAATGATTTGGTAATTGCTGGAGTTGCTGTCACACTACTGATGTGTGTTCCACAGGTGAGTGTGTGCTGCCCTCCGATGGACTGGTGTCCTGTCCCCGTGTGTGTTGTTTGCCTTGTTCCCAATGATTCCAGTTGTGCTCTGATCCCTCCCCAGCCTTGACCATGATGACGTGGTTACAGAAGATGAAAGAATGTTTGGCCATAAATGATTTCTGGATTGGCTTGAGGTTGCACAACATTCAAAACGTTCGTTTGGAGTCATCGCTAACGTTTTGGGTCCCTTCAAAATGCAACCAATGTGATGTAAACAGGGTGTGTATTTCTCTGAAGCGAGAAAAAGAAAATGTTGAGACAAGGCCCAGCCTCTGTGTCTCTGTTTAAAGCCTCCTACATCTGGTTGAGGTTAAGGTGTTTTGACTTGAGGAGTTGGCTGAGTGCTGTGTCAGTTACAGATCTGACCTCCAGGCGCAGCAACTTGCCACTGCATTTTTTTTAACTGTGAACAGTGCACAGTGGACAAGTGAAAAAGCAAGTGGCGGTGTTCCTAATTTCAGTTCACATTTCTCTCTTGAACTAGTGCTGTTTGTACGAGGTTCTTGTTATTTACCCACTTCTTTCTCACACACTCACTACACAATGGCCTTCCTGTGACTACAGCAGAATACATACAGACTACTCTTAATCTACAAATAAATAAAGGGTTAAATAAGGGACATAAAACCAAAAATAAATAAATTGGGCATAAATTTGAATATTTATGCATATTTTATACTTTTGTGCATTTATTTGTTACTTAGTATTTTTTTCTGTATTATTTACTATTTTAATTCATTCCTATATTTATGTATTTATATTTTTAACTTTTGTTTGATTTGCTTATTTTTTATTGTTTCCTCCTCAGGGAGTGCATTTTTCACGTTCAGTAGCAGCTGATTCTAATAGAAGTGTTCAAAAGTGCCTTCAGCCTTGTTATACATTCTTAGAGCCTGTGTAGCGATAGCCGTGTCTCCCGCAGCTCCATCGCTGGAGCAGAGGACCTGTCTAGAGACATATGTGTCTCCCACATCTTCATTTCTGGGAGCAGAGTAACCCAGAGCTGTCTCACTTATTTTTAATTTTGGCAGGTTTGGTCCTTCATAAGATTTGCCCTTAAAATTATAAAATTTATATAAAACATACACAATTCCTACATATGTTTTGATGGTTAGCCAGATACCAGAAAAGCATTCAGCAGCTCATAAGCCAATGGTTGTCCTTGGAAGTGAAGTCTGAGATGAGCAGTGAGTATGCTGCTCCCTCTAGTGGTCTGATCTTATATACATTTATAGTTTGGTTAGAAGAACTATGTTTCATATAAAAAAAAACAAACATCAGCTTGAACCTGGGTGTGTTGGCTGGGTAATGACACTTATTAACCACCACAGAAAGTTATGTGAAATGGTTTTAATTAATCAGTCATTGTGGAAAGATACATGGAGGGTGTTCTAAAGCAAAACCACATTGTTTTTACCACAACAATGAGCTTTTCTGTCTATCTGAAGTGAAGGGGATTGATCACTGGGATGAGCAGCATGTTAATTTCTAGGCAGATAGCATTTCCTCCTTTAGCTCAAAGCCCTACAGTTTTCCAAATAAAAATTCCTTGAGAAAACAATCACACAACTCTTATTTGTCAAAGCTGTGCACAGTTAAATCTGCCAATGCCAGTTCATCAGTTTCATTACTGGTGGATATTTATGATCAAAACCACATTTGATGGAATGTCTATGTGGGGTGTAATAACTGAACACATCCTCATAATTTTGAAAACTATAAATTTACAAATCCTTGTGTTGGATGTCAAAATAAAAGGCCCTGACTGTTATTTTAAATTATTATTAGTGTGTGTGTGTGTGTATGGTTGTGTGCACACCCCAATACCTAATCTTGCCAGGCAACAAGGCCCTCGTTGAAGTGCACAGTTTCATGACGTCATCAAAAGGTAAACAACCTTGACAGGAGATTGGCTCTGGACAGTGGCAGCAGGTGTGAGTGAAGGGGCGGGACGTAGAGTCACGTGTAAAAGTGTGGGCACCCCTGGTCACAAGAAGAAACCCCTGCTGCTTTTAAAAGTCCTTCTGAGCAGAACGTTTTGGGCTTAAAAACAAAATTAAAACTATGAAATAAAATGTATTATAAATTGGTTTAAATTACTTCTTAAACCAATGTAGCTCAGAAAAAAAACAGTTCAGATGTTGGCTTTTTGTTGTTGTTGTTTTTACATTTAAATACCGCCTTTGCCCATATTTATTTTTATATAATTAATATTTATTTATAGTTTTACTCATACTTATTGTGACTCCCTCCATTAAAAGCTCTTAAACCATACTCCTGAGTTGCTGGTCAAACATGTATATCCTGCACCTGGTCAACTCTCTTCCTGGTCCAGTCTAGTCTCGGTGACACTCGACTTCCCTCGGCTTCTATTCGGCATCGCTCGGCTTCTGTCGGCTCTTCCTCGCCGAAGTGAGGCTAAATCGCCGCCGCTGGGTTTACTGCGGTTAAATCGAGTTTAAACGTTGTCTGAACGTTGTCTCTTTCTCTGCTCGTTGTTTTTTAATGGACGCTCTCTCTCTGACCAAATCCTGAAGAGAATATTCACCCGAGACATTAGCAGGTGAGCTCCTATCTGACTTTATCACTCATTAACAGGACAGAGGATGTAGGACAACCGCCTTAAGAACAGCTACAACACCCTGCACCACTTCATAACACACTGTCCTTATACAGACATTATTTATGCTTTATAATCAATTCATTGATGCTTTATAATTAGGCCACTCACTGCTACAAATATACACGAATTTATGACATAAACAGAGGTGCTACAGTCAGAATGTGCTTGCCAAATAGTGAGCCCACTGTCATTTACAGTACTACTGGAAAACTGCAAAATGTGGATACCCCTTGGATAATAAACAGAGCAAACTATTCATTCAGCAAATGGTGGCATACAATATTTAACATAAAATATATATTTAAAATTGTGTGTATATTTAAAACAGTGAAAGTGTATTCAAAGGTGCAAAGTTTATTCTGTTGTTATTAGGGACATCATCAACCGCACATGCCATTTATTCAGAGGTTCCCAAAACACTCTCTCACGGCTGTAACTTGTTTGGTCTTGTCCATCAGATTATCAGCAGTCTGCCTGTCAGCTTCAGCAGTAAGTTAGATTTCTCAGACAGAAAAGCTCATAAAAAAGCCTTAAATAAATTCATAAACACTAGGGAATGTTGTATGGTAAAGTGGCACCTAACCCCACATACCTCATGGGAAGTGAAACTGACGCTTTGTGGCTGAAGCCTTTACAATTCATATCGTAGGTTTATGTCAGACTTGTGTAATTGTCATATTGACTTACGATTGATATTTTGCAGAATCCTTATTGAAAATACTGTGATTAAATACAACACAAGCGGTGTAAAATAGGCTTATTTGAATGACCTGTTCCACCTGAAATGGTCCAACATTATAAAGTGTAGTAGAAGATGAATAAAAGAAGCCAGTTTGCGACTTTCACATGGGGCCACACATTCCTGTTCATTTCTTCTGTCCAATCCACTTTATCATTCATTCATTCATTCTCTGTAACCACTTTGCTGATCACAGTAGGCCTATAGGCTGTTTGGCATCATCAGGTGTAAGGCAGGAAAACAGCTCGGACGAGATGTCATTGCATCACAGGACTTAATTTTATTGTGTAGAGATAGATATCTGTGCCTTCCTCTTAATGCAGTTGAATAGTTTGACAGCATTGTATTTCAGCCTAAAGAAGTGACTTCACGTAACGTCCAGCAGTGAATGAGTTTCAGTAGTTTTCAATTCAGACAAACACTTAAAAAATAGCCAAAGCAAAGATTGTTCTGCTGTTACTTTTTTCATTTTTACACTAGACACTCGGACAGGTAAATGTATGAGAACTGAAAGACATGGACCAAGACTGGACAACCCCAAGAGGAAGTACCGAGTTTATCATTTTAAAAACAAACTGTGGCAGTAAATCACGAACACAGTAACCAAATGCATTATTTAAATTTTAGAGTTTCCTCAGCTGACATTTCCCATTTCCCATTTTCCAAATGCTCTTAGACGAGCAAGCTGTGGACAGTACAGTGTGATTTTTGGCTCAGAAGTCGATGCCGTGATGAAGGAAGTTCTGGTTGTACACAACATCCTCTTTTGTCCTGAATTGCCCTTGAGGAAGCGAAAGTCTTAACAGCCGCTCTATTTAAACCCCAATCAGGCTGTGTTTAAGGTGTAAGTCATGCAAACTGATCCATTATGTCAAGTCGTCTCTGACTAATCTCTGTTAAATTAAAGGCTTAAGCCTGGTGTTATACCGCAGATGAAAAAGTATCATTGGCATGATTTGCATAATAAAGAGAACAAGCCAGTCATTGTCATATTTATTAATAAGATGGAGCTCTTTCATCTTTTTCTGATTGATGCTCTGATTGAGCGAGCTGCAAAGCCTCCAAGGCAGGGAAGATTGGAAGATTAAAAGTTAGAAAAGTTAGATAACTTGGTCCGAAGTACTGTGTTGCCATAGCAACAAGGAACTGATGAATGTGCTGTGCTACGTGGTTTTACCTGAACGATGTATTTTAACTCTAATTTTACCTTAAAGTTGCACTGTGAGATTATTTGTTTGCAGCTGAGAAAGTAAGATTACAAGGTCAGAGCGACTGCGTTCAGGATAAAGGTAATATAACCGGTCTGTTTTTATGGCCCGAGGTCACCGGTCTGTTCTGTTGTGTGTCCTGCAGGCTGTTTGAGAATGGGTTTCGCAGAGGATCTGTGGTGCCAGCAGGGCCACTGCGCTGTGCTGCGTCTGCAGGACTCTGAGCTGCGGCTGATGGAGGTCATGAAGAAATGGATGACCCAGAGGGCAAAGAGTGACCGGGACTTCTCTGTCCAGCTGCACCAGATGGCGGCCATAGTGGAGAAGCTGGAGGGCTCTCAGCCTGGAGGCGGAATAGACTACATCAGCCAACTCAATAAGGTACGACACTTGCCCTGTACTCGGTTTTGTCAAGTGTATGAACACAGACGCTGGGGCACACCCCAAAACGTGATCTTCTGTTATGTAATTACTTAGGGAGTGTTTCTAGTATTTTCTTGGTATGTTATGTTTCGTAATATTATTATTAGAGGTTGGTTTTTGTTGTTTTTTGGAGGTTTCATCTGAAGTAAAGTGCCTTTTCTATTGGCAGATCATTTTGCTCTTTTTAATTATTATTTCTTGAAAGAAATCAGATTATTTTTAAATGGAATTTGATTATTTACTGGATTAAATAAATGAAAACAAGCAAACAGAAATAGGTTACGTAAACATATGCTTACTACAGTCTCATAACCAGAAATATTAGCCTAGTGCTAATCCCTAGCACTAGCTAAAGCTAATCCCTGCTATTCTCTGGGCTGTGGCTGTGTTTCTGGAGGCTGGTGAACTGACACTGAATCAGAAGCCCTTTGATTTTGTTCTGAGCCAAGGTTGTAATTTTGTGGCTAAGGACTTTAAAAAACTCCAGCAGCACTGCCGTGTCTGATCCATCCGGACCAATACAACAAACACTAACACATAACAGCTACTCTATGGTGGTCCTTTGCGGTTCTTCACTGTCAGTGCCCTTTCATCCTGTTCTTAAACAAAGTATGCGGAGCAGGAAATGAACTACAGTCTGTAATTATAGAACGGTTAAGTTTATCTTTATGATCAGTGGAGCTGAGCAAAGTTTAGCATTTTTGCTCCTGGGCTCCCACTAATGTGTAATTCACATTTACAGCACAGTCGTAAATTCAAGTGATTGAGGTGGTATCCAAATAATACCCACTTCCAAATATTACATAGTGCCATTTCTGCAGTGGTGAGCTGGAGTAGCAATGACAGAGGCTCTATTCTCCCTTTTACAGCTCAGTGGAAGATCATAATGACTTTGAAATTTGAATTGTAAAGTGATATTACTACCTAGTGTTCCTTTAAATGTTATGGTTGATGGGAGTATGTTTGCCAAACCCCTAATATTGGATACGCAGGAAGCCCATACTTGGCAATGGACATAGTGATCTTTGCATTATGTGCAGCTGTGATTATAAGCTGTGTGTGCCCAGTTGATTCACTTTCTCCACAGTGAGTGACTATAAAGTTCAGAATTCACTAATGAAAGCATTTGGAACGCATTTGGAATAATTTTTAAATGATCTCCAACACAGTCATGGAACGTGATGGTGAACGAGACGGAGAACCTGAGCCGGATTCTCCGGAAGCACTCGGAAGACCTGACGGTGGGTCCACTCAGCAAACTCACGCTCCTCATACGAGACAAGCAGCAGCTGAAGAAAACCTACGGAGAACAGTGGAACCAGCTCAACCAGGAACTCTGCAGGGTCAGTTTACCTCAACTCATACACATCTCTCCACTGTCTCTTTCGTAACTAACTCTGTTAGTTCCTCTTGTTTACAGTGAGGCACTTAAGGCAGTATTACTCAGTCTAGGTCATGGGAACCCCATGCATTACACATGAACGTGTTTTCCAGATTTCCTAACACGTGATTTCAGAACTTCAGATTCAGCATCAGATTCCTCTTCAGACTGTCACATGTATTAGGACCAAAACATTAGTATTTGCTAAAACTTCTCTAATCATCAGCCTCCTTTTAACATTGCTACACAAGCTAACAGCCACCCACGTTGGCTAGCACTGTGCTAAGTCATTGGGTGAGAGGAAGGACCAGTCATGCTCTCTTGGACTCCTGGTCTTGGGTGGCAGGGGCACCACCAGGGATTGAGTTAGAGAATAGGAACAGTGCGCTGCGGCACAACCCCTGTCTGAGAGTAAAAGTCGTCTGCCTGAGCCTAGTCAGGGTTGTTGTGGGTCCGGAGTCCACCCCAGGCATAACCAGTGTCGCTGTGGCTGAATTCAATGCTAGTGACAGAGCTGAAGATAAATAGAGAGAGTCACGACAGGATCATTGTTTATCTTTTGTTTACAGCGAGTTCTGAGCCGTCCTGCTGAGCTCGTTTACAGCGGAGCAGAGACAGCTCGTGTCGCGCTAAACACAGCATTTGAAAACACAAACGGAGCATATTTCTGTTTTATATCAAATTGTGTATTAATAGAAATCCTTGTGAATGACCCTGTTCAGCTCCACTTCGCAATGACACTTTATTTGAGGCTCTCAGCTCTATCTGGAGTTTCTTTAGCTCTTTGGTTCCAGCTGGGAATTAACTTTTCTAGGAACCTTTCCAGTTTCAGAGTCCTTGGGCACAAGGTGGGCACACACCTTGGAGAGGGCACCAATATATTGCAGGGCATCACACACTGATCCAGTCACTCACTCGTGCTGAGAATTTCACACAGTCAATCCACCTACCAACTTGTGTTTGGATTGATGTTGGAGGACCAGGGCGGCTTTGCGCTTAGCCAAGGAGATAGGTTCAGGGTCCTCAGGGAGGGAGTCGACCAGGCGATTAAGGGCAAGACCACCCTGTTTTCCAAAGAGGAGTCCATTTCAAGTTCCTGTTGGTTCCCCATGACAGAACCAGTTTATGCCTCGTCAGTCGTGTCCCCCGCAGTTGAGGCAGCCATCATTTTAAATAGTTTTAGTATGGAATGTCTCATACTTCCAGGACATTAAGTGAGAAGAAGAATCACTGGACAGAGTGTGTGATAGCTGCTTTGATCACACAACACTGCAGACGTGAATCAGTAATGCGAGGGAACTGGAGAAGAGCTGTGACTGGAATGAAAGCGTGAAAACAGAAGTGAACAGAAACAATAGAGCTTGGTTTTTGTCACGTGTTTGGGAAGGTCTTTACTGTGATGAAATGGGAGGGGGGGATTGTGCCAGGTTGTGCAGGTGGAGAGGCAGGTGGTCAGGAGATTTTACACTGGCCTGAGCACAAGGGAGCTGGACCTGGGATTATATGGCCACTGTTTCTGACCACTGTGTTTAATTAGACTCGATTACAATCTGTTCAATTGGAGACTAGTCCACCCCGGACTGAAGGGGTGTACAAATCACGTTTGGACAGTTTAAGGCTTATACATTGCTGAAACCACCCTTCATTTATTTAGCGTCCAGTCAAAATGGCCATTAAGGATGTGTTAATCATTTACAGAGAAACAAATAAAACATACATTTCACAGAAATCTATTAAAAATAATGTTAATTTTAACTCTTAAGCCCTTGGCATTTATCACAGCTTCCTTCCTTTTTAGGAGCCTGGTGTTCCGTTTTCAGGTTACGATGCAGAGTACATTTTACCGATCCTCCAAAGTTCAGCAGCTGGTTGTATTTCCTGCTTCACACAATAAAATAAATCCCAGATACATTCGTTGATGTTGAGATCTGAGCTCTGGCGGTGGCAGTTTTTCTTCTGTGGTGTCTAATTTGGGCTTCGTCACGTACTAACCTTTCAGATTCAGGGTGATGATTGTTTTTTCACGGTGGGATGGTGGAGAGAAATGAAATGATGCATGTTGGAGATGTTTAAAGCTTTAAAAACAACCAAAAAGACCTTAAACTCTACTCTGAATTTAACAGGCAACCAATGTAGGGGCGGCTAAAACAGGCGAGACTTACTCCCTCTTCTTGGTCCCAGTTAAAAGCCGAACAGCTGCAGTTTGGGCCACTTGCAGACGTGACAGAGCTGAGTGGTTGATGCCCAGGTAGAGAGAGAGAATTACAGTAGTCAAGACGTGATGTAATAAAAGCATGATCAACACTAGATCAACACTAGAACTGACAACTGTTTATCTGTTTATCAAAGATTTCTAGCGTGGCTGTGTACATTTACAGATAATGGGGCTGGGTGATGTGCTATTATTTTAGTGCAGTCTGGATGACCAAAGACAATGGCTCCTGATTTGTCATCATTTAATTTTAGGCAATTGATAGATGGCCGCCTTTTATATCCTGCAGGCAGTCGTGTATTGCGTGTGGAGCAAATTTCACCTTCTTCAAGTGGAAGACACAACTGCAAATCTAAGAAACACCTGTACGTTTTCTTTTTTTCAAGATAGGAGCTTGAACCTCTCGTGTCTCCCGGTCTAAGACATTCTGTTTATCTGATGATGACAGTTTTAGTGTGACACAGTGGTTTGGAGATCCAAGGTCAGTGAAACTGTACACTCCTAGTTTTTGCTGTTATTTTCCCTTGACTCTTGCAAGATCCTTTATCTCATCATCTCTGAAATACACCCTGCACTTAAAGGCAGTTTTGACTGGGAATGGAACGAGAGGCGGTCTCTGACTTTTGCACGGTTCTGCAGGATGTTCATTGAGCATGAAACAGGTTAAATCTGTAATGACACCAATTCTGAGACTGATTCCTGAACTCTACAGGTTTCATTTCCTTCTTTTAAATTGAAAACTGAAAGTGGGCTGAATACGGCCTGCTGCTTTCATTTGACCAGCCCCTGAACTACAGCAACAATGCGTCTCTAAACTGACAGTAATGTTAACTTTAGTGGGTAAAATAACAGTAAAAACAAAAATTGGCCGCTGGTAAGACACAGTTTTAGCGCCACTTCAGTCATTAGAGGGTCATTGTCTGTGACTTTTAGTGAGAACCAGGTTTCCCAATGTAGACGCTCATGTTTTATAAATACTCTTAATATTACGACTTTAATCTCGACGTAATTACAATTTTAAGACATGCTACAACAAGAGCCCCGCTAAAGACTGAAAAACACTGAGATGTCCTTTGGTAAAATGTTTGAGGACCCTTGCTGTAGACCACATTTAGCCTGAGGCATGGTGATCATTGGCTCATGAGTAGCTGCTAAAAAAGAAGAATTAAAAAAAGCCTCGGTGCATGCTATACTCTAACAACAGGACGCTGAGCTATCAGTTCATATCAGTTCAGCCCTCGTAATCAACCGCCAATCCTGACCTGATGATAGTAATTTAATTTTGCCTGATATCAGGGAATAATATCATATGTGGATCTTGTCAGCCGAACAAGTCTTCATTTGATTATTCTTTTGTTGCAGTGTGGCAACTTCAAGAAACCAGATCTGCAGCCACTGTGCTCTCTGTCCACGGCTGTACGTGAAAAAAAAACAGTTCTAGACAATTATCAGTGTGTGATTGAGTATGCAGCCCACGCTCTGTGTGTCGCTGCCAGCCTGTGTCCTCCAGCTCAGCCGCACTGTCAGGAAAGTTCAGCACTGGAATGAGTTGAGTTCTGCAGAGGAGTGGACTTTGTAAATTATTCAGAAGACGGTCCTGTAGCTCCACAACCGAGCATCGATCAGTCAGCTCCTCTGGACAGGTGCTAGCTCTTTGTGTACAAACATGAAAATGTGAGGTCTGTGTCCATCTTCAGCTGCATCTTTAAACACAGCGGCGTGTGACATGGCCCATGTCTCAGAGCATGAACATGTGCCTCTGAGGAGCTTTGGATATCTCGAAATCTTGGTGCAATGTGGAAGACACAGACTCTGAGATGTTTTTCTGTTTTGTTTTTTTTTCCCCCAAGTTTGTCAGATTTTGTTTTCCTTCCTGTGGATGCAGGGCGCCACAATTGTCATTTAACAAAGAAATGAACGTCGTATCACTGTGATGTTCCCAGCCTGCCTTGTTGTTTTGGTCTTGTTTCTCCGCCCTGGTCATGTGTTCACCTGGGAGTGGCCTATAGTCATGGTCACCAGTTGGTCCTAGGGGTCCCTTGATCTCCTGCCATGTATTGAAATAAGCTTTGTCTTTGCCTTTTCCTTGCATTGTGATTGTGTTTGTGTTTGTGTGTGCCTCTGTACTAAAGATGTTCTCCATGTTACTGCTGTTTTGGTCCAGTTTAGTCTTTAGTTGCTTTCACTCTTTGGTCATTTTCATCATGGACTTCACCAATAAGACCTCCTTACCCTTGTATCCAGCCTCAGAGCCCTCTCCCTCTGGGTTACAGAGGCTAATGTTGCTAAAAGGTAATCGAAGTTTAGCATCACGCGTCTGCATCATGAAACATTTGCCTCAAACTGCGTCAGGTTTTTAAAAGGACAGTGTGGTGTTGAGTCAAACTCTCGTAATTTCCCACTTGCCCAGGTGTAGTTAATCATCGTTTAGATTTTTATAACCTGGAGTAAAAAAACGAGTAGTCAATATTCACCCAAATCTTTTCTGAAAAGGCATCCCCTGGAGTTCTGTTAAAGCTTATTTGGCGAGGTTTTTAAGTCCATTTTTCAAAACGTTAATATCAGGTTCCTTGACTTCTTACTGAGGAGCCTTCAAACAAGACCAGAGATATCGGAGTTTACTTCCTCTTTTGTTGCTTTGTTGACGAAATACTTTAGAGTGTGAATTTTTATCAGATTTTGTTGAAAAAAGCTCATCAATGCTGAAGAGCTCTTAGTCCAGTGGAAATTAAAGACTCCATGCTTGGAGAATGCTTTGGAATGAGTTTCATCCCATTGAAATTCGAAATATCACGGTACCAATGGAGCCTGCTGTAAGTTCTGAATCATGCTACGGTCCTCGGGTCCAGCTCCTGAATTCCTAACCAAGCGGAGTGGTCACTTGGCTGTGTCTACTTAGGTACCACTGGGAAGAAACAAAGCTAACTGGATGGGCTCAACAGTTTAACTCTTTGGTTTTCCAACAAAATCAGACAAAATTTTCGACATAAGTATCTTAGAGTGACGGGAAATCATCAGAAAGCCTTGATGGTATTTCTGCTGCTGATATGCTGGTCCAATAGCTAGCAATGCATACAGACATCTATACCAGTCTTTATCAGTTTCCATGTGTGCTCTGGCTGAATACATTTTATCACTTTCAGGTATTTCAGGAATATTCAGCAACAGCAGAAGAAAGCACTTGCTTTTCTCATTAATGATCATGTCATTTCTGTGGCAGTGCATTTATAATCAGTCTGTTTGCACGGAAGCAGGGAGCCTGGTGATGACGGCGCTGGAGTTTTGCTGTTTGATGTGCAGTGAGATGCTGTTAGAAGGTTATATCTGTTGACGTGATGTGCTACTTTGCCAGGAAAGTGTCAAACCTCAAAGTGAGGGTATTTAAATATTACTATCTGGCCCTTCCTTTTTTTTCAATAGTGTCAACCTTTTGCAAATGGAGTTTGTGACAAACACCACAAACGATCTTAAAGCCACAAGCACTTTATGTTGCTCGTGAAGAGGTGAGAATAACACCTCTACCCGCAGTCAGCTAACACGTTCTAGAGGTAGCATCTCTTGCACATGTACTTCTCTGAAATCTTTCTATCTTAATGCTTGTATGAAGTCATTTTATCCAGTTAAACTTGGTTCATACTCTTCTTATGATGAGAAATGTGTATATTTATATTATATATCTACTAAATATAGAGGTTTTCTGTGATATAATGTTGTTTTTTTAATGTTCAGTTGGAATAAACCTCATGTTTTAGACACTCGTCTGTTCCTCCAGGCTGGTTGTGTGTTGGCAAGAGAGGTGCTCTGCAATACGGTTTCAATCATGGCTCAATTGAAGTTAGAAGTTAGTGTTTGGACTCCTCCACTTCTGTTGAACACAGTGTGGTCTTTGTGGTGGTGCTGTTTTTCTTTTGCTTGCAGTTCCAGGAAACTCTGCCATTTATTGGTTTCTAAGCCTCTTCTTCAGGTAAACGAACTCTACCTCATTGCAACTCAGTCCAGGCAGTCCCTAGTTAGCAAAGGATGCAGAACTCACGGCTCGCCCAATAATTAAATTTCATCCTTAAACCAAATGTCCTCCCTCAGCCAAGTTTGTCTTTCGGTTTGTGCTGGAGCTGTGAACATAACAGAGCTTAAAGTCGTCAGATAAAGAGAAATCCAGCTTAAATTTTTAATTGAACATGTTCTGTTGTGTTGTGCAAGATCCTAAAGTGCAGCATTGTGTTGGATATCCTCACCCTCACCAGTTTGACAGGATTTATAATGACATATTGGACCACATGATACAAATCAGCAGTGGCTGGAGAACAGGTTTCCTTTATGTTTTCATTTGGCTCTCTGTTTGTCTTGATCTTCTCGAGTCTCTTAGGACACACGCCTCTTGCTCGTGTTTAGTGTTTTGGCTGTAGGCCAGTTCTGAGTGCTTCTGTCTGATGAGTTCCCTCCACTTTCCCTGTTGTGGAAGGTTAGGTGACCCAAGCTGAGCTGGACCGCCTGAAGTCCAGTTACCGGCAACTTGTGAAGGACGCAGCCCTGGCCAAGAGGAAATACCAGGAGGCCAGTAAAGGTAGGACTCTCCTCCACCTCTCGGTTCCTTAAACAGACGTCAGCCTCCTACACTTCCACCTGCCAGATGCTTTAGAAAACAGTGTCCAACTCCCCAGGCCTTTTGCTTACAATCACAGGAACTGTGTTCTCAGTAAACAATGTTGCAGCGGAGTGAGTAAGCAGCCCCTCAGCCTCCAGAGCTCCACAAAATGACTCACTCTGAGCCTGAGAGCTTTAGTTTAAATGCAGCTCATAACCATGACTTTAGGGTCTTGTACAGCTTAAAGGCTCATGCTAATGTGTGGTTTCTGATTTTAATGTTAGCATTTGAGGCTCATTTAAGTAACGCATTTATTTAAAACCAAGAAAGAGAGTACTTAAGAAAACTTCAACTGCATCTGCTTATGCATCTGTACATATAACAAAAATAAATATAAATATAGTATTTTTAATATTAATAATAATTATTATAAGAAGATCAGACAAAATAAATAAAATAAAATGGATCCTAGTATAGAGCCCTGTGGTACACCTCAACGAATCTTATATTTCCCAGAATGATACTAACCTAGACAGAATTTCAGCACTTCCTGAGTACACTTCCCAAGAGCCCAACACACTTTTTGAAGTGTAGTGATCATATGGGGATTAATATCAAATTGATAGTAGATTTTGACCTTAAAAGCCTCCCGCATTGAAACACCTGACAACAGTTCCATTGAGGCTGCATCTAGTCTTTTGCAGTTTGAGATAACACATGACTTCCCTGATCCAGTAATTATAAGATGGTGAGATGGCATCTTTCCATTTAAGCAAAATCAGTCTCCTAGCAAGAAGTGAACAAAAGGATAACATGTTTACTTCCCATCCACTGAGAGAGGCGCCTGCCTGGGCCACAACAAACAATGCAAGAAATGGTGATGGAGCCACTCTCAGTCTAAATATTGAAGAAAAAATGCTAGGGACTGCTTACATCTATCACATGTGGGGTCCAGTAATTCATTAATCTTAATGAGTTTAACTTTTGACCATATATAGCGAAGTATGTATAATATAATCAAAACATACTAAGCAAAATGTATTTATTTAAAAACAAATTATTATGTAAAATTATTTATAGATGCCATACATGTTGTTACCTCGTTTTATCCCGATTGTGTGTGTTTAATGCAGATAAAGACCGGGAGAAAGCAAAGGAGCGCTATGTCAAAGCCACGCTGAAGCTCCACGAGCACCACAATGAGTATGTACTGTCAGTGAAGGCAGCTCAGGTTCATCACCAGGAGCACTACAGCCACAGCCAGCCGGCACTGCTCCGGGCTCTCCAGAGCCTGCATGAGGAGATGGTGCTCGTACTGTGAGTGGAAGCCCTCTGTTTACTCATCTCTCACATCACTCGCTGCTCACAGCTGTGTTTACTCTCAGAACAATAAAGGGTTAATAACAGGAGAAGAACAGCCCTCATAGAAGGGGTGGATGATATTGCGACACAGAGTCCCTTCACAGAGGAGTTTAGAAGTTGGTGTATTGCATTGGGGTGGCACGTGTGACATATCGCAGTCACACAGCTCCAGGGGCGTGGAGGTTGTAGGTTCGATTCCTGCTCCGGGTGACTGTCTGTGAGGAGTTGGTGTGTTCTCCCTGTGTCTGCGTGGGTTTCCTCCGGGTGCTCCGGTTTCCTCCCACAGTCCAAAAACACACGTTGGTAGGTGGATTGGTGACTCAAAAGTGTCCGTAGGTGTAGGTGTGAGAGT